>NC_090440.1:1916514868-1917714868 GCF_031143425.1 Pleurodeles waltl | reverse complement strand
CCCTGGCACTCCAAGCCAGTGTTAATGCACCATCCTATGCATGGACCTTCAAGAAGGTTGCAAAAACACAATAGTTTGTACTGCATTGGTGTGTTCTAAGAAGGGTTTAGCCGAATGTGCGCGTCTCTTTCGTTAGGTACATTTAAGCAGTGCTTGAAATGGAAAAATAGAAGTGCAGGTACTCTGTACCAGAGTACCTGCTTGTTTCTGAGAAGTTCCACTACTCTTCAATTAAAAGTATTGCGTTTTTATTGAGAAGTGCAGGTACTCTCTCTCTCAAAATAAAAAAAAGTGCTGTACTCTGTACCGGACAGAGCCGGCCCATTTAAAGCACTGCATTTTAAGGATGAACCCTTGATTCCAGCTTACTAGCGGCTTCCAGGTCACTAGTAAGCTTAGAGACCTCTGAATCTTCGAATACCAGATGCAGAAGTGCTTGTTAACTATAACTAGATTCCAAATGTAAGGTGACCCTTAGGGGCAGGATTAGGCCAATGCCAGGGAGAAGTGAGAGCGACGCTCCAGAGAGTGTGTGCAGGAGGACACCCCAGCAAGGAAAGGTTCTCCCAGACAGCCGCGTGCACTGACATGTCGAGCGAGGCCTAATGACGGGATAGGCCAGTGGCAGGAAGATGGGGAGAGATAAAGAAGGGACTTGTGCAGAGACAGGCGATGACTGGAGGGAAGAAAGAGACGTCGAAGACAAAATGAGAGGGGTACCCAATGACTGAGAGCGAAAATGAGAACACCCGCAAAACATGAGAATGCAGGGCTTTGGAAGAGACATGTGCAGAGACATGCGGTCGGAAGGGTCACAGCTAACGAGAGGGATGGGCTAGTGCAGGGAGGCTGGAGAGAGACACACAAGCGAATGTGTGCAGAGACCGGCGGAGCAAGGGAAAGGTTTCAACCTTAAGAAAAGTATATACCCAATGACGGGGAGAGAAAAAACAGAGGCATCGAAGAGACTGCGAGCAGAGACAGGGAGAGAGAGAAACCGATGTCAAGAGAAGGGACGGGCTACGGAAGAGACATGTGCAGAGACATGAGGCTGGAAGGGTGGCGCCTAACAAGAGGGGTGAGCTAGTGCAGGGAGATAAGAGAGAGAGAGCCACACAAGAGACCGTGCGCAGAGACAAGCGGAGCGAGGGAAAGGTTACCCCTAACGACGAGCATGCGGCACAAGGGACCCAGGGGATGTGCGCTATCTGGAGCTGTCAGGAGACATGAAAGGCCTGGAAGAGCCGCCTCCCCCTGCAGCCGCGAGGAGGCCGCTCATGACAGAACAATGAGATTCGGCGCGAAAACAAACAGATTATTTTGTCAGCAAGGTTATTGCAGGAGGATGCGGAGAGACTGGCGCGAGGGCCCCTCAGTGATACTGATACCCAGAAGGGCCCACCCAGAGGCCGCTGAGGAGGAAGGGCGAGCCAGGGCTCTCGCGCTCCTGCAGGCATTGCTGCATCTTCACGCAAAGAAGCTCACGCGCGCGCACATGCACACCCTCCCCCACAGCTGACCAAGCCGACTCCAAAGCACTACACACTTCGGGCAGGTACACGTAGAAATGCTCTAATACACACACAATGTAGTGCTTTAAATGGGCCGGTACTATCCGGTACTGAGTACCGGCACTTTTCTATTTTGAGAGGGAGAGTACCTGCAATTCTCGAGAAAAAACGTAATACTTTTAATTGGAGAGTACCGGCACTTCTCAGAATCAAGCAGTTACTCTGGTACAGTGTAAGTGCAATTATATTTTTCCATTTCAAGCTCTGACACACATTATGCCTTTTTCCCGCCCCAACTCCCCCTCACTCTCCGCTGCCCCGTGGCAAAAATCATAATTGTTTTTGGTTCAGAAACTTTCCAATGTAAATTATGATGCAAATGTACACTTATGGCATAACGATTAGATTTAAAACTCCATGGATCCATCCTTCGCTCAATCACTGCCCCTCCCCTGTAAGCCCCCCCCCCCCCCCCCCGCTCCCCCCAAGTTAAGTCCTGGTGAAATCTGCATCCTCCGATCCTTCCTCCTGCCTCAGGTGAATGTTTGTACCGCCCCTTCCTGTGCCGTCGAATCCCACTCTCTGTTTCTGACAAGTGATAAAGCAGGCCTCGCGCCTCCTCTGTCACCAAATGTCTGTACGGGACTAAAAATAGAGCAGGCTCAGCCCCATCACCCCTGCCACCCTTGTGGAATGCATCTACCTGCCTAGCGGTAATTTATCTGCATTACTGTGGCACTGTCGCCCTTTCCTATAACACCTTCCATCTTCATACAGGCTTGGAACTTCCACCAATCGTTTGTGTATGTTTTGTTTGGTTGTGTGCAGTTAGTAGTGATTTGTTACATGTTCAGTTTAGTAATGATTTGTAATTGTTAATGTGAAAATTAATTGTGCTGCAGCCACATACATTTATCTGTAGTGTGTAATGTGCATGGCTGGGTTTCCCAAAGAATTGGGGCGTTTTTTTGCTGTCCTGGATGATCAGTTGTCTATTGCCTGGCCTATATAGACTCTTTTCTAGACAGTATCACCAGTGGGTGTTAAAATGTGATGTGATGTTGTGTGCATCAGGGTTTGGAGTATTTGAGCTAATTTTATCTGAATAGTTCTAAGATGTATGCTGGTGTGTTGAGGGACAGGCTGCTGCACTGACACAAGTTTGCCAACTATGGGCCAGATGTAGCAAATTCCGGGTTTGCGACTCGCAAATTTCGAGTCTGAGAGACTCGCAATTTGCGAGTCGCAAACCCGGATGCAGGATGGTGTCCCAGACACCATCTGTTAGTCGCAAGGGGGGCCGCAAAGGCCCACCTCATTAATATTAATGAGTTGGGTCGCCATTTGCGACCCCCTTGCGAGTCGCAGCACTCACAGGGATGGTGGCCTGCTGGAGACAGCAGACCACCATGTCTGTGACTGCTTTTCAATAAAGCAGTGTTGTTTTTTTTGTAATGCAGCCCGTTTTCCTTAAAGGAAAACAAGTTGCATTACAAATGAAAAAATGAAACGTTTCAGTTTCATTTTTTCAGAGCAGGCAGGACCACTGCCTGCTCTGCAAAAATGTTTTCAGGGCCATTCACAAAGGGGATGGGGTCCCATGGGGACCCCTGCCCTTTTGCGTTGGTTACCTCCAGTGTAACACTGGTGGTAACTGCGAATTGCTTTGCGACCACGTTCGCGGTCACAAACCAATTCGGCATCGCGATGCGACTCGCAAATAGGAAGGGGAACACCCCTTCCTATTTTAGACTCGCATTCCCATTTTGCGAGTCGGTAACCAGGTTACCGACTCGCAAAATGGGAATGGCATCGCGATGTGGCTTTTGCGCCTCGCAAACAGTGATTTTCGCTGTTTGCGAGGTGCAAAAGCCTTCCTACATCTGGCCCTATATGACTTTGATGCCACTCTGTGCACATGAGGGTGTCAGGGCTCTGTTAGGGTGCTCTGTTTAGGAAATACAAAGTACAGGCGCAATTTTAAAGGTGTTATGTGGTAGGTATTGTTGGATGCCCACTGATAGCTAATTGTGACACTCTGCTGGGAGAGTGTCTTGCGATCTGTGTTATATGTACTGATTGTGAGGTTGGTTGGTGTACCTGGAGTTTAAGTAAAACAGTGATAGACGACCATACGCCGAACCTGATCCGTGTTGCGTACTTGTGTTGTCTAATGTCAAGTAAGGCCTATTGATAGATATGTTGTCCTCAGGGATAGAAGCAAGGCGAACAGAACACACCAGCGCAGGATTCAGAATCATTAGGGATATCTCATAATGAGGTAAAGCATGCAAATTAAAACAATGCAAGCTTCAGAATACAACAGTGCAAAACTCAGAATGTGGTTATATAGTCTGATATCACACGGAGTTCTTGAGACATGAAGGCTAACATAAGAAGCTTTCGTTTTTAATGTGCTTGCTATACTTGTGTGTGAGGGGTTTGGACTAAAGTATCATTGTGCTTGAATAGCCATGCTTATTTAGCACTGGTTATGAGAGGGATTCTCTGCATACTCTGGGCCTGATCGAGAATTCGGCGGAGAGGGTACTCAGTCACAACAGCGATGCTGTACCCTCGCCACCAAACTGAAGTTCCACCGCCTCATTTAGAGTCAGGAGAAAACTCCCATGGTGAGGACGGCATTACATTTTTCTTTTCCAAAATAAAATCCTACTTTGTGTTTTTTTTTTTGGGAAAATGAAAAAATACAAAGTCATTTTGTTGTGCAGCTCCATTGTGTTGACGCAGCCATTTGTCAAATGTATAATGCATTGACAGGAGCTGCTGGGATGGCGTTTCCTGACAATGCTAGAAGTTTCCACTGGGGTGTCAGGTGGGGACTCCGTCAGGGCGATGAAATACTTTAGTCCATCTTCCTGACCAAGTAAAACCCCATCTGCCGAATTTAAAATCAGGCCCTCTGTTCCTACCGGATGTGCTGTTGAGTGGGCAGTGCTTAGCAAGTATACAGCTTTGTTGCCATGTTATGTGTGTGATGGCGCATAACCTTGTGTAGCGTGTTCTGTTGGTGTGCCAGAGATGGTCAGCATATTATCATCTGATCAAGTGTTTAGCCGACCTGTGGGAGAAAAACAGAGAGGAAATCCGAGCCCTACAGTTATAGGTCATTTCACCATAACAGACATTTAGTTAGAATTTTTATACCCTCTGTAACTAAATCGTACATTTTTCACGAGATGGAAAGGCAGATTATGGCTGTTGTTCGATGTGTTATGGAAGCCTTGCCCTCTGCTGCTAGGTTTGTGAACTCTCCTGGTGTGAACCCCGATGTTGCAGGCCATGCCATGTTTCCACTGGCTGTGTCTGAGTGGGTGATGGGCCTTAGAGTGACAATCGCTGGGGGCCTCAGTGGCCCAGCTCGTAAGTACCTGAAGGGTATTATTTACAGTTCTCAGAGGGAGGGATAGACTCTTGGGAAGATGAGCCATACTCTTGGCAAACAGCATCAGAGGCAAGTGAGGTTTTCCATTGGAAACAAAGGCACCGGTAGCTTCTATAGGTTATCACCCTATCAGGTCAACCTAAGCAGCCGAAAGGAGCATCCAATACATCAGACACCCTGGAATGTATGCAACAGGGAAGCAAATAGAACAGTAGAAGTCATGTAAGAGTTGTGACATCAATAACCACCACATCACGTAGGTGTAGCTCAATCAGTTCTAAATTCTTGTATCTCCATCCTCTGTGGATGATTCATCGAAGACTGTGTTTCTCCGCCATACTAGTGTTTGAGATGGACCACAAGACCCAAAGTTGCCTATGAGGATCTAACTCTGCCCCACATCACTGCCCACAGCCCCAACTTCAAGATGGCCTCGATAGCCGCAGAAAGGCAAGATGGCATATAGGGTAACACTCCATCTCTCTCAGCTTTAAGAGTTATCCAGTTGCAACAGAGTGTTCTATAGCAGTTCCTAACTGACGCCTCACCAAATCCACTCACTTCGGACCCCACCATCAGGACAGAGCACAAGAGGCGTACCAGAATCGCAGTATGTAGAAACCAGGACAAAGAGCCTGAAGCTTCTTCCAAACTTCCCCTCTGTGACCAGATTTAACAAAATGCTATGCAACTGCTGGTCTTGAGACAGAAGCACTGCCGAAAGATTTATTTGCATGGTTAGTGTTGTCTTGGGTGGTCCAGTTGACCTGCATGTAGGGCAAGACTGTTTTCTGAACTTCTCATATGAGAGCAGTTTCGTCCCATATTTAGGTCGACCATATTTTCCTAACAGAGGACCTGCCCCGGTGTTTATGGAGCCTTCATGATAGCTGGTTATAAGCAGCCAATAAACAGAGGCAAAGACAAAGGCACAGTCCCTACAAGGGGGAGCAGCGCCTCTGCTGGAGCATCCACGAAGCACATTTTTCAAGCAGCCCCTATCAGCGCTCGTGGAGCCATTGCATTCTCAGGGAGGGACTCCTTTCTTCTCCGCCCTACTTTAGGAGTGTAAACAACCTGCACCAGTTTACTTATTTATGCATCTGTGTATTCATTTATTTATTAAAGAGTTTCTTCCCTATCACATCGAGCTCGTCTCTGGCTTTGACAAGACTCTCAGGCATCTCATGCTCCTCGCTGTGTACCTCTGCAGGGGTTTAGGTCTGGCTAGAGGGAGTGTTGATTGGCTCATACTGTCTAATGCTATTTACAATTGTTCAGCCCGCCAGGTGCACTAAGCACATGACACAAATAGTGCAGTGTTGTCAGAATATCCCTAATCAGAACTACCAGTTCAGTGCTTTAGTGTCACAGTATACAAAGGCACTAACTATCCTGTGGCGTGATAGTCCTTCAAAGGGCTAACAAGCCCGTCTTGGATTGCATGAGACAGAATAGATAGAACATGGTAGGAAATGCAATGCTTTGAAAATATGGAATACTAAATAAAGTCTTTAACTATATGGTCCTTTAAGTAAATGCACAAATAATGCAGTGTTAACAGGCTGTGTCTGCAAGCTCTAAGAATATTACACCAATAGTGTAGTGTTTACTATGTAAGGGGGTATCTACAAATTCTGAGTATTATACCTATAGTGTAGTGTTAACTATGTAAGGGGGTATTTACAAATACTAAGAATATTACACAAATAGTGCAGTGTTAACTATGAAATGAAGTATCTACAAATACTATGAATATTGTACGGATAGTGTAGTGTTAACTATGTAAGGAGCTATTCACAAATGGTAGGAATATTATACCAGTAGTACTGTGTTAACTATGTAAGGAAGTATCTACAAATACAAATAATGTTATACTAAGAGTGCTATGTTAACCATGTAAGGTAGTATTTACGAACACTGAGTATTTTACAAATAGTACATTTTTAGCTATGTAGAGAATATTTGCGAACACTACGATGTACAAATAGTGCAGTGTGAACAGTCAGGGCGGAGTCTTTGGTTGCGTTTGAGATTCTGCAGTAATGAATCATATTGGATATTGGCAAGTTACGTTTTCTTTTAGGTTTGTGTAGTACAGTATGCATATTTTGCTCAGTTCTGCTGGGATGTACATTTGTCCACTATTCAGCTTTGGGTCCATATCATGTCTTGTTTATTACTTCTCCAGGCGAAGCATAGATATGTATCTGTTTGAAATTGTGGGTTTGCATTCACTTGAAAAAAGAAAGATAAAGTAATGTTGATATCTTCATGAAATGAGTTGGGAACCTCTGATGTGACCCCTGTTCTGAGTCTATTCTGGCCAGGTGAAGCCAGTCTAGGGTACTAAGGGCCAGATGTAGCAAGCTGTTTGCATGTCGCAAACTGCGAAAATCGCAGTTTGCGACATGCAAACGGCCTCACGCGATGCTCATTCCCAAATTGCGAGTCGGTACCGACTCGCAATTTGGGAATGCGACTTGCAGATAGGAAGGGGTGTTCCCTTCCTATTAGCGACTCGCATCGCAATTCAGAGTTGCTTTGTGACCGCGAATGCGGTCGCAAACCAACTCGCAGTTACCACTAGTGTCACACTGGTGGTAACTCATTCGCAAAAGGGACGGGGTCTCTTCCCCTTTGTGAATGTCGACAAAAATATTTTTTCAGAGCAGGCAGTGGTCCTATGGACCACTGCCTACTCTGAAAAAAACGAAACCAAATGGTTTCGGTATTTTTTTCATTTTGCAACTCGTTTTCCTTTAAGGAAAACGGGCTACAAAATGGAGAAAAAAAAACTGCTTTATTTAAAAAGCAGTCACAGACATGGAGGTCTGCTGACTACAGCAGGCCACCATCCCTGTGAGTGCAGGGACTCGCTATGGGGTCGCAAAATGCGACCCACCTCATGAATATTGATGAGGTGGGTCTTTGCGACCCCATAGCGAGTCGCAGAAGGTGTCTGAGATACCATTCTGCATCCGATTTTGCGACTTGCAAATTGCGAGTCGCTCAGACTCGCAATTTGCAAGTTGCAAAATCGGATTTTGCTACATCTGGCCCTAAATCCTTACGACCAAAAGCATGGTTGCAGGTTTATTAGCAGGGCTATAGTACTTTAAATGGATCCGTATCCGCACTTGTCTGCAGGGCTGCTTTACATTACATAGAACTCTATACTTTCCATGGAACTTGTATTGGGACTGTGCAGAGGGCTCAGCAGAGTGGCCATGGATATTTTTCAAAAGCTCCTTTATTTGATTTATTGCGTTTTAACATTTAGAGTCTAAACAGCACGAATTTGCTTGCAGCTTTCTGTAAGTTTTTTTCGTACTTTGGTGGGAGAGGGGGATTTTCTCCACCCAGGTTCTCCTGATTGTCAATTTCAATGTGGGACGAGTCAGCAGTATTTTTGGCTGGAAGACCATTGTAAAATATTCTGGATATTTAATCATCGTACAGCTTGGTTAGTTCTGTGACATAAGTAATAGGATGTTTATCCACAAAGAGAAATGGGACCGACAAGCCTGATTTATAATCATCAATGTCTTTTACTTGTATAGCAGTGGCAAGTCGCTTTCTTTCGTAGCTTGGTTTGGCAGTAACGTGTCAAGAACGTCAAATCAATTGAGAGAATGATGTGACCAATCAACATGGATGATGTTATAAATTTTGACTTGACCAAATTTGAAGATCACTCAGTCCAGGTTAGTCCTGTCTGGTTAGGTCATTCTTCTCGAGGAACAATTTAAGTTGATAGTTGACAGTGACCCTCTTTTTTCCCAGGGAAATGAATATCCCGAGGAAAGATGTGCTTAGAAGCTGATAGAAGCTGAGCTGTTATAAAATTCACAAATTCCTCCAGAAAGAAGTTGTATTTACCAAAGTGGTGATTTATGTACCATAGTTGTTGTTGAGGGTTTGATGGTACCAACATCAGAGGTAAGAGATTGGAAGTTCTTCGTTGAGAGGGTCTCTGCCAGTGTACACCATACACAATAATGAGTATTTATAAATAATAGTAACCCACCCTCTGCTTCACTAGTTCTATCTAGGTAGAGTATCTTGCAACTGGGTGTCAATATAAGACTGAGTTGAGGCCTACAGTAGTGTGAGCCATGTAAGTGGCAGCAATTCAGTGTTGTTGCCCAAATAAAACAAGAGATCAGTGTGGAATTAGAGATTCTACATCTGCGGTTAATGTTGGCACCTGCGGTGGGTGGTGTATAACATGTATATGAATCTATAAAAGCTGACTTAGGCCCGTATGACATTTTTGCTGCACGAGTGTGCTTAATTCACAAAGTTCGCATGGTGTGAAATGGACACCATTTTCTGGTTTTCCATACAAAGAGATTTTGCTTGACAGTTGCCCACAGGTGATCGATAGGAAATGTCTTGCCACAGATTGTTATCTTTGAGCAAAACATACTCCTCTTGAACGAGTCTCTTGTTGGTACCTCACATGACGTTTTTGGTTTAGAGTATACCGTAACAGAAAACATTTACCTGAAATACCTGTAATGTATTTAGCATGATACCTGAAAGTTCGTGAAGATTACACGTTTTGCAGAAAAATACTGCAAGTTGTGCATACTCCTTTGATTGACATAGTTTCAATATTTTCAGAAGTGCTGGCACACTTTCATACTAAAATGCAAGCACTTTTCGGGAAGAGTGTTAATACTGTAAATACGTCAGTACCTAGACTTCTCTCTAGGGTCGCTGGGCGTTTAATTGAAGTGTACAGTCTTTTATTAGCGAGACTGCTACACAAGGACTTCCCAGCAAGGTATCTATACTTTTAATAGGTTAGCAGAGTGCCTATACGTTAATACATCAATACAGCGCTTCTTAGCAGGCTGAGCCCGTGCCAAACACGAAAACAGGGCTCCCTCCAGACAGCCCATCACTGCCTGCCAAGGACCCTCCATACTCCTCTGGCTACAGGTGGGAGGGGTCGGGAGCACAGGCCGAGCGCCTGACCTACATTCAGACAGCTTCAGTGAAGCCACGGAGGGGGAGCAGGGGAGGACGGGCAGAGACCCGGGAAGAGAGGAGAGCTGCAGAGACAGAGGAAGAGAGGAAAGGCGGAGCGTGGCGGGGGCAAACAGAAATATAGGAGAAGAAGGGGGCAGCAAGGCAAAAAAGAGACAAAACACTAAAAGTCGAAAAAGCAACGCGAAGGAATGAAAGGGATAGAAAGTGATAGAAAATTATGAGTTTTCCTAGTCACTTGCAGTCTCTTTAGCAGGGGTTTTCAACCCCAAAATCAAGCCGAAAGCAATGCTTGTATATATGCAAATTCTTAAATGTAACCTCGTGAAACAGAGATAGACTACCTCAAACCTGCTCAGGAATCAGAGGCACCAGAATTCGGGAGGCCTGGGAGAAACTGAAACTCTGCGTCCCACCTCCACCAACCACCGCTGCCTGAAAACAACCATCAAAGACCCATGAGTTCCACCATCGCCTTTCACTCAACCAAAACCCTCATCCGTGCATTACTGCGTGCTCAGACTCATTGCCTCGTGGATCTCCATGGTAGGCCAAGCTTGGGGGACAACCACTCATTAGTTGGCAATTAAATTAATCGTAGGGCAATTTGCCTTATGTGGCTTTCCTGAGGATCTGGTGTGGATCCAGCCATCATTGATCTACGTTGTGCATCGTCCGAAGTCAGCACATGCCCTAGGCCTACCTGAGCGGACCCCAATAAACAGTGCCCCCCAGATTGCTACGTCCCTTATGCCCCCACTCACCTGATGCCAACTTGTGTGAAGGCCCTGTGTACATCAGTTCAATCTGAGATGCTCAAAAAACTGGCAGGACGAATTAAGGGTTCTGAAACCAGTGAGTTAGGAATATCCCTTTTCAAACCCATCTCACCCAGAGGATGGAACAATGCAGGTGAGCTGAGAAAAGGATCTGGTAAGAGTGCTAGGATAACTAATCTGGGAGAAAATTAAAGTTCTCATACCAATAGCAATTGATTTATGAATAACTCCTGACATATTCCTTTGGAAAACTGTTACATTTACAGTCACATATATATATATATCAGAGCAATGCTGCTATACATGAGAACCTCCCCATCCATGACGCTCAATTACTAAGAGCGGGTCAAAAAGTCTGGCACTTGAACTGAAAAAGCATTTTGATTTTGACTCACTCATCATCATCTAAGAAGAAGGCCCATTTTGGACAATTTCTTCTGATATGATCCACCTAGTAATGCCATGGTAAGGCATCAGCCTTAAATGAAATGATGGAAGCACATGCACTGTCAATTAGCTACATCTTTTGTCCAACTTCAGTAAGAATTATAGCACAGGGCAAAAAATACCAAAGTACCATCAACTGGAGAGACTGTTTGAAAAGAACATGGAGTGGGGCTCATATGCGACCCTGCATGGACACTACAGTGTAGATGACCAGCTCGCGAGTCTCAGGAATACACAACTCAGAAACAAAGTCCCCAGGTGCAGGCTTAATTATCATAACATGGTTGTTAAATCAGGTTAAGCCCAGAATTAAGGGAAAACAAGAGATGCCAGGTTTTGCATCACCTGGTGACAAAGGAAAGACCAGAGACACAAAGTTCTACATCCACTGTGACAAGGGATAGGCCTACCCTGTAGTCGCCCTGGAAGAGGGAAGATAAGAGGTACCAGCCTCGGCAGGGCGAGTGCCAGGAAGAAGAGCAGAGACCAGTCTCTGCAGCTTGGATGACAGGAGAGTGGAAGTCACCCAGTGAGAACGTGCTCTGCAGCTAATGTTTGCATTTAGAGGCCTAGCGGAAGAAGAAGGATCTGCGACCACTGTGACCTAGAAAACTTTGCAGAGTCCAGGCTGCACATCATGTGGCAGAGAGACGCTCAGACAGTGGGCTCTGCACTGCAGTCAATATGGTGGGGGGGGGGGAGCTAAGAGACAAGGGGCACTGCATCCAGAGTGGCAGAGAGAGGTGCAGCGACGCCTCTGCAGCCAGCGTGAAAAGGTCAGGAGCAGAGACAGGCTCTCAACCAGCGTGAGAGGGGCAGGAGCAGAGACAGGCTCTCAACCAGAGTGAGAAGGGGCAGGAGCAGAGACAGGCTCTCAACCAGAGTGAGAAGGGGGGAAGGGGGCAGAGACAGCCTCTGCAAGGGGCAGAGACAGGCTCTCAGCCAGAGTGAGAAGGGGGGGAGGGGGCAGAGACAGCCTCTGCAGCCAGAGTGAGAAGGGGGGGCAGAGACAGGCTCTGCAGCCAGAGTGAGAAGGGGGGGCAGAGACAGGCTCTCAGCCAGAGTGAGAAGGGGGGGAGGGGGCAGAGACAGGCTCTGCAGCCAGAGTGAGAAGGGGGGGCAGAGACAGGCTCTGCAGCCAGAGTGAGAAGGGGGGGCAGAGACAGGCTCTCAACCAGAGTGAGAAGGGGGAGGCAGACACAGGCTCTCAACCAGAGTGAGAAGGGGAGGAGCAGAGGCAGCCAGAGTGAAAGTGTGTGGGGGGGGGGCAGGTGGGGAGGGGGCAGAGCCAGTCTCTGTAGCTAGAGTGAGAAGGGGGGGGGGCAGAGACAGGCTCTGCAGCCAGAGTGAGAAGGGGGGGGAGCAGAGAACCAGTCTCTGCAGCTAGAGTGAGAAGGGGGGGGGGCGCAGAGACAGGCTCTCAACCAGAGTGAGAAGGCGGGGGGGGGGGGCAGAGACAGGCTCTGCAGCCAGAGTGAGAAGGGGGGGCAGAGACAGGCTCTCAACAAGAGTGAGAAGGGAGGGGCAGAGACAGGCTCTGCAGCTAGAGTGAGAAGGGGGGGCAGAGACAGGCTCTGCAGCCAGAGTGAGAAGGGGGGGGAGCAGAGAGCCAGTCTCTGCAGCTAGAGTGAGAAGGGCGGGGGGGGGGGGGCAGAGACAGGCTCTCAACCAGAGTGAGAAAGGGGGGGCAGAGACAGGCTCTCTACCAGAGTGAGAAGGGGGAGAGCAGAGAGCCAGTCTCTGCAGCTAGAGTGAGAAGGGGGGGGGCAGAGACAGTCTCTGCAGCCAGAGTGAGAAAAAGAGGCCCAGAGTCCAGGAACAGTAGGGAGTGACAAGGAAATTAAAGAAACCTAGCAGCCCCCCCCCCCCTGCAGTCACCAGGATACAGGGACATGAGAGACTTGCCCTTTCTTAACATTTCAAAGAAGGTAAGCAACGTGCTGACAAAAAGTGGAGAATAAAATGTAAGGCAGCAGTAAATTGTAATGGGAGTAGGTACAAGGGATATGTTATCCTGAAGAAAAACATTGTGACACCTTAATTACGCTGAGGGAAATATTTATACCAACGGAAATCCTTAATTGCACACTTTCTAAGCAGGCAGGCTGCTTTTTGAAGGCTGAATTAAGCAATAAAAAACACGGAAATATGTTTTCCACCGTCGATCGGTGCTTTGTCGCAGCCGTTGCGTTCTCTGTGGGGCAGGGGGTACATACCTACACAACACTAAAATGACGCTGGTCTTTGCCTACGCAAGATATCAACTTAGACAACAATAGATTTATGTTATTTACGTTAAGGTGATGATCTACCAATTCCACTTTATTTAGCAATGTATATAAGGATATATGGTTATCCATCATTTCAAGTGGTTAAAAAAGCAAGAACAAAATGCAACGTCCACTCTTTTGCCTCAGGTGATTCACCAAGTGCCCCAGCCCTTTATCGTGGGTTTTCAGCCCTGACTCAAGATACACAAGTGTTCATGGGTAAAGCTTGTGTGTAAAATCTGGGGTAAAATTAACAGATTTGGTATTTCAGGGGCTCAGCAGGCAATAAAGCATTAAGTTGGATCTTGGAAGAGTCGAGAGTGACGTGTAAGGTAGGTACTGACATGTGGTCCTGATCTCTTAACGAAAAACATGTTTTAGAGGTTGTAAGTTGGAAGGGAACCCGCTTCAAGCAATTGCGCTCTCGAGCTTCATGATTCTTGCACAATGTCTGTACCTCTGTCTGCACACACCCCTGTGGTTGTTATATCGATCTCTAGTCATTGGCCTCACTTTTTGCTGCGTTAGATGTATCTGAATAGCAAGCAGTCGGTCATTTGTCTAGCCTTTTGCGCCGTCATCCACGCAACTCTGAGGTTTCCATCACAGGCTTGGGTTCTGGACTCTGCATTCTTGCGTTCTGTGCATCTTAGGGTTGGGTGGCAAGGTCTTATTCAATGAGCTGAGGGTGCATGGGGTTGGTTTAAAGAGGCCTGCTGGAGGAGGGCTTTACTGATTGCTTAAACATGTCTTCTGTTGGTAACCTGTAATTGGCCAACACTTTGATCCTGGCTTAACGTTGTGTCACAGGCTACATAACGCGTTTGAGCTGCCTTTTTGGTGTTTGTGGAGTATCTTGGCAGCATAGAACTGTGATATCCATCTCTGTGGCATATCTATGCTGTGTTACTTTTGCTCTGCTAAGTCAACATTTAACTGTTACTTTCCGCACACTCATGAGCTCATTTATAGTACGGTGGTAGTATCAGGCACAAAAAGATCCCAGGGCACAACACGTTTGCCATGAGTGTCTGCTGTGTTTTTGCCAGCAATTTACCAATGGGCAGTAAAAATGAGGAATACACAAATTTTTTTTTTTTAGTTTGCACTCAATGCTAGCGTCAACTTAGAACCTTTGGTAATAGATGTCGGAAAACACAACCAACAGATAACAGTGTTTCACTCCTGATCAGCACTAGGTAAGAAACGTCCGCCCAAAATGATTCAAGGCTATTAGTTGTAAGTGCAGACCACCTAAGGCCGCTGCTCGGGGACACCTATGCAGACCTAGGTTACCTGGTATGGATCTGTTGCCTTAGGCCAGGATCCCAAGCGGAAGGCTTCAAAAAGTGAAGCGCGCCAGCCTGAGATCCACTTTGGTGCTTTGAACCTGTTGAAAGGCCGGTGCAGGCAAAGTGAACGTGTGGTCAGCAGTGCAGTGTTTGGGAAAGTATGCCAATCTGCTTTTCGTGTAAAACTATAACTACTGGCCCGAAATCCCACTGCCCTTTTATTAATGATTCTGCAGACGAGTTTGCTCAGGCTGCTGCTGACACAGATCCCTTGATGGCTATTAGGGTTAAGCACATCGCCTGCTTCAGGAGAGATGTGGATAATCCTTTGGGCTATGACTCCAGGAAGAGTCCAGGCTGCAGGAGGTGTCAGAAAAATTCAGTAAGCCTCGCAGTATCCGTGGACAGCAGCTTTTCAGCGTCCTGGAAATAACCCATATAGTCCACATCCCGTACTAGTTTTCAGCTTTGGGAGGCCATCTTGGATTGTGTGTATCGTACCTATTGAGTCTGATTGTTTTGAATGGCGTGATGCAATTGGCTCCATTCGGTATAGAAATTATATTTGTTTGGTGGAATATGTCCTTTAATGTCATCGTATCAGGGGTGGCTACATCAGATTTAGCATTCAGTGCTGCCAGAGCTGGTTTGTTCCTGCCAAGGATGGGAGTCTCCTGCATGGGCCAGAAATCATCCTTATTAATGGGCCTTTCTAGTCAGCAGTGCCTGGTCGTGTACTCTGGCTCCATGTCTGCATCTTCCGGCCTCTCTCTGTCTCATTCACTATATCTATATAGATACTTACGCTGAGCCAGTGGAAATGTATGGGACCCAATAAGGCTTGTTACTGGTATCAAGTGTACTAATAACAGTAGTTTCACGTTCATTTATTACCAAGCTGCAAATGTCAAATTCCATATTATTATGAGAGTACGTGCCAGAAAAGCATCTTTCAATCTCTCCAGAAGATAACTACTGGCCCTATGTTCGCACGTTAATGTGGTCTAGTTTTGGAATAATACCTTTGTTTATGATGTCTACATCTGAAGTAATGGAAAACAGTATGCAATCAAGCTTATATGCAGGAGGTTAAGCGCAATATGCTACTGAGTATCTTGGTTGAGGGAGGGAAGGACATCATGACCTACTCGAGGGTTGATCTGCCATGAATTATTATGGTCTTTTCCCACACTCATAGCGTAGAAGAACTGGAAAACTGTTGAAATGTAGCAACTGAATAATTACATCATGTTAACTGTGTTTTTCGATATATATGGTTACACTCTGCATCTATATATGTAAATTTACATATACATATATATTGCCACATATCTTAGATAACCTTACCACATAATTTGATCTTCCATGCCACACAGTTCTAGTAGCCCTGACAATATTAAAGCTCTCCAGAGTGTTGAGGCTCTCATGATGATGTCATTTGGATTTCACAGAGATACATTAAATATTGTCCATATTCTCTGTTGTATGGGTTTTATGCCATTTCATTTTGTGCAATAAAAGCACCAAAGTATGTATAATCAATATTCTGTCTATCTATCTATCTATCTATCTATCTATCTATCTATCTATCTATCTATCTATCTATCTATGTATGTAGTTCTAGCTACATACGTACATATATTTTTAGCTTTATAAATGATATTGTTTGTGTGTGTGTGTGATGTGTGCACTGAGAGACGCTACCCTAGGTCACTTGGCACACAGATCCATTCCTCTCTGCTCTTCAGGTTTGCTTACGCTTGTGCCTGTTTCAACCTATTTCAAAATCCAGCACGTGGTCACCTATCCTGTTTTGGGTGATCAGTTTCTTGTGATTCAGCTTCTTCAAAATGAAATCATAGCTCTCATCTAGCAGGACGCAGAACGTATTCTATGTCTATTTGTGTCTAGGGTTCACAGCATGTTGTATATTATAGCTTTTCTGCATTTTGTTGCGTCCCCTTGGAAGGTAATGGACTCTAGTTGTTAGGTTTGGCCTGTGGCAGTGTATACTTTGAAACAAGGGGAAGATTTACAAGGGCCTATGGCCATCAGAACCTCACTTTTAGTGACGCTCTGATAGAGCTATGCACTGCATGTATTTACAATGTTTAGGGGTTACGCCCCTTTTTGTGGCTTAATGCCACCTTGTAAATATGGCCCCTTTACACACAGCACTTTGCGTGGAAGGGGCGTGCAAATGGTGTTGCTGTGGGCATGCCACAGCAACACCCATTGCATTTTGACACTGCCCCAGATTTACGAGTTTTCAAAAACCTGGGGCAGCTCCAAAATCTTATGCCACCCCAGGGGTAGCATTGACATGGTGCAACGAGGAGAAATGCTTTAATTTCTCCTCGCTTTCTAGCTCTTTCTATGTGTGCTGCATTCAGCAGCACACATAGAAAGAGCAAAAGGCCATTGAAGATTGTTTTTGTGCAGGAAGGTTTTCCTTCCTGCACAAAAACAATCTTCCCCGCAGCGCAGCCATTCTTTCACCATGGCGCAAGGGTGGCTGCTTTGGTGTTCGGCAGCAAATTTAGCACAGGGGTGCGCGGTATTCTATTAAATATGGCGCATCCCTTTTTTAAAAAATAACAGAGCGTGGTGCTGCCAAATTTGGCACAGCGTCGCACTCCATCATTTTCTCGTAAATCTGGGCCATGTATTTTAAGATAAAGAATGCTCAAATTATATTCACGAGAGTTTTTGTGCCTTGTAGCACATCCTGACCAGGATAAACAGCAGGAATGGCCTCATGCAGAGTCAATAACTTAAATTCTGGCCCCACATTGCCTTGGAACCTGCCCTTCATCTCATAAAACACTACTATTGTCTTCACAGGTTCATGCCTTGGATCCTGGCCTTTATCACATAGAACGCTCCAGTTGCCACGTGTCCTACAACATACTACACCCTCTTTGCCATCACAGGGTTTTACTTTGCCAACAGGCTTTTATGGCCTAAAGTGCTTGCATGTATTTTATGGGGTCTCTACATCAGCAAAAACTCCCTTTGTCTTCACAGGGTTTATGCACTGAACCCTGGCTTTTATAAGATACACTGCTCACATGACCTTAACAGCAGTCTATGCCTTGGAACTGTATGAACCAAGATTGGGAGCATAAGGAGCTAGCATTCTCTTCATAGAGGGTTAATGTCTTGACATTTAGAACGTATTAACCTGAACACTCAGATGGTTTCACAGTTGGTTCCAGTTTGCCCTTTATCCCAGATATCACTGACACGGTCTTCAAAGGGGGTTCATACCTTGAAACAAGGCCTGTATCTCATGGGCCGCTCACATGGCCTTCACCTCAGGTTTGTACCTCGAAGCACGGCCTTCATCTCATAGAAGACTCCTGTTGTCTTCACTGCTTCATGCCTCATTTTGACCTCATTAGTCTCCTAGAACACTTTCATGGCCATCACTGCAGTCTCCAAGCATGGCCTTCATCTCATAGAATGCTCACGTTAGCTTTACTGCATTCATACCTCACATTCTCCTCATTTGATACTTGCACGGCCTTCACAGCAGTTTCATGCTTTCGAGCCTGGCCTTTGCCTCTGGAATACTCCAGTGGCCTCACAGGGATTAGGCCTAGAAATCTTTTCCTCATTTTATTGAAGTCTCCTCATTGCATTTTCTTTCATGCGCTCTATGGCTCACTTGAAGTTTCCTGTTGTTTGAACATCATTCCCAAAAGTTAGGTGCGCAATAATATTTCCACCAGCCCTGCTGCTCACAGTTCATGATCCGTTTTGGAATTCCAGTGGGCATTATTTTGTTTATTCTTCGAGCTCTGTAAGTTAACGCTTTCCTGAAGGCCATACTTGGTCGAGGATAAAAAGGCCAAGTGCTCGCCATAGACCAGGCACTTCCCCTTTGTGTCTGACAGCATCAGTCCAGACCCCGTCAGCTTCACCCAGAACAGGTCTGTACTCGGACAGTATCCTCGTCGTACGGCTCACTCCTGTTTATGAGGGTTTGTCATAGTGTTGTTTATTTTGACTCTTCATATTGTCTCTGTGTGCTTTTCAAAAATAATACTATCCACCTTCCTGCATACCACTTTAGAGACTTTTGGGAAAAGTCCAGTGTGCCATCTTGAGTCAAATGCTGAGCGAAAGAAAACACATCTTGCTAATATTTTCCCTTTTCTGTGCTATGCAGACACACATCTATTCTTGTGTGCAGCGTATATATGTAGTCAATTACCCTGAGATCTCATAGAAATTCAATAATGCTCATGCAATGGATGGCTTTGGCTCTAATCTATGTCTGGTTTCCCCTTGAATGGGCATGACACTTACATCAGGTAAATGGTTACAAAACGACTTCTAGTTAACCTGATTCAGATGGACGCCATTGCTGTATCTATACTCAGTTACTCGGTCTCACCAGGTCTTGTGCAGTTGCTCTGACCCAGCTACGAAGTTATCCTCATGCAGATGGTCACCATCGCCATATCTGGGGCAGATACGCCACTGTTGTTAGGCCTTGTGGAGTTGCTGTGATGTAAGTGCAAAGTTATCTTGATGCAGGCGGTCACCATTGGTTTATCTAGGGGTAGATAAATTGTTCTCACTAGGTCAAGTTTCTCTGATTTAAGTGTGACATTGTCCTGATGCAAATAATCTCCACAGCTGTGTGTATAATAGATAGGTTGCTTTTACGAAGTCATGTGTGGTTGCTCTGATTTAAGTATGAACTTATTGTAATTCAGATAGTCACCATTTCTGTATTTGTGGTGGATAAGCAGCCGTCACTAGGTCTTGTGCAGTTGCTTTGATCCGAGTGCAAAGTGATCATAATGCAAATGGTGAACATTGCTGTGTCTAGAATAAATCATTTGCTCTCTCTAGGGATTGTGCAGTTCTGAACCAAGTGCAGGTATCCTGATGAAGGTAGTCACCTTTGCTGTTTATATAGTATACAAGTTTCTCTCACTATGTCTTCTGTAGTCGCTCTGATCTAAGTGTAAACTTATTGTGATGCAGATGGTCACCATTGCTGCATGTGGGGTAGATAAGCTGCTATCATTAGGTTTTTTGCTGTTGCTGTGATCTAAGTATGAAGGTATTGCAATATAAACGTTTACCATTGCTGCATCGTGGATATATAAGTCACTGCCAATAGTTCATGTGCAGTTGCTGTGATCTCAGTGCGAATTTAATGCGAGGCAGGTGGTCACCACTTCTGTATCAATTACAGAGAAGCTGCTCTAACTAGGTCTTGTGCAGTTGCTCTTATCTAAGTATGAGAAGTAGTTTATCCATTGAGTTCTGCTGTTCAAAGGTATTATACTACAGTTTGCTACTAATTACTCAGACTGATTGTACTTTTTGTAGTTGCTCCTATGAGGCTAGTATTGTAACTGGGATGTCAGATGTTTCTGACAGTATTTGATTTTTTTTCTGTTGTTCAGTAAGTTGACATCGATCATAGGTTATGAACACAACTGATCAATTTCCTTGGGATTAACCAACTGTCCCTCTTGATCTCTCTCTCACTCTGTGTGTGTGTCTCTTTTTGTACCCCCTGTCTACCACTCTCTTTGCTTCCCTCTCTTCTGTCCACTCATCACGTGTTTTCTTAAGAATATTAGCACTATTCAATGGAAAAGGCCATTCCATCTGGTTTTGATATAGCAAATTTCATACAGATCTGCCAAGGGAGAAAAAATGGCGGGATCAACATTTCCCATTTGAACCCCCATAGGAGTCTTTGCTCTCCAATACAGAAAAAACCACCGAGCGGAACTACATGAGACTTGGTATGAAAATCCAGCTTTATTCAGGGAAGTGGCTTAGTCCTTCAAGCAGTTTTCAAGAAATAAGGCTTTAAAAATGATTCGATGAGCTTGATAGGGTTACACTTTTAGCAATATCTGGTGCATTAGACCTTATTATTTCTGGAACCTAGGTTCATGGACCATCCGTGGTCAACATTTGAAAAATAAACACATCGGACTGGGTGGTAGAGTTTTTTTTTGCTGTCATCACTTTTGAGCCCCAGGCCCCAAAACCGGGTCCGCAGACGCAAAACTCTCCTATTAGATGGTTGTCACTTGAAACATTTTGTGGCTGCCATTACAGGACTAGATCACTCAGTCCCAGACTCCTGAAAAATAAAAATGAAGGCGGCATGAGGGAGATGAGTCAGCACCATTCGACCCTCTGGTTCAGGTAGGGACCTCATAAGCGAAAAAGCATTTAAAAAATATATATTTTCAGTGAGGGGTTTACAGATTCTAGGAATGCTTACACCCAGGTGTTGAATCCTAAGCAGGGGGTCTTGGATCAGACCCTTCTTGGTGCATCCACTGATTCATGGACCCAAAACTTGGTCGTCAAACCCCATGGAGGCCCAACAAGGGTCCATAAGTCTATAACAGATCACAAACCCTGTGTCAATGCCAGGCATGTGTAGCAAGGGACTGCCAGCCACAGCAGGTTGGACGCACGGCCTGACCAAAGGATGGCCAGGCACTTCAACCAACCCCCATTCACACAACATTTGGCTGAGTGCAGTGAGGACTGGATGCTCAAGGAAGGCTGGGCGTGGGGCCTGCAACCAGTCCCTGCAGCACTCAGTGGAAGGTCATGCGCATTAGCACTTGGACGACTGGAGCAAGCCTGGCTGCTGGTCAGGCCCTGATGCCAACCCCAAGCAGCTGTCACTCACTTTGTATGGCTGATGGCTATGTGTTGGCCGCACACAGAGTATTGGACACAGGGCATGTGCATCAAGAGTTGGCCACCTGTGGTGGGATGTGGCCTTGTGGCTATCCCTCAATGTCCAAGGCCAAAGGTATACCCTGCAACCCCCTAATGACACCCCACGGCTCATCCCTTCCCCTTCATCCACACATAACACTTTTACTTTCTATCTCTCAAAGAATAGATCCCCCCTAAAACCCGAGTGGCAAGGAAGGTGCAAGGGGCACGAGAGCCACACCTGGGGCAGGAGCTTCTTATCCCTAATCGAGGGTAATGTTTCTCGTACGTTTCTTCTCTCTTTTTCTCACTCTTTCTCTTTCGTTCTCCCCTTTCCTTCATCTCTCAATCCATCCACAACCCATTCTTCACTCCTAGGCGTCTAATTCGACTGTCCAGCCGAAACAGCCCCTCCGCTCCTGACTCTATGGACAGAGCAGTCTCTTTGCACTTGCTGTCTCTGTGGACAAAGCAGTCTTTGTCCTGCCTCTTTCAGCATCGAGGCGTTTGCGCTTTCTAGAGAGAACAGTCTACTGTCGGGAAATAGAGGTCTGTTTGTCTGTATGGGCATCGCAGTGACTGCTGTGTAGGAGTCTCATTGCGCTCGCTGTCTCGCTTTCTCGCCCTGTCTCTTCTGTTTGTTTTCAGTTGCAGACAGAATGAGGCTACTCCTAAAGCAGAGGGTGTCAGAGGCTTTAAATAACCCAATTATGTCACCGCTGGAACTGAAACTGAGAAAGGGAGATAAATACCTGCGAGGACTCCAGGGGTGCAGGGGACAGGTGCACAGACACCAGGAGCAACACAAGCGCATAACCAGACATCCAGAGAAGCACAAACAGAGAGAGAGAGAGGCCAGGCAAACACAGACGCAGGCAGAGAGGCCAGGCAAACACAGACACAGGCAGGGAGGCCAGGCAAACACAGACGCAAGCAGAGAGGCCAGGCAAACACAGACGCAAGCAGAGAGGCCAGGCAAACACAGACACACAGACAGCAGGGGGAACACAAGCGCATACCCAGACATCCAGAGAAACACAAACAGACAGAGAGAGAGAGGCCAGGCAAACACAGACGCAGGCAGAGAGGCCAGGCAAACACAGACACACAGACAGCAGGAGGAACACAAGCGCATACTCAGACATCCAGAGAAACACAAACAGAAAGAGAGAGAGGCCAGGCAAACACAGACGCAGGCAGAGAGACCAGGCAAACAGACACACTGACAACAGGAGGAACACAAGCGCATACTCAGACATCTAGAGAAACACAAACATACATACAGAGAGAGAGGCCAGGCAAACACAGACACAGGCAGAGAGGCCAGGCAAACACACAGACAACAGGAGGAACACAAGCGCATACTCAGACATCCAGAGAAAAAACAAACATACACCGGCACAGGCAGAGAGAGACCAGACACACACCGACACACAGGCAGAGAGGGCAGGCACCCACAGACAGCATGAGGAGCACAAGTGCATACGCAGACATACAGAGAAACACACGCAAGCACAGACAAAGAGAGAGGCCAGACAAACACAGACACACAGACAGAGAGGCCACGCAAACGCAGACACATAGATAACAGGCGGAGCAAAGGACATATTTAGACATCCAGAGAAACACAAACACACACCGGCACAGAGACGGACAGAGAGAGACCAGACTAACACAGACACGCATACAGAGAGGCCAGACAAACACAGACAACAGGAGGAACACGAGACTATACTGAGACATCCAGAGAAACACAAACATACTCCGGCGCAAACACACACTGACAGAGAGAGGCCAGACAAACACAGACACGCGGGCAGAGAGGTCTGGCAAACATAGTTAGCAGGAAGAGCCGAAGCGCATCTCAGACATCCAGAGAAACAAAAACATACCACAGGCACAGAGAGAGGCCAGGCAGACACAGACGCAGGCAGAGAGGCCAGGCAGACACAGGCAGAGAGGCCAGGCAAACACAGACGCAGGCAGAGAGGCCAGGCAAACACAGACGCAATCAGAGAGGCCAGGCAAACACAGACACAGGCAGAGAGCCCAGGCAAACACAGACACGCAGACAGCAGGAGGAACACAAGCGCATACCCAGACATCCAGAGAAACACAAACAGACAGAGAGAGAGGCCAGGCAAACACAGACGCAGGCAGAGAGGCCAGGCAAACACAGACACAGGCAGAGAGGCCAGGCAAACACAGACACACAGACAGCAGGAGGAACACAAGCGCATACCCAGACATCCAGAGAAACACAAACAGAGAGGGGCCAGGCAAACACAGACGCAGGCAGAGAGGCCAGGCAAACAGACACACTGACAACAGGAGGAACACAAGCGCATACTCAGACATCTAGAGAAACACAAACATACAGAGAGAGAGGCCAGGCAAACACAGACAGAGAGGCCAGGCAAACACAGGCAGAGAGGCCAGGCAAACACAGACGCAGGCAGAGAGGCCAGACAAACACAGACACGGGCAGAGAGGCCAGGCAAACACACAGACAACAGGAGGAACACAAGCGCATACTCAGACATCCAGAGAAAAAACAAACATACACCGGCACAGGCAGAGAGAGACCAGACACACACCGAAACACAGGCAGAGAGGGCAGGCACCCACAGACAGCATGAGGAGCACAAGTGCATACGCAGACAAACAGAGAAACACACGCAAGCACAGACAAAGAGAGAGGCCAGACAAACACAGACACACAGACAGAGAGGCCACGCAAACGCAGATAACAATAAAATACATACACACTCTTTAAACCTGTTTGACTAAGTATGTTTACCCATGGTTCTAATTATGTGTTGTATGTGCATATGTGTGTGTATTCATGTGTGTGTGTGTGTATATATATATGTATGTATGTGTATATGTTGTTTCTGTGCTTGGCATGTTTCGTGGATCATTGCATGGCTCCTGGGTGGGTTGTTATACTAGATATCTATGAATTCCTGCTCTCATCTTATCACACTTATCTACTCATCATCATATGTCATGTCTCTATCAAACTATCCTCCATTCTCACTCTGACTCATCCCAAATCCCTTCTACTACTTTAATCTCCTAAATAACTCTGCCTAAGCTCTTCCCTCCGCTTCCACATCTAACTCACCAAACCTCACTCTACTACTGTGACCTCCCACACAACCCTACTAAATTCTCCCGCATTTATCTCGCCCTGCTACTATGCTCTCCCTAACCCTTCCACATACTCTTCCCTCCTCCACCCCCCTTTACTCATCCCAAGCCTTTGGGTTGAGTAAATGAAGGATATACTCCCAAATAACACTTCTGGATTTCTTTCCCCCTCCACCCCTCCATTACTCCAGTAAATCTAACTAACAAACTCTCATATCCGCGGCTCAAATTAACTCATAATAATACTAAAACTGTACTAATTATTTCCCGATGCTAATCCATCACTAATTCTTGTTGGGTCCCAGAGTAGTGTGCTACTCATCGAAAAGCGCTTCGACGCCTCGTCAGGGGTAGTAAGCGCTATATAAATACGATTACAATACAATACAATACATAGATAACAGGCGGAGCAAAGGATATATTTAGACATCCAGAGAAACACAAACATACACCGGCACAGACACGGACAGAGAGAGACCAGACTAACACAGACACGCATACAGAGAGGCCAGACAAACACAGACAACAGGAGGAACACGAGACTATACTGAGACATCCAGAGAAACACAAACATACTCCGGCGCAAACACACACTGACAGAGAGAGGCCAGACAAACACAGACACGCGGGCAGACAGGTCTGGCAAACATAGTTAGCAGGAGGAGCTCAAGCACATCTCAGACATCCAGAGAAACAAAAACATACCACAGGCACAGAGAGAGGCCATGCAGACACAGACGCAGGCAGAGAGGCCAGGCAAACACAGACCCACTGACAGAGAGGCCACGCAAACGCAGACACGCGGACAACAGGAGGTACAAAGGATATACTTAGACATCTCTTGAGCGGGTCAGTTTGGGAGACCCACTGTTTTCCACATGATTCTTGGCTTAAGTAGATATATATTCCACATCCCTCACCCTAATGCTTAGTTATCTTAAGTCTTTTCCATAGTTTCAGTCCATATGCTCAGTTAGTGGGGCGTTTTTTCAAAGTTTGTGTTTGCTATACCCTCATCTTTGGAAAAGCTCAATGTTGGACTGGGTCTGAAAGTAGGCCTGGGCACCAAAATAAACGTGTCCCACAGTTACGAACGGGGTAGCAAAAAAGTGGCCCACATTTGTAAATTGATCAACGCTAGCCTTTGTCTTGCCAGTGTGAGGGGTACTCTTACAGAGATGGAACAGTGACATTTACGATGTTGCACCTATCAAAAAGGTAAAAACATTGGCATCTTCCTACTCTTCTGTTCTCAAGAGATATTGGTCAATTCACTCTGCATGCGATGAGACCACAGCATCCACGGCCTGCACAAGACTGCTTGCTACTGTCGCCTAGTCTTTATTTTAATCTATGTACAACACCAGCCTACACTCAGAAATCTTCAGTTGCCTCAGAGCCGTTGATCAGTGGATGACCTGGAGCCATCTCAAACTAAATACCTCCAAAACAGAAATACTCATATTTGGTGACTGGAAAAGTTATGACCCACTGTGCGTCTGGCCTGACGATCTCGGATCTCGGACCACCTCCTCAATTATCCAAGGAAGTTAAAAACCTTGGAATCACCATGGACTCCAAGTTAACTATGAATGCCCAAGTGGATAAATTAGCACAAACAAGCTTCATCACCTTAAAGAATCTACAACGCATCTTCCCCAACCTCATATTTTCCACACAAGGTGCAAGCTACTATCTCGCTTGTACTATCCAAACTGGATTATGTCAATGGCCTCTACCATGGATCATCTCTATTATGAAAAAACTACAACGTATTCAGAACTCTGCAGCCAGGCTACTATTACATCTAAAGCCACAATTCCACATCTCGCCTGCCTTGAGAGCACTACAATGGTTACCCGTTGCCAGAAGATGCACTTTCAAGCTGCTTTGTATCACCCACAAAGCTATACATGGAACAGGACCGCTTTTTATCAGAAACAAAATAACTAAATACATTCAACAAAGAAACTTCCACTCAAGATTGGCACCCCGCCTTAGAGCACCACCATACAAGAAAAGGTGTGTATGTATGTGTGTGCGTGTGTGTGTGTGTGTATATATATATATATATATGTATGTATGTGTGTATGTTGTTCTGTGCTTGGCATGTTCGTGGGTCATTGCATGGCTCCTGGGTGGGTTGTTATACTAGATATCTATGAATCCCTGCTCTCATCTTATATCACACTTATCTACCCATCATCATATGTCATTTCTCTATCAGTCTATCCTCCATACCCACTCTGACTCATCCCAAATCCATTCTACTACTTCCATCTCCTAAATAACTCTGCCTAAGTTCTTCCCTCCACTTCCACATCTAACTCACCAAACCTCACTTTACTACCATGACCTTCCAAACAACCCTACTAAATTTGCCCTCATTTATCTCACCCTGCTACTATGATCTCCCTAACCCCTTCCACAGACTCTTCCCTCCTCCATCCTCCTTTACTCATCCCAAGCTTAAATCCTATTGCCATATACTCCCAATTAACACTTCTGGATTCTTTCCTCCTCCACCCCTCCATTACTCCAGTCAATCTAACTAACAAACTCTCATATCCACGGCTCAAATTAACTCATAAAAATACTAAAACTGTACTGATATTTCCCAATACTAATCCATCACTAATTCTTGTTGGGTTCCAGAGTAGCGTGCTACTCGCCGAAAAGCGCTTCGATGCCTCGTTAGAGGTAGTAAGCGCTATATAAATACAATTACAATACAATACAATACATCCAGGGAAACACAAACTTACATCGGCACAGACACGAGGCCAGGAAAACACAGAAACACAGATACAAAGGTAAAGAGGCCAGGCAAACACAGACAACAGGGGAAGAAAGTATAAACTTAGACATTCAGAAAAACACAAACTGACACCGGCACAGACACTACAGAAAGAGGCCAGAAAAACACAGATAAAAAGGGAAAGAGGCAGGCAAAAACAGACAACGGGGGGCGAAAGTATATACGTAGGCATCCAGAGAAACAGAAACATACAGCGGCATAGACATGGACAGAGAGAGAGACCAGACAAATACTGACACATAGGCAGAGAGGACACGAAAACACAAACATACACAGGGAGGGACACAAGGAGGGCGCTCAAGCACAGACACAGAGGCTGGCACAAACACGCACACAGGCACATCAAAAGGACAAACAGGTGTGCTCATACATGCACAGAGATCTGCAGAGACACAAAGAGGCAGATACATTAGCAGGTGGGAATATGTACACATTTCACACCAAAAGGATCTATAGGCATACATAGACAGCCAGACCCCTGCCCCCCACACATATACATACACATTAACAGACAACACAAGGACAGTGTTGAAAGCCCAACGAAAATGAATGTCCTATTCCCTGATTCCCGGCGTTCTTTGACCGCCTTGTAGCCTTTTTACCTGTCTGAGAGCCATTCATCTCTCTGCACAGAGCATGAATGCTCTCGGCTTTCACGCTCTGTACATACCCACGAGAGGGTGCTTTTAAGTTTGAAGAATGCAACAGTCGCACCTTTGGTCATTAATATTGTCTGAGTGTATATTCAGTTGTGTTGTCCTTCAGGATTCCAAGTTGGGTTAAAGTCCGTTCTTCCTTTCTCTGACTGGCTTCAGCTTGAACGAGCAGTGCTAACATGGATAGGCGGGAACAATAAATGCCTTTCCCTTTGCTTCATGTCTGAAATGGCCTTTAAATGGATCGGGCTTTGGAAGGGAGGACTGGGGATTGTCCGCGGGTTATGTATGAACTCCACATCAGGCTCAACTGGCATTCAGCTTCCACCCTCAGCCTCACTGTCCTCCAGACTCTCAGAACGCTGCCCTGAGGGAGGATTGGTGACTGTACCCCTCGGCTGTGGATTATACTCTACTAACATGAGCCCAGGACTAGCCTTTTCTCCACGGAGAGGACAGCAAAGGTCCCTATCCTGGATTAATTGTGACCTGGTCACCTCCTCTTCAGGAGTCCAGAGGACGATTCACCAAATCTCTAGTGATTGAAGAGTGGCTTTACGCACTCTTTAACTCCCAAGAACATCGCAGGGTATCCCCTTTCTCCTTTTTTTAGCCCATCAACCACCTCCTATGTGCTTCTCAGAAGCAAGATGGAGAGCACAAAGTGGAAACTACTTTTTGTAAACATGGCCTGTAGAGGCATTTTCATTTTTGTCCATGCTGCTGCCTTCGTGACTCATGAGGCAAGGGGCTGACATGGGCTGTGCCAGGGTTACCAAAGGAAAAGCCCGGGGCAGCCGCGGAGAGCCCTAATTGATCTCCTTGTATGTTTCCAGACTTTGTGTCCTTAAATAGGATGATCTATAAGTTCGGTGAGATACGTGGTACAAAGTTGAATCAGGTGAGATATTATTTTCATCATTCAAACATACATATCCCTGGACTGGACCAACCCCTTTGGCACCCCTGTCTCCATGCTCAGCGTCCTGCCTACAAATCAAGGTAAACACACAGGTGAAGAACAAACCTTCTGATCAATCCTTCACAGAGTTCTCTGTAGACAACCTAGTGGTTAGACTCATCTCTCACCTCATCAGCTCAGTGTCCGATGCCCTTCTAAACAACTTTAACAATGTTTTGAAAAGCTATGTGAGATCCACACCCCGTTTACAATACTCAAGTGCAAACCAAAGCCTTCAGCACCCTGGTACTATAAAGACCTTGCTGACAAATTATCCATCCACAGGCAGGAAAGAGAATGGAAGCAAAACAGATCTCCAGAGGACCTCCTGATATTGAAGTCCCTCCACTCACTAAACACGCAGACAGCTGATCACATCAGCCAAACAAGGTTTTATACTTATACTATAGTAAAATGCATGTCTGTCTTCTAGCTGATAATGTTGAATCTCTTGGTGTAATTCTGATCTCTTGTGCAGATGACACACAGTTGTTTATCTTGCTTTTGCCGGATCAGGGTAATAACTCTGGACAGTAAAGGAACTGTCTCTTGTTTATGGTGGGCTGGATAGGTGACAACTGCCTCAATCTGAACATTGGTAAGACAGAAGCGATGGTGGTGTAATAACTCACAATTCTGACCTTGCCCTGGTGGCTGGATGCACTTAGCTCTTTCCCCAGTTCAAAGCCAAAAGTAAAGGATCTTTGTATCTGGTTCAAAGATAAACTATTCTTTGAACCTCACACCAGGAAGGTACCTGTCTGTTGCTACCGCGTTCCGAGGACCCTTAGGAAGATATTGTGGATCCTTCTGCTTTCCACCCAGAAAACAATGGTCCAGGCTGGTATTACTTCTCATCTGGGCTGTGGCAGTGCTCTTTACCTGGGTGTCACATAAACCCTATTAAAATGATTACAGAATGTTCAAAATGCATCTGCACATTTGCTATTATGCTTTCCAGCACCTCAGTCTGTTTCCCTTCACGTTACCAATCTCCATTGTTTGTCAATTGGAAGGCGCATTAAAATCAAGGCCCTTTGTATTGCCTTTCTTGCATTTGCCAATACTAATCCAGTCTTCCTTAGACATCGACTCAGCTTTGAAGTCCTCTAACTGGAGATTTTCCTAGGTACCTAGGACTGTGAAAACCAGACAAGGGTGGGGGGAGGGAGGGATCATTTTGCTTTGGCTTAAAAATTCTGGAATCCCTTCCCTTCTCAGCTGTAACTCAGTCTTCGTGAAGCAACTTTCAGAAAGCAATTGATCACTTGGCAGTTTTATTCTCCCACAGTGTAGCTCAGTTATGCTTTGTTGGCTTGGAAGCCCTTTCTGGGAAGCCATTTGCTTTATAAATGTTAACATAAACCTGGAACATATTTCAAGAATGTATTGTACCGTCCTCATAACGGACATCAGCATTTTATATCCCTGCTCTCCCTGAAGAGATGCAAAGTGGAGACGTCTGTCAGATGCAGGCCTGATCAGAGTGACTTGCAGCAAAGCTTTAAGATTGGATGATCAACACTTCTCCCAGCATGCTGTAAGCCACATCAACAATTCTGTAAGTTTACTGACCCTTACAACCTGCAGCAGTGGCACAACCACCAGTGGTGGCAAGGAAAGCCACAATAACGCCATCTGTAAATTTGCTACAATATGTTGACCTCTTGGTATACTATTGGTATACTCCAGACCAGAGGTCTAAGTGGGCGGGATCTGAGGGGCACGATGTGCCCATACTTTTTAATGTAACAAAAACAGTTCCTCTACCTACTTTTAATAGATGGGACGGTTATGTTGACAACATTTGAGATTCCCCAGCTGAAGTGGAAGGAAGGGGGTCTCCAGTACTGTGAAGCGGGAGAAGGGACAGATAGTTAACAAGAAACAAGCATTATTGCCAAGGTGCCTGCTGCCTGACAAAAATGTAAGTGTGCACAGTTGATTAATCTGCATATGTAAAGGCTGTGTGAAAGTCAGAACTGGCTTTAATTGATCAAGTCGCTTGAAGCTTGCTGATGAGAAATATATATTCTATTCGAGTGTATTGTAAGTTAGCCAGCTGAGCTGTGGAGTGTGTGCCTTTTGAAGAATAATTATAAGCACTAGGTACAGTCTTCATATTGCTAAGATCTATGTCTTGGAAGACTTTGTAACTCTGAAGTCTAATTATTTTTGTGCATTTTGTGGCAGTCTATCATATGCTATGTCTATTGTGAATTTAAAATAATGGCATAAATATTCACAGTGCATTCTGTCACAGGCTGGGGCGTCATAACACTAAAACACATCACTATTCCCCCCTGCATGAACCAGAATTCAATTCTATGGTTTTCTGTTCAATACACAAACATGAGCAGTCGTTACATGAAACAATAGAGGTTTCACAACATACATTAGCCCATCTCTCACTGAGTAGTTTAACTTAAAATAATTACAGCATATTTGGTCTTTTTAGCCAAACTTCTGATTTGGACCCCATTCTCCTGGACCCCGCTCTCATTGCACTCTATATCACAGTTCCCATACTTTTTTAATGCACTTCGACCACTGCTCCAGACATTACCACAATCTGCAACGACCTCTGTCCCCCTCACTAAATCTCCAAATCTGTTCCACTAAATTCAGAAGAACCTAAGGTGGTGCTTTGAGTTCCACAGCCGTAGGATACACCCTTGCATTCCTATGACTTTACGCATGACAGTGGAACCCTTGTACCTGACAGTCAAGAACCAATGGCTCCAGGCTTTACGTAGCACAAGTCTTTTGTCTGGGGTGCAATCTGGGCCTGGTTTAGAACCACAAATTAAGTGCAAATTGGAGTTTACTCCTGATGGGCTTGGTGAATAAAATGAAGGCCTCAGCGCCTGAGTCAGCTTCACAAATGCGGTTTGATCCGGTCTTTCAGACATTTGGCTCTTGGTGCATCAATAACTACACCTTTTTTCCAAGTGACTTCCCCTGAATTGCTTGGTTTACTAATTCCAAGGGAAATAAGTCATGTTATGTAGTTTTTGTAAAGCAAAAATCTGCCTTTTATATTCCCTCTTGGTGTCCTATTATAGGGATCAGAGTACTTGCTAAGTCATTGGAAGAGTTTTTCTTTAATTATGTATGTTTTAGCTTAATTAAATTCTTGCTTTTATTTGAATTTTATTGTCTGGACATTGACTAGCGGGGTCTACTGGTCCCTAGGGCCTTCTTACCCAAGTAAACTGAGACAGCATTTTACACATTTGGAAACAGAGAGCAGGTGTAGAGGGCAACATTTTGCAGAAGAACTTGAAGTAGAGGCCCGCATCTTCTTTCGCAGGCTTCCTTTCTTCCCCTTCTCTCTTTCCTACCTCCCTTCTCCTTCCCTCCCTCCCTTCCTTTTTATATAGCGTGGACATTACCCAAAGGTGATAGAGTGCTTTACAGAGAAATATTTTATTACATGGTAGTTACATATGGTTTAAGATAGCTATATAATGACAAAGAATGAAAGTACGAGGCAGATCATTACATGAAACAGAATGTACAAAAGCCATGAAAAGGTTGAGGTATTGTTGAGGTCTTTGCCAAGAGTTGCTCACAGTAAGTGCTTAATTTGTGCTTGTTTTTTCCGGTGCAGAGCACCTGCACTTATTTTGCAGGGCCAGAGCTTATTCTTCTGCCTCAAGCATTTACTGAGAGCAAAAGACACATATGGGAAAGACAGAGGATGGCAAAGCGAAAAAGCGTCACAAAGGGAGAAAGCTGCAAGAGTGAGCTGAAGGGACAGGGAGTGGTTTGAAATGAAAAGAGGCCCGAGATGGCTTCAGGATTACGCTGCCTCCGTATCCTGTGCTCGCACATTTAAATGCAGCAGCCGCGTGTTTGAGAGGAGAGCTCTGGGCACCGGCACGTTTTTATTTACAAATTAAGCATTGCTTACACTGTAGGCTCCTGCCGCCCTCCCGGGCCCTCGCTTCTCTATTTAGGCCCCTCACACCCCCGCCCATGACGTCTCTGCTGCTTGGAGGCCCTTGTCTAATCTCGCAGACATGCGCTGCTGTGTATGGGTCCCCACCCCTCCCCCGCGGGCCCTCCCCCTTCTGCTTTCGTCCCTTACCCCACCACCCCAACCCCGCGAGACTCCGGTGTGCAGAGGCCCATAGCCCCTCTTCTGTGTCTAGGCTCCTGCCCCCTCCGAGGCCCTCGCTCTCCTCAGTGATTACCGTCCTAGAGTGGAGAGCTGCCTGGAGTTATCTCCTGATGGGTTTTGCTCATTTCACGTGGCTGCCCATGATTTATTCCCTCTGTAGTGTCTGTGGATTATATTTACATAGAGTGTGTGAGAGAGACCAGGAGGGGGATGTGGGAGACGCAGAAGGTAATGTGAGGAAGAGGCGCTGGAGAGTGAGTGAAAAGAGAGCAAACGCGTGTGTGTGCTCTCTGGGGAGAGGGGGAGAGAGGGATGAGGAAGATGAAGAACTGAGGGAAGACGAACTTTAGAATGAAAGCAAAGAGGCAAGATGTGGGAGAAGAGAGTTGGGAGTGTAAAGAGAGAGAGAAAGTAAGAAGGGACGTGAAAGGATAAGATCTCAGAAGTGACAAAAACGCGAGTGGAGAGGGTAGGGGAGCTGAGGAGAGGGAGGCGAGAAAATGAGGTGGAGAATAGGGGTACAGGAGAGGGAAAGAGTGGGTGAGATGATGGAGAGGTTAGAGGAGCAGGGGTGCGGCGGAGAAAGGAAAAAACTGAAGGAAGAGAAGTTGGGAAAAATCGGAGCGAAAAAGTAAGTGGCGCTGATCTGAAGATAGAGAGAAAGAGGAGAGGTGCAAGGGAAGAGGAGGGGTGAGAAAAATAAATGAAATGTAAGGAAAGAGCGTGTCAGGCTGGTTGGGTCTGGTGCAGTTTATGAGAGTAGCAGCTCAACAGGGGGGGCGTTGGGAAGGAGGAAGATGATGATGACCGGTTCAAGTAGTCTCTATCAGAAAATGGTGTAAACTTACTTAAAAATACTGAGGCCTGCTTGCATCTAGGCACTTCCAGCTTTGGCAGGGGTGTAAAGTGGGACACGTGAGGAAGCAGGGATTACAGATCAGGTTTTGTACTCCCAAAGCTGGCATTGTGACCATCAAACCATGTCAACGACAAGCATGATGTGAGGTAGGAAGAAGCGGGACCCAGCTTCTGCAAGGAGGGACTGAAGTCTGAGATCAGTTGGATCAGAAAAACCTTTAGTCAGACCAGCATCTTCCTCAATAAAATGTAAGAGGGAGCAAGTTTTGAAACCGACAATCACAAGCGGTTTTGCTGGCTTTCGGCCTCTGATATTTTTCATTTTGCTACATGTCCGAGCGGTGCAAATTCTCCACAAAACGTGAAGATTAATAGTGAAGGTTTTGGTTCGACTATTATTTAATAACCATAAAGGCAGCATGAGTGCTGCATAGCGGAAGAAGATGAGAAATCTCAGGTTCCCTACTTCCTTTTCTCATTGTGCACCTCTCCCTCTCAAGCACTCTCTCTTCTATGGACCTGGAGTGCTTTGAAGCAGCCTCACAGTGCTAAATTTGGTGCCATTCTCTGAAGCGCTTTGCCACCCTGTACCCAGGGTCATGGCGTGCTATATCACGATACAACAATAAATTAATGAATAAATAACCCGACATGGCAGTGATCCTCTTATCAGATAGAATCAATGATGGTGATTAATGTGATACATCTTTTTCTGTGACATTGACACAGCTATTGCAGCAAATAGTTCATCAAAAATAAGTGATATCAGGCGGCTTTACAACTTACAGATGCCGGAAAGGCATTTGATTGGAAGGATTGGTGCTTGCTTTGTTGGTTTTAAAACACAAGGGGAATACAGGTATTTTTTTTAAAGTGAATATAGAGTATTTTTATTTGACACCATATGCATTAGTAGTAGTTAAGAGTCAGCCATTAAATTCTTTATAGGGTTTTGAAGCACAGTAGTCCTGGGTGCAAAGGCCTACTTAAAAGTTATCCCTTTACATCTAACAGGTACTCGGGGCAGTACAGTGTCCCAGGGCTATGCTCTGCTTCACGTTTAGAGTGGAGGACCTCAAGCCATCTTTGGGTTCTGATGATGTAGTACCTTACACTACAGATTGGTGAAAAGCCTTCCATGCAATTTCAAAACATGATTCCAACACTTCTCTGAAGCTCTGGGACTCGGACTATGGTTGAAATTTTAAAGTAAGAATATTTACCCTAGTGATGGACGTATTATTTGGAGAGTAAAAATATACTTTGAGTTGAATATGTAGGCACTTTTGCTGCAACAGGTATGTTACACATGTAAAAACAGGTATTCTTTATTAAGGACCATCTCTAAATCAGGCAACAACTCTTTGTCGCACAAAACCGCAACAGATATTGATCTGAACAAACCAGACGAGCAGTTTCGGTGGAGGTTGTAGTGCATTCCTGTGTATCCGTTACTCCCCTTGTTGGGAGTATTGGTTACTTTGCTGAGGATATTGGGCATAATCTACAGATTAAAACAGTCAGGAATTTAGCTCATATGTAGCCCCATCAGAGACATGAGCTGAATGCCATTAAATGAGAACCATTGTTGCTGGTGAGATTGACTAGGTTAAATTCTTTCAAGACAGCACACAAATTAGACTCTTCACGATTTAAACAGTTGCGCCTTTTGCTACTATTGCTCCAAATTACAGATGAAGGATTATTCAAAAAGATACAAAACATCTGAGCGTTTCTTCATTTGCCAATGGACAGCAGAGCAAAAATATTCTAAGTGGACTTCTGTTGCAGCTGTTATTTCTGTTTGTGGCATCACTGGACGGACACGTGCGCATGTCTAATTTTTTTGTCAATGGCACATAGATGCCTGCCGCTCTACGATGAGTATGGCCCGTACTGCCCCGTGCAGAATAAAGATAATTCCACAGTGAGGACCATTTGATGGCCACAACTCACAATTTGTGGTAGTGGTCGCAGGTGGTGGGCGACATCACTCATTTTCAGGAACCAGGACTTATTGTACATCATCAGACTTTGTGCCAGGGGAAGAGAGAGAAGCAGAAATGGGAGAAAGAAGGAGGAAGAGATAAACAAGAAAGCATCGACAAAGGGAGGGAGCAGGAATTAGAATGATCATGCAAGCGTCAGTAGAGAGACAGGAAGTGTAGGGTGGTGGAAGAAGTAGGCAGGAGATGTAATCAAGACTAGTAGCTTGGTAATCTGCGACCACGGCATTGGGAGCAATAGCAGTGGCTCCTATAACAAAAATCTTGGCCTTTCTGTACTTTAAAAAAACAAGCACTGGCTGGCCACTGCACTTCACTGTAGAATAGGACTGTATTTAGCACTCTGCAAAGACGTTCCAGACTCGGTCAATCTTTTTTAGAGTCTTTATTTGATTTCCATGTAAATGTCAGTATGATTGCAGTGCAACCAATATTAGCAATTGCTTTTTCTTAGCTGTGCATCAAATAATATGGAGTATTTTATACTAAGATATTAAACTCTTTTGGCAATAGGTGACCTGATCCTCTCCTTCTCAGGGAACCACTAGCAAATGGCGGGACGGTTGGGTGGTGTTTAGTAAACAGATAGGAGATTATAGGGAAGCAAAGCAGAGGTCACAGTTTTGATCCCTGATATGGTATGCTTCACCCTTTATTCTTCACGTGGTAGAAATATTGAGTACCATCCAGTTTGGTAATAATAAAAGGGGGTTTTACTATGCTATGAAGCGGGTAGCATGAAAATAGTTGGTAGCAAAAATTATAAAAATAATTTGTTTGGTAATATGTGTAGATTTACATTACTTTTACAAAAAAGCAGCTGGATGCAGCAGCAATTTTTATGCATCATTTTGAGAATCCTGGAAGAATCCGGAGGAGGGACAAGGCAGGACTTTTGCAAAATGTACTTGGTAGTGTGAAATAAAAAATGTGTCCAAAATAGTTCACCCTCATGTGGCCTATAGTTTCTGGGCAGTCTGTGTGGCAGAGTGACCTTGATGACCATGAGCCTGGCAGATCCTTAACTTTAACATAGGACCACGCCACCAAATTTTTAAAAAGACTTTAAACATTTGGCTCATTTTCATGGAACGATCTAAGACCTCCCTGAAGCCAATAGGTAACTATAAAGCAATTTTCAGGTTTATTTTCAAACCTTATACAGTAGCCTTGACCTTGGAAACAACAATAAGACAGTTAATTATATACATATAATATTTTTTTAGATAGCAAAGTAAAAAAGTGATATTATTAACAACACACCAGGGCTACATGAGATGGAAGGTGAATTGGTATAGTTTTATTGTTAACACAACTTGGATGTGTCTGAGTACAATCAAATAGGGGTGAGTACGTCTTCAAATCGATTTATTTTCTAAATTAATTAGGTACATTTTGTTTCTATCTTTCAAGAGGTCGACTAACTATCACTTAAAGAAGTAGTGGCCTCATGTTAAATATGGATTCGATAATATAACCATACAATATGTTGTACTGTTAAATTGATAGATGCTGACCAGATGGAGGGCAAAGTACTGATACATGCTTTCTGTATTGTATTCTAGGTGCTTCCTATTTAAATATTCTGTCTCGATGATGACCCGTCTGAATTCATTTCTTTGATAGGGGTAGAAACGTCGACATTGTACTAAAAATTGTGGCTTGACTTTTGAAAAATTCAGCAGGCTCACAGTACCTATGGTTATAGGTGCTTATTTGAGACCTCATGCATTTAACCACAGTTTGGTTTTAGTTTTCATGTAAATAGCACTGCAACACTTATATTAACACATAATTCACCCACACTGCGCCGTTATACAGGAGCACCTCGATTACTTTACTTTAAATTGTTGAATTTAAGTTTCTAATAAATGTGATATACTATTCACAAACCTCATCAGTACAGAAAGTTTTTTATGGTACAACCACTGTTGTGGAGCTTAATTCATATCCTTCCCCCAGAGGGACCAAAACATTTGTTGTTATATCATGAGCCCGGCATCGGCAACAATGACAACCAGCAGGGCTATCACTGGTGTCACCAGTGAATGGGTTTACTTAGACCCAAGTATTAATACCAAGCGCATTAAATTCATCGAGAGCAGGGCGTTTTTATACTCAATTATCATTTTGGTGGTGAAAAATGGAGAACATTTGCTGATGCTTTTCCTGAAGAAATTTTTTTTCACATGCTAATACTACATTTTTCTAAAATTTGCATGAACAGCGCCAGTAAAGTGAAAGAAAAATAAGTGCATGATGAAAGGCAACACACAACATTTTGTATCTGTTTTTGCGCTTTACATTCTGATCTAATCGACCCCAAATTATCGGGGAAATGGCCTCAAGTAAGCCATGAATAGCGTGTCAGAGCGATGCACTTTCATTGTTGAAAAACGATTATACGGATCCGTCATTTAGCGTCCTTGTGCCATGTTCCGAATATGTGTTAGGCATGATCCCACGAAAGTGAATGTGATGACGAACCACGGCCCAAGTAAATAAAATAGATATGGAAAAAGAGAATATGTTTTTCACAAAGTTGGCAGTCAATTTATGGAGCAGCAGCCAGGAGAGGTGGCTGAGATAAAAACAGTAAATTAGTTCAGAAATTCCTGGGAGAGAAGCAGATGAGGCCTGGTCCTGTGAAAGCAGGCGCGTGCATGGGGGAGTGAGCCAAGACTAGCAATGGAAGCGGCAGACTGAATGCCCTTCGAGGTCCTGATCGCTGGGTAAATGATAGGTTTAGAAAGAATGCTTGAGCAACGGCCGAAGACAATGACGTGTCGACCACAGGATGGAATAGAAAGGGAAGACATACTCAGGCTAATGTGCGCAGGCGACAAGAGGACAGACTAGACATTTTGCTCCTTGTTATAATATTTTATGTTATGTAGATTTATACTGTGTTAGTGAGCATTCTGCCATGTGTATGGCCTCGCAGGGCCAATCGCATTTACTACTTTCTCGTTCTTGTTTGGAAGACTCCATCACAGAATGGTGCTGGATGTTTTGAGCTGCAGTAAATAGTATGCATTCAGAGGATTTTTGATGCCTTGTGGCTAATAATAATAATTATATGCATCCAAGTGGTTTTGGTCAGCCCTTTTCAATCATTTTTCTGTTCAGGTGTCATTCACATTTTGCTCCCTCCTTCCCAGAGAACACAGCATGGTATAATGGGTGAACCCACTGCAGCAATGTCTATTGCATATATTTGCAAAAATAAATTACATGTTTGGCAAGGATAGGCCTATCGATTTTGTGAAAGCTTGTTTTATGAAATGGTGAAGGAGATGGGGATGCATTCCCCTGTGTTTTTCGGAAATGGTTAGAGACCCCCATCTCCTTACCATCATGTTCAAGGGTGCTAGATGGTTCTATGTTACGAAGACACACCTTTTCCAGTCCTCTACTTTCTTCTTGAAAATTATTGTGTTCAGGTGCGTAAGCTAGGGCTGGGTGGAACTCACAGAGTTTCAATCTGCAGAATTCTGAGGAATAATGCATAAACTCTGCAAGATTCCACAGAGTTCTGCCAACAGGTGGAAAATATGCATGTTGTGCTGAAATTTACTGCCAGTAGCGTGAGCAGCGCTGAAAAATCATCACGAACGCCATCATGTGGAGCACAAGAGCATACGGCCATTTGAGCTGATTTGCTGCCTGCCCCCCTATAGCACCAGCAAATCTACTCAAGGAGCAGCTCTCTGACTGCAACTGTTTGTGACTGCCCTTGACCGCCTCCATTCATAAATGGCACTAGAGGATGACAAATCTCGCTTGCATTTCTGGAGCCTTGTGGGAAAAAAATTCTGTCACGTGGCGATTGGTGGAATTTGGCTGGAACGCTGTGTTACAAAAGTAATACGGTCACCAGATTCTGCCTATTCCTTGGGCAGAATGAAACATTCTGCCCACCCCTAGTATTAGCCCAGTTTGTTCAGCCAACCCGAACCAAGACTACAACTCCCCGAATACAATGATACGGATTGGAAACAGGATATCCCTGTGGCATAGAGTTGTGAAAACTGCTCCTTAAATAGCATTCCCTCTTGCATTGGCCTGTCTAGCACAATTGCTCCGCTCCTCTGACCTCTCCAGTGCATTTCAGTAGATGACAAGTGACTTGCATTTCTTCTAACAGGGAAAACATTTTGCACATTATTTTCTGTAATATTTTTCACAACAGTATGTTTCTTGTATAACATTCACTGGGGTTCCCCAAAATATCCTGACTTTTCTGCCTCTCCAACGTTATATATCCTTCCTGCTCCATGCAGACCACGTCCTGTCTCCAGTCACAGCTAAATGGCATCACATGGGTGAGCCTTGACATACATGCTAAGGGGCCTATAACCAGTAGAACCAGCTCCACTCACAGTTACATACACTTTCCACCCACACAGTACATCCTACTTCCACCTCGTGTGCTACCAGTCTACACACACCGTCTTCAATGCATGCCACTTCCTGCATAACACCCCTCATACAACACGCTGGATCATGCCCTGTGCAAAGTGTGTGAAATAGTGAAAGCACGAACACATCACACACAGAACCCCACGACGTGCTGTAAACAAACAAGGAACATACCATAAACTTTTCCATTCCACCCAATAGTAAATGGCTTGCCAACACATCTAAGAATTTATTAGACCCTGATACTTTACTGAAATCTGCAGTATTCAGTGAGGAAGCTGAAATGTCGTCTGCTGTTTTCTTTTGTTGGTCAGAGAAGAGCCTTGAAACTTCAACACAAGGCTCTCTGTGCAGAACACATGTAGAATCTAAATACATTTGAATATTAGGAGTGTGGTTTGATGTTGGGTCAAGGCTTGGGCCTCACCTGGGCGATTCTATTACATCCTCTCTGTCTCTCCATGGATACCCACTTCCTCCCTCCTTTTAGAGGCCACTTTCTGCTATTACTGATAGCTGGCATGGAGTCGGAACACCCCTCTGAACATTTGGTGCCCACTAGAGGGAAGCTTGAAAGGCAGGCACCGGTATTAGCACAGTTACTTGATGTGGAAAGCCCCCAGTGGTGGGCAGTGCAGGGACCTAACACTGGCCCTGGTAGGCAGCATGGACAGCTGGCAGTGGTGTACAGTATGACAAACTGGCATGGAGTGTGTGAAACTGGCACTCGTGGGCAGTGTGCGCAGCTAGCAAGAACAAACAGTGTAAGAAGGTACGATGGGTGGGTAGTAGGTGATGTTTGCACTGGAGGGGAGTTTGTTTTTGAAAACCAAAAAGTTTGGTATCCAGCCATCAAAACTGACCGCCGCCATCCACGAAACTCTTGGTACCTTAAGAGGATTACTTTAACATCAGTTTCTTTGACAGTAACAAGATCACCGCTGGGCTGGCAGTGATCCCTAAATATGTCAGTCTTCTGGTGTAATATCCTGAACCACCCTTACGAACAGAGTAAAGACCTCCTCACTTTATATCAGACCCTTAGTTAACTAGAGCCAAGACCAAGCAAACTAACTTTTGGTAATGCTCTTTGCGTAAAACCGGTCCACAGGTATTCTGCTTGTATTAAAATCAAGGCAAGCGTAGTGTCTTAACCTGTTTTCTGGTGCGACGTGGATCTCATGGTATGTGTGTGTGTGTGTTCCAGAGGGAAAGTGTTTATCGCAAAATGTAAAATGGGTCTAGAGTGAGAGGGGACATGCACTCTGCCCGCTACTGCTTTGTGTAGGACCATTTGTTGTGGTACTTTGAGCATTGGAAAACAGTGGGTGCAGAAGTAAAACCTGTGCAGCAGACAGAAATGGGGCGCTCAGGCTGAATACGTTACTTTATAGCAGTTCGCTTCTAGTGCATTGCAGGAAGCACATGCAGTCTGGTGTGTTCAATAACTGTTGCATGTGTGTTACGTGGAACCGTGCAGCGACTAAACCTTTGCAGTTATGCGTTTCTGTAACGAGCAAAGCATAACTTGTAATGTGCAACTAAATCCACAGGTCACAATCCAATAGTCATAATTTGTCAGTGACTGGTGTAGGAGCCGTGTTCGAGGAGAGGGTCTAGGTGCAGTTACCCGAAGAGCAAAAGTAAACAAGCCAGTGGTTGCAGAGGGCTTACCCAGAGCCCCTTTCTGACTGTATACATGTATGCATGTGTGGCGAGTTTACTGGTACCGTCAACTCTAGGCTAGACCTAAAATCCTTTAAAGGACGGCTTAGATCTATGAGGTATCTCTTTGCAAGTAATATTGCATCAAACAAGAGCGAGTTATGCAACAGCAGTTTCTTGCTGGTCAGTAGGTGAAGCAGTGTCAGTCTTTGAAGGGTCCTCGTGTGTTACATTCTGGTCTCCGAGAAGCTGCTTTTGTAATGTGACTGGCCATATTTGACGGATCAAGTTATGGAGAAGGTTGCAAATCGACAGCCATGTTTGTGGTAGCTGTGTGTGGAATATATGTCTGTATCCAGCCACCATTTTGAGTGTGAAGAGGCTTGTAGTCCCGTAAAAGCTTGGCATGTGAGCGATAGAGGAGAAATGGCCACTGACCGGTAAGAAACAACTGCTGTGCTCTTGCCTAATGCATCTTTGCTTATTGGGCTGGCTCTGGGGGCATGTATGGTCTAAAAGGGCTTTGGGATAGATGCTGGGTATGTGGTCCTGAACTTCTGCATATCTATTTCCTGACTGTAGGAGGCAGTGTACAGGCAGCGCAACAGGCTCCATTGCAGTGGGTGGCCAGGGTTGCTAGTTGTGGGCCTTGCTTTGGCAGAACTAGTCCTAGGGTCCAGCAGGTGCAGGCGAGCAGGGCAGCGCGTTTGTGAGGGTTGGCTGCAGGATATTTACAGTGACGAAGTGCTGGCTCTGGAGTCTGTACTGTGCAGAGAGTCTGGCTCACGACTCTGTACAGTGCTGCAGTGCTGGCTGTGGTGTTTGTGTAGGACACAATAGCTGACTGTACACTATGGTGCAGAATGACTGGTTGTGGGGCCTGCATGGCGCAGAATGGCTAGTTATGGGGTCTTTAATGTAGAGAAGGGCTGGTCGTGAGCTCTGCACGGTACGAAGGGGGAGCCTGCAGGGTGTGTATAGTGCACAAGGGCTGGTTGGGGAGTTGTACAGTGCAGAAGAGCAGGTTGCTGGGTCTGTATGGTGCAGAAGGGCTGGCTATAGGGTCTGCATAGTGTGGAGTGTTGACTGATGGGTTTGTATGCTACAGGAGGTCTGGGGTCTGCATAGTGCAGAAATGATTTGTTTGGGTGTGTGTACAGTGCAGGAGGACTTGCTGTGAGGTCTGTACAGTGCTGAACGATGGTTGTGGGGTCCGTATGGTGTAGAAGGGATAGATGTAGGGTCTGTTATGTTTAGAAGAGCTGGATGTGAGGTCTGTCCAGTGCAGAACGATGATTGTGGGGTCCGTATGGTGTAGAAGGGATAGATGTAAGGTCTGTAATGTTTAGACGAGCTGGATGTGGGGTCTGTACAGTGAAGGAGGGATGGTTGCAGGGTCTGTGTGGTGCAGAAGGGTTATTTGCGGGGCCTCTATGGTACAGAAGGGCTGATTGCGGAGTCTGTAAGGTATGGAAGGGCCGGTTCTGAGGTCTTTGTGGTCCAGAAGGGGTGTCTGCAGGGTTTGTACACTGCAGAATGGCTGGTTGGGGGTCTGCCCGGTAGAGAAGGGTTGGTTTGGGGTCTCCATAGTACAGAAGAGCTGCCTGCGGGTCTGTAGGTGCAGGACTGGTTGCAGGTTATGTGCTGCGCAGAAGGACTGGTTGTGGAGTCTTTGCAGAAGGGCTGGTTGGAGGGCCTGTACAGTACAGAAAGGCTGTCTGTGGGGTCTGTACAGAAGGTCTGTGTGCGGGATCTGTACACTGCAGATGGACTAGTTTCAGGGTCTGTAAAGTACAGAAGGACTTGTTGCAGGGGTCAGAACAATGCAGAAAGGCTGGTTGCAGGTTCTGTATGGCGCAGAAGGGCTGGATATATGGTCTGTATAGTACAGAAGGGGTGGTTGCGGGGTCTGTACAGTACCGAAGGGGTGGTTGTGGGGTCTGTACAGTACAGAAGGGGTGGTTGCGGGGTCTGTACAGTACCGAAGGAGTGGTTGTGGGGTCTGTGCAGTACAGAAGGGGTGGTTGCGGGGTCTGTACAGTACAGAAGGGCAGGTTGCCGGGTCCCTGAGGTACTGAAAGGCCTGGTTGGTGCGGTCTGTACAGTACCGAAGAGCTGGTTACGGGGTCTGTACAGAAGGGCTGCCTGTGGAGCCAGTAGGGTACAGAAGGGGTGGTTGTGGGGTCTGTACAGAAGTCCGGTCGCGGGGTCTGTACAGTACCGAAGGGCTGGTTGCGGCGCCCGTACAGTACAGCATGCCTGGGGATGCTGCCCGTACACTACAGAAGGGCTCGATGTCGGCGGCATGTGCAGCACGGTACATAGCTCTGGGTGTGGGCGCCCAGGGAGGCTGGCGGCCGGCACTGATGTCATGAAGGTATTATTAGGCGCCCAGGCCGCTGCGCGCGACGCTGCCCATTTGATTTGATTAGCAGATAATGTTTCATAGCCGTAGATGCTGTTAACATTGATCGTCTAGCAGAGGCATTAGCTCACCCCTGGGTCAGCCCCGGAGCGGTCAGGCAGGAAGCGGCTCGCGACGGGCGAGGATGGCGCCACCAGGGCCTGCGCCTGCCCCCATGGGCCTGCCCACCGCCTGCAAGTGCCCACCGGAACTGATGCGGGCCTTTCAGTGTGCCCACCGGTGCAAAGAGGTAGCAGCCCTTAGCACAGTGATTCATGCGAGCCAGTGATTGTGGAGGGCACCCACACCGATTTTGGGGACCTCTGACTCAAAGCAAAAGACAGAAAAGAAAAAAAAGGGCAAACTGTGGCTTTGGGGGAGGGAAAATAGTAGCAAAGGGAGAAAGCAGAGGTGAAACAGAACATGTGAGAGTGAGCTAAGAGACAGGAAATCTAAGGTGGTGGAAGAAAGGTGCCAGAGACAGACTCAAGGCAGGTCTGGTATTTGGCAGCGCCAACGATGGGCTTCAAGAAACAACTGGATCCCTGCGCCATGTTATATTATTCTTTTTCTATGAATTAAGCACAGTACACAAGGCTCCTGTCTAGTAGAGCACATCCGGCCTACCAACACCACTGCTTTTTTCTGGGGACCTTTTATCTTCAATAAATCAAACTTACCATCTCCTCACTTTAGTCTGCGGAACAAGTGAAATAGCGCAGGAGGGCTTCAATGCACTCATGGCATAGTTGGTCTTAGCCCGACAGTACTGCAAGTCTGCACATGCACACTGTCTGCATTCGGGACCTGCGGCAGCTGGGAGTGGGGTACGCAGACCTTCCAACTCACACGGTGCCACCATGTGTCACATGATACCGGCTCCCTTCACACAGTCACCGGTAAGGAGCAACATCACATGGTGCGCACAAAATTAGCTGGAACCCCCTGCAGAGAGCAGGATTCAAACTAATTGTTTCCATGCTCTGCGCTGACGATGAACATTATGGGGTGTGAAACTTTCCGAGGACATCAGCTGAAGCCTCACCACCTTTGTTTTTTTGGTGTTGGAGAAGGCAGGTGGTAAATTCTAAGGGGCATATTTATGTCATAATCAAGTAGCTCAGAAGGTCACCTTGCTGCTCTGTGCTGCGTGACAGGGAAAGGACTGCCTTTGTCCCCGCGCTGGCGCTGTTTTGGCTGCCTAGCACCAACAATGGCACCCTTGAACCATGGTGCAAGGGTGACCCCATTCTAAGGAAGATGTTTTTTGTGCAGGAAGGCATACCTTCCTGCACAAAAATAATCCCCTGAGGTATTTTTCTCTTCCGATGGGTGCTGAAGAATGCAGCGCACATAGAAAGAGGAAGTAAACATTATGTCCCACTAGGGAATGCGTAGCATTTTGGCACATTCCCAGGTATACTATTTCTGATAAATCTGGGAATGTGCCAAAATCCATGGGTGTTGCATGGGAACATCCACTCAACATCCATGGGATGCCTCCTTAGAGCAGAGAAACACAATGCAGTGATTGGTACTGCGTTGCCTAACTCCAGATTTATCAAGCCACTCAGGGCCACACAAGGTCGCCTTGCATGGCTGATAAATAGCTGTTCGGGCATGCGTTGTGCATGCACCACACTGCTTGGTGCAAGAGGGATGCAACACCAGTCATAAAAATCCCCCAGAGTGTCCCAGACTCACGTGACCATGCCCTCTACGAAGGCCACACCCCCTCCTCACACAGTGAAAATGTTTGCACAGGTTGGCAGATCTGGGTATGACAAAGTGAACAGTCCAGGGTGGCTCTTTAATTTGAGTGAGGGGCCAGAGCAGAAGTTTGGCTGGCACTGGCTGCTCTGTGCAAGTGCCATTGGGCAGGACCTGGCTCTCCAGAAATTACTCTGAAACTAAATACTGATGTGAAAAGGATGTTTTAATGGGGCAGGTGCACATTACAAACAATACAATCCCTGGCTCGTAGACTTACAACTAGCTGAAAGCCTCACTTACAACAATGCAACCTACAACTCCCCCACCTGCCACTAAGAGACCACCCAAAAACATCCCCAAACTGTATCTCCTGTCTCCAGCCATTGCATCCACAACTTTATTTAACTTCTTAACAATCTAAACCTTCAACTTCCTGGCGAGTGAAATGTCAACTCTTCGAACCCCCTTCTCTTCCCAATCCCCAATCTGTTTCAACCTCCTCCAAATGCAGTAAATCTATTTTTTGTTGTAAAACATCCTGCCAAACTCCCACCCTTTGACACCTGGCCATCAACAACAATTTTTACCAAAAATACCCAGTTGCACACTTGTGCCCTTGAAAAATGTCTCCTGATCATCACACAACAAAATAAAAACAAGCATTTGCAATAGAATGGGTCCTGCATTTTCTCCAGTTAGGGCTATTGGTGTTATAAATTCCTAACTAGACTTTTCTTGCCACATACATTGAAAATTAAAAGTAAAGCATTAGTTGACATAAGCAAGCTGATTCGAATCGCCATGTTCGCTATGAGCATGAAGGACAGACACAAAAGGAAAAAGAAGTTCACTCACAGTCAAACATATTGGCAGTCGTGCAATTATCCATGTAATAGGGTCAGTCTGCAAGGCGGTAACAAATCCTCCCCAAGGAGGGACAAACGTAAAACATTTACCAATTATAACAAAGGATTTTTGAAAGGCAAGCCCACGAATGAGTGAAAGTGATGGACATGAGGTGGGCGTGGTTAAAAGCCCACAATACTTACAACAGGTCAAAGCACTTGAGAGCTTGATCTAAAATCACCTTGCCATAGCCCCTACATTGGGGAGGGGGTGTGGCTTTTGCAAACTGCTCTATCTACTCTGTCACCTCCTTGACAAAGGTGAGGACACAATTGCAATCCTACCACTTAAACCCCTATAGCCCTGCCCTCAACCACCCTGGTATGCTAAGCGGACAGACCATCATCCGAGGTGCCCGCTAAGCCTCCGCTGCCACCAAAGGCCAAGCAGCCGCAGCAGTGGACATGTCAGCCGAGCGGCAGCTCGTGTCAAGCCTGTAGGCGCCACCATCAGCCCTCACCACTGCTGCATTGTGAAAGGAGAGAGGAAACACTGAGGTTTCACTGAATATGTTTACACTGGCAGAATTCTGAGATTTTCACAAATTTGTGGTTTGAAATTTCGCATTTCACTATTGGCCAAGCATTCATAAAAAATTGGATTTGAGCGCAAGAATCTCCCCGTAAAAATGTTCACACTTATTCTTTTATAGCTGTCTTTGCGCCTCCTTCTTGGAATTAAAAAAAACGCTCCAAAATGGACAGAATCTACACTTCGCAGTTCGCACACGTTGGTCACACCTTGATGCCTTTTATGCTGCCGTGATATCAGTCACGCTGCTGTTACCAAGCATTACCTCCCGTCCCTCCCTCGCCTTCCTTTTAACCAATGAGGCTTCCTGCCTCCCTCTAGACCCTCCCTTCCCCTTTTAAACCCCCCCACCCCTACCACCTCCTGTTTTTTCTGTCTACCCCACGCTAGACTTACCTTTTCTCCTTTCCTCCATGGCGGGGCCTGGGGGGCATCGTTCCTGCACTCCTCGGGGCGCGGGGCTCCACGAGGTGTGCTCTGGCCGGTCGCGTCTTCGACGAGCGGCGGGGCTGCTTGTGGGATGCGTCCTGGGAGTCACCTGACGAGGTCGGCCGGCTCTTTGCGGCTGGGTCGTCTATTTCCGGTTCCTCGGCCCGCGGAGCCGCGCGGAGGTGCCGGTTGGCGTTTTTGGTCTTCTGGAGCTGGTAGGACGGGCGTTCTGCCCGCATTTTTAACTGTTTGGGTTCATTTTTGATTGGTTACAGGATTTTTTATGGGAGGTCCTGTATCCTGTATATTTGGTGGTCGGGGTCAGTGAGATGGTAGTTATATTTGGATTTACCATGCCGAAGGTTCCTGCTAAACGACGCAGGATTGTTTCTTCCTCCTCCTCAGGGGAGGAGGGTACTGCTACCATATCAACCCCTGGGGGTCACCAGGTGCCGGGGGGGCTGCGCCACTCATGTCCAGGGAGGAGGTGCAGGACATGATAGAGGTGGCTGTTGCTAGGGCTCTCCAGGCAGGGATGGCCAGGCCTACTCGGTCTAAAGCATCACATCCTCCTACTACTGCGGAAAGGTCCTCTTCGGATGAGGAGGAGGGGGAGGCTCCATCGACTTCCTCTGGGGGGAAGTATGTCTCCAGGGAAGAGATGTGGGAGGTGATGGCACATGTACGGGACAATTTAGGTTTTCCAGTGTTTCAGCCTACGAGCTCTGACTCCCACTTGTTCCCGCAGTATCAGACACCTTCTAAGTTTGCCATGTCTTTTCAGGGACCTGTGAAGGATATGGTGTTTCGGGAGTGGAAGGAGGTGGATAAAGCTCAAGTTCCACGATTTCTTCAGAAACTTTATTTGCTAGAGGGGGAGGATGTACTGCCTTCCTCTGTTCGCCTGGATTCAATTTTGGCTACCCTGATTGGCAAGACGGCTGGCAATCCGGAGGATTGTGTGCCTACTGATGCCACGGACCGTAAGGTGGATTCTGGGCTCAAGAGGGCTTTTGCAGCTGAGAATCTGGCCCTGAGAGCAGGTATATATTCGGCTTATGCGGCCCAGTCGTTGGTACAGGACTTTGATAAACTGGCAGTTGCTGTTCAGAAAGGTGCGGAGTGCTCTGAACTTCTGGCTGGTATGGAGCAGCAGGCCAGGTTACTGGCGGACGTATCATCGGATGTGGTCCGTACTTCAGCTCTGGCATCTGGGGCTTTGATTGGGGCCCGTAGGTCCCTCTGGTTGCGGTCATGGAAGGCGTATCCTGGGGAGAAGTCTGCCCTCCTGAGACTCCCTTTTGAGGGTCGTAGTTTGTTTGGAGATCAATTGCCTTCAATGCTTTCCAAGGCGTTTAAGGAAAGGAAGCATGCCTTACCTTATAAAGGGGGTTCTGCTTCTGGCAAAGGGTGGAAGAAGCATTCTCGTTCTTCTCCCAAGATGGATGCAAAATCTTTTTCTTTCAGGAAACGTCGTTTTCAGCCCCATTTTTCCCCTAAGAAAGCTGCTCCTTCGATCCGGGGTGGGTTCAAGAAGGGGTCCTGACAATCACTGTGGGCCTGGCATAGGGCAGGTTGGGGGAAGGCTGAGGCGCTTTCTTTCCGCTTGGCAGGAGAGTGTCAGCGATCATTGGGTGCTGGACATTGTGACCAATGGTTACGTCATAGATTTCGATGTGCTGCCTCCGGATTCGGGGTGCGTCAAACTCCTCTGCCTGCGGTCGGGGCATGGAGAGAGGCGTTGTTGGACGGAGTCCGGGACTTACTTTTGAAAGAGGCCATTTCCCGTGTTCCTCTAGAAGAAAGGGGTCAGGGAACTTATTCTGTCTTGTTTCTGGTTCAGAAGGTGTCAGGGGGTTTTCGGCCTGTGCTCAATCTGAAAGGTGTGAATGCTTGGATCAAGACGGTGCATTTCTGCATGCTGTCAATTCAGACTATTTTTCCGATGGTCAGTCAGGGGGATTTTCTGGTGTCGCTCGATCTGCAGGATGCATACCTACATGTGCCTGTGGCAAAGACTTCCCAGCGGTTCCTACGGTTTGCTGTGGGTCTGGAACATTATCAGTTTTGTGTACTGCCTTTCGGCCTCAAGTCTTCTCCCCGGATTTTTACAAAGGTGCTGGCCCCCCTGGTGGCGTTGCTGTATTCAGAAGGGGTGTTTATTCATCCATATCTGGACGACATCCTAATACATGCACCCTCGCAGGGCCTGTTACGGAGGCAGGTGGCTCGGGTTCTGGTGGTCCTGCAAAACCACGGGTTTTTGATCAACTGGGGGAAGTCAGATTTGGTCCCATCCCAAGATCTGGTTTTTCTAGGGGCTCGGTTTCGAACTCTTCTCGGTTTGGTGACGGTGTCAGAAAAGAGGTTAGGTGTTCTCCAGTCCATGGTGAGGGAGGTTGTGTTGCAGTCTGCCCCCCCGGGCGCTTCTATGGTTACGTCTGCAAGGTCATTTGGCGTCCGTAATATTTCTGGTTCCTTGGGCTCGATTCCATCTTCTTTGCTTGATGAACTGGTTCCTGAGAAGGTGGGCGCCAGGGTCTGGTTCTCTGATGACCCGGATTCCGGGGTCAGGGTTGATTCGCAGGGAGTTGAGATGGTGGTTGGGGTCCAATCATCTTCGGGTAGGGGTGTCTTTGTCTCCTCTGAGCCCTGAAGGGTGTTGCGGTTCTTATTCGGACAGACAACTTAGTAGCCAAGGCTTATGTCAACCGACAGGGGGGGGACCAGGTCGAGGGCTTTGTTCATTCTGGCCAGGAAGATTTTTGTGTGGGCTCAGGAATGGGTTCCTTCTCTCCGGGCTACCTACATTCGGGGGGTGGTCAATGTTCGGGCAGATCTGCTCAGCAGGGTGATTCCTTCCTCACAACTTTTCTCCCTCCGGAGGTCGCTGTTTCTTCATCTTGTGCGTCTCTGGGGTCTTCCGGTGTTGGATGTGTTTGCATCCCCGGAGAATGCGAAACTCAGTCGCTTCTGCTCCCGGTTTCGGTGTCCTCAGGCTTGGGAGGTGGACGGGATGTCGTGTCCTTGGCCTCAGGGCCTTTTGTACGCTTTCCCGCCTTTTCAGCTGATCCGGTCCTTTCTGTTGAGAGTGAGGCATCTGGGAGCCAGGGTTGTCTTGGTTGCGCCCCATTGGCCGAGGGCGAATTGGTTTCCATTGTTGCAGCTGATGGCATCAGGTCGGATGTGGCCTCTTCCTCTTTGTCCGTCTCCCCTGGAGTATCCTTGCCTATCGATGGGGTCATTGAGGAGGTTACACTTGACGGCCTGGAAGTTGAACGGCGGGGTTTGATGGGTCTGGGGGTACCAGTGGCTTTGAGTTCTACTCTGCTGGCTTCTAGGCGGCGTTCCACTTTGATTTCGTATGGTAGACAGTGGAAAGTTTTTTCTTCTTGGTGCGTCCGGCATAAATTGGATCCTACCTTCACTTCTATATTTGATTTGATGCAATTTTTACAAGATGGTGCACACTTGGGGTTGTCGGTGGCTTCTCTGCGGGTGCAGTGGGCGGCTATTCAGGCGTTTAGGGGTCCTTGGCGTAATCTGTCGGATGAGGGTCATTTGATGCCTAGATTTTTTCAGGGGCTTCTTAATTTGTTTCCTCGCCCTGTACGCTCTTTCCCTTCTTGGGATCTTTCTTTAGTTTTGGATGCGTTGACTGCTGCCCCTTTTGAACCTCTGGGGGACTGTGACTTGCGCCATCTTTCTTTAAAGACGTTCTTTTTGGTGGCCATTACTTCGGCCCGCCGTTTAGGGGAATTGGGGGCCTTGGCCTGTTCTTTTCCTTTTTGTAAAGTTTTTCCGGATCGTGTGGTGCTTGTTCCGGTTCCTTCTTTTGTTCCGAAAGTTAATTCTTCTTTCCAGGCTCGCCAGGATGTCATCCTTCCTTCGTTTTGTCCGAATCCCTCCTCGGATGAGGAGGTGCGGTTACATTCTTTGGATGTGCACAGGGCATTGTTGGAGTATCTGCGTGTGGTGGCTCCTTTCCGTAAAGGTGATTTGCTTTTTGTGAATTTCAGTCCAGCCCGGAAGGGTGAGAAGCCTTCCACGACTTTGTTGAGTCGGTGGGTGCAATCTCTGAGTCTGTTGGAATATTCGTTGAAAGGGGTGGTTCCTCCCCAGGGGATTCAGGGCCGTTCTACCAGGGGTTTGGCGGCTACAATGGCTGAGCTTCAGGGGACTTCAGTGGTGGAGATTTGCAGGGCCGCCACTTGGGCCTCTCCCTCAACATTTGTTCGGCATTATAGGCTGACAGACTTGGGTAGTTTGGAGTCGTTGTTAGGTCACCGGGTCTTATCCTCTATGCGGTAATAGGGGTTGGGTCTCGGTGGTCTGTGTGCATTATAATAAACTTCTTGCAACTCAGTGTCCGTCTCCTGTGTTTTTCTTGCTATGTCTCATTGGTTAAAAGGAAGGCGAGGGAGGGACGGGAGGTAATGCGTCCATTTCTTACGATAATGGCAATACTCCTAGTCCTACTCCCTCGCCTTCCTTTCCGTTCCCTCCCGCCCTCCCAGTACGGACTGTCTGAGTTGCTGCTTGGGCTTGGTTTTTGTACAGGAGGTGGTAGGGGTGCGGGGGGTTTAAAAGGGGAAGGGAGGGTCTAGAGGGAGGGAGGAAGCCCCATTGGTTAAAAGGAAGGCGAGGGAGTAGGACTAGGAGTAATGCCATTATCGTAAGAAATGGACGCATACTCTGCCCTGGGACGGGTCGTTGTGCCATGCAGCGGGTCTCGCCACCCCGCCAGGCCTTTGGGCCTTGCTTCTGCCCTTGGCCCCACCATCTGAGGCTCTGCTCTCGGTTAGGACAGTCTGTTCCGAAGGGCACGTGCTGCGGCGTTTTATGCGCTTCGAGGCCCGGAGCAAGTGCTTGAAAGTAGGCAAGAGCCAAACCTGCCGCATCCTGCTTCACACCTGCAGGTCTCCTTGCGTGGTCAGTGTGGCCACTAATCGCTGCTCACTGTTCTGGGGGCTCTTGGAATGAGATGTAAACACCCCCGCCTCCCGTGGTCCAGCAAATATTTGGAAACAAGCAGGGTGTTGCAGATCCAGCCTCGCGCGCCATGTCAAACCAAGGAGCTGGTGTTAGGAAAAGGGCCCAGCTCCCAGATGCAATTTATATCTGTCACTTCGTGTTTCCAGAAATATCACCTCCAGTTCCTCATTAGCACTGCCGAACATGTGAGCCGGCCTAGGAATGCTACCATGGAGTACCCAGCCAGGCCTCATGTAATGCCTGCCAGAGCCGCCGGTGCCCTCTGTACTGCAGGCCGCTGCTGTAGGCACTGCGACCTGTCCAAGTCGCCTATGTGCAGCAGGCCTCCTGTAATCACTGCAACTTCAGTAGTGCCTTGTGTGCAGTCTGGCCTTTCTGCAGGCACTGCAACTTGTCCAGGTGGCCTGTGTGCTGCAGGCTTCCTGAAATCGCTGCAACCTCCACTAGCGTCCTTTGTGCAGCCTGGCCTTTCCTGCAGGCACTGCATCCTCTCCAGGCGCCCTATGTGCTGCATGCGTCCCACAATCACCGCAGGTACTACAACCTCCCATAGTGCCCTGTGTGCTGCAAGCCTCTCCTGCAGACACTACCAACTGCCCTGTGTGGTGCGGGCCCCCCAGCGGATACTGCCACATTTACACAGTACCCAATCTGCTGCAGGCATATTCTGCAGGCACTGAAACCTCCCCAAGTGCTCTGTGTGCTGCAGGCCTCTCCTGCAGGCACCGCACCATTCCCAGCGTGTCATGCATGTGTGCAGCCTGGCCTTTCCTCCAGGCACTGCATCCTCCACTAGTGCTCTGTGTGCTGCTGGCCTCTTTTGCAGGCACTGCGACCTCCATTAGAGCTCTCTGGGCAGCAGGTCTCTTCTGCAAGCACTGCAACCTCCCCCGTGTCCTTTGTACTGCAGGCCCCCATCGGATACTGGCACCTTCACACAGTGCCCCATGTGCTGTAGGCATCTTCGGTAGGCACTGACATCTCCCAGTGTGCTCTGTGTGCTGCAAGCGTTTCCTGCAAGGTCTACAACCTCCCATAGTGTCCTGTGTGCTGCAGGCCTCTCCAGCATACACTGCAACCTCCCCACATGCCTTGTGAGCTGCAGGCTTCAGGCAGATGCTGCCATCTTCATCCAATGCCCTGTGCACCTTAGTCCTCTCGCACAGGCACTGTGACCCCCAGCATGCCATGTGTGCAGCATGGCTTCTCTTCCAGGCACTACGACCTCCACTAGTGCCATGTGTGCTGCAGGCCTCTTCTGCAATCACTGAAGCCTCCCTGTGTGCTTATGTGCGGCCAGGCCTCTCATGTAGGCACTGAAACCTTCACTAGTGACCTGTGTGCTTCAGGCCTCTTCTGCAAGCACTGCCACCTCTACTAGTGACCCGTGTGTTGTAGCCCCCCAGTAGATACTGCCACCTTCACCCATTGCCCTCTGTGCTACAGGGCTCCACCAGGCACTGCAGCATTGCCTAGTGCCCTGTGTGCAACAAGCATCGCCTGCAGGCACTGAAGCCTCCCCGTGTGCTCTGTGTGTGGCAGGTCCAAGCAGACACTGCCTTAACCTACTGCACTGTATGCTACAGCCCTCTCTTGCAATCACTAAAAATTATCGGCACGCCATGTGTGCAGTCTGGTCTCTACTGCAGGAACTACAAACTCCAACTTTATCCACTACTGCCCTGTGTGCTGCATGTCCCTCCTGCTGACACTGTAACCACCTCTAGTGCCCTTTGTGCTTAAGCATCTCCTGCAGGCACTACAGCCAACCCTGGTGCCCTGTGTGCTAAAGACGTATTCTGCAGATACTCCTAAGTCCCCTATTGGTCTGTGTGCTGCAGGGCCCAGGTAGATACTTCAACCTTCCCCCTGGTGCCCCATATGCTGCAATCCTCTCCCGCAGGCACTGCAACCTCTCCTAGCGCTGTGTGTGCTACCGCCCTCCTGCAGACACTACAGCCTCCGGGCGTGACCTGTGTGCTGTGAACTTATTCTGCAGACACTACAAAGTCCCATGTTGGCTGCAGGCCCCCAACAGATACTGCCACCTTCACCAGGGCCCTGTATGGTGCAGGTCTGTCCTGCAGTCACTGCAATCACCCCTAGTGCCCTGTGTATTGCATACATCTCATGCAGACACTGCAAACTCCCCTAGGGCCCTGTGTATTGCATGCGTCTCATGCAGGCTCTGCAAACTCCCCTAGTGCCATGTGGGGTGCAGGACCCAGGTAGATACTGCCACCGTCACTCTGGTGCCTTATTTGATGCAAGCCTCTCCCGCAGGCACTGCAACCTCTCATAGCGTCCTAGCGCTGTGTGTGCTACTGGCCTCCTGCAGACACTACAGCCTCCGGGCATGACCTGTGTGCTGTGCACTCATTCTGCAGACACTACAAAGCCCCATGTTGGCTGCAGGCCCCCAACAGATACTGCCACCTTCACCAGGGCCCTGTATGGTGCAGGTCTGTCCTGCAGTCACTGCAATCACCCCTAGTGCCCTGTGTATTGCATGCGTCTCATGCAGGCTCTGCAAACTCCCCTAGTGCCATGTAGGGTGCAGGACCCAGGTAGATACTGCCACCGTCACTCTGGTGCCTTATTTGATGCAATCCTCTCCCGCAGGCACTGCAACCTCTCCTAGCGCTGTGTGTGCTCCTGGCCTCTCCTGCAGACACTACAACCTCCGGGCGTGACCTGTGTGCTGTGGACTTATTCTACAGACACTGCAAAGTCCCCTGTAGGCTGCAGGCCCCCAACAGATACTGCCACCTTCATCAGGTGCCCTGTATGCTGCAGGCCTGTCCTACAGCCATTGCAACCACCCATAGTGCCCTGTGAACTGCATACGTCTCATGCAGGCGTTGTAAACTCCCCTAGTGGCACGTGTGGCGTGGGACTCCTGCAAGCCTTCAGTGGGAAGAGCTGCCTCACCAAATGCCCTGCATGTTGAAGTCCTCACGATAATGGGGAAACACAAAGTCAGGAAGTAAAATGTATCACAGAGGTTGGGGTTATAATAAGACTGTATTACTACCCAAGGGAAACCTTTTAGCAAGCCTAGAATAACAGATCGAGGAAACCAAACCAATGCGGTTTTACGACCAGGCATTGCTGTTTACAAAGTGCTATATTTTACAGCCTGCAACTGATAAACTGCAACCATCAAAAGGCACTTGTGTCATAACATGACTCCACCTCTTTCCACTGCAACACATTGACTCCCAATTTGTGGGTTCCCAGAGTAACTTTTTTCCTCTTCCAGGACTGCCACAGTGTGCTGAAACCTTCCACTGATGCTGCAACCTCCCCATGTGCGCCGGACTCGCCTGGACACTGCTAACTGCTGCCACCTCCCAATGCTTTGGGAGCTGCTGATCCCCTCTCTTGCAGAGATCACTACCTCCCCTAGTGCCCTATGTTCTGCTGGACTCTCCTACAGACCCTGATACGCCCCCTGCTGCCCCATGTGTGCTGTAGGCCTCGAACACACACTGCCACCAGTTGCGTTATAACTTGTAGAGTGTACAAATACCTATGCAGTTCTCCTGGCGCTGTGAGAACTGAGGGGATAGGTCACAAATATAGGCGACTAACCCCGTAACGCCAGGGCTTCAAGGCTTTCCGGAAATGCAGCAGATGGGGAATGTTGTGCAGACTGAGGGGGAAGTCCATTCCAAAGTTTGGCTGCTATTACAGAGAAAGACTTTCCTCCAGCCCCAATGAACCTCCAGTTCGAATGAATAAAGCACCTCAGAGCAGCTAGCAACTTCAGCGCCTTGAGACCCTCATGGGTAATTTGCTGCGCTTTATAAATCCTGATTAATTGAGACTGAGCCTATCTAAATCTCAGGATGGTTAATACTAAGGCAGCCTTGGATAGAAGAGAGTGGGCAGGAACATGGTTCATTAATTTCTTCCTCAAATAGGAAGGGCCAATGTCATGCAAGGCTTTCAAGACATAAAGATATTTAAAGACCAATATTTTTTCCCACAGGGAGCCAGTGGAAACTAAGCATGGAAGGAGCAGAAAAGGACAATGGAAGTCCAAGGGACAGTCGCCCACCACTTTTCTTCATGAGATCTGTAGACAGACCGAGGTATAAGGAGTTGCAATAGTCCAGGTGACTCAGAATGAGCGCCTGTCCCACACTTGACGGCAGACTTAGGAAGGAGAGGCAAAGTCTTCTTCATAACCTCAGCAGGAAAAAGCAGGCAGAAACAAGGTGATTTACCTGCCTTTCCAGCGAGAGTCCGGCTCTAGATGAACCCCAGATGTTGTACCGATGTGACTGGACATGGATAGTTGGGTCAAAATTGAACCCAGAAATATGATGGTAAAGTGCGAGACAGGCTAGAATAATTTATCCAGAGCACTTCTGTTTTGTCAGAGTTGTGTCTCAATGAGTTGAGTTGCAGCCAAAATGAAACAGCAGACATACAGAGATGGAAGGACTCGAAAGGGACTGCACCCGACCGGTTCATGGAAATAATCCTTAGTGCCCTGCGTGCTGCAGGTCTCAAGCACACGCTGCCACCGCCCTAGTGCCCTGTGTGTGTCACAGTCTTTGAGTACCTGCTACTACCTCCCTAATACTCTGTGTGTGCCCCAGCCCCGAGCACCAGATGCCACCCGCAGAGTGCCTGTATGTTCTTCAGCTTTTAAGCACCCGCTTCCACCTCCTGGGTGCCCTGTGTGTGTTGCAGCCCTCGAGCACCCGGTGCCAACTCCTAGTGTCCTGTATGTGCTGTAGCCCTGGCACCCCCACTGCCACCTCCTGGGTGCCCTGGGTGTGTTGCAGCCCTCGAGCACCCTCTGTCACCTCCCTAGTGCCCTCGATGTGCTGCAGCCCTGGCACCCCCACTGTCACCTCCCTAGTGCCCTCGATGTGCTGCAGCCCTGGCACCCTCACTGCCACCCCCTGGGTGCCCTGTGAGCACTGCAGCCCTCGAGCACTCGGTACCACCTCCTAGTGTACTATATGTGCTGTAGCACTGGCACCCCCACTGCCATCTAACTAGTGCCCTGTGTGTGCTGCAACCCTTGCGCCACCACTGCCACCTCCTGGGTGCCTGTGTGTGCTGCAGGCCTCGAGGACCAGCTGCCCCCTCCTCAGTGCTCTGTGTGTGCTGCCCTCGAGCACCTGCTGCCACCTCCCTAGTGCCCTCGGTGTGCTGAAGCCCTGGCACCCCACTGCCACCTCCTGAGTGCCCTGTGAGCACTGCAGCCCTCAAGCACTGTGTGCCACCTCCTAGTGTCCTGTATGTGCTGTAGCCCTGGCACCCCCACTGCCATCTAACTAGTGTCCTGTGTGTGCTGCAACCATCGCGCCACCACTGCCACCTCCTGGGTGCCCGTGTGTGCTGCAGCACTCGAGAACCAGCTGCCCCCTCCTCAGTGCTCTGTGTGTGCTGCCCTCGAGCACCCTCTGTCACCCCCCTAGTGCCCTTGGTGTGCTGCAGCCATGGCACCCCACTGCCACCTCCCTGGTGCCCTCGATGTGCTGCAGCCCTGGCACCCCCACTGTCACCTCCTGAATGCCCTGTGTGTACTGGAGCCCTCGCACCCCCACTGCAACCTCCCTAGTGCCCAGTGTGTGCTGCAACTCTCGCACCACCACTGCCACCTCCTGGGTGCCCTGTGTGTGCTGCAGTCCTCGCACCCCCACTGCCACCGCCCTAGTGCCCAGAGTGTGCTGCAGCCCTCAAGCACACGCTGCCACTTTCTTAGTGCCCTGTGTGAGTGTGGTAAAGCACTCGAGCTCCCAGTGCCACCTCCATAGTGCTCACTGCCACCTCCTTAGTGCCATGTTTTTACTGCAACCCTCAAGCACCCGCTGCCACCTTCCTACTGCGCTGCGTGCTGCAGAAGTCACAGTTACCCCCGTCAGTGCTCCGTGGACGCCACGAGTCTCGAACACTCTCTCCTCCCTCATTGGCTGTTGTCTGCGGCAGACATCGAGCAGTGACTGCTGCACCCCAGGCGCACCGTGGACCCTGCAGCAATCCAGCAGCAACTACTTCCTTCCATGTCCTGTGCATGTCGCAGGCCTCAAGAGCCCCTGCCTACACTGTCCATCCAGAAGAACATACACCGTGGACAGCGCCTCAGTCCCTACAGGCCTCCCGCTGCCGCCATGTTCCCCAGCCCCTCGTGTGTGCTGCAGGACCTCAGCTCCCTTTCGTGAGCTCTCCTCGGCCTTGCATGTCCTATACCTCCTCCAGTGGGTCCCCTGTAAAGGATTTACAACCCCGGTGGCGCGAGCTTACTTACATCAGCCCTGTTCTTACTCTCTCCACGCATCTATCGGCTCTGGGTACCTGTCTCGGGCTTCCCGTGCCCAGATGAGATGCCTCATATGTTCCACAGTGTGGCACTAACGGAGGGAGCTGGGGGGCTGCAGGAGGGGGCTCAGCTGGCATGCATTAGGATGACAGTCCGTTCCCACCCCCTCCTCAGAGGTGCCAATGGCTTCGAGTTAATGCGGATCTGGGATGATGTGCCACGGAGCCTCCGCTCCGATGGGGTCCAGGGTGCCCGGGTGATTAGTGGGGGAGTGGAAACAGCTGTCGCTCCATCAGAATTCATCATCAAAGCAGCTGGGATGTGCCAGTTATATATTGCTCTGCTGCCAGACAGCAGCCTGGTGGCTGGGAGCCTGGCACGGTCCCCTCCGTGCCACCTACAGCAAGGGGACGGCAAGCAAGGCAGCAGAAGGCATCAAACCGAGGAAGAGGATGGGAGAAGTACTCATGGAAAGATTAGGTGGGCAATGGGGGGGGGGGCACATGAGAGATACAGCTCATCCTAATCAAGAGACGTAGGAGCGATGTAGCCAGTCTTTTGTGGGCAGAGCTTGCCAGGCCCGAGCCATAACAAAGCAAAAAAAAAACAAAAAAACACGGACTTAGTACCAGGGCCCTATGAAGTCCTCTATATTTTTCGGTGTGCTCCCTAAATATCGACCCCAGGATACTGATAAGACAATATTGAGGAAAAATATTGGAAAAAAAAGAATAAAACGAAGGGTATTTTTCTTTTTATACCGAAGACCGCATGTATGTACCTACATGGGACGTGTTTTCAAGGTACACAGATGTGGAGTTAGCAGTAATAAATCCATACAGCCCTAAATGCACTTATCTTTCGATATTTTGTCCCACGATACTCTGTCCTCAAATTCTTGTACAAGGATATTCTGGATATTCAATGTACAACCATTTCTTTCTTTCATTGACAGACTAAGGAGAAAGCCCCATACCTTTATGTTTGCCACATACTAGTGCTGCAACCCAGTGTTACAAGGAGTCCCCTTCGTGGCACATGAAGTGAGTGGCAGGTGGCTACTTCTGTTTACCATTAGTGTTCTGGGGCCAAACGCATTATTTCATTTTAACTGAATAACTAATGTACTGCCACTTACTTTTCAAGTTACCTTGACAAGTTGTTTTTAACTACCTTTGGCCCTAGATAAAGGTGCTACATAATCTGTTAAATAAAAGAACATGCTAATTTTGATTATGCTTTCTACAGTGAGACCCTGTTCATGAAGCTGTCAAACGGAGGATTCTGTTTCACATGTGTTAATTACAAAAGCCACATCACGTGTAAAGGCTTCTTGAGTCACACCTGTTTTAGAGTCACCACCTTTTTCATCCCACTTAATGCACGGGATGTAGCTGTTTAATCAAGATGTCTCATCTAATCACTGCTTAAGTGTTCATGTGCAAGTGTTTGTGTAGGAAGTCCAGCAGCGGCCACTGCAAATGTCAAGGGGGGTGTAGGGGTCAAGGGGTTGAAGTGGACGGGGAAACAGGGAAAAAAAATACTTACAGTTTTGTCGCCGCTGCCCTGCCGTCTCCTGCCGCCTCGCTTGTTGCTCCTCTTCTGGTTCCCAGCCTTCACTGGGACACCAGGACAGGCTCCCCAGCATCCTGGCACTGCTTTCATGATGTCTTTACTGTCGCTCAGTCACAGCCTTGGGGTCTGTGTAGTTTCTCCAGCCCTGCTGTGGAACACAGCTGTGCGGAAGAAACCTAAGTGCGCATGTATGTTTGGCCGGCCTGAGAAGGGCCGGCCAAACTCACTTGCGCACTTAGGTGCACTCTCCCCTCCTCCCCCTCCCACCTTCGGTGGCCCATCCCTGATCCTCCCTGTACTGCTGGCTGAGCCAGCAGATGAAAAATAAAACAATATAAAAATTTTGTTTTATTTTTCATCATCTGGCTGTTGGTCAAGGGGGCAACGCTCCTCTGCCATTGCGGAGGAGCCACCCCTGAGGAAGTCGCCTTCCTACCAACTGGGATTACACGGTCAGCACATCTTTATCATCAAGCTACAATACACCTTCCCCAAAAAGTGCCATTGAAGACATATACAAAGTTTCCTCGCAGAGCAACTCCAGTGGATTTGGCATATAGCTACAGCAACAGCAATGCATGCTGCTGGGGGCACTAATAACATAACTCCCATAAAAAAAATAAAAACATCTTCCCCCATTCTCAGCTGTCTTCAAGGCAGCCTAGAACCCACATTCTTCCTCTCGAAGTGGGATCCACAAAGCCAGCCTTAACCCGATTGGGTGGCTCTCAGACTTTTTAACATGGCTTTGAATTAGGCTCTAGTGAAATGTAAATTACACCTGTGTAATTTGCATAATTGGGGAGATTTTGCGTCACTGTTGTAAGGCGAAGTTCACAAAATTACACCATTATGCCGCTTCATGTAACCATGCCACAGTTTGTGGAAAATGTATAGTGTAGAAAAAACGTCAGCAACCAGAACACAAGTGGCTATTCGTCACAACAGTTGTTTTTTTTGTTCTATGTTTTTGGCACAAAATCAGTTCTTCTGTCAGAAATTGACATGAGGATGCATTTCACAGTAAAATATAGCGCTAAATGTCTTATTTACATTTCATGTAAATACCAATGATTTTGCTTAATTTTCTCAAGATTTTGCATAATTACGCAAAAGTATATTATGCAAATTTTGCACATCCCTACATTGAATGTGAGTGCTAGTTGCCGTTCAGACAAGTGCCACAGATGAAGAATAAAATGAAGTTTGAATTCAGTTTTCTAAAAAACAGACCACTGGACACGACACACGTGGATCTGACTGGTGCCTTCTTAGATACAGTCCTCAAAGCTGGGAGCTACCTTGGGCTTCTTCACATCCCTACTGTTCTGCCTGATTGCTTTCTGGAGATCTGCTGAGAGGAGAATGGGGACCCCCCCTCCCTCTGCCAGCCCATGGCATCAGGAAAGCTTAGCCAGTGGAATGTGAAGCCCTCGAACTCCCCTCAGCAGAGAGCCTGGACAGCCAAGAAGACATCAGTACAAAATCAAGGAGCAGTGAATCTGCCTAGCAAGCATGCTTCCTCTTTGGGAATCCACTCCTGCCTCAACACACACAAACTTCAGCACTCCTGGACCCCTCTGGCTTCTGATTAGCTAGGTATGAGCACAAGCAAGGGCCCGACACCAGCCTTTCGATATAGTGTCAGAAAAAGTGTCCATGACTGGACAGTCATCACTATTGCAGATTTTAACACCTGTCATCACAACATTCACACCTCTTCCCATGAGCAAGGCCTCAGGCAGGGTACCCCGGGCCTACCAACTCACCTGGTTCCACCCGGTTCCATAACATATCGGCTGGGGTCACCCTGTGTCCCACAATATCAGCACTTTTCAAACAGTCACAGATTTCCAGCTCATGTGTGGAGCCTCTGCGTGCTTGAAAACTGTTTCAGTTCTGCCCAGGTCCTGAGATGCAGTAGAAGCCTTTGTGCCTTTGAGGGTGATAGGACTGGCTGCTCAGGCATAGCTGGTCTAAATACCCTGCTCCTCCCAAGGCCCAATCTCCTCCATGGCTCATCTTTAGCTACTTAAGGAGTGAGAAGATTTAAGCCACTCCCCACTCTCTAAGGCTTGCAACTTCAAAAGCTCTGCTTCCTTTCTTCATAGCTCTTCTTCCAGGATCACTTGGTGAAAATATTCACAGAATTTGCAGCTCTGATGTCCAGGATACTTGAGGAGTCTTTCAGTCGCAGACATGGTATCCATATTTCCTGCTTAGTAATGACCACAGGCAATCTCACCTCTGATACTGCTCGGTGGTCCCTTCAGCATCATCCATGTGTGAAAAAGGCTGACAAGGCACCTGTCTGATAGTTCATCCAGAGATGAGTTAGTGAGTGATGGCTAGGATTTATAATGCCCTGACAAGCACCCGAGGTTAACTCAAAAAGAAGGGAAAAGCAGGCACTAAAGATGAACAATTTGTGTTAAAGAGAGGTTTGAGCAGAGGTCAGGGAGGAGGGCTGATCCATGCCAGATTTTAGGGTAACCACTGAGTATGGACAGATTTTACAGGTATCCGGCCCTTCAGGACTTACGTTCGACAGCCCAAGGGTGCATTAGAAAGAAAAGGCTTGTTCGAGGTGAGAGTGAAAGCGTGAGGTTCTCAGTGAGTGGAAAGGCCGGTCCAGGCTCATACTCAATCCATGAGTCCAACTCATGCGTCTACATGGAGAGAATCCGTCCGCGAGTGGCTGCCCAGGCTATCAGTCTGGTAGCTCCTCCCAGAAGATAAGGAGGCAGTGCAAAGAAAGAATTACTGAGTGTTGCTGGGCGGGGATACAGACATGGATGGTCCTCGCTTGCTGAGTCCGGACATGCACCGGCTACTTGCACCAAGCGCAGGGGCCTATGGAGGGAACAGTTTCCCGCTTTCTGACTTATCCACGGGTCCTGCAAGAGACAGAAAGCCAGGGCCCTATCTTGATGAGCCTAAAGTGTCTAAAGTTCTAACAACTCGCAATTTCGCAGAGTTAATGCATGAACTTTAAACAGAGCAAGTGGGACGCTGTGCAGGGACTAGTCTTTGTTTCCGTCTTTCCCAGCCCATCATGACACATCCCCGTGTTGAGTGGTCAGCCACGGCCAAGGTCCGGAGCGCAGGAACCGGCCAGACCCAACAGTGGCTAAAGCACACGCACGCTCACAGCAGGACGGTGCAATAAAAGCTCTCTCTGGAGCCTGCGTGCAGTTCCAAGATTTTCCCTCTTAAAAATTCAGTTTTCTCAGCAAAACTGCATTCTATTTTTATTTTGATCTCACCTCGTGTTGGCTACAGCTTCACCCAGGAGCTCGTGGAGATGCTATGCTCTGTCAGTAGCCCTTTTCCAAGAATGCTCCAGGAAACCGTGTTACCTTTTACCAACAGAGACGAGGGCACCCTGGTTCGGTTCCTCATGGCCCCTAGACTCCTGTAAGGCAGACAGTGCTCCTCCCAGAACTTTCACCTTTTCTGTGTAGCCAAGGGGTCCCGTGGCTCCACTTTGTCTCTAGGGAGGTCAGTGGGGCAGGCAAGTAGGTCTCCAGTCTAATTTTCTATTGTCTTCCTAGGGGTGGGCGATGTCACGAAGTTTTCATAAGGACATAATCCTTGTGAAAACTACGGATTTTATTCATGCTACTTGCGAGGCTGCCCATGTGAAAATCGAGATTTTCACAATATTTTTCAACACAAAATCCCATTTTTTTACCATTTGGTCTCAAGAATAAATTGTCTTGCATATGTTTCCCTCACGATTGTCCACTGTTGTGAGACATTTCTTCTCGAACCAATTCTAGTGCGCCAGAAAACTGTGCAGTTGGCATACATGTAAGGAAAAGAGAACATTTTGTGAGCTGTGAGTAGCCCAATAATTGGAATCAGTGCATTCTTGTGCTCATGTGATAAAAATTATGCGCGGGCCTAGTGATTTTCCAGAATCCTCTTAACTGTAGAGGGTGCATCGCCCCTCTGCAAAATCTCAGCAGATAGTATATAGGGTTCAATTTATTTTCATCCTTGGAAGGCTGGCACCCATATAACAAAGATGGAGTCCCTTGGGGCACTCTGCCAGTGGACCAAGAATTTATATTGGTCAGAACTGAATATTTTAAAGCCAAAATAGGAGGGAAAAGTGGGCATCACAGGATAATTCAAAGAAACAGTCATATCTGTTCTTCCGCCCCAGGATCAATTGTTTTGTGCTAATGTGGAGGGGGAGTTTTATTAGGGAGAGAGCACTTGGCATGTCTGGCCTGGCCTTTCATTTAGGAAGGGGTCATCTCACTGAAGGGTGCAAGCAGAGTAAGATCCAAAAAGTGCCAACTCTCAACCTTCCCTTCAGTTCACTAACAAAGAAAGCAAAAGAGACTCAAACTCTATTGTGGAGGTTCAGATTTCTCCCTTCTCAGGACAAAGCCGTTTCCTGGTCAGGGAACACACTGAATAGATATTCTCAGACGGGTTTGTGGATTTGCTTACCAGCCCTTAGATATCAAAGGGAAAGCTGATGAGTCTAACAAGGAGTAAGGTAAGTCTTCAACAAATCGGACCAGCAGCCACCCCGGACACTGGCCTATTTGTGGGAAGTCCGCTGGTCTGACTTAGTACAGACATCCATTCACACCGTTGACTTCCCTACTTCTCATCCTTAGTGGAGTGATGCATGTGTGCGGAGAAAGCTAGAGCCCGCACATGTACTGAAAGACATTCCATCCTATCACCTATATTTCTCCTCACTGACTTAGATTATGTGAACCACTGAACTGTGTCAATGGTGAGCTTGAACGGGTTTCCATCTGACCGAGGAGGACCTCTAAAGAACGTACCTTACTTGTGCAGTCTTGGCCAATCTCATATGAAGCAGAGCACTTGTGCAGGATTCCATTCCATCCATACAGTTCAATGAACTTCGCACACATACTATGAATCTAGTCATAGTTATTATATGTATGTTGCAAGCTACACAGACGTGAAGCTAAAAATTGTAAATCTATATTTACTTATACACACTTACCTTCACAATATTGTAGTAGTCGATATTACTGACAAGACATTTTGTATAGAATGACATTTAAAACTTGATATTCTAGTAGAACAGAAATGGACCAATGTTCCTCTATGACAGTTAAACACTGTGGATTGCCTTGGACCTGTTCTTAATGTTAAAAGTTTATAGGGCCAGTAGTGGAAAGGGGCCCAAAGGTAGGGACTCTGAAGTTTATTTTGGCTGTTTCTTAGGAAATGTCAGAGTTCCAACATGACATATTGGCTCTCATTACAACCCTGGCGGTCAAAGACCGCCAGGGCTGTTTCGTCGGATGCACCGCCAACAGGCTGGCGGTGCAATCCATGGAATTACGACCGCAGCAGAAGCGCCGCGGTTGCACCGCCGGGACCGGCGGTTTACCACCACGTTGGTCCCGGCAGTTGTAATCCTCCAGGGCAGCGCTGCTTGCAGCGCTGCCCAGGGGATTACGAGTCCCCCTCCCGCCAACCTTTTCATGGAGGTAGGAACCGCCATGAAAAGGCTGGCAGAAAGGGGAGTCGCGGGGCCCCCTGCGACGGCCCCATGGAGCTTTTCACTGTCTGCATAGCAGACAGTGAAAAGCGAGAGGCACCCGTCGCACTGCCGCAACACCGCCGGCTCCATTTGGAGCGGGCTCCAGTGTTGCGGCCGACATCCTCGCTGGGCCGGCGGGGATGTTGAAATGGCCACCGCGGAAGTGCGGCCGCATTGGCGGTCGTGCGGTGGTTGCACCCGCCAAAGTTGTAATAAGGGCCATTGTCTTTTGCTGGGCATTACGGTCAGCTAGGACCTCATAGTTGATATCAGGAGTCACTGTCACCTATTGAGATTTTTGTTTTTGGATTATGTGGTAATGCTATAAAAAATCCAGTGCCACTGGGGTGTTGAAGAAATGGCATAGCCCTTAGATAGGTTTACCATCACACAAAACTTAAAATCTAAGGGACCAATTTACAAGCCCCTAGCGCCTCCTTGTGCCACAGTAGCGTTATTTTTTTTATGCTAATGTGGCGTTAGGAAGGCATTTTTGCCATGCCAGATTTACAAAGTGGCGTAATACATGCATTGCGCTACTCTGCACCCCCTTGCACCACATTATGCCTGTGCCAGGAGTAATGTACGCAAGGGGGGGGTTCCGGCATTAGGAGGCCAGCAAAAATGGTGCAGTGAAATCTACAAGATTTCACTGCGCCATTTTTGGCATAATTTTTAATGCCTGCTAACAGCAGGCATTAAAATGATGCAACCATATTCACCTACGGGCCTCCTTGCACTTTGCTCCACTAGCGTCAAAATATTTGACGTTAGTGGAGCAAAGTGCCACAATAGAATAAAAAAAATTGACGCTATTGGCCTAACTTGCGCCATGGTGCGCCATTTTATAAATATGGCATACCTGTGATGTTGTTAGGTGGGGCAGGAGCAACGCAAGAAAACTGGCGCATCAGTATTGATGCACCAGTTTCTTGTAAATCTGCTCCTAAATATCTTTGAGACAGCTGGCTGTGGCTGAAAAAGTGCCAGCAGTCTACCTTGATACTCTCCTGTCGTTAGGTAATGAGAACCATGAAGAGTGAAGGCACTGTATCTTAGGAATTCCAGGTGAAGGCCTTACACTTTCAAAAACTCTGGGTTCAGAGGGGATTCATGTTGATGCTGGCGAGGGTCTGGGCCTCTCATCTGAAAGCACATGTTCTAATTTAGACCAGATGGATGAACTCTGGATTGGGCCATGTAGTCCCCTTGGTGAGCTCTGGGTCCAGTGGCACAGAGGGCAGAGGCTGTTTGTCCTCTGAACAGGCCTGAGAGCAGAAGAGAGCTTTCCAGGGCTGGGAGAGCTCCCTCTGAGCTTGGAGAAAGATGGCAGTCTGAGATTATTCCACTTGAGCTGGCTGGGGGCATGGAGAGATGGTAGCCTACGTGAGCTCCCCATAAACTGAAGGCGGTTGGCAGGTCTGACAGAGCACCCCCTGAGTGCAGGAACCTCCCTTTGAGCTAAGGGATACATGGTAGCCTGCAGAGACCCCATGTGGTGAGGGTTTAGCAGGCCTGTGAGACCTCCCTCTGAGCTGAGGCAGAGATGACCACCTGAATGACCTGTCGCAGAGCTAAGAGCGAGATGGTAGTCTGGGAGGGCTCGCCTGAACCATGAGTTTGACAGACCTATGAGACCTTCTCTGAGTTGAGGGAGAGCTGGTCGCCTGAGTGACCGGCTACAGAGCTAAGAGCGAGATGGTAGTCTGGGAGATCTCGTCTGACCTATGAGAGTTTGACAGACCTGTGAGACCTCCCACCAAGTCAAGGGAGAGATGGTAGCCTGAGTGAAATGCGGCAGAGCTAAGAGCGAGACGGTTGTCTGGGAGAGTTCACCTGAACTAAGAGAGATTGTCACATATGTGAGACCTCCCCCCGATATACAGGGAGATACGGTAGCCGGGGATTCTCCCCCTGAGCTGAGCGACTCTGTCGGCCTGGAAGAAGGTCCCCTGAACTGAGTAATACATGCAGCCCAGTCTGGCGGTGGAACCAGCATCCTTCAAAGCACATACTTAGCGCGAGATCCATTCATATTCATTGAGAAAAGCACACAATGCCGGAATCCGCATATTTGTAAAATAAAACCGACTCCTGGTGCCTTGAGGCGTGCAGACACAAATCTCGACGCGGAGACTCACAGACAGAGCTTTACACATAGACAGGCAGAGAAAAAAAGAAAATAATAAATTGTAACCGATCTTCCGTTGAAACAAAGAGTTCTTAAGAGTTAGTGAAAAGGAGCGTTTTTAATCCCAGGGAAGCGCCGACGGCTCCATTAAAGGAATCGTCTTCCTCTCGCTGCACAGCCTGGGGAGAGTGCCAGCTGCTGAGAACCAGAGAGCCCTGGCACAGCCCTGTATCTCATCCAGGAGCAGAATACACCAGGAGGAGCCGAATATTTCACCCAAGAGCCCACCTTTCAACCAGGGGGCTTGTTCCACTCCAGTTTAGGAACAGGGACTTCCAAGGGGCTTTGCATAATCTAGCTACAGTCTATAGTTTCTATCAGCAAAACACACAAAAGGCGAGGGAGGACTGCTTGCAATTAGTCCAACCACTGGCACTCACGTAGGGTAGCTTTCCAACCCACAATTCTTTGCCCACCATGCCACCTCAGTTGGGACTCACCAAATGCAAATCAGTCGTGATTCTGCTCCAATAGAAACAGTTCTGTCTGACCTGCAAGGCCAGGTCCTCCCTGAACCAGACCACAAGCAACACAAGATTGGTTTTACCCTCACTGGGGCTCTTCAGTCACATGTAGCTTGGTTGCAGTGGGTCAGTGAGCACAAGACCCACATGTGAGCATATTCTTGGCCACTTAGGGTGGTACATCAAACACAAAAAAAGTGAAAGGAGAAAGGCTTGCAATAACTCTAACCACTGGCAGTCACTTAGGGTAGCATTCCGACTCACCATTCTTTTGCCCTCAATGCCACCTCAGTTGGGACTCACCAAATGCAAATCAGTCTTGACTCTGCTCCAATAGGAACAGTCCAGCCTGAACTAAAAAAAACAGATCCTCACTGAACCGGAACGCAAGCAACCCAAGACTGGTTTCACCCTGACTGGGGCTCTTCAGTCTGGTGTAGCTTGGTTCCAGTGGGTCAGTGAGCACGGGACCCAGGTCTGTGTGTACCCTTGCCACTTACGGCGGTACATCAAACACACAAAAAGTGATGGAAGAAATGCTTCCAATAACTCTAAATACTGGCAATCGCTTGGAGTAGCATTCCAACCCACTGTTCTTTTTCCCACCAGGCCACCTCAGTTTGAACCCAGCCATATGCAAACCAGTCTCCTGTTTCAGTCCCAGTGGCTCACTGCGCTACTGGAAAGAAGCTACATCCGACTGACAAGTCCCAGTCAGGGTGAAACCAGTCTTTGGTTGTTTGTGTTTTGGTTGCAGTTTTATATAGGAAGAATAAGTCGAGAAAAGTCAAAACATTTTTCAATCAGCAGAAACCCCAACAAAGATTATGACAATTCTTGAAATGTATGTATGCAGCAATAATAATAATTATATTTTGTGTTGATAATTTTCATACATGTAAAAGTGCCCTTCATGAAATGAGAAATTACAGTTCTCGGTTTAATAAACCTCTAGCCTCGCTGCTCTTGCTTGCCAGTACACTGATGTACTTCTCCTGTACTTTAAACAGTGAGGCGCACAGTCTATTACAATCTGGGCCAGGAGAGAGGCACTTACAGACTCAACAGGTTGTGTTGAATACTATTTTACAGGATCAGCAATATTTTCAACACAATAAGAGAAAACATTATTTTCGGTTTGATAAGACATTTTCTGTTTGTCTTTTATAGAATCAATAAGATGGTCTTTTCTCAGTTCAAGGGGGTGTTCTACCAGATCCTAGGTTTTGCTCCAGAAAAGGGAGCTTCTGGTTCCATTTTCCAGTTTGTACTTTGTTGATGTATGTCATGTATTGTATTTGTACTACTCTTTAACTCCATCTTACAAACCTAGTCATTCATACCAAGCACACAACTTAGGGACTGGCGTCCTTTACCACATGTTGGTCCACCATTGAATGCAGATGTGCACCAGTTAATGATTCCTTCACAAAAATCTGCATTCTTCATTGTAAATGCACGAGTTATTTTGACCCTTTTACACATTTTATATATTTATGAGTCCATTATACCTTAACACAATGCTGCATCTTCCAATGTGTATGAACTAGTCAATGGCACTTGCTTTATGAAGCTAAATCCTCCATTGTATGTTTACATTCTGCCTTCTATATGGATTAGTCAATGACACTTTTTACTGACATACACATCTTGTCTTGTACACACATTCGTCAATACATTTTTGAACAATATTCATTTAAACATTGAATGCTTACTAGTTAATGGCTCTTTCACACAAATTTGTGTCCTTAATTGCATAAGTAATAGTCAATGTGTCACCACATAAACCTGTGCCTTCCATTGTATAGTCGCTAGCCGGTAACACATCAACACAAAGTGGCATCTTCCATTGTGTACATACTAGTCTATTTCTTTCATACAACCCTATATTTTCTATGGTATATTTAGTAGTCAATTACAGCTTTAAAGAAGCAGCCTCCATTTTGTACTTACTAGCCTTCGACTACTTCACACAAATGATCTTCCATTTCATTCCCACCAGTTAATGCATGGCACAAGTTGGGGGTACACGAGTGTACACGGCATCCACCCACTGTTTTGACATGGTGGACGGCGTACACCCTGCAGGAAGTGGGCTCCACTGAAAGATGCTCAACTTGTCCCAGTGTAATTTTCAGACACCGGGACGCATTCAGCAGCACCTACACGTTGTCTGCCTTTGTTTCAGCAGCAAGATTCAGCCGCGAGGAGGCTTGCATATTTTAGACTGCAGCTGGGCCCATAGCAAAGGTGGAATTTAAGGGGCCATTAGGCCTCCTTCTGTTTCACTGTCTGGACTGGGAGCTATATGAGCCTCCCACCTAGATGTAAGTGCAAGGGAAGGGAAACAAAGACACACAGCTTGTTGTTATCACTTCACAAGTACTTGAGGGGAATGCTTTTTAGGTTGTTCAATCCCCCTATATGAAATATGCGTACACTGTAAGAATGTCAGATGTGTTGGTCTGTTCCAGTCTTTACACAATTAACAATTTAAGTACCACTATTTTGTTTATTTCTTTTACAGCACTACTGATCCCAATGCTGAGTGACAAAGCATTTATTGACAATAAATCCTATAAATGTGTAAATAAATGTACAAAGTGTGTTACATAAAACAGTGAGGGTTACAAGGCGTAGGAGAAACACGTCCTTTATAGCTCACTGTGCTATATTAGAAGAATTACACTTTATGAACTGCGAGTGAAAAACGGATCTCTGTGTTGCAGTAACTCATTACTCACTAACTAGCTACATAAAATAAAAATCTGTCATCTGCAAGATGTGCTTTGCAAGAGACGCTTTAACTCTCTACTACTTTGATTCAAAACGGCAATGAGAAAAAACACAGGTCTCTCCGGCAAATGCGTTACCTGCCAAGGTTATCTTACTCTTTATTGTAACTTGGGATTTACTGGGTACACAAAGATCTGCACAGTAGGTGCCTTAACCCCGTGAGATATTTGAAAATGTAGACTTTGCAACCAATTTTGCAGAATAAATTGAGTGCTATATTTTTCCTTGTTGTCAACTTATTTGTGGCAGAATTTAAAAAACAATAAATATATAAATTGAGGCCCACATTTTGTGTCAGGGTTGCGTCACTTTTTTGGCACAACCCAGATGCAAAATCTCATTGGTTAGATCTCATAATTCGCTCAAATGTACCCATGATAGACCTGCAAAACGTGTGTGAAGTGTTAAGATGTGATGTCACTTCTTTTGATGTCAGTTCCCGTGAGGTCATGCATTGTGAGGTCACGTGTGATAACATGCAACATTATGTCACTTGTACACTGCCTAACTTGGTTAGTCCCCCGACTTCATTTTTTAGGACTTGTGCCCTGAGTTAATGACTCCTTTACAAAAGGGTGTGTTCTTGATTGTATACGCAAAGTCAATGACCTATTACACAAAGCTGAGTCTTTTCTTGTATTATCCTTATTCAGTGGCCATAGTACACAAAGGTGCATCCTCCATTGAATATGCACTAATCAATTGCATTTTTACACCAAGTTGCATCTCCCTAGTCTAGGCATTAGCCAATGACACTTTTAAACAAAGTACTCCCCTATTTTGTGCACTTAGTAGTCAATGGTTCTTCCATACAATTTGGGACCTTTCATTGCATAAGTGACAGCCAATGTCACCTTCAGATAAACCTCCACTTTCCATTGTATATTCACTAGCCAGTTACACATTTACACAAGCATCTTCCATTGTGTACATGCTGGCCTTTGACTCTTTCCTGCAATTCTGCACCTTGGATTGGGTACATTGTTGCCAATGACAGCTTTAAAGATTCATCCTCCATTGGATACTTGACTAAAACTGTGGGGACATATGTTCCAACACAGTGGAAGGACCTTTGCAAAGGTTGACTGGTCATCTTTCACTTGCTTATTGCTGTATTTGGTTATTAAACTAGTACTAATGAGGTGAAATCTTTGCACAGACAGTGTTACCATTTGTGAAAATACAAAATAATGAACTAATACTATCACAAAAAGTGGTGCATTATGTTGCATAATTTGCCTTTTCTTGCTGCATAATTTAGTCAACCCTGTAGCATAAGTTTGTCGTGCCCTGCTGCATAATTCCAGTAGCCCTACTTTAATTGTATGAGGACTGGTCAATAACTCATTCCATACAAAGGCGTGCCCTGCATTGCAGAGGTACTTGTCAATGATGCTTCACTGTGAATTATCAGGCCAGTGGCTTTGTCACACAAAGATGCATCTTTTATTGTGTACTACCTAGGCAATGGCTCTTTCATACAAAGCTGTGTCCTCCTTTGGATTCACATCGGTCAGTGACTCCTTTGCAGAAAGGTGGGTCCCTCCACCACTGGGGGAAGCTATCATCTCATTTGTGGTGAACTCAGCATTAAAGCTTTTACGGGTTGAATCCATGGCAGTTGCTACAAAGGAAATCAACTTAAATGATTCAGGAGAGCCACATGGTCCGGCATTTTGGAGAACCTTTGTTGTCCCCTGGTTTGCTCTACCTATGTATCTCACTCCTCTTTGTATGATCCATCCACACCAATGACTGGTGCATGCCATCTACACTCTAATATATTTACATCAATACACAGAATCCAAAGGTTGCCACGTGCAGAATGGAAGTGGTTCACTCCCAACCATTAGAAAATGGGGGGGGGGGTATGGATATCAGTGTTTCACCAATCATTAAAAAAAAAATATCTTCAGCCTTTGCTCACCATGTTGTATGCAGCAAGTATATGCTGAAATATGTCATAGAGAACTGAAGCCAGGTAGTACTACAAAGCCAATCTAGGTACACAATTAACAGTGGCTAAAGATGAGAGTGAGTATAAGTTTATGTTTTAATGCCATTATTAGTATACATCTGCAATTAATGCAGTTGCATTATTAGTACTGCGGCACAACTATAATTAATATAATTTGATATTGTAATGAACTTGGTAGTATACCTACACAACTAGAGTAGGTACATTGTTAGTAAACAGCAACAACCATTGTGGGTATAACATTAAGTTGGAATTTCATTGTTAGTTAACTTATGCAGCTAGTGTAGTTACATTGTTAGTAATGGGTAACAGATATACTTAGTTGTTTAAACTAGTTCCATTCCATTGTTAGTATACTTACACAGCTAAAATAGTTATAATGCAATTAAACAATAATGTTTATAGCCAATACAATTTATGATACAATTACATTCTTCGTTTAGGGGACTATTCACAAACACCATTTTGTAGTAAGTTAAGTAGTACTACACTAGTACTACTTATCTACTACAAAATGTTATTCATGGACCTATGGGCAGAGACCGCTGCCTCTGTCTAATTTGTCTTTTTTGGCAGAGATCGCTACACACATAGGTATTCGTTTTTGGTAGTAAATGTGGTAAGGACAATGTGAAGTTGCAGGAAAATACTTGCTAGGGGAACTTAAGGAGGGGTTTAGTGGGGAACTGTTCATATAAACACACACCCACATAAGTGTAATACCACTGCTATTCACAAATTACACTTGTAAAGTTACTACAGGCCTAAAGGTGTCAAAACAGATGTAAATGTACTAGAATGCAATCTTGTAGTAAGTCAACCACGGCACATGGCCATTGATAGGTACTGCAACCCACTCCTAAAGAAAACAATAGAGGCAGGGAAAAGATGGCACCCCATTGGAACTAATGTTAAATTAATTACATTATTTTGACACACAACCTTGCTCTCTCTCCACACACACACACACACGTATTCAGTATTTTTTTTTTTATGTTAATATGAAACTTGTTGAAATATGCATTTTTTTACTTTTACTATTTAAAGCAAAAATAATTTAAGCTAAGTAAACATAATTATAGCAAACAATACTACACACTAAATAGAAATATGAGGTTATGATTATTTTTTAATTATTGTTTAAAGTACATTATTAATCATTTAAATTAATATGTTTGAATTAATTACTTAATACTCATTTGATGAATTAATGTGCTTTAACTTTTTGAGAGTTGTGGGTTACAAATACATATTTATAATTAGTTATGTTTTTTATTTTATATGAAATTATGTTTAGTATGTTTTTAAAGACTAATAAACTTTAATATTTTTCCTATAGTTTCTGGTACAGATATCTCTGCCACTGTAACAGAGAGCTACCCCTACGACTCAAAATTACCAGTTGTAACATTACACTTGGAAATCCTGTTATAAAAGTGTATACCCCCCTGGTAAAGTTGCACCTACCTGTAATAGTAAATATATGTGGGTAAACATACATCTTTATGTTTACCTTTACGAACATGCCCCATAGTGTACTTGCATTGTTAGAAATGAATAACTATTATACTTGTATGTTTTATTTGCATTGTGAGTATATTTACAAAGTTAGTGTAGTTGAACGAACACTATCATGTTCAACCTTTGTTCACTTCAGATAATCTTTGCAGTTAGCCAGCCGATAACTCATAAGAAGGAAAATATAATAATTAGCTAATTCAAAAACAGCATATCTGCCCATACTAATATTTTTAGAGAAAAAAGGGCACCCACAAAAGCAATGTCACTCTTATAGCTCAATAGACCTTCACTCGAAAACATTGACAAAACTTGTAAGTGCCACATTTCATGGATGCTCACTCCATAGTGTACATTCTTCTCACTGTAAATTTCAGTACATTTCGGTACCTTTTATTACATTTTCTATGACAGGTATTGAAACACTTTCCATACAACCTCAGAGGGAGTTGTATGTCAGAATATGAGACAAAAACATTAGTTGACAAAATTTGTACCCTAAATATCGTTCACAAATACATAGTTCCATCAGGTGTCGATTCTGCATATTATTAACTTCAATGGGACAATATTTTTGTAAATGATATTTAGAAGACAAAATGTAGTCTGTGAAATTTCAGTATCATACCTTGATAGATAGCATCACATTTTTGCTGTAGTTTGGTGGCCGAATGTCTCCCTGCTAACTTAGTAAATAAGGAGTTTATCAGCATAGTTAGGGTAATGAAACCCCTTCCATCTTTTATGTGAAGAAGGCCGTCCCAACTGACTGAGCTTCATACAACACTCAAGTCTTGATTCACACAACTTAAAACTTTTCCCATTTCACACCCAAATCTTTTTCCCATAATTAGTGCAAATAGGTACAGCAATAGTTTGGGGTTTGGACTGTTCTAATAATTAAAAAGAATGGTTTGGAGCCTCTCTCCTGAGCTACTGACAGTCAGGTGTTTTTCAAAAAAAATTAAAATATGGGTTTTTGATTCAGATAAGAGATAGATCTTGAGATTGGTATTAAACTTACATTTCTATAATGCTTTAAATGAAGGAAATCTTACTTTGAACCAAAAAGCTTCAACATTGTCAGATTTGAGATTGAGGTTTATAGATGTCCTACTTCTTGCTGGACCAAATTATCAAAGTGTGGCAATATGCTCCTATGCACCTCCGGTGAAGGTATATTTGTCATCTAGATGGTATCTTCTTTGGTATAAGATCTTTATGTCATGCTACCTTATTTTAAATACTATAGCTTCTTGGTAGAGGTAGGCGAGTCACTGAAAGCTTGAGCCAAGGTCGAGCCAGATGTTTGGGTCTGGCTCAGCTCGCGGTCCTCTTGGAACCTACATCCCAAAATAAGCTGAGCTTTTATATAAGGCCTTGTCGCTTAGTGGCTTTAAATGATGACCACATTACCAGGAAACCGGGTTTGAATCCTGGCCTCTGCTCCATATCCTGAAAAGCCATCAAATTGTTGTGTCATAAAAAAATGTCTAAAATAGTATATTGTTGTGAAGCGCTTCTATGTCTGTTTGCAAGGTCCACACTATGTGAATATGCCAAAAATAAATAAATGTCGATTTAGCCTGTCACTCGTGCTAATCTCCTCTTCCAAGAATTAAGGACAAAGCATTGACCTTTTATGTCAGAAAGAGATACCCATCTGGTGGTTGAATTGCACAGCGTGAAACTGGAAAATCTAAGCTCAATCCACCTTCCTTTCTTGGCCAAATTGTGTGATCCACTGCAAATACCTTGTGACCAAGCCACCTTTTGATTATTACATAGTAGGACAACTTCAAATATGTGAGTTTAGGATGTGCGCTGTATAAAACCCTCTCTTGTGTTTGATGCAATAGACTGTAGCCTTGTTCCATCTATAAAAATAATCTAGGCCACATATATAAAATACATGACACTGACTTGCCCCTTAGCTCACTACTAGCATTGTTATCACTGTGAGGCAGGAATGTTTCTCAATTTCTGTTTCAAAACTATTACTTTCAAAAATACTTCTCAATTCAGAGATACAACCTGAAGGGAGGCTTTGTTGTGTTAAAGAAATGTGTCTTCTATTATTAGCAGTTCCCTCAAAAGCTGACAGGACTCCCATGTCAGGCCACCTGCCAGTACCAGATTCCTCGTCAGGGCGAGTCATGGTGATTGTTCGAAAGCTGCTTCAAAGTGTTCTGGAAAAAGAAGAAGCTGTAAGTGGAAACATGAAGCTGTCTGTGGCGACATGCCCAGGGCGGCCTCTAGCATGTGCGAACTGAGCCCATGCCCAGGGCGCAGACCTCCACAGGGGCGCTGGAGCTCCCTGCAGCAGTCAGCCTTCAAAATAGGCCCAAAGAAATGTGCGCTTGAACTCTTTTTTTTTTTCAAGAAGGCTGCTGATGGCCTCAATGGCTTTTTTTTCTTTTTTTTTATGGCGCTCTTTAATATTGCACCCCTCACCTTCCGCCTACTGCTTTCAAACTTTCAATACATAAGACAATTAAAGACAGACGGGAGTGCTTTCTGAGCAAAGACTAGCGCTGCATAGGCCGCACTGCTGCAGAAAGTTTTCCTAACTTTAAAGGACTCCAGCTTTCTGAAAACCTCTGCCACAGGGAGTCATATTGAAATAAATTAACCTCTGCATGTCCACATCAGGGCTTGTACTCCTCTTCATTACTCCCATGATCCTCAAGGCTCGGACACCCACCATGTCTGATTTTGCATATTAACATCTCGCCCTCGCTCAGCGGCACCTGGCGGGGCTTTTTGTCTCAGGGACGAGGCTTCCATTCACATTTCATCTTTCGGCAGCATGTAAAGGTGATGAATGAAAGCGGAAGCAGATAGCAGCCTCCCCCCCTCCCGTTCGCACACCTTCTCTGGTCACGAATTTCACTCAAGGACTTGCGCCTCCCATGTTCCAACACCGCGTCTGCCTGCCCATCACCTGCACGTCCTCAGCCCAGGGTGAAATATGGCCCCAGCCTTCCCTAGATCTTCGAAAAGAAACGCTCGCTCCCCGCTGCGGCCTCATTTCCATAACTTTTCATTCTAAGACACTTTCTAACTTGCAAATCATTCCAACGAGGGAATAAACCTAAAAGCAGATCTTACCCACCGTGTGGCTGGCATTTCTCAGAGAAAATCAGCATCAGTGCTGGTGCATTCTGGGAGTTCTGGGAGTGCTGCCTGCACGCCCTGGGGTCCTCTTATGCCTGGGGAAAGTTGTACATTTATTGCGCTTCCTGCACATCTGCGCTATGTTTGTGGCACTCAAATTTAATACTATTTCAATCATATTTTATATACTTCGTAAATAATTCAAGATATTATTAAAAATTGCTTACTAAGGTTGGGGAAGTTCTCCCTCCATCCGGATGCTTTCGCAGTTTCACAAGGGAGTACGCCTTACTTACTTCAACATTTTCCTTGATAATTTAATTTACTAATGCATTTTTACAAAAATCATTTTTTATACCATCTTTTAGGACTCAACCTTTGTCAAACGTATTGTTTTTGTCTTGTTCAACTAAGCAATTAATGGGTTCTTCCCAGGGCCGGCTTTAGGACTGGTGGCGCCCTGTGCAACAGTTTATAGTGGTGCCCCCCCCCACCCCATGACATCGTCCTCGGTTTCACTCACTACCACCCGGCAAATGTGCCCCTCATCTCTCCATCGCTCCCCTTTCACGTACATTCATATGTTACAAAGCACTTGTAAAGGCTGACTTTACTAATCCACTCAGCTAGTGACTTAAAATATAGGGGAATATTTAAGAGCCCCTAGCGCCATTCTAACACCACATTAGCACCATTTTTTTCACGCTAATGTAGCATTAGAAGGCCAAAAACGCCGTGCCATATTTACAAAGTGGCGCAATGCATGTATTGCACCGCTTTGTATCCCTTTGCGCTATATTATGCCTGTGCCAGGCATAATGTATGCAAAGGTGGCATTCCCCTGTTTTGGGGGGCCAAAAAATGGCGCAAAGAAATCAGACAGATTTCTTCGCTTCATGTTTTTTCTGGCACTTTTAACGCCTGCTCAGAGCAGGCGTTAAAAGGAGACTTCTGTTGGTTACAATGGGCCTCTGTGTGCTTTGCAGGATTAGCATCAACATTTTTTATGCTAATCCTGCAAAGCGCCGGACTAGCATAAAAAATTCTGACACTAGTCCTCTAACTACCACCATGTTACACTGTAGTTCTGGCATTAGTCGGAGTGCTAAGGGGTGCAAGAAAAGTGTTGCAGAACTGTGCAGCACCACTTTTTCAAACATGCCCCATAGGACAGTGCTTAATTTGAAAATAAAAAGGTGCCGGTGCCCAAAGTCCTCCTCTGAAACATGCGGCTGCTGCAATTAAATGTGTGACCACGCAATACAGAGGCAGCGTAATCCTGAAGCCATCTCGGGCCTCTTCAATCCATTTACAGGCACTCCCTACTCCTTCAGCTCACTATTGGGGATTTCTACTTTTTCACTTTGTGCCGCTTTTTCGTTTTTCTCTTCCTCCGTCTTTCCCATATGTGTCTTTTTCTCACAGTAAATGCTTGAGGAAGAAAAATAAGCACCGGCCCTCAAAAATAAGTGCTGGTGCTCCGCACCGGACACAACAAGCACAAATTAAGCACTGCCACAGGGGCATATTTAAGAGCCCCTAGTGCCATTCTAATGCCACATTAGTGTCATTTTTTAAAACTAATGTAGTGTTAGAAGGCCAAAAACGCTGCCCCATATTTACAAAGAGGCGCAATGCATGCATTGCACCACTTTGTAATCCTTTGCGCTACATTATGCCAGCGCCAGGCATAATGTATGCAAAGGGGGCAAATCTATTAGATTTCTTTGCGTCATGTTTTTTCCGGCACTTTTAACACCTGCTCAGAGCAGGCATTAAAAGGAGGCTTCCATTGGGTACAATGGGCCTCTGAGTGCTTTGCAAGATTAGTGTCAAAACTTTTGACGCTAATCCGACAAAGCACCGGACTAGCGTAAAAAATTCTGACGCTAGTCCTCTAACTACCGCCATGGTGCACAGTATTTTAAATATGATGCACACATGGTGGCGTTATGGGGGCGCTAAGGGGTGCAATAAAAGTGGCAGCGCCACTTTTCTTAAATATGCCCCATAGTTCTGTGTTTTGCAGCAGGCATATTAACCCTCTATGCTACTTTATGTTGAGTCAAAGCTGCCAACAGGAAAAACTCCCATCTCTCTCTCTATCAGGAACATTAATCACAAGAGATATCTTGACATTTTAATTGTTTCTTGAAGGCTAAAAGCACAAGGAACTCTTCAGCAGGTGCTTTTAAATCGCAAGTTTCTGAAGTTATTGCTAAACACAGCGCCCCCCTGGAGGTCAGCGCCCGGTATGGACGCACCGCTCGCACCGCCCAAAAGCCGACCCAGGTTCTTCCTATGGTCGGCTTTTGGCTTCCTATGATGATGTGACAGGAAATGGCATATCTTTAAGGAAAGTGCGGGAACAAGATGGTATGAATGGCATTAGCTACCCGGGAATCAATACGTGAGAGACTTGAAAACGGATTTTCATGATTAGTAAAAAGTTCGATGTTTAGGCTCCTAATGAAAAGTCATAGGACGCAATATGTATCAAGCTTATGTAGATCGAAAAAATAATGTGTATTTAAGAAGAACTTTACAATTGCTAAGATTATGAAAGACCAATAAATCGGAAGGAGGATGAACCATAAAATCTGGTTTGAAATAAATAAATTTGGTTAAAACATATTTGGAAAAATAAATTATCGGGAAAAAAAGCATAAGGTGTAGTCCACTATATAAGCACATGCATGCTGGATTTGAGAAGAACTTCCGATGACTTCATTATCGAGGTGCAATGTAATAGATAAAACATTGGTATTATACATTTGTATTAATAACATAGTCAAAATAATTCCCATAGGTGAAAACAACTGGTCTGTAGCTGATCCGGTTCACCAACTCCAAAGGTGTTTTCTTCACTGCGGGGTATTGCCTATTGGAGTCAGTTTGGCAATGATGGACTTTGGGCAGATTTTGTCAAGTTTCGTAGAGTCCTGGTGGGCCATTATTTGTGAAACCCTTGCCTGCACACTTCTGAAGATCATTTAACCAGTGACACTGTCACAGACCACTCACAATAAGTTACTTTAGAATGTAGCGTGAAGTGAGACAGAGTTCTCCTAAACGTAATGCTAGATGAAACAAAGTACCTTTGAACGTGGCCCTGCTTGGAAGGGCATCATTGTACTCAGTATGTTTGTACCGTACTTTTCAACAAAAAAGATCTAAAGGTGCTGGTGTCAAAAAGAACTTCGGTACTCTGCATTGAGTCTGCAAAATGCATTTATTAAAAGCTGTGATCACAAAAATTGGACATCAGCCCACTGTGGCTGCAATGAAGAGGAGTTCCCGGAGGCTGGCAACACACTCATTCGTAGTTGTTATCAGAAGTTTCTGGATTCAGGCCAAATGATTACATTTTAGATAGATTAAGAAGCAGATGCAAGAATGAGAGTGTGAGAAGCAACAACATTGAGAGTGGGTGACCTCCAGTATCTAAACACAGAGCCCAGTGCCTTGTTATTCTACATACACAGCAACATTTTGAAAGTCATGTTTCAGGTGACAAGTACAAACCCTGTCTCGCTGCGAGGCAAGAGCTTCCAGTCAATGCATTCGAATAGTTTAAGATAGATACTTGGCACGGTTAAACGTTAGCTAAACTATAGTTTTTCACTGTTGACATCAGAAGGAGAACGTGGGAGAGCCATACAGGAAGCGTCAGATGGGACCAGGGCTGAGTACTTCCTAAAAACGCTGGATTTAGGCTGCATTTGAGCTCTTCCAGAGAGCAGGCTACTTTAATATTGATGCAAAGCTGTTCTAAGGCCTGGGAAACAGCGCATGCCTCTAGATTGAGGTCTACAGCTGGGGAATAATATTCCATTTTAGCTCATGCTCCTAAGGGTGTTGGCAGGACGGTAGAAGGGTAGGGCCCTAGTTAGCTATGCTGGAGCCAGGCCAGGCAGACATTTAGAGGATGAGCAGCCAAGTTAAAAGCCAGTTTGTTTTTGTGTGGGGAGCCAGTGTGGAGCCTTTCTTGGCTGAGAGTCATGCTGCCATCCAGCACCTTTTGTCCAGCAGCAGGACGGACCCAAGCATTCTAAACTCCCTCAAACAGGTGAATGAGATGGACAGGCAGGGCGGCCAGAAGTGGGTTACAATCATTTACCCTCAAATTGAAAGATGCCCCAAAGACTAACAGTCATTTAGATTAGTGCAAAGGCTATGCGTGGTGCTAGGTAGCCTGTTGGTGGACCAGCGAAGGGGCATCGAGGAGCAGCAGGCTATTTTTGATAACCTTTGGGTGGAGAGAGATTTAGTCTATCGCAACAAAGTGCCTGTCCATCAGGGACATGCTAGAATTTAAGAAAGAGCCTGTCCAGGAAAGACTTAGTGGACCTTAAAAAAAGGGCCTTTCAAGCACAGACTTAGTGGATCTTAGACAGAGCCAGGCCAGCAGAGACTTAGATAACCTGGGGAAAGTGTCTGACCAGCAGGCACTCAAGTGACTCAAAAAAAGTACTTGTCAAATGCAGAAAGCCGTCCCAAGATCCTGACAAAAGAGGTAGGGCTGGAGTAGAAGTAAGCAGCAGAACTATAAAACCAGCAACAACCCTGAAAGTGTGCATGAGGCGCACAGAAATGTGATCGCATTGAACCCTGGTGACGTCCGGTCTATATAAGCCTTTCAGTCTCCAACATTTTAAACAAAATGAGGACCTGTCCCACTCATCTCAAAAACCATGATGGGCACTTGTTAGCTTGTTAGTCTGTGGTCACCAACTACAGCCGGAGAATTTCTGTCCCAAACCAATGATGCTACTCAGGAAACACTTGGCTACCATTCACTCACCTCCAGGCAGTGTTTAAAATGAGGGGTTCCAGCAGCTATTATTGCACCAGAGGCATGATCCGGGCTGGCCCCAGTGAAATATGCTGAATTTGTCTCAGTGTAATTTGCCAACACTGAGACACGTTTAGCAGCGCCCGCACAATGTCTGTTTTCCGTTCAGAGCAACAAATCACAGGAGACTTTCTTACTTTCACTTATTTTCACTTCCTGCTGAGTCCAACACAAAGGTCTGATTTAAAGGGTCATCTATTTGTTCCAATGTCATCCTGGCTGGGCGCTATGTGGAGCCTTACACCTAGATTCCAATGCAATGGAGGGAAGCTAAGGTACACAGCTTGTTATCATTTCACAAGTACTTGGGAGAATCTGATATGGATTCAGGTTTTTGACTTTGTTCGACCCTTGTAAGAGAAATGCATGCACTGCAAGAATGTCAGAGGTAGTTGTCTATCTGAGTAATTACGCAAATAATGTTTTAAGAAGCACTTACTAATTTGTTTTTTAATTTTTTTAATAAGCTACTCATCCCTACATAGTATGCCCGAGCACTTTGTATCACACACACACACACACACACATTTTGCAGACAATATATTATACAAATCTGTAAATCAATGTACAGAAAATGGCACATAAGACAATGAGGGTTACAAGGGTAGGTAGGAGTCGCATATCATCCTCTCATCTTTCTACACCTCAACATCTCTCTTGCTGACCACCTCTACCAGTCTGGCATTGTCCCACTTCAAGAGGACCAGACACCCTACTGGGAGCAGGCACTTGGGTGCATCTTGCCCTGTACATTCAATGTGTTTTCCATTTGCTGCTGGGTGATACAAGGAGGGACATGTATGACACAGTGAGTAATCTACACTATAAGTAAGGACAAAGCCACCACATAGCACTTGGGGAAAGTGCCTGAATGTGCCTTTTTCTCATAGATGTGTAATATGTATACGCTCTAGCACTTTTATCTATGGTGTGCCTCTGCTTCTGGAAGTTCAAACTATAATTCAATATTGGTCGGAATCAGGAAGGCCTGGATCATTTGAAAAGGAGTAAAGTTTTTCTGAACAGAGGGTGCCATAATAGGTCTTGCCCGGGGGCCCCAAAAATCCTTAAGATGAACCTGTTGTGAGTGTGCAGTGTCATAAAGTATTCAAATAGCCTAATCCTGTAAAACTATGATTGTAAGAGTAAAGTTACTATAACAAAAACAGAGGTGTATGCCCTTCGAGCTACAAGTGTGAAGGCCCTGTGAAAATCAGGCCCATATTTATACTATTTTTTTGCACAGCATTTGTGTCATTTTTTTATGCAAAAGCGGCGCAAACTTACAAAATATAATTGTATTTTGTAAGTTTGCGCTGCTTTTGCGTCAACAAATGACGCAAATGCGGCGCTAAAAAAGTATAAATATGGGCCTTGGTGTGCACAGGCTAAGTGTTGTTAACCCTTGAGAGTGAGTGCACATGCAACGCAAGTGTGCAGTGGTGTAAGTCCTGCCAGTGTCTCATTGTGAGTGCGCTACTGCATTGAGTATTCACATGGCTTAGTCGTGTTAAACTCTGAGGAAGAGTGTGCAGTTACACAAAGCAGAAACCTATGTCCTGTCAAGCTGTGAGCGTGAATGCACTGTTATAAACCTGCAGAGGGCCAAGTTCTATCAATCCTTGAGTATGAGTGTGAGTAAACCTGCTACAAGGGGGCAGTGGTGTGGGTTCTGCCAATTTGTGAATTTGAATACACAGCTATATCCAAGACCATTGGAATTATGCTTCAGGGGAGTACACAATTATGTGGTAGGTTTAATTAAATTATGCAGCAAGAAAAGGCACATTATGCAGCATAATGGGGGACATTTTTTTATAGTGTTACTTTATTACTTTTGTAATTTATACACATAATACTGTCTGGGCAAATATTTCACGTCATTAATACCTGTTTTACAACCAAATACAGAAATAAGCTACTGAAACAAGACCAGTTGACCTTTACGAAGGGCTGTTCGCTGCATGCAAACTTGTTGTTAAGTTTTTAGTGACTTTTGAACCGTATGAGCTAGAATTTTTTTTTATTACAATCTGCAGTATACCTGAGTATGCAGGAGATGATAGATTGTGTGGCAAACACAGCAAATACATAATTATGCAGAAAAAACTGCAGCCGCAGAATTGCATAATTCCAAGGACCCTGGCAATACCAAATGTGCAAGGGTCTACCAAACTGTGAGTGTGAATGCAACAGAATAGGAATGAAATACATTTTTGCCAAACTGTTAGTGCACAATTGGGTGCATGGCTCAGTGTGAGTGTACAAGTCATACAAGAGCAGGTCAGTGTGGTACGTCCTGCCAACAAGTGAGTGTGAGTGCCAGGTTAGTATTATGTTCAGATGACTAAATCCTCTGAAACCATTAGTGTGTGTACAGTGAGCGTGCAGAGTGCTCTTTATATGTGTGTGAGCGCACATGCAATACTGTGACTGTGAGTGCCTGGTTAAAGTAAGTTTTCAGAGGGTTTTATCTTGTCAAACACAAAATGTCCAATTATATGAAATGAGAGGCCATGTCCTGCCATCCTATAAGTGTGTGTGCACAGATAAGTGTGCCCATGGTTGAGGCTAGCATAATGTGGTGATGGAGACTACAACACATTTTACAATGGTGCAGTGCTTTAAATCGAAATATAGAAGTGCAGCAACATTACTGTTTAGACCAGCGGTTCCCAACCTGTGGTCCGCGGACCCCCAGGGGTCCGTGACACATTCCCAGGGGGTCCGCAGGCCTGGGATGGGAGAAAGGCACTTCTCCAGCTGGGGCCTCTAAAAGTTACTGTTTTTATTTGTGCAGCAATGTAAAGGCCCTCAAAGTTCAATGTACAACCAGCAGCTTTCCAGAGAACATAAAAGAACTCTGGTGATTAATGTACCTGCTGGAGCAAGATGGGAGTTTTGTCTAGTGGCAGTTCTGACTCATCTAAGGTAGCACAGATGGTTAATATGCCTGCCACAAAGAACTGTATTTTATGTGCATAGGACAGTGGGTTACTGCTTTTGTTACAGAGATTCTTTTGTTACTATGCAGTTTATAAATTACAATCATAACATAGCAGAGTGAGCTATGAACTGCCATTAAGAGCTGCATGCAAATTGCATGGCACAAATTAGAAAGTTTGTTTTTCCCAGTCTCTCATTATCCTTATGCTGCTAAAAAAAAGGGTTTGCTTTCGCACAAATATATTCTTATTATTAAAGTCAACGCTAACCACTGTTATGTTCTGGAACCTGAGTTTGTGCTTTTCCAGACCAAGCTCTCTGAGAAAATGCCTACCAGTGTTGATGACATGTAAATCCTGCACTTTGTAGTCCCCTGTAAAGAGTATGAGAGGTGCTATATAACAAATGAATTACATGTGACAGAAAGGTTATGGCGATATGAGAGGCTCTTGTGGTTTTACTTCCATTCCCCACCACATTTATGTGAAAAAAGCTTTCTCACATCTTATATACCTAAAAAATAAAAACAGAAATCGCCTGGAAGATGTAGAATCTGACCTGAGGATTCAGCCTTCCTAAACAAAACCATATATTGAAAGGTTAGTTGCCAAGATGCAGCACCCACCTTCCCATTAAAATGTTTAGATTTTTGCATATTTTTTTCAATATAAAATAATTATATCATTAGCAATTTGAGTATTTGTTTGATGTGTACTTGTTTATGTATTTTGTGTGAATTACGTTTTTAATGTTTGAAATTTAAATTGTACAAATTGCTTGGGGGTCCCCGGCTTCTAGTAGTGATTCAGTGGGGGTCCTCAGGAGTCAAAAGGTTGGGAACCACTGGTTTAGACCACCTCTTTCCTTCTGTGAAATGCCAGTACTCACCCATTCAATGTATTTTAGCAGTGCTGAGAATTGCAGATCCGTACCGGAGAGTACCTGCCCTTTTAAAGCACTGATGTTTGCCACACCTCAAAAGCAATATTTGCCTGAATCAAGAAGTCATTGGCACTCCACCTGTTTTAGACTGACATCTCCAATAGAATGACGTGGGAGTTTTGACAGCTTATGTAAGTGTGTTCTAAGCCAATCTGTGGTCTAGGGTGGATAGCCTCTGCTGGAAAACAGCAGCTCAAAGGGTTCTGTTGGGATAGGGAGGGCCACTAGTTGTCCATTGTCTTACATTCAGCTGCTAGTGTAGACTTATAGGGCTACGAGTGTCGCATTGATTTATGTGGTACAGTCAGGCCTGTATTTGTTTACGTAGAGCAGCTGGTGTTGCGTTGGCCAACAGAGGACAGTTAGTGCTGCATTATCTTATGCAGAGCCGCTCACGCTGGGCTACAAAGAGCAAGTGGGTTGCATTGTTTTGTGGAGGGCATCTAGTGCTGTTTGGTTAGGGAGAGTATCTATTGTTACAGAAAGCAGCTAGTGTTGTTACAAAGGGAAGTGTTGTGGTGTTATGGAGGGCAGCTAGTGTTGTGTTGTTAAAGAGAGAAGCTATTGTTACAGAGGGCGGCCAGTGTTTTTAGAAAGGGCACAGTGGTGTGGTGTTATGAAAGGAGCTAGTGTGGTGTTAGGTTCTCAGAAGTAGCTAGTGCCTCTCTGTCATCTAGTGGGCAGCTAGCCTCTCAGCGCAGTCCAGTGGTTGTGCGTCATCAGAAGGTGACCCTTATGGCCATGAGCATTACAAGAGTCTTACTTAATGTGGAGCTATGCGTCTAGTCAGTAAGATGGCTCAGGTGGTTAAAGCGAAAACTGCAGAGAGCTGTCTGTTTGAGCTCCGTTCCTGGCAGAAATTTTTCGTCTTTTCATTCTTTCCATCCTGCTACTGAGAAGGGTAATAAAGCCACGTTTAATTGCCACTGCATTTATCGCCAATATGCTTAAAATGTTTGGAGAGAGGGGTCACCTTACTTGTCTCCCCCCCACCCCCCATATCCTTCAGGGAGAGGCTCTCCAGGTGAGACACCTCTGACCGCTCCAGTAAGCAGCAATTATTCTCAGTTTCAACATGGCGCTTGTTTTGCAACACTCCGCTCGCTGAAATATCTTCAGAACCGTCGCCATCTTTCCCCTGGGGCCTTTATTTTATGGTTTTAATATAGTGCGTTTTATTCAGTTTTTATTATTTCTTGTAATGTGCCCGGCGCCCCATTCAGTGGAAGCGATAATTCAGAATAAAAAGATAAAGCGCTGTATATCTCCTCTCATATTAAGGGTGAGGTTTCTTGAAATAATAGGTCCGGCGGCAATCCCCGAAGAGGCGCACAGCCCTGCGTGCTTCGCCAGTAAACATAGGCCCAACTCCCAGGGTGCCCGTGGGCTCATTATACCGCTCCCGGAGGGCCTCGCACCTGAGCAGCGCTGTTTACATGGAATATACCAGAGCAGGGCGGGCGGGGAGGTGCGGCGGTAGAAAGCCCCGGGACCGGGGGAGAGGCGAGGAGGGGAATGAGATGTAAGAACAGGGGAGGAGAGACAACAGGGAGAGAGGTCTAAACAACAGAGGAGAGGAAATGGCCTGAACTCCAGCGGCAAAATGGGAGAAGACAGCAGGGGTGTGTGAAATTTGTTTCTTTTGCTTTCAAGTAATTATGCACTATGGTGACGTAATTATGTGAAATTGTATAATTTCGGTAATTTCCGGTAACAAGCATAATCCTAAATTCCTGATATTACACAAAATTACACCGGCGATTTAAATTTTGCCTAGAGAAGAGAATAAGGAAATGAGAGAAGAGAAAATGAGTGGGAGAATGTTCTGCAGAGGGGACGTTGGGGTTGAAAGGGGGAGAAGACGCATGGGAAGCAATTCAGAGAAGACCTCCTGAACGCAGTGAGGGTCATTTAAGGTCCACTGGAGTCCAGATTTGCAAATGGTAGTAATTTCTGGGTTCTTGATTTAGCTACACAGTACAGTATTATTTTACCAGGCACTGGAACACAATAATGTGGACCAGCGGTGGGCTGCGGAAAATCTCAAGGTGGGGGGCGGTTAAAATAATATTTTTTAAAAAGTACCTGTTCCTGCTGCCGTCGGCTGCCTCGCTCCTCTTCCGATGGTGTTGGTGTCCCACCAGTTTCAGGGACACCAGCACAGGCTCCCCATGCAATCCTTGCCCTGCTCTTATGGTATACCTAGCTTGAGAGCAGCGTCAGGATTGTTCAGAGCGGCTTGGTCTGTTGCTCAGACAATGCACTGGAGTCTGTGCAGGTTCTCCAACACAGGTGCAACACAGCCGGGTTGGAAAAACCTAAGTGTGCATGTCAGTTTGGCCAGCCTAAGACGGCTGGCCAAACTAACGTGCACTTAGTGCTCTCATTCCACTCCTCCTCCTTCTCCCTCCCATGGGTAGCCCCGCCCGCCCCTCCCTGCCGATGTTGGCTAAGCCAGCAGCTTAAAATAAAACAATGGTAAAATATTGTTTTATTTTTCAGCTGTTGGCTCAGCCATGGAGAGACGAGTCATTGCGAAGTAGCTGCCCCTGGTGTGGACTAAACATCATCTGACGAAAATATTGTGCCATAAATATCTTTTACAAAGAATATAACCTTACTGAAGTTAATAGTAGGAAATCTACACCAAATGAGATCTTATACCATTTGATATTTTTTGTCAACTATATTCTGACATACACCCATGTGTATAGCACCACCTACCATGGCATTGTGGTGCATTCTTGATCTAGGTTGCCTCTTCATACAGTTCTGATTATGTCTGAAAATTAGACTAAGCAAATATATCAAAGGCATTGATGACCAAAATATCTATAAGGTAAGTACATGTAGGTAAGTATAGGTTTACTATTCTAAACTGCACATATGTGTACCTTGAAGATACATATCCTAGAGGTAATAATAGTAAACCTATACATACATATAGATACTTCTTGATATTTTGGTGGCATATTTGTGTAATGATATTCTTATTGCACAATGTGTCTGTAGTTGATATTCTCACGCATAAACATTTCTTTAGGAATTCCACCAGCAGTTGACTGGTTGTATATCCTTGTTTGCTTTCTACATAGTTGTTTATCTGTGTACAGTTAGCAGAGATTTGTTAAATGTCTAGTCTAATAATGTTTCAGATTTGTCAATGGGAAAGTAAAATTAGTTTGTCCCTGCCCAAGATCTTTTGAATGTGTTACATTATCTGGTCTAGCTGAAACGGAGAGGCTGGTAGAAATGTGTAAATAGATGCTGCACACATAAGTCAGGCCATTTGTTTACTTTTCCCCATACATAATTCATTTTAACATGTGTTAGGCTAACTCGATACAAGACCAAAGTGCTGTAGAATCATCAGAGAAATAACATAATTTTGCTGTTATGTTTTGGATGACAGATATATTCTTAAAACCCTTAACAGTGATGCAAGAACTATAGATTTCATGAGTACTTTCATTTGAGGGTACCTTCTTATAGGCAGGCGAAAAATTTAAGGGGACTGGATGGCAAAGAGGGGTCGGCTGGGTTTTTTTCTTGCTGAGGGGAAAAGGATATGAGACGCGTGTCCCACAGAAATCATTTTAAAAGGATGACACCTTCGGTCCGAGGAGCTAATTAAAATGAAAAAAGTTTCGATGTCGGTGGTACTTGCAGCAATGTTTTAATGTAGTTCTGTTGTAGTTGCAGGGGATTCCACCTATGGTACAATAAATGGAACACTTATTTTTGGTCCCTACTACTGACAAGTGCTTTTTATAATATGGAAATTGATACTATCAGACTTACTGTTCATGGACACATTTCTTGTAAATGTTTAACAGGGCAGTGGCTACAGTGTCTTTATTGAGACAGCTGAGTTTTAGGTTCTTTGGTTCAAATGCTACTTTTAAAGGCAGGAGGAAAATATAACTAACATTCATTTCCCACTGGGGCGAATACTCATCCATCACTGTCTCATGAAGCTCTTTCTTGGTAGAGTCTAGTCTCTTTTTTAATTTCCCTACCAGTTTGTTCGTTTGCATGGAGTTACCTAGCAGCAGTTTGACTCCCCTTGCAGCCTGCAGGTGTTCCCCAAGAAGCCCTTGGCATGCAATTCCCTGGTACCCTCTGTTGTTTTCATGGTCTTTCCCCAGCAGCCGGACTCCCTTGCATGTCCTACAGTAGCAGTCTCTAATATTTTGCAAGTTGTCCTCTAGCAGATCCTTCCCAGGCTGTTTTCCCTTGCAGGTAATTCTCTAAAATCGGAATTCCCAGGGAGGCTTTTCCCTAGCAGTCTGAATTTTTTTGCTGCTCCTTTCCAAGCAGTCTAGTGTTGCTGTACTTGTAATCTTCATCTTTTCCTCTCTCTTTCCCTTGAGCGTCCCACTGTTGCAATGTGTATTTATCTGTAGGTTGTCGTCATGACTTGGGACTTGTATTCCTTTACAGGATCTTGCTTGCCCCTTCTGGTCCCTTGCTTTAAATCTAAATCTGATAAGAACAACATGGGTTAAGGGGGCTTCATTCCCTTGGGGGTCCACAGGCCAAAAACTCTACCCCCTTGCCTTGCCTAAGTGATCACACCTACTGCCATTCAAAAAGATTTAACTCTGCCTATCACTTGCCTAAGAAGTTCGAAATCCTTACCAGACTCTTGCATAGCCTCTTCGACCCTTTTCCCAGTCTCGTCAAGCCCCTGTAAGGGTTCTGCCATCACTGTAGCTGTCAGCACCTACTGCGACCTTTGCCTTCTAACCTGCATCTCACTGCAGAGCCCAAGCCTTAGAGCCTCCACCCCTCTGCCTGTTCCCTATGGGAACCATGCCTCGCAGACCATATCCCATTGCAGAGCCTTGTCTAGTCAAGAGCCTCCACCCCTCTGTCTCATAGCCTATTACAGGGTCCTAACCTAGGAGCGGCCATGTCGGTCTCTGAGAGGCCCTTGCTCAGGGGCATAATACAGCCTCTGCAGCCCCTGTGGCTTTGGGAAGGGGGCAACCTTTCAGCCCAAGATCTATGAATAATCTTGGGATATGGAAGTCTCAGAAGCCCCTCAGCACATTCTCCAAGAGGTCCCTATCACTTTGTGTTACGCCACTGGCCTTTATCCTTTTCAAGAGTCCCAGTAAGGAGCCTCCACCCTCCCGTCCGTCAGTGGTGTAATGAAACCTGAGGGGGCCCCACCCCCTTTGGACCCAGTCAGGGGCTGCCGCCCGCAAACATGGTACTGTGCTGAGGGGGCCCCCTGGAGCTCGGGCTCCCCTCCCCGCACCATAGGGGAAGCGGGGCCTTTGTTACGCCACTGCCGTCCGTGCCCTACGGGGTCCCCGTCTCGTAGCCCATTGCAGAGCCAGGGGCGTGGCTACCACAGGTGCAGCAGGTGAAGTGAACCGGGGTCCAAAGCCCCGAGGGGCCCACTGAACCCTGGAAACTGCTGTATTTTAAAACCCCAACCGCTAAGGGGCCACTTTCCTTGCTTGCACAAGGGCCCATGTATCCTTGCTACGCTACTGTGCAGAGCCCTGGCCTAGGAGCCACCACCCTTCTTCCAGCTCCCGCGGGGCCCTTGCCTCTCCTTTACAGAGGCACCTGACAGCACTCTGCTGCCCTGCTGGAAGATTCATCACGGGTAGGCCGTGAAGCAGTCAGGCCTGATTAATATTGCATTGGGAAGAGGCCCTGCTCGTTAGTCTGTGAAGGTTGCGACGCCGGGAAGGAGCCACTAATGAGCAGAATGAATAATCCTGTTCCTCTAACTCTGGCAATCAGGCCGGACACCTCCAAAGATAACAGATCAGCCCCGAATACTTTAAGCTAATGGCTAATTAATGCACAATTAGAATGGAAGTTGAAGGTAAGTGCCTGGGACAGACTCTGGAATCCAGTGTGCTGAAAGTGAACAGGTTCCGGCACCGATGCCGCGGTCCCACCAAACCCCACTGCCCCTGAGGTTTGCTACCTATGCCACAGAGCCCAGCATCACCAGCAGACCTATGAGGTGGGTGGTATGGAGGACCTCCGGGCCAGTCTTGGAGTTAATTATTAATGTACGAAGACACAGCAAACCCTAGGTATCTCTGAGGGATCTGGGACTATCTGCCTTAACCCCAGTGGCCGGTCAGGGAGTCAGTGAACCAAGTATGGCACCCACTGAAAGTCCCACAGACCTCTTAGGGGGCTGGATATATGAGCCAGAAACCCTCAGGTGTCGGCTATCTATGCCAAATACCCTTATAGGGAGGTGGGTGTCAGCCTATGAGACTTCAGTGTATATCTCTAACTTGTAAGTGTCACCGTCTGTGAGACCGTGCAAGACATCTCTTAGTAGTATATGAGGCCCCCAACAGTCCACTGGGGATTGTGGATACCACAATATATAAGAAAATGTATGCGCCAGCATCAGCATGCTAGACCTCAGAAGACCACGCTGTGATGTTTTAGGCCATAGATATCACAGTCTGTGAAACCCCACAGGGTCATGCGGAGGTTCAGTGTCACAGACCATGAGTGCCTTGAAGACCTTTCAGTGTGATGGTTGTACAGATTATGAGACCCCCCCGAAGATGTGTTGAGCGTGTAGGTGTCACAGTGTCTGAGATGCTTCTGGACTACTCTGTAGCATGCCCAACATTCCCTCATCATAGTTAAGATGTGTAATAGGAGGGCAGTATGATTGTAAAAAGGGATGGAGAGAACATGTCAGTGGCAAAATGAAATTATTGGTCACTACTTAGACCATTAGTGCCAGTTCAATGGGATGAACAGTATGGACGTCGATTCTCAGCTGGAGTAGGATTAAAACATTGGTGGCACAAGTAATACTCGAACGGACACATGTTGGTGAAATAATACCAAAGCTCAGAATTTGGGAATGCTAGCAGATTATGAAACTAGAAAGCTTTAAAGGTTTCTCGACACAGATGATAATGGGTATCTCGTCAGTAAACTTTCTCTTGGATTCACACCTGGGTGCAGACATTAGAAGGGTATTCCTAAAGTATAGAGATTCAGAGGAGATTAGCATTACCAGCTTCAAGTTAAATTCTAGGAAGCATGGATGAAGAACATTAGTAATTTTACTACCTAACGTCCGACTTATGCATGCATTGTTGACAAGGGCGAACAAAGGAATTTTCTATACGTTTTGTCAATCTTCAGAAGCAATGAAAGATGAAAAGGTCTTCCTGGGACAATCCAGTGAGGGCAGTGGCTCTCTTTCTGTATCTGCGAGTACTTCTGAGACAGTAGGGGTAGTCAGGGTCAGACTGCCCTATAGGGTAGACTGGTGGTGTGAGGAGGGCTGGGCTGCCAGATCAGTTAGTGGGCTGTGTTTTTTGGCCATTTGCAAACCTGTTTTGTGAGCTGGTTCGCCGGTTTTTACTGTTGGTTTAGTTGATAATACCTCAAACATTGCCTGCAGCAAGCACAAATACATCCAGTCTTCCATACCTTGCAAAACACCTGTACAGCTTGCTTTTACAGTTCAAAATTGACTGAATTGCAGAAGGTGGACAACTTTCTTTTAACTCTCTGATTCACTACTGGGGGGACACTTTTATTTTGGCCCTCAGTTTACTTTCTGTCCTAGTTGACCCTGGTATAGTTTACCAGTTTTTGATGCACTCAGTGCTTAATTTGTGAAAGAACGAGTGATGGTGCCGAATCTCTGCTCACAAGCCTGCAGCCGCTTGAGTTAAACTTCGACTCACCGAACACCAAGGCTGGTAGTGTTAAATCCACCTCAACCCTCTTTAATCCACTACTAGACAATCCCTGCCCAATTATCCCTCTCGTGGAAGTTCCTGCATTCTCTCATTGTGACGGTTTTTCCCTCATTCTTTTCCCCATCTTTACAATCTGTGGGGCTTATTTACACGTCCCTGTGGTGCAGGTGTCTTTCTGCACCACCCTGCGCCACCAGGAAAGGGCAGAAATGCGCTGTATATAGTTGTATATCGTTGACTGGACTATTTGTGTGAAGGCAAGAGGCAGCGCCCAACACACTCCGTCTAAAGAGAAGATATGATACTGTCGTCGTCAAAAGTGTATTTGGCTTCCAAAGCTTGTAAATTATACAGCTGAAGCATAATTTATTTTGTTTAATTCAAAAGAAAATATCATGGCCTGGGGAGTTTATATTTCCTTACTATTCAGAATCCTTCCTAGTGCACACATAGCTGCTGTTCAACAAGGCTAAAAGTTAGTGCCATAGAGTAGCTTAGACTAGAGTGGAGTGGCATAGAGTAGAGTGACGCACAGTAGAGTGAAGATGTGTATAGTAGAGTGGAGTGGCATGACCTGGAGTGGGATAGAGTGGTGTGGAGTGCGTACAGTAGAGTGACATACAGTATATCAGAGTAGAGAGGTGTAGAGTGACAGAGTAGAGTTTTGTAGAGTGGATTGGAGTGGAATGGAGTGGTGTAGAGTAGAGTGGTGTGGAGAAGAGTAAGAGTGCAGTGGTGTAAAGTAGAGTGGCGAAGAGTGGAGTGCATAGAGTGCCATAGATTAGACTGCCATAGCGTGGCACTGAGTGGAGTGGCATAAGATAGAGTTGCGTAGAATGGAATAAAGTGGCATTGAGTAGAGTGGTATAGAACAGGGTTGCGAATAGAGTGATGTAGAGTAGAGTAGAGTGATATAGAGTGGTATAGAGTGGCGTAGAGCAGTTTGGAGTGGCATGGATTGAACTGCTGAAGAGTAGAATGGTGTAGATGGGCATTGCAAGGAGTGGAGTGGTGTACAATAGTGTGCTATAGAGTAAAGTGGTGTAGAATAGAGTGGGGAGGAGTAGCGTAGATTGGCATGGACTAGACTGGTATGACATAGAGTGGCGTGGAGTTATGTAGAGTGGCATGGAATAGAGTGGAACAGATTAGAGTAGAGAGGCATATAGTGGAGTAGAGTGACATAAAGTGGTGTAGAGTGGCATGGAGTGGTATAGAGGAGACTGCTGTAGTGCAGAGTGGCATAATGTAGAGTGGCATGGAGTGGCATAGAGTGGTGTGGAGTAAAGTGGCAAGAAGTGGTTTAGTGGTTTAGTGGAGTAGAGTGGCGTAAAATGGTTTGTAATGGTATAGTGTGGAGTAAAGTAGAGTGGTATAGAATATAATTGAGTGTAGTAGAGTGGTGTGGCATACAGTAGATTGGCATAGAGTGGAGTGAAATAGAGTGGAGTGATGTGGAGTGGCGTGGTGTAGAGTGGAGAGGCGTAGAGTGAAGTGGCGTAAAGTAGAGTGGAGTGGCATCGAGAAGAGTGGAGTGGCATTGAGTAAAGTGACCTATAGTAAAGTGGTGTAGAAAGGTGTGGAGTGCCTTAGAGTGGCATTGACTAGAGTGTCTTGGAGTGGAGTAAAGTGGCAAAGAGTGGCACAGAATAGAATGGAGTGGCGTAGAGTATAATAACATAAAGTGGATTGATGTAGAGTGATGTAGAGTGAAGTGGCGTGGAATGGTGTGGAACAAAGTAGCATAGAGTGGAGTGATGTATAGTGACATTGTGTGGAGCATATTGGAGTGGAGAAGAGTGGCGTAGAATAGATGAGTTGCATAGAGTGGACTGAAATGGCGTACAATAGAGTGGACTGTGGTAGAGTGGAGTGAGGTAGAGTGGCATAGAGCAGAGTGGCATGGTGTAGAGTAGCGTAGAGTGAAGTGGTGTAGAGCAGCATAGAGTGCAGTAGCATAGAGTACAGTGGTGTGGAGAAGTACAGTTGTGAGGGTCAGTAACTAAAGCATTGATAGAAAGTGCAGATAGGGTGAAAGCAACAGCGGTATCCTAACATTAAAAGTAGATAAGCACATTGCATGTCCAGGAATAATACTGAAATGCTTATAAAAAATACAGTGTTGAAAAAAGTCCAGGAATCAAAAAGACAGGGAAGAACACATGTACTTGGCCTTTGCTTCACAGAAGAGCTAGCACAAGAAAGGAAGGGAAGCATATGAGAGCTAAGCAATCAAAAGATTGCAAATGAGAGTGACAACAAAAATAACTAGTGGTATTCTGTGGGTGGGTTGTAAGCCCACTGAATAGTAAACAATATGTCTCACATAACACAGTATGTGCTGTGTAGGCGAGATCTAAAATAGCTCCCAGGTCCCCACTCATTCCAGCTGTCCTGGGGATCCTCAAGGCACGCAGGAAAGGGGGCAGGTGTAATTCACAATACAACACAATTCACAATTGGCCATTTCTATTGCCCCAGGGGTCACTTCAGCATGCTTATACTTGCAGGCCTTACTCAGAGTGATGTGGGTGTAAAATTGCTTTCCACGTTCTTTTGGATACTGGTACTGGACTCTAAAAAGGAGATTTTGTGCGAGGCAGAGATTAGGTTCCTATTCTTCGATCTTTATTTTACTGCTGAAGTTGGTGGTCCTCTTGTGATGATTCACATGTTATAACTGCTACTTGTTAATGTGCAATTGCGAGTGTAAGTGGAAGCTTTGAGTTTCTGTGGCATGTTCAGCTAAATAGGTTTTGTTTGCCAGTCTTGCCAAAAGGCCTTGAAATACTTCATCATATAACCCAGCTTCTTTTGTTTCTCTTCCTGCAGGGGACTACCTGGGGCTCTTCCTGCTGCTGCTCGGACTCGAGATCCATCTGACCGTCTCCTGCCCGGTGAACTGCATTTGTTACCCATCCCCAATGACTGTCAGCTGCCAAGCCCATAACTTTGCAGCCATCCCGGAGGGCATCCCGGAGAGTAGTGAGAGGGTTTTCCTGCAGAACAACCAGATCACCATGCTCCTCAGAGGGCACTTCAGCCCCTACCTGGTTACCCTGTGGATCTACTCCAACAACATTACCTTCATTGACCCTGCCACCTTTGATGGCTTCTACAGCTTGGAAGAACTTGACTTGGGAGACAACCGCTTCCTGAGGGCCCTGGCAGCAGAGACCTTCCAGGGCCTGTCCAGGCTTCATGCCTTGTATCTCTATAAGTGTGGGCTGAGCTCCCTACCCAGTGGAATATTCAGTGGTCTACACAACCTTCAGTATCTTTACCTGCAAGACAACCACATTGAGTTTCTACAAGATGATATCTTTGTTGACCTGATGAATCTCAGCCATCTATTTCTCCATGGCAACAAGTTGTGGAATCTGCACCAGAACACTTTCCGGGGCTTGATCAACCTCGATCGGCTACTGATCCATCAAAACCAGCTGCAGTGGGTTCACCGGCGGGCCTTCCATGACCTCAAGCGACTGACCACCTTATTCCTCTTTAACAATAGCCTCTCTGAACTCCCAGGGGAGTGCTTGGCTCACCTTACAGCCCTGGAGTTCCTCAGGTTGAATGGCAACCCTTGGGACTGCGACTGCAAGGCCAGGTCACTGTGGGACTGGCTGCGGAGGTTTCGGGGATCCAGCTCTAGTGTCATATGTGAGACCCCAGAGGACATGCAGGGTAAGGACCTAAAGGCTTTCAAAGCAGAGGACTTCATGGTGTGCTTGGGGACAGAGTCACAGCACCAGATTAAAACACACTTCTTCAGCAGCATGGACAGGGTGGCCCATAAAGATCACCACTCCCAGCATACCTCAAAGGAGAAGGGGTACGGCATAGACTTGGAGCACAGTCTGCATAACATTGAGCCAGCTGCCCCGCACCCGGGCCACAAGAAGACGGGCAAGAACTGCACGCATCTCAAGAACCGCAACCGCATTTCCAAACCTGTGTCATTGGGTTCCAGCAAGAATGCCCACGAACTGCAGGATTATGTGCCCGATTACCAGCAAAAGTTCAGCTTTGGCCTGATGCCCACAGTGTCCCCTAAAAGGAAGGCCAAATGCACTCGTAGGACCCCCATCCGACCCCCAAGTGGAGTGCAACAAGCGGCTGGCAGTGGTGGTGCTAATGTGAGGGCATCTCTGCTGGTGTTGCTTCTGCTATTGATGGGCATCATACGCTGATCATGGCTGGGAGAGGGGTTAGGGGCGCTCTGGACTGGCGCTGCTTCTCAAGAGCCCAGCGGCGTCTCCTTTCTTCTCTTGCCTTTGTGTACTTGGAGGATTTGGCACCAGGTGAACGGAGAGGAGAGGGAATGAGTGGTTCATTTATTTTGGTTGTTACCAGAACATGAGTTCTACCTACCACCGCCCAGGAGCACGCAACTGGTGTTGGCCCTGTGTCAACGATGCTGCCGTGCCAAGCACCTCTGGAGAAGTCAGCTATTATGCTTCATTTTTTTTTTCTTTTTTCTTTAATTCCAGCTTTAGAACTCTGGGCAAATTAGTAAAAGGGGTGACGCTGGGCCGGCACTGTGTGACTCCCTGATTTTGCAGGACATGCCATGTATTCTGGGGGAATAGGATCATTCTCCCACCAAATAAACATGACGACCCCTCAAATCTAACATGGATCTCTGGAGGAGTGCGGGTCAGACACCTGCAGCATATGTACTGGGGAGGGGAATGCATTTGAAACTGATCAGAAGACTGTCCAATCCGTGAAGGCCTCTGACATACCTTGCCATAATATACAAATATATTTATACATATATATATATATATATATAAAAATGAGAGAAAGAGTGAGTGTGCAGGCTGGACTGCACAGGAAAAGGAGTATTCTGCAACCAGAGGAATGGTTGGTTGCATAAAGCTATGAGTGTTAATTGTGGGAAGGAGATTGAAGGGGACTGAGGTAGGCAGCTGGGCACATAAATGCTTTTATAAGTTCACATTTCTCAAGATCAAAGGTTTTTGTCTACCCTGCAAAGACTCCCCATGCACATTAACCATGCACCCTAACCATACCATAAATACCTAAGCCATGCTAATTAACAGTGTGCAAATCTTCTCTTTACAAATTAAGGACGCCTTGGCCTAGTCTAGTACAAAATGGAATCAATTCATGGATGGGTCGATTCTGGGAAAAGCAACGCAGGGGCCCACCTTCCTCACACCTCCCAAAGCACCCTGCAAGTCATCCCAGGTCCAAAGATCCTTCTACACCCAGGACAGTGACTGCTGCCAGGGCACTAGAGACTAAGCCCAAGACACAAAGCGCAAAATCTCATGCACAGGACACCATCTATCAGCATGATAGGGAAGGGTGCAAGGGATAAGCCTAGAATTAGTGGTCACAACACATCGGATGATGGCACACAACATGTCTGCTGTGATGACTGTATGGATCTGCCTCTTAGAAGGGCATGTTGTAGGCAAAATAGGTCCCATAACCTTTAACAACATGGATTCTGACAGGGCACCTGGGCAGGGCATGGGGCCAGGTGCAGTTTAGATTGGATAAGGATTAGAGGTTTAGGTAATGGGAAATACAGTCCACATCATCTTTGACTCAGGGCCTGCAGGACCCCGTAGGGCTGCAGGGGGGCTGCGTGGTGTGTAGAAGGCCACTGGGAGTAGTTTTTTCTCTTCTGCACATCATGGTGGGTGTTTTTCCCCATTCTTAATTCAGAATCCTTATCCTTGAGGTTGTCTGGTGGAGCAGGGACAGACCTGCCTTCTATGATAGCTATACAGATGAGAGCCTGCACATATTTCCACAGCCACTTCTCCGCGCAGAGGAGTCCGGGGGTTCCTACTCTGCCATGAGCAAGGGTCGCTCAGTTTAGAGCAGTGGGGAAAGTGCAGCAGGTCTATTGACCTCACTGTGATGAAGTGGGGGTGTCTAGGGCACCCATAAGTAGGACCATCCAACCCATAGGTTGAAGAAATGCTTTTTAGGGGGTTGCCCAAAAATATGTAGGGAAGGCTAGTGAGAAGGGAGGTGGAGGGAGCCACCACGACATCCACACCCTAGTGTTAAGGTCCTTGAAGCCCAAGTTTGGTTGTGGCAGCGTCACGGCCATTGAAGGTGGCCAGGGACACCCCTACAGCAAGTGCTCCCCTCCTACCTTCCATTAGTGCACTGGCTGGTACTGGTGGACACAGCGTGTGGAGAAGTGAGGCGGTGGTAACAGCGCACGTCTTTGTTGTGTTAAGGGTGCGGGGAGGAGGTAGAGCTCATGGTGGCCTGGGCTTTGCACACAGGTTATGGCACAACCATGCCCTTCCAAACGAGATATTGTATAAAGAAATACACCTTCTACTTAAAACGTAAATAAATGATTTTTGAATAAATACAACTTGACTTTTCTATCATTGTAAATATCTTAAATGTCATTTTCTTTGCCGTGTAGGACTGGCGATCCCCACCTCCCCACTATTTGGGGGGAACTTGTCCACATCCCCCCCAGATGTCACAGCTGGGCTACCTGTGCCAGCGCGGGCTGGATGTCGAGGACAGCCGCCTGCGCGACTCGGCAGCTGTGAGGCCAGGCCCCTCCATTAGTGCAGGAGGAGCGGGGTCTGCTGGGACCGGTGCATGCAAGGGAAGCCATGCAATATGGATGCCTCCTGCGCGGCCTATCGTCCTGGAGACACGCTCTATTACTGCAGGAAAGAGCAGCGCCAGAAGAAGCCGCGGATATTTTTAGTCTGCCCTCTCTGAGATGAAGGCAAGCTGTATTGCTCATTCCTGCACGGCAGTCTGTCAGGAGAGTGCACAGAGGCCAGACTGTCAGCAGTGTTTAGAGTGACCAGACTGTCAGCAGTTTTCAGAGTGAGCAGACTGCAAACAGAGTGAGCAGACTGTCAGCAGTGTTCAGACTGAGCAGACTGTCAGCAAACTTCAGAGTGACCCGACTGTCAACAGAGTGGACAGACTGTCAGCAGTGTTCAGAGTGGCCAGACTGTCAACAGGGAGCACAGAGAGGCCAGACTGTCAGCAGTGTTCAGAGTGACCAGACTGTCAGCAGTGTTCATAGTGACACGACTGTCAACAGAGTGGCCAGACTGCCAGCAGTGTTCAGAGTGGCCAGACTGTTAACAGAGTGCACAGAGAGGCCAGACTGTCAGCAGTGTTCAGAGTGACCCGACTGTCAACAGCGTGCACAGAGTGGCCAGACTATCAGCTGTGTTCAGAGTGAGCAGACTGTCAACAGAGTGGCCAGACTGTCAGTAGTGTTCAGACTGAGCAGACTGTCAGGGAGTGCACAGAGTGAGCAGACTGTCAGCAGTGTTCATAGTGACCCGACTGTCAACAAAGTGCACAGAGTGGCCATACTGTCAGCAGTGTTCAGAGTGAGCAGACTGTCAACAGAGTGGGCAGACTGTCAGTAGTGTTTAGAGTGAGCAGACTATCAGGGAGTTCACAGAGTGAGCAGACTATCAACAGAGTGGCCAGACTGTCAGCAGTGTTCAGAAACAGCAGACTGTCAGGAGTGTTCAGGGTGAGCATTCTGTCAACAGAGTGCACAGACTGGCCAGACTGTCAGCAGTGTTCAGAGGGAGCATGCACTCAACTGAGTGGCCAGACTGTCAGCAGTTTCCAGAGGAACCAAACTGTCAACAGAGTGGCCACTCTGTCAGCAGTGTTAAGAGTGAGCAGACTGTCAACAGAGTGCACAGAATGGCCAGGCTGTCTGCAGTGTTCAGAGTGAGCAGAATGTCAGGGAGTGCACAGAGTAACCAGACTGTCCACAGTGTTCAGAACGACCAGACCGTCAGCAGGGTTCTGAGTGACCAGACTGTCAACAAAGTGGATAGACTGTCAGCAGTGTTCAGAGTGAGCAGACTTTCAGCAGTGTTCAGAGTGACTAGACGGTCAGCAGTGTTCAGAGTGACCCGACTGCCAACAGAGTGGCCAGACTGTCAGCAGTGTTCAGAGTGGCCAGAGTGTCAGCAGTGTTCAGAGTGAGCAGACTGTCAGCAGTGTTCAGAGTGAGCAGACTGTAAACAGAGTGGCCAGACTGTCAGCAGTGTTCAGAGTGAGCAGACTATCAGGAGAGTGCACAGAGTGAGCAAACTGGCAGCAGTGTTCAGAGAGGCCAGACTGTCAGCAGTGTTCAGAGTGAGCAGACTGTCAGCAGTGTTCAGAGTGAGAAGACTGTAAACAGAGTGGCCAGACTGTAAGCAGTGTTCAGAGTGAGCAGACTGTCAGCAGTGTTCAGAGTGAGCAGACTGTAAACAGAGTGGCCAGACTGTCAGCAGTGTTCAGAGTGAGCAGACTGTCAGCAGTGTTCAGAGTGAGAAGACTGTAAACAGAGTGGCCAGACTGTCAGCAGTGTTCAGAGTGAGCAGACTGTCAGCAGTGTTCAGAGTGAGAAGACTGTAAACAGAGTGGCCAGACTGTCAGCAGTGTTCAGAGCGAGCAGACTATCAGGAGAGTGCACAGAGTGAGCAGACTGTCAGCAGTGTTCAGAGCGAGCAGACTATCAGGAGAGTGCACAGAGTGAGCAGACTGTCAGCAGTGTTCAGAGTAAGCAGACTGTCAACAGACTGGCCAGACTTTTAGCAGTGTTCAGAGTGAGCAGACTGTCAGGAGTGTTCAGAGGGAGAAGACTGCCAATAGAGTGCACAGAGTGGCCAAACTGTCAGCAGTGTTCAGAGGAAGCACACTGTCAGGGAGTGCACAGAGTGGCCAGACTGTCAGCAGTGTTCAGAGTGAGCAGACTGTTATGAGTGTTCAGATGGAGCAGACTGTCAGCAGAGTTCTCAGAGCGACCTGGCTGCCAGCAGTGTTTAGAGCAACCAAACTATAAGTGATCAGACAGTCAAAAGAGTGTTTAGAGTGTCGAGACTGTCAATACAGAGTCCAGAGATTTCAGGCTGCAAACAGATTTTTCACACTGTCAGCACAGTGATCATGGTGATCAAACTGTCAACATAGTTCTCGGTGTTCACATTGCCGTCACAGGGATCAGTGTGCTCAGACTGTCAACGAACAATTTAGGGTGTTCATTCTGCCAAGTATCCACAAAGTGCTCTGTGTTCAGATTACCAATATAGAGCATATGCTATTCAGAATGACAACGGAGTGCAGAAAATGCTTAGACAGCCAATCGAGGGCTGACACTGTCAGCACAACAATCAGTGGGTTCAGGCTGTCAACAGAGTGTACAAAGTATCCAGGCCGTCAAGAGACTGCTGAGAGTGTCCCTTCTGCCAATATAGTGCTCAAAGATTTTACGCTGTCAACAGAGTTTTCAATATTGTTAACAGAGCACTAAGATTGACAGTAGTGTCCAGACTGTTCACAGAGCGCCTAGAGTTTTCAGACTGTCAGCAAAGTGCTGAAATTGTTCAGACTGTCAAGAATGTTCAGACCATCCGCAGTGTGCTCAAACATCACACTATCAGCAGAGTTCCCTGTCCTCTGACTGTCAGCTGAGTTCCCAGTCCTCAGAATGCCAGCAGTGCTCAGTTATTAGACTGACAGCAGTCCTCAGTCCTCAGACTGTCAGCAGAGTCACTGTCCTCAAGACTAACAGCTGAGTGCTCAATCCTCAGACTGTCAACAGGGTGCTCATTCCTCAGACTGTCAGCAGAGTGTTCTGTCCAAATACTGTCAGCAGAGTTCCCTGTCTCCAGACTGCGAGCAGAGTCCTCTGTCATCAGACTGTCAGCAGAGTTCCCTGTCCTCAGACTGTCAGCAGGGTTTCAGTCCTTGGGCTGTCGGCATAGTGCTCAATGTTCAGACTGTCAGCAGGGTTTCAGTCCTTAGGCTGTCGGCATAGTGCTCAATGTTCAGACTGTCAGCAGGGCTCAGTCCTCAGACAATCAGCAAAGTGCAACGTCAGTGCTCAGATGCTCTGAAGAGGAGGCACGCTAAAATGAAATCTCCCTGCTGAAACAGCCACGCTGTAACCGTTCTCAATGTACTTATAGCAGCCTAGTGTTAGCAGAGACAACAAACACCTCCCTCAAACCTGTGGATTAAGGTAAAATGATGCCAACCTAACCCTGCCCCCCTCGCCCCCCGCCAAATGTCACGAGGGGCTCCGTGTCTCCTTTATCTCACAGATATTCATTGGCTGAGCGCGGCCCCTTGAAGGGTTGTGGTCCCCTGGATGGATGGTTCGCCTGTCACCGGCGCCGCATGGGCCTGTGGTACGCCCATGCCCCAATGGAGGGGACAGCAGCAAGCACCCACCTGCCCCAGCCTTACACAGGATCCTTTTCGAAAGAATGGACAGGCCAGGGACTCTTGTAGTAAAATTGATTGCAATTAAAAAAACAAGCATTTGCAAAACAATGGGTCTTGTGTTTGCTCGAGTTAGAGCTATTAGTGTTGTACATTCCTAACTGGACTTTTCTTGCCACATAAATTGAAAATGTAAAGTAAAACAGTTGACATAAGCAAGTCAATTTAAAGCGCCACGGCCGCCATGAGCGTGAACGCGAAGGGGAGACACAAAAGGAGCAAGACGTTTGCTCGCAGTCAAACATATCGACAAATGTGCAATTATCCTTGTAACAAGGTCAGTCCCCAAGGCGGTAACAAAACCACCCCAAGGCGGGACAAACGTAAAGCGTTTACCAATATCATCAAAGGATTTTTGAAAGGCAAGCCCACGAACGAGTGAAAGTGATGGGTGTGAGGTGGGCATGGTTAAAAGCCCACATAGATACCAACACGTCAGAAAAGCAGCGCTTGCACGCTGCTATGCTCGACCTAACAAGCATGGTAAGCAGTCCGAGTCAGAGGCATTAGAAGAGTAGAACTTCACAAACTGCAGTTCAGATACCACTGAAAAAGATATGGGATACCTCGCTTAATAAGGCAGAGGCAGAACAATGTGTTCTGTGGATGCTAACGGCAAACTAGTGCAAACATATTTCTGAGTATCAAATTACCACACTTACAAAAAGAAAACATAGTCAACCCTGGTTTGGTAGTCTAGTGAGATAATAAACATTACTCAGAAGACCAATAACACATTTCTTACTCTGAAAATAGTACTAAAATTTCTAATGGGCAGATGCCCAAATGAGCCATCTGTGGCAATGGATTTTCCACTCAAAATATTTTAGCAGCAATAAATGTGCTACTACACTGGAAAGCACCAGGGGCTATGGTTTACGGGTGGATCTGTAACAGATATTGCCCCGGTGTTGACGAAAAAATTATTAGGTGTGTTTCAGGAAGCTCAGGTCATGAGAAAGGTGGTCATAGAAAAGGGAAATCACCACCTCCCATGGTCGAGGCGGTCAAAGAAATGATAGCAAACCGAGATTGGCAGGGATGGGCTCCTATAGGTTGCTATCGATGCTAAACACCGAATTATGGGCCATATGTACCAACACATTTTCCCATTGACACAGAATGGGAAAAACCCTTTGCTACATCTGGCCCTATAAGTGTTAAGAAAGGTGTTGGTTGGCAGACCTGTTGGGCTAGTAGAAACAGGAAACATTGACCCTTAGATATCAATGCAGCTTTGTACAGCAAATAAATATGCTGTTAAATTTACACAGTCTCACCCGTGTCATGCACAGGATGTGTCAGATATAGAAACACCCTTCAATATACTTGGCTGGGATTACATGCTGCATGTTTTGTAATGCACCGGGTTTGTCCCCAAGTTTTTACAATGAATCAAAATATTATATGCTGAACCCAGGACCTGAGTGACGATCGGCTGGGTGATAAAAAACTGGCCCATAGAAAAGAAAACTAGGCATGGCCGTCCTTTCCTGTTCGCTCTGGTGATGGAGCCACTTGGATGCATTCTATGGCATGAACTGAGGGATTGGAGCCTGTTGGTGGAGGACACCAAAGGCACAGGGCCTGATTTAGAGTTTGGTGGATGGGGTTACTCCATCACAAACATGACAGATATGCTGTCCGCTGTATTACGATGTACATAGGACATAATGTAATCATAATAAGACGGACAGGATATCCGTCACATTTGTGACGGACTAACCCCATGTACCAAATTCCAAATCAGGCCCATAATCTTGACGTATGCAGATGTCTCCTTGGTGTATCAGCAGACACACATTGGTTTCGTTTTGCTTCAGAGAAATATTGCAGCGGTGAGTGAACAAGACAAAAATTAGACTTCCCATGTGCAGGAGCTAAGGGGTTCTGGGCAGGCTGGGAAGGAGTGCATTGTCTGAAATGGGAATTCAATGGGAACAAGATGGCTTTCAATATGTAGGCACCCAGGTGACACACACAAGAGAAACAGTATGGGAGCCACATAGGGCAAATTGCAATGGGGGTAATAAGATCAGTTGCCCTTTGGAACTCTCTGCTGCTGGCCATCATGAGTAGGGTATTGGTGGCTAAAATAATCTTTATGTCATGAAATTTATGTTCTTTGCATGGCGTGATGAGCCCTCTGCAGGCACATTTGTTTAAGGAGGGGCACCAATTTTTGATCCAACTGGTATGAACAGGAACATCATGAAGCTCCCATGGCCAAAGGATGACTTAGTCACCTGACACAGAAATATACTATATGGCTTTGCAACTACAGCATGTAGTCAATTGGCTGGACAACATCCCAGCTGGGAGACGGCACTCCTTACAGGCAGCCATGGTCGAACAAACGTAAAGGCATTACACCTCAAAAATATCCATTCATAATTAGACAGGTCAGGGAATTCTGGGAGACAGAGGTGAAAAAGTTGTTCACACAAGTCAAAACGAACCTCACTTGCACAATCCTGCAGCCTCTCTGGAGGTTTAGGAAATAAATGATGGTAACACAATGGAGAGATGAGAGGCTGGCTGACTGCAGAGGAGCTCTAATCTGATGGGAGATTTATAACATTTAATGATGCCTCAAGAGCCTTTGGGATAGGGCAATGACACGCTTACTATATGCAAAGCAGATGCAAAAGGCCAGGGGGTTTGGGCGTGATTTCCAAATGCACCAGATGTTCAGTTTTGAGGGGAAGGCCAGTCGCTAATATACATCTCATGGCTTCATCAAGTGATTGACTGACAACCACTGGACGAAACAATAACATTGGTTTCTTTGATCTAGCTTGCACAAGGAAGGGGAACTCCTTCCTGTAGCCACTGTGCCACTGCACAATACATCACTACGTGGAAAGAACAGGTGCTTGCTTAAGAAATGCCGCTGAATTAAGGGAACAACGAAGAATGAGACAGAAAAAAACCTTCATAACCTCCAAGGATAAGATGGCAGAATTACCGGTGCAATAACAGATCAGGCACTAAACAGCACAGGAGGAAAACAAACAGGCCAAAAGGAAAAGTCACAAATTCCAGTAGAAAAAAAAACAGCTAAATTATCAAAGATGACTTATTGAACCCTGCGAACCATAGTGCAAGGGTGCCTGCCTTGCAGGGAATGATTGTTTATGTGCAGGAACGTGTCCCTTCCAGCACATAAACAATCAATATTGACGATTTCTTACTTCTATGTGTGCTGCAGAAAGCCGATGCAACACACTCAGAAGTAACAAATCGTAATTATTTAATAATTGTTTATGTGCAGGAAGGTGTCTCTTCCTGCACATAAACAATCATAAATGGTGTTTTGCTGTTTCTATGTGTGCTGCAGAATGCAGCACACATAGAAAAACAAAAAAGGTGAAATAAATTATTTCTCCTTGCTGCGCCATGCTAACGCCACCCCTAGGGTGGCGTTAGTTTTTGGCGCTGCCTCAGATTTATGTTTCCTTATAAATCTGGGACAGTGTCAAAAGTAATGGGTGTTGCGTGGAAACACCCACAGCAACACCCATTGCATGTCCCTCTGCCACAGAAAACTGGGTGGGGGGGGGCTCATATTTACAAGGTGGTGTTAAAGCCACAAAAAGTGGCTTAACGCCGCCTTGTAAATATGGCGCAGGGCATAGCGTCACTGGAGTGTCGCCCAAAGTGACGCTCCGATGGTGCTAGGGGCTTGTAAATATGCCCCATAGAGTTTCAAGGTAACAATTCCATTCCACGCCTCTCTGCACTGCATGGACAGTCAATGAACGTTCCTGCACAATATTTACACATGGCTAGTTGAGGTTTCCTTTCTCTGCAGGATCACAGTGTAACTCCCAGCTCCGGGTTGCCTCCTGCCTTGAGTCAGGCTGGAGGGGTTGGGTGAGAGTCACTCGTCTTTTGCAGGTAAGCACAGTTCACAGCATCCAAGCTTGACAGACCTCACAGTGAAAGTTGGTTACATCTCTCACTTCCTTATTACAACAAGAATCCTCCCAAACACCACTGCCTAACCATTTACTCGATGGCTTCACAATACGTGCCCTGTATGGTGCCAAGTTGTGTAACTGGGGGCTAACAGTAGATCAGCTCTCTCTGGTTCTCTTGGAGAAACACGTGGTTCTTGGTTATGGTGGGCGCAAACTTTTCCCTGTTTGTGTGGTCTCTGCTGTGCTACCAAGTTCTGCACTAAGTGGCTTTGTGTTCTGGCAGTCCAGTCCACATGTTCAGAACTACAGCTGTGTTCTATCTCCTGGGAGCCCACGCAAGTTTGGACTCTGTTACCACATGACACACACAACCTCCAGCTGCTTCCATTGGGCAGAGGACTGTGCCCAGCCCTTGCCCTGCTGTCGGCAGGCAAACAGCCTTCATGCCATGATAGTTGCTGGTGCAAATCTGTAGCTTAGAGCTCAGCACCATCAGCCACAGCGAACACAACAGAGGTGTGTAGATGTCCCTACTCTGATCCTCCAGTTCCAGATACTCCCTAGTTTACCACAGGTTTCTCACTTGTGGCTAAACTTTGCCCAGTAAGTGTTAAATTCTGAGCTTTTCAAAATATCATCACTCTTAACTGCAAACGCAAGTGCTTTCTGTAGGCAAGCCAAGGCTGCTTGGTTTCTTCATCAATTAACTTTTCATGAACCTAGCTAGCTTGCACCATATATATATATATATATATATATATATATATATATATATATATATATATATATATTATTTCCCCCAAAGAGTCTTTGGAAACTGCAGTGCTGGGATGGCCTGGTCTCTTCCCACACATTCTTTTTCCATCTTGTGTTTGAGTCTCGCAAAAGGAACAGGCACGTCTTTTACTCCTTATAACTCACACCTCATGGCTGCCTCACTACAAGAGAAAGGCACTTTGTGCACCTGCCACTGAGAAACTAGATATTGTGTGTGTGTGTGTGTGTGTGTGTGTGCAACTACAAGCACTTACAATGAGAACCCGATTAGTGAACTGTAAATCTGCAGTCTGAAGACCACCTGTCAAGTTACCAGAAAAAGGAAGGAATCCAAGCCAAAAGGATATAAATGTCTCACTCTTTATAAAAAGCATGTTAAACATTTATGTACAAGAAAAGCACCAGCTCAAACCAGAATCATAATCCAGGCCGCTTTCTAGTTATGCCCGTGCTTCATCAATGCTAGCATGAGGTTCTCCATGTTGTCAAACCTTTTTTTAAGACTAGTACATAGTAAACTGTTTTGTGAGTTCGAACCATGAAATTATCTTCAGGTAACTCTTTAACCCAACGCAAGTCACCTTGGACCGGGAGTTTCGCCCTCAGAAGGACTAAAGTCTACCCTTTCGGAAGCACCTTCATACTGGCAAAGAGAATCCAGGATAGGATAGTGTTTGGCCTCATTAACAGTTCTCCAGGGCTCCTATCATCGCCTTCATGTGCTTGCTAAACCTTTCCAGCAAGCGATTTTTATAAGTTACTCCTGTTCTGTAGCAGACAAAGCTTATGACCCACTCAGATGCAACGCTGCTAGGGACTAACATGCATGAAAGGGGTTAATTAAGGACCTGATACAGAAGTTGTTGTCAATTATCCCAGTTATGGAGTCTGCAAAACTATTTGGATGGTCCTCAATCAACAAAGTTAACCTTGCTACCGCAGAGTGTAGAGAGGTTTCAGGGGACCATCTTCACACAGTGGATGGGAGCACCCCTCATCAGTCAAGGTATAAGGTGTGCACTTGTAGTCACTCCAGCTTGTAGAGGATCCCAAGGCAGAAACCATTGTGTTCCTTTATTTCCGTGGCCATCTGGTACCAATAAAAGTAAGCAGTCTCTCGTCTGTTTCAGTTATTCCTAGGTGTCAATCAATGGGAAATCAATTCACAAACCATAATATAGGCTATTGGTGGCCCTCGGTCACTAACAGCCTCCGCGATGCTTGTGCCCAAATCTTCTGAGCTTGCAGAAATAACACTTCTTCAAAGTAATCTCTGTACAATTCTGGTGCTTCTTTCGTTTCATGGTCCTTTGGGTGCTGACTGGAGCACCCATCATTAAGCTATAGTAATATGTTGTTGATTACCTTGTAGCAGACACCCAACTGGATGCATCAGAGCTGTGCTAGGGCAAGGTTATCTAAAACTGTACTTAATGCTTCTGGAGGGTAAAGATGGGTTTGAATCCCATTAGCAATAGCAGACAGATTCTGAAACAAGAGTGTTTGCAGCAACTTAATGTATTTCGAAATGTACTTCTAGTGTTGTGTTTTTTTTATAACTTTGATCCAGAGACGAACATGTTCAGCTATTGCACAACCATCGAACTGTTACCTCCTAAATTTGGGGATAGCACACAGACTTGTGATAGTAGACAGAGGTCTTCTCACAGCGTTGTACCTAAACATGGCGCTACAATGCACGAGATGTCACTTAAGGGGTCCTTCTGTCCAAAGCCCCTTCGCCCCGAGCGCCCGTCTCTCCGAGGGGCCAGGGCACCCTTCTCCCAGAGGGTGCAGCACGCTTTTCGGACACAGGATGTCCTTCCTGGGGGGCACATGGTGCAGTCTCCTGAGAGCCCAGCCTGTCACGCACAGGAGTTTGAACCGGATGTGCTCAGTCGCCCGTGGACATGGGAGTCCCGTATGTGCGCTTCTACAGGTTGGAGGTGAGACTGAGTGTTCGGCTGTGGGTGGACTAAAATCTCTTAACATGCACTTTTACTAGAGTCCTATAAAGTGTAGCTAAGAAAGAGGTCCGAGTTTCCGGCCAGGGAACGGGAGATGCGGCACATTTGAGGTCACGAGGCTCTCCACTTTTATCTTCATAAGGACAAAGAAGGTTAGGATTGAACTCGGAAGTAGGACAAACGCAGGGTAAACAGGTCCCAGTCACGTCCTTCTGTCGGTCACGTGCATGCTGCCCACACACTGCCATTTGGATATAAAGTCGCATCCTTAGGACCTCAAATCAAAAGGAGTGACGCCATTTCTCCTCATAAGAATTTGTTCGTCATTATGAGATGCGGAGAACATGTTAATACCCCTTCTTCAGGTAGTGGTATTTACGGGTGTGTTAATTATCTCTCCCTTTTCCACACAACTTATATATCAGCGACAGTTTCCTAGTGTTTAAAATGGCCCGAAGAGCACAATGTTAGGTAATGTGGTTATAAATCCTAGACAAGGAACATTAGATGGTGTCCTACACTCCTGAAACAAAACCACGAAGAGCTAGAAGTAAAGAAAAGAAAATTCTGGTGTGTGCTATAACGTGTTTTCCATGTACACGTAGAGCAACCAGAAGTGTGACCCGTAAGGCGGCCTTGGGTCCAGTTTATGCTCCTAGATAACAACAATGGAAGACGGACAGTCGGATCACATCAGGCGAGCATGCAAAGTGCTAATGTAAGGTATGGGTTATACCTTGGTTTTAGACTGATTTGTGTCATTCCTTTAGCTCTCGAGCTACTTGTAGCTCTCGAGCTACTCATAAGTTGCTCTTCTGAATGTAGCCCAGCACACAAAACTAAAAAGTTTATATTTAAAACGAACATGTAAACTTGTCTGATGTGGTCAGTATTAAAATTATAATAATTTTCATAGCTCTGGATGATTTTCATCAACATAAGTAGCTTTTACTACAAAAAAGGTTGGAGACCCATGCGTGGATGCACTTTGGTTGGACTCAAACTTATACTCAGGTGAGCATTTTCCCACAAGGCACTGTGGATTCCCTCTTTACAAAGCACTACTTCCCTCCTACCTGCCTCGAAGGCCTATGCAGGACAGACTAATACTTGGTACCACTGTGATGTTAGCCCCTGTGTCCCACAATGAAATATAGTTTTTTTTCCTGCCCTCGTTTCATTCTTCCTAACCTGGTTCTCGTCCTCTACTTACATTTGTACTCTTGCCCCTCGGACTGTTTCTCATCCTTTTCCTCAGCCATCCCTCTTGGTCTCTCCCCGGCCTGTCTCTATTTCTGTCACTCTCTGGCCCATATTTATACTTTTTGACGCTAAACTGCGCTAACGCAGTTTAGCGTCAAAAAGTTTTGCGCCGTCTAACGCCATTCTGAAGCGCCATGCGGGCGCCGTATTTATGGAATGGCGTTAGACGGCGCAATCAGACCGGCGCTGCCTGGTTTGCGTGGGAAAAAACCACGTAGACCAGACAGCGCCGGCGTAGGGGGAAAATGGCGCATGGGCGTCTTAAAATGGGGCAAGTCAGGTTACGTCGAAAAAATCGTCTTAACCCGACTTGCGCCATTTATTTTCGACGCCCATCCCCCATCAACATGACTCCTATCATTGTAAAGATAGGAGTCATGCCCCCTTGCCCAATGGCCATGCCCAGGGGACTTCTGTCCCCTGGGCATGGTCATTGGGCATAGTGGCATGTAGGGGGGCACAAATAAGGCCCCCCTATGCCACCAAAAAAAAATATAAAAAATAAAAAATTATACTTACCTGAACTTACCTGAATGTCCCTGGGGTGGGTCCCTCCATCCTTGGGGGTCCTCCTGGGGTGGGCAAGGGTGGCAGGGGGGGTCCCTGGGGGCATGGGAGGGCACCTGTGGGCTCATTTTGAGCCCACAGGCCCCTTAACGCCTGCCCTGAGCAGGCGTTAAAAAGTGGCGCAAATGCGCCGTTTTTAGCCACGCCAACTCCCGGGCGTCTCTTTTGCCCGGGAGTATAAATACCACGTAAAGGCCTGGGAGTCATTTTTTAGACGGGAACGCCTCCCTTGCATATCATTAACGCAAGGAAGGGGTTCACGCTAAAAAATGACGCACATTCCGGGAACTTTGGCGCTATTCGCCTCTAACGCCATAGTATAAATATGGCGTTAGTTGGCGTTAGTTTTGCGTCGAAATTGCGTCAAAAAAACCGACGCAATTTCGGCGCAAACGGAGTATAAATATGGCCCTCTCTTTTTCTACTCCTTTGCCTCTCTCACTCTACTCTCCAGTTTCTGTTCATTAGTGGTTTTCATTTCTGTCTCCACCATCTCCCTCTCGTTTATTTCCCATTTCTGTTCTTTTCTGTCTCTTCCTCTGCTCTCACACTCTTCTTCAGTTCGCCCCTCTCCTGCTCTTTCCTCTCCCAGTCTTTCTCCCTGACTCACTCTTTCTCTTCCCTGTCAGCCCACCGTCCTGTATCTCCCGCTCTCTTTCTGACTCTCTCTCACTTCCTGTTTAAATCAATATAAATAATGCAACCAGCAACACTCCACAACCGTATCACACCAACACCCCCTTACAACAGATCGAATTACAATACAGCGTAAGCCTACCAGTGCCACAAGCGGACGCGCAAACGGACATTGGCTGGTCGGACAGTCGTTCAAATGACCTTCACACGGCCTTGGCTGGCCGAGTGCAGAGACCCGCCCCTCTATGAACCCCAACAGCAGGAAAGACCAGACATTCAACACAACACCACTCAATATAGTGGGCCTGTCCCATCCACAGACAACGCCACGCATGACCCGAGGTGGGCAACCCACAGCAGGCACACACTTCTGCAACTCAAAGCGGACGTGCTGTATATTACCATGGCGTTCTCTCCCTCTTTTGCGTCTCTTTTCACCTCTCTCTCCCCTGTGTCCCTCCCAGCACCCCTTCTCTCCCTCGCACGTGCCTCTTCCTCCACTCCACTGTCGCGCGCCGGCCTCTTATCTCTGTCTCCATTATTGATGACAGGACTAATAAACAAGGAACCTGAGAGCAGAAACCAGGACAAATGGAAAAGGCAATAAAACTCTCGTGCAGTCAGATGTGAAAGCAGACTCATGGAATCCTCCGTCAAGCTTCCAGGGTTTCTCTGAGCTTTGAAAAATAAAGGGCGCCGCCTACCATCACCTCACACTCCATTAGAACCACCATGGAAGACCGCAGTTCTGTTTCTCCTCTCTTCAAATGGCTTACATGTTCAATCCCCCCTAGAAGGGTTCATAGCATTATCTCATCCTCGCAAAGCATGCAGGCGCATACATGAATGGGATTATTGTTGGTTGGGGAGGCTTTGACGTAGTGTTAGTGTTGGTGTTTGGTGTTAGTGAGAGGAGCTTGATCACATCACATTTAGGGGCATATTTATACTCTGTTTGCACCGAATTAGCGTCATTTTTTTTTTACTTGGTGCAGAGCTAACTCCATATTTATACTTTGGTGCTAGACCCGTCTAGAGCCAAATTTATGGAGTTAAAGTCATTTTTTGGACGTGGAGACCTACCTTGCCTTAATGAGATGCAAGGTAGGCGTTCCCGTGCAAAAAATTACTCTATGGCCTTAACGCCATATTTAGGCGATATTTATATTCTGGGGCATATTTATACTCTGTTTGCACTGTATTAGCATCATTTTTTTGTACTCTAATTCGGTGCAAAACTAACTCCATATTTATACTTTGGTGCTAGACCTGTCTAGCACCAAGGCCCTGATTTATACTTTTTTTGCGCCACATTAACGTCATTTTTTTATGCAAAAGTGGCGCAAAATTACAAAATATTGGCCCCTATTTATACTTTTTGCTGCAAAACTGCACTAACTCAGTTTTGCACCAAAATGTTTAGCACCGGCTTGCGCCATTTCTGTGCACCAGCCGGGCACCATATTTATGGAATGGTGCAAGCCTGTGCAATGGGTAGGCTAGAGTAAAAAAAAAAAATGACTTTAGTCAGGTGGGGCTGGCGGTAGAGAAGAAGAGGGTTTAGCACCAAAAAATGACTTTAGGCAGGTTAGAGTAAAAAAAAATGGCTCTAACCAGATTAGCATAATTTATGGTGCTAAACCTACCATGCCACATGACTTCTGCCTTAGAAAAGGCAGAAGTCATGCCCACCACCCCAATGGCCAGCACAGAGGACAGGGGTCCCCCGGGCATGGCCATTGCACCCCGTGCCATGTATGGGGGCCCATTATAGGTTCCCCATGGCACTTTCAAAAATAAAATGCAATCTTACTTGTTCTTACCTAGGATGGGGTCCCCCATCCTCCGCAGTCCCTCTGGTGGGGGTGGGGGTGCCCCTGGTGCCTGGGGAGGGCACCTGTGGGCTTATTCCATGGTGTTCCACCATGGAAATGGGCACACAGGTCCCCTAACGCCTGCCCTGATCCAGGCTTTAAAAAATGGTGCAAAGCAAGCTTTGCACCATTTTTTGACCCCTGCTCCCTTCCTTGCACCATTTTTGCATGGGAGTATAAATATGGCGTTAAGGCCATAGAGTCATTTTTTGCACGGGAACACCTACCTTGCATCTAATTAAGGCAAGGTAGGTTTCCACTTCCAAAAAATGAATTTAACTCAATAAATTTGGCACTAGACGGGTCTAGCACCAAAGTATAAATATGGAGTTAGTTTTGCACCGAATTAGAGTAAAACAAAAAAAATGATGCTAATTCTGTGCAAACAGAGAATAAATATGCCCCTTAGCATAAAAAAATTACGCTAATCCAGTTACAGTCATTTATTTTGACTCTAACCTGACTAACATAATTTTTTTTAACGCTAGCCTACCCTTTGCACCGGCTTGCACCACTCCATAAATATGGTGCCCAGCTGGTGCTAAAAAATTGTGCAAGCCGGTGCAAAACTTTTTGGTGCAAAACTGCGTTAGTGTAGTTTTGCACCAAAAAGTATAAATAAGGCCCTTAGCTTTTTGCAGCATAATGGTCCGCTTACTTACCAGTAATCTTCATTATTCTGAGTGCAGGTCTGCCTTGGTCTAGTCCTCACATGTGAGATGTGATCTCTGTCCTGAAAAGGTTTTCCCCTAGCCAATGCAAAATAGTTCTCCCAATATGGCCGCCATTACCTCCTTGCTCTATACCTCACGCGAGACAGTGCCCAAGCAGTAATGATTATTCTATTCTTGTACATGTCAACCCAAAAAATCTCAGTAAGGCCAAAACGTACTTTTCAAAATTCACGATTTATTTAGTAAAAAAAGTGTTTTAGAACTCCATTCATAGTTTTTTTAAACAGATGAAGTCTCATTTACGGATGACAAACATGAGTAGGAAAAACTGGATGACAACCCCCCCAGCTGTAAATGATAATGGGAAAGAAAGGTATGCGGAGATGTGCAGGTAGCCACACAATATATATCCCTGTGTCTGGCCCCTGGAATTAGGCCCATGAGGTTGACATTCCACGACCTACCCTGTCCCTGTTGGGGAACGTCTGATCCTGAACGTTCATTGCTCTTGAGGACTGCAGACGTAATCCTCCTAGAAATAGTGGATGTGGATGGACGAGATCCCCTGTAAGGGATATAGGAAGTAATAAACAGAGTCAACCTTGCGGAAGGAGGAGGTCCTATCCAAATAATTGGACAGAGCTCTGTGAACATCAAGAGTGTGCAGAGATAGCCTTTGAGAGAGTCCGGGAGAGGATGAAATACTGGGAGGACACTATCCTCTGAAGAGTGAAAAGACATCACCTTGGGTAGGAAGAAGGGGCCTGGACGAGGAACCACCTTGTCCAGAAAGAAAAATAGAAGGATGGGCAGAAAGCAATGCCCCAAGTTTCCCAACCCTTTGACCAGAGCAAGTAGCCACCAAAAACACTACTTTTTCTGCGAGATACTTAAAATCCACAGATGCAAAAGGTTCAAAGGGAGGTGCTGTCAAGGCATGGCGAACTAAGGGTAAATCCCAAAATGGAATAGGAGAATGCTGGAGAAACGCATAAGTAGTCAGGATGCCAGATGAGTGATCATCAGAACCCCTCCACCACTGAATGCCTAGATGGTTGCTCATTGTACCCTGATGGTTGAGACATTCAGACCTAATAGAAATCCATCCCACAAAAAAACCAAGCTATTAGTAGGATTACAAGAAGTTGGAAGGACATCTTTTGTCTGATACCATAGTTTCAAAATTGTGTCAATGGCGACTAAATGACTTTTCTCGTCGAAGGCTTCCTGGAGAGCTGAATGCATTCAGCCACTTCAGGAGAACAGCCCTTAGCTAAGCGGTTCATCCTTTCAGCAGCCAGACCCTCAGAGTGAGGCGAGTAAGTAACTTTTGGGATAGAGAAGGAAGACTCACTTGAGAGGGAAGGAGGGGAAAGTGCCCAGGGGGACAAGTCACCAACTGAAGTAAGAGAGTATACCACAGCCTCCTCGTCCTCCCCGGAACCACTCGGATCACCTTTTCTCGATCCTCTCAGATCTTCTGCAACAGCTGTGGAGTCAACTGGAAGGGCAGGAAGAAATACAGAAAACCACAAGGTCAAGAGATTGACAGTGCATCTAGTGCACATGCTGATGTTGAGGGAGGTAGGGAGCAGAACTTTAGCAAGAGTGAGTTAGTCTCCATGGCAAAGAGGTATAGCCTTGAGTGACCAAACCTCTGGGTGATCTCTTGAAAAGTTATCAGAGAGAGACAGAGAAAGGGAACTTATGACTGAGCTGGTTGAAATTGCCCATTCTCCTTCTCGGAAGACAGACTAGCAACAGAGAGTGGGAATTTTATTCTGACCATAGACATACTTACAGAAAGAGGAGACACAAGGAGTGCTGCACCCCTCCCTGGAGTTTCAGGTAAGCTCTCACAACCTGGTTATCTGTCTGGACACAGACTGCTTGATACCTACTGAGCGGGAAACAAATTATCGAGAGCTGGAAGTACATGAACAGGGGCGGAGCCAGCAGCTAAAAAATAAAACTATATTTTACTATTGTTTTATTTTTCAGCTGCTGGCTCAGCCAGCATGTGCAGGGAGGGGGGGGGGACTAGGCCATGATAGGGGGGAAACGGGAGGGTAAGTGGAGCGCACCTAAATGTGCATGTCAGTTTGTCCATCTGTCGTAGGACATGCGCACTTACGTTTCTCGAACCCGGCTGTGTGGCACAGCTGGGTTGGAGAAACTGCACAGAGCCCAACGCAGTGCCTGAGCGGCAGACCAAGCCACTCAGACCAATCCTGGCGCTGCTCTAATGCTAGGCATAGCATGGGAACAGCACCAGGATTGCATGGGGAGCCTGTGCTGGTGTCCCAGGGACTGCTGGGACACCATGAGGAGAGAAGAGGAGCGAGGAGGCCTGTCGGGCAGGAACATTACATTTTTTAAAATTATTATTTTATCCCCCCGTCCTCCCACCGTCCCGTCCCCCTGCACATCCCCTTGAGATTTGCAGAGGCTGTCGCTGTACCTGAATGTCTTTTGCATGGGTGTACTCACCAAGGGAATCAAGAGCTTCACAAAAGTTCTTGGGCCAAAGCCAAACTCAAGAGCAAGACTCGAAACTGATAGTGTTGCCTTCCACTGGGAATTTCAGAAAATTCGAATAAGCAGGATAAATTGGGACATGGCAATACGCTTCCAACAAATCAAGGAACGCCCAAAAAATCATCTTTGTTCAACAGTCGGAATATGCTTTTCAGTGTTACCATCTTGAAAGTCCGCTGACCATTCACCCCTATGACATTCAGTACCGAACTGTACTTTCCTGACATTTTCAGAACTAGAAAAAAGATTGAATAGAATCCCTGAAAATACTTGTTTGGGAAAACTGGGATTATTGTTGCCTTCTGAAGCATCAGTTGGATCCTCTCCACGAAAACCTGTCGCTGCAGCAGATCCTTCAGAAACAGCGTTTGGAGTTTCTGAATACTCTGTGAGGCATCCACATGACACCACTTCCACAGCTCTGGTATTAGACACAGAACGAGTCCAAAAGTCCTGAAACAGTAATAGTCACCCCTGCCACTGGCACCAGTCATGCTTTGAGAAGAGTTGGGCTAAGAGCGGTTGTTGGCTGGAACCTAGATTTATCTGGAATTGGGGTACCCCCTACATAACCACAATCATGAATGGGCTGTGAATTACCCTTTTCAGAAAGGCTTTTTTTATATCTGAACCATCTTCCTCTAGAAAAGGACTGTAGGAGGGTCATACGTTTTTTATTTTCCATCGTCTTCTTGATCATATGCAGGCACGGCTCCTCTGCTATGGCGGAGCGTTGCCCCCCCTCCGCCAGCAGCAACGGCTGCAAAGCTTTTACAATAAAACAATAATACATTATATTTATTATTGTTTTATTGTAAAAGGGGTGGGGCCACAGGCCATGACGAGCATGGAGGGGAAGTGCACAGTGCGCATGTATGTTTGGCCGGCCGTCTTGGGCCGGCCAAACACACATGCACACAGTGCTCTCTCCAACCCGGCACTGTGTTGCCAGGTTGGAGACAGCAGGCAGAGACTCCCACTCTGCCTCGGAGTGCCCTGGCTTGGCGCTACAGCCAATTCAAACGGTGCTGTCATGCTGCCAGCAGCATGACAGTAGCGCTCAGATTGGCCACAGTGCAGGCTGGGAGCCTGTGCTTGCAGCTGCAGTGGAGGCAGAAGAGCAGTGCAGTGGTGGCGGCGGGGAATCAGGTAAGTGGGTTTTTTAAAGTAAATTTTTCTCCCCCCCACTACTCCCCACCACAAACCGCCCCACCTCTTCAACACGCCACAAACTGCTCCTTATTATATATTCGAGTTTTTATGAAGCGCCTTGCATCATCAAAGGGCAAACTTCATGAGCCTTCCAGGCTTGCATTTACAGATGACGGTAAGCAGTGATTACAGACCCCAAAGGTGCATCAGCAGCACAAAGATTGATGAACAAGCTGACAGAAAGCAGACCTGGCAGGGGAGGCTCCTCCACAAGGGCGAAGGAGCATTGCCTCCCGCCCCCGCCAGCAGTGGCAGCTGCAAATCTTTTTTACAAAAATGATAATAAACTTTGTTTATTATCTTTTTATGGCAAAGGGGTGGGGCCACTGGGGTGACAATCAATGAGGGAAGTGCTCAGCACTCTCCCTCAGAGCGCATGTGTGTTTGGCCGGCTGTTTAGGGCCGGCCAAACACACATGTGCACGGGTCTCTCTCCAGCCCAGCAACACACAGGCTCCCAGTCTGCCTGGGAGCACCCTGGCTGGGTGCTCCCAGCCCACCCTGATGCTGCTCTGAGCAGCGTAAGGATTGGTGCAGGGCAGGCTGGGAGCCTGTGCCTACAGGCAGAGGTGAGTAGCAGTGCGGTTCTGAAGGCGGCAGCCCAGGTAAGTTTTTTAATGAAATTATTTTGTTTAATCCCCCTGCGCGCTGCCCCACCCCTTCACCGTCCTGCGAGCCGCAACTGGCACCTGGATGTTCACTAAAGAAAGTGTTACTGAACAATCCACCCCTTCGCTAATGCTATCTATCAAGGATTGGAAATCTTTATGGAGAAAATACAGAGTATATTTGGCGCATGCGTTTGCTCTTACAGACAAATTAGAGGCTGCATGTGACCGCTTAATAGAACTCATGACAACTTTCTTATCCATCAGATCCAGTGGAAGGGCCTCTAATATGATGGTTCCCTGGGATGAAAGGCCAGACCTTTATGACTACTGAGAATTCATCAGCAAATATATCGCACTCAAAGCTACGTGCCAAAAATCTCAGAAAAGGGAACTTGTCCACCTCTTTCCGTCACGGGAAAGCACCTTGCGAATAGCTCCATGTGTGGGGCAGTCTCTCGTTCTTGGTGCTTGTATTGCGACAATAAATCATCTTCCTTAACAGTAGGGAGAGAGGTTGTCAGGTTCAGATTCTTCTTAGGGAGATTCTACAGAATTTCCATCAGTTCTGGTCCTTGAATAAAATGCATTCTTTTTTCCTCTTCATCTGGGTCTGTACTCTAAGGACCTCAGCAGGAGGGGCACCTTTTTCCACCCTAAACGCAACCTCCACCCCTGCCTGTTTCATACTTTGTAAAGAAGACATTATGGGTAATTCAGCAGGTGCCTCTGCCACCTTGTCCAACATGTCCTCCATTAAAGGCTATATTATTCAGCCTCAAATGGGAAGCAAATGTCACCACAGTTGGTAAGATAACTGCCAAGCGTGATCCACAGGGTTAGCTCGGACGAGACTGACATCTGACCAAAACTTTCTGTTTTGATGGGTATCTAAGTGATGAAGATCTTGCCACCAAGCATTAAAGAGTCAGTCGTCTTGGATTGGGAGACCTAAAAGGTGGTATTAGAGAAAGGGGGCAAAGCGACATTGGAGGGAGAACTGTAAACGCACTGAGCATGAAGTTCCTGATGCTGAGAAAATGAAGGAATGGAAATATCCAAAGGAAAAGTCTGCTAAAGTAAATCCAACTCTGAGCGGGATCACAGCATATCAGTAGTTGCACCCGCTGGAGCTAGGCATTAATGACCAATGGGAGATTGCTATAGTAAATCTCTAAAACATAAAGTGAAATCCATAAAATCATACCTTAAATAATCTCCGTCACCTAGAGAAGGCATCCCACATAAAGCAAAGAAGAGGACGTGGGAGTCAAAACTCCTCCTTTTTAGTGTTTGCTGGGTAGTGCCAGCCATATTCGGAGAACTATTTTGTCAGCTAGGGATTAAACCTTTGCATGTCAGAGATTACATCTCACACGTGAGGACCGGAGCGAGGATGAGGGATGAGGAGGTCATGTGTGGATAGATAGACAAGATGGAACTAAAGTTGAGAGGCATCTAAACAAGGGTCATGGTTCAGAGGCAGAAAAGGGCAGTGAGGAATTTATGCAGATGCTGGTCACACATTTGTGCAACAATCCAGATGTAGATATAAGCTTAGAAGTCTTGAGGGGTGGCTGGAGCAGTGCATACATATCATGGAATGTTAAGTGACCCATTTTCGCAAAAGCCAAGGGAGAAAAGCATTTTGTTTCCGGACTGGGTGTGGTAGGCAGCCTCAGTACTCCAACGTTTTCATAGTGGTTGAGCAGTCATGTGTTTCAGAACAGCCATGCTCTGATGACCACGCAAAAGATAATAAACTCATAAATATTTTGGAAGTAGGCTGGAAAACACATACAGTTTTGCAGGTTGGGAAGAAAAAACTACACTTCTCATTTGAGATCCTTTGCATTTAGATATGTCTATCTGATAATGGACCTTAAGTGAAGGCTGTACCTGGGTTAATATTTCCAGACGTTTCTTTGGATAAGAGAGGTCTGTATCCATTTAGGGCCTGGTGGGTGAAAAAGAAGGTCTTAAAAGATTATTCTTTTACTGCAACTGGGGAGAAGATGTTCCAAGGCTGGAGGCAGAGCAGCAGTTTAACTGAAAGGCCTGGATCATTTGGAGACTACAGAGAGGATATTCAGGTGCACAGAGGGTGACAACATTTGAATAATCCAGACTGAAGAGGACGAGTAGTACCACAGTTGCCTGGACCCTTTGTGAGAAACAAAGAAATGAAAATTCACCTGAGCAGTCTTAGAAGATTAAATGTACTTGTAAAAAATTACATTATTATTTGGGGTGGGTGACTATTCACGTGAAGGAATAATCACAACCTTGTCAGGATAAACCCTCAAAGTCACCAAATTAACCTGAGCTCAGTCCCCCAGTAGGTATGGCACAGAGCAGACAGGATAAACTTAGGGCATTCTGTAAAATATTTATGCAGTACCAAAGCAGTAATAAAGTTAAAATGCAAAATAATAAAAATCCCAAAATGAATTGGAAAAAGCACAAAGCACGATTGTTATTCAATGGCCATGGCAGACCAGGACCCAGACACAATTTAAGAGTGACCCCGATGGAGCGTGGCTCAGATACCCTAACTAGGTCCAACCTGGTCAAAAATGTTACCTTATGAAGTTCCCAATCACCACAGTAGAACACTTCTAAAGCCCCTGAGGTTGCCAGGAGAGGCAGTTAGAAACTCACTGGGTGTCAGACAAAGACCAACAGCAAGGTCCAGTCCAGATCCAGTTGCCACTGGTCAGCTGGCTATGTCCAGGAAATGGGTTCTTGCAGCTTGAAGGACTGTATCTGCTCCCTCTTGCACCCAGTACAAAGAAGTGGACTCAAAGGATCTGTTAAGTGATCCAGTAAGTCACCGAATAGATCTTTGGAGTCAATGTCTTTGTACTGGGTGCAAGAGGGAGCAGGTCTAGACCTTCAGGGCTGTCCTCAAGTCACATTCAAGAGGTCCAGGTCACTTCTGTTATTCCACAGGTCCAGGATGAGTTCTGAAGTGGGTGCCTGGAAGTGCCACATTTATGCCTGGAAACAGCTAGCCGGGTGGGGTGACTTCTGGGCATGCCCTAAACAATGCAGTAAAAGTTCCTGGGGCCAACTCTCCCCATGTTTTCAGTAGTTCCTTTTTGCTGTAGTGCATACAGGCCCAAAGTGTCGTGGCAGGGCATTTTCAAGATGGAGAAAATCTTCAGCCACACCAAACTTGGGCTCAGAGGGTTGGGGGTGTAAGTGTGTGTAGAGTGTACTATGGTAATCCTAGTGTCCTCCCAATTCTAACACTAAAATTCAGCTTGGAGCAGGTACTGTTCTCACCACAAACCCACACACTGAAATCTGGTCGGACAAAAGCAGAGTCCTGAGCAACCAGACAGTGGATCCACAATAATTGTCTTGGCATACTGTTCTCTCTCTTTCAACTGCATCCCAAGTGTTCTATGTGGTTCAACCGACCTATCAAGCAGGATGTGACACCACGCTGTCAAATGGAATCCCACAGCCTCCTGCAAAGTTCATGGAGTTCAAACACGTCACCCTGACCATTCAGGATAGCCTGTTTGCTCTTTGGAATCATTTCACACCTTTCTACACCTATTCAAGGTAATCACTGGCTGGGCTACTGCTGAAGAGCTAATGCAAATTAGCCACAAGGAATGTCAGTCAGGCAATAAGGTAACTTTCTAAAATGTACTTTTCCTCAGTATTTATTAAAAGCCTGACTTCACCAATGAATTAGATGTTTTAATAACTATTAAAACAGGTATTTGTTTTGTTATTTTACTAATGGTCCCATTCCTGGGACAAAGTATTAGTATTTTAGTCTATAGTCTGGTTTTCTATTTAGGGCAGCTAGGCATGCCAGAGTGAAAATAGCTTTTGGAGCCTTACCACTGTAGGGACATGGTAATATTCATTTTCAACATGTCAAACATTTAAATACCATTCATCTTACCCTGTGGGCCATTAGGCTTACATAGAGTGACTTATTAATTCTCTTGTCGAAAAGAGAAGTTTTGACAGGTTAGGCTGCAGGTTTAAAACTGCAGCACTCAAGCCACAATGGTAGGTCTGAAGCAATGTTTGCATGACAGGTGCTGGAGTCCACTAGTGGCATTTAACTTCCGGGCTCTAGGTACACCTTGTTTTTACAGGTAAGTTAAATATACCAATTAAGAATATACAAATTGCAACCATGTTTAAAGGTGAAGCACATGCACTTTACTACTGGTTAGCAGGGGTAAAATGCACAGAGTTCTAAAGCCAGCATAAATATAGGGTGCAGCAAAAGACAAAGAATTCGGGGTAATCACGCAAAAGAAGCAGATTTCCTACAGTACTATTGACAACCGTTTCTATAAGGGGACAAGGATAAGGTATGCATTCAAGATGATTCCTAGAATTTTTACCCAGAGCTGCTGGAGAGGATGGAGTACCGAGGCAAGGTTAGAGGTCTTACATGGCAAAGATCCACAGTTCAGAATGACCTGTTTGCAGGCATGGATTTTGTGACTACCTAGTCACGGAAAATTTAAAAGGCAGCTGAAAGGCGATGTAGCATGAGAGGAGCAGTCCAATTTCCATCAACTAGAGTTCTAAGATCATCCCAGCCAGCAATAATTAAATATACCATCCCATATCAGGACCAGAGTCTGATTTGAGTGTCTACAAAAAGATTGTGTTTTTCAATGTATTTTTGAGTTGCACAAATGCCACGCTTCCAGGACAGATATTGTTGGGACAAACAAAGGATGCCTGCATGTCTGTGGAGAGTGTGCATCCTTGCTCTGAATTCCCAATAGCCAGCAGTGGCATTTTTTGCCCACACCTTAGCCAACACAATTATCATTTGTCTGCACTGAGATGTTTTAATGAAGTGAAATGAGATCTAAAGCAGGTCTCTGTTTTGAGGACGCTACTAGTGCACCTCCCGTTCTTAGGAGAGCGACTACTGTCATCTCCTTGGACCATAGAGGACTGGGAGTGGTGGCAGCAAAAACAATCATAATACAGGGCAGGGCATTTTCCTGTTGCCTTTTCTGGGAGTGAAGCCTGCCAATCTCTCCCTCATTTTAAATAGTTCTGATAAGCCCTATAAACACGTTTTGTGCCCGTCCATAACATAAATGGATGTTGTGTGTATGTGTACTATTGGCATGTAGATGTTACATGTGTGCTTGCTGCCTTTGTGTGTAGAAAGCATATGGAGAGTGAGAACAGTGCGTGTGTCTACAGATACAGTTCTAACACCTAAAATCAGGCTAGAGGGCGCAATTCTCACTCGCCAACTTAATGTTGGTGAGCTGGGTGCGACAAAAATGTTTATCACACAGCGGTTGGCAAAGTTTTGCCGGTACTCTGGCTCCTCACTCCACGAATTCCGCAAGTGGAGCAGAACTTTTCGTCCACTCTTACTTAAAACCAAGGCTTTGTTTATTCTAGGAAGTATATTTGAAGGAGGTGATGCCATTAAAGAATGTATATTTAATTATTTTTATATTGACTACTATTAAAGTTTGTATTTCTGTGCTAGATATCATTCCATGATTAAATATATACATTTTAACAAATCATCCAATAATATCCCATTTACAGTGCTACATGTAACTAAATAATTTTTATCAAATCGTTTTTTTATTCTTAGGCCACACTTACTAGTTTTGTATCTACAACATACAGCAGAGTGAGGGCAAAACGTTTCATGCTGTCAGACCCTGAGCAATCCTACATTGTGGCCAGATGTATTGTTTAATACATTTTATAAGAATGCTCACCTTAACAAAAACATAATCAAAATAAAAATACATCCACATTCAAATAAAAATGGTCTCATTATTGAATGTAATTTCAACATTCACATAGGAGAAGCATTAAGCAATGATATTGACAACTTCATCAAAATCAATATATTTAAAAAATGTTAATAATCTTGAGAATATTTACTGTTTTCAACTATAAACATAATGTTGAAGTACTATCCCTGGGAAAATTAACTCCATGATAAAGAAGTGCACCTGTAATATGATAAATAGCAAATCATCAACAATTTAACATTTAGACATCTGTCAATACAAGTGTCTAAATGAGATACTAATATAAAAAACAATGTATATTTCGATTTAAAAAAACAAAATTTATTAGGAGAATCTTATACAAATCTTAAGCATTGTTATTTTCAACAATAAATGAAAAATAAAAAATATGTGTGAATTGGTTTGCAGAGGGTGACAAGGTTCAGTGTCATGACTCCGACCTACTCAGACACATACATTTCCCTAATGCCGATCACACACACCACATGACCCTATCCACAATCGAGGTATGCAGCTCACCCCAGGGAAGGCAATCCTATATCTCGACAACCCATTACTAAGGAAGCAGTCCTTGAACAAAAGTGTTCCCTTCAGCCTTTTTAGCCGTCTTCGTACCATTTTAAATTGCAGAATGTTGGTCAAATACATCCTTCAGTTGATCTGAATATTCAACAGGTAATTCTCCTTTATTTTGTTGATAATCATTAACTATCTTCCAATTCTTTTTAATCAGACATATTTCTGCCTGCTGCCTGTACAGCATTATCATCCTTACGAGTCTTGTAGCCAGTTAGCTTTCACGTTCCCTCGGACTTCATGGAACTCATAACACTTAATGGGTATTATTAGCATTACTGTTTATTTATTCGTTTGAAATTGTGCCAAAAAGGCAACACAAACGTACATAGCAATAACCCAGGTAACATTGCATTCCCCTTTGCCAAATGTATCTCGATCAAACATTCAAATTAATTAAACCCATAATGTAAAGACGAATAAAATCATATATTACTTTAAGGCAAAAGTTTTCTTTAATAAATTAATACATTTCTAAACTAGCACCCTTGTTAGATCATACAAACAAATCAGTAAAAGGAACCCAATTTGTGACAAAATTAGTAGGAATAAAAAAGTACCACATCTACACTGCCAACTACAGATCCTTAAAACCTATTGCACAAAATCCCTAAATATTTATCCTCTTTTATTGCAAACCTGTATCTAAAGGTTCTAAAATCTTGCAGAAAAAGATCATGGGTATATACAACTCCCATCAAACCCTTTTACTGATATTAATAGATAGCAATTTAAGACTATACAGGAGCAAACACAGTCATCCATGACAATGTAAATACTCACTGCAATCTGTTTTTTTTAATTGATCCAACCATATGGAAAATATTGAAAAGTGCAGTGCACTTGAACAACAAGATGTCATCCCAGACATAAAGGGCCTCAGTACAAATTTGGTGGTCCTTTCACAGGACCGCCGAAGCCGCTGCAGGCAAAAACCGCCAGTACTGGAGATCTTTTGCCCACCATATAAGGACTGTTCTCCTAGGCCAGTGGGAGAAAACAGCATTCTCGCCCGCTGGCCCAGCGGAACACTCACCACAACATTGACGTCGGCTCGTAATTGAGCCGGCGGCAATGTTGTGGTGCATCAGGCATTTCACTGCCCGTAATTCAGGCCATGCCAAGTTCATGGGCAGTGGAGGGGCCCCAGGGGCCCCCGATGCCCCCATTCCAGCAGCCTTTCCATGGCAGTGTATACCACCATGGAAAGGCTGGCGGATAGGGACTCGTAATCCTCAGGGTAGCACTGCTTGCAGCGCTACACCTCTCTGAACCCAGGTTGATCCCTTGGTCAACACTTTCACAGCCCACTGAACTAACCTTGGGGGAACTCTTCTCCTCATCTGAGAACTCCATCTGTGCAGCATCTAACCTTACCTTGCCCACAGATGCATCCCAGTAGGCAGACAGTACCACCAGGGCCAACAGTGTGATGTGGCCCATTCCACCCCTGGGGGCTGGCTTCAGTTCCCCTCCCAGGGAAAACTCTGACCACAAGGATAACAACCAGCAGAGGCCACTGACAGCTGTCAGTGTCAAGAGCCAGGCCCCAGGCCATCCTCGGGTCTCTAGCCTCTGTGGTTTTAAAAAGTGGGGGGCAGTAACCCCAGGTGACTTGCACCCTTTTTCCACTTCACCTCCCACCAGTTCAGGAGTGGTGTCCTGAGACTGGTCACTTACCCTAGGGTCTGTACCTTCAGGCTGAGCAGGGATCAAGGGTGGGCTTTCCCCCCTCCTGTCCCTCTTGTTGGGGTCCTGTACTTTCCGCCTTGGAGTGGTACCCCAGACAACTAAGCTGTGAGGGTGTCTCTGGAGGCCACCCCTTCCAGTTCCCCTGACACCTGGGGCAACTCATTCCCCAGAAGGCAGTCTATGGGCATCTGGGGACTGACTATGACCTGCCTCTGGGTCACCTCCCCTCCCCACTCTAGGGACACCAGGGCCATAGGGCGGAAGAAGTCCTGCCCATGGGCTGGCGACACCCTACGCACCTGACTGGTGTACTTCTCTGGGGAGACGAGTCTTTCCACCATCATGTTGTGGCTAGCACCACTGTCCCTCAGAGGGGTGACTGGGACCCCATTCACTGTCACCTGGTGGAAGTGCGGACTCCCACCCTCAGGGATCACCAACTCACCCTCTGAGTCCAACTCCCAACTAAGGGATATCAGGGCATGATCTATGACCTGCCCCTGGGGGCGACCTCCCCCTTAGGCCACATTGGCCACATCGGTAGAGGGGCTACCAGCGGGTGTTCTCTTAGGACAGACAGAGTCCCTTTGCTTGTGTCCCAACTGGTGACACTCAAAGCACCGGGGTTGTAAATGGGGTGCCACCGCCCACCAGAAGCGCCCTCCTTTCTGTCAGAAGGGACATGGGACCCTTTTTCTCCCCAATTATCCTGGGACCTGTCTGTGTCTTCCACATATACCTTCTTGTGGACCCTGGTACTAACCCAGCAGTCCGCCTCCATAGCAAGCTTTCTGGGGTCAGTGAGCTTACTATCTGTCAACTGCTGGCGCAGCTCTGCAAAACACAGACTAGACAAGTGCTCCCGCGCAATTAAGTTGTACAGCCCCTGAAAATCTGTCACATTACTGCCCTTCACCCAACCATCCAGAGGTCTGCAAAACGAATCTACACATTCCAACCAGGTCTGGGACTCCATTTTCTTACTCTGCCTAAAATGATCCCGGTACTTGTCAGGAGTGAGACCATACCTAGTGAGAAGGGCCTCCTTCATGTCAGCATACGTGAGGTTGTACCTCTTACCCAAAGCTAGCAAGGTGTCCCTCCCCTCGTCTGTGAAATGGTTCCACAAACCGGCTCCCCAATTCTTCTCAGGGACCCCATTCATATGGATAGATGCCTCATATCCCTGAAACCACCTCTGTATGTTGTCTCCCTTCTTGTACTCCCTCCCTACGTTCTTAGGAATGTGCACAATTCTGTCTGACTGCACTGATGAATTGCTGCCACCATGCTGGCTGGACCTTCTCCTCACATCCAGCTCTTTCATTTTGAACTCATGGTCCAAAAGCATCTTTCTTTCCTCCATGGCTCACTGCTCCCTCTGAGTCTCCATTTTTAATCTCTCCAACTCAATCTGATGCCTCCTGGCTTCTCTCCTGTCCTCCAGCTCCTCTGGAGTCAGGCTTTTGATCCATCACTGTTGCTTGGCACAGGGGGTACCTCCCCCCTGGCAGCTCCTACACCCTCAGTACATCTTCCCTAGATTTTGTGTCAGCAGACTCTCCATTTGGATCCTCAGACTGCCCACTGGCAGCTCTGGTGGCTACACATGCCCTCCGCGCCTTCTGTAGCTCCTCCTTTTTGGTGAGGCCTCAGACCTGAACTTTGAGGTTTGTACAAGCTGCCTTCAGTTCCTTCATGGTATACGTTTCCAACCTATCCTCTTCAAAAAACAAATCCTGGGATGCAACTGAAGATGCTCTTGATTGAGACATTATGTTGTTGGAGTTCACTTGAACTGAAGATCAAAAATAGATCAAAGAGAAAAAAATAAAAAACAAAAATCTATATGTGGTACATAATGGTCTGCGATATGGTAGTAGTGTACACCAATCACTGTGGGTCAAGTGTAAATGCAAGTCCTAGCCTCACCACTGACAACCAGTGTTAGAAATGGGGTCTCTAGTTGGCAATCGGTTTTGACCCTGTCCAAGTAAGGACCCTCACTCTAGTCAGGATAAGGGAGATACCCGCTCAGATAACCTCTGTTCACCCCCTTGGTAGCTTGGCACAAGCAGACAGGCTTATCTCAGAAGCAATGTGTAAAGCATTTCTACATAACACATAGTAACACAGTGAAAACACTACAAAAGGACACCACACCAGTTTTATTAAAAATAGCCAATATGTATCTATTTAAAACAAGACCAAATACGATAAAAATCTAACATACAGTAATAAAATAGGAATTCTGCAGATTTACTCAAAAATACAGTTCCTTGAAGTCAATAGCTCCACCTTGGGCTATAACGGTGTCATGATCAACAAAACCAACAGTTCAGGCCGGCTGCAGAATCGGGGGCTATCTAATGTGTCAGGAAGACCCGCAAACAGTACCTTGGATTTGTAGGGCATCGTGATCCTTGCGGTGCGCTCCGGAGAGTGGCATCGCTGATGTCGCGGTGTCGGTTACAGAGTCGGTGAAGGAGTCGTCGGGCCCTTGAAGTCACACGTGTTGGAGATCGAACTCCAGGCTGATGAAGTCAGGAGCGATGGCGTGGATGGCGTCGGGGATGTGGTGGGAAGCGGGATGACGCAACGCGCGGTGCCCACAGGTCAGGGTGCAGGCAGCGGCTCGGTGACGGCGTCCAGCGGCGGCGGTGAGACCAGGGCTGTGGTGTGAAGCGGGGCGGTGCAACGTGCAGTGTCCACAGGTCACAGTGCAGCCAGCGGCGGCATTGTTGTGGAAGCGCTATCGTCAGTAGGCCCAAGCCAGCGGTGCAGGACGGGACGGTGCTTCGTGACCCTCACGAGCGATGTTCACAGGCCATGGTGCAGGAAGGGATGCCTGGAGTCAGCAGGAGCGTCGTCGTCGGGGAGGCCCAGGCTGTGGTGTGAGCAGGTGATGCCGGAGAGCGGGGCCCACAGGTCGCAGTGGGGGAGTGGCTCATTGAAGTCGTCTGATGACGGCGTCAGTGAAACCAGGGTCGCGGTGCGAAGCGGGGCAATGCGACTCCGTGCGGCATCGGCAGGTCACACTGCAGGACAGCGGTGTTGTTGGCCGCGTCGCAGTGGTTTCTCCTCTTAAACAGGACAAAACCCACAGTTTCCAGTGCTGCTTGTCGAGGAAACTGCATTGTGTGAGGGCAGACACAGTCCTTTCAGGTGTGAACAATCACTCCTCCCTCCCCTCTAGCTCAGATAGCTCATCAGGATATGCAGGCTACACCCCCACCCCCTTTTGTGTCACGGTATAGAGAAGAAGTGTGAACAGCCCAACTGTCAAACTGACCCAGATGGGGAATCCACAAAGGATTCACAGAATGAGTCACAGAATGGTTTAAGCAAGAAAATGCCTACTTTCTAAAAGTGGCATTTTCAAACAGACAATTTAAAAACCAACTTCAATAAAAGATGTATTTTTACATTGTCCAGAGACCCTAAACTCCACATTATTATCTGCTCTCAAAGGGAATCTGCGATTTAAGGACATTGGAAAGCAGCCCCCATGTTAATCTATGAGAGAGATAGGCCTTGCACAGTGAAAACCGAATTTGGCAGTATTTCACTATTAGGACATATAAAACACACTAGTATATGTCCTACCTTAAACATGCACTGCACCCTGCCCCTTGGGCTACCTAGGGCCTAACTTAGTGGTGCCGGACATGTAGTAAAAAGGAAGGTTTAGGCCTGGCGAGTGGATACACTTGCCAAGTCGAATTGACAGTTTAAAACTGCACACACAGACACTGCAGTGGCAGGTCTGAGCCATGGTTACAGGGCTACTAATGTGGGTGGCACAATCAGTGCTGCAGGCCCACTAGTAGCATTTGATTTACAGGCCCTGGGCACCTGTAGTGCACTTCACTAGAGACTTGCCAGTAAATCAAATATGCCAATCAACAGTACAATTTCTATAGGGAGCACTTGCACTTTAGCACTGATTAGACAATACACTAGCAAAAACAGACCTGAAAAAATAGGAGGAAGAAGGCAAAAAGTTTGGGGATAACCCTGCAAAAAGGGCCATTTCCAACACTCACAATGCCCAAAAACCTACCTAGGACATAGTATAAATTGCTATCATTACAATTCATCACGTATACTAGCAAATCTAGTAAATGATGGATGGTAATTTCTCAAAATCTTGCCAATTGTAATTTTGTTCCCTCAATATTTAATGTAGGGCAGAAAACCAAAAGGTGAACTTGAGTTAGGCGACTTTTAGCACAGAAATGACGAGTATTTCCCACTGCGTCCTGCTTTCTACTATCCCTATAGTGCTTTATCCATTTAAAAAGGGTTAGCACTTGACCCAGTCTGAGTTTCAGCATCGAATTTCGAATATTCCTAATTTTAATCTTTTTTTAATAAGTTTGAGGGAAACCCTCTATAATCTGTGACCATCAGATAAGTCAGCTGTTATAAAGCCCTGAGAAGCCTTTCATCACTTTAAGCAGATTTTTCTTTAAACAACATTTTTAGCGTAATTTTCCTACACGCTATTGACCTGTCATCAATGTTAACAAGCTTTTCAGTATCAAGGCCTTTACTTATGTTGGCCAAAATGGTTGACAAAAGTTCCTTTATGTCATGGTGCAGATGACATTTTAACTAAAACTTGAATGACCCATCCTCAGCTTTCAAAAAGCTAAAGAAGTAATGCACTGTCCTTTGCTGTCCCTTAAATTTAATATTGGTCAATCCTAACTCCAGCCTCAACCCCCTGTTGATTGTTCCTTTTCCTGGGATCAACAGTTTTTCCCCAAATGTTAGTTTCAATAGTTTGAAGGGAGGCTAATTCCTTCTTGGAGAATAATTCACAACCATACAAGAGGCTAGAACTTTTCTAAATTATACTTGACATGCAAGACTTCTACTCATAAGTGTTCCAACTGTGAATCAGGCGCCAACAATAATTCTGTGACCCTATTGGCTCCTATTACCTGTTGTGCCGTTTGAGGTTTAAAAGTAAGAGTTGTTTGAAATAGAAGGCCAAGATATCTATACTCCTTTACCATCTCCACCTGAACCCCATTTAACCACCACTTTATCCAACAAGTCTGGTTTTCATTGGAAAACACCATTATTTTTGTCATAGTGACGTTTATTATCATATCATTTAATTTACAGGAAGACCCAAAGGAATTTAATTGCCTCTGCAGGCCCACGGGAGTCAGATCTATTATAAATGTGTCATCTGCATAAAACATTGAGGATATTGGTTTGCCCCCTAATTTGGGAGGAAAAGCTTTTGGAAGGACAAGAAAATCTGGACCATCCACTAGATAAATAGTGAACAGCAATAAGGCTAGGATACAGCCCTGTCTTAGCCCATTTGGGATATTTACTTACCTTAAGAAAGCACCATTGCTTCCTAGTTAAATTTTTTTAATGAATCTTCATGGAAAAGCATAATCAATCCCAGCAGGGCACGTGTTACTTTCAAATTTGCCTTTTTAGCCTAGAAAAGTGAATGATTAATTCTGTCAATGCTGAGGATAAATCGATGAATGCCGCATAGAGAGGCAGACATTTTTTCCAGCGCATTCCTTAACAATAGTTTTCAATGCAAAACATCTGCCAATCCTTGAATGCCTTCTTCTGAAACCAAATTGTGTAATGGGGAGTGAAAACTCTTTATCCACCCATTCTTCTAAATCAATCACTAGATGTTTTGCATATATTTTACTCCACATATCAAGAAGAGTTATCACTCTATGATCCTGACCCCTTTTTGTGAATTGAATACTTCCTTTCCATGTTTCTGGGATTGTATGTGATCCTATAATAGAGTCAAAAACTGGGGAGAGTACTTGGGCCCACAACCTTTTTAGACACTTTATTATCTTTACTAATACAGTGAGGATAAGGTCCTAAAAATTGCCAGAAACAAAATGTTGTAGTTATGTTGGGAGATTGGTGGTGGACCAGGGTATGTGGACAGCAGCCTTCCCACAGCCCTGTATTCATCTATGGCAACCTCACTGTCCTCCTTGCTCATGCTTAGGGAAGCTTGCATTCTATTAATACTCTCTCTTTCTACTCAGTCGTCTGAGATTGTCACAAATGATTAGGCATCTGTCTGCTGTGTCCACCAGTTTCAGGGCAGAAAGGTGACAACTAAGCTGTAGCAGGAGGTAGCAAATGAGCTGTGACAGTGTCAACGTCTCATCATGTTGTTACAGTCATTACACTACAGCGCTGTCATTTGCCACACTTACGCCTGCTTGTGTGAATCCCTGCACTGGTCCTTTCTGAATGATTCCACCTGCCTGTTGGCCAGCTTCTACTTCCACAAGTGCACCATCTCTATTCATTTAGGTCAGTAAGAGTAATATATCTTTCAAATCCCCACTATTTTCTCCTCCACTGTAACCTGGGTAAAAACGTAAAGTGAGGTGGGTGGGGGGGCAAGAGTGCAGGTCCTGAATAAATTCTTCTCAATGCTTATCTGATATTTTAGATTTTATGGAATGCCCTTTATTTTAAATGTTTAAGATTCCTCGTGATAGCTTAGGAATGCCTTTCAATCAAAAGGTGAAATTTTACTTTTTGATTTTTCAAATTTGGATTTAAGATATATGGTTATATCCATTTGGAAAGCACCTTTGACAGAAAAGCACTTGTCCTTTTCTCCATCAGAGCACTTTCTCAGTCTTTAAAAAACCTGCAGGTGCTTTTACCATAAAGATAATACATATAGTGGCAAGAGTCCCCTTGTTCGGAATCACTATGGCCCTAGATCTTCCAATTTCCATTTTAACCTGTCTTATGTTCAATCATGCTAAGGAAAAGGGTTTAGGCCTCCTGACAATTAATGAAGCCTTAGAGCCTGCCATAGCGGGCTATACTGGCCATTAAAGGCCCGCTCCAGTGTTAAAGGCCTGAGCTACGAAGGGTTATTAGAACATACTGCCACTAGAGGGCAGAATGTTCTAATAAATCAAACAAAGCCTTATGGAGCTCAAGGGGATAAAAATCCCCTTGGGCTATGTTCGGCCTTTGTTCACAGCAATCGCTGTGAACAAAGAACATTGGAATGTTGACACTCAGGGTTTTTACCAGCCAGTAAAAGCCCAGAGCACTCCATTGTTTCCAATGGCGCTCCCAACATTCCAATGTTCTAATAACAGTTAATACATTGAAAGGGAAGGCAGAACACCTGCATTTGGAAAAAGGGAATAGGTCTTCTGTCACCTCATGGTGCAGGAGAGGAGACAGAAAGTAAACATTTGCACCTGTTGACCCACTATTTTCCACTGGCCCCTTGAAATTAAGAAACTCCTATCAAGAACCATTGGGGTTCACAGAGTTCCCGGACAGCTAGACCTGTTTTTCAGTGATCAACAGCACTCTCCCGGAGTGTTTCCATTGAGTAAGTGCACATATACACTGTTCCTCCTGAGCTGCCTGCTCTTTCTTTGGATTGCACTCACACTGTACTTCCTACTACTTGCCCTACTTCCCTCCTCTTTATCTTTAGCCTGTTCATCTGATTGAGATCTTGTATCTAGGCCTTTCCTACAGACAACTTATACCAATAAACACAAATACAGACGATCATTTAAAGTTATATAGAGAAGCCTCCATCTTACCTTTGATGTGCCTGGGTCATACAGCGCAGAGCCTGTCCAGCTCCAGCCATTGGTTCCCAGGCAAGTTCTGATGTCATGGCACCAAGATTGCTGAAGAAAACCTCAGTACTCTGCATTTAGAGTCTGCAAAATATATTTTTTAAAAAGCAGAAGTGATCACAGAAATGAATTGAACATAAATTTCCTTGGCTTTCGCCAAGGAGAGGAAACGCTCAATACTGATTTGCATTGGGTGGATCTCTGTTTAGAGTTGTACAGTGGGTGAAAAACAATTGGTTGGAACGCTACCCAAAGCAATTGCTACTGGTTAGATTATTTGCAAGCATTCATGCCATCACCTTTTGGGGTGTTTGGTTGCTACTATACCTGGAAACTTGAGACTGGCAGAGCTTTCCACGCCTACTACTGCTAATGTTTGTGAATTCCAAAAAGTTATACATTTGCATCCATTCAAGGAGTACAATTATCTGTGCACATTTAGGGACATATTTATACTCTGCTTGCACCGGATTTGCATAATTTTTTTTTACGCAAATTTGGCACAAACCTAACACCATATTTATACTTTGACGCCGGACTCTGTGAATGACATGCAAGGTAGGCGTTCCCGTCCCAAAAATTACTTAAACACCCGTGCGCCATATTTATCCAACCGCGCAAAAATCCCGCACGGCTGGGAGGTGGAGTCGGAAAATGGCACACAGCCAGATTTGCGTCAAAAATTAACACCTGGGTCAGGGCAGGCGTTAAAATGGGGCAAGCACACCAGTACTTAAGGAAAACACACACAAGCAACATCAGAGCTCCAAAAGGAAGACATGGAGGTGCTATTCATCCATAGCATGCACGAAGACGCAGAGCACAGGACCAACATCAGCAGCTTCCACCACATCGACAGGGACCCCAAAGGCAACGCAGAAGGCAGGAGAGGATATTCAGGACCAGGACAACTCTTCTGGGCCTCAGGGAACATGACATCATCCAGAGGTACAGACTAAACTGGCAAGCCATACAGCAGCTGCTGCGCCACATTGAGCCACAGTTGGCACCCAGCTTGCAGACACCCCACATCATTTCACCAGAGACCAAGCTGCTAGCTGTCCTCCACATGTTGGCAAGTGGCTCTTTTCAAACCACGGGAGCCCTGGTTGCCGGGATCTCACAGCCCTCATTCTCTGCCTTCCTACCTAAGGTATCGGATGCCATCATCTCCCTAACACCCCGCCACATCAGCTTCCCCAACACACAGCTGAAGCAACAGGAGACCAAACAGGGCTTCCACCAAATCAATGGCTTTCCACACGTGCTTGGTGCCATTGACTGCACACATGTACGGATTGTGCCACCTGCTGCAACTGAGCATCTATACCACAACAGGAAGCACACACACTCTATCAATGTGCAGGCATTGTGGATCACTGGGGATTGATCACCAACATCTTGCCAAAGTATCCTGGGAGTGTACCTGATGCCTTCATCTTCCACCACTGCACCATCAATCAACACTTTCAGGATGGACGATATGGAAATGGCCTACTTGTTGGTAAGTACAGAAACCTAGGAATTTACACACAGCACAGCAACCCTTTAGGACATACAACACATACACCACTACATTGACACATGGCCGGAAGACACTGAGGTTGTGACACTGCTAGTCATGTTTGATTTCCTGACCCAATGGGATTCACACCTATGGACAAATGACAGATGCAAATAACAACAGATGCCACTCCAGAGCCACAAGGGACCAATTTAAAACCACACAGTGACAATGACATGGCCTTAACTGGCAGTACAACTTGGAAGATGAACCTTCCAACATCACATCAATAACACTCAATCACACACCCTTCCAAGCAATACGTAGTGTGTAAGGGGTGTGTAATGCGTTTCGCTGCAGGTCAAATACCATGAGACACATAGCATGATGATGACTCTAATGAAGGGGACATAAAATCATTGAGGCAGTACCAACATCTCACATCACTCCTGGGGTGACATTGCCCGCTACCAATAAGGAAGTGGACTGTGCTAAGAACACATATTGATGTGACATTATTGCAAAGTGCACATTTCTACACATACGGATTGAGACAATTACACATATACACAACAGATGTACAGGCATATGGACCTTCTGACAATTAAACCTTCACCCCCACAACCAAGTTAGCCACCTTACCTGGACCAGGTTCAGTAGTGTAGGTACACGTTTGCACATGAGTCAACTCAGTGAGGGCACAAAAATAGGTTTGCATAGAACTTGTCACACATGGGATATTTGTGCATTGTCAACACTTCAGTGCTGCCAACTTATGGAGATGTGTTGTACATTGTCACCTTGCCAAATCAAAGGGCCTCACATGCTATTATATATGTTGAATTGGATGGGATTTTCAGCCCACATAGTGCAACCGTGTTACCACCACTGTGGAATCGATTCTGTGTGTGGAAGTATCATGTCACCTCCAGTGAAGACACATGGACACTTCTTTCACATGACATAATGCATGGGAGATACACAATGTACTGCAAGTGTACAAAAATACCGCTGATATCCGGTCAATCAGCCAAACACCGGTTTAGATAATTAAACAACCCAATGCTGATAGTACATCCTAGAAGCCTAGGATTCCACACAATAACACAAACACAGATGAGTCACAGACGACACAAGATGACAACTGCCATGCAAAGTGATAATCATGGTGCAAGCAACATTAAAATGTTTACACTCATTTTCTCTTTCAGGTGATCAGGGGTATGGGATCCAGCCATGGATCATGACCCCATTTGCCAACCCAAGCACAGCATCAGAGCGTGCCTATAATGAGGCACATCGGAGGACACGCACCATAGTAGAGGGAACTTTTGGAATCCTGAAGTCACGATTCAGGTGCCTCGACATCACCGGAGGCAGCCTCTTATATTCACCTGAACTGGTCTACAAGATCATTTTGACCTGTGCCATCTTGCACAACATATGTGTAAGGAGGAACATTCCCCTCTATGAACCAGACCCACAAATGCCTGAAGAGGAGGAAGAGGAGGATGCTGTCCATCAACATGAGGGGGACCATCCAAACACTGCAGCAGGATTGCGTCGGAGACAACACATTGTGCAAAACTTCTTTTAACTCTAGTCACCATCACCGCTGTCTTACCATATGTCATTAAACACCTCAGTTCATCACTCAGTCATGGTTTGGGTAATTATTTATGCATCACATGATCCCTAGGAATCATAACCAGAGTTTAGCCTCATGGAGCATTGCAGAAATACAGATTAGGATACTGAAAAGGGCACATCACATTTGATGGGTATGAATGTACACCCAACTTCACACACTGTAAATGACTTATATCCTGTCAACATCAGGACAGTGCGTGCTCTACGGGCGACGTAATGCAATAAACTAACTCTTATGAAATGTAATAATTCATGCATTATGTATTAATGCAGTATGTTAACCTTTTGCATTGCAGAGATTCATGTTGAAACATCATTAATGCTGTTTGCAATGTATTTCGCATTTTCAAGGCTTTGCTGCAGTACAACAGGGTGTGGTTAGGGTGTGGTCTCTATTCTAAGCCTTTCTAGAATCCCTTCCTGCAGCCTGGCTGGGTGTGGCACGTGGGCGGGGCCTGGGTCTATTTAAGGGACCCAGCCCAGCTCCACGTGCTCACTATTCAGAGGTCCCGGTGCAGAGCAGCAGCATTTTCCAGAGCTCCTGTGCCGAATGCCTACCGAGCATTTCCAGGCCCTATCTTCATTTCCTTTGGTGATCTTCAAGCAGGGCGGTAAGACGGAGGTCGGGTGAGGCCCCGACTCCGTTTTCAGAAATACTCGAGTTTTGGGCCTTGGTTACATCACGTGTGCGATGTTTTTCTTGGCATTTAACTCCTGCAGTTCGGATCGGCAGTGTGCGCGATCGTATCTTGGCATTTAACTCTTGATGGTTGAATCGGCAACAGAGTGCTCGATTCATTCTTGGCATTTGACTCTTGCAGTTCGGATCGGCAGTGTGCGCGATCGTATCTTGGCAGTTAAACCTTGGTGGTTGAATCGGCAGCAGTGTGCGCGATTCATTCTTGGCATTTAAAACTTGCAACTCAGATCGGCAGAGTGCTCTATCGTATTTTGACATTTGGATCCTGATGGTTGAATCAATGGCAGAGTGCGAAAGTTATTCTTGACATTTAACCCTTGTGTTTCAGATCGGCAGAAAGCGCGATCATTTCTAGACATTGAAATCTTGATGCACAGTTTTGATATTTAAAGTGTATAATAATTCTTAAGCAATTGAATCTTGAAGATCCAGACAAAGGGGGTCATTCTGACCCCGGCGGTCAGAGACCGCCGGGGCCAGGGTCGGCGGGAGCACCGCCGACAGGCCGGCGGTGCCCCGCAGGGCATTCTGACCGCGGCGGTTCGGCCGCGGTCAGATGCGGAAAACCGGTGGTCTCCCGCCGGTTTTCCGCTGCCCTTGTGAATCCTCCATGGCGGCGGAGCACGCTCCGCCGCCATGGGGATTCTGACACCCCCTACCGCCATCCTGTTCCTGGCGGGAGACAGATGGCGGTAGGGGGTGCCGCGGGGCCCCTGGGGGCCCCTGCAGTGCCCATGCCAATGGCATGGGCACTGCAGGGGCCCCCGTAAGAGGGCCCCACTTTGTATTTCAGTGTCTGCTATGCAGACACTGAAATACGCGACGGGTGCCACTGCACCCGTCACACTTTCCCACTCCGCCGGCTCAATTCTGAGCCGGCGTCCTCGTGGGAAGGATGATTTGCCCTGGGCTGGCGGGCAGCCTTTTGGCGGTCGCCCGCCAGCCCAGGGCAAATCCCAAAATACCCTCAGCGGTCTTTCGACCACGGAGCGGTATTTTGGTGGGGGAACTCTGGCGGGCGGCCTCCGCCGCCCGCCAGGGTGAGAATCACCCCCAAAGTGTGTCCTTTCAGTATCATTCATGAGATTATCACAGTTTATTCCTAAAAACCAATGTGTTCATTGATTACTGTTATAGTGTGTCTTTGCAGTATCATTCATGAACCTAACGCATATTATTCGTGAAAACTAATGTGTTTATTGATCACTGCTATTAAGTGGTTTCTGTTCAAAGAATAACTTTAGTTAGTTCAAGGTTCAGAGCCTCAGATTGTATTCTAAAGAAACGCTCTTATGAAAGCTTGCATAATCCTTATTTATTTTCCAGGTACTCAGAGCTAATAAGGTTATGATATATAAAGGCTCTTGATCATTCATGTTATCAGTCCATAGCTATCCTGAACAAAGTCTATGAAAGTCAAAGTGTATAATCTGATTTTTGTGTTCTTAACTTTTCCTTCCACAGGTCTCCTTCCACGCTGTTCCCAACCTAAAACCCCTTCCCCCACTTGACCATTCTTTAACTCTGTGGTATAACGGCTAGTAGAGTTTGGAGCTGCCAAGAGGTGGACATATTGGGAACAGGCGCAAACCCCAGGAGCCAGACACCTTGACATATCCTGTCTATTTCACATTTGAAGGGCAATATCAGAGTACCACAGCTATGGCACACATCCATGTTGCCAACATGGTTCATTGCAGCATTTGGCACACAACTAAGACTCCATCAATCATATGTTAAAAAAGTGTTTCATACATGAGGCAGTGGATGTGCTATTGCATTGGTAACAGGAATTGACAGCAGTAAGTGTGACATCAGCTATCTCTGCAAGGAGCATGTGTGACAAGAAGTCCATGTAAGCTGCGAATGGATAGCACGAGTGCCCCAGGTATGACAAACAGTGCTCACAAGACATGCCCTGCGCATGCCATCCCAGGTTATAAGTCCTGCCACAGGCATGTTTTCAGTCTCTCCCCACCCTTCTCTAGGGGGCCCTGTAAATGGACTATTTGTACCCTGATCCTTGTTGTGCATTGCCGTATAAATCACTTGTGTAACACAGGCCTTGGGTTACTGTGTAACGTTGCAGCCCACAGCACAAATACAGTTTTTAATTTCCACAGTGTTGTTCCAACTTTTCCGAGTCAGAGTCTGCTCACTGTGCATTTGCCTTGTTCATGTTAGTTCCTGACAGAGCCTGCATCCTGTTAGCCTGATTGGTTCCTGTCTTTGTGTTACCATAGAGGTTCCCTGTGGCTACATTTGTCTCATAGTTGCTTTCCATGCCCTCTCTTTCCTCCTGGGGTATTGTGTCTGGTAGGTCTACGATGAATGCTCAAATAAATTGTATAGTGTAATCAGTTTACTTATCGTATCATGGTCTGGGACATGTATTCAAGTAGCCTAATCCCGGCCCTATCCCTTGTCTGGGTTTCATGTATGCATGAGTGACAAACATTGACAGTGTACTATGGCTGTATGCATGGATTGGGTATGGTGCCTCCAGCACAACAAACATTTGCTAATGTGCATGAAAGGACAAAACATGTTTGTGCCCTGACGGTCCACACACAGATTCACATTGGCCGCAACCCAATGATAGTGCTTTCGTGGTGACTAGCTGTGAGATTAATCAGCACAGAGACACTGATGTTCCCTGTTGCAGTGGGAATTTTAGAGGCCACCCTGTGTACAAATGTTGTGATGAAACCTGCCGGTTTCTAATTACAGATCCATTAAGTTTGTGAGCACACCAAGGTTGCCCTGTTGTCAGCCTCATAAAACTTCTGCTGTGCCATAGCTGGACTATCCCCAAGTGTGTTGTCAATTTCTCTTTGGCTTTCAGTCAATTCTGCCTTGAAGGATACTCTGTTAATGCAGGGAATGGCTCCACAGACTCTTGACTAGACCTGCACGTAACTGTGACAACATGGAGGCCAATACTGACACAAGGTACACATGACCACACACTTGAACTGGACACCTTTGTGCAATTAACCACTGGAAATATGTGAACACATGCACCTTGGTCTGCTGGTCCTCCACTGCCACAAGAGAAACATAGGTCATTTATATGACTCAAACTGTGGAGTGACATTACATTTTTGGATTGGTTTTGGGACTCTGTGTCACAAACACTGTTCCTACATAGCATTTTCAAATGCCTGACTCATGGGTAGTATACAAACAAGTGACCAGGAAGTGGTATCTAACATTCCAGTACATGTGATGGCTTACTCTTGTAACATTGCCATTATCAACCATCCTCTATCTATCCTGTGCATAGTTTGTCATGGGAGATGTTTTGTCCCAAAAGTCAGGGAAGTTCACACAGCATTATATGCTACATGTACATATCCTGACTCATTTCCACACTGAATGGCATCTGATGGTTATCCACATTTACAACACATGCATACAAGCACATTATTGAAAGCACGTCTTGTGACGTTCACACAGAGGAACAACAACAATTGAAATAGTCAATTCACAGACATAAACACACAGGCCATGAGTGAATGTATTAAGTTTCGTAGCCTTGCTATCCTCTATTGACGCACCACCTGCTCAAACTAGGTAATACCAATTTTTATTCCAAATGTTTGGGTTGCTGTTGCGTCAGTTAAGAGTGCTCATCCGGTATAACAACATGAGTATTATGGTCCGCAGTAGTCTGGTCTGCCACATGTGCCCAAACACTGGAACACACAATGCAGGCGCAAACAGCCTATCTCTGTACAGTTACAGCTTTCATGTATGTTAAAACTGGGAGAAATGACACACAGTTAAGGACAGATATTTTGACGCAAACGCGTAAAAAAGACGCATATTTGTCAAATTTTGACGCATATGCATTGAAAAATGACGCTCACAGCCATTATACATCCATTGGGCCCTAGCGGTAATTCCTACACTGTACCCCATGAAATTGGTTATCAATGAAAAATATATGGAACTATGAATGCAGGGGAATTTTGAAGCATTTGCGTAAAAAAACTTGACGCACAGCACATAAGCGTCATACAATTTTCACGCATCATAATAAAAACGCACCGCATTTGAGACAGGAAGTGATGTAATAGGATATCCGGTTTACAGAAATGGTACAGTGGGTGTACTTTCACTTTGCAGTCTAGGATTCTTCTAGACTGTGTGGCTGTGCTGAGAGTTTTGTCTGTCCAAATTGTGCTTTTGTCTCCTGTGTGCCATTCCATTTGTCATCTGTTGTTTTAGTAAGTGTCTCAGTTGTTCAGTGAAAGTGTGTTTTTGTCATATTTGGTGTCTAATTTTGTCTTTGTACTGTTGGGAGTGTGTAGTGGGTATTGTTAGTTTGGGGATTGTTGGGCTGTTTGTGGGTTACTTTCATTTTCCTCCCTCCTTTCCCTGTATTTTCCTCTGTACCCTTTCCTATACCTATTATTTCGGTCATGTTGGGTAGGCCACGTCTGGGGAGAATGGGTGAGGAGGAGCTGGGGGCATTCATTTGGCTGGTGTGCCACTTCCTCCCCTTGATGTTAGAGGCTTGTGGCAGGGTGATATAGGCCTATCACACGGAGGCGAGGAGGCTCAGGTGGTCCAAAGTGCTGTACCATCTGAGGAGAATTTTCAACACACCGCGCAACAACCACCAACTCAAGCATTGCTGGGCTGACCTTGTTGCCAGAGAGCAAGACCTGCTGGACCACCTGGGTGTGGTGATTGGTGGCCCTGTTGGTGAGTACAATTCAGAGTAATGTGCACATTTAAATGCTCTGTAGTGACAGTTGCATATTTGTTGACATGCTGCATGCAATGTTTTTGGACATGTGGAATGCAAGTAAAATATACAGTGGCCCTGATTTATACAACATTTGCTACACATTACCTTCATTTGTTGATGCAACAGCTGCACAAACTTGCAAAACACAACTTGATCTTGTAAATTAGTGCTGCTTTGACGTCAATAGATGATGGTAATGCGTCTCAAGGATATGTTTCATTCATGGTCTGTGAGTGTACCAGGAAAGAGACGTATTTCACAAGCTAAAGCAATGAATTAATGTTGTCCCCAATTATTTGAAATACATGTCTGAACTGTATTCCTGGCCATACGTACAAAGTCCTTCCTAACCTCAGGTAATATCTTAGGCTGATGCTTTGACTTGGTTTGTGCAGCATTTAAATTAGAAATGGATGCCAAAGTAATGCACACAGGTTTATATCTAAATGTTTGGTGCTACTTTCCATAGCTGTAGCGTTAAACATGAAGCAAATGCTACAAATTGAGAATAAAAAAATATATCTGGCCCTCTGTTCATTGTTCCTGTGTGTTTTAATTTGCCTTGGGCACAATTGCTGGAACATAGCTGATGCATTTGCCATCTGTGTAACTTTATAGCCATGCAATTCTCATAAGTTATTAGGTCATCATGGGATACCTGAAGTTGGTGACTGCATGGTCACAATTTATTACTTGCATGATGTTGTGCAAGGGACCCCTGACCGATTCCATCATACACATAAAGTTCCAAAATACTTTGCTAGTTTACATTTAGTACACCCAGCAGCATTTGCACAATAGCTAACTTCCCAGTATGAAGGCTATCACAGACATGGGTGTATGCTAAGATCAGCAGACCAGCATTCCTGTAACTGCTGCCATTCCCAAGGTGCATACAAATTGAAACCTACATCATCAAGGTTGCCACAGTAGGACATTCGCTAAACCATGTTTCAATAATGGGACAGTGTCAGTTTGTTGTATACCAACAGATCACCCAACTTGGCTAACTTGAATTCCAATAACCGATATGGATATACAGAGCAATGAGTGACACATTTCAGGTGCAATGACTACACCTGTGCCTGTGCGTTCTGTCACAGATGACCAAAATAGACACTGTCAGCATATATTTCTTTGTTGCATTAATTTAGATAAATGGCCAATCCATGTTTAGCGTAAGATTGTCATCAAGTAACACACAGGATCCCTGCCATTTTGGTGTCATAGGGGGCATATCTGGCTCACGGTACACTGGCAATGTGGCATATGTAACCTACAGACAACACAGGCACACATTTAATGGACCATAGAAAGCATAATAATTCATGAGTTAATCTCAACCCACATGAGCATCACACAGTAACTGATTGTCCCTTGATGCACAAGCCACAATACCTGAGTGACTGGTATTGCAGTGCACCAGGAACGTGGCTTTGCATGTCTCTCATAACAACAAATGAATAAATGGAGTACACTCTATAAATGAATCTGCAACCAATTGAGTAATCATGTTTGTCACCACATGATTGTTAGGGCCACTGTGTGTGTGCATATGTGTGTGTATCACTCACTGGAGTGACAGGGTCAATACATGTTTGCAGTGGTATGTCTGTTGGAGTGTCATCGTGCCAGAGGGGCTAGACTATCAGATATAATGTCACACACAGTAATTTTTTCTTCAAAGTGTTGTACAGTGCGCAGACATTGAGCACATTTCACCCTTCCATGTTTTACAGGTGGACCTGCCCCCTACACAATTGGAGAAGTGGCTTGATTTGCGGACCCAGACATATCCAGTAAGTGTTGATATTTCAGTTCTGTGTTGTGTTTGCAGCTGTTGTGTGATTGACTCCTGTATGTTGGATACATAGCAAGGTATGATGTGCTGGCACATGATCTGATGTGTGACTTGACTGGAGTTTGACTTGTTTTTCCATATTTGAGTTGGACAATCAGTGGCGTAGAGTCATAATATGGGATTGTAGTGCAGCGCTGTAGGCACGGGCAGGTGAACAGGGTGACATTTGTTGTTACATTTATTGTAATGAAAAATTTGGAGGTAGCCATTTTCATGATTTAGTCAGCAAGTCATACCTTGAATCACACAGAGCAGGGATGCTGAAGTATTACCCACAGACTTGAGCCTCCCTGTTAACTAATGAACATGTAGGACTGTATGTTTGAATTCCTAGCAGCATCTAGCTACACATGTTCTACTACGTTTATGTGGCACTTGAGTACAATGTCATAGGTGTGCATGCAGCTCAAGCCCAGATGGGTGCTTGCATGTATGTGCTTGTTGTAGGAAAGGTATTAGTGATATCAAATGATGTGGACAATTGTCTGCAATTAGGAACATAAATGTGGATGTGATTGTACAATGTTTGTGTCTATCCTAGTTGGACACCCTCCTTACCTGTGGTGGACTGACTAAAACCATGGACAGCTGTCCAAAGCTTCCTGGCTGTCCTTGATGTTTGAAAGTATGTGTTGCATGTCCATCCTCTCTTGAGGCACAGGCTTAGGGTTATGAAATATGTGTACCTAGGTGTGAGGATCCCAGTGTAGAACACAGACATGTAATTCAAAAATTAATTTATTCCAACCTAGGATACCCCCTCATGATTAGCAACTGCATACCATCCTGCCAATTCAATTTACAAATCACAGATTTTGTGGCCCTTGATTGTCATCCTGAAGATAATCATTAGTTGGCCTGTCACACGTGTAGGACTTGCAGCATTTGTTATGAGACTAATGGCAGAACAATGATGCTTAGATCATTTAAGTAGGTACACATCTTTTTGAGCATTGCTGTGCTGTTAGATAGGACATGTGTAGGCTGCATTGGCATGCACTTCCTGAGAGACACTCTGTGATCTGTACTGTGATTTGGCCTGTTTAAGCTAATTTTGAGGAATTATTTGAATATCATCAGTAGCTGTATCACCCAATGATGTAACTAATGTTTGGCTTTATCTTTTTTAACAGCAGCCAATATATATGCCAATCAGATCCGAGAATTTCAGAGGAGGGCGAGGCATTACCTCCACATTCTGGAAGTTGAGTCTGGGTTCTGCCACATGGCACAGCGTTATCGCCATGAGAGAGCCACAGGGGTCTGGAGGGCATTTGCCCAAGGGGACTCATCCATGTCCAGCACCACCACTCCGACCCAAGTGTTACCAAGAATGACAGCCACCACTGCAGGCCCCTCAACATCATCCGCTTCTGGACCACTGACAGCAGCCCCTGCACCTCCCCCTCCACGCATGGCACCGGCACCAGCACAACCCTCCACAAGTGGCACACAGACCACCCCTGCTGCAGTCATTGACAATGGTGAATTTATGAACATGCAACGCGACATGCAACGGATGTTGCGCAGAATGGACAGGCTGCAGCAGGAGGTGTCCCAGATTAGCAGGAGAGTGTGTGGGATAAAAAAGATCGTACAACTGTTGGACCCTCAGCCATTATTCCCTCCCCTCCCTCCTCTTTCCTGGTTCTTATATTTAGTGGGTTTGGGGGGCTTAGTGTTAGGTTAGAATAGGCTGTTAGTTTAGTTAGTATAAGTGGGTTGGGGGTGAGGGTATGATCATTTTACATGTGTTTTTTGGTGGGTGGGTGCGTGGGGGATGATGTTGGGGTTTTTGTGTATTTAAAAATAAAAAAAATACAAAAACATTTATTATTAAACAAAATATATATATATAATTGTTTAGGATTGATAGTATGTGTTTAGGTTAGTATATGTTGTCCTCCATGTGTCCCGTCATATAGGAGGGGTGGGGGTTGATGTTTAGAGTGTTTAGTTAAATGTGATAAGTAAGTTTAGCTTAGGGTAGTTAGGGCCAGTTGTGGGTAATGTGTAGTTAGGATAGGTTAGGTTACTTAAGGTGTTTCCCCTAGTTTTATTATTCTTTTTTTACAGTTAAATAAATATTTAGGTACTCCTTTACAGTATGTGTCATATGCTTGGGGATCAGGGCCTTGGCATGGGTGAACAGTGTCAATTTAGTATTTGCATTTGTGTGCGATCCTGCATCCAAATCCCAATGGAGCTGTCACATTGGCAGCAACACCAAAGCTACTTCTTTATGCATCTGCCATCCATTGCACTCACCACTCAAGGTTACTATGGTTCCCAATGTGTTGTTAGGTTTGGATGTATGTTTTCCATCTGTCATACTTTGAGACCAGATTTTGACTCTGGGGCACTGTGGTACGTCTGCCTGCAGCCTGATGTTCATGTGAACCCTGATAAGGTGAGTGATGGTATAACCTTATGTAGTATAGTATACACAACTCACACCTATCATTTCTTACATTGTACTGCCAGGTTACATATTTGTTCGTACACTTGTACACATCCATTCCTGCTGTATGATGTGTGTGTGATGAAATTTTAGAGTCAGATGTCACATACCTAAAGATTGTCTAGAAGAAAAAGTTGAAGACATTGATTTTCTGCTTAGACATTCCTTGAAGCATACTTATTCTGTCCAACATGGCATTATACTGTAATTTTTCTAATTACTTCAGAAATAACCCTCAGGAAGGGCAGATGATGGTACAATCCAGACCCCAGTGCATAGTTATCAGCCCACAATCTTTCAAGGCAGTTGTACTGACATTCTATGGCCATTGATATGAGGCAAACATCACTAATCTCCTACACGGTTGATGTGTCACATTACACAGAGAGAAAGTGGTTGTGTAAGTGCTATTTATTTTAAAGTGCTGTAGTGCTATATTTACATAGTCCAGGATTGTGAGTCCATTAGTGTGGCGCCTTCTATTGTGATACTACACAAGTGCAAAACGACAAGTCATTGGACATGCTGGGGTGAAGTGTCATACAGTGCAGAGGAACATGAATTGCCAATGAGGTAGTGAGAGACAATCACAGAGCACAGGGTCAGGTAAACAGTGGGCTGGAGAACAGTGCTTGTGAGCAGCTGTTGCAAGACTGGCATGTTACGAAGCACAGGACCTTGGATATAAGTGCCATTTGGCAGGGACTTGTGCTACCAGGTACTCTTACGGTTGAAGGTGATCTGTTCCACGTCTTCATCTTCTGATGTGTGTGTCGTCTCCTCTGCCCTTGGTGGTGGTGGGTTTGAAGGGGCAACACACACTTCAGTGTTTGAAGTTGTGGAGTCAGAAATCCCGGAAGCTGCCAACTGTGGGGCTATTAAGGGCAGTACTGCAGCAAGGAGGAGCTGCTGGTTCTTAAGTATAGCAGCTACATCACTGTGGTTGGCAGCCAAGTCGGCCCTGAGTGAGTCAATATTGCATTCGTGCACGCAGTGAAAGGTTTGGTGTGCAAGGTGTTGTGACAACTCCCTTACTGCTGTGCTGATTTCCTCCACACTTTGTTGAAGTTCTTGCAAGATAGATGTTCACCCTTGCATGCTGCTGCCTGTTCTGCAGTTGACATCATGCACGAACGCACCCCCTCTTGGCTGGCTGCCATATTTTGCATCCCCACCCGCACCTCCTTGGCCAGCTCCCACTGTACTCCAACTACAGTCCTCTCAAAGCTTGTGCCAGTGTCGTCAGAGTCCTCAGCTGGGTTGGAGCTGGCAGGTTGTACAACTGGGGTGGTGGGTGGGTCCTCCGTGATGGCTGCTACTTCTGTGCTCCTCCTTGTGATTGAAGGTGGAGTCTGGAGGGTTCCAATGACATCTTGGAGGGTCTGCTGGCTGATGTTTGTCAGCTCGTCATCCATGTCATCATGGAAGTCCAGGACAGGCATATCCCCAGGAGAGCCATCGTCCTCTGCAATGAGATTTTGTACAATTAGTGTGTCTGTGTTGCGGCATTTGTAATGTGACACGCCTGACTTCCTATTAGTTGCACATTGTTATCTTGGTTCCTGTTCATTGTTCCTGTCATTAAGATTAGCAGTCTCCCAGGCCTATGCCCCATCTGCATGTCACATGTAGTGTGGGCAGTTTGGGGAAATGTCTGCGTCACATCCCCTAGGTGTAGGTTCTGCCCAAATTGTATGTTGCCACGTTCTTGTCCTATCCAACCCTCCGTCTACTTCCATTATCATGTTGCGGCCTTGCACTCGCTGTGGGTGTTCTGATGGCACTTGCACCACACTTAAGAATCTGGAACTGACCCAGTCTCTGATATTTCACATCCAGCTATATGTTGCTGAGACCTAGCATATACTATGTATAGCACTGGCATGGCACAATACAGGTGTCAGCATTGGTAGTGTGTAATGTTGATGTTGGGGAATGTGTGCCACATTGGATTGCACTGATGGTCCTAGCAGTGTTCCATTTCCTCTTCTGACTGTGCAGGTGTGTTTCACTAGCCGGAAACATATGTCCTCCCCCTCAATCCTGTTGTCTTAGCACTATGACACTTGAGATGTTGCATGGTGGCATTGCAGCTATTTTGACCCAGGCACAGGGTAGACCCCGACATGTGCAGCATGGGTATGACATTACTGCTGTGTACCTCATAATGTTTATGACAATGCCTGATGTTTGTAGTGACTATGGACATTAGCATTTGACAGGATTAGCACATTTTTATTGATTACAGGGGATTGATAACGTTGTCATCCTGAACCCTCTAATTTGGGTGTGTTTGATCCATGGGCACGTAACTGCCATTAGCTACTTGACCTGCACACACAGCAGAGGTGGTAGTGGCAACTGTTGTCAATCTTAAATTCCACTTGCGGATATGGCCTGAGACTGTTAATTGAGCCCTTGTTCATGTAGCAACAATACCAGCTGTTGTGTGACAGCATGCCAGTTTTACGTTGTACCCTACCCTCCTGGACTGACTTTGCTTTTCCAACATCCTTGGCATGGCAGCATACCCCAATGCAAAGGTTGTTGGTGTAGTGTTGTGCTGTGGCCAAGGTTTGCCCTGCACAGCCCATGCCCCCGGGCCGTGCCCCTTTGCCCTTTCCACTACCTGATTATCATGGCTTACATGCATTGTGTAGTAGGTATGTCCCCTCCCTTGCTTGCTGTTAACAATTAGGCATTTTAGTTCCCCATGCCACTTACCCTGCATCTGTGTTGTCTCCTGGTAGTCTGCGCTGTCCTGTCCCTGTGACGATCTCTTCAGGGATGACGGCTGCCACCATCTCCTCCATGTGGTCCAGGGCCTCCTGCGGTGCTGGACTCCCACCTCCAGTCTGCAGTGCTGCCTTCCTGTTCCTTGCCATCTTTTCCTTGGTCCTGCGCTTGCAGTCATGCCAGCTCTTCTTGCACTCGGTGACTGTTGTCCGTATTTCTGCCACACTGTTGATCTTATCGACAATTGTTTGCCAAATTGCCTCTCTCCTCCCAATTGGCAATTTAGAGGTGACAAAAAGTTGGTGCTGGTGTTCCATCACCTCTTTCACCAGTATTTCCTGCTCCTCTGCACTGAACTGACACTTCCTTTTCTTCTTCTCCCTCTCCTGGGTCTTGTGTGGGTCCTCCTGGCTGGTTCCTGGTCGGTTGTCATCTTCGTGGGGTCTCTCATAGCTTCTGGGATCCATTTTGGCTCTCCTTTGCACATTTTGCTGTGTTTGCGCCGCTTTTTGACACAATTGCGGCAAAAAAAGGCACGTATCCGGTTTGCAACGTCGTAAACCGGATAAAAGTCATTTTCGCCGCGTTAACATTGTTTTTCTTTACGACGTGGCGCATTAGTTTGAGTAAAAAAAAATGACTCTAACCAGTGGTTTGCGCCGCCGAGCGTCAAAGTATAAATTTGACGCTCGTACGGCGCAAAGAAATGGTGTTAGCCGGCATTAAACTTTTTGGCACAAAACTGCATCGTGCAGTTTTACATCAAAAAGTATAAATATGGGCCCCAGTACTTTTTTTTTGTAAACTGGTCACTATATATATTAAAGATCTAGATCCAAAAAATGAACAAGGTAAAGCCTCTTAGTGAAATGAGAACAATGATAAAAACTGACACCGGCATAGCAGACCCGACTCAGGGGCCCAGACCTAACTACCCAACCACGAATGAATTTGAGGAGTGTCACACCCCAAACTCCTCCGCTGAAGCTACACCGACGACCATCTCACCCGGGCTTCGTAGTTCTCTATGGGAACACATGGCCATGGTCATGTACAACACACAATGGCCTGGACTTCCTGCCCTTGGACCATTTATTTTAAATGGATATTCACAGCACACACTCTTCTTCGTCTCTGCTTCAAAAAGCCTTGATTGTAGAGTTGTAAAATAGGGACATGTGGGAAGGGATCCACGTTTATGGGCTCACCTTTCACAAATCAATCATTTCATCAAGCGACTGACAATGTAGTAAGCCTGAGTCGCAAATGGAGGAGGGCGTGCGGGCAAACAAATAGAGCAAGCCGAGGCAGAGCTGAGCCATGTGACTGGCTTGGCCCTAAAGCTCCATGCACGAGGCAAATGTAAAAGTATGATAGAATCTCTTCAAAATTAAAAATGTGTATTTCTTTAGCATGGGGGAGCTCTTTGCTTTAGTACATACGACTTTATCACTGCATAAACAGGCGTTTACTAATAGTTTCCAGAAAAATCTTTCACGGCTCTTACACCATCCCAACCCCCCCCCTAACCCTCCCAGCAATGCCGTTACTGAACTAAGAGGCAAGTCAGTAGTCACGTGGCCTACATTCTTATTTTAGATGGAGCAACAGTGCAGTTTATTATTTCAAATAGAAGAGGTGATTGTACAGTGCACCTCTCAAACTCAAGTATTTAAAAGCATGCTCATTTACAATACTAAAGAAAAAGGAGGTTCTGTGAAATGAAACATGTGCCTGAAATCACACAATTTGCACAAGCAGGGAAGCTGATATTGATTATAGGGTATATATTATAGGGTACATTTTGAAATTCAGCCACCAGATGGCTATCTCTGTCTCCCTCTTTGTCTTTCTCCCTCCTGTTCATATCAAAGGTCACTGTTTCAAAGATAGCAGATCCACTCAAGGCTTACAGACCCAACTACCAAGCCAAGAATACATTTATTTGGGAGATGTCACACACACCATAACCCTCATCTCCTCCCGCCCCCGAAGTTTTGATTTTCTTACAAACTTGTGCAAGAATGACGCTATGTGAAACACAGAAACTGGGAGCAAGTAGCCTTTTAAAGTTTCTACACAGAAATAAGAGTTTTTCAAACACAGCAATTTTCAAAACCTAGTCTAGCTGAGAAGTAAAAACTCCTGGCTAATACTGTAACAAAGATGGCCTCAGTATGTTCTACACCCGAAGGTAACATGATTTTAGTTTATCATTCTTAGGGAGTAGACTGACACTGATGAACCTATTGGCCTTTGGGCACGTTTATTGCTTACCTTATGGTGTGGGAGACAACCTACTGAAATGTGTGCAGTGGGGAGAGCTCAGCAACTGATCATCTGCCTGCTTGTGAAAGTGACCTGAGGATTTGGAACAACTTAGAAATACTTGTAGTACTTTTCTTCGAGCTCAAGCCATCGTCACCATATAGAGGAACTGGAGACTATGAGGAGAATTGAGCTGCCGCCACAGGGCTGTCAACGAGACTTGGCGGCCACAGGTGAGGGTTAGTATTGCATGCCCCTGGTGTGGCTTCCTGGAAATGTAAACCAGTTCAATGCAGCTGGACGGATTCTGTGACGGATCCATCCTGACATCTCGCGCCAGGTGTCAGCACTCTTCCTCACTCTGCAGCCCCCACCTTAAGCCTACATCGCTGCGTACAAGAGCCCCTTTAAATGTAGGCTTTACAGCTGTTTGAAGTGGCTATTTTCTGCCTTTATCCAGTTACGGATTTCACTGCTTTGAACAATTAAAGAGCGGCAAACTTTTCTTTCTTTTGAGGCACCTTTGGGTGATTAATAAATCTGGGTCCTCTCTGACCCTTTTTTCATCGCTTTTGCTTAATGGCCCTTAAACATGTCTCTTTTTACATAATCGTTGTTTGGATTTGCAGTTCTTTATTTCTCCTAATTACGTGTTCTTTCTTGTAGGTATAGAAAACAAAGGCCAGATTTACAAGAAACTGGTACAGAGCTGCACCAAAATTAGCAGCGCTATGCTGCACCAGTTTTGAAACGCAGGGATGCGCCTTATTTACAAGAATATGGCGCACCCCTGCATTTCACCATGCGCCGGTGCTAAATTAAGCAGCCTGCGCCAACACAGACATCCTTGCACTTGCACCATAGTGCAAGGGTGTCTGCGTTTAGAGGGTGTGATTGTTTATGTGCAGGAAGATGTCCCGTCCTGCACATAAACAATTATCTATGGCATTTTGCTTCTTCTATATGTGCTTCAGAATGCAGCACACATAGAAAAAGCAAAACACGAGGAGGAATAAAAGTATTCCTCCTCGTTGCGCCATACTAACGCGACACCTGGGGTGACATTAGATTCTGGTGCTGCCTCAGATTTATATTTTCTTGTAAATCTGGGGCAGCGTTAAAAGCAATGGGTGATGCAGTGGAACGCACCTCTGACGCTGAAAACTGCATAGGAGGGGCCCATATTTACAAGGAGGCGTAAAGCCACAAAAAGTGGCATTACACCTCCTTTAAATTATGGGGAAGTGGTTAGCGCCACCGGAGCGTTGCAAAAAGTGATGCTGCAGTGGCGCTAGGGCCTTGTAAATCAGGCCCATAATCTTCTGGAAAATCGGTGTACCTACGAAGGCCGGACTGAGGGCCACACATTGGTGGCTCTTCCGCTAAGGCGGAGGAGCATCGCCCCACTGCTTTTATGCAGTTGACGAAAGGGAAAAAAATTATGATAGCGCAATATTATCATTTTATATTTCTGTGGGAGCAGGGTTACGGTTGGGCGGGGCAGGACTAGGCTGGGCTGCAGGAGAGCTAGGTGCACATAAGTGCGCATGACGATTTGGCCGGCCTTGTTGGGCCGGCCAAACAGACATGCGCACTTTGCATTTTTCCAGCCGGCTGTATTGAAGTGCACAGGGCCCTACTCCCTGTCTGAGCGCCGAAGCAGGGCGCTCAGACCAATCATGACATTACTGTCATGCTGTTAACAGCAGTGTCGTGATTGGAGGGGAGTCTGAAAGCCTTGGGCTTCCAGGAGTCCATGGAGGAAGGAGAAACTGAACCGTCTCTCCCAACATAAAGTTACGTTTTTTTTTGTTTTTTAATACCCACCTTACCCCCAGCCTGCCACCCCTGTTGAAAAGTGGCCGCCACTGGGGCACAGAAAGCTGGTTCTTACTGGACAGTAGCTGGATTGCTCATAGCCACATGGAGATGTGGGCCGTTGTTGTGCATTGACACTCTCTGTAGAAGTACAAACACGGGAAACTGCAGGGTGGAGAAATGGTGTACTTTAAAAAGAGCGACTTGCTGCACTTTTGTGGCAGTTTCTCAGATCTAGGGGTAGGTTTGAGGCTTTACCCATGAGATGTGTCCTCTCCTCTCGTAAGCTCTGGGGCATCTCACGTCACCAAGCTGGAAATTTGCTCGACGGCAGAAACGTTCACATCTTCTCTGATGGGAGGCGTATCACTGGCTCCTGGTGCCTTGTGCTTCCGTCCACGTCACACAGCAACAACCAGAACCTGAAAAATGAATTACACAGTCACAGACAACACCTTGAGGAAGGGAGGCCAACTGGTTCCACTTGCTTGGGGTTAGGTGATTCGTTTGAATATGTTCGAAAGATGCTAAAATAATTTGCAAGAAAAGTAAACACGTTGAAAATAACTTGTGGTGAAAAAATAATAACGTTTATTTCCAAACAGGAGTTGGTTTCAAGCAATAGTGAAGTCAGTGTGTAATGGACGCAAGTACAAGGAAGAACTTGGATCCTCTGGCCGGTGCTGAAACTGAAAAAATACAGCAACAAGCATTGGCAAAGCCAATAGGTCTCAGCACTAGGCGATCTATTGCCTTTGGCAATGGGGTGGGGGTGAGAAAGCAGCAGCCCACGTCCTTCGCTGCTGCAGTGCTGAGGGCAGAGCACGGATGGGGCAGAGCTGCATATATTTTATACAATGGTCATTGTTGATGGTGCTATAAAATTTGAAAGTAGATTGTGTAAGGAATAGTATGCACATTTAGGTTGGTATAAAAAAAATGCAGACTCATTTGCCCTCAAAAGACGACACAGCGTTTTTAGATTAAAACAGAAGGTGACGACAAACCAGAGGGGTGCGCTATCCAACCCCGTCTATTTTGCAAAATTTTCTGCTTAATTAAATGTTAAAAAATTAGGATTATGGACACCCGCTTCTTTTTGTCTATCAGCACAAACAAATATCGGCATCAGCACCAGTCCAGTATTTGTGTCTGCAAAGTGAAGTGAAAGTTCTAGAACTGACACTTTAGCTACATGTAATTGTGTATAAATAAACCAACCATTACAACTTCTAACAAGATGTAAGCAGCACTCCTAACCTGTAGTGGGATCATCACCTATTTGCAAACAAAAAAAGTAATCCTAAAACAATGCCTGAAAATGCCCACTGCCTATGTTTAGCAGTAGATGGGCGATGCGCTCGGGAAGGGCTAAACCCCGGAAGTGGGATGGCGTATGCATGCCCTTGCCAAATGGGAAGAAAGCAGAAAGGAACGACGATGGTGCCAGCAAATGGCAAGCCTCAGGGCGGGCTGAAGCCCACAATGTAAATACAGCATGTCTCGGTTTAAGACAGCACATGCGTGCCGTCTAGAGCTGAGACCTCACAATCAAGGGCCAAGTGGGCGCCTCAGGACTCTGAGACCCCATGCAACTGCACCTGCTGCACCAATGGAAGCCACACCCTTGTTGTCTTTTATGTTTTGCCAGATGACATTATTGGTTTCAAGGAATAGAAGTTGACATCTATGTTTTGAAGAAGGCAGGTTAAAACTCATAGGATGGTGTATATAAAGTGCTTTGCTCTATATTTAAAATTTAGTTTTTGAAAGAGGAAAGTGTGAGGTTGTGTATGACGTGGAATAGTGGCAAAAAGTCATATATTACCATGGGAGCAAGGAGAGTAATGAGTGATGGGGCATGGAGGGCACACGTTCTCTGCCCGTTATATTTTAGATTTCAGAAGTTATTGGAACCAAGCATGCTTGTGGGGGCAAAAAAGAGGGGCTAGTGGGTTTAGGGCGATGGAGGAATATGAGTGAGGGTTTAGAAGGCAGAGTTCTCTTGCGGTGTTAAATGAAAATGTTGCAATGGCCATGTTATTTAATTTTGGGGTTTCTGTGATTTCCCTGGTAAATGACAGTGAGGGTTATTTAATAAGGTTTTGTGCAGGCACTCACCTGGCGCAAAAACAATAAAAAACATTGCAATGATTTACTTACCATTATAAAGGCCTGCAGGCACAGTGCATCATTGTACTGCAGAAAGTGCCCCCACATCCCAGGGGAAAAGATTATCTGACAAAATATTATGTAGAAACATATAGCAGACCTGCGAACTTCACCAAAAACCTCTCAGCGTGAGTAGGGGGCCTTGGAGGGGCGTGACCTCGTGCCAAGAAGCACCTACACTGAGGCTGCTGCCGATATCCTGGGGTGTTTTCACTCCCATTAAAGGACATCGACAGTTAATAGCCTCTGCTCGTTTTCCCTGCCACCGTGTAATATAGGCTCTTCACCGGGTGATCGTGTGAGGGGAGCCAATATCCTGTGTCACACAGTGTAACCGTGTGAGTTGGCAGGTCTGATATAGAGAGACATAAATACTGTGCCAAAAATGTCTTTTACCATAATATTGTTTTCCTATTCAGATAGTGTGAATACCAAAAATATTGTGTCAAAAATATAGTGGAAGGGAATGTTGTCCAAAGCAAGGTAAAAATATCATTTTTTACTAAATATAGACTGTAAAGTAATATATTTAAAATATTAATTAAGTTAAAAGTATGTAATGTACATAAATACATGTAATTTAAAAAAATATAACAAATTAACATTTTTTTATTTAATTTGAAAAAGTTAACAGTAAAATAAATGTCAAATAAAAATATATGCAACCCAAAAATATATGTATCTGAATTTTAATATTATCATAAGCATATGAAATAGTTCTATGTACGACTTTCAATTAAAAATAGAAACGAAACATATATATATATATATATATATAAAATAAAAAGCACCTAGTGGCTGTCGCTACTAGGTAGTTATAGTTAGTTAGTTAGGTCTGCGTTTCTATTGGAAATGCATTTTTTGTTTTCCAAATAACTTCGGCTTTGTTTGAGGAATATCCACGAAACTTTCCACAAAAAAGTAAAATCCACCTCAGCTGCTTCCTGGAATATTTTGGGGTGATCTGTCAAGTGGGTGATGAGAAAAATGTGTGGTCCCAAAACATGTTTTCCCTATTCATTTATCCATAGGAAAATTGAACAGCGATACAGCAAAAAACATTAAACAGATTTATACCAAAGCTGGTAGAAAGCTAGATCTCGGCCCATAAAGCGTGCTTGTTATAATTTCGGGTAAATCCATTCATTAGTTTTGAGCAATTAATGTTAAAAAAAACGTGTATATTTCACGCTGCCAGAAGATCCGCAGGCCAACAGATCTCATGCAGAGATCTGATTGGCTGCCACCACATCAACAAGGATGTGGCAGTAGCCATCTTACGACTCAGGACTCAGTTTTGAGTCCTGCAAAAAAGGTAAAAGAAAGATATAAGGGACGGTGTAGGGATACCCAACCCCCCTAGGCTTAGGGACAATTTAAAAAAAAAAGGATTTCCTATAAATTTGCAAAGGATCCGTAAATCTGTGGCAAAATAAAATAAAATAAAAAAGCACTGGCTCCCATGCTACTATTATACCCCTTCCCAGGGTGGTCCAGAGCATGTGGGGAGGTGCAAACCATAGCTTTTTGGGAGGGGATATGCGGCCCTCCTCCCCAAGTTACTGTGGGGCCCTGGGGACCCCATCCTCCAGGACTGTCATATAAAATAAGGAAGGGGGCGTGCACCCCCCTGCAGGCTTTAATAGACCCCTGGATCTCCATCCCCCAGAGCCGAATTCCATGTAGCCCCCATCCCAGAGCCTTAATAGGCCCCAGCGACCCCCTACACGAGGGCCTAATTCCATACAAAAAGAGTGGGGGGGTCATGCTCCCCTCCTCCCTGGGTCTTATTAGACCCCATGCTCCATCCTCCAGGGCCGAATTTCATACCAAATGGGAGGGGGCCGCCTCAATTACTGGGTCCCAGCAAGCCTACTCCCCAAAGACACAGTAGTTTTGGCAGGAAAACATATGTCTGCTCCCATTCTAATTCTATGTATAATTATGTATGTATGTATATATATACATATATATATATATATATATATATATATATATATATATATATATATATATACATAAATCCAGCACAGATCGATTATGAGCCTTCCAGCCAGCAGAAAATATTCTGCCACAAACAGTCCTTTCTGTTTATGAGAAAGAGAAATGCAGGGCCTCAGTGATAATCCTAATCCACCATCTGCAAAGATGTGTTTTGCTGTTTCCGTTTTTGTCAGTATTGACGAAGGATGCAAAGCTGAAATGCGTCTTTGCAGCTTAAACACTGGATTGATTATTTCAGAGTGGTGAGTTTTCTTCCTTGTAAATTAAATAGAGAGGCATTGTTTGTTGGCAGGATATATATCTATAAATATATACATATGTGTGTATATATATATATATATATATATCCAATCCTCTAAACCTCGCTTCGTCCAGGCCCAAACATGGCAGACCTTGGCGGGGTCGCGAACACCATAAATAAATACACTGTTCCTCTATACCTGTGAACAAGGAACAATGGTTTTCGAAACGCGTCGGGTGGATGTTTATCTTCTGCCATAGTGAATAAAATGGAGTTCTTTCCAAGACAGTTGTGACCGTAGCGTTTTTCTTGGATAAGAGAACATAGATTAGCCCTAGGAAGGTGGTGGTCCCGGGGCTGCAGGGGGTCGGAAACGGACTCCCTTTCTGTTTTTTACAGTTTTCCCCGGGGAGGTGGTGGTCTCTGTGGTTATGGGGGGGAGGGTTATGTGGGCTCCTGCACCAAATTTACTGAATGCCTTGGGAGGTGGTGGTCCCTGGGGCTGTGTGTGGGGGACCATCGGACCTCCCCCACATCAAAAAAGCATGTTGCCCTGGGAAGGAAGTGGTCCCCCCGCATGCAATTACGTTATAGCCCCAGCGAGGCGATGGTTCCAAGGGCTGCAAGGGGGCAGCCCCCGACCATATTTCTGTTCTGCCCTGGGGAGGTTGTGGTCCCCAGTGCTGTGGGGGGCTGTGTGGCTCCCCTGCATGGAATTACATCATAGCCCCAGGGAGGTGGTGGTCCCCAAGGCTCTGGTGGGGGCCAGGAGCCCCCCCTTATTTAAAAAAAAAATGCCCCCCGGACCTAAGTCACCTGCAGGCTTATTAAAAAACCAGGGCGGGAGCATGCGCTTTTTGGCAGCCAGTCAAAGCCGAGCATTTGCTGTGCACAAGCTCTTAGGGCCCGATAACGAGTCTGGCGGCCCGAGACTGCCAGACTGGCGGTTAAGGTCGAACCACTGCGACAGTGGCGGTCTGACAGCCATATTACAAGATTGGCAGTCGTGCCACCAAAGGACTGCTGTCTCCTCCAGAATCTCTGATCCTGACTAAATGACGGCGGTTGCAGTTGTAAACAGGCACGGCAGCGCTGAAGTCAGCACTGCCCTGCTGATTACAACCATGTTCTCTGCCAGCCTTTTCATGGTGGTTCAGCTGCCATGAAAAGTCTGGCAGAGAACAAGTGCAACTGGCAACAGGTGGGCCTCTGCGCTGCCTACAGCATTGTCGTGGGTAGTGCAGGGTCCCCTGTCCCCAGCATCATCAGAATGCACTCTGTCTGATGTGCAGAGAGTGTGCATTCCCAGGGGGCTAGGGGGTCCCCTGTGCGATGGCACTGGACTCCAATGCAGCTGCACGTTTTCCACTGAGTTGACTGGCGGAAACCTTGTTTTCTGCCAGTCAGCCCAGTGGAAAACTCATAAGGGGACCGGTGGGGAGACCACCAGCGCCACAGTGGTCTCCTTACCACAGGTCCGGCGGTCGGATTTTCCAACCGCTAAACTCGTAATCAGGCTCTAAATCTTCGCGAAGTCATCGCAACCTCAAATATACACATTTGTTTTCCCTTTAATATCTCAAAAACGACTGAACGGATTTACACGAAATAATTGAAAGCACAATCTGCATGGTAAAAGCTAGCCTTCTGCCAAATTTGGTGTTATTCTGTCCAGTGGTTAGGGCTGTAGCCTTGTTCAAAGGCCGTATGGGAATTAACATGGGAAACACATCCTTTTTCTCAGCCCCCGCTTGACGGATCATCCTGAAACTTTCCATACACAACAAGAATCATTGGGGCACTTTGTTTTGGAAAATTTCATGAAGATTCGTCAAACAGAGCCAAAGATATAGGCAAAAGCCACTAGGTTTTATATATATATATTATATATATATATATATATATATATATATATATATATATATATATATATATATATATATATGTATTCTCTGAACACTCCTTACAACCCCAATCTCACAGGAGCAGCTGCCCTCATTCATCAAGCATGATGAAGAAGCTAGTGGCACAGGACAGCAAACTGCAGCAAAATTGTTTTATTTTTTCATATCTTTCACAAGGTGCAATAGTGTGGTTATGGCTGACGCGTTTCGGCCACAGCCTTCCACTGGGCCACAGAGGGTTCAAGTGCAGAGTGTAATTTAAAAAAGGCAGTCACCCATTTCCCTCCACCTGTTAAAAAAACAACTATACTGCTCAATACATTTTTGGCTAAGTTCTCACAACATCCACCATTTTAGTGTTTCTTTTACACAGGACTCATCTGGAGGAGGAGGGAGAACTCATGAGGCGGTCAGTATTTACACATTATCCTGATGAAATTCATAATAGTGCATATATCAATTTTCTAGGTAAAGTACCAGATGTTTATAGCATGAAGAGTAGATGTATATCTATATCTATTTATATATATATATATATATATATATATATATATATATATATACAATTTTAAATTTACTTACAATTAAAAAAATTACAAGATAAAGAAGAGAAACTTATATTACAAAATATAATTAATAAAAGTAATATACTATACACAAATTACATTCCAAAACATCCACTTTCCTAACACTTTCTAAAGTACAAATTATTACAAATAAAAACACGCAATATTAAAAACACAATACAAAAAGTAATTAATATAAATGTAGTTTAACCAACATTAGGGAAAGTATTCAACTTGTGAGGGGTTAAGTTACTATTCCCACTCTAGTCTAGTCATAGGTGTATGGTACTTTGTCCCACATACTTCCTGTCCCCCACTCTGCTTGGATAAGAAGATTCTACCAAATATTTCTGCAGTTTAATATGAAGAGAATAGAGTTCAGCAGTGTTGTCATGACTACAACCCAAATAGCATGTCTGTGAGTGTCCAAACTCTTTGGCAACCAGAATGCATTTTTGGTTCATTGACTAGAGAAAGGAAGACACAGATTGATGCAAAAAATATCAAAGACATCCAAACTGTGTTTTAGTAGGCCAGTCCTAGCACAGTTCTTGTTCCATAGATGTTGCCTGTGACATAAGCACTCTGAGATAGACAGTAATGCAATTTTCTCTCAGCGTTTTACAACCTTCTCTTGTCAAGTGGCTGAGAATTGTGGGGAGGATAGCCTGGCCATGGCGTGGGAAGCCTTATCTTAATAGCCTGCTTGAAAGACTAATGTGTGACACTCTGACTAGGAGCCTGCTCCCTACTCCTAGTTACTGAGAGCACAGTGGTCTGGTGATCACTCAAAAAAAAAGGGTTTGATCAGCATGCCGTGGTGAGGACATACATGAAATCTACTAATAGTGAATAATCTGAGTAAGAAGCAGCTGATAGCCAGCATTACTAGGTGAGATTTGGTAGGGTTGATTAACGAAGGGCAATTAGGTTAGGTTATCTTAAACTAGGATAGATTACATTAAATTAAGTTAGATTAGGTCAGATGTTAGAATAGGTTAAAAATGCTAGTTTAAATTATTCTAGAATATGTTAGGTTAGGTTAGGTCAGGTTGAAGAGGTTAGATTTGGTTAAAATAGGTTAGATGAGGTTAAAATAGGTTAGGTTAAATTAGGTTGGTTGGGTTAGATAAGTTAAGATATGCCTTTATAGAGTGCTAATGCTAGTGTTTTTGGTGCTACCGCAAATTTATGCCTAACAAGAAAAGCAATGTGACAAATGCCAGCTTTCAAACAGTCTCCTAAATGTTAAGTGTTTGGAGGTAAACCAAATAAGGGTTGTAGACCTGCTCCAGATTGCCTTGCCTTGACTAATGTTAAATTTAGGAGTAGCTGGAACTGATAGTCCAGCTTTATGGTAACAAACTTCCATGACGAACTGGCATTGCCAAATCCTGAGTTATTGAATGACGTTGTCCCTATTGGTTCCTATGTTGTGCATCTTTTAACTTCACCTCGCCTCTCTGAGATGGCAACTCAAGAATGACGTCAGCTACAGACTTGAGTTTTTCTTCGTTGTGCTGTAAGTTTACTGTGTATTATTTGCGTGGTGGATTAAAAGGTATATTTCCCTTACACAGTAAATAGATCACACTGCACATTCCTATACACTGACTTTGGTGATAATTGTCTCATGCACCTCCTTTGCAGTTCAGGCCTTGACCTCCTACTCCCAATACTATGAGAGATTCAAGGAAAGTGAGGGAGTCTGACCTCTGCTTTCCTGGTACCCTCAATCCATGATTGGAGTGAATGTATGCAATACCACGCTTGGCTTTGAAAAAGGCTTCCTAATCACAACAGGAATTTGGAAAGAGGACAGATGATCCCGGTATGATTCTATAGACATGACTAGGGGGTCAGAACACCTTGTCCATAGTGTTAATGGGGATACATATTCCAAACAGTCAGAGAACCAACATCTTGCGAACAACAGGACATTGTATAACAAAGATGCGAGAACTCTAATTGTGTGCTATAGAATACCAGAGCTTTACTGGAAGCCATCACCGGCGCTGGGACAAATATTTGAATCCCACCACATTGCACAGTGGGAATGAACACGATGAGCATGCCTATCCTTCTCCAGTGGTTGCGATCAGGTCTCCCCCCCCCACATAACATTTTAGGAAACAATGGTGCAAACATGCAAATTACAGGACAACGTGCCACATGTGTTGCCTAAGAACAATAGGATGCTTAGGCAGCTATCCATCAAAGTATCCCGGAGCAATATTTTGTAAGATTAAACTCTTGAAATGTACTTGTAAAAAAATGTGTGCTAGATCCTAATAAAATGGATACCCAGCAGCCAAACATTTATGCCCTACTGAGTAAACTCCTCACACAGAATCCCATTCCAAGAGGAATATTGTCAATTTAAGTGATGTGCTAGGACAGTGGTTCTTAACCTCCTTACTGATGTAGACCCCACTTAATCATTACTGGAATCTGGGACCCCCACTGAATAATTATTCAGATTCGGGGACACCCACTGGGTCATTACTGGAAGCCGGGGACCGCAGGCTAAGCAACTTTGATGATTTCAACCACAAAACAATACACAAATTACATCATATTTTATTTAATTGACAAAGAAATATAAAAAAAACAATTTTAATTTTAATGAGAAGGTTGACTGTCTCTAAATTCAATTAAGGCAACCCATCGTCCATTCTATATTTTGTTGGATGCACAAATCAATCTGATGCTACCAAATTACATTTAAGCCTCTAATTTTAGTTGCCTTCACATTTACAGAACGTTTTCAAATGTTCAGTTTTCAATGTTGTTTATTTCTATGATCTTTAGTAATATGTTTATATTATTTCATTGTTTAAGCAGTCGCGGACCCCCTGAGTCCCATTACCACATAGTTCTAGGATATCCTTTTCCTCACTAGCCATCTGCCAAGAAAGAGCACATTAAATAATGTACATGTACTTTCAGGGCTGTGCCATGGCTGCTCATCCGGCTCAAAAAGTATGCTACTAGCTTGACCCACCGGAAGTCCCAAAGAGCCAGAATGGCCCATCTGATGTCACAGTCTATAGGTACGAGGTATGAGCCATAGGTATGAGATTTTCCACCACCTGATTATGTATACATCCGGATTCTGAGAGTTCTTGCATCTCAGGTCTCAGGAGGCTGTGGCTGTAGCCGGGCCCTCATCCCTCAAACTGTACATTGTTCAGTAGTCTATAGTTCTAGACCTATATCAGGCTAACTAGTAAATCCATAGGCCAGCTTCTGGGGCCATTTTCCCCTAAAGACCCTGCTGAGGCTTAATAAACCCCACCTTTACCTTTCATACTGCAAACGCTGCCTGGCCTGGTTAACAGTGGTTAGTGCAATGCACACAGGTCAGTCTCTATAGTATATTTCCTATAGGCTTACACATGAGCCGGGTTTGCCCTCCCTGTGCTGCAGCCATCCGAGAGCCGCACAACTAACGCTGCTTCCTGCAAAACACGCCCCAACCAATCAGAAGTCCCGCTGTGCTTATAAAGAGGGTTTTTCTTCCTCCGCCATACAGGATGGTGGTTCTAATCGCAAATTTCTTTTTAATCATAGCAGGCATCCTAATTAGTGTGCTGGTAATCTTTCAAGTGCAGCGAGAGCTTCATGCTCCCAGTCAGCAAACAAAATATACAGCAGCAAAAGCAGTCTGTGTAAGGGGGGAGGAGGGGAGAGAGGAGACGAGCAGAGAGAGGGGGAAGGGAGGAAGCATAAGGGAAGAGTGGGAGGAAAGGGCGCTGGGCGCATGAAGAGATTGGGGTGAAGGGGAAAGATGAAGGGGGGACAAGAAAGAAAAGAAAAAGAGGAAAGATGGAGACGGGGGAATAGAAAAAAGGAAACGAGGAAAGAGGAAGGGGAGCGAAAAAAGAAGAGGGGAGGGGACATATATGGAGGTTTGAAAAAGGGATTGGAAGGGATAAAAGACAGAAGGTGAGAGGGAATGGAACAAAGGGAAGAGAGGAAAGAGAGGACAGGGAAAAAGGAGGAGGCGAGTGAGGAGGAGAGGAGTCGAACAATTGGTTGAATGGGAATAGTGAGGTGAAAGGGATTTGTGGGAGAGTCAGAATGGGAATAGAGGAGGAGTGGGGCTAACAGGATGAGAGGAGAAATAGTATGAGACTGATGATAGCGGTCAGAAGGACAGCAGAGAAAAGAGGAGATGAAGAAGAGAACAAATAGTGTGTGGAAGAAGAAAAGCCGAATAGAAGGGATAATGGAGCATATAGGAGTAGATGTAACCAAAGGAGCCGAGAGTGTTGAAGAGCGGCAATGTAGATGGGTTTATAAAGGTAGAGAAGTGGTGGGAAAAGATGTCACAGAAGGTCAACAAGGAGATTTGAATGATGTAGACATTAGGGGATGGGTAGTTAGGCATCCAAACATGACCAGTCCAGATGAACCTTCTCTCCACATCTGTTAGCCACAGCAAAATGACCTGAGTTCGCCCACAGGCCTCTTCTTCATAGAACACATCAGGAAAACCAAGTTCCACGGCATCAGCTGTCTCTCCTGAAGAAAGTGAAACCGACTTAAGAACAACAGTACACACCTTGGTCCTCTCCAAAATGGATGGAGGCAATTGCCCAACAGCCTTCCAGACACCAACTTGGACCCCTGAAAGGCATTCTACTTGGGGCCAAGGATCATCAAGAGCTCAAAGATTGGCCACATTCTCACACTGAAGGTAGTGCTTTGTCTTCCCCTCTACGCCCACATCATATTCAAGCCCAGCTGCATCATCTAAAAGGCAATACCAATAAACATTCCTGCATAACAGGACAGGTAATTACCCCCTTTGCTGGATGGTCCCATACCAGAAGCTAGGGCACCACAAGACTAGAGACAAAGAAATGCAAGAAAAAAAAACTAGAACAGTGGTTCTCAAACGTTTTTGAACCATGACCCATTTTGTAGAATGACAAACGTTTGTGACCCACCTACCTTAAATAGACATGGGGAGCGTCGATTTCTTAATGTAACTAAAGCATTGTGTGTTGCCCACTGTCATTTACAGACAGCATATTTTCCATTGAAATGGTCACTAACTTCGCACAGACATACAGTTTTACTAATAAAACTATATAGCACACAAATAATAATATGTGGAAATCGGGATTCTGAGAATTTTTATCATTTGTGTATCACAAGGTAAAGTGTCTTGATTTGTTTTGATCCTATTGAAATCTGTTTGCAGCACACCTCAGAGTTACTGAAAAAAGTTCTTTATTTTTTTCTTTCCTAACTGTTGAATGTATTTACATTTTGTTGTGTGTTGCAAATAAACAACATCCTACACCCTTTCCTTTCACACTCCCTATACGTCACACAGTTCACTTTAAAAACTCCCACTTTGCAGTCAAAGAAAGAAAACTAAACACCAAACCCCATTTTAAATATATACACAGCAATTTATCTGAAGACTTAGCCTGACATTTCATTGCTGTCTTTGAAGTTCCAGCAAATGTGACAAGATGAACACAGAATTTAAAGTCATACTTATTGCTCAGGCTTTCCTGACCTACCAAACACCAGCTTGCAACTCACCAGTGGGTTGTGACCATTACTTCAGGAAACACTAATCTAGAACATAGGCCTTCCTCATCCATCCACCTGAGATGTGATACAACCTCCCCTTTGACATCAGATATTCTCCGACATCTTTAGCACTGTCATACTACATGATACAAATCTACATGTTATCTGCCTTATTGTAAAACATCTCGACTCTTGCTCAGGGCTCTTGCCCTCTGTTTAGCACTCTATGGCTTTTCAACTGGGTGTGCATTATACAACTAACTACAAACAGGTTACATAGAACTGGGAAGAGAACAAAAGAAACGAGAACTATTGGAAATAAGGGACAGGTAGGTGAGGGGGCTCAGTGAGGGAGTTGAGAAGGGAGGGGAACACTAACGATGAGTACGGAAAAATTGTACAAAAAAGGGGAGAAGGGAGAATGTAAAGAAACATAGAAGATACTGATAGGCCTTTAGAAAAGAGTGCAAACGAAGAAATGACTCTGTAGAAGTACAGACACAAAACAGAGAAAAGAGGGGAGAGAATAGGCACAGCAGGCACAGACAGTAGGGATCTACAGGGACACAAATGTGGTGGGGATAAAAGGCGCAAGGGATGGGGGAAAGGGAGTACAAGGATCAGACACTAACAGTAAGTACCCAGAAAGAGAGGCAAGAACAGAGGATAGAGAGAACAGGCCCAGATAAGAGGTGTTCAGATGGAGGAGAGCGAGGATGGGATAGAGAGAGCAGGTGCATATCTGGGGCATCAGAGGGAGTGATGCGAGTACGGGAGTGAGGAAGCATGGCATAGAAGAAGTAGCCACAGGCAGGAGTGATCCAGGAGAAAAAGGAATAAGGGCAAGGGGTAGAGCGAAAAGAGGTAAAAGGCTCAGGCACCGATAGGTGGGATACAGAGAGAAAGTGACAAGAGAAGAGGGTATAGGAAGCAGGGGACAGAGAAAACAGGCACGGACAAAAAGGTGCAAGGGCCACAGGATAGTGGGAGCAGGCATACACAGAGGAACCATAGGAGGTTGGGATCCAGAGAGATAGAATGAACTGGAATTAGAGGTAGCCTGGAATACAGAAAACAGGCACGAATATGAGAGATCCTGACCTTAGACATTAATTAATCAAAATGCCATGAGATGTGGAAATGACACAGCGCAACCTTTGGCTGCTGATGATATCACAGCATTGGCCACTTCTTCGTCCCATCTTTAAATGCTCAACAACCTTCTATGTGAGTTAAAGGATTATGGGAAGAGCAAGAAGCAGAAATTACTTAGAGTGAACAAGACCCTAAGGGACACATTTATGGTTAGAGGTTTTTGCTGCTTTGGACTTAGCAGGAGATCTATTGGCAGAGTAGCACTTCTGGGTGTCTCACCATGTCACGGAAGCCCACCTGTCATTACTTTGTGCTGTGTTTCAGGAGATGTTCCAAAAACAAAAAAACTACTGACAGGTCAGTGGCCTGTGACTGATCGGCTGCTAGCGAAAGATTTTGCACAGCAAATCAGGCTCCTTCTCCACTGTCCTACTCCCAATAATCCTTAGATGACCCTTTCATGGTCTGTGTCTGGCTTCTGCCTTCATGACCCTTGAGACCATGGAAAGCAAAGACAATGGCAGGTGTTACAAAGAGCAAATCTACCTCTAATGGGCAACCATGGTCCAGACCAGGGGCCTGAGAAAAAACACCATCAGAGTGGGGGGAAAGATGTATAAGCTGTATGTGCCTAAGCTTCTTGGCGGAGGATTGCTCAAATGTGTTTGTTGATTACCTATAAATGCTCTGCAATCTAATTGGAAAATAAAGTTAGTTTACAAAAAATAAAGAGTAGGGGTCAGCGAGGTGGTGTGAGTGCAGGGGTCTGAGGGGAAAGGCACAGATTCATGGACTAGAAAGAGACAACTGGGAAGGGGAGATACTAAAGACATAACTTGGGCTGTAGGGCAGAAGGTGTTAGATCTAACAGCCTTTGGGTGGTCTTCCCCCCAACGTTTTGCCTGCCTCCCTCCATTTTCTGACCCCATTTTTGCATGCTTTAGGATTCTGTGTACTTTACCACTACTAACCCGTGCTAAAGTCCTTCTGCTCTCTCCACTACACCATGATAACATTGGCTTAACCCCCAATGGGCACATTTAATTTACTTATAAGTCCCTAATAAAGTGCACTTCATTTGCACAGGACATGTACATTAAATGCTACTTGTGGGCCTGCATCACTGGTTGTGCCACCCACTTAAGTAGCCAGCTAACCATGTCTCAGGCCTGCCATTGCAGAGCATGTGTGTGCAGTTTTACACTGCCATTTCAACCTGGCAAGTTAAACCTCTTGCCAGGCCTAAGCCTCCCCTTTTTATATATGTGTCACCCTAAGGTAGGCCTTATAGGATCCACAGGGCAGGGTCCAATGTATTTGAAAGGTAGGACATGTGCTTTTAAGTTTTAAATACCCTGGTACTGAAAAGTCCCAAATTCATTTTTCACCAATGCAAGGCTTATTTCTCTTTAATAGGATAACATTGGGATTACATTAGTTCATTTTATAAGTGTAAATCCCAATCTGGAAGAGACAAGTTTGTCAAGTTTGATATCTCCGAACTCACAATTTAAATCCACAACTTAAGGTAATGTTGGATTTCAAATTGCGGTTCTGAAAATGCCACTTTAATTTAGCAATTTAGCCATTTGATGCCTACTGCCTGTCTCCAATACACGTCTGAGATGGGGTGACAGCTGTTCTTGTGCATTCCCTCTAGACAGCCACACACAAAGGGAGCTTATGTGTGACTTATAGGCCATCAACATCCTGATGGTCCATCCAGGGTGGGATGGGGCAAGGGGCTGACACTTACTCCTGAATGGGCAGTGTCTTACCACACTCAAAGCACTGCATAATCCCTCTAGTGAGGCTGGAGCCAGGGCAGTAAGAGAGGACCCATGTAAACTTAAAAGACCGTCCTTTGAAGTTTTCCCATTTTAAAGGTGCAAATGGGTATAAGTACTGGACCTCTGACACCACCACTTCAGTACACTTTTGGACCTGTGGATACTCTTCCAGGAAGAAGGACTGCAGTGCTGCTACAAGGACTACTATTCTTCTGAGCTGCTTCTCTGCTGGACCCCTGCTTTGCTGAGCTGAACATGTCTCAGGCCTTCTTGTCTGCTGCCTTCTGCCTAGGAGTGAGAAGAGCTGGATCTGCATCTCTAAATCCCAGATCCAAAGTGACTGCAAGGGCTTGCCTCCTGTTTTCCGAAGTCTCAGGGACACAAAATTCTTCTAACTCACCTGCTACAGCTCCTGGACCTGTCTTCAACCGGCTCCTGACCACCTTTCCAGTCCTATGCCATTGGAAGTGTTTTTTGGCTGCTGAAATCAAGCTTTTGGGCTCTTCGGGACTACGAAAGGGCCCGCTCACACCCGAACCACGCCACTCGCTGCCTTCAGTTCCTCTCTTCACACAGCAAGTGCTGCCACGCGCGAGACTCCAGTCTGTCCATCCGGGATGCTCGGCCAACTCTTCACACACGCAGTCTACCACCAGCAATGCTCTCCTTGCTCCCAGTGAACTTCTTCCCCATGAACAGGACTCTTGCCTGAACTTTTAGGAAGGTAAACTTTAGCAGGACTTATCCGGACTGTAGCCAACACGCGCTTCATCACGGTCTGCTTGAACTTTTGGATTTACCCCAGTCTAGCATGACCAGATAGCCCCACTTAAGGGCATGTTTATACTCCATTTGCACCAAATTTACGTCATTTTTTTACACAAATTCGGTGCAAAACGAACTCTATTTTATATTTTATATTTTGACGTTAGACATGTCTAACGTCAAAATATTGGAGTTTGCACCAGTTTTTAGATGAGTGAACCTACCTTGCGTCAATAACATGCGAGGTAGGCGTTCCCATCTAAAAAATGGTGCTAACCCCATATTTATCCCCGTGCAAAAATGATGCACGGGTGGGAGGAGGGGCTAAAGAATGGTTCAAAGCTTGCACCATTATTTAACACCTGGGTCAGACCAGATGTTAGGGGATCTGTGGACCCATTTCCATGGTTAAACACCTTGGGATGGGTCCGCAGGTGGCCTCCTCAAGCCCCAGGAACACTTCCACCCACGCTAGAGGGACACCGGAGGATGGGGGACCCCATCCCAGGTTAGTAGGGTAAGTAGAGGTAAGTAATTAATTTTTTTAACTAAAGTGCCATCGGGGGCCCAACTTGGGCTCCCCTGCATGGCACATGGTGCAATGGCCATGCCCAGGGGACACTGGTCCCCTGTTCTAGCCATTGGGGTGGTGGGCATGACATCTGTCTTTTCTAAGACAGGAGTCATGTGGTATGGATGGTTTTGCGTCAAAAAATGACACTAGGCTGGTTAGAAGCATTTGTTATGCCTCTAACCAACCTAATGTAATTTTTTAGTGCAAAACCCCCGTCTCCCATACCGCCACCCCCACCCCCACCCAGCTAATGTCATTTTTATTTAATGCTAGCCCACCCTTTGCACCGGCTTGCGCCATTTCATAAATATAGCACCCGGCTGGCGCTCAGGAGTGACACAAGCCGGTGCTAAACCTTTTGATGCAAAACTGCGTTAGTGCAGTTTTGCATCAAAAAGTATAAATATGCCCTTTGGGGGATATATATACTCTGTTTGCGCCGAATGTGAGTCAAAAATTTTGACGCACATTCAGCGCAAACCTTGCCCCATATTAATACAATGACGCCCGACCCCGGGAATGTCAAAATTCCTTTGTGTGTGTCATTTTCTGGATGCGGGAAACTGCCTTGCGTTAATGACATGCAAGGTAGGCGTTCCCGTCCAAAAAATGACTTTAAGGCCTGTGCGCCTTATTTATACTCCTGCGTCATTTTGATGCACAGGAGGGGGCGGGCCTTAAAAACGGCGCACAGCCTGATGTGTGCCGTTTTTTAACGTCTGGGTGAGGGCAGGCGTTAAGGGGCCTGTGGGCTCACTTCCATGGTCTCTGACCATGGAAGCAGTCCAGAGGTGCTCTCCCCTACCTCCAGGGACACCCCCTGCCGCCCTCGCCCACCCCTGGAGGACACCCATGGATGGGGGGTCCCATCCCAGGTAAGTAGAGGTAAGTATAATTTATATTTTTTTAAAGTGGCATGGGGCGCCTAACTTGGGCCCCCTACATGCCACTCTGCCCAATGACCATGCCCAGGGAACAGAAGTCCCCTGGGCATGGCCACTGGGAAAGGGGGCATGACTCCTGTCTTTGCTAAGACAGGAGTCATTTCAATGGGGGTTGTGCATCAAAAAATGGCGCAAGTCCGGTTTGAGCCATGATTTTTTACTCTAACCTGACTTGCACCATTTTGTGACGCACAACCCCCATTTTCAGAGGGTTCATGCAGTGCTTGATCGTCTTGAACAGTTTTTTGCTTTGTGGCTTTTTTAACGGTATTGAAATAGTACTTTGCTTTGGCTGATGAGGAGGAGAACCAGGGAAGGACATTGCAGGTAAATCCCATTCAAGACTCCAAGGTGCTCATGTGGTATGGATGGTTTTGCGTCAAAAAATTACACTAGGCTGGTTAGAAGCATTTGTTATGCCTCTAACCAACCTAATGTAATTTTTTGGTGCAAAACCCCCGTCTCCCATACCGCCACCCCCACCCAGCTAACGTCATTTTTATTTAATGCTAGCCCACCCTTTGCACCGGCTTGCGCCATTTCATAAATATAGCACCCGGCTGGCGCTCAGGAGTGACACAAGCCGGTGCTAAACCTTTTGATGCAAAACTGCGTTAGTGCAGTTTTGCATCAAAAAGTATAAATATGCCCTTTGGGGGATATATATACTCTGTTTGCGCCGAATGTGAGTCAAAAATTTTGACGCACATTCAGCGCAAACCTTGCCCCATATTTATACAATGACGCCCGACCCCGGGAATGTCAAAATTCCTTTGTGTGCGTCATTTTCTGGATGCGGGAAACTGCCTTGCGTTAATGACATGCAAGGTAGGCGTTCCCGTCCAAAAAATGACTTTAAGGCCTGTGCGCCTTATTTATACTCCTGCGTCATTTTGATGCACAGGAGGGGGCGGGCCTTAAAAAACGGCGCACAGCCTGATGTGTGCCGTTTTTTAACGCCTGGGTGAGGGCAGGCGTTAAGGGGCCTGTGGGCTCACTTCCATGGTCTCTGACCATGGAAGCAGTCCAGAGGTGCTCTCCCCTACCTCCAGGGACACCCCCTGCCGCCCTCACCCACCCCTGGAGGACACCCATGGATGGGGGGTCCCATCCCAGGTAAGTAGAGGTAAGTATAATTTATATTTTTTTAAAGTGGCATGGGGGGCCTAACTTGGGCCCCCTACATGCCACTCTGCCCAATGACCATGCCCAGGGAACAGAAGTCCCCTGGGCATGGCCATTGGGAAAGGGGGCATGACTCCTGTCTTTGCTAAGACAGGAGTCATTTCAATGGGGGTTGTGCATCAAAAAATGGCGCAAGTCCGGTTTGAGCCATGATTTTTTACTCTAACCTGACTTGCACCATTTTGTGACGCACAACCCCCATTTTCAGAGGGTTCATGCAGTGCTTGATCGTCTTGAACAGTTTTTTGCTTTGTGGCTTTTTTAATGGTATTGAAATAGTACTTTGCTTTGGCTGATGAGGAGGAGAACCAGGGAAGGACATTGCAGGTAAATCCCATTCAAGACTCCAAGGTGCTCATGAGGGTGGGATGGTCGACTGTGTCAAGAGTAACTGAGAGGTCCAGCAATATAAGGAGGCAGGGGTCATCTCAATCTGAGTGCAAGACGTCATTGTCTACGATGTATTAGGTAATGGTCTGCTTGGGAGAGCATGATCTGTAGGCACACTGATAGTCATGCAGGAGATGATTAGCACTGATGTGATCTTGAAATTTAACCTAGCCTTTTTTCAATGAACTTGCTGAAGGATGGCAGGTGAGTGATATTATTTGGTGTGGTCGTCAGACTCTAGTGTAGGTTGCTTTAGGAGTAGGAGGGTCTGACCGGTCTTGAACAGTTTTTTGCTTTGTGGCTTTATTAATGGTATTGAAATAGTACTTTGCTTTGGCTGATTAGATGAGCTCTATGAGTGTTGAGCGGGGGAACTTCATTACCAAGCGGTCCTTGGGAGTTCTCTTTTCCTTCCATTTTCTTTCCTGATCGTAGGTGGATCATTATCTTTAGCAAGGTTTTCAGAATACCAGGGTGCTGAAGGCTTTGGCTTGCACTTGCATGTTGGATGTTGACATAAGTTCTCAAAAGATTGTTGGAGATGTTGATTATTTAACTTTTTGGGCTTATGTTGCAAGCTGTGCGCCTCCATGTTTCACAAGGGCATAACATGAGCCCTCCTATTTCCTGCTAGTGCCACCTCCCCTGTTTCCAAGATTGAGCTATGGGCTTCAGCTTGAGCACTTTTGTGTTCAGGAATCAAGGTTGGAATCTGAATTACATTATTCTGTTTCCATGGGTAGATACAATGCTGAGTGCAAACCCCTTATACTTTTCAGGGTTAGGAGCTGGGGCCTTTTAGTACCAGGGGCAGAGGTAAACACCCAGACTTGGGACCCATTGTGAGTCCCTTGTTTACACAGTTATGAGTCAGGGTCTGGTATAAGCCTTTCTGTTTCCTGGGTTACAGTCCCGCTGTTACAATGTATAGAGATACTGTGTAAATCCCTGTATGTCTGGGGCTAGGGTGTGGCGCCCAGGAAGAGTCCTTCTGTTTCCAGAATTAAAGGTTGAGACTCATTGTGAGCTCGATGTTTGCAGGGTTAAGCCCTGAGACCGCTCATGAGCCCTTCTGTTTCCAGAGACTGATCCAAGGTCTGGTGTAAATCTTGCTGTTTACAGGATGATTGTTTGATTTCTGGTGTAAGCTCTCTATTTCCAGGGTTAAGGCTTTGGCCTGCAATAACCCCTACTGGGTACAAGTACAGAGTTAAGGGCCCAGAGTGGACCCCTCTTTTTCAGGTTTTAGAGGCTGAGCCTCAGAATCATCCCCTATCCCTGTTTGAGGGTCGGGGACTAGAATTACTGAGTGAATGACTGAAGAAATTAGTATAGCTCACTCTACCTACCCGGGTCCCTTGGACTCATACCCTTGGCCAGGGTTTCAGAATGAAAGACATGAGGTGCAGATTTGTGGAAGAGAAATAGTCCAGTATTTGATACTGGTTAGTGTCTAAATGCGGGTTGGGTACAATCTGCAGTCTGTCATCTTTAAGCACAAACAAACGTGAAGCCTTATAAGGTTCCTTTGTCTTCTGGTGGCCACGGAGAGTTAATGTATCACTTCTTCTGGGAAAGTAATATTTCTAGCTTGGAACTGTGAATTTGGTAGTGGCTCACTGCTCTAGTCCATAGCTCATTTGCTTCCTCTCCATAGCAGTTTATTTCAGTATGAGACCTGATTTACAAAGCCATTCAGGGATTAGTAGGCCCCAACTGTAACAAATGTAGTAGTTTACCTCTGAAGTCCTGTGTCTACTTACTATTGGACACATACGAAATGCCAAAAACACCCCCCTTTGCACATGACTCTAGAACAGTGGTTCCCAACCTTTTGACTTCTGTTAACCCCTACTTTACCATTACTGGAACCCAGGGACCCCCACTGAATCATTAGTGGAATCTGTGGACCCTCCACTGAGTCATTACTGAAAATGGGGGATCTAATCTGTTGATATTATTTAATTTTCTAAGCAGTCGCGGACCCCCTGAGGAGGCTTCATGGACCCCCGAGGTTCCCAGACCACAGGTTTGGAACCACAGCCCTAGATCAATGCAATAGAGCAGTCCAAGGCTTTCCTAGGAAAGAGGTGTCATTTAGGCCCTTAGGGCCAGATGTAGTAAGCCGTTTGCATGTCGCAAACTGCAAAAATCGCAGTTTGCGGCATGCAAACGGCCTAACGCGATGCTCATTCCCAAACTGCGAGTCGGTACCGACTCGCAATTTGGGAATGCGACTCGCAAATAGGAAGGGGTGTTCCTTTCCTATTTGCGACCTCATCGCAATTCAGAGTTGCTTTGTGACCGCGAATGCGGTCGCAAACCAACTCGCAGTTACCACCAGTGTCACACAGGTGGTAACTCCTTCGCAAAAGGGAAGGGGTCCCCATGGGACCCCTTCCCCTTTGTGAATGTCGAAAAAAATATTTTTTTCAGAGCAGGCAGTGGTCCTATGGACCACTGCCTACTCTGAAAAAAACAAAAACAAATGGTTTCGGTTTACTTTTCATTTTGCAACTCGTTTTCCTTTAAGGAGAACGGGCTGCAAAATGAAAAAAAAAAACTGCTTTATTTATAAAGCAGTCACAGACATGGAGGTCTGCTGACTACAGCAGGCCACCATCCCTGTGAGTGCAGGGACTCCCTATGGGGTCGCAAAATGCGACCCACCTCATGAATATTGATGAGGTGGGTCTTTGCGACCCCATAGCGAGTGGCATAAGGTGTCTGAGACACCATTCTGCATCCAATTTTGCGACTTGCAAATTGCGAGTCGGTCAGACTCGCAATTTGCAAGTCACAAAATTGGATTTTCCTACATCTGGCCCTAAGTCCGATATTTATGGACTTCGTGGTGCAGGGCAGCACATCAAGTCACAGGGAAAGTGCAGGAGTGCACTGTATTTAAAAGAATACCACACAGTCCTGTCTAGTCCCATGCGCTGGCGCACTTTAGGAACCCTACCGCCAATAGAAGCACCCTTGCACCTTGGTGCAAGGGTGCCTGTGTTGCATGCAGGATTGCTTTTGTACAGCAAGGGACACCTTCCTTCAAAACAATCCTAAGAGGCTTTTTCCTCTTTCTATGTGTGCTGCAAAATGCAGCACACATAGAAAGAGGAAAGCAAGGAGGAATAAACATATTTCTCTTTGTTACGCCTCTCCTGGGGAGACATATCTTTTTGGCGAATTCCCAGGTTTATAAGTTTATATAAATCTAGGAATGCATCCATCCATAGATGTTGCATGGGAACACCCCTGCAAAGCCCATGGGAACTCCTCCCTGGCGCAGAGTAATGTAACGCAGCCGATTGGCGCTGTGTTACATTACTCGAGGTGTATGAAGCCATGCAGGGCCACACAAGGTGGCCTGGTTTGGCTTCATAAATCTCACTTAAGGTTTCTCTTGCACCAGGTTAGAGATTGGCAGAATGCGAGCACTGCTGTAAATCGGAAGAAAACATGTGGTTTCACTTCACTATATTTAGATTCGGGGAAGTAGCAGAGTCTATGCTCACTTAAATACTTGGGCCCATATTTATACTTTTTTAGCGCCGCATTTGCGTCATTTTTTTACCACGATTGTATTTTGTACGTTTGCGCCACTTTTGCGTCAAAAAGCGGCGCAAATGCGGCGCTATAGAAAGTATAAATACGGGCCTTGTCGGTGGCCCATCTGCCAAGCACCACCAATCGGAGGATCTTCACTCGTATTCCGTTCCCTGGACCACCACGTTTGGTAGGGTGGCCCCAGGTAGGGAACATCTGCAATGACCCCCACGCACAGGGAGTAAAATCCCAGCGTATCAGGGTCATTTTTTTGTTTTCTGAATACAAATTCTGCTGAGCAGAAAAACTTTGCCTAGCAGATACATCAAACCTGGCAAGCGCTCAGCAGAGGATCAATACCCACAGTGGAGCTGCTACAGTGGTGACTCCGCTGAAAGCTTCAAGATCCACGCCTGCCTGACAGGGATCCCGGACTCCTGTGAGCGGCCCTGCATGAGGAGAACTCAGGCCACATCCTTCGCTTACCCGTAGGCCGGCCAGCCGCCTCTAAGGGCATAAATTAATGTCCAATCAGAACTTTACTTAAACAATATGCAAATGCTCAGACGACTTAATGGTAGACTGAGATACCCGAACTGCTTATTCCCTTGCCTTCTAAAGTTCTGTGTAAACAAATGTCTCTTTCTTGTGTTCAAACACTGCAGCTAATGTTGAACACAATGTGAAGTTAAAAGGCAATCGTTATACATGCAGATAGGCGAGTCAGGCGGTAGGCCCACAATTTTTATGCCACAAATGGCTTTATTTTAGGGGTTTCTTACCTAAAATTGCTTCTTCTTCAACATCAACCAGTGGGGAAAATACGTTCCCCTAATTTTGTTTTTTAAGTCTCACACTTCCCAGTTTGAACATTCGACAAGTATGAAACATCTCTGTTGTGTTACTCAAGCACCCCCACTGCTGTCCTATTCTGCGCTCCTGCAGTGTGCACTGCTAAGGGAGGTACTAAACGTAGCCCACAGGCCCCGACGCGCATGCGTGCAAACTATTTTCTTCAGTTCCTGTCCACTGCTAAAGTGGAACAGTTTCGGTCAAACGAGACTAGACTGTCCCTGAGTGAACCGTTGAGTAGGGTGGACCACCGACTTTATGCTCCTGCCTGGCTTTGCAATAGTCAATCAAACTGCTAAAAGCCAAAAACCGGAGTAAAAGAGCTCACTCCCTGAGGACAGCATGAAAAGGGTCAAGGGGTAAAGATGGGCAAAGTTCCGCGGTTCATACATGACGGTGGACTGGAGATATTCCCGATGCCCGATCACCTAGATCATGTTTCTTCAGGGGGTATTATCAACTTTTTTTATGCACCGATGGGTGCACACGGCTCGAGGGACAAAGGGGTGGAGAAGTAATGAAGTCATGAGACAGGTCCTCGGGAGCCCATGACTACGCTGCATGGATTTAACTACATCTCAGTGCTGTCCCACCTAGCTACGTCACTAATATTCTGCAGGCTAAGAAGACCAATGCAATCCCAAGGTCTTGTGGCGGTACCTAGGGGAACACTGGAGTGTCAGGGACATAGGGGGCTCACCACAGCCTCTGAGGCACTGGTTCTTCAAATAGGACGCAGGCAGTGTAGATGAAAGTGGCTTCTGGTCCTGCCTGCACATCTCCCACAATTTCTAAGCAGCCGAGCTGCTGGTCTTCACTTCTAAGCAGGCTCTCCTCTGCTGGAGCACATTCCAGCAACCCAGGCATACCAAACAGACAGGGATCCCCTGCCTCCGAGGCAGTCCTGCAGATTCAGGACCCAGGCTTAGTTCCCAGCATGACAGGGTTGTCAATCGGAGATTGTGGCCTAGATTGCCGCAGTCTTCTTGTCACTACAGGTGTGTAGTTCCTCTTAGAACACTGAGGGAATTCTGCAACACTAATCTGGGCAAACTGGCCAGTATACACCACCAGAGCTGACTAATCACTTCTGGTGCATATTTCTCCTTCAATCCTGCATGATCTGGCAATGTTCTAGACATGAAAGGGCTGTTCAACAGCCGCCTCCTCCTCAGCTGGTTCCATTCAGCCAAGTTCAAGTGATGATATATATTCTGGCTCGGACGGCAGGTCAAACATTTTGTGGCACAGATTGAATCAAGGAGGGTCTCACTTAAGAGCACGGGGAACAGGAGGCAAATAGAGAAATGGAATTTGACTCCCCCTCCCACAGCATTCTGAAACCCTCTACAGTGAAACTCTGGAGGAAGAGATTGAATTTTATAGTGCAGGCTTCTAGGCTGAAAAAGTCATGGCTAAACTCAATGAAGGCCTTTCACCATGCTGTATTCTCCTTCAGAGAAAGGAATAGCAAATCGAATCTGTGCTGTGCCAAACCAAAACATGCACACAGGCTCTATTCTTAGCCTGTGCCATATGGACACAAATGTGTTTCACAAAGATGGAAATGAAGGACCACACACGTGTGAATGGCAGAACCTTTTAAACACGGGAGGCTGGCAGGCACTTTCCCCTGAAGGGGATAGGTAAAAAGAGCTACCCCTTATTACAAATCGTGCCTCCTACAACTACAGATCTCACAAAGCGCAGGCGAAAAGGTCAGTGACTGCTCTGTAAAAGTGGGGTGCACTCTGGCTGCCCCTCAAACTCTATGCCACCTCTGGTCGAAGTGCATAGAAAAAATGGGAAGTGTGATCCGGAGCACTCATGGGGGTGGGGCTCAGTGAGTGTGGAGGCGAAGTAAGACGCATAACTAGTAAGAAACAAGCATTGGCAATGCCTATCGGTTGGGCTTTAAAGCAATGTTGTATGGTAGCTGCTGTATGAAGCATTTTTATTTATAGTTTTAGACTTTCAAGTAAAGGTAATTGCATGTAGCACATATAATATACAAATATTATATGAAATACAAATGCAAGTTATAAGAATCTTCACAGTACAGGAGATTCCCTTTTTCTTTTTAACCTGAAGCAACTCAAAGTTGTCAATAACAGCGCAGGAACGGTTATTCTTTACCAAAAAGTATAGGAAGTGTTTGATAAAAGTACAAAAGGTTGGGAACATCGTTCCCAATAGCTCCCTTCCACTTTTGCCTCTGAATGCCACACTTTGGGATATCAATCCATGAAGACAGGAGATCCCTAAGTGAGCATTCATGAATGTCCTAATCACTGACACAAAAATCTGAAAAAGCACAGAGGCTGCAGGAAATATAGGGCAGGGCGGCATGCTCTCCAGGGCCACCTAAATCCAATATTTCAAACATTCAGCCAAACATGCATCCCTGGTAGGATGCAGCCCATACATGGGATTTCAGAAAAACGGTCCACAGTTTACTGCCTACCTTTGTGTATTGTCACGTTAAAATCTGGAGGTAAAACATGATGAACCAATGAATGAAAGATTAGTACATCTGCGTTTATTTCCTCGACCTACCTCAACACTGTCACATCTCCCAGCACCTGTGCACACTACACTGGCTCCCCATAGAGAAAAGAATCACCTTCAAGATCCTAACCCACGCACACAAAGCCATCCGCAAAACCAGACCAGCCTACCTGAACAGGCAACTCAATTTTCACATACCCCACAGGACCCTACGCTCAGCCCAGCTCTCTCTCGCCGAAGTGCCCCACATCAGAAAAACAAGAACAGGGGGACACTCATTCTCCTACCTCACCGCCACAGCCTGAAACACACTACCGCCCCATCTCAGACAGACTACACCTCTCCTCAGCTTCACGAAAGAGCTGAAGACATGGCTATTTGAAGAACCACCACACTGATGGATGCTCCACGCCCCCCCTCAGCACCTTGAGACCCTCACAGGTGAGTAGTTGCGCTTAACAAACACTGATTGATTGATGCCATATTATTTTGAACTCATCTTGGGTGTGTTTTTTTTTACCTATAGTGCCAGCTGAGGTGAAGACCTCTGGACTGTGGTCAGTTCCCTGACTGAGTAGAAGGCCCTGACTACCCTGAGGACCTGAATTAGAGAGCTGCCTCTGCCTACCTTGTCTATCCTCTACTGCCTGATCTTGCAGAGCTTTATATCTGGTATGCGTCTTGCATATAAATAGTTTGTGTTCTGTCTTTTTGAGGTCACTGTTAGAAATTGGGTCTCTAGTTGGCAGAGGTATGCACCCTGTCCAAGTAGGAACCACAATCCTTGTCAGGGTAAATCAGATACACAACCTAAATTAACCTGTGTTCACCTTCTGGTAGTTTGGCACAGAGCCGGCAGGCTTAACTTAGAAAGCAGTGTGTAAAGTACTTGTGCAACGCACACGCAGTAATCACAGTGAGCACACCACAAAATGACTCCACATAGGTATAGAAAAATAGAGCTTGTTTATCTGTGTAAATCAAGATAAGAACGACAAAAGTCCAATTAATTAATCAAGAGGTAGGAGCATTTCAGTAGTCAATGCAAAAACAATGCTTTGAGAATTTACAGGACCCACAATAAAGGTTTTACGGTAATGCTTGCATGATAGATACAGTGAATGTCAACTGCGTCGTAACATTTCAAGTTAGCAAGAAGAAAGCATCTTGGTTACTCAGGAGTATGGTAATGTGCCCTGATGATTTAATATCCAAAAGAGAAACAGGAAAGCGGCAAGGTTTCAGGGTCGAGACTGCGCTGAAAAACTGGAAGCACCAATGCGCTCCTACACAATGTTCTATGGTGGTGACTTTGCTCGCTTAGGCTGAGTCAGGCTGCTGCTTGGCTTCCTGGCTGTGGGTAGAGCAGAAGACTCGAGTATGGGATGTTAGCGGCTTCACTCCTTGAGCCCTGCACTGCCGGGTGGAATCATAGTGAAGTACCGCTCCTGCCGAAGTAGTCGGGCAGGCGTAGCAGCAGTGTCGGTTCGATCAAGAAGTCCCTCAGCCTTAGGGAATGGATCCAAAAAGTGTGCGCTCAGCGTGTAGGTCAAAGTCAATAAGGGTGATGCCGCCCCGCAGTACCAGGGGTGTCTCACCTCAGTGCCGCACATTTTGTCCCAGGAGAGCTCACACTGACAGGGATCACAGGGGAAGTGCTGCATTTGGTCTGTCAGCAGCATGAAGTCCGGATGGTGATCCCACGGGCTGATGGAGTCTTTGATGTCCCTGAGACCTTGGGTAAGAACCAGAGGCAAGTCCTTGGAGACACTCTGGATGTTGTTTCTAGTTCTTAGGGTGCTGGGCAAATATCAATAGGCAGCACAACAGCACAACAGGGCAGTGCGGCAGTTCAAGTTAACAGTCAAATCTGGCAGAGTGGCGATCCTGGCACACAGCAGTCCTTTATAGAGCAGAGTTCCTTGAGTCCAGCGGTGTACTGATTTTAGTGGGTCAGAGACCCAGTACTTGTACTAAAAAGTGCTTTTGATGTGGGGGATGACATCAAAAGGTTTCTGTGAAGTGCACAGGTCCCCCATTCAGCTCAGCCTGGCTCCAATCTATCAGTGAGGGTAACCAGCCCCTCTGTGAGGGCTTTAGCCACTACCCTTTGAGATGTAAGTGGGAGCCCTTCCCAAGCCTCCTCTCCAGGAAGACCCATCAGTATGCGGATGAATACAGATTCAGCTGATATGCTGTGTTGTGGGTGTCTGAAGTGAATGCACAAGTGTAGTTGTCACCTATCCCAAGCCAGAAGTGTATTGGAGATAGGCTGTAGGCACGCAGGACAGTGAGAGCAGAGAAATGCTCACTTTCTAAAAGTGACATTTCTAAAATAGTAATAATAAATCTGGCTTTACAGTATAGTGCAGAGGATTTATCATTACCATTCCAATGCTACTAAACATGATGCAGCTTCGCATCTCAGATCTGGAATTAGAGGTTTATAGTATTATAAGGAATTCCCAACGCTGGCCTTTGAGAGGCAGCCCTCACAGTAATGAAAAACGACCTAAGGTGTTTTTCATTACCAGGACATGGAAAACTTAAAAGTACGTCCTGCCTTGTACTTACATGACACCCTGCCTGATGAGCTACCTAGGGCCTACTTTAGGGGTGACTTACATGTAAGAAAAAGGGTGTTTGAGGCTTAGCAATAGGTTTTTAAAGCTGATTCAGGGTGTCAGTGAGACTGCACACACAGGCTCTGCAATGGCAGGCTTGCGTAGTGCTTACAGGGCTACTGGAGAGGGTGGCACAATCAGTGCTGCAGGCCCACTAGTAGCATTTCATTTACAGGCCCTAGGTATATGGTATACCATTTTACAAGGGACTTACATCTAAACTAAATATGCCAATTGTGGATACCCCAATGTTACCATATTTTAGGGGAGAAACACATGCACTTTAGCACTGGTTATAAGTGACAAAGTGCTCAGAGTCCTAAGGCCAACAAAACGATACAGCAACAAAAAAGGAGATAAAGGCAAAAGGTCTGGGGAAAGACCACCCTAAGGATGCCAGGCCTAACAGTAATGCTTCAAATGCTGCCCTGAATTTGTCATTGGATCTGCACCCTGTCAGGTACTAGCCTCTTCCCAGCACCTTGAAGGCACTGTGCATGGTAACCAAAGACCCTTTGAGAAGATGCCTCTAAAGTTAAGGGCAATTATCTAAGATGTAGGGTGTTTCATAAAACGAATAGCTCCTTCAACAGGAGTGGAATTGTGGGAGCAATTAAAATAAACCTGTCCCACCGTGGGAGCAATTAAAATAAATCTGTCCCACCGTGCCAAGTCCACAGTGCGTTATTTAGATATGGGAAGTGTTAGAAATGGGGTCTCTAGTTGGCAGTCAGTTTGCACCCTGTCCAAGTAGGGACCCTCACTCTAGTCAGGATAAGGAAGATACCCGCTTAGATAACCCCTGCTCACCCCCTTGGTAGCTTGACACGAGCAGTCAGGCTTATCTCAGAAGCAATGTGTAAAGCATTTGCATATAACACACAGTAATAAGTGAAAACACTACAAAAGGACACCACACCAGTTTAGAAAAACAGCCAATATTTATCTATATAAAACAAGAACAAATACGATAAAAATCCAACACACAGTAAGAAAAATATGAATTCTGCAAGAAATTTACTCAAAACTACAGTTCCTTGAAGTCGATAGCTCCACCTGGGGCTATCACGGCGCCGTGCTCAACAAAACCAACAGTTCAGGCCGGCCGCGGCGTTGAGTGCCAGCTACGGTGTCAGGAAGACCCGCAAACAGTACCTTGGATTTGCAAGGCGTCGTGCTCCTCGCGGTGAGCTCTGGAGAGCGGCATCACTGACGTCGCGGTGTAGTTTCCAGAGTTGGTGCAGGAGTTGTCGGGCCCTTGAGGTCACATGCGTTACAGATCGAACTCCAAGCTGATGAAGTCAGGTGCAACGGCGTGGATGGCTTCGGGGCTGCGGTGCGAAGTGGGACGATACGACGTGCGGTGCCCACAGGTCACGGTGCAGGCAGCGGCTCAGTGACGGCATCTAGCGGTGTCGGTGAGACCAGGGCTGCAGTGTGAAGCAGGGCGGTGTGATGTGCGGTGTCCACAGGTCACGGTGCAGGCAGCGTCATCGTCGTTGCTGAAGGGCTGTCGTCAGTAGGCCCAAGCCAGCGGTGTCCACAGGCCACGTTGCAGGCAGGATGCCTGGTGATGACACAGGAGTCAATGGTGCTGGCGTCGGTGGACCGGGGCTGCGGTGAGGGATGGGACGGTGCTTCGTGTACCTCACGAGCGGTGTCTACAGGCCACGGTGCAGGCAGCGGCGCCGGTGTCAGCAGGAGCGTCGTCGTTGGGGATGCCCAGGCTGCGGTGTGAAAAGGACATGCCGGAGTGTGGGGACCACAGGTCGCGGTGTGAGCAGTGGCTCAGTGAAGTTGTCCGATGACGGCATCAGGGAGACCAAGGTCACGGTGCGAAGCAGGGCAATGCGTCTCCGTGTGGCGTCAGCAGGTCACGGTGCAGGCCAGTGGTGTCGTTGCTGGTGTTGCAGTGGTTTCTCCTTTTGAACAGCACAAAACACACAGTTTCCAGTGCTGCAGGTCGAGGAAACAGAAGTCTTTGGTGTCCCTGAGACTTCCAACAGGAGGCAAGCGCTACTCCAAGCCCTTGGAGAATTTTCTCAAGCAGGACACACAGCAAAGTTCACCCTTTGCACTTTTTTCAGGCAGAAGCAGCAACTGCAGGCCAGTCCAGCAAAGCAGCACAGCAAAGGGACAGTACTCCTCCTTCAGCTCTTCAACTCTTCTCCTGGGCAGAGGTTCCTCTTGATTCCAGAAAGATTCTAAAAGTCTAGGGTTTTGAGTCTTCTTCTTATACCCCTTTCTGCCTTTGAAGTTGGCAAACTTCAAAGCAAAGTCTCAAGTGTTTGCAAGATCCTTCCTTGTCCAGGCCAGGCCCCAGACACTCACCAGGGGGTCAGAGACGGCATTGTGTGAGGACAGGCACAGTCCTTTCAGATGTGAGTTACCACTACTCCCCTCCCCTCCAGCACAGATGGCTAATCAAGGTATGCAGGCTACACCCCCCACCCCCTTTATGTCACTGTCTAGAGGAGAGGTGTGAACAGCCCAACTGTCAAACTGACCCAGACGGGCAATCCACAAACAGGCAGAGTCACAGAATGGTATAAGCAAGAAAATGCCTACTTTCTAAAAGAGGTATTTTCAAACAGTCAATTTAAAAACCAACCTGACTAAAAGATGTATTTTTAAATTGTGAGTTCAGAGACCCTAAACTCCATATTTTTATCTACTCTCAAAGGGAATCTGTACTTTAAGGATATTTAAATGCAGCCCCCATGTTAACCTATGAGAGAGATAGGCCTTGCACAGTGAAAAACGAATTTGGCAGTATTTCACTATTAGGACATATAAAACACACTAGTATATGTTATACCTTAAACATACACTGCACCCTGCCCATGGGGCTACCTAGGGCCTAACTTAGGGTGCCTCCTTACATGCAGTAAAAGGGAAGGTTGAGGCGTGGCAAGTGGGTACACTTGCCAAGTCGAATTATCAGTTTAAAACTGCACACACAGACACTGCAGTGGCAGGTCTGAGCCATGTTTACAGGGTTTCTAATGTGGGTGGCACAACCAGCGCTGCGGGCCCACTAGTAGCATTTGATTTACAGGCCTTGGGCACCTCTAGTGCACTTTACTAGGGACTTACCAGTAAATCAAATATACCAATCATGGATAAACCAATCAACAGTACAATTTCTATAGGGAGCACTTGCACTTTAGCACTGATTAGCAGAGGTAAAGTGCACAGAGACAATAAACCAGCAAAAACAGACCTAAAAAAAAATAGGAGGAAGAAGGCAAAATGTTTGGGGATAACCCTGCAAAAAGGGCCATTTCCAACAGGAAGCCACTTGATTTTTGATGTTGAAACCTTAGCTGTCCAGACCTTAGCCAGTTGCTCATCTAATGTATAACAAGGTGGGCCTGTTCAGTGCTGGCCTTCCAACACAGACTTTTCGTGGTATGGCAATCATGAACATAAATAACACAGAAATGCTACCTACGCTCTGGAAGAAAACTCCCAGCGCCTCAGGCTTATTTACTTTTTGTTTTTCCAGAACAAACCCGCACTTGAACATAAATAACACAGAAATGCTACCCACGCTCTGGAAGAAAACTCCCAGCACCTCAGGCTTATTTACTTTTTGTTTTTCCAGAACAAACCCACACTTTGGGATTTATTTCTGATAACCAAAATGAATACAATAGCAAGGGAAACTGGAAGGGATCACATTTCACTTAGCATGCTCCCACCATATCTGCTGGAGCACTTTTGGTGAAAATGCCCAGAGCACAGGGAAGCTGTAATACAGAAGTCAGGCTGCTGCGGGGCCAACCCAGTGGTTTGGAGGTGTGCTTGCCCAAACCATAATGATTCACTAAATAAGGAAAAGATCACCAGTTCAACTTTTCTGAATATACTGAATCTAGCTTCTTGTTTCTTCCAACTCCACAGGTTACATTACACACACCAGGACTACATAATCCACTCAACTGCCGTCTGATGAACTGGTGCATATGTTAATGCTGTGGTCCTGAACATGGCTTATTAAGTTAATATTCATAGAGCTGAAAAAGCACACATTGTACTTTTTAATGTAAATGGGCACTCAAGATTAAGGTGCGAAGAAACGGTCGAAGTGTGTCAAAGAAAACAACACTATCACTGACATGGCTTCATTGGATTTCAGACCTAGCAAGCTTTGTCATATAGACATATTCTAATTGGCAGAGAAAGTACACTAGAACAGCATTGCTTCCTACTCAGGCTTACAGAGAGACTGCCAGCGACACAAAAGTCAATTTCTTAGCTACAGTGATGACACAGTGTCATCTTCACTTATTTGTGCTTAATGATATGTTAATCTGCAACCACATAATATGTTAATCTGCAACCACATGATATGTTAATCTGCAACCAGCATAACCACTGCTTATTTGATTTACATGTTATTTACACCTGACATTCATCATTTCATACAGCATTTCGTATAATGTTTTTCATGTTTTATATTTAGATTTAGCTGAGTGAATGAATCATAGTTTGATTACATTTAGTCAGCATATGTTCAATTTAACATTGACATGAGTAGGCCTAGATGCCTTACTTTATGTTTACACTAACGTTGTATTCTGCCTCTGTATAATACTTTGGTGGTCATTACAACCCTGGCAATCAGTGTTAAAGCGGCGGTAAGACCGCCAACAGCCCGGCGGTAAAACATTTGCAATTACGACCGTGGGGGAAACCGCCAACAATGAGAGCCACTTTAACACTCCGACCGCCACGGCGGTACAAACAAACAGCGCGGCGGTCACCCCCAACAGACAGGCGGGAGACAATGTACCGCCCACACCATCCGCCACCTTTTCCGGGGCGGATTCACCGCGGATAAAAAGACGGCGGAAACAGGAATCCCGAAGGAAAAACGTTCACCTCTACACACCCCACGAGGAATGAGGACGCCATGGATCCGGAACTCCAAATTCTATCTGCAATAGTCTTCCTGCTCCTCTACCAGGAGCACGAACGCCGGCGGCGGCGGCGAAGACCACAGTGAGTACTGCACCTACGACACAGGGGAGGGGGGAGGGAAAAAACAGGGACACGCAACACCCCCACCCTCACCCACCATAACACCCGCACTAATGCATATCAATACATCACAGTTACACCCCCTAAAGCCCCTGGAAGAATGCAAAGACAATAGAAAATGAGTGTAACCATTGTAATATATTAAAAGCAAGTAGGCAGAAACATATATATACACCATGTACAAAATATATACCAAGCATAGTAGTCCAGGTAGTGCTCTAATAAAGTCAGTGGAACACTGGGACCACACGGTATGGGCGAGGCCCACACAAGATCCCCGACCATGACGGAGAGAACACTGCAGGGGCATCAGACAGCAACTAAACAGGCACCTCAGGGGGAGGGAAAGGGGGGGCACCTCACCGTTTGAGTGCAATACGCCAAATCCACGAGGGGGCCACATGCCCACTGTTCAATCCTGGGGAGTGCAAAGCCACAGTCTCAGAAGTCTATACAGTGGGTGGGTTGCCCACTGTTAAATCCTGGGGAGTGCAAAGCCACAGTCTCACAAGGCTCTACAGTGGGTGGTTTGCCCACTGTTCAATCCTGGGGAGTGCAAAGCCATAGTCTCACAAGTCTCTACAGTGGGTGGTTTGCCCACTGTTCAATCATGGGGAGTGCAAAGCCACAGTCTCTCAAGTGGATGGCAGTCTCCACTGGTTCTGGAGGGGGCCTTGTGCCCAGAGTGCTTCATCCTACCAAGGACTGAGGTAGTGGATGTGATACTCTACTGGTTCTGGAGGGGGCCTTGTGCCAAGAGTTCTTCATCCTGCTAAGGACAGAGGTAGTGGATGACAGTCTCCACTGGTTCTGGAAGGGGCATGGTGCCCAGAGTGCTTCATCCTGCTAAGGACAGAGGTAGTGGATGACAGTGTCCACTGGTTCTGGAGGGGGCATGGTGCCCAGAGTGCATCATTCACCCTGTGACGGACTCAGTTGCGTCAGTGCCCTTGCCGCTCATGGGCCAGCGGTGCTTGAGACAGCGGTGCCCTGTTCAGCGGTGCTTGAATGGAGGTGCTCTGTTCAGCGGTGCTTGAGATGGCGGTGCCCTGTTCAGCGGTGCTTGAGACGGCGGTGCCCTGTTCAGCGGTGCTTGAGACGGCGGTGCCCTGTTCAGCGGTGCTTGAAATGGCGGTGCCCTGTTCAGTGGTGCATGACAAGGCTTGAGATGGCGGTGCCCTGTTCAGCGGTGCTTGAGACGGCGGTGCCCTGTTCAGCGGTGCTTGAGACGGCGGTGCCCTGTTCAGCGGTGCTTGAGATTACGGTGCCCTGTTCAGCAGTGCATGAGATGGCGGTGCCCTGTTCAGCGGTGCTTGAGATGGCGGTGCCCTGTTCAGCGGTGCCCTGTTCAGCGGTGCTTGAGATGGTGGTGCCCTGTGCAGCGGTGGTTGAGGCAGCGGTCTCCATTGCAGGGACTCAGCTGCTGGCGGTCCTTCATGGCCCAGTGGGGCTTTTGCTGGCGGTGGCCTCCTGGGCAGCTGGGCTTGTGCTGACGGTGGCCTCCTGGGCAGCTGGGCTTGTGCTGGCGGTCTCGTCCTGGGCAGCTGGGCTGGTGCTGGAGGTGGCCTCCTGGGCAGCGGGGATGATGGCGGTCTTCTCCGCCGGGTTGTTCTTCCCAGACTTTCCTGGTTTCTTGTGGCCCTTCCCCACTTTGGAGGGTGTCAAAGCTGAGTCCACACTCCCACCGGGACCCCTAGGAGCAGCTTTGGTGGCTGGAGTCTTCCCCCTCTCCCGCCGGGCACTGGCCAACTTCTGATGCTTCACAGGTGGGGGACTGTCTGTGCTGTGGCTCTGTGCCACACTGGCAGTCCTGGTGGCCGGTGCACTCCAGATTCCGGTGACTACAGGCACCACTGGTCCCGGAGATGTTGTGGCTGAGGTGCTAGTTCGGGACCTAGGAGACGGACGGGGTGTGGGAGGTGTGGGAAAGAGGTCAAGGTTGGACAGGAAAAGTTTCTTGGACAAACTGGGACAGGTAGCTGGAGGGGGTTTGGGAGTGGAGGAAGAGGTGGTGGTTGTAGGAGGTGTTCGTTTGCTGACTTTGGGTGAAGGTGCATGCGCTGCGTCGTGAGGTGGATGGCTGTTGGGTGGGTGTGTGCCTGCATTTGTGTATCTTGGGAGGGGGCGTCACAGACACACTGGGAGAGGACACAGGGGACGTGTGAATGGTAGTGGGGGTGGTGACTGCACGTGAGCAGAGTGTGTTTGTCGGTGTGCTGGAGAGGGACATAGTGGCTGTAGAGGTAGTGCATGCAGGTGTGAGTGTAGATGAGACTGGAAGGGAGGAGGGAGACGAGGAGGAGGGGGACACAGTGGAGGCAGTGGATGTTGGTGTGTCTGCATGTGTGTGATGCTTGCGTGAGTGCCTGTGGGATGTGTGGTGCTTATGTTTGCCTGAGCTTCCCTTGTGTGTTGAGGTGTGTGCATGCTGGTCTGTAGGTGTGCTTGGGATAGGCTGAGGTACAGGGGATTGGGTCGGGGTGGAGGAAGTTGGAGGGGAGAGGCTAGACACAGGGACAATGGCTGCCATCAGTGCTGAGGCCAGAGTCTGAAAAGCTCGCTGAAGGACCTCCTGACCAGAATGAATGCCCTCCAGGAATGCATTTGTTTGTTGCAACTGCCTTTCTACACCCTGGATGGCATTCAAAATGGTAGACTGCCCAACAGTGAGGGACCTGAGGAGTTCAATGGCCTCCTCACTGAGGGCAGCAAGGCTGACTGGGGCAGGGCCTGAGATGCCTGGGGCGAAGGTGATGCCCACCCTCACGGGTGAGCTGGCAAGGGGCAAAGGCTGTGGGGCTGCTGGGAGGGCGGTGCTGGAAGGGGGGGTGGCGGCTGTACCTGTAGATGGGGGGGGCACAGATGTTGCCGCCACCACAAGGGAGCTCCCATCAGAGGACGAGTCCATGTCACTGGTCTCAGCTACTGTCCCTGCCGTGGAGCTCCACTCGCCCTCCGTCCCACTGGTGAAGTCCGAGTCCGAGTCCGTAGTGTGGCCCTCCATGGCCATGTGGGATGCAGCCCCCTGGTGCTCTGGTGCCACTGCTCCTCCGCCTGATGATGCTAATGTACACAAGAACAGGGAGACCACAAAAAGGGGGGGGGGCGACAGAAGAAAGACATGTTGAGTGCATGCATTACCGCTACCGTTGGCGGACACGACAGACACAGAAGCCCCCTGCACTACGCCGCGCTCTTGGGCTCCACTGTTCAATTCCAGGAAATGCCCTACAAGGCTATGGACGACATCTGCACACATAGATGACACAGGGGCATGACTAGGTATACTTGGCACTCTAAAGAGGTGGGGAGGGGTGCCACATGGCCTGCCTTACGGAGGGACCTTGCCTACGGAACTCGCACTGGCCTAGGAAAACCCACAGCCCACCTCCCCCTCCCAGACCCCTCCACTGCGCGCAAAGTCAGCAGAATGAGAGTGTACTCACCCCCTTGTGTCTTCTGTGATGCCCTCAAGCACCCATCCAACTCCGGGTAGGCCACCGCCTGGATCCTGAACATCAGGGGGGTCATGGTGCGACGGGCACCCCTCCCACGTTGGGAGGCCATCCCCAGCTGAGCCTCCGCTGTCTTCTTGCTCCAGCGGCGAATGTCCTCCCATCTTTTCCGGCAGTGCTCCGTCTGTGGTAGACACCCAGGGTCCGGACGTCCTTGGCGATGGCACGCCAAATATATTTTTTCTGGTGGGCGCTGACCTACATGAAATGTACAGGGGGAAGAGTAAGTTATTACCAACTGCACCGTCAAAGTGATTGGCCCCCATCCCTACCCTTGCCATGTGGCACATGCAATCACCGTCGTTTCATGCACGCCGCACTCTCCCCCCTTCCTTCTTACATCCAGCCCTCTCCACACAGGCATAGCCCATACAGCATGCTCCCAGTGTACTTACCTGTTTGTCTGGAGAACCGTAGAGTAGCGTGTACTGGGGGAGGACTCCATCCACGAGTTTCTCCAACTCCTAAGATGCGAAGGCAGGGGCCCTTTCCCCAGACACTCGAGCCATTGTCTCTTCCAGACCGAGGTCACAGCAGCACTTGCAGTGTAGGTCCTGTCAAAGATCAGGTATCGAGTGATTGAACAGACAGAAAATGGCGGTCACGTCCACGGCGGTGCGTACCGTCACTGCCGGCGTACATCGTCATTGCCTCCTGGGACCCATAGGGTCCAATGCTAACCAATGCAGCATTGCGCTGCAGTCTTCGACCGCCTACTGCGACGGTGTACAGCACCATCGCAGTTACCTCACATCCCATTGTCCCACTTTAGAGGTCAGTCATAATTTAATTTTCAACTGCGTCACACATACCTAGGCCTAGACTCAACACACATACAGGCCACCTTTTGTGTATGAATGGTGTTCTGTGTAAACTGTGGGCACGTACCTCTGAGTTGTTTGACTCTGTGCTCGCTGTTGTCCTTCATAGGCACCGTCCGCTGGGACATGTGAGGAGATGGCGGCATCCTCCGGTGTACCGACCGTTGGTGGACCTGTCGACAATGGAGGAGCGACATGTGATTATCACATACAGGCTTGACCGTGCCACAATCCAGGAACTGTGTACCCAGTTGGAGCCAGACCTGATGTCAGCAATCCGCCATCCCACAGGAATCCCCCCTCAAGTGCAGGTGCTGTCAGTGCTCCATTTCCTTGCAAGTGGGTCATTTCAAACAACAGTGGCCATAGCATCAGGGATGTCCCAGCCTATGTTTTCCAACGTGTTGTCCAGAGTGTTGTCTGCCCTTCTGAAACACATGCGGAGCTACATCGTTTTCCCTCAGGTGGAGGATTTGCCTACAGTGAAAGGTGATTTCTATGCCCTGGGACATATCCCCAACATCATAGGTGCCATTGATGCGACCCATGTGGCTTTGGTCCCCCCCCACAGGAGTGAACAGGTGTACAGAAACAGGAAGAGTTATCATTCAATGAGTGTACAGATGGTATGTTTGGCCGACCAGTACATCTCCCATGTGAATGCCATGTTCCCTGGCTCAGTGCATGACGCCTACATCCTGCGGAATAGCAGCATCCCTTATGTGATGGGGCAACTCCAGAGGCACCGTGAGTGGCTATTAGGTGAGCACCTGGGAGAAAGACAGGGGGAATGGTTGTCTGGGTCTGGGGATATCCCTACAGGTTAGTGCGTGTCTAACAGTTGTCCCTCGCCATTTGCAGGTGACTCTGGTTACCCCAACCTGTCATGGCTACTGACCCCAGTGAGGAATCCCAGGACAAGGGCAGAGGAACGCTATAATGAGGCCCATGGGCGAACTAGGAGGGTGATCGAGCGGACCTTCGGCCTCCTGAAGGCCAGGTTCCGGTGCCTCCATATGACAGGTGGATCTCTATTCTACTCACCAAAGAAGGTGTGCCAGATCATCGTGGCCTGCTGTATGCTTCACAACTTGGCTTTGCGACGACAGATGCCTTTTCTGCAGGAGGATGGTCCAGATGGCGGTGTTGTGGCAGCTGTGGAACCTGTGGACAGTGAAGACGAGGAAGCAGAGGAAGAAGACATGAACAACAGGGACTCAGTGATCCAGCAATATTTCCAGTGAGACACAGGTAAGAGTGCAGACCTGCCTACTACATGTGCTTTAACACTACTACCTCTCTACTGTCTGTCCTTTTCACCCAGTGTGTTGGCACTGAGTTGTCACTTTCCCTTACGATTTCACAGATGTGGGTCCCACTGTGTGACATCTGCTTAGATTCCTCATGGACTAGAGCTGTGTGACATAGGTATGTTGACATTACAATTGTAAGAGCATTTTGTCACTGTAATTGCTAATACACTATTCCGAAATCACAGACAGACTCCAGATTGTTTTGTGCTTTAAGTGTGTTTATTTAAGTGCTCAATATTGGAGGGGGTAGTAAAATGGTGAGGGGTGATGGCGGAGGAATGTCCATGGCAGAGTCCAGTCTATTAGTCTCACAGGTCCATTGCCCATATGGGCATAGGAAGTGGAGCTGGGGCAGTTTAAGTATGGACAGGGTGACAAAGTGGGACAGTAGGATGACAATCAGGGTGGTCTCATTTCTTGGTGGGGTCTTGGCATCGTGCTCTGTCTTTGTCCTGGATCTCAGGGACCGTTTGCGGGGTGGTTCTCCCTCTGCAGGGGGTGGGGTGCTGGTGTGGTGGTCCTGTGGTGGGGCGTCCTGTCCACTAGCACCGGCGGAGGTGGTGGGCAGTTCATCGTCCATGCTAGTGTCAGGGGCCCCTTGTAGTGCCACAGTGTCCCTCCTGGTGTTCACAAGTTCATTCAGCACCCCTACGATGGTGCCCAGGGTGGAGCTGATGGTTCTGAGTTCCTCCTTGAAGCCCATATACTGTTCCTCCTGCAGGCGCTGGGTCTCCTGAAACTTGGCCAGTACCGATTCCATCGTCTCCTGGGAGTGGTGGTAGGCTCCCATGATGGAGGAGAGGGCCTCGTGGAGAGTGGGTTCCCTTGGCCTGTCCGCCCCCTGTCGCACAGTAGCCCTCCCAGTTCCCCTGGTCCCTGTTGTTGTTGGGCTGGTGGGTTAGCCTGGGTTCACTGTAGTGGTGGACACACTGCTGATTGACGTGTCCTGGGGACGGAGGTATGGGCCCGCTGGGTGGGTGCTGTGCTGGTGTTTCCAGAGGGGGGAAGGTCTGTAGTGGCCTGTGACTGTGTCAGGGGAACCGACTGTCCAGAGGTCCCCCGATGGGCCGGGCTGGTCATCTAGATCCAGTTGGACAGAGCTGCTGTCATCACTGTGGGCCTCTTCTGTTGGTAGTGTGGACATGTGTGGACCCTCCTGTCCGGTGACATTGGGTAGGGGTCCCTCAGGGGTATAAAAGGATGGTTATTACATCTGTGTGTGCCATGGTGTGCAATGGGTGGGTGACCGTGTACCCCAGTGCTTGCATTCCTGTGTGGGACCTTGTGTGATGACGGTTTAGGGGGTTGTATGGGTATGTGCAGTGGGCATGCTTTGGTGCTGGGTGTCCATGCTTTGTTGTTGCATGCAGGCCTTGGTGTTAGGATGTGTGGTTTGTGATGTAGGGACATTTTGTGAGGAGTTAGAGTGATGGGGGTGAGGGTGAGGGTGGGGGTATGTGCCGGCATGCAGGTAGGGTGGGGGATGTAATAGTTAAGATTAGACTTACCAGAGTCCATTCCTCCACCTACTCCTGCGAGGCCCTCAGGATGCAGAATCGCCAAGACCTGCTCCTCCCATGTTGTTAGTTGTGGGGAAGGAGGTGGGGATCCGCCGCCAGTCCGCTGAACCGCCAGGTGGTGTCTTGAGACCACGGAACGCACCTTCCCCCATATGTCGTTCCACCTCTTCCTTATGTCCTCCCGATTTCTTGGGTGCTGTCCCACTGCATTTACCCTGTCCACGATTCTGCGCCATAGCTCCATCTTCCTAGCTATGGAGGTGTGCTGCACTTGTGATCCGAATAGCTGTGACTCTACCCGGACGATTTCCTCCACCATGACCCTGAGCTCCTCCTCCGAGAACCTGGGGTGTCTTTGCCGTGCCATGGGGTGGTGTAGGTGATGTGTGGGGTGGAGTGTGTGGTGATAAGTGTGCTGATATGTAGTGGTGTGTTGTGTGAGGTGCGTGGAAGTTCTGTTGTGTGCCTGTGGATGCTGTTGTTCTTGCTGGTGGTGTCTCTCTCTGGCCTTCTTTCGGAATTTTTGGTCGTAGGGGTTTGTGGGTGATGTGGGTGTGTGTTTTAGATTGTATTGGGTGTGTGGGTGTGGTGTGTGTATGTGTATCAGGTGTGTGTATTTGGAATTGTCCAATGTGGCTGTGTTTTGTAAATGTGTGTGTATTTTGAGCGCATCGGTGTGTACCGCCAATGGCATACCGCGGTTGAAAGACCGCCGCGTGGATTCGTGGGTTGTGATAGTGTGGGCGTATTTCTGTTGGCGTGACGGTGGAGGTTTTGTTTTTGCCAGTTTATCACTGACCTTTGGTGTGGCGGACTTGTGTGGGTGTCTGAATTTTGGCAGATTCCGAACTGTGGGTCATAATAGCTGTGGTGGAATTCCGCGTCCGCGGCGGTGTGTTGGCGGTCTTCTGCACGGCGGTAAGCGTCTTTTACCACCAATGTTGTAATGAAGGCCTTTATCTGTTTCAGACACCAGAATCACTGTGTGCTCATTTAGAAATATTATTCTTTGTTAGCTTATATTTTGAAGGTCTTAGAGTAGCAATTAGTTGACTTGGAAGGTGACTTTAGCAAGTGATAAGAACCTGAGGGGGTGACTACAGCTTTGTGAGACATCATGAAGGTCGAATTAGAGAAGACGTTGGCATTTTATTATCCGCACGAAGAAGGCCAACACCAAGTACGGAAAGAACACTGGATTTTGATTGGTTCTTGTCCGTTGGAAACCTGAACAGTATTTCCTTTGGATGGTGCTTATGTTTTTTTTTTATGGTGTATGATTTCCAACTTTAATAGTTACCTATATCCATTATGATCCTATGAGGAAAATAGGTGGTCAGAGGAGCTTATAACTAAATTTAAAGAGTAGAGATTTTTTACGTATTATCTCACGTTGGAATCATTTAGTTAAGCATTGCAGTTAAAAATGTTTACTTTTTTCTTAACTAGATATGTTGTACACTGCCTGACATTCATGAAACGTTACCTTTTTGTTAAACTTTATTTTAATTTTAAACAACCACACAGACGATAATGGCATGTAAATCACTCACAGGTATGGACAGCACCAGTGATCTGATTGCACAGCATATAGTCAGGGTTGAAATTGCATGTACGAGCGGATCACAGCAGAGGCAAAAATACTCCCAGCACATCATCTGCATAGCCCCTCACTCCCTGTTGAGGAAATTGGATACATTTTCCTCCTATAGTCTCCATGGGGCAGAGGCACATTCAAGTGCTCCTACCAATCCCCCACTCCACACATCTTATTGCGTGGTGCACATACAAAGCGGCTCTGGTCACCCCACCCTCTCCCCCGCACTGTCTATGCATCTCCTGAACAAGGCAGAAAAGCCTGGTAGGACCCCAAGATATCCTTCGGACAGCTGCAGACCAGGATCAGTTCATGATAGGCGTCAGACTACATGTTGCAATATGCCATATCCACATGCCATTCCTCTAGCGTCAGAATTGACCTCCTCACCCAGTGCATCACAATTCTATACCTCGCCAGCAATTGTCCAAGGGCCACCAGACTCATGGAGGACTTCGGGATATCCCTGTCGTATCCCAGCAGCGTCAACAGAGGGGACGACTCAATGTGCTCGCCTGTTATCTCCTGCAACTCCCCCAGTACTGCATCCTCAAATCCATGCATTCCCGGACAAAACCACTCAACATGGGCAAACCGTGCTCCCTCTTCTCAGCAGCAAAAGCAGCAAGAACTGAGTATTAAGCAGTAACGGAACAGTCGGGCTGGTGTATAATACACCCTGTTGAGGTATTTAAAATGTATCAACTGGTGCTGGCTATTTAGGGGAATGGACTTGACAACTGAGCAATTTAAGGTCCATTGTTTATTGCTGATGATTATGCTCAGGTGCCCCTGCCAGTCTAGCCTGACCTTCATGACTCCTGCCCGCTGCGCTTCTTGTGAGCACGCATACAGTCTCCCTATAATGCACTGAGGTGTAGCTGACTGCAACAGGCACGTCAAGGCTGCCAATTCTGGGGGTTCCAACAAACCATCTCCCAGCAGTTTGTGCATCATGTGTCGCACCCTATAGTAGTGAAATTGAGCCATGACAGTATGTGTGTCACCTTGCATGCTCACCTGCTCCCAGCTATGCACCACTCCGTCCTGAAAGAAGTCACCCATATTTCTCAGTCCCAGCCCTTGCAGCGCACTTGTAACCCCTCTCTCTTGTCCCAGAGTGAACCACGGGCACCAGTCCATTGGGACTCACAGTGAGTAAAGCAATGAGCTGGCCTGTAGTTCAATAATCCTCTTTCAGGAGTATGCCTTCTATTTAACAAATCAAAGACATTGTAGTGTTGTACTGGCTTGACGAACAGTATCTTAAGTAACGAAAGTGGGGAGGCACCAACTCGCTGGAGCCAGAGATGCAGCAAGTCACTCAGGCCGTAGAACCAGCAATGGGCAAAGATACCCTGACAGGCTCTGTAGTAGGCCTTCAGGTACGGGCTATTCAACCTGCCCATAGCATAGGGGAGGGTCAATGTGTCCCAGCTCATGCGCTGCTGCTTCCTAGCCCAGGCCAAACAAACCAAGAGAGCCCGCAAGTTGCAGAATACTGCACGAGGCAGAAGAATCGGGATGTTCACAAACAGAAACAAAAAATGGGGCAACACCACCCTCTTCCTTATGGTGATATGCCCACTCAGCAACAGCGGTAGCTTGATACAGCGATCAACTGCTTCCATGAGCCACTGCACAGCACTGACATAATTTTCCAGCAACTCAGACCTGTATCCCCAAGTAACGTACAGAGTCTGCAGTCCTCTGCAATGGGTACTACAGCTGCACCAGCATTGTGGCCGCGGTGAGCAGAAATATCAGGGACTTATCCCAATGAATGAGCAAGCAGAAATGCCCACCAAACAGCATAACCTCCCCAGAGATAATTTATGTTCTGGATTACGCACATTTAGAAGGGTATTATCTGCATAGGCAGAGATGATCATTGTGTAGTGCGGAAAATGAATCTCCTGATGCGTATGATATTCACATAGTGCGCAAGCCAGCGGCTCAGCCACTGCAGCATGCTACAATGGCGACAGGAGGCAACCCAGCCTAGTGCCCCTCATAATATCTATGTTGCCTGAGACTATGCCGTTAACCCGTATACAGGTGGTCGGCCATATATAAAGCAGCTTAACAAGCTGCATAAAAAACATCTCCCACTACTATGAGCTTCAGCACAGCCAACATGAATCCCCACTCGGATGAATCAAATGCTTTTTTAGCATCAAGAAAAACAGAAGTGGCACGCACATCCGGGTCGATATAAGAGATCACGCCAAAGAGAGTTCTGAGGTTGTATGACAGGGACTGTCTCAGTATGAACCTGGGCTGCTCCAGGCCAACAACTCCCGAGAGAAGGGACACCAATCGATTTGCCATTTTTCATGTTGTTGTTCAACAGCGATAAAGGTCTGTAGGACGAGTAACATCCGGCTAATATACGCAGCTTCAGCAGAGTGACCTGGAGGGCCTCACCTCACATGTCATAGGCAGCCCTCCTTTATCATTTCTTCATATAGAGTTACCAAGTGTGGGACAAGTTTATCTTGATAGGCCTTATAAAAGGCCACCCTCAGCCCATCGGTACCTGGTGCTTCCCTCTCTGCATTTACCTCAGTGCTGCCACAATCTCCACGTTCCATAGTGGGGCCATTAGGTGTTCCCTATGCACCACCGTCATAGTCAAGATAGTCGGCCGTAGCCTGTTCATGAGGGGGATGTGACGCATGTAGCTCCACATAATAACAGCGAAACTATTCCAACATCTGCCCCACCATGCAACGGGGCACCCCATGTTCATCCCTAACTGCTTAGATTGTATCGTCCTCATGCTGGGGCCGCAGGAGCACCTCCAGCTTTGCGCCAGGACGCTCACCCTTACCATACTCCCTTGCAGTCGCATACTTTCCTAGGGGAATGACTTCGCTCTGTGATACATCATGGTACTCCTTCAACCTGGCCTTTATGTCAGCCAGCAAGCTCTGCTCTGCCATCTCATTGTGTGTCCCCGCTAAGCCTGCTAGCTCCGCCTCCTACCATGACAGCCCACCATGCACCAACCTAGGTATGCCGGCGTGTTTTTGAAATAGTGAGCCCTTGGATATAAACTTTAAAGGTTTCCCAGACCGTTGCTAATTTCTCCACAAAGCCTATGTTGGTAGTAAAGAATTCATCTATCGCCTGTGCCAGCTCCTCCTGGAATACTGCATCCAGAAGAAAGTATGGTGGGGGGTGCCAAGTGAATGCGTAGGGCTGAGGGCTGTTCCATTCCAGCTCCACCAACAGCAAGTGATCCGAGTATGCGTGCGGGAAATGTTCACTTCTCTTGTACCCCGCCCCTGTCGGAAACTTATGCCGCCAAATATCAAGCAAGCAGCACTGGTCTGCAATCTCATTAAGGGCACAAACCACAGCCGAGTGCCACCTCGGTGGACCCACGGAGCGATCCTGGTCTGGGCATAAAACGCAATTGAAATCTCTGCCCCATACTGAACAGGAGTAGAGCACAAAGTATGATCAAATTGCGGATCATCATAATTAGGGCCATACACCCCCACCAACAGAGCCACAAAAACAGCCTTATAACAGTGCCTCCACATACCTGTCACACAGATCTACACTGTTGGAAATGGCCCTTTTTGCAGGGTTATCCCCAAACATTTTGCCTTTTTCCTCATGTTTTTTCAGATCTTTTTTTGCTGGTTTGTTGTCTTTGCACATTACACCACTGCTAACTAGTGCTAAAGTGCAAGTGCTCCCTGTGTAAATTGTACTGGTGATTGGTTTATCCATGATTGGCATATTTGATTTACTAGTAAGTCCCTCGTAAAGTGCACTATGTGTGCCCAGGGCCTGTAAGTCAAATGCTACTGGTGAGCCTGCAGCACTGATTGTGCCACCCACAGGTGTAGCCCTGTAAACATGTCTTAGAACTGCCACTGCATTGTCTGTGTGTGTAGGTTTGCACGGCCAATTCGGCCTGGCAAGTGTACCCAAGTTAGGCCCTAAGCAGCCCCTTGGGCAGCGTGCAGTGTATTTAAAAGGTAGGACATGTACTGGTGTGTTTTACATGTCCTGATAGTGAAATATTGCCCAATTTGTTTTTTCACTATTGCAAGGCCTTTCTCTCCCATAGGTTAACACGGGGACTGCCTTTAAATATCTTTTAAGTGCAGTTTCCCATTGGGAACAGATAGAGATGTGGAGTTTGGGGTATCTGAACTCACAATTCAAAAATACATCTTTTGTTCGAGGTGGTTTTTAGATTGTCTGTTTGAAAATGCCACTTTTAGAAAGTGGGCATTTTCTTGTTTAACCATTCTGTGCCTCTGCCTGCCTGTGGAATCCATGTCTGGGTCAGATTGAAAGTTGGGCTGTTTGTGAATTCCCTCTAGATAGTGACACAAAGGGAGCTGAGGTGTGTCCTGCATATCCTGATATGTCTCCTGGGCTACAGTGGGGAGGGAGGAGCTGACACCTGCACCTGAAATGGCTGTGCCTGTCCTCACAGAATGCAATCTTCAACCCCCTGGACTGTGCATAAAACGCAATTGAAATCTCTGCCCCATACTGAACAGGAGTAGAGCACAAAGTATGATCAAATTGCGGATCATCATAATTAGGGCCATACACCCCCACCAACAGAGCCACAAAAACAGCCTTATAACAGTGCCTCCACATACCTGTCACACAGATCTACACTGTTGGAAATGGCCCTTTTTGCGGGGTTATCCCCAAACATTTTGCCTTTTTCCTCATGTTTTTTCAGATCTTTTTTTGCTGGTTTGTTGTCTTTGCACATTACACTACTGCTAACTAGTGCTAAAGTGCAAGTGCTCCCTGTGTAAATTGTACTGGTGATTGGTTTATCCATGATTGGCATATTTGATTTACTAGTAAGTCCCTCGTAAAGTGCACTATGTGTGCCCAGGGCCTGTAAGTCAAATGCTACTGGTGAGCCTGCAGCACTGATTGTGCCACCCACAGGTGTAGCCCTGTAAACATGTCTTAGAACTGCCACTGCATTGTCTGTGTGTGTAGGTTTGCACGGCCAATTCGGCCTGGCAAGTGTACCCAAGTTAGGCCCTAAGCAGCCCCTTGGGCAGCGTGCAGTGTATTTAAAAGGTAGGACATGTACTGGTGTGTTTTACATGTCCTGATAGTGAAATATTGCCCAATTTGTTTTTTCACTATTGCAAGGCCTTTCTCTCCCATAGGTTAACACGGGGACTGCCTTTAAATATCTTTTAAGTGCAGTTTCCCATTGGGAACAGATAGAGATGTGGAGTTTGGGGTATCTGAACTCACAATTCAAAAATACATCTTTTGTTCGAGGTGGTTTTTAGATTGTCTGTTTGAAAATGCCACTTTTAGAAAGTGGGCATTTTCTTGTTTAACCATTCTGTGCCTCTGCCTGCCTGTGGAATCCATGTCTGGGTCAGATTGAAAGTTGGGCTGTTTGTGAATTCCCTCTAGATAGTGACACAAATGGAGCTGAGGTGTGTCCTGCATATCCTGATATGTCTCCTGGGCTACAGTGGGGAGGGAGGAGCTGACACCTGCACCTGAAATGGCTGTGCCTGTCCTCACAGAATGCAATCTTCAACCCCCTGGACTGTGTCTGGGGACAGGTCTGGGCAAGGCAGGATCTTGCTGTGTGTGCTTTGCTGGGTTGGCCTGCTGTTGCTGCTTCTGCCTTAAAGAGGACAAAAACTGGACTTTGGTGTGTATCCAGCCTGTGAAGTTTCTCCAAGGGCTTAAAGTAGAGCTTGCCTCGTGTTGGAAGTCTCAGGGATATCAAAGACTTCAGAATAATCTGTCTACAGCACTGGGAGCTGTGTGTTTTGTGCTGCAACAGAAGAAAAACCACCACCACGCTGTCAACCTCACTGCTGCCTGCACCGTGACCTGACACCGCAGAAGGTGTCCGTGCCCCCCTTTGCACAACAACCCAGTTCTCACATATGCCGCCACCTGACGCCATCACCGAGCTGCTGCTTGCACCATTATCTGCCGGCCCGCACTGCGCATTGCCTTGCTCATACCGCAGCCTTGGTATCCCTGATGACGACGCTCTACACTGACACCGATGCTGCTGCCGGCCCTGTGGCTTGAGGACACTGCTCAGGAGGTACACCAAGCACCGCCCCATCTCGTACAGCAGCCCCGGTCCACAAACGCTAATGCCTTCGACTCCAGCCTTGCCAACAGATGCCCCTGTCTGCACCGCGACCCGTGGTTGGCGCATGGAGCTCGTACCGCTGCCTTGCGCCTACCGACAACAGCGCTTCAGCAACAATTGCGCCACTGCCTGCACCATGACCTGGAGACACAACATGTCACACCACCCCGCTTCACTCCGCAGCCCTGGTCTCACTGACGCCGCAGGAGAATATCACAGAGCCGCTCCCTGTACCGTGACCTGTGGGCACTGCACGTCACATCGTCCCGCTTCGCACCGCAGCCCCGACGCCATCAACGCCAGCGCTCCTGGCTTCATCATCAGCTTGGAGTTCGATTTGCAACTCATGTGGGCCCGGCGACCCCTGCGCTGACCTCTGCAACCGATGCACGCCAAGGCCAGCTTACGCCAGTGACACCGCACTCCGTATATCATCATGAAGATCACAACCCTCTACATTTCCAAGGTAATGTTTGCAGGCCTGCTCGACACCGTAGCTGGCCCGCTTCCCTGTGGTCGGCCTGAACTGTTGGATTTGTTGTTCACGCCACTGTGATAGCCGCAGACAGAGCTATTGACTGGAAGGAAATTTATTTTTAAGTAATTCTTGCAAAATTCATATCTTTATTACCTCATGTTGGATTTTTCTCATTTTGATCTTGTTTTAAACAGATACAATATTAGCTATTTTTCTAAAACTTTTGTGGTGTCCTTTTGTAGTGTTTTCACTGTATTACTGTGTGTTATGTGCAAATGCTTTACACATTGCTTCTGAGATAAGGCTGACTGCTTGTGCCAAGCTACCAAGTTGGTGAGCAGGGGTTATCTGAGCTGGGTATTTCCCTTACCTTGGCTAGAATGAGGGTCCCTAATTGGACTGCCACTAGAGACCCAATTTCTAACATACACATTTCCTGTACTCTAATTCCTGAACCCCATCGAGCCCAGATCGGCATGCCCTGGCGTGTGTAGTAAAGCTTGCGGCACAGCAGGCACCCTAAATGCAGCACTGTGTGAGCAGTCCTCGCCCAAGGCGAAAGGCATGTTTCCTGTAGTATAGCAATATCAATGCAGTGCCACTACAAGTATCTTACTATTATGTGTACCTGCCAGTAATCATTCAGCCCCCTGACATTCCAGTAAGTAACTTTAACAGCAATGGACTCCTGGCGTCATACTGTCAAAACGGCAAGTCAAACCACCTAGCAGATCCCACTCTGATTTCAGCCCTCTCCAGTGTACACTTAATGGCTGTACTAAACACAGACCGGCCCCCATCCACACTGTGATCCCCAACAACAAACACAGTGACATACACCCCTCCCCAATCCCACCCTTTGCCCATCCAACGCAACCCCAAACGAAACAGAGTGGAGCACACATGGGGACAGATGCTACCCTGCTGGTCTCCCCCGCTGCACTAAGTCACGGGGGATGCTAAACATGCAAGGGTGTCCTTGAACATGTAAACAATAATTGTTAATGACTGGGTGCCCCAGCCCCCACCACTATTCCTCCTGTGTTGTGCTGATCCAATGCCAGAGCCACTTGTAGCACCACAGGAGTGCCAAGCCGTCCCACCCAGGTAGCATGTATCCTTTCTCTGTCTTAGCACTCATTTGTCCCCCACAGGCCATCCACTGCCAGTCCTCAGGGCCATTGACCATGGCACCCTGAGAAACTGTCATATAAAATGTTAGCAACTAGACACCCCCTCATTGCAAATAATCATGAGACAGTTGCTACCTAGTCAAAAGGCAGATTCACTGTTCAAGGGTAGATAGCCACACTATAAGGCTCAGGTGGTCCTAGTCCTGCTCCTGTAGTCTCCAGCCCGGCGGTCATTACCGCCATGGCGGTCGGTGTGGTACACTGGTGGCCAATGTCATAATAGTGGAGGTAGGTCCCTCCAGCCTGTTGGCGGTAATACCTCCACTATACATCAGACCGCCGGGGTCGTAATGACCCCCTGTGTCTTATTTGTTTTGTTTATGATGATGAGCGGCCACACTGGGCCACAGCACAAGGCACACAGGTAGGGTGACCACCTGTCCGTAAATTTCACGAACTGCCCGTAATGTCACCCTGCCGTCCGTTGTCCGTGATGAAAGGTTTAACGGACGGCATTTGTCCATAATTTTAGCCTTTCACCAAAAGGACAACGGACAGCAGGGCTAAATTACGGGCAGGTCAGTTTCCCCAGCTGGCTTGAAAGGCTGGGAGTCTCCTGTGGTCTGAGGGAGGGAGTGGCAGACAGATAAGAAAAGGTCTTCTTGCCAGGGTGCCTCCTTCCCTAGAGAAATGCAAATGTGTGCAACTGGTAAATATGTAAATGCAAAGGGCTTGAAAATCTGCATTGACTTTAATCAGCTTTCTGATGGCAAAGATATTTTCTTTTAGAGAGGTACTGTAATGGTGTTCCAAGGTGAGCTGTGGAGTGTGAGGTTTTAATGGAGCATTATAAAAATGTTAGTACTAGGTATAAACTGTATATTATTCAAATCTGTATTGTATTTTTTTTAATTTAACCCAAATGTATTTGCGCATTTTTTAGCAGCCTATATTATGATGTAATTGTATTTATATAGAGCTTACTACCCCTGATGAGGGATCAAATGCATGTTTAAAATAAGGACTTACAAATTCACAGTTCTTTCAGGGACCTCAGTACCTCATAGTACTAACAAACATTGGCAAAGCCAATAGGTCTCGTCTACGCAAGAGTTGTTGGCTTTGCCAATGTGTTCTAGCCATGTTATTGACCAGAGTGGCTGCTGTTCATGGCTAAATGTTAGTGATATAGTGGTGTGGAGTAGAGTAGAGTGGCACAGGAGCAGTGGCGTAGTGGTGCAGAGTACAGTGCAGTGGGGTACAGTGCAGTTGTTTAGAGTGCATTGGCGTAGAACGTAGAATGCAGTGGTTTAGAGTGCAGTGGAATGGAGTGGTGTGGGGCAGAGTAGAGTGGCATAGAGTGCAGTGGTATAGAGTGGCATACAATAGAGTAGGAGAGAGCACGGTAGTGTAAAGTGGTGCAGTGGCATAAAGTGCAGAGTAGACTCAAGTGGCAGAGAGTGCTGTGGCATAAAGTGGAGTACTGTACTGTGGTGCAGTACAGAGTAGAGTTTAGTGCTGTAGAGTGCAGTTGCGTAGAGTGGAGTGATGCAGAGTAGAGTGGCAGAGAGTGCAGTGGCATAGAATGCAGTGGCGTGTAATGCAGTAGTACATAGTAGATTGGTGTACAGTACAGTGGCGGAGAGTGCAATGTTGCAGAGTAGAGTGTCAGTGCAGTGATGTAGAGTGGCACAGAGAGCAGTGGCGTAGAGTACGATGGTGCATAGTAGAGGACAGTGGCGTGTAGTGCAATTGTTTAGAGTGCATTGGCGCAGAGTGCAGTGACATAGAGTGGCATGGGGTAGAGTAGCATAGAGTGCAGTGGAGTAGAGTTGCATACAATAGAGGGGCAGAGTGCAGTAATGTAGAGTGGTGCAGTGTCATAGAGTGCAGAGTAGACTCACGTGGCATAGAGTGCAGTGGCATTGAGTGGTGAAGACTAGAGTATTGCAGAGTGGTGCAGTGCAGAGTAGAGTATAGTGCCTAGAGTGCAGTGGCATAGAGTGCAGTGGCACAGAATGCAGTAGCACAGAGTAGAGTTGTGTAGAGTGAAGTGCTGCAGAATAGAGTGTCAGTGCAGTGGTGTAGAGTGGTGTAGAGTACAGTGGTGCAGAGTAAAGGGCAGTGGCATACAGTGCAGTTGTTTATAGGGCACTTGCATAGAGTGCAGTGGCATAGAGTGGCATGGGGCAGAGTAGAGTGGCATAGAGTGCATTGGTGCAGAATGTAGTAGTACAGAGTAGAGTGGTGTAGAGTATAGTGGTGGCCAGTGCAGTGTTGCAGAGCAGAGTGTCAGCGTGCAGTGGCGTAGAGTGCATTGAACTACAGTGCAGTGGTCCAAGTGGCGTGAAGTGAAGTGGAGTAAAATAGATTAAGAGTAGAGTGGAGAGGTGCAGGGTAGAATGCAGTGGCATAGAATGCAGTGGCACAGAGTGCAGTGGCGTAAAGTAGATTGTTTCACAGTAGAGTGAAATGGCTTAGAGTAGAGAGGTGCAGGGTAGAGTGGAGTTGCTTAGAGTGGCAAAGAGTGTGATGGCATAGAGTAAAGTAGTGTAGAGTACCATGGCATAGAGTGCAGAGTAGATTAGAGTGATGTACAGTGTATTGATGTAGAGTGCAGGGGCATAGAGTTGAGTGTTACAGAGTAAAGTGCACTAGCATGGAGTGTATTAGCTTAGAGTGCAGTAGCGTACAATGCAGTGTTGCAGAGTGGCATAGAGTGGAGTTGTGCAAATTAGATTGGCGTTGCCTAGACTGGAGTGGTATAGCATGCAGAGATGCAGAGAACAGTGGTGTAGAGAGGTGTAAAGTGCATTGGCATAGAGTAGAGTGGTACAGAGTAGAGTAGAGAGGCATGGTGTTAAGAAGCATAGAGTGCAGTGGCATAATGTGGAGTGGTTCAGAATGGAGAAGAGTGCAGTGCAGTGGCATGGAGTTGTGTAAAATGGAGTGATGCAGAGTAGGGTGCAGTGGTGTGGAGAGGTGCAGAGCAGAGTGGAGTGTGCATGGAGTGGTAACACACTGCCATTACAGACAACACATTTTTGATTTAAATGACCATTACATTTGCACAGACATACAGACAAGCTACACTGTGCACAGATGCAATGATTTGTTTTAATCATATAAAGGTATTTGTTTCCAGCACAGTTCAGAATTGACAAAAATGTGCTTCATTTGTACTCCTAATTCTGACACATTCTGAAGTTTATTTAAATGTTGTCATGTGATAGAAAAAACTCTTTCCTAACCCCAGTATCCAGCAAGATTTTCGAATAAATCCTCTCACTTTAAAGTCAGAGAAAGAAAAGTAAACACTAAGGCCCTCATTATGAACAAGGCGGTAAACACCGCACCGCCAGCGGTAAAAGCCGCCAACAGACGTGCGGTCCGGACCGGCAAATAATGAACCAACTGAAACACAGGCATCCCGAAAACCACCCACTTCCAGCAGAGGAGTGCTGACAACTTTGGCAGAGCCCGCCCACAGACCGACGGAAAGGCCCTACCCGCCCATCAAATAATGAACCACTAGACCGCCGTCAGTTCTGGGGTGGGAACCACCGCCACGCAAAGCCAGGCGGAAACAAACCAAATATAAGAAAACACTCACCGGAGGCTAACACAACACGCTGAAGCAGACATGGATAGAGAGCTGCAGATCATGCCAACTCTTCTCCTTGCCATATACCTCCACGACCCGGACCGCCGACGAAGACGATGACGGTAAGTACCACAACCTACGAAACAAGGCAAGAAAGGGCACAGTTATAGACCCACCCAATCCACCCTCCCTGCAACGCTCCCACAACCCTTCACAGCAGCACAACCCATACACCCCACAGCAAGAGGTACTTACCCAACACAAGGCAAATCCAACCTGTCCAAAGTACATACATGTGCCCCACACCCACAAACAATGAAATGAGAGACCAGGGATCCAGAGGGTGCCGCCAAAAACACAGGCCACACATTAACTTTTTATTGTACTCACTGAGCAAATGAAGTGGAAATAAGGCCAATGGCCAGTCCGTCAGGACACCAGTCCGATGGGCCACAATGGCCCCAACCTGACTCCCACAAGTGCTACGGTACTCCACCTCATAGGGGCAACAATGGGACATCCAGGTACCTCAGAGAACAGGGGCAGGGGGTGGTGGGGATTTATGACAGGGGTGGGGCTTAGATTTACGTTCGGAAGGTGGAGGGGGTTTGGGTTTGGCCTTGGAATGTAGGGGTGTGCTTGGACCGGGTGGAGGCAGATGGAACAGGCTCAGCATGGGGCTTCTTCCTCTCTGGGGAAGGGGCACAGGAATGGGAAGGGTGGTCAGGGCCGGGCTGTGATGTGGAAGGAGTGGATAGGGCAAGGAGGTGTGCACGTTTAGGGATGAGACGGGGTGGGCCAGAGGGTTGGAACAGGTCAGCACGGGAGAGGAAAAATTTCTTTGGTGCAATTGGGTTGGACCTGGAGAAAGGCGTGGGAGTGGAGGTAGAGGGTGCAGTAAGTGGTGTAGGTGTGCGTGATGTGGGTGCAGGTGACTGGGCAGTATGCTGAGGTGTGGTGAATGTGGTGAATGTGTGATGGGTGGGTGTTTTGGTGCCTTTGAGTGTCTTGGGAGGAGGGGGGTGGACACAGTGGGACAAGACAGGCTTCCACTTTGAATGTATGTTGTGTGGCTGTCTGCAAGTCTGGTGAGTGTGCTGCATGTGTCAACTAAAGTAGTTGTGGTGAGTGCAGGTGTGGTGTCTGGGGTGCATGTAGGGATGTGTGCTATTTTGGTGACTGCAGGAATAGGCTCAGCAACAGTGAATGAAGGTGCCGTGCCTGGGGGGGTGTATGTAGAGGGGACAGACAGGGAGGCGAAAGAGGTGGGCACACTGGGGGAAGTGGATGTTGTGTGTGCATGTGTATGTTGGCTGTGTGAATGCTTGTAGTGGGAGGTGTGGTGCTTGTGTTTTGAAGTGTGCTTCTTGTGTGTTGAGGTGTGTGCCTGCGTGTCAGAATGTGTGCTTTGGACGGGTGATGGGAGTGGGCTGCTGGAAGGGGTAGAGGAGGTTGGAGGGGGGACGGAATGACCAGGGACACTGGCTGCCATCCAAGAGGAGGCCAGAGCCTGAAAAGATCTCTGTAGGCCAGACACAGCACCGTGAATTCTATCCAGATAGGCATTGGTCTGCTGCATCTCTGATGCTAGCCCCTGGATGGCATTGACGATGATTGTCTGCCCAACAGAGATGGTTCTCAGGAGGTCAATAGGCTCCTCCGTGAGGGCAGCTGGGCTGATTAGGGCAAGGGAAGAGGTGCCTGGGGCGAAGGAGACGCCCACCCTTCTGGGTGAGCGGGCACGGGCAACTCAGTGGGGAGCAAATGGGAGGGCGGTGATGGTATGGGGGGTGGCGGAAGATGACACAGTAGGTGTGGGGAGACTAGGGTCTGCCACTGCCAGAGAGCCCCCATCGGAGGAGGTATCGGAGTCATTACATCCAGTGGTAGTTGCCTCCCCCGTGGTGCCCCCCTCGCCCTCCAACCCACTGGTCCCCTTGGCGTCGGCCGATTCTGTCTCTGAGGATCCGTGGGCCGCTGCATCCCCAATAAGCGGTGCCTCAGCTTCCTCGCCAGATGATGCTGATGTACACAGACAACACAAGAGAACAGGGATGGGGAGACAAAAAAGCAGACACTTGTAAATAGCTGAATGGATTTTAACATAGTGGTTCATACATACACCCACCCAGAAGACCCTCCTACAGGCAGCACCTACCGCTATGCCCAAGGCTATACCCCTGACTAGTGGTCACCCTGCTCTACAGCCATTCCCCAAGTAACTTAAGGACCCGAAGTGTAGTAGACCTGACAAAACACCCATATTCCCCACGGGGCCATAATGTAGATGGACATCAGTCAGAGTCCCTGCAACTAAGCAGCATAAGTCCGAATGTACACACACACACATCCATCAAGGGACAAATAAATGGGACATGTACTCACCCACCCCCTTGTGACTGCTGTGCAGCCTTCAAGCGCCCATCCAGGTCTGGGTACGCCACTGCCAGGATGCGTTGCATAAGGGGGGCCAGTGCCCGACGGGCACCCCTCCCCCGTTGGGAGGACTTCCCCAGCTGGGCCTCGCAGATCTTACGCGCCCAGTGCCGCAGGTCTTCCCACCTCTTCCTGCAGTGGGTGCTCCACCGGTTGTAGACCCCCAGGGTCTGCACCTCCTTGGCGATGGCATGCCAAAGTGCCCTCTTCTGGTGGACGCTTACCTAAAAGGGACACACATAAATGTAACACAGAGGTCAGGCACTGGCCAATCATATACAGCTGACTATATGTCCACTATGGGATGGACAGTATAAACCGACGAACAGCACATACACATGCAGCATGTCAGGAGCCCTGGCCCATCCAGTGTCAGATGTGCACACATGTATGCAGCCAACACCAGCCATTACACACATCCATGGCCCCCAATCCTCCTACTCACCTGTACCTCTGGCTGTCCGTAGAGCTTGGCGTAAAGGGGCAGGACCCTGCCAACAAGCCTCTCCAATTCCTCTTGGGTGAAGGCTGGGGCCCTTTCCCCTGCAACACGTGCCACTTCCATGACCAGAGGCAGGACACAGCAGTACACTCAGTGGAGTACCTGCTTGCACGAGATGAGGGAGTCAAGTGAAGTTGGGGTGACGAGTTTGCGTACGCACCGCGGCGGTGTGCACCATCACCGTCGGCAGCGATCATGATACGCTAGGATTCCCTATTGACATCCATGTTAAACAATGTGTTGGCGCACAGCAGTAAACACTGCCTTACGCTGGTACGTCAATCGGTAGCGGTATGAGGTCACTTCAACAACGACAGTAGTGGATTACATGGGGCAGACATTTTGGCAAACACTACGCATTTTTAAAACTCACATCTGCACAATGCAGGCCCATTGTTCCCCAAACACCCATAGGCATGTGGCAATTAACTTTACCGCACCTGACAAGCCCTGATCTATCATTGTGGTCAAGTTGCTGTTATGTCATACACACTATGCATTTGTGTCGATGACAATCATGCCAGCAGTGCTCAATGACTGACAATGTGTGCCGATGTATGTGTGTTTCTCATACGTGTTTTCAACTCCTCCTAGGTACAGACCCTTGTGGGAAGGAAGGGCCCCATCATTGTACAGACCACTTGTGGATTTGCGGACCATGGTGGAGCGTCACATCATTATCAATTACAGACTCACTAGTGCAACTATTCTTGAACTTTGTTCATTACTGGATTCTGCACTGACTCCGGCAAATTGTAATCAGCATGCCATCCCTACTGAAGTGCAGGTGATTTCTGCACTCCATTTCCTGGCCACTGGCTCATTTCAAGTGACAGTGGGCATGGGTGCAGGTTTTTCACAGCCAATGTTTAGCATTATACTGACAAGATTCCTGAATGCATTTGTACGTCACCTGCAGTCTTATGTGAGGTTTCCCCAAAGTGCTGACCTCCCTGCCATCAAGTCGAACTTCTATGCCTTTGCCAACATACCCCATGTGATAGGTGCCATCGATGGCACCCACATAGCTATCACCCCCCCAAAAGTCAGTGAACAGGTGTACAGAAACAGGAAGAAATTTCATTCTATGAACATTCAATTGGTGTGTACTGCAGACCAGTACATCACACATGTGAATGCCATGTTCCCTGGTTCAGTCCATGATAAATTTGTGCTGAGGAACAGTAGTGTGCCACACAAGATGAAACAACTACAAGAGGACAGAGGATGGATCATAGGTAGGTGTTTCTGTCACTTATTGCCACCTAGCACACAGCCTGGCTGTCTGCCTCTGAGGCTTGTCATTTATTTAAAGTTGTGTTGTGCACCTTTTTCTAGGTGATTCTGGCTATCCCAACTTGCGTTGGCTCCTGACACCAGTGAGGAATCCTGGAACAGATGCAGAGAGGAATTACAATGATGCCCATGGGCGTACTAGGAGGGTGATAGAGCGCACAATAGGTCTCCTGAAGGCTAGATTTCATTGTGTACATATCTCTGGCGGTTCCCTGGCCTATGGGCCTGAAAAGGTGTGTAGAATAGTGGTTGCCTGCTGCATGCTGCACAACGTGGCTGTCAGAAATTCTATCCCCCTCTTGGAGGAGGAGGGTGCTGTATATCCAGACCAGCTTCCTCAGAGAGGGGATGAGAGTGATGGTGAGGATGAGGAAGGGGAAAATGTAAACTCCAAGAGCCAACTGATACACCTTTACTTCCAGTAACTATGTGGGACAATTGGCTGAGATTGGTGTCTGTGCATCAACTGTCAGTGTGCCTTGTCATCTAGGGGTGATTGGATCAATACTAATTGCCACTGTGACCAGGTCTGCATAGGACAGATTACAATTGTGTCCACTATTTCAAGACATATTCAGGCACAACAACATGTAAGGCGTGTGGTGCTTTTCATGCTACTCAGGTACAAATAAGGGAGTTATCAACCAGTTGCATCCATACTTCACTTTGTTCACACTTAATGACAGGGGACATTGTTACAGGTGGAAAATGTGTTTTATTTGGTGCAGGGATAACATTGTGCAGATTACAGTGATGGGAGTGGGTAATGGTGGTTATCCAAAATGGCAACATGGTGGCAGCATTGTTGGCAGTATTGGTAGTTCCATCCATGCTTACATGAGTTTTCATTATTTGTAGCACAGTTTGGTGGTTGACTGAGTGGGACACTTGGTGGACAGTTTTTAGCAGAGTCACTTCTTAGAGAGGGCTTTGTTCTTGGCAGGTGTTCCTGTCCCATATCTTGGCCTGAGGGTCCGTTTGGGCGCCTGTTGTTGGCCTGTAGGGGTTGAGATGGAGGTCCCCAGTATTTCCTCTGAGGGTAGTACATGTGAGGTTGATGCTGATGCTCTTGTTGTCCAGTCTGGATCCTGTGCTGTAGTGGGGGCTTCCTGTTCTGTGTGGGCCTCAGGCTGTGTTTGGACAAGCTGCAGCAGCGCACCTGCTATGCTGGCCATTGTGACATGGTGCAGTTTCCACTGCTCCATGGCCTCTTGGTGGTGTGCTTGCTGCATCCCCTGACTGTGCTCCAGGGTGGATACTATCTGGACCAATCTGTCCTGGGTATGGTGGTAGGCTCCCAGGACCTCTGAAATCACATCCTGGGCTTCAGCATCCATCCTGTGACCTCCCCCCTGGGCCACTGATGCCCTCCCACTGGGCCTAGTCCCCTGTGCCTGTGTCCCTTGCACTGGTCTGGCGGTACCACTTGTACTGGGGCCATCTTCCTGCCTGTTGGTAGGGGGTGACTGTGACCTCTGTACTTGTGTCCCACCAGTCTGTGGCCTGGAATCACAGGTGTGAGGACGGTTGCCCTGGGCTGCTGTTATTGGCTGGGTGGTAGGGGTGTCAGTGGTATCCACGGTAGGGCTGCTGGATGGTGACAGTCCAGGACTCTGTGAGGGGCCAGCCTGATCATCTGTGTCCAGGGTTCCATCCCCAGTGTCCTGTGAGGGGCCTCTGTCTCCCTGTGGGGCACTGGCACTCCTTGTCCTTTCCATCAGGGTGGCATGGGTGGTGGTGCCTTTTGGGGGAAATGGACGTCTGTTACATTAGCATGGTTGGATGGGGTGCAGAGGCCTGGGGGGGAGGGGTGCAGCTTACACACTTTGGAGCCATGCAGGATACTTTGGTGAGGTTGGCATTGCTTTTAGCTTAGGATGTGGAGGTGCATTGTAGGTGTTATAGGCCATTGCGTTTCCTTGCAGGGGTGGGTGGGTGTGCATAGAGGGAGGGATGTGGGCCTGCTAGTGGGTTTGTGGGCATGCAGGGGGAGTGGATTCAGTGCCTGTGGGCTGGGTGGGGTAGTGGTCCTGGTGGGTGTTGGAGGGGTGGGGTGGTCCATGCATTCCAGGTGTGATGGATATGGGGTAATTGTAGACGACTTACCCGAGTCCATTCCTCCAGTGAGTCCAGTGAGGCCCTCAGGGTGCAGAATGGCCAGTACCTTTTCCTCCCAGTCAGTGTAGTTGGGTGGTGTTGATGGAGGTCCTAACCCCAGTCTTCTGGACTGCAATGTGGTGCCTAGATGCCATGGCCCTGACCTTCCCCCGCAGGTCGTTCCATCTCTTGCGGATGTCTTCCCTGGTGCGTGGATGGTGTCTCACTGCATTGACCCTCTTGACAATGGTCTGCCATAGCTCCATCTTCCTGGCGATGGGTGTGTGCTGCAACTGAGCCCCGAATAGGACCTTCAGGAACTCATCCACCATGATCCTTAGCTCCCTTTCTGTGAAGCGTGGGTGTTTGGGAGGTGCCATGGTGCGTGCCGTGAATGGTGTCTGGTGTGGATCTAGTTGAGGGTGCTCTTGTGTGGTTGGGTGTGAGTATTGTGGATTGTGGCGTTTGGTGTCTGCTTCTGGTGTTCTCTGTCTTCGTTAGCCTACTTTCATTGCAAAGGATTGTGGGGTGTGTCTGTGAGTGTTTTATGGTGTTGTGGATGTGTGTCAGATGTGTGGGTTTCTAACTTATCCAATGTGTGCACTTCTTACTGTTGGGTCCACTTGCTGCCCATGGCGGTCTGCTCCGCCAATGGTCGTTCGGCTTCCACTGACCGCTGCGGTGATTTGTGCATCATTATTTGGAGGGTGGGGTGTTGGTGTGCTCGGCGGTGGCGAGGTGGGAGGTCCAGCATTTCCGTCGACAATGTCCTGGCGGAGACTGGTGGATGGGTGATTTTTGTCGGAATCAGATTTTTGCATCATTATATGGCGGGTTTCTGTTCCCCACCAATGGCGGTCTTCTGTTCACCGTCGCAACGGTGGTCGGCGGTGTTTGCTGCTGTGTTCATAATGAGGGCCTAAGTTCCCACCGAAGACAGAGCCTGACATTTTACTTTGTTCTTTGAATGCACAGCAAATGTGATGAGATAAGAACAATATTTACGGGCCTGTTTACAGAAAGGGAGCAGTCGGAAGGGTACTGTAAATAAGGTTTGGGCAAGGGAAGGGGCAAACTCAAGCTGCATAGCCTAAAACAAATAAAGCCAGCAAATTGAAAGCAACAAAATGTGAGTTACAAACTACAAGGCCAATGGCAAGCAAAGGGCGGAATGCATTCCCAAGGAAGCTCTATGAATGTACTAAGGTCCATATCTATACTTTTTTAGCGCCGCATTTGCACCGCTTTTTGATGCAAAAACGGCGTAAACTTGCAAAATACAGCTGTATTTTGCATGTTTGCGCCACTTTTGAGTAAAAAAATGATGCAAATGCGGCACTAAAAAAAGTACAAATATGGGCCTTAAAGTGACAGCCGTGGGATACTTTTAAGACACTTGCTGCATGCCACTGATGGAGTTGCTCTGAGCACAGCCATCCTGTTCGAGTGGGAAGACTTAGCAAAGATAGTGCAGGAGCACAGGGTTTACAGGTTCTAGCAAGGCAAGAGAAAGCTGTGCATGATAACCCCGGATGGTGAGCCATAGAATGGTCAGTAGGAAACAATGGGCAGTGCATTAGGCCTTCCTTAAAAGTCTTTACGGATAAACCCCATCTCATGCAGGGAGGTGAGCAGAAAGCCAGCGAGCCACCCATTGGACCTGTGCAGCTGAATAATAGCATTCTAAGTCAAGAAGACCTAGGCGGTCATTACAACCCTGGCGGTCCAAGACCGCCAGGGATGTTATGACGGAAGCACCGCCAACAGGCTGGCGGTGCTTCCCAGGTCATTACGACCGCGGTGGAAGCGCCGCGGTCGCACCGCCGGGGCCGGCGGTTTCCCGCCACAATGGCCCCGGTGGTTGTAATCCGCCAGGGCAGCGCTGCCCAGGGGATTACGAGTCCCCCTACCGCCAGCCTTTTCCTGGCGGTTTGAGCTGCCAGGAAAAGGCTGGCAGTACGGGGAGTCGCGGGGCCCTTGGGGGCCCCCTGACAGGGCCCAGTGCAGCTTTTCACTGTCTGCTATGCAGACAGTGAAAAGCATGACGGGTGCAACTGCACCCGTCGCACAGCCGCATTACCGCCGGCTCCATATGGAGCCGGCTCCTATGTTGCGGCCAAGATCCCCGCCGGCCCAGCGGGGATCTCCAAATGGCCGCGGCGGGGGTGCAGCTGCATTGGCGGTCCGATCTTGGCAGAGGTCGTAATGAGGGCCCTAATCCACCAGCAGTCACGGGTAGCTTTACAGTGGAAAGAGCTACCTGACTGCGCCGCAGTGACCAAATCAGATGTGTGACATGTCTGAAGAAGTAATGCAGGATGAGCAGGAGAAGGTTTGCAAAATAATACTATCATTGAGGTAGCACACCATCTTCACTAGTGCCACGTGGCCCACTACAGAAAGCAGAAGAGAAGACCAAAAAGTAAACTGGGTTTGGAGGGACCGTGACGCTCTGCCGAGATTTCCATCCTGCAAATCAGTGGGAGAATGGTCAATATTAATCACCAGGTATCAAAAGGTAACTGGTTCCCAGTTCAATCTGAGATCTAACTGTATATAAAGGGGGAAACAGTGCCAGTTACTTTTTGTTTGTGCAATTTACATCCCAAATATTTTGAAGATTAGGGACAACCCAGATCACTAGTTTGGCTTTTGCTCAATTTCAAAACCATTTAAAGACATGGACAAAGCGGGCAATGGCCTTGCATAATCTTGCAAGGGGCCTGGCACCTGCTCACCCTTCACAAGCACGAACAACGGACCAATGCACCTGAAGAGTTTTCCAAGATGGATGGGTGTTGCTTGTTCAACCACTTGACAGTGCCTCTTCTGTTTCTCTCCTGTGTGCAGAGACAACTCCCCAGGTACCCAATACCTTCCAATAGTCTTGGTGGACCCATCTTGTCTGATTTTAGGAATTGTCCCACCTTGTTCTCTTCCTTATTTATCTAGTTCTTAGCAGCAACCCTTTGAATCACTTGCTGTGGATCTCCCATTTGATCTTGATTTCATCCTCCTCTTTTATTATCTTTTATTGGTAGTCCGGGCTCCCATTTCTGAGATAAATGTAGCGTCCCAGACATACACTGTAGTGCTGTGAGACTACAGAGAAGTTGTGGGTACCTCACATCCTGACATTAGGTGTGAGACTGTCGCCCACACCATCTGCCCTGCCTCATTAAATTTATTTTAGGATGAAAGTCCATGGGCGGTTGGGGGTGAGCCAGATATTTTTGTTCAATTTGTTTAAACTCGTATAAGGTTAGTTACCTTAATGTTTCCCAAACTGTTTGCCATGGGGTTTTAAAATGTTCAGAAACATAATCAAAATGCTGCTGTTTCTCTCTCTTCAAGAAAGATTGAGTAGATTTGGGTAGGGGTGATGACCTTGACACAGTGCTGAAGTACATTAATTTACTACTGGACAAGGACGTAATGTGACACCTGAATATAGCACACCAGGAGGCAATCACAAAAAGACCACCGTTAATACATAATGCTATGTTAAAAAAGAGTAAATAAATGCACCAACATAGAGAGGCCTGGCCTCTCTTGGGTGTGTCTGTAAAACTGACATTTGTTCTTGAATTTTTGTCCTGAATTTTGACCCTTTGTCCTGAATTTTTGTCCTGAATTTTGACCCTTTGTCTTGAAATTTTTACAGTCCTGCCCAGAATTTGTCTCAATGCCAGGTGGTCACCCTACACCCAGGTCACACAGGCACTGCAGAGTGCAGACCAGCCGGCGGACCACGTGACAAAGCAGCCACACCCCTGACAGGGAAAAACAGCACCTCTGCCACCGAGAATTCTACAGCCTCCAGGCGCAGGCAATGAATCGAGAGTGTCACAAAGTGGTACGCCTCCTGCAAAATTCTGTCCACACTCTGCGTCAATAAGGAGCACTCCAATACTTGGGGGCCCCAGTGCATTGTCCTTCACTGCCTATGCAGGTTCACTGGGGCCGCTCAGGGTTCTCCAACTGCACACCCCTCTCCGCCTCCACAGTGTCACCAACACAATGGGGCCCCAATGTCAGAATATAATGCCACATTCCCTATGCCATCCCAGCCCTGTCCCAGGGCCTGTCTCACTCACCAGCCCAGCGCGAGCATAGAAATGGCTCCAGGTGCCCCCGTCAGCATGGGGCTGCAGTCCCCACCAGACTTAGCCATCGCAGGCGGTCACACATCCTCGAGGACTCTCGCCAGGGGCCAGTCACCACCTGCTGGTCTGTCCGTGGCCCTGGCACATTCAGTTAATGGCGCCTCTCCTCAGGGTGCCTAGGGCTAACCCTCAGCACACTGCAGCTGCCTCAGTAAGTGCAGGCCTTCGTTCCATCTGTGGGGTCCCAATGGTCCATCACCAATGCTCAGTGCAGCGCTCAGGATCTCTCCAGCCTCAGAGGCCTCGAGCAGACCCTCTGTCACTCGGGGTCGGCTGCCCTACGCTCGCAAGCATGCGGTTCCGGGACAGGCCCCAAATTGATTTTCTATCATGTCTGTGCCCCCACGGCCCGCTTCAGACGGGAGTCAATTGGGTCCCCCCACCCAGGAGGGCCACAGCAGCTCAGCTGCTGCACCTGTTGCGGTGCTTACCCCGCAATAATTAGGCTGCGATGTCATCTCACAGGTTTGTCCTTGCGGTCGTCATTGATCGACCTCCTATGGTCTGCCGGTAGCATTTTACAGCACGATTTCTGCCCCAGTGCAGCCAAAATCAGTCCCAGGTAGCAGGCAGATGGCTGGGACAGCTGTATAGAAGCTTAAAGCAACAGAATTGTTGAGGATAGTTATACGCAAGAAGGAGCTCGCCTAGATGGTGGCCATCTTCAGGCCAGGCAAATTCCACTCCCAATGGGGCTTATGTTTTAACTGTGTGAAGCTTGTTAGTTACTGAGATCATTAGCTGCTAGCCACCTTTGCCATTGGGTATCTTTTCCCTTCCATTGAGACCAGTGCTCCTTATTTTTCTGCCCGTAAAGATCTACTCTAGAGAAAGCACATTCCACCTTCTTCTAATTGGCACCTTTATTAAATTCATCTTTTGATGCTATATTTGCTGACACCTGCTTCTTCTGAATTTACTTGACCTGTCTACAACTTTACTTTAGTATTAGGGCGTTTTCTTTATGGAAACAGGTCTTTGCCTCAATTTACTTATGTTGCCTTTATTTTACAATATTCGCTTTACTAACTGAACTACTTGGGTTATCTTCATTTATGCTGTATTCAAGTGAATATCAATTTAAGTCTCATTGGTATGAATGGAGACTGCAACTTTACTAATTTGCTAATACACCTTTATGGTTTGCAATCTACTCCCCTCTTTTGTTAATGTGGACAAAGTCTGTTTCACTGTTAATGCAATGTTAATGAATGTGTGATTTCAGCCTCAGTTCGAGATACAGATCCATCCTGGTGGTTTGTGGAACTCCAAGTTTGCGGCTGGTTAGCGTGGTGAAAATATCATCCTTATCTAATAGGTTATCAATAGTTACACTATGCCCTCACCCACTACCTTAGGAGAATTGTAAAACCTCACAATGTGCAAACGTGATTGTGAAATAATTTCCAAGGTTTACCATATACTTGTCATAAAGAGGCCATGTGCAGCTGGAAAACCTACAACAGTTGGGAAGCTGATCTACAGAAATATCTGACAGAGACTGGAGGGGTTCACCCAGGACACTAAGAGAAATAAAAATTTTAGAATGCTCCCGACAATCAAAGTTTAAATATTAACTCACAGTATATTGTACTAGACAGAGACTATGATGCATGAAACATGATCACTCTCCAATTTGCTTACAATGCCTTTCAAAGAAGAGTGACTTTTAAAATATGGTTTAGGAATACCAAGTAATTCCTTTTTTTCATGATGGTTCCTGGGTTCTGTTGAGGGCCATGGGTTGGAGGTTCATTTTGACCTGAAAGATGCCATTAGTAGGCATAAGAGAAGATGGCATTAGTAGGCATTACTAGATATCGTAGAAGGCCACGAGGTGACTCGATACATTATCAGGACCCTGAACTTTGGGCTTATCATAGCCAAACGGAACATTATGCAGAACTGATTAAACAAAGAAGCATCGGAAAGCAACAGTTCAAATACCTAGGTATATGGATCACATGGCACCCAATTATGGCCTATAAGGCAAATCTCGAACCACCGATTAAACAATTAGAGCAGGAGGTAGGGCACTAGCAGACACTTCCGCTCTCACTGTGGGGCAAAGCTGCAATGTTTAACATAGTGGCACTGCCACACCTGCTGTACGTCCTACAAAACTGCCCATACTGGGTGCCAGACCACTTCTTTGGCAGGGTAGATTCCCTGCTTCGCAATCTACTTTGGGTAGGGAAATCTCCTAGGATCGCCTTGAGAGTTCTACAGAGATCCAAATACGAGGGAGGTATAGCCTTGCCGAATATAAAAAAATACTACGAGGCGGCACACATAAGTGTGGTAAACGAATGGGTACATGCTGATTGGGATGACCCGGCATTTTATCCGAGAAAAGATAGGGCTTGAAGACAACAGCTATATGCACACATTTTATGGGGGCAAATTATCACCGAACGCATGCCCCGCAACCAAAACAGTAGTGGCAGTGTGGCAGAGGCTAACATCGGAGATGGGCTGGAAGGGTAGATTTACCCCCAAAACACCACTCTGGGAGGAAACTAGACTAAAGCAGGTAGTGGCACTGAAGGGCTTCTCAGTCTGGAATGCTATAGGACTATCCAGCTTGGCCGACGTGTGGGACGCAAATGGAGTGGTGCCCTTTGCGCACTTACGCCTAACGTACGAGATGCCGGAAACACAATGGTTACAATACGCTGCACTTCGTCACGCACTTTGGGCGTGCACATCACCGGACACTGAAATGCAGGAAGAATCCCCTTTGGAAACTAGACTCCTCAACGGGGAAATAAATAGGAAACTCACTTTGCTGACACATGGCACCCTTATGAGGAACACACAAAAGTCTCTTTTGCCCTTACAGGCTAAATGGGGTCACGACCTGGGGGAACTGGACGAGGAGGACTGGCAAGAAGCGATTGGCGCACCCGGCTGAAGTGGCCATTAAAGCCAGCTACCGACTGATCCCATTGAAAGTTCTACACAGAGTGTACTATACCCATACCCTAGTCCATAAGATAAGTAAGATAGCAGACGCGTATTACCTCCGAGACTGTGGTATAGAGGGCTCTTTCCTGCATACACTGTGGGCCTGCCCTCACATCCGGCCCTTCTGGGAGGGAGTGGGTCGAACTTTGAAAGCAGCCACTGGTAATGAACTGGACCTGACACCGAAAATGGTGCTATTGGGATTGTGTGAAGACACAGATCACACACGATATAAAGATACTTGATTAACCTGGGATGTATTGGAGCCAAACAAGACATTGCACTAAAGTGGGGTTCAGACACCCCCCACACAGATAGGGAGTAGCAAAGGGGAATGGAATACTGTAGAAGTCTGGAAAAAAAGATAAATAAGGGACGAGGATGTGCACAAAAATTTTAGAAAATATGGGGAGACTGAGGAACCTAGGGGGAATAACCTGGGGCCCTGATGAAACAGACTCCGACTGGTAATGCTTTCACCCCCTCCCCCCCCCACCTTTAGAGGGGGCAGCCATTGTGGACACCAGCAGGCTTATGGATAAGCTAACCATGGGGAACTAGGAGGTATTGATATACTGGTACACCATTGGTTGTGGACTGGGTGGAGGGTCAGGTAGAGAGGGGTAGTGATCGAGTTCTGGTTGTTCTTACAGAATATATGGTAATAATTAATGTTGATGTTACATCTTTAATAAATGAATAAAAAGATGTTACAAAAAAAAAAGAGGCATCAGAGATTGGGAGCTGGGTCCAGTGTATGGACAAATTAGTGGTTATTGCAAAGCACAAGTGTGCCCTAAAGAAGAAACAATTTGGGGTCCATCGATATTCCACTTGAATATAAACGTACCTACCTTTGACCCCATGAGGTCTTTGATCTTGATTACATTTGTTTGGGCACCTGCTTACTATATTATTTTTGGCGCTCATTCTCTAAGCAGTAAACTGCTCTGTGATTATGAACATGTACTCATGGTCTTATTTATGTTTTGATTCCATAGTATTCACCCAGATATAAAATGCCAATTACACTGTTTGTAAAAAAAGAAGCAAGCAAGTGACCACATTGAGTTGTCTTGGATACCTGGTAGGTGGCAGAAAAACCAGGATTCAGACCATCTTGGATTGGGAGACCTGTACAATGTATGCTCAAATGCGGTCATTCTTGAGTGTCACTTGGCACTATGAAGATTATATGTAGCAGAGGAGTTCCACTGAGGCACTTCACACAATGATAACTTACGGGAAGTAACCCAAAATGGTTAAATAGACTGGTGATAAGTGCAAAAACGTTTGATCAAACAAAAATGCATCTGTGAGGCATTAGTTCTGAAGGCATTGGATCTCTGTCAGTCCTTCATTATGATGACTTACCTTGATCAGGACTGTACTGGCCCAAATCAATGAGAAATATCTAGAGTCACAGATTAGCCACGGGTTGCTGCCCAGTGAGCAGAATGGACCACAGTCACAAATAATGTTTTGCAATGGGTTAGGTTCTGAAAAGTTTTCTTTCATACTTGCTTAGGGACATCTTTATTGTTACATTAGATATCACAACCTTATTTTGGTTGATGGGCATAAAGGGGACAATCCTAAGGAGAGGCGGTACATTCACTGCCTCTGATCTTACAATGAAGCACAAACACATAATTTTCAATGAAACTGCAGATGGACTTTGAGGAAATTCCAACAGTTAGATGAATGGGTTGCCTCTAGTTTGAAATAGACACTCTATTCATTCTAGAAATGGGAAGGTGTATGGCGGAAAGTCTGCTGATGCATTTTCCAGCATGCTCCTTCGTTCATCTAATGTTCTCCTGTACCTTTGCTATTTTGCTATGTTTGGGAGGAACCAGGTTTGAATGTCAGCATTGACTCAACATCCTGTGATCCTGGGCAAATCACTTTATCACCCTGTGCCTAAGAATTAAAGTGATCTTGTGCAATGAACATGGTGCTCACACAAAGTGCTCCAAGGCCTCTGGGTTGAGGTTGTGCTTAAAAAAAGGTTTGAATTGTTCTTTGTGCCCCCTCTTATCAGAGGATTCAATACTTTTTGGGGTGCTGCACATGATTAGATGCACACTGTCTCCTAGGTAAAATCCATATGTACACCCAATATTGGGAACTGCTTCCTCCTAGAAAGACCCCTTGGTGTAAGAGGTTTGGTAAAATGGTGGATGGAGTAGGATAGGTAGTACTCTCCTTGGGGATGTATGGGCCGGAACTCATGTACTGGTGTTTGGGGATCTGCAAGAACAGTACAAACTTTCTCATGCCGAGTTCCACAAATACCTGAAGTTGTATCATGCGCAGACAATATTACACCCAACACCTAGATCCCACAGGTCAGTCCTCTTGAAGTTAAATTGTTGATAGCAAAGCTACAGAGCAGAGCTATTTCACAACTGTATCGCTCCTTAGTCATCAATGCCCCAGGACATTTCCCTGGGCTGAGGTGGAGGTGGGAGGCTTGGTGGGGGAGCTTGAAGATGCCGAGTGGTACGCGGCTAGGATGGCCCTGGGAGCTGGCTATCGCCAAGTGCCTTTGACTGGTTCAGCTTAATTACCTACACATTACTTGTATGACCCGTATATGGCTTCACCGGTATGGTAGGAACCCTCAGACCGGCTGCTTCTGGTGCTCTTGGCTGGATGCCCATTTTTTTTCCATGTGGTCTGCTTTTGCCCGATATTGGTGCCCTATTGCGAGGGGATAGAGAAGAAGCTCTCATCAGCCTTGGGCTGGCCCTTAGACCTTACTCCCAGGATTGCTTTGCTAGGGCTGCTGGAAGACGTAGGTGGGCAGAGAATGGAGTGAAGCTTTATTGGGGTTGCAACACTGATTGCCAAGTGGGATATCACCTGCAAATGGAGGCCTCTGAATCCCCTCCTCTGTGGGGGAATGGCAAAGTGGAGTAGATTGGTGTACTCAACAAGAACAGCCTATCTACGAAGCTCAGTGTTGTCCCTGGAAAGATGGGAAGATATGGGGCAAATGGTGGGATTATCACGGACTAGATGCGGGGAATGTCTAAGATTCAGTAATGCTTTGTACTGTACTATGTTGTGCAAAGGTAGTCTTGGTCTTTTTTGGTTGTCAGTGTATGCAAAAATAAAAAAAAGTTGATATTAAATAATGGTGGATGGATACTGCTCCCTGGGAAACAATAGGGTTGCTGGTTCATGGTATGAAGCCATGGCAACATCCAGTGTTAGACTGGATAAGATATGCCGTCTCTGCCCGGGAACTCTTTGTCTTTCCACAGTATTGAAAAATCCATATTTCCTCCCCTCCTGCTCTGATTGGCCAGGGCTTTTGAGTTTGTAAGTTATATTTTCTGTGCTTTATGTTATTGCCCAGCTCCACGTACTGCAAATAAAAGCAGGGAGAGCTCCCTAATTCACCACAAAATGTCATTTTCCCCACACCTGTGTCAACTCTGAATCAGATTGTGAGGAGAATTCTAGTGATTATGCTTGCCCTAGCATAGGGCAGCCTTCCTTGGAGTATTGTGGGGGTTCTGTGTAGTAAGGCAGACTCCTTGACATACTGTGAATATTCTAGGCATTGCAGCCGCCCTTGCATAGGGTGGCCCATTTTAGCATAAAGGAAGAATTCCAGCTGTGAAGGTATCCCCGGCATAAGGTTGCCCTCTTTGGTATAATGTGATTTTGTAGGTTTAATAGAGGATCTGGCTTGAGACTGCTTGCCTTGTTTTATGTAGAGCATTCAGAATATTATGGCGCAGTTAGCATGAGGTGGCTGTCCTTGACACAATAGGATAACATCATCCTGACCATCTTCGAAATGTTGGCCACTTTTAGCATATTATCAACGTTTCTGTGCATAGCTGAAGTAGCATTGGTGCCACCCAGGGCTTCTGAGGACCACCTTAACAATGACAATTGGTGGATACCAAAAGCATTTGATGGGTTGTACTAGCATATGGTTGTTACACATGTGAGGCAGTTCTGTTTCCATGAAGCACTGTTACATATAAATAATTTATAAAAAATGGCAAACTCCCATTTGAGGAGGAATCTGATGCATTTAATGCCAAATACACTTCTAGTAGTAGTAGTCATAGTATGTATCTAAATAACTGCAGTCTTATGTTTGGTTGGTTGCATTTATTTATTAAAAATGATACGCTGGAATTTGGAAACAGAATCTGTGTGTTTTGAGGCGACAGGAAGCTGAGGATTAGTGACTAAATCTTTATGCTGTAGGAAAGTAGCCTCTTTCTAGCCTTGTTACCCCCACTTTTGGCCTGTTTGTGAGTATATGTCAGGGTGTTTTCACTGTCTCACTGGGATCCTGCTAGCCAGGGCCCAGTGCTCATAGTGAAAACCCTATGTTGTCAGTGTGTTTGTTATGTGTCACTGGGATCCTACTAGGCAGGACCCCAGTACTCATAAGGTGTGGCCTATATGTGTTGTATGACTGAGGCTCTGCTAACCAGAACCTCAGTGTTTATTCTCTCTCTGCTTTCTAGATTTGTCACTGCAGGCTAGTGACTAAATTTACCAATTCTCATTGGCACACTGGTACACCCATATAATTCCCTTGTATATGGTACTTAGGAACCCAGGGTATTGGGGTTCCAGGATATCCCTCTGGGCTGCAGCATTTCTTTTGCCACCCATAGGGAGCTCAGACAATTCTTACACAGGCCTGCCACTGCAACCTACGTGAAATAACGTCCATGTTATTTCACAGCCATTTTCCACTGCACATAAGTAACTTATAAGTCACATATATGTCTAACCTTCACCTGGTGAAGGTTGGGTGCCAAGTTACTTAGAGTGTGGGCACCCTGGCACTAGCCAAGGTGCCCCCACATCGTTCAGGGCGAATTCCCCGGACTTTGTGAGAGCGGGGACACCATTACACGCGTGCACAATACATAGGTCACTACCTATGTATAGCGTCACAATGGTAACTCCGAACATGGCCATGTAACATGTCTAAGATCATGGAATTGTCACCCCAATACCATTCTGGTATTGGGGGGGTGACAATTCCACATTCCCCCGGGTCTCTAGCACAGAACCCGGGTACTGCCAAACTGCCTTTCCGGGGTTTCCACTGCAGCTGCTGCCAACCCCTCAGACAGGTTTCTGCCCTCCTGGGGTCCAGGCAGCCCTGGCCCAGGAAGGCAGAACAAAGGATTTCCTCTGAGATAGGGTGTTACACCCTCTCCCTTTGGAAATAGGTGTGAAGGGCTGGGGGGGAGTATCCTCCCCCAGCCTCTGGAAATGCTTTGATGGGCACAGATGGTGCCCATCTCTGCATAAGCCAGTCTACACCGGTTCAGGGATCCCCCAGCCCTGCTCTGGCGTGAAACTGGACAAAGGAAAGGGGAGTGACCACTCCCCTGACCAACACCTCCCAGGGGAGGTGCCCAGAGCTCCTCCAGTGTGTCCCAGACCTCTGCCATCTTGGAAACAGAGGTGTTGGGGGCACACTGGACTGCTCTGAGTGGCCAGTGCCAGCAGGTGACGTCAGAGACCCCCTCTGATAGGCTCTTACCTTTCTTGGTAGCCAAACCTCCTTTTCTGGCTATTTAAGGTCTCTGCTTTGGGGAATTCTTCAGATAACGAATGCAAGAGCTCACCAGAGTTCCTCTGCATCTTCCTCTTCGACTTCTACCAAGGATCGACCGCCGACTGCTCCAGGACGCCTGCAAAACCGCAACAAAGTAGCAAGACAACTGTTTCCTGGTGGTGCATGCTCTGGGGGTCGCCTGCCTTCACCCTGCACCAGAAGCTCAGAAGAAATCTCCAGTGGGTTGACGGAATCTTCCCCCTGTTAATGCAGGCACCAAAAGACTGCATCACTGGTCCTCTGGGTCCCCTCTCATCCCGACGAGCATAGTCCCTGGAACACAGGAACTCTACCCAAGTGACTCCCACAGTCCAGTGGCCCTTCAGTCCAAGTTTGGTGGAGGTAAGTCCTTGCCTCCCCACGCTAGACTGCAAACCTGTGTACTGCGTGATTTGTAGCTGCTCCGGCTTCTGTGCACTCTTCTAGGATTTCCTTTGTGCACAGCCTAGCCTGGATCCCCAGCACTCTGTCCTGCAGTGCTCAACCCGCTGAGTTGGCCTCCGACGTCGTGGGACCCTCTTTTGTAACTCTGTGTGGACTCCGGTTCACAAATCTTCCAAGTGCCTGTTCAGGTACTTATGCAGGTGCTGCCTGCTTCTGTGAGGGCTCTCTGAGTTGCTGAGCGCCCCCTCTGTCTCCTCCTCCAAGGGGCAACATCCTGGTCCTTCCTGGTCCTCAGCAGCACCCAAAAACCTCTACCACAACCCTTGCAACTAGCAAGGCTTGTTTGCAGTATTTCTGTGTGGGAACACTTCTGCAACCTTCATCGCAATGTGGGACATCTTCCTTCCAAAGGAGAAGTTTCTAGTCCTCTTCGTTCTTGCAGAATTCCAAGCTTCTTCCATCCAGAGGCAGCTTCCTTGCACCTTCATCCAGGGTTTTCTGGGCTCCTGCCCCCCTGGACACTGTCGTGACTATTGGACTTGGTCCCCTTGCTTTGCAGGTCCTCAGGTCCAGGAATCCGTTGTCAGTGCACTGTTGGTGTTTGCTGTTCTTGCAGAATCCCCCTATCACGACTATTGTGCTCTTTTGGGGTAGTAGGTGTACTTTAGTCCTACTTTTCAGGGTCTTGGGGTGGGGTATCTTGGACACCCTGACTGTTTTCTTACAGTCCCACCTACCCTCTACAAGCTCCCATAGGTCTGGGGTCCATTCGTGATTTGTATTCCACTTTTGGAGTATATGGTTTGTGTTGCCCCTAGACCAATGCTTGCCTATTGCAACCTATTGTAATTCTACACTGTTTGCATTACTTTTCTGACTCTTACTTTCCTATTTGTGGTTTGTGTACATATAACTTGTGTACATTACTTACCTTCTTACTGAGGGTACTCACTGAGATACTTGTTGTATATTGTCATAAAAATAAAGTACCTCTATTTTTAGCAACTGTGTATTGTGTTTTCTTATGATATTGTGCATATGATATAAGTGGTATAGTAGGAGCTTTGCATGTCTCCTAGTTTAGCCTAAGCTGCTTTGCCATAGCTACCCTCTATCAGCCCAAGCTCCTAGAAACACCTCTATTCTACTAATAAGGAATAACTGGACCTGGCACAAGGTGTAAGTACCCTTGGTACCCACTACACGCCAGGCCAGCCTCCTACATATGCTTACATCATAAATTAAAATGTGTTTTATGAATGATAATATGTGTAAAGTTGCCTTGGTGTCTGAGCCTATGAAGTCTGTATGACCTGATGGACAGCCATGCTGTCAATTTAGATTATGAGAGGTATCTATCTTTTAATCTTCCCACACCATGCAGACCAAGTAGATTCACAGTCATCGTGTATGACTCAAAATCTAATTGGAAGGAGCAGGTTGGGGAAAACAAAAGGAGGCTGGGTATGGTGGAAGCGAGGAAAAGTGTGCTATATATTTACCTGTTTAAAAAGGATGTAAGGCCTTTTAAAATTCCTTATCGAGATTATTTGAGCTGCCTGTACAAATTAATGTTTTTAGGTAATTTAACCCTATTAATTTAACTGTTCTTGGGGAAGAATTCGATCTACACACTCTCCCCACCTAGCCCTTCTAGATAGGATGGGGTGTGCTCGCTCTGTGCCATTAAAGTAACACTCAGATGGTGGCTTATATGGTATTTAGAATCCCAGATTAAGGGATCCATGACTGTGTAAACATTATGTAACCATGTGATGATGTGGGGTTCTGTTACCAACGCATCATCACTTGGAATGACGAGGTGGAATGTGAATATGACAGTTACTTGGGAGGACCTTGAGATGACTGTTACCCTGTCGTGGTTGGGATCTTTGTGCTTCAATACTTAATAAAAGGACTTGTTCATTTATCCTAGTCCTTGGAAGTCCTTTACACCGTTACATTGGCGACGAATGACCTTCCGATTCCCACCGCACATCTTCGTTAATGCTGGAAGGAATGGCGAGACAGCATCAAAGAAGACCCTAACACAAAAAGGCAACCTCCGTCAGCAGCAAGACACCATTTTGACAACCAGTTTAAGGTACTTGTGACTGTCGGGCTTCAGGGGTGAAGCGCTAGTGCGACACAGCATCTAACGTTAAACGCTCACTCGTCGCGTGGCCTCCAGGGATGTCACTGTCTCTCGTGCACTTTGTGCGCACTCCGTTAACAAGCACGTGAAAGCGTCTGGCTCTGCTGACGTATCCAGTAACAGCACGCATTTCCTGAGGCACCGTCTCTCTTTGAGAAGCCATTACACAACTAGAATGCACACCGCGTGTCTCCGCTATACACACACAGCAGCCATTGGCGTGTCGGCAGATCCTGAGCTGTCTCTGTGATACGCACACATTTCACAGTAACTTTGTTTATTTAATAAGTTAATGTGTGCCTCTGAGATACACACACATTTAATAAAACACCTTGGCATCAACATTTGTGTGTCTTAGCGGCACATTCACCAATATCTTATTTTGTTGAACTTGGAGATTTTGGACTTCTCTGTGATGCGCACACATGGACGATTATTAATATAAACACTGCACATCACCACTCCTTGGAAATCCATAAACGAAAGGTGACATTGATGCTTACAAATATATATAACTGGAAGTTTTCTTCGTTATAAGGGAAAACACAATTGAACTTACTAAACTTATGTCATAGCCCCTCATTATGACATTGGCGGTCTGTCACGAAGACCGCCGTGCTGGTGGCCACCAAAAGACTGCAGTGGTGGCGGCAATCCGCCCGCCAAGTTACAACACATAAAAACGAAATCACCAGAACTGAGCCACAAAACTGACACCATCTGGCCGAACGACGGCAGCAGAGATGCAGAGCCACAACCCACACCGCCATGGAAGAACAAGACCGCGCCCCCTAATACCACCTACAAATCAGCACAGCGGACATAGCACAGCGGTAATCCAATGGCTGTTGGGACCGCGGCACCCAAGATGGAACCTCCACTGCAACACAACACCACATAGGCCAATTCAAATATCCCACACCTGAAACACATATACACACCACATCCCCCCATAAAACACACACACGCACACACAAACCACAACCTTTTGCCACGACAAACAACTGACAGACATTGCACGTCCACGCTGAAGTCCGTACTGCACACAGACATCACAGGCACCAGCACATCTGTCACGAATCACACTTCACTTAAATATTTAACACTCACACACACATCACACTCACCATGTCCCGACAAAAGAACCCCTGTTTCACCAATGACAAATTAAGGACCATGGTGGACAAAATCATCAGGGTAGAGCCACAGCTGTTCGGGGCACGAGTCCAGCAAACGTCAATGGCAAAGAAGATGGAGTTATGGTGGACGATCATCAACAAGGTGAACTCAGTGGTAAGCCACCCACACACAGAGAATAACATACGCAAGTGGTGGAAGAACTTGAGGGGGAAGGTCTGCTCCATGGTGTCCAGACACCAAATCGCCCTCATGGAAACTGACGGTGGGCCCCCACCACCTCCCCTGGAGCTCACATCATGAGGGGGAGAAGGTCTGCACCTTGAGAGTCTCGGTGGAATCCCTGGAGGACTGGAAACTGGTAAGTCACCTATAGTCCCCTTGTATGACGTATACCTGTAATGCATGCATCCCATCCCCTGCATGCCCACCCTACCCACTAACACCAATCCCAAATGCACCTAAAGCATGTACAGCATGAAGCACTACAACTCCCACAATGCATCACCCCGTAGCCACCTAACAAAGCACATTCCCCACGCACAACTACACCTGAGTCCTGAAGCATGACACATAGCACTCACCCTGCAGCCCCTGTAAAGTACATCAGGCAGGTGCAAATAATAATCCCTATCATCCACAGGTGCCACTGAGAATGTTGTCAGAAAACCAGTGCCACTTACAGCCATTCCCTGACCTGATGAAGACCCCAGAGATGACAGCGACACAGGATATCTTGAAGATCTACCTGGCCCTTCTGGGCTCTCTGGGCAGTCCACCTCCACCAGCCTCACCCAGGACACCATGGAGCCCCCCATTACCTCTGCCACCACAACACCAGTCGTCCAATGCCCCCACACCAGTGTCTCAAGGCCACGTCACTCCGTAGTGTGCCCACCTGTACAGGGACCTGAGTCAGCACCCTCCACACAAGACGATGAAGGTCCTGGTGTAAGTGGGAGTGGGCACACTGTGCCGGAGACACAGGTACAGGGGATTAGGGCCAGTGGGAGTGCACCTAGGGGTCACAGGTGGGGCAACCCTGAGAGCCACCTGCCTGTGATGTTATAGCACAAGTCCTGGGAGCATACAACCTATCCCAGGAAAGATGGGCCAGTTAGACCTGTTGAGGGAAAACCTGAGCCAGCAGAGGGAGTACCACCAGGAGACCCTGCAGGAGTGGCATGCCCTCAATGCCACCATGGCCTCCATGAAAGGCTTGATGCAGGAGCTCGTCACAGTCCTCTGTGAGTCTTCCACCCACCACCAGGCCCCTTCCACTAGCCAACCTACTGACCAGCCCTCTACATCTACTGCAGCTAGTGGGATGATGATCATGCCTGAGGACTCACAAGCCACCACTGAGCCACCCCCTGGTCGCAGATCCAGACATCCTGTAGGGACAGAAACCAAGACCAACCCCACTGCCAGGAAATAAGCATCTCAAGAACTGTCTCCCTTTTGTGCTACTGAAACACCTTGTTGAATTCCTACTGCCGTAGCCCCATTTCCAAATGCCACATGGATACTGGATCTGTGCTACCAACTGCTGGGCCTTATAAAATGATGGAATCGATCACTGTGGTCCCACTGCTTTGCACCATATCCACCCTTTGGTATACATAATAAATGAACATAGACATAGACACAAGTTTTGGTGTAATGTGCTTACTCATTGTAAAAGTGCAAAAAATGTGTGACGTCATAGAAATTGAGTCCTAAAACACAGTATAGATGTGTATGTATCATTCTGTCATCCAGCTTCCTGCAGCAAAGTCAGTGGCCACACAACCCTGGGTCCTTAGGTAGCAGACTGGGAAGAGTGGTGATACATAATCCATATTACATCTGCAATTCATAGCAAAGAATGTTCAGCACATACTGTTTGCTTTTGCCAAAAGTATGTACCACCACATCATAATGGTTACATGATTCACACTGTAGGTCCACACACTGATAGACAATCCAATGCTATTGCACACATGACCACAACCCTGTTCAGGAACAATTTCACTAGTTAATTGTTGAATCTAACAGCAATGACCTGAGTAATAGACACTCATTGTCTATTGTAGTAGTACCACATAGCTCACACCCTTGGATGCCAAGTATTGACAGCACTTGAAGTCACAAGAAGCTGCAAATGAAAATGTGATTCCAGAACAGAGAAGTCACAAATATGTGGAGAAGTAGATAGGATGTCAGAACTATATGTAACCCAGACAGATGGTCTAGCTAACATCACAGTGGCACTGTAGACCTACTTGTCAGACCACTCCTGTATACACTCATCTGAAACCCAAATGGGGTCAACACCTACTGATATCAGGGATGGATAATAAAGTACACCCAATCTGTACACCAACATGTGAGATGTCAAACATAGAGAAGTACTAACAGAAGCTTAGCTGAAGTACTGCTAGATGAGATCTGTCCTTGTGCCTACATCTTCCTCATCCCCACCTTCGTCACTCATGTTTCCTCCCTCCTCTGCCACCGGATTGTCCCCAACTCATACTGCCTCTAGCAATGGGATGTTCCTCCTTAGTGCCAGATTGTGGAGCATGCAGCAGGCCACCACAATCTGGCACACTTTCTGTGGTGAGTACTGCAGGTAACCCCCAGAGATGTGCAGAAATCTGAACCTTGCCTTCGAGAGACTAAGGGGGTGATTCTAACTTTGGCGGGCGGCGGAGGCCGCCCGCCAAAGTTCCCCCAACAGAATACCGCTACGCGGTCAGAAGACCACCGCGGTTATTCTGTGTTTGCCGCTGGGCTGGCGGGCGACCGCCAGAAGGCCGCCCGCCAGCCCAGCGGGAAACCCCTTCCCACGAGGAAGCCGGCTCCGAATGGAGCCGGCGGAGTAGGAAGGGTGCGACGGGTGCAGTAGCACCCGTCGCGATTTTCAGTGTCTGCAATGCAGACACTGAAAATCTTTTAGGGGCCCTCTTACGGGGGCCCCTGCAGCGGTGAGGGGGTCGGAATCCCCATGGCGGCGCAGCAAGCTGCGCCGCCATGGAGGATTCCTCAGGGCAGCGGAAAACCGGCGGGAGACCGCCGGTTTTCCGTTTCTGACCGCGGCTGTACCGCCGCGGTCAGAATGCCCTTGGGAACACCGCCAGCCTGTTGGCGGTGCTCCCGCGGTCCCCGGCCCTGGCGGTCAATGACCGCCAGGGTCGGAATGACCGCCTAAATGTCCTTTTAACCACCCTTCTTGTCCTCCCACGAGCCTGATTGTACTGTTCCTCAGCCATGGTCCTTGGATTCCTCACCAGTATCAGTAGCCAGGAGAGAACGATCACATGTGGATAGGGTAAACCAACATTTACATTCTACAATGTCACATACAGACTGAGTAGTAAGGCTGGGGTAACAGTGATGACATATACACTCATCATGGTCACGGATGCGGTAGGCCCTCACTCTTTGTAGAGGCACAATCAACTGTGGGACACTGCTATTCCTGAGAATGTATGAATCATGGCCAGACCCTGGAAACCTTGCAGTCCCCTGGAAGATGTACTGGTCAGCTAAGCAGACCATCTGCACATTCATGGAGTGAAAGCCCTTACTGTCCCTGTACACTTGCTCATCAGCCCTGGGTGGTATTAATGCAATGTGTGTGCCATCTATGGCCCCAATCACATGAGGGATATGTCCCAATGCATAGAAATCAGCCTTCACACTGGGCATATCTACAGGTTTGGGAAATTGAATGAAGCTGTCCATATGTTTGACTAGGGCAGACAAGACTTTCCTTAACACATTGCTGGACATAGGTTGAGACATGCCTGTTGCCATTCCCACTATCCCCTGGAATGAACCAGTGGCCAAGATGGGCAAGATAGAGACCACCTGCACAGTTGGAGGAATGGCTGACGGTTGTCAAATCGCTGGCAGAAGATCAGACTCCAACTGGGTACACAGCTCCCTGATTGTAGCACGGTTCAGTTAATAGTGGGAGATGATGTGGCATTCTTCCATCGTTGCCATGTCAACCAGGGGCCAGTACACAGGTGCACGCCTCACCCTCCACAGTGGTCGCCATCTTAAAATGGCATACAACACAAGTAAGTCAACGATTACTATTCATGCATTTTATTGCAGGGTGACAAACGATGAATCAACATCACATATGCTACCACTTGTAGAATGCAAGGCAGACTTCAATGTTTCGAGACGTTGTAATTCCCATGTCAGTTGGACATACATCTGGTATTCACAGTGGATGACAATAGTGAGATGCTTGTCTGCCACTGATACTCTACAGTCACCATTAAATTGTAAGAGCATTCCCACAATATAATGTTTTAATTACCAGAATATGTGCACACTCCAAGTTCATGCTGCCTAATTGTACTTAACACTGTCCCAGGGCATAACTCATCACATGTCCATGTTGGAAATGAGTAGTGAATTCATTAATAAATGTATTCATAACAGGTGTATTGCAAAATGGCTGTTGCCTGACCTGCATGCAGAGGAAAGATGTCAGTGAGCTCAGTATGCCGGCATATGCCGTTGCGGCGGTAGGCGGTAGGAGCCGCTGTGCATCTCCTCATTGGTTAACATTGATGTCTATGGCATACAGGGACCACTGACAACTACCACTGACGGTGACGGTGCAGCCCACTGCAGCCGTGACCGCCATTTTCTACAGTGTATCTCACTTGACTCCTGACTCTCCAGCCATTAAGACCTCCACTGAGTGTGCTGCTGTGTCGTGTTCCTGGGAGCCACGATGGCGCATGTTACAGGGGATAGGGCCCCCGCTTTTACCTCTGAAGAACTGAAGAAACTTGTGGATGGGGTCCTACCCCTGTACACAAGCTGTATGGGCTCCAGAACAGCAAGTGGGTCGCATAATGGTTATGTATGTTGCTACATGGGTATGTAAGTATGTAATAGCACGTGTATGCAGAACGTTACAGTGGAGGGTGTACCTACGGATATGACTGTTAGGAATGTTGTGGAAGTGTGAAGCCGTGTACGATGCTGATTAGTGTACTGTTGGTAGGCCTATGAATGGCGTTGGTTGTTGTGCCTACATTAATGTGTCTTTCCTTCTGTGTCTCCCATGCAGGTCAGCGCCCATCAGATAAGGGATTGTGGAAAGCCACCGCCAAGGAAGTGCGACCCTGGGGTCCATCCTCGGCAGAGTACCCACTGTAGGAAGCGGCAGGAGGACCTGAGACTCTGGGCCCGGAAGACCGCAGAAGCCCATTTGGGGACGGCCTTCCAACGAGGACGGGGTGCCCGTCGGACCCTGACCCCCTGATGGCCCGCATAGTGGTGGTGGCCTACCCTGAGTTGGATGGGCGCTTGAGGGCAACACAGCAGCCACAAGGGGGTGAGTGACATAGTGCATGTCCTGTACAGTTTGCAATGGACTGGATAGGTTTGTTAGCCATGGGATCAAGGATGTAAACTGTAGCTATGACAGTTAATGTAGGTAGGATACAGTTGTGCCGTGAACAAAAGTAGCTGTGATAGGTGAGCATCTGAGCATCAGGTGAACATGGCATTTTTACAGTGACAAATGTTTGGACTTCACATGGACATACAGGATCTTCACTTGGTATCCAGACCTATCTATACATGTGCATAATGGGTGACACAGGTAGGTATGACAATGTACAAATGTAACTCATTGACAGGTTTATCACAGTAATGGTCCTGTATTCAAGAGCCCTAACAGTGTAGAGTAGTACCTGAGTGTAATTGTAGTGGTATCATGATCGTGCATGCACATCAGAGTGTATGCACAGTGGGAGATCTTCATTGACGTTTTAGGGGGTGTATTCAAGAATGTACATTGAGGCATGTTGTTGTGATGTACATATGTGCAATGTTGATTGGTATTGACCCTACTCTCCCATCTGTTTCACCCCCTCCCTTCCTTTTTGTACAATCCTATCCTTGTGTGCATTAGCATCAGCAGGCGAAGGAGTAGGGGCACCGGCGAGTGGGAAGGCTGCAGCCCACAGGACCCAGCAGGCAGAGACCACCAAAGCCGAGGGGTCCAGTGGGACGGAGGGTGAGAGGAGCACCACGGGGAGACTGGAGCTGATACCACTGATACAGATTCCTCCTATGATGGAAGCTCCCTGGCAGTGACGGCACCTTCTGGGACCATCCCAGCACCATCCTCATCTACCACCCCCTTTACCAGCACCGCCCTCCCAGTAGCTCCCCACCCAGTTGCCTGTGCCCTCTCACCCAGGAAATGGGGCATCTCCTTTGCCGCAGGCACCTCAGCCCCTGCCCCAGTCAGCCCTGCTGCCCTCAATGCTGAAGCTATTGACCTCCTGAGGTCCATCTCTGTAGGGCTGTCCCAGATGCAGCTGACCTACCAAATGCCTACCTGGAGGTCATTCACGGTGCCTTGACTGACCTACAGAGATCATTTTAGGCTCTGGGCTCTTCAGTGATGACAGCCAGTGCCCTAGTACTTCTGTCCTCCCTCCTGCTACCTGTGCCCCATCCCAAAGCCCTCTCCCCTCTCCTAGTCAAGCCACACATACAGACAAGCACTCACCCAAATCAACAGTCAGGGTACGCAAAGACAAACACAGGCACCACAAATTACCAGTCGCAGCTCGTGGGATGGAAAAGGGGTGGGGCAGCGCAGCATGTGGTAGGGAGGGTCCCAAAAAAAATAATAAAAATTAAACATACCTTTTTTCCCGTGCCTCGCTGCTCCATTCGCTTTGCTCCTCCATCACAGGCTGGAGGCAGGCACAGGCTCCCAGGCTGCCCTGTGGCTAATGCTGACGCTGCTCAAAGCAGCGTTAGGATTGGCGCTCCCAGGCAGACTGGAGAGCCCTGTGCTCACGTGTGTTTGGCCGGCCCCAAACATACTTGTGCACTGAGGGGGAGTGCACAGCACTCCCCCTCAGTCCATGTCATGCTTGTGGCCCTCCTGTCACAACACCACTCACACCTGACAGCATTGCATCCTCACTCCCAGTCCCTGTCACCACTTTGCGCTCAGTCACCACAACAGCAGACACTCATACATGCACCCCATGCACCACATCCGTACTCACCACAACCACCATCACTTATGCATGCAGCACACCCAGCTTACATGCAGACACCACCCCAACATTCATCCACATGACCTGTCTGTCCCCTCTCACCCTCTCTTCCCCCCCTCCTCCAAGGACACATAAACGCCTGCACTTTGACACTTAACATTCCTCCACCTCACACATACATACTCTGCAAACATCTGCACCCATATCCAGCACACCTACACATCCTACGATCACTCCCTCTACCTCCACTCCCAAACCTGTTTCCCAATCCATCCCCCTTGGTCCTAAGAAGCTTTTCCTTTTCCCGCCTTGACCTGTTCCCTGACCCTGTTCCACCCCGTGTTGCCCCTCGCCCTCATGTTTCCCTCCCAAGCCCAGCCCCTCCACCTCCAAATCCACCTGCCTCTGACCTCCGCTAAGAGCAAGGATGAAGCCCCCACCCCTTTCCAAGCTAAAGCCAAAGGACCCCCTTCCCAAAACCAAACTTCCACCCCCAGTCCTTGAGGTGCCTGCCTGCCTCACTGATGCCCCTACCTTGTGGAGGCCATTAGGCTGTCAGGAGTCAAGATGGGGCCTTTCACAGGCACAGTTGTGCCCATTGGACTTTGGACTGGCCTACGGGCCTTGATGCTTTATGACCTTGTTCATCTGCATTTGCCATTTATATGTTCATGTTTCCAATACAGGATTCCTGTTGTTTTACTTCACATACAGTTGTCGAGTATTTTTGTTCTCTGATGAGTTTCCATCTATCTATCATGTGCTGTGAAATGTGCATTTCTAGGCATTTTTTTCATTCAGATTTAGTGATCTTTATTGTATTTGGGCATTGTATGTAGTGTTATGCCTTTGTATTGGTTTGTGTGTCTCTGCTTGTTGATGCTATTGGTGTGGTTGTGTAGTTGTGATCCAGGGGTTGTGTATGTGACCTGTGTGTTTGCGTGGCTGTGTTCTGTGTGTGTCTCGGTACGGGTGTTGTGTGTGTGCATGTGTGTGAGCACTGGAGTTCATGCATGGTGTGTATGGTGTGTGTGGGTGTGTCACTCTCCCCTCCCCCCCTTGTGTGCTCTGCAGGTATACTTACCAATGGCGTCGGCGTCACCAGTCATAGAGGAGAAAGGCAAGGAAGAGCGCTGGAAAGATTTTAAGGTGGCTTTCCATGGCTTCCGTGAAGTTGTCTGCATTCCTGAAGGTGAGTGGCTCCTTTTGTACTTGCTGTTTCCACCAGGCTGTGGGTGGCGGGTGTCCTACCCCGGAAATCGTGGTGGTCTGCAGTGTTGTGTTAGGGTGGGCAGTGCAGTGGCTATCACCAGCATGGGAATGGCAACCGCTGTTAGCGGTTGTCTGGCTGCACTGGTGGTACTGTTGGCAAACTGGCTTGTTTTCAGTGGGTTGACCGCCATGGTCGTAATATGGCAGTCTGCACCGCTGGCTTGGTGGCAGTCCATCTGCCATCGCCGGTGTGGTGGATCCGTTACCGCCAATGTCATAATGAGGGCCATAGTGTGTTGAGTATGCTATAGAGAAAACAGTACTTTCTTTTTAGTTCTCAGCAGTCTTTAGTGTTATCCCATTTACAGTCAAACAGAATAAGAGTTGCTGCTTCATATATAGGAGGTAGTAGAAGGACCATGCAGAACGTCACTGCTCCTCCGTTTTTTCTTACATCCCCAGGTGATCAACCTATGCTATGGATCAAGTGGAAAAAGGTATTTAACCATTACTCGAGGGTATGTAGCACTTCCCTGAGTGCCGAAAGAAAACCCTCTTTGTTGCTACATTGTCTTGGTTCAGAAGGGCAAGAGGTTTTTGAACATCTTCCTAATTTGACAGGCAGTGAGGTAGTGCACCTTAATGAATATGGAATATGTGTAAAGAAACTTGACTTATATTATCTTCCCAAGATGAATACAGTTCTTGAACGATACCACTTTGGTAGGAGAATGCAAAGCCAGGAGGAAAATGTATAACAATATATTACAGAGTTGCTAAGATTAGCTTCCCCTTGTGGACTTGGAAATTCTTGTGAGGGACACCTAAGGGACCAATTCATGTTGAGTTGTACATTGGAGAGGGCCAAAGAAACAATGGAGAAGTAAGAAAAACCCAGTTTGCATGAAGTACTAATAATAGCAAAAACACAGGGACATTCTAAAGCATGTGTTGAGGTCATTCGTAGTGATTTGTCGAGTGGGGCCAAAAGTAATGAAACAACAATTAAACAAGTAAAAGAGAAACCAAATGCAGATATGGCTACTCAAAACAAAGTGAGTTCACTAAACAAAACCACCAAAATGTTTCCAGGAAAGTGTTTTCAGTGTGGCATTAGAGGTCCCATGGGAATTTACAAAGAATGTCCCGGTGGAAGGCTATGTGTAAGAATTGTGGGAGAAAAGGTAATTTTTCTAAATGTTGCAGGCCCAACTTAAAAAAAAGTGAGAGAAGTAAATTATGATGATGAGAAAGTGGAGGAAGTGGAAGTTCTACAGATTAAAGGGACGTTGTCTGATGGGCCTTTGGAAGTCATGCAGGTTAATGGTGAACTGGTTAAAATACTGTTTGATTCAGGATCAAAAATACCTCTGATTCCAAAAATGTTTTATGATCAAAAGTTGAAAGGCAAAGTAAAGCTCTTAAAGCCAAATATCAGACCCAAGAGATATGGTGGTGAACCTAACAAGTTATCAGAGTCCTTTTGGGGAACAATTGAATTTAAAAATCGCATAATACCAGGTAAGATTTATATTTCTGTCAAGGGTGAGTCCTTAATGAGCTGGTTCCATCAACAAGATCTGTTTATTTATTTAGACCCCAATGAGGATCCTGCAGCTAGAGTGAGAGAAATGCCAGTGGTCAGAAGTATTTTGGATGGCTGCAATGAGTTGTTGAAAGATTTTTTTGAAGTCTTTAGTGATAAACTTGGATGCCTTACTAACTATGTGCATGCATAAAACTTAAAGCCAGTGCTCAACCAAAAGTTGCAAAAATACTAACTGTGCCTTTATCAGTTATACAAAGTATGAAGAAAGAACTAGAGAAATTGATGCACAATGGTGTAATTCAGGAAACAGAAGCTTCAGAATGGCTTGCACCAGTGGTGATTGCACATAAAGCAAATGATCAAGCTAGATTATGTGAGGACCTGAGGGAAATCAACACATTTATGGTAGTAGACCACTATCCCTACCTAATATCAGTGAGATGTTGAGTTCTCTCAATGGTGCCACATAATTTTCATCAATAGACCTAATTTTGGCATATCACCAAATAAAATAGGATACCGCTTCACAAGAATTAACAGCCTGTGGGCCATCCTGTGGCACGTTTTTGAGAATGCCTTTTTGATTGATTTCTGCCACCTCTGTATTTCCAAGGGCTATAGAAAGAGTTTTAAGAGGTATTGAAGAAGGCAGAGTGTATCAAGATGATGCACTTGTGGTAGGATCAAACATAGGTGAAAACAATGGAAGAATGTGAAGTGTTAGAGGTACTCCGGAAGGAGGGATTGGCACTAAAACTGGAGAAATGTAAATTTAATGTTTCAGCAATTGAATATTTGGGACACTTGATAACAGGGTCAGAAATACAACCAAAAGAGGAATTGGTGAATGCTATTATAGGCTTACAGTCGCCTAAATGCAAAGAAGAGTTAGCAAAATTACTGGGAATGGCAGACTTTCACAATAAATTTGTTGCAAGGTTTGCGGAAAGGATGGATAGTTTGAGGCTATTGCTAACAAAAGGCAAACAGTTTGAGTGGGATGACGCTTGTGAAAAAGAATGTAATTATGTCAAATCAAGTCTACAATATGCATCCGACCTCGGACGTTTTGATGCTAAGGGTGAAACTTTAGTAATGACTGATCCGAGTTCTAAAGGTTTAAGAGCTGTTTTGCTACAAAGTTCAGAAGGTGCATGTAGGACCATATTGATTGTTTCTTGAGGGTTGAGAGGGCTGCAAATAATTATTCAGTGATAGAGAAAGAGGCTTTATGTGTATTTTTGGCAGTGAGAAAACTACAAAAGTTTCTGTAGGGATGGAAATTCAAAGTAAAAACAGATCACAAGCCCCTTAAGAAAGTTTTTTCAAGGAAAGGGTTAGACAAAATTTCAAATCGAATATGCAAATGTATGGTTGTGCTTCAGGAGTTTGAGTTTGAAATGCCATATGTACCTGGTCCAAGTGGTTTGCAGGCAAACTGTTTATCAAGGTTGTGTCCTGAGTTTGAGATTGAGAAGCTCAATATTGATGAGTATTTTGGAGGAGAGGAGTTTGATGAAGAAGTGAATGTTTGTCTGTTTACAGACAGAGCACTACAGAAAGAAGAGTGGAAAAAGGAACTCCAGGAAGTTGAATGTTTGCAAAAAATTATTACGATGGTGTTGGAAGGATGGGTGAGTAAAAACAAGCATGCGAAGAGATGTTAGGATTTCGGCACGAGAGAGATGAATTATCTATAGCAGATTGTTTGTCATTGAAAGGTAGTAAACTGGTACCACTAAGAAAGGTAAGAGAGAATTTGATAGTTCGTGCCCAAGCCAGTTACATGGGTATGTCTAAAACCAAAGAAAGGGATAGAGAGCGTACGGGTGCTCAGCAATGGACTTCATGATGGAAAGAGTAGTAAGAAATTGTGTTGAATGCGTGCAAAGCGATAAGGTATTGAAGTGCATGACTCAACCCATGGCGTTAAGAAAGCAGGCAACAGGACCATGGGTGGATACTGCACTAGATATTTCAGGCCCGGTCAGAGTGAAAACATGTGACAGGTATGTGTTTGTTGACATGTACTCAAGTTAGCCAGAAATAGCAATAGTCAATTCAATAGAATCTAAAGATGTTGTTTGTTTTTTAGAGGAGTTGTTTCAGAGAAAGAGCTTTGCTCACTCCATACTAACAGATAATGGGGTTCAATTTACCTCAGGGATAGTTGAGGAATCTTTGAAGACAAGGGGAATCAAACACAAAAAGGCAGCTCTTTATCACCCAGAAACCAATGGTGTTGTGTAACTATTCATCAAAGTATTGAAAGAATGTTTACAGCAGTCTCTAACATGTGGAACAAACTGGGAAGAAGCGATGAGAAAAAAAGTATGAGACTATCGCTTGACACCACATTCCACCACAGGAGGTTCACCTTTCCAGTTGTTTAGAGTGAGAATTCTCAATAGTGAGGTGGTACCTACTTGGGTGAATAAGAAAAGGAGGAACATTGGTGATCAGGTACGTGATGTGAAAGGGTGGAGTGAAAAGGGAAGAAAAATGAAAAAATGAGAGGGAAGGCATTGTATGACAAGAGAAAGGCAATAAAGGAGACGGCTGAGAGATAAAAATCAAATCTCTAAGAAAAGATAAGAGTGTCTCTAAATTTAGTCAAATGTATAAGGTTATCAAAGTGTTTAAAAATGCGGTAACGGCTGAGGATCATGACATCTGGGACCTTAACAATTAGGCTAAGTTTATCCATGGTCAAAGCAAAGGTTCAATGTGTGTGGATAATAAGTCATAGGAAGAAGGTGTGATCAGACCTCAACATGAGAAGAGAAGACTAATTTGCTTACAGGACTTCATGTGAAACATACACCCAAGGTCATTTTCACCCCATAGTTTATAGGTATTGCTATGTATCCCTGAATTGTTCAAAATTGAATGTGGATGGTTCCTTTGTAATATGATTGCTGTATCGTATTAATTTTAATTGAACTCAAGGCTTTCCCTTCTCTTGGTTTTGCTATGTAAGGTGGGGAGGTGATGTGGTATTTAGAATCCCAGGTTAAGGGATTCCATGACTGTGTAAACATTCTGTAACCACGTGATGATGTGGGGATCTATTTCCAACACGTCATCATGTGGAATGATGAAGCAGAATGGGAAGGTGACAGTTACTTGGAAGGACCTTGAGACGGTTGTTACCATGTCGAGGTTGGGGCCGTTGTGGATGAATACTTAAATAAAGGATTATCCTCGCCCTTGGAATTCCTTTACATCGCAAGAGTGTACTTTTATTTTCTGGCTACCCTCTTGTGTACGGGGCTGATCAGATGTCTCAGTGAACGGGTATGTAAAGGAAATAAGACTAGGTTGAGAGTAGACCTGGAAATTACACTGGAGTATTACACATACTTTCGGGGATTACACTTTCCGCTTGTTACATGACATTCCCACAATTACACCACTTCACGTAATTACATGACTTTCGTAGTAAACGTTTTCAGAGATAAATTTACTGCGAATGTACTAGAACAACAGACTGTGAAGAGCTGTTGTTCACAGTGCTTTTGTTTAAATGCGTCCTTGACACACAAATCGATGCAAGGACAAAATTCACACTAAAATATAGCTTGACATGATGGATTTGCATTTCGCTTAATTTTGCTAAAATTTCTCGTTATTGCGCAAATTTCACCTACCCATAGATGAGGCGGGAGAAAGGAGTGGGTGACAGAAAGGAACTGGGAAAGGAAAGAACGAGTAAGTGAAGTGTAGCAGAGGAAACGTTTAGTGGTATAGAAAGTGAGAATGAAAGAAGAGAGAGGAAATGCGGAAAAGGAACGAGAAGGAAAGAGAAAGAAAAAAAACAGGAATGAAAAATTGGTTGGGGATTGGAAAGGTAAACAAGCAGAGTAGGGAATGAAGCGAGTGGGGGCCACAGAGAGGGAGGGAAGAATAACTCAGGTGTGAGCGTCACTGTGTCAGAGCCTCCCAGGGGCTACAACACAATACAGAACATCTAGGGCAGTCTGCCACCGCCTCACAGTCTACACATCAGGGTATCGTCATCCATCACAGGCACAGCAGCAGCAACTGGAAGAGATGTGAGAGGGGAGGAGGACGGAAGCGAAGGGAGGAGGACACGAGAGACTGGAAGAGGACACACCAGAGAGGTGGAGGACACAAACGGGAGAAGGAGGGACGAGAGAGAGGAGGAGAACCCAGGAGAGAGGTGGAGGGCAAAACAGACTGGAGGAGGAACATGAGAGAGAAGAAGGGCACAGCACACTGGAGGAGGATTGAGAGAGGAGAAAGACACAAGAAAGAGGTGGAGGACACAAGAAGGGAGGAACGAGGGGGAGGAGAGAACATGAGAGTGATAGAGGACATGAGAGAGGGGAGGATGAATGATCGAGGGGAGGAGAGACAAAACACTGGGGAAGGAATAAGAGAGAGAAGCGGGACACCAGAGGGGAGTGGAGGTACAAGAGAGGAGTAGAGGGTATAAGAGACGAGTGGAGGACACAAGAGAGAGGTGGAGGACACAACCGACAGGAGGAGGAACGAAAGAAGAGGAGGACGACGCAAGAAGGGGTTGGAAAACATAAGACATTGGGGGAGGGCACGAGAGAGGGAAGGATGAATGAGAGAGGAAAGCACAAGTGGGTGAGGAGGACACAAGAGCAAGGAGAGAGGGATACAGTGTAGCGGAAGAGAGACGGAAGAAGAATAGAAGAGATGGTAGCATGATATAACTATGGAGAGGACGACACAAGAGACGGTAAAAGATGACAGATGGAAGAAGGGCTAAGCATGATGAAAGAGCACAGAAGAAGGGGAGGAGGGCAAAAGACAGGGGAAAAAGAGACAGGAGGTAGGGAGAAGATGATGAAGCAATGAACTAGATGAAGGGACCCTTGGGAATGGAGACAGAAGAGGACAGAAGAGAGAGAAGGAGGGCAGAAATGAGGCGAGGATAAAAGGGAGGTTAGTAAAGTGAGAACGAGGACAGAAGCCTCGGAGGATGATAGAAAAGGGCGAAGATGTGGACTGAAGAGAGCAAAGAGGCAATGGGAATAGAGAGAGGGAATGAACACAGAAGAGAAGGAGAGAACGTTGGACAGAAGAGATGGTGGAAGGGGATGAGAGAGCGAGAGAAAGGGCAGGAGTGCAGAAGAGTGGAGGTACCAAAGAGAATGGAGGGAAGAGATGGAAGGATGGAAGACAAGGAGGGAGGACAGAAGAAAGGGGAAGAGGACAGAACAGAGAGGAAAGAAGGGGTGGTGAGCGAAGAATAGGACAGAAGGTGGCACAGAGAGGTGAACAATATAAGGAGAGGAGTGATGGGAGGAGGGCTAAAGGTTGGGGGTAAGGAAGAGGAAGAGGAGGACAAAACTGAGTGGGGAGAAAGAGGCAGGCAACAGAAAACAGGAAAGGGTTCGGAAAAAAGGGGAGGGGACAGAAGTGAGAGGAGGAGAAGTGAGGGGTGTCACATGACGGAGGAGAGAGGGTAACGAGAGTGGCAAAGTAGAGGAAGATATGAGTGAAGAGAGGGGAGCAAGCAGGGACAAAGAGGGCATGGAAGACAGAAAGGGAGAAGAAGAGGGAGATGAGGACCAAAGAAAGAGGAAAAAGAGGGGCCAAACATGTAAAGCATACTAGAGGGAAATGAGCCGAAGAGTGAAATAGTGGGAACATAAGTTAATGTGAAAAGAGGCCAAGGGCCCAAGAGCAGAGGTCAATGGAAGCTAAGAGTGATCAATAGGAAGGTAGAGAGACTGACTGGAAGTAAGTGGGAGGGGACTCAAGAGACAGGGCAAAGCGAGGGCAGCACAAGGAGAACGCTGGTGAAGAAAGAGAAGAGTAGGAGGGGTACAAGCAAAGAGAGAGATTAGGAAAGCAGCATTTAAATAGAATGAGAGAGGCAAAGAGCAGGTGGAGCAAATATGGAAAGTGGGGGTACATAAGATAGACTGGGGGATGGGTGGACATTAAAAGATGTACACGATTGAATGTGGAGAAGGGGAAAGGGAAAGCCAAAGAAAGGGAAAAGAGAGAAAGGTTGAAGAAAGAAAAAAGGGGTGAGTGCCTGGAGGTACTGGTAAGCAGAAAAGATGAGATCGAAAACACGCCCACGATTAAACAGAATTGTAAAGTGACCAAATGACCTATGTCACAATGACACCTCTTTCCCTATCCCTAGCTTTAAAGGGGCCATCCAGAGAAAAGAAAACAAACTGTTCTGTGCATTCAACCCTGCATCTCTCACAATATGTACTCAGTCCTACATCTCTAACAATCAGAAATAATGGGCATTCTAGAATGTTGCTTTGTTTGATGTTGTCTGCTTAACTTTTGAAATCTATTTTGACATCACTCACCTGATTGCCCTTTAAATTGACCTTTGAGTACATTGTGGAATGTGTAGTCAATTCAGATTAATTGGACCCATTGGAACATAACACTTGAAAATGCTACCAGGGTGTGAAACGTAATGCTCTGTGACATGTAGTCATGAACTCTATCAAAATTGATCTGAAACTTCCACTACACAGGAAGGCACAACTATTTTCTCACTAGTACAACAAGAGATACATTTTCAGGTAGCAAAATAACCATAAACTTGAGCACCTTATGTGGATCTATGATTGAGGTCTGAGGATGATGTTGGTACCCATTAAAGTAGGAAATGAAACAAGTGATACAAAAGTCAGGGTTATTCCAGACTTTGTGGAAAAAAATATATTGGGAGTAGATGATCACCATTTGACCTGTGAGTACAACAAAGTATAGATAAACAAAAGAGAGAAAGAGGGCTAGGATAATAAAGGCTACTTCATGTTTGGTACTAATGTCAATGATCCTGGATTAGAAGAAAATGAAAATGAATATTGGTAACGTGATGGAGACTTCACAGTGGCCGAAAGAGAAGATCGATCCTAGTTTGGTCCAAGATTGTCTTGAAGATATGACCCTTATTTCCTATAGAAAAGAGCACGAAAAGCAATGACTTTCTGGAACATCAAGAAAGATACCGAACACTTTTTTTCGCAGCTGCTACATTTAAGCTTTTACCTGTACTTTCATCAATTTACACAGTGTGTGTGAGTGCTGTGGTCACTGCTGTTCTTCATATGCTGTGTATATTTAAATACACTATACTGTGCCTTCCGGTAGTAGGGCATTTGACCACGTGAACCTATTCGGACTTGACTACGTTACATTCTTACTAATATGGACTTCACTTGGAAGTGCGATTGTTTTGCCATTTACTACCGATATTACAGGAGAGATCCATATCTGCTTAAGCACTCACTGAAACAAGGTAACCAGGCCAAATACAAGACGCTCACCGATACTATCTGGGATTTTGTAAAGGGCAATTAGTAACACTGCAGTGGTGCTTTAGTACAAGGGTTGGCTACCAAACAACTTTAAACATAACCCCTTAAGGTAAGGGTTAATTAATAATAAACATAATAGGAGTTCTGGGCACTCAAAGTTTTAGTGGGAGTCAATGTTCAATTTTGGGAGTCGTGAAGATTCAAGTCGTTTTATTTTAGATCCACCATGTAGTTCATACAACGTCGATGTGTTTACAAGAACAGCCAAGAACAGCTAACACGTTTTGTCTCATGGCAAATTAACACATTGATGCTTTCACGACTCCCAGAATTAGACACTGACTCCCATTTCACCTTTGAGTGCTCAGAACTCGTATTGTGTTTATCATTAGTTAACCCCTAACTTAGGGGACTATGGCCCTCAATATGACATTGGTGGTAAATCCCGCTTACCGCCACGCTGACGGTCGCCAACTTACTGGCACTGCGGTGGATATCCGTTCACCATATTATGACACACACACACCAATCCGACAGAACTCAGCCACATACACAAATCCGCCAGACCAAAGGTCAGTGATAAACTGGCGGTATCAAAACCCACGCCGTTACGCCAACAGAACAACACCCATCACATTATGCCCCACAAATCACCACGGCGGACATTCAATGGCGGTAAACCATTGGCTGTACATACCGCCGCGTTCACAATGGACACCCACAGACAAAACAACACTACATTGGCCAATTCAAACAACACACACCTGACACCCATACACACACCACACACCCACACCACTATAAAACACACACCCACATTACCCATAACCCTTTACAATTACAAATCATTGCCACCAGAGAGACACCAAGACCACTGAGACAACTAGACACACTACTCACTCCTATACACCACTCACACACTCCACATCACACACCCCAACACATTACCCAACACACCCTCACCAACACACCTCATACAACACCCGTGGCACCACAAAGACACCCCCCGTTTCACAGAGGAGGCGCTAAGGGTCATGGTGGAGGAAATTGTCAGGGTAGAGCCACAGCCATTTGGAGCACAGGTGCAGCAGATATCAATAGCCAGGAAGATGGAGCCATGGCGGAGAATCGTGGAAGGGTCAACGCCATGGGACAGCACCCCAGAACTAGGGATGACATCAGGAAGAGGTGGAACAACCTACGGGGGAAGGTACGTTCCATAGCAGCAAGACACCAGCTCGCTATCCAGAGGACTGAGGGTGCCCCCCCCCTTCTCCCCCACAGCTCACAGCTTAGGCGAAGCAAGTCTTGGCAATACTGCATACTGAGTGCCAGGTCGGAGTCGGAGGAGGACTGGACTCTGGGAAGTCAACTCTCTACCTGCATGCCATCACTTACCCTCACCCTCACCCTCACCCTTACTCCCATCACTCCACTCCATCCCACACACTCCACCATCGCATCTCACTTATCCCAATGCTAAGCCCTGCATTCTGTACCAATGCATGGACACCCCTCACGCTATGCATGGACACTCATCACTAAAGCATGCACACCATAGAGAACGAGAACTAACAATCCCACCATACACTTACATACAAAAGTGAAAGCTGACAGGGGAAATCAAACCATAGAGGGGAAGCCAGGGATGTACAGTATGTCATACACATCAACCATAACACATCATTTACATCCCCACAGGTACCCCAGCCAATGTCACCGGAAAGGAGGTGCCAGCACTATCCAGTCCCCCAACAGAAGAGGCCCACAGTGATGACAGTAACTCTGGTCTTCAGGATCTGGGCGATCTACCTGGCCCATCAGTGAGCACTGGATATCCAGTTACCCAAGCCCAGTCACAAACCACCACAGAGCCTCCCCCATCAGGAAACAACGTCACAGCACCCACCCAGCGTACCCACACCTCTGTCCCCAGGACATGTCAATCAGCAGTGTGTCCACCTCTACAGGGACCCCAAGCCACACCTCGCATACAAGACAATCAGGGACCTGGGGCCAGTGGCAGTGGGCACACGGTTCAGGGGACAGAGGCACAGGCCAACAGGGAAACTGGGAGGAGTGCTTTGCACCAGGGGGAGGACAGGCCCAGGAAACCGACTCTCCAGGAGGCACTCTCTGAGATCCTGGGAGCCTACCAACATTCCCAGGACACGTTTGGCCAGGTCCTGGACAACATGCAGGAGAACAGGCGGCTGCAGGAGGGACAGTACCAGGGGATCAGAGAGGACTTGCAGGCCATAAATAACACCCTGATCTCCAATGCAAGGGTGCTGGCAGACATGGCCAGCATTATGAGGGAGGCAGTTTCACACCAGCGGGCCCCTGCCACTAGTCAGACATCTGAACAGCCTTCCACTTCAGCTGCTGCTAGTGGCCAGGAGGCCCCACCACAGGACTCACAGGCCACCAGCATCCCTCCCCCTTCAGAAGGTGAACCACCCCACAAACGTTCCCTGCAATCCAGACAGAAGCCAGAGACACATGCCAAGACCCCTGCCAAGAAATGAGACTCTCCTGATTGTCCCCCTTGTCTCCCACTCAGTCACCCTGTCCACCTTGAACTGCCATTGCTCCCCTTCCTATGTCCCCTTGGAAAATGCATCTGTGCTACAAACAGACTGGAACAATACCCTGGACTTTCCTCCATCATCACCCCATCTCATTGCACTTTCCCCCTACATGTTAGCACTTCAATAAACACCCTTTGAAAAAAATCCATTTGGAATATTCCATGTATATCAAATATGTACATTGGAGCCACAACAGTAGTTTGCATTCTGTAAACATGTAATGGGTCAGTGTGATTTGTCCAGTATGTGCCTATTTCTCTTGTGATACAGCATGATTCCATAGGGCTGCCCCTTCCCACGAAATGGCGTCCGCCTGTCCTGTGTGGAGGGACAGGTGGAAGTGAGGTAATTCCGCTGACGCTGTGCACCATGGTGGGAGGCGGTCGGGAACCGCTGTGCAATTCCTCATTGGTTAAAATTGGGCCCTATGGGGTACAGTGGCCAATGGTGATTTACGCCGGCGGTGACGGTATGCACCGCTGCGGACATGACTGCCATTTTCTATCTGATTCCGCACTTGCTACCTGACCTTCCATAGGAGAGGACCAACACTGCATTTGCTGCTCTGACCTGTGTCTGGAACCTACCATGGCCCGTATGACTGGGGAAATGGCCCCAGCCTTCACTTCGGAGGAGTTGGAGAGACTGGTTGATGGGGTCCTACACCAGTACGTGCTGCTGAATGGGGCTCCAGACCAATAGGTGAATACACTGTGGGCACGATGCATGTGGCATGCATGTATGGAGGTGTGTGTAACAGCTCAGTGTAAGGGGGGAGGCATGTCCTCCTGGCTGGGTACACATTGGGTGCTGGGCTATGAGTGTTCCAATAGTGCTATAAACGGGTATGGTGGGCCATATGGCTGGACTGTTTGTCTAATGGTGTTTTCCTGTGTGTATTGCCTCTGCCGGTTGGCGCCCATCAAAAGAAAGGTATATGGTGTGCCATCACCAAGGACGTGCGGACCCTGGGGGTCTATGGCAGGTGGGGCACCCACTGTCGCAAATGGTGGGAGGACCTGAGACGCTGGGCACGGAAGACGCCGGAGGCCCAGCTGGGGATGGCCTCCCAATGAGGAAGGGGTGCCCGTCAGACTCTGACCCCCCTCATGGCCCGCATACTGGCGGTGGCCTATCCACAGCTGGATGGGCACTTGAGGGTAGCACAGCAGCCACAAGGGGGTGAATACAATGGCTATCATTCCAACTTATGGCTGAAGGGGTGATATCCAGGTGGTGGTTGTGTGTTAGTGGGTGCCCCTAGGCCAGGCCTGACATAGCAGCCTAGGTCCTCTGGTGGTTAGGGGTCTAAAGGGTCCTGCGTACCTAGCGTGTTAGCATCCACAACTGCCCAGGTCTGTGTGGGTCCCAGGTGTGCTGCAGTTGGTGGTATGTGCCCCTCCTCATGCCTTGGTGGCTAGCAATATCAGTGGTGATGCAATGCATAGTGCATAGTCCTGTTCCCTGTTTGTGAGGGTGCTGTGTACGCCAACGGTGGTGTTGGTGCAGCCATTGACCTTTGTCTCTCTCCCCCCTTTCTTGTGTTTTCATCCTGTCCTTATCTGCCTTACCATCATCTGGCGGAGGAGCAGTGGCACCAGCGATGGAGGGAGCTGCATCCCACAGGATCCAGGAGGCAGATTCCACCGATGCTGAGAGCACCAGTGGGACAGAGGGGGAGGGGAGCACCACAGAGGAGACTGGAGGGGACAATTCAGACTCGGATACCTCCTCCGATGGAAGCTCTCTGGTGGTGGGGACACTTCTGTGACAACCCCAGCTACAGGTACAGCCGCCACCCCCGTACCAGCACCGCCCTCCCAGCAGCCCCTCAGTGAGTTGCCCATGCCCGCTCACCCAGGAGGGTGGGCATCTCCTTCGCCCCAACCACCTCAGGCCCTGCCTCAGTGAGCCCTACTGCCCTGAGTGAGGAGGCTATTGACCTCCTGATATCCATCTATGTAAGGCAGTCAACCATTGTGAATGCCATGTAGAGGCTGGCAGCCCAGATGCAACAATCTAAGGCATTCCTGAAGGGCACTCAAACTGGATTGGCAGCCCAACAGAGATCGATCCAGGCTCTGGCCTCCTCTCTGATGGCAGCCATTGTCCCTGTTCCTACCGTCCCTCCTCCAACTACCACTTCCCAGTCCCATTCCCTTCAACCCCAACCCATCCCAAGCACACTTCCAGATGAGCATCCCCAAGAGTGTCACAGGCAAACACAAGCACCACATTTAATTCCACAGTCACTCACACAAACACCATCCTGTTGCATACACACCAACATCCACTATTTCCACTGTCTCCCCCTCTTCCTCCTTCTTCACCTCCCACCCAGTTATGTCCACATTCACACCTGCATGCACTACATCATCATCCACTACCTGCATCATCACCACCAGCAGAACACACACCTCACTGGCAGACACCTCCACACATCCCCTGTTTCCTCTCCCACTGTGTCTGTCCCCCCTCCTAAAGTCCACAAACGCAAGCACTCAGACACCCAACAGCCATCCATCTCACAACAGCATACAGCCCATGCACCTGCACCCACATCAATCAGGCAGACACCTCCAACAACCACTCCCTCATCCTCCACTCCCATAACTTCTCCTTCTTCTTACGCCAATGTCCCTAAAAAGCTTTTCCTTTCCACCATTGACCTCTTCCCTACCCCAGCCCCTATCCTGTATGTCTGGCCAGGGTATCAAAAACCCACACAAAAAAACCTCAGCCACACAGTCCATGGGCCCAGTTCCATCCGCACCTACTTTTTTTTTTTTTTCAAATATATTTTTATTAACTGTTTGCTGTTTTACATATGTAGGTCTATTTACAGTAACATTTTGTCCTTATTATACATTTCTACTAATTGAGCCGCATCTTTGTTCTGCTTTGCTTGCAATGTGTTTCACAATTACCTGTTCATTTCAGTAATATTATAATATTTATACATCATTGTTTCCAGCTCTTAATCAATCCGTTTTTATGGTGTCAGTTCTTTCAGTGCCCCTTGTTACTTTTTATATTTGTGACCTAATAACAGACTTAACTCCTCTACAAACTGTAAATAAACTTATTGGCTTATGTGGGTGGATCTGCTTAATTTCCAAAAGGGAGGGCTGTCAGGGCGTTTCATGTTATATATGAGTGGCTTATATTCCGTTCCCCTCCCTCCTCTATTTTTTTTAAAGTTATTGTGTCCTGTCCCCCCGCACTCTCCCTCCCCACGTCTAGGCTGGCGGGGCGTCTGGTGTTCCTCCCATCATGGTTTCAGGAACCTTTCCCTACCAGCATATCTGTTGGCCTTTTCAGATAGTTCATCCCACCCCCTCAGGTGCTATCGGTCTCTTCGTTAGGTCATCCCAGTTTGTCACTAGGTTTTCCCACTCCGAAGCGATGGGGTCTGGCGAACTCCCCTGGCCTCCTCGGCCTTAAGGACCTGCAGCTCAGCTCTGGACCATCTTGTGACATCGCCTCTCCACTCTGTCAGAGAGGGGGGCGCGGGAGACTTCCATCCCTTCGTAATCAGTCTTTCATAGAGGGCTAGGGACAGGTCAAGAAAACGACCCCCAACCCTGCTCCATTTGACAGCGGCTCTAAGGCCCAATAGACACATGGCGGGGGTTGGCCGGAGCTCCGTCCCGAACAGCTCCGTGAGGGTTGCCATCATCGCGTTCCAACCCCTCTGGAGTGTCGTGCATCCCCACATCATATGATCAAAGTCGGGCTCTCCGTCCCCACATCTGGGGCATGTCCTGGGCACCCCCCCATATATGCGGTGCAGCCGTTGAGGAGTAAGGTATGTTCTGTGTAGGTAGTTGTATTGGATATATCTCAGCCTCGTGTTGCGTGAGATCATCCTAGGATAAGCTAGTGCCCTGGTCCACTCTGACTCGGACAGATCCCGCCCAATTGTCTTCACCCATTTTTCTCTTAGGGATTGCAGGGGGTCCACAGCTGCCTCTATTTGGGCCCGGTATATTTTTGCAATCAAGTGAGGTTCCTCTCCTGCTGTCAACAAGAGGTGCAACACCCCGTGAATAGTGGGTTCCGCGTTGATCGTGACCCAATGATCCTTCAGGGTGTGCACCAGCCTCTTGAAGAGTAAAAATTGTCCTTGCGCTACTCCCCCCCCTGCTACATCAGCAAAGCTCCTTAGCACCCCCTCCGTGAATAGCCCCCCCACAGTCACTATCCCTGCTCTCGTCCATGGTCCCAATCCCAGCCCCCCTCGCTCCCCCGCACCCGGGTCCAGAGCGACGGCTGCCAGTGGCATAGCGGGAGAGTACGGTGGCCCCACCCCAGTCCCCCTCTCGCACTGTTTCCAGCATTTCATCGCCACATTGCACATTATGTTGTCTCTTATGGGGGCAAGCTTCCTGCCCGCCATATTTGCTGCTATTCGAGCTGTGTCTATTTCACCATGTGCGGTAGCCAGGTCCAGCCGTCCCCTACCCGCTAGCCAGCCGGCCACCCATTGTAACTGGGATGCCAGGTAATAAGCCTCGAAGTCAGGGGCACCCAGACCCCCCAGATGTGTCGGTCTGCAGATGGTCGAGAGCGCCGTTCTCCTGCGACCCTCATCCCATATCAGCTCTCTGAGCAGGGCGTTCAACTCTCGGAACCATGCAGAGGGGACCTGTAGTAGTAAGTTAGCAAAGTAGTAGAGGAGGCGTGGAAGCATGATCATTTTTGAGAGCGCCACTCTGGCCATGATTGTTAGTTTCAATGATCTCCAGAACCCCACCGAGGAGCGCAGGGACCTGAGTGTCCTACCAAGATTACCATCCCTAAGGTCGCTCAATTCGTGAAATATTTGTATGCCCAGGTATCTGAAGGTCCGCGGGGCCCAGTTTACATCAGCTGGGCACGCATCGGGCGCACGCTGTCTAACATCACGGGGAACACATATGTTTTCCTCCGATTAAGTCGGAGTCCAGATAGGCCCCCGAAGTCTTCCAATATCCCCAGTGTCCACGTGAGTCCTCTTGTCCCGTCCCTCAGGTAGAGAAGTATATCATCTGCATACAGAGAAACAATATGCTCAGACGGACCCCAAACGATTCCCTTGCCCATGCCTTCACACCACAGCTGCGACGCCAGGGGCTCAATTGCCAGGGCAAACAGTAGTGGGGATAAGGGGCAACCCTGCCTAGTTCCCCTGTATACTGGGTATGCACTGGAAATCGTCCTTCCGGTCTTAACTCTTGCTAGTGGGGATGAGTACAACAAGTCCACCCATTTCACCCACTCCTCCCCCAGCCCCATTTTGAGCATCACAGTCCTTAAATAGTCCCACCTGACAGAGTCGAAGGCCTTCTCGAAGTCCACCGCGAGTAAGACCCCCGCTGACGGCCTCAGGTCCCTGGGCATGTGCAAAATCGTAAAGACCCGTCTCAGGTTCTGGGAGGTACTACGGCCGGGGACAAAGCCGTTCTGGTCAGCGTGCACTAACTTGGTCATAAGGGGGTGCAGCCGAGCAGCCATGATCTTGCTAAGAATTTTGAAGTCGCTGTTTAGCATTGATAAGGGCCTAAAGTCCGTCACCGAAGCTTCCCTGTCTTTTGTCTTGGGGAGCGGCACCAGCAAAGACTCCCGCAGTGTGCGCGGCAGCTCTCCATATTGCAGTGCCTCCGCGTACATCCCTGTCAGTTGGGGAGCCAGCAGCGACTTGTATTTTTTATAAAAATCCATGGGGAGACCGTCTGTTCCTGGGGTCTTTCCAGGTGCTAACTGCGCTATTGCTTCGTTTACTTCCTCCACCGATACTGGTCCCCCCAAGCTGTCTCTCTCCTCTGCACTCAGTGTTGGTAGTGGAGTTTGCTGTAAGTACCTATCAAAGGACTCCGTCTGCAGTTCGTTGGGTTTCCCGTACAACTGCGTATAGTATTCCCTGAATGCGTCATTTACGGGGCCTGGCCTGAGCCTGCGAGATCCCTCCCCATCTATCACACATGTGATAGGCTCACCCTGTCCCCCTGGGCGGACCAGCCATGCCAGCAGTCTCCCCGATCTGCCCTCTTCCGCCTGCAGGGATGCTAAGTATTTTTGCCTATCGTGGCACCGGAGCTGCTCTTCAATACGGGAGTGCTCCCTGCGGGCACGGTTATATTCTTCATTCTCCTGAGCTGTCTTCCCCTGTCCCAACTCCCCCTCATGCATATCCCTCTCCAGGGCGTTCAGTTCCTTTTCAAGTGTGTGCCTCACCCCCACCGACTGCCCCAAACAGAAGCCCCTCATCACCACTTTGAGTGCCTCCCACTCCAAGGCCCTGGAGGGGGTGGACCCATTGTTCGTCTCAATATATTCTGCCAGGTGACCGTGTAGGGCCTCTCTGTACGCCTGGTCCTCAAGTGCTGAGGGAGACAGTCTCCATGACGGTATGGGGGGTCTATCCTCCGACACCCTCATCGTTATTAGCAAAGGATTGTGGTCAGACAAGGTGCGGGCTAAATATTCTGAGCGTGTCATATTATTTATCAGGCCTGCAGTGCAGACTACCCTGTCAATTCTGGTGTGCACTCGGTGGAGACCCGAGTAGTAAGAGTAATCTTTAGCAGTTGGGTGATGCACTCGCCAGACGTCCGACAACCCGCTCGTGTCCAACCACTCGCTCGTGTCCAACCACTCGCTCAACCTTTTGGCTGTTTTAATTGTCGCTGCCCCCTGTAGAGGCGGGGTGGACCTGTCCAAATTTGTGTCTAGCACTGCGTTAAAATCCCCCCCCACTAACAGTTCTCCGGCGCATTGGCGTGTGAGGTGTCTCGACAGGCTCAACATGAAGGGTACCTGGTCTTGGTTGGGGGCATAAATGCAGCTTAAGACTATCGGTATACCATGTAGCCTCCCTTCTAATATCACAAATCTTCCCTCTCGGTCTATGTTGGAAGAGGTCATTGTGAAGGGGACCCCCGCTCTGATCCATACTAATGCACCTCTTGCGTAGGCTGAGTATTCCGATGCAAACACCTGCCCCCTCCACCTGCGTCTTAGCTTCTCTCCCTCCCCAGGCGCCAAGTGAGTTTCCTGTAGTAATGCCACCTGTACACCCCTTCTTTTTAAATAGGAGAGTATTTTGTGCCTTTTAGCTGGTGTGCCCATCCCCCTAACGTTCCAGGTCAAGATATTGTAATCCGCCATTTCATAATATCAGTCTGGTGACAATGTCCCCGGTACTCCCAAGGCTCGGAGTTGTTTTTCCACATTTTCATGCCTTTGCCACAATCTAATTCCGCCACCCACTTTGCCATATTAACTTGTAACTGTGTATCCCAACTCCCGATCCCCAGGGCACCTCTTAACTTGTTGGCTGCCCAGAAAACTGCGCAACAGTGCAACTTGTTCAACTTCTTATCAGCAGTACTCGCCATTTTGTTAGATAGGCGAGGTTCTGGTCCGGGGGGTGGCCAAGTCCGGAGGGGCCGCTATTTCACATGACATGCCCTGTCTCCGGTGCCTTCCGCAGGCCCAGGCTAGCCAAGTTCGTCAGCCGTTTGTGGGGTCACCTTTGGGGCTCGGGCTGAATGTTCCAGGTCTTCCGCAGAGGACACCAGCGTGTCGTCCGTTTCATCCCCAGAACCTTCCTGGGGGGATGCCTCACCACCCATGCATGCCGCTGCTTCCAGTGCTTCCTTCCTGCCTTTCTCTTTCTGTGTTTGTGTAGGCGCCAGTCGTCTACGGTCTCTGGACTTCCTTCCCTTCAGAGCTCGGCGAGCCCTACCCCCAGTCGGGCCCTCTCCTGTGGAACCTCCCGCCTGGGAGCTATGTGACTCCAGCCATTCCCACGCCTCCTCAGGGGATTGGAGGAACGTTGTCTTCCCTTCAAGCATCACTCTTAATCTGGCTGGGTAGAGTAGCGAGTACTGGATTCCTTCCTCCCTTAGGACTCTTTTGACTGTCAGAAACGAAGTTCGCTTATTTTGTACCCCCAGGGTGAAGTCCGGGAATAGTGTCACCTCCCCGTTTGCGACTTTAAATGGGCCCGATTCCCTGGCCCTCTGCAGGAGGGTGTCCCTGTCTCTGTAGTGTAAGAGTTTAGCTATCACGGCCCAGCAGGGCCTACCCGGAGCAAGGGGTCTCGCCGGTACCCGGTGCGCCCGCTCCAGCGTGTAGAAAGGAGTCAGGCGTCTGGGCGCCACTGTAGTACTGAACCACTTCTCCAGAAATTCAACAATGTTCGCCCCCTCGGCCCCCTCCGGGAGGCCCACCACTCGTACATTGTTCCTTCTGTTCCTTCCCTCCGCATCTTCAGCTCTCTTTTCGAGGCGCGTCACTCTGTCGACCAGGGAGGTCACTTCAGCCGCCAGATCTTTCTGTTTTGGTGCAATGTCCGCCAATGCGGTTTCTGTCTCTTTGACTCTGTCTACCAGTTTATGGTGGTCCGCTCTCAGTAGGCTCACCTCAACCGCGACCTGGCTGATCTCCCGCTGCAACGTTGTTTTTGTGTCCTCAATCGCCCCGAGTATTTTATCTAAAGTATCCTGGACTTTGACCTGTGTGTGGCCCTGCGGGTCCGGTTCCCCGCTCTCAGCCAGAGCCGCAGTGTCCATGGTTCTGTTCTTGTGGCGGTACTTGGGGGACATCAGACCAGCGGCGGGCCTTGCCCCAGGAGCCCCGGCAGCGGCCCCAGCAGTTTCTATAGTTCCTCACCGAGGCGTCACTCTCCATTCACCATAGGCCTCACCCCCGTTCCCGGTTGGTCCTCCGCGGGATCCCAGCACTCCATCAGGACCCACTGTTTTCGGGCCGTGGCGCCAGGGGCTCCGCGCTGACACTCTCTGTTTAGCCGCTAGCCTCTCAAGCTCCGGGCCCTTTAGTCTGTTGTAGGCTCACAACTGTCACTCTTCTACGAGGCTCCGATTTGCCTCTCACTTGCTTCCCAAGTTGCACCAAAGACACTTCTATGCTCAGTCCTGCTCGTTTAGGGGTCTCCGGCGCTCCAGGGCGCCCGGGGGAGTCCGCAATTCCATCTACTGGGCATTCCACCCACCGCTCACCCCCCGGGCGCGATCCGCCACTCACCAGCTCCACCAATTGATCCTTTTGCCTCGCTGGCTTGATCCTGTCAGCTGGATCCTCCTGCCCCGGACTACAAGTCAGCACCCAGGGGTCTAGGGTCGGCGCAGTCCGTGGCCTCCCCGCTCCGGCACCCAACTCAAGCGGACCACCTGTCCCGCTGCAATCTCGCCAGTGTCTACCGGAGTTCACGCCAGGGCCCGTTGTCCCCTGTTCACTCCGCTTCTTAGGTGTGTGTCAGGGCCCAGAGCCCCACCTCAAGTTAAGCGGCCTTGCGGCTTGCCCCCGGGTCACCCCGTCACCTCGGCGTCGCTTTGCTCCGTCACTCTCTCTCTCATGGCCTTGCTCCATCCCCGATCCTTTCTGGGGTCTCGTCCGAGTCCTAGAGTAACGACACTTCGCCGCCCAACAGAGCGCGTCTTCAGTTGGACCACCGGGCCCCAATCGGCATCTCCGCCGCAGCAGGAAGACTCCCCCGGCGTCCCCCGCTATTCACAGGCCCGCAGCCCAGCGCGAGGCCACAGCTCCGATCGCGGGCCAGCCCCCGTATTCTTCAGGGGCCGCCCGCCTCCAGGAGCGCCGCCTCGCCGCACCCCGACTGGGCGCGACCTCACCTGGGCTCCCAGGCCCCCTCCAGCACCTCCGTCGCCATTGGAGGACTCGCCCGGAGTCCCCCGTCGCTCCGAGCCGTCTGCCCTCACGCCGCTTCGGATCGCGGCCACACGCAAGGCCGCGGCTTCGGCCGCGTGCTCAGGCCTCCGGTCACCAATCTCTCCTACTGGCCGACTCCGGCACTCTCCGGGGCCGCCGCGGGGGCCCACTCACGCTCGACCCCTTCCGCCGGCTTCGCCCCACAGCCTGGACCCCGATCGGCCCGGAGAAGGCGCGCTTTCGAACTCTCTGTCGCCGGCCCCTCCGGAGCGAGAAATTCAGGCGTGCGCCATCTCCGGGTCCTTGGCCACGCCATCCGCACCTACTTGTGGCGGAAAGGATTCCAGGCCACATATACTGAAGGGGAAGGAGCCTGCACCAGCCAGCCAAAAGGGGAAGGAGCCTGCACCTGCCATCCAAAAGGGGAAGGAGCCTGCACCTGCCATCCAAAAGGGGAAGGAGCCTGCACCAGCAGGTAAGAAGGGGAAGGAGCCTGCACCAGCAGGCAAGAAGGGGAAGGAGCCTGCACCAGCAGCTGTCACGGAGCCCCCACCACCAACTGTGGTTGTGCAGCCATCCGAGGGTGCAGGGGCTGTGCAGGAGCCTCCCACCACTACCAGCACCACCACAGTGCAGCCATCCGAGGGTGCAGGAGCTGTGCAGGAGCCTCCCACCACCAGCACCACAGTGCAGCCATCCGAGGGTGCAGGGGCTGTGCAGGAGCCTCCCACCACCACCACCAGCACCACCACTGTGCAGCCATCACCGTCGGCGGAAGCAATGTGATCCTGCCTCCATGGGCTGTTGTGTGGCCTGTCCAATCCAGGACCAGTGGGGAAGACACCCACTTGAGAGACTGTGGCCTATCACTCCACAGGACCAAGCACAGGACATGTTGCCCCCTCCAGAACCAGTGGGGAAGACACCCACTTGCAGAGACTATGGCCTATGACTCCCGAGGACCAAGCACAGGGCATGCCCCCCCTCCAGAACCAGTGGGGAAGATACCCACTTGAGAGACTGTGGCCTATTACTCCCCAGGACCAAGCATGGGGCATGTTGCCCCCTCCAGAACCAGTGGGAAGACCACCACTCAAGAGACTGTGGCCTTGCACTCCACAGGACAAAGCACAGGACATGTTGCCTCCTCCAGAACCAGTGGTCTTGTTTCTGCTTCCGGCTGAGGTGCCCCCACCTCCCTCTGAGTTGTCTGCCTATGTGCCAACTGATGCCCCTGCAGTATTCTCTCCATATTGATGCGGGTGACAAGTGGGGCGTGGACTTTGCTCTGTGGCCATATGGCCCATGGGAACTGAGGACTGGGAAGTGTCCCTTTTCTGTACATTTGTACATATTTGTAGCATTGGCTAAATTATTATTTATACTGTGTTGATCTTATACAATCACTTAAGTACATTCCTGTCGTCCTTGCATTATTCAGCCGATTTAGCGGGATTAACTTGTTTTCTTGTGCAGCTGGTTGTGTGTATGGTGTGTATGTGTGTGTGTGGGTGTGTGTTGGGCGTGTGTGTGTGTCACTGTCGTTTTCCTCTCCCCCTCCCTTGTGCGCTAGGTGGCTGTACTCACCGTCGTCATCTTCGCCGGCGTTGGTGTTCGTGGTGGAGCATAACATAGAATATCATTGGAAATACTTGCAGTTTTGGTTCCATGGCGGCGTGGTTCTTCCCTGAATCTCCAATGGTGAGTCCTTTCACTTCTGTGCAGTGTTTCCGCCAGGCTTTCGATGTCGTTGATACCACCCCGGAAAAGGTGGCGGATTGTCTGGTCATAATATGGTGGGCGGAACTTTGACTTCCGCCTGGCTGTAGGCAGCTACCACCGTGGTGCCTGTTGTTTCCGCCCTGGCGGTCGGTGTGGTACATTGGCTGTCTTTCTGAGATCTTTCCACCATGGTCATAATTGGCGGTAGTTGCAGTCGGCCTGTTGGGGGTATTACCACCACTTTATCACCGACCGCCAGGGTCGTAATGAGGGCCTATGTTTGGGGTTGTTTGGTACCCAACCCTTGTTCTAGAGCAACACTCCAGTGTTACTAATTGCCCTTTACAAAATCCCAGATAGTATTGGTGAATATTTGCCCCTGCTACCTTGTTTCACTGAGTGCTTATTTTCGGGCTAAGGCTGCTCCTGCTGAGATCTTACAGTGGAGTACTAATTGAAGAAAATGAATAGTATTATGGACAGAGGCTAAATAGCAGATGAGTTATTTAAAAATGTGAGTACAGGCATTACAGTGGATAATGATTTAAAAAGTAATTCTAGAGCTAATGAGGGACTTAAAGATAAGTTTGTTCATTTGGAAAAACTTAGAAAAGCGGAAATGTTCAAATGGTGGGAGCAGCAACATTGAAGCAATATCCTAAACTCAATAGAACTCCACGAGGCTTGAAGTCTCAAATTTTACCTACATATGATGACCTTGAGGATGATTTACTTGTATGTTCGGAGAAAGAACTTACCAGTAGTTCTATAAACCTAATGAATATTCAAATTGAAAATACAGGAAGATAGCTAAACTCTTACAAGAGATTGAGTTGGATAGAGCAAGAAATCAAAGCATTAAACTTGCCCGAACCTACAAAAAAGAATTATGCTATTCTAGAAGATGTAATATAGAGACACCAGGAAGAAATTAAGCAAATCAAAGCTAGGAAACAGAAGAGGGACGAGATGGATTATAATAGCAGAAGGGTCTTTACCTTTGTCAAGCATTTTGATCATTTGGTGAGAAAAGATGATTGGGCTTACAGTAATCGGGACTCCTCAACAGGTGTTGGGGTGTCTATCCCTTCAAGTAACTTGTCTAGTAGTGAGAATGAGGATGCAGGAGAGGGGACATCTAATATAAATAATGAAAGCACTTCTTTAAAGGAGGTGATTTGCATAAGAAGAATGGGAAACAAAACAATCACTTGCAATGCAATAGGTCTCACATTTACTTGAATTTTAGCTATTAGCATTGTAAATTTATAACTGGACTTCTTTTGCCACATTAATTGATCATTTGCCAATGATAACAAAGGATTTTTGAAAGGCAGGCCCAAGAACGAGTGAAAGTGATGGGTGTGGTTAAAAGCCCAGATAGATACCAACACATTGGAAAAACCAGCGCTTGCGCTCTGCTATCCTCAACCTAAAAAAGAACTCCAGATCAAGGGTAAAAGAAACATCAAGGTCAGAAAGAGTGCAAGAGGAAAAGGGACAACAAGGAGAAAGAAGGGGTATGCACACCTGATCATGGAAGAAAACTTAACTGGGCACTCCCCTGAGGACATGAGTCAGGATGTGAATTTGATTAACTTATCTAATGTAATGGTAACTCCGGATATGTACCCAGTGCTTAAACTTGGTTTGAATTTTCATCTTGCACAACATTGTAATCTACTTGAAATAAAGATTGACTCTTACAAATCTCTATGAATTTTGGAACTTAAAAAGTTTCTTACTATGTGCCCACAAAAGAGCAGATTTATCACATAATCCCCGGTACTTAGTAACTTACTAATACTTCCTGACTGGTCATGACGAAGATCCCTTCACGATGAGTAGGTTATTAACGGATTTAGAACTGAGCAGGAACGTAAGTATAGAGAGGCGACCAAAGTCTAAATCTAGGTGGGCTCCCCAATTGACATCTGGTAATAACATTGACTTGTTTCATAAAGCTGTCAATTCTTGAATTGGACAAATGGGCTGATAACTTACGTCAGAAGAAGAAAGTCCTTTTTCAGGATAACCTTACTAAGGGTGAACGACTTGCTTAGAAAGCATTGCAAGACAATAAAGAACTGATTGTATGAATGGCAAACAAGAGAGTGAATATTATCTTGATGAATAAAAAGGATTATGACAGTGAAGTTTACTCCCAACTTGAAGATGTCGCTCATTACAAAAAACTAGGCATTAATCCTATACCAGATATTACTAGACTGATTAATGAGTAACTCAAGATCTGGCGAGGCATGGGGTTACTCAGTGAGGTAGAGTACTTTTATCTACTGACTGATCATCCACATTACCCTTGCTTATATACCCTTCCTAAGGTGCACAAGAATCTACAGTTCCCTCTGAGACCAATAGTGGTTGGTACAGGGGGGCTCACAGAAAAATTATCACAATATTTGTACGTTTTTTCGAAGGACTTTTTGTGATGAACCTCCTGTTCTATATTCGGGATACTAAACACATTCCCAACTTACTGAATGACATAACTTGGGAACCCGGTATGACCATGGTGACCATGGATGTGGTCTTCTTATATACCAACATATCTCACACAACCTGGTATCAAGGCTTTAAGGCACTTTCTCAAAACCCAACCTATTGAATATTTAGAGCATACTGAGATGCTCTTGGACATGACTAGACTCATTCTTGAGAATAGTGTTATTTTTATTTAATGGTACCTGGTATAAGCAGTTATACAGAACCTCAATGGGTTCCTGATTCGCTCTGTCTTTTGCTAATCTCTTTATGGGATGGTTTGAGGCAGCATGGATCCAGTGTCATAAAGGAGCAAGATGGATAGACTGCATTCACTACTGGGGAAGGTACATAGCTGACTGTTTTATGATGTCGACAGGAGACTTAGAGGGTTCCTTAATTACTTTTTCATTTACTTCAACACAAATGATTGTAATATGTCATTTACCTTTGAACAGTCAGGATCAGATGGTATTCCTGGATATTGAACTGTTTATCTAGGGTAATAATATTTGTAGTAGAATGCATAGGAAAAAGACTTCTTGTAATTAATTCCTACATGCTACAAGTTCTCTCTCTAAAATACAAATAAAAGCCATCCCTTATGGTAAAATGTTAAGGGCTCATAGAAACTGTAGTGTGGATGCTGAATTTGACAGAGCCTTGCTAGATACAGAACAACGTTTCTATGAATAGGGGCTATGATAACATTGTGGTACGAAAGGCTAAAACTAGAGCTAGCCTCCTCACACGGATGTCTATGCTTAGATCTAAACAGAAGGGTACAGGAGGCACGCAAGACAAAATATGACTTGTAATGAGCTTTCATCCTGACTCTGGCAAGCTTCACGGTATTCTTAAAAAATACTGACATTTCCTGATGTATTATAGGTCTTTACACCTTTATCTATCATTAACACCCAGTGTAATTTTTAGAAGAGGCATAAGCATAACGCTAGCTATTATGATTAGTCCTACCTACCCACATATACCCTCGCAAAAGGATTGGCTCACTGAGTATAATAGAGGTTTTTCCAAATGTGGACATTGTAATTTATGTAGATGGGCACTGGATTAAACAATGTATTTTAACTACAACAATATTGGTAAGTTTTCCATGTATATGCATATGGACTGTGGTACTCCATATATAGTGTATGTCATTTTCTGCCAATGCCAAAAAATGTATGTTGGAAGTGCGATTAGGCCACTTCGTGAATGGATGACTAAACACTTTCAAGCGTTAAAGCAAAATTATATGAAAAACCCTATTTTACACACTCTTGATTGCAATATATTTCAGATTCCATGGGATTGATCACATCAGAAGGGATGCTAAGGGTGGTAATCAAGAACTTAAGCTTGGACGATGTGAGGCTACTTGGATAATGAAATTGAGCTCCGTAGAATGAGGGCTTAACATTGATAATGAACTGCAATACTTTTTAGGAGATTAGATGCAAACTGATTTTTGCATTTAATCATGTACCTGTATTGCTAATGTGGAGTGTGAATTTCTTGTTCTTAATGTAAACCTGATTTGTCTTGTACATGGGTGGATAAGATAAATATGCCATGTGATTGGATTATTGTTAAAGGACGTACTGTATCAATTTTTGTATCGATTGTAATTGTAACGTGTCTATCCCTTTCCCCTGCTACTTTGAATACATTGTTATATTTATAGGCGGATCAGGCACGCCGTTTAATTGGCGGAACTGTGACAGAAATGTCTGATTATAGATATTGTATACTTATTGTACTTTCCTCACCTTTGCTGCCCTTTTGGAATGCATCTAATAACGTCTTGGACTAGCTATACTCTTTCTGTCTGCGTTTCTTCCATACTATCTCTTGCATTTATAGGTAATTGGTAATGCAATCTATGTATGCACAATGGGTCTGTTATCATATGTATAGTTGATATAGGATTATTATGTACTTTCCTTTAATAATTGTTTCTTGGTAGTAATGCTGTTGAGATGCCTTTATAGTAACTCGTGAATAGGATTATAGATCTTTATGCATTTTACGTTTTATTTTGGATCACCTGGATTTACTTTTGCTTTGACTGTTGCCTTATTGCTAGAAAACCTAGTACCTAGTGGGATGCGGATCTCTCACTCTGTTGTGTCAGATTTTTGATGCAGGACGCCACACTTTCTTCATCAAATGTGTAATTTGATTGCTACCTTAGGACTAGGCGTTACCACTTAATTTTTCACTTCAATATTCACTGTTGAAATTTAATGCAGTGAATAGTATTCTGTATATTTATCTTTTACCATGAAGTACGTCACGTTTCCATGTATAAATACATACTTACATCAGTTACTTTAATAAGTTTGTATATATCGCCGGGTTACACTTGACTATTTCTTTGTTCATATTTTTCTTTTTTCTCCTTTAAAAGCTTTTTAATTTACATGCGCCACTATATATATATATATATATATATATGTGTGTATATATATATATGTGTGTATATATATATATCTATATATATATATATATATACACACACACACACACACACAAACACTGATAGTTAGTTGACTGGGGGACAGCAAAGGTGGTGCTTACTGTGCACGCTGATATTGCCACATGGAGTACACTCCATCTCATGCTCTTTGATATGCACTAAGTAGAACGGGAATCTCTTGATTGGGAAATTATATTTTGTACTATGGTGATATATAATAGGCGTTTATGAGCTTCGCGTGTATGCGCTATTATTGTTGTATTGGATACTTTTTTACAGAGATTTGGATAAAGATATGTTTACGTAAGCTCGATTCGCTAGCAGTCAGCATCACTGTGTTGCACCGCTCATGGGTTATGTTATTTTAGTTCTTACTGGTCATGGCATTACTGGGTTGATTATATTGTTTTGATTGAGTTCATTCACATTTATTATGCCTGACGAATATGCTATTTTTAGTTTGATGGTCTAGTATTGAATGTTGGTAGAGAGACGTGTCAGGATAGGGTTAAAATGCACTTTGTTTTGGATGGACGAGTTGTGTTAATTTATGACACTTCTTTGGGGATGTTAGGCTTACTGCCTTATATATTGGTTAGGTTACTGTGATTGAAAAGAAATCGGTTTGGATACTGGAACTGATTCAGGACTCTATAGCCTTAAATTTGAAATATTGTTTGTGTTGCTACATTTCTGGTTCTTTATATATTTTCCTTTTTAATTTTTATTTCACTATCGATTTTTTCATGTGCATTGGGAAGTGGCAGGCTAGAGGCTATTTGCATGTGTTCAGTTTTCTCTTGTTTTCTCTTATGAGTGGCACTGTATCACTTAACACTTACCTTGTCATTACTACTCTTGGATAGACATTCAATTTTCTCCCTATTTTCAATAACCTACTGTTACACTATGGCTCTTGCCTTAAGATGTTGCAAAAAGATTTGTATGTTAACTACGTTTTTGTGTTGAGACTTCACCTAGCTATATCTGACTTTTTTGACACCGATTAGTGGGTGATGGTGAGTCCTTTGAGTACATCTGAGTGATTGTATGTTTAATCTTATTTCATTAATTAAAGCCCTGAGGAAGTTGAGAGACTATTTGCCATATCACTAAACACATCTTGGCTGTTCTTGCAACCACATTGACGTTGTATGAACTGCATGGTGGATCTGAAATAAAACAACTTGAAACTTCAAGACTCCTGGAATTGGACATTGACTCCCTTTTGAACTTTGAGTGCTCAGAACTCTTATTGTGTTTATCATATCTGCTTAAGGTCTCTTGATGAGGTTCATAGAGAATGATGCCCCAGTAACTCATGTTAAGGATACTCCGATTGTTCATGTGGACCACCAGGGGATACTTAAGATGGCTGCCCTTCTTAGGGTGTGTGTTGTTTACAGGGATGGATGTGATCTTGGAACAGAAGTAAGCTTTCCGCCTGATGTTTAAAGATTCACAACACACAAGGAGAGAGGTGCATCTCAAGCATCTTAGCATGACACACTGGGAAAAGCTCACCCAGACATTTTATAGCATCCTTGATGGTTGTCACGCTCAATGAAAGCACGTGCTACCCAGATGCCGACTTACTGTACACCTCCACTTTTAAGTCAGTACCTATTAAGCTAGAGTAGATACTGGCTACTTTCTGGTTCCTTAAGAAATTAAAACAGACAAAGGACACCTCGTCCAGGATGTAGTTTCAGGGATACCGTGAATCCCATGGAATATCTCTTGGAATAATAACCTCCACACCAATAACTTCAACCAGTGATCATCATCACATTAAAGGGGGCCATGGTATCTACCACACCAAGATCTAGTGAGTGTCACCAAAATGTGTCATCTTCCAAAGGCTTCTAGGGTGCTGAAAACCTGAGACCTGTCTGCTCTCAGCCCTCTTAGAACCTCTTCATCTCAAATGTAGACAAGATTATAAGTAAGATGAATGACTATCCATGGAAGGTAGGACAATTTTAACAGGCCCCTGACTGATTTCACAAGTCTTCATCCCAGGATAATGCCCCAAATGCTATAAGATCTAGTGCACTGAAATACGGCTTACATTATTATAATCTAAGCTCTGCTCCTGGTGCTTCCAGTCTGTTGAAGGTCTATGTGGTGTGACAACTGTGAGCTGTGATACGTTTGGTTAAATTCAAATAATCATTATGCTTTCCTTTATTTATGTCTCTGATCTGAGACCAAAGATGTTATGCTCTCTAATTGTGACAAGGGGCCATTTTAGATTGGGCGTTCATGTCACAGTCCGTATCAGTGGTACCTATGGCACCAGACATGGATACATAGATGCAACAAAAGGAAACTTCAATGCTGCGGTAAGTGGTTTCAGACCATGCTTGTGTGCTATCTTTAACAGTGTGTCCTGCTCAGGCCAATACCTGGGCCTGCTTCCTTGAAGGAGCCCCAAGCACGGCATTGGTGTCAGTGAGGTACAATGAGTGACCAACAAATGGCAATAAAAGTGGAAGAGAAGCACTCTCAAGAAGTAAAGCATTTAGAGTTCTTCAGATGTGGTGGATAAAATTAGAATACTACCCCCATAATTCACAGGAAGAATGGGATGTCCAAGAACGGAAGTGCATCGGGTTACCGCCTACTCCATGTCATTACAGTTACTGTGTACCCTATCCCAGCTTCCCAGTCACAAATCATTGATCACCTGTGTTAGGCTAATTGGTTCAATAGAAGCACACCATCACTACAATATCCAGAACACAGTAGGTTATCACACAAAATTCCAAGACTGGAAACACGGTCCGTTATGATCTATTATGGCACAAGGTGATGTAGCTACAAAGCCTGTCCACTGCAGTCTCTATCATGCTTTATCACAAACAAGGAGCAGTGCTTTAGACAAAAAGCAGAGTAGGCAGCAGAAGTGAGTGTCTACCAGCTACACTGGCACTTGCTGAATTCCCCCAGATTCTTACACCTGCATCCTAACGAGGAAGTAAGGAAGCATTGTTCAAATAGATGGTAGCTGCAAAGTGGCCTTATGTTACACCTGAGACAGTCTTGCAGTGTCCTTTTGGTTGATACTCAGGACCATCTAAAGATGTTGCACTTCACATGGCCAACTTCAAGCAACAGCTATATTATATTATCCGAACAGAGTTACTATAGCGCTGTATCGCTATTGGTATGGCCTTATATTGCCGTCATATTTGGGTACCCTCATGCCTTGGTCTCGAGGATTCCATCACAGAACACAGGCTGTCTTTCCTGGTCAGTTACAGGGTGTCATTTTTCATTAGTCTCGACTACGAGGTTGTCAAACGACCTGCTGAGGACCGTACTAAAACGTTCAGTGGGCTTTGGGCCAACTTATTGCGTAACATGGGTTGGCCTCCTTATCACTCTCATTAACTTGCTTCTTATTCAATGGCTTTCATCCCTGTTCTTGTGTATGTCCCTCCCCTGCAGCAAAGCTTTTACCACCCTTTTCAATGGATACTCCACTGCTAATGTTCAGCGAGTAAACTTATTTTTTACTTTTGTTTCAGCACTCCAATTTTTCTTGCTCTCTCCTTCATACGCTGCTTCCCACCCCCCTCAAATGTCCAACCTCCTTGAATGCTGCTTTCTGCTGCCTTCATCCCCATAAACAGGTCATCCACTGCTTCCTCTACCCACCTGACTTTTTTTTCTCTTTTAATTAATTATTTGTTCAATCCTGCTCCCCATTGCAGCCTCATGTAAACCTCTCCTCCGAGTGCTCTTCCTTAGCTCATCACCCTTCTCATTGCTTCTTTTAACAAAAATGCCTGTTTGACATTTTTAGGAAGGTCCGACCACAACCATTTGCTGCTGTTTTACTCTATTTTTCAAACGTGTTTTGTGCACATCTAAATCATTTTTTAATTGATCGCTCCAAGATTGACAGCCACCATCTTCCAATGGTAAATAATGTGACGCATGCCAGCCATCAAGGTAGGTTGCACTGGCATAGCAAAAGTGCACTGTGCAAAATTCAAGCAAGGAAAAAGGGCCTCCCATACCCTGGTTTGGCAGTAAAATAAATAGGTATGTTTGGGGACAAATTGACCCCCCTCACCCGTGTGTGTTGTTGCCACTGCACCTGCTGCACTATTAATAGCTACACCCGAGCTGGGTTTCCGTAGTGTCATGATGAATGCACGAGTTCAAGTCATCACACTTTTTTTTAATTTTGTTTTTGCCGATGGTGCGTATCCCTTGCAAAAAGATTTCAGCATCGGCAAAAAGCACTGGCATAGGTTGAAAAGTCACTACTTTTTTACTTGGCCAATGCTTGTTCTTATGGTTGTTATTGTGGTGAGCTTAGCGATAACCACACATGTGCCAGATGTACCAAGATACCGGTTGCAAAAAGTGGTTGTAAATTGTGACTCTACTTTTTGTGACCAGTATCTTATTTTGAAAATCGACCTATGCACTAATAGGTTGGTTTGCAAAATATCTCTTGGCACGGGGTCGCGGTCCGGAATGGCCCACCTAAATAATATTCTTAGGGCTAGTCGCGAATTGCATCTCCCTCAAGCAAGCTACCTTCACAGGGATGGTGGCCTGCAAGGGTCAGTAGACCACCATCCCTGTGAAGGTATTTCAAAAATGAAAACTTGTTTTGAAAAAAAAAACAGTCTACTTTCTTTAAAGCAGACAGGGCTGTTTTTAAAAACGTTTTCAATGTTATAAACACTTCAGTGAGAGCTGCTGGGTGGGAGAACCGACGGGAGGACGCCAAGAAAAGTGGTGGAAAAGCAGACCGGCCGGAGGAAGGGGGGAGAGCCTGGAAGGAAGAACGGGAGAGAAGGAAACAGGAGAGAGGGAGGAAAAGAATGTACGCATGGGAGTGGGGAAAGGGTGTTCTGAAACGAATGGGGAAGGGGAGAAGGGAAGGTACAAAGAGTTAAGTGTGCGTTTGCATGTCAATCAAAAACCTGGCACTAGGCTCACCAGCTGTCACAGCCTGCTTGGCTCAGATTATGCCATCTACAAAATCAGTGTCAGCATAGGACATGGGGCATCAGGTGCAGTCCGGCACTGCCCGCCTGGCACACAGCACAGCGAGGGGAGAGGCGCTTCATCTGCAGCCCGTCTCTCAGCCTGGCACACTGTGTACCATCCACCGCCTTTAACTGACAGCCTGGCACATGGTTCACCAGACCCAGTCTATCACTGCCAGCCTTGCGCTGACTGCAGCATCCACAGTCTGTCACTGCCATTCCTGCAGAGGGTACCTTGGAAGTCAATTACCGCCAGCAGGTACAAGGTGCGTGTTCCACAGCACTTCCCAGCTCCCAGCAACAGACCCCTCCCCTTTGAAGAGGTAGGGGGGGTAAGTACTAACCTCCCTCCCCCCTCCCTTTGTCTCAACCTAGGCTTGGGGCTGTTCTAAAGGAGCCCTTGATGGGGTATTGCACGTCCCTCAGTCCACTAGACGTGTCATAAAAGGGAAAGTACTCCAAAACACAGAAGGGGCATCGGGTAATGACAAGGGTGCCCTGCATCAACTTGGCGATCCACCCTTTCAAAGCTTCCTCTTGTCTGATGGATCTAAGGTCTTAAACAAGGGATCGAGTGTTATCACTGGCATCTGCATAGCTCACAATCGGCCATTAAGCGCTATTTGCTTTAGTAAGCGTAGAGGAGGCTGCAAAATGCGCGGACTTACGTGGACGGTCAGGGCTAGCATTTGTGAAGAACGGGGACACTTCAGTAGGGTGACTAGGCGACCCGGATTTGCCTGGACAGTCCCGGGTTTTCAACAGCGGTCTCGGCAGATTTCGGGAACTTTAGCTCGTGTCCCGGTTTTTAGAGGGTCGCCTGGAATCTGTGGGAGGTGATTTTTTTTTGTTTTTCAAAGAAGAGATAGCAGGTGTTACCAGAAACAATTTAATTAACAGGCATGATACCGGCTTTGAAAAAATGCATTATTTATGCTCGTAGTGCCTCTTCTGTAATTCCGTGGTGATGAGCGCTGTCATTCTGTGCACTAGTTTGAAGTAATATTGTAGTCCCTCTTCTATTTTTGTGAAGTGTCTCGGGTTTTGGCCTTAAAATTCTGGTCATCCTACACTTCAGGGCTGGGTTGTCCTCTTCCTATCACAAGTCTCCAATAGGGCCTCCGAGGATAGTTAGCAACGCCGCTGGGCATGAATGTGCAGCAGCACCCAGAAAGGTCACAAACGTAGACATAGGTCTGAGACTCAAGACGGGAATTGTAAGACTTCTGTACAGGTCTATCATAGGATAACAGCTGGGTTGTGTGTCGGAATAACGCATGCCTTTACCAAGCAAGCCTTTACTCCGCAGTCTTTACCACAAATGCGCAGTGTCGTAACAAAGGTGCCGAGGGGGCAGGAGGGAAGCCGAGCTCCAGGTGAGTCCCTAAGCACAGTACCTGGCCTGAGTGAGTACGGAGAGGCCCCCCCCCCTGCAGTTTGGTTACACCATAGCACAAGGTTTTTACCACACATTCCTTTAACAGGCCTATTGTTACAACATGTCTTACCCTGGACTTTGGAGCGGTACAATTTACTATTCCAACTCCAGTCTACGTGAAAGGAGGGAAAGCATTGGACTGTAAAGCCCAAGGCTGCTTTCCCTAAGGCATGTCATTGTAAGGATATTGGTGTTAAAGGAATGCATAGTAAAGACACATTTGTTGTAACACCGCGATGTAACCGCAGCACGTGGTTCGCACTATTTATGTGAAACAGGCCCCACAGCGCAGGGATCGCCAACTGATAAGCTCTGAATTCGTATGCAGAGCATGAGTTTGTTAAAGTTCAAAGCCTCTGAAGTGTCTCAGAGATACACAAGCCCTAGAATGTTAATAGGACAGGGACAGGGATTGTGAGATATTTAAGTTGCACACACCCAGTCCTGCTTAGGTCTTTTTTATTTATTTATGTGCTTTATATAGAGCTTTGAGACTCCTCATGGTTACTTTGGGGCCCTAGAATAAGCTTCTTGGTAGTGGGTTAGTTGGCGTCCAAGCAGTTTTAGGGCATGTCCTTTATTTGGTATTCCTCAGAATTATGTGCTATGTTAAGCTATAGACGATATAGTACGTTATGGTACTCCATTCTAATCTGTGCTATATTCGATATTCCTCGCTTACTAACACCATACGGAATGATATGGTATATTAAAGTAAGCTACGTTTGGGATTCCTCACTCACTAGCACCACATGGAATGATATGGTATGTTAAGGTAAACTGTTTTATGTTGTGCGATGTTCAGTATTCCTGACTCACTAACACCATATGGTATATACGTATGTTAAAGTAAGCTATTCTATGCCGTGTTGTGTTCGGTATTCCTCTCTCACTAACACCAAATGGAATGATGTGATAAGATATAGAATGATATAGTAAGTTAAGGTGAGCTATTCCATACAGTTCTCTGTTTAGTATTCCTTGCTCATTAATACCATATGGAAGGATATGTGGCCAGATTTATGGAGCCCTTGTGCTGTTCCAACGCCACATTAGCGCCATTTTTTACGTTAATGTGGCATTGGAAGGGGAAAAACATGGCGCCATATTTACAAAGTGGCGAAATGCATGCATTGCAGCACTTTGTAACCCCTTGTGCCACATAATGCCTGCGACAGGCATAATGTAGGCAAAGGGGGGTGTTCCGGCACTAGGGGGGGCCGAAAAAATGGCGCAAAGGAATCCATGAGATTCCTTTGCGCCATTTTCATCAGCATTTTTTAAAGCCCGCTAAAAGAGGCTCCCATTGATTACAATGGGCCTCTGAATGCTTTGCAGGATTAGTATCATAATTTTTGACGCTAGTCCTGCAAAGCGCCAGAGTAGCGTAAACAATTATGACGCCAGTCACCCTAACTACCATCACGGTGTGCCGTATTATAAATACGGCGCTACCATGGTGGCATTTGGGGGGACGCTAAGAGGCGCAAGAAAAGTGGCACTGCACTAACTGCAGCACCACTTTTCATAAATGTGCCCCCATGGTGTATTAAGGTAAACTATTCTGTGCTGTGTGATGTTTGGGATTACTTGCCACTAGCACCATATGGAATGACAGAGTATGCTAAGGTAAAAGCTATTCTATGCAATGTTAAGTTTGGTATTACTCGATCACTAACACCATATAGAATGATACAGGAGAATGAAGGTTCAAATTTAGCCTGGTTGGGCAATTTGGAAACGTTGGCCAAAATGTTCTTATTTCACCAATGCAAGGTTTTCCGATCCACAGCCTGCACCCCTAGGCTGCTTTCCATCTACAGGATTTTAAACCATGCACAGTTGGACATTATAGAATGGGAAACCAGCCAAAAGAATCAGAAGGTATGGCAGGGACAGGAGGGATATGGTTGACACTTGAGCTTGTGCGGGGATCAGGAACTCTAGGAATGATGTCTGGGAGATGGAATTATCTTTGTGAGCTCCACAGAAGTCTGCTAATAAAGTCACAAGTTTGAGATTCAAGAGACTTCACAACTTCGCACTCTCAACTTAGGTCTCATATCTTTTGATGAGCATCACTAGATTGCTAATGGCGATGTGCTTGTATTCTCAGGTGGCTCGTGACAGCAAGTTGCATGACTGCTGCTTCAAGTGAACGTTCTTGTAAACTATGAAATTCAGGTCTTATGGGTCACTTTTTGGGGTTTTATGCGAGGAATAGGGGTACTACTTTGAAAAACTTCATGCGAGTAAAGGAAGGAGACTTAAACAAAATTAGTTGTCATATACAACCAATGCAGAGATGCCAATACAGCGTGTATCGTTTAGCATCCCTTCATTTTGCCTGAACCTCAGCTGCGGCATTTTGCAGCCATTGTAGTCTGCTATGCCACAAACATAGCCCGTTTGAATCTAGTTTGGGACTTTCTTCAACACATTCAAATGAGAGACGCCATTGCTGATCATTGCACTGGTTCAAAGTGTCGTTTTCAACTTGTCGACAATAAGGATCTTGAGATTCCTCTCCATATATACTGAATTCTTACAAAGGTGTTAAATTGAGAGTCAGACATTGCAGGAGCCATAGATTCCAGCACTGCAAAGAACATGAGCTGTGAATTTGATGGGTTAGGCTTCTGCTAGTTTTTGCTTATCCACTTCTGGATTGTAAGCAGGTAAGACTGGAATTTAAAAGTTGGGCATTACAGTTTTGTTCCAAACTGAGCAGAATGAATGTGTCGCCAGCTCATAAGTAGAATAAAAAGATGACTGACTTGATGACGTTGTCCAGTTGCAGCATGTATGCAATGAAGTTGATCTGCATTATGTCATTTCCCCGATACCTATCAACTATAACTCACCCTGGATGTTTTAGCCAGGAATTTAGTTGAGAGCTGAGAAGTGAATGGACTTCAAGATGAAGTTTCTACTGAGTTGTAGCAGCACTCTTTATGAGCATAGAGGTCAGAGGTGATTGAGCAATATATCTGTAATGGGCATATCCAATGGATCAATGTATACCTTTCTTTGAACAGAAAGCTCTTTTAAGGCAAGATGACATACACCCCACAAGTCAGTGATGTGCTCACTAGTTGAATGCACATCTGGCTAAGCTGTGAGTCAGTGATGGTGACAAGAGAGTTAAAGATGACAGGAGAGCTGGGATATGTAAGGGATCTATTATAGCTGATGGTAGGTGATAGCCCACGGGATGGAAAAGCACTATACATTTAGTAGCTAAAATTATCCCACGATGGGGACCAGGTGGCGCAGGCTAGATGTTGTGTCAAGAGCCTGCTGAGAATGGCCTATTATTGTCAGCTTCATAGACACCAAAGCGGAATTTCCACCTGGATTTCTCAAACTGTGGAAAAAGGATGACAAATTAAGACAGAGGCGTTCTCTGTCACCATTGCTGAAATAGGCGGTGAAGAAAGCTTCTTAGAAAAAGTAAGTTAGGATTGAGTTTGCAGTGAAAATTCTTACGTGAAGCAGATGCTTTTTGCTTTTGGGACTTTGGATTATTATGATCTGAGTTGGAATGCACAGAGAATGTTACCATTTAGGGCATATGGCCTTCTGTGAGAGATATGTCTCATGCCTCTTCGGATGATCCCTTCTCTTCAGACTCGCTTTTTGAGGTGCTTCGGGTGTGTTGCTCCCTTTCTGTCCCACACATGACATGGGGGAGGGTGGAGGGAGGGGAACAGACACTTCTAATGCTGCCACCATGGCAGCATGGTGAGTCAGCGCTTGAGGCAGACAGACCATCTCTACCAATCATGACAGTGGTAGTCCAGGTCTAAGCTGCTAGCTGTCATACACTAGTATGGTACATTCGTTTCTATGGCAAACCTGGCAAGGTCAATGTATGATGAGGCCTGACAAATCTGTCCATGCCTTTCAACCGTGTGTGCTGGAAAGGGCTTGATCTTTGTTGAAACCAGCACCCTTTCCTGGCACTTGACTTTTTTTTGTCTCATTTGTGTTGTTCGTGAGGAACCTCTCCCTGGATCCATGTTCCTTTCTGAACTCATTTGTACCCTTTGGCCAGACAATGGCAGGGTAAAGATGGGTTTGATAAGTGCATATACTTTGCACTAGCTCTGCCTCACTTTTTAGCAGAGGCCTCCTGCCTCTCCAGAGTCTTTCCTTTTCCCTCACACATCCAATGATATTGATATCAGAAAACCTATGTATTTTGTTCCAGCTAGCAAGTGTAGGGATCAGCTGGGAGCCACATAAGCAAGTATCAGACAGCCTGCCGGCCAGTCACAGTTCCCTGGCATGGACGTGGTGCCAACGCTGGGTGTTCTACCACCTTATCGAAATGTTTTATCGACCAGCAACGATACTATAGTCAGAATATCCTCTACACTATATCTTCAAGGGAAGTGTACATAAGTAAGTATAGATTATCTGTTCTTAACATCACATCAACATACATTAAAGATATTTATTGGTCAAGGTAAGTAGATGTGGAGTTGAGATGTATATTGTCAAGGTAACTACATGCAGAGTTCAGACTAGTCAATCTATACTTCCCTGTAAAGACTCACCTTGATGATATGTTGGCAGTCGATATTCTGGGCACAATATTATTTGAGGTCGATACAAAAGCACTCAGCGTTTTGACGTAGAGGCAGCGCCGGCCCCTTGCAGTCCATAGGGCAGGTCATTTGAAGATGTAAGCTTGCCCTGCAGGAAGGGCTTCACCACTGGATGAAATAAACAAAGCACGGCGAATATCGACCCCTCCACCCATTGTCTCCAGTAAACGCTGCTGCAGATGATAATATTCCCAGCTCTAATAACTTGGTACGCATGGCTGCTCCCTCGCAGCCTCAGCCTCGCGCAGATGGCAGCACCTGAGGAGTGCGATGACGAGCATTCCAGGACTCTCCAGCGATTTTGGCGATCTGCCAGTTTCGTTTCCGCCTGGTTTATGCTAGGGGTGTTTGTCTTGTTATTTTTCACGCTCGGGCCCAGGCCACACCTAAGGTTTTGGAACAGAGTCCAGGGCTGTCTGATTAAGAAGACATATTTGTAGCGCAGGTTCAAGAGTTTGACCCCGAGACAGGTAGACAGGACTTGCATTCTGCAGTTGTTATCTGAGATCGCTTAGACTGTCTGGTCCTCAGCAGCAGCTGGCTCCCACCACGGCCTGAGTGAAGATCTGGAAGGGGCAGAATGGAGGCTGATCATCAACAGGCGTGTAGTGCAAAGAGACATGATCCCCGATGGACTACTGATGATTCTTCTTTGCTCTCTAAAGATCCCTTATACCCACCAGATAGACACCATGCAAACTGGTAACAAAAAGCGTTTACTTTTGCAAGCAGAAAACAAGCACTGACAAAGCCAATGGGTTTGGCTTGTGCAAGGTGCAGTGTCACAGGAGATCAATCCATTCATGCACATGCATGCAAATCTGCATGCGTGCACATATGTAGACAGAGCATCACACCCATAGACATGCAATTACATCTACAGACACGGCTTTGCTCACACACAAAACAGCAGAGTAACAGGCGCCCATACATACCGTCCAAGGGAGGTCCAGCCACCTCCACATACAGATCTGCGCATATTTAGGTTCTTGCCATAAGGATCAAAAAGCACCTAACCACACAAATCTCCACACCTACCTACACCTAATCACAGAGACCATCAGACATAAAGCTATCAAAGCACACCAAGCAACAGATCAATATACAAAGTCTCTCACACACTGATACACACAAAGATCTAGATCTAGTGTTACACAACATATAGGGGGCAAAGACAGCAAACAGGCATTGTTACAGAGCAAGACACCCAAACAAAGCAAGAGAGACACATGGACAGAAGAGCAGATGAATGGATGGATGGGTGGGTGCTTAATTGGTGTCAAGGGGATTCAGGCTCCAAACTTTCTTACAATCCTTGGTTTCTTCTTAGATAAATAACGTCTTTTTTATTCATTTACATACTTTTCTATATCTCAGGACAAACCTCAAGTGTATCAGAGTGCTATGGATAAAGCGGCACTGAAATTGTCAGAGACATGAAATGTTGTACACAGTGGCAGGGGAAAATCTAAAAGTTTAACAACGTGAAGTCACATTAACCATCAGGTGTGTAGTACAAAGAATATGTCTGCACCGTTGGCCAATTGGAAATGAGTACTGATCTAGAGTTGGATAATTCACTCAAAATACCATGCCTTATTTACATACAACAGTCCCTCTTCAAGCTGGGAGTGACAGAATATTTTTACAACCCTGAGGGTATCGGGAGGGATAGCAAATTGAGGATTAAAAATCATTTTTTTAATCAGTGTACAAAGGAAAGATTTGAACAAATACAATCTTTGCAGTCAATAATCATGTACTATCCCTTAAATACCACCTCTAGCCTAGAACCCTACTTGGGTACCATAAGTAATCCAACGCACTGTTTTTACCTCATTCGCTTCTGCTTAAGCACTTTGCATTTTTTGGTTGCCTTCGCCCTCTTGGTGGTGGGGGGCTGGTTTGAAAATTTGCCAAACTGTTCCTGTGACAATGTATCAAAGCAAAGCGGTATTCACTTCACACTATTCTGCAATTTATATAGCGCTCCACAGAGGCGGTTTCTAGAACCAGTTTTGCGTGCTTCTGCCATTAGAAGCCACACGTTAGCTATGCTATATTTACTGCGCCTTTTGACGAAAAAAATTAGTTCTGCTGTAATAAATTTGATCTGCGTAGCTTTAGTAATAAGGAGAAGCTATGAAGCTGTAATGTGATTCCTATTCATCTGTACATTTATTCATTTTATTATGCTTGGATTTTATTGGAGGTTGCTCTAATGATCTACTCCCACACTTTATCTGATATGTACTACACACTTTGGTGGGATGAGCTGCATCATGTATTGTATGTACATTGTGTCCGTCTGTTATGTTTCTGCTTGCCATCTTGTGTATTTTAATGTAACTTTTACAGTATTTTACCAAACAAAGGACCTCATTTGTAAGCCCCTGGTACCATTGCACCAGTTTGTAAAGCCTTGCGCCACATTATACCTGCGCCAGGTATAATGCATGTAAAGTAGGTGTTCCCCAGCAAAAAGCCCCGCAGAAATGGAACAGTGAAATCTACTAGATTTCACTGATCCATTCTGTGCCGTCACAGCATAATTTTTTTAATGCCTGCTCAGGGCATGCGTCAAAGTGATGCTGTGCTGTTTTCAATGGCGCTCCCTTAGCATTGTTGGACTACTGTCAACATTTGTTATGCTAATCCAGCAATGCAAAGGTTTAGCGCCACAACTGCATTAGAATTTCTGACGCAGTTGTGGACACTGGGTACCATAGAGCACTGTAGTGTAAATACAGCGCTGCCATGGCATTGTTAGGAGGGCACAGGGCAGCACAAGAAAAATGGCACATCGATCTCAATGCTCCAGTTTCTTGTAAATGAGGCTCAAAGTTTTTTGAAGATGATGCTGATTACTGGTCTATTTTGTGTGCTTCAGAAATGTGATTGTAATTCCATTTGCATAGCGCTTTCTACTCATGTCAAAATGTCAGAAGGCATCATTGGATGGACAGTACATCGCTCCGTGAGGGAGTGCATGGTTAGAAGGATCTTGTTTTGCAGGGAGGTCTGTGTGGGAGGTATTTTGATGCTGTGTTTAGGGACCAGGGTGGTGCTTTTATCCTGTTTTAGGGTGCAGAGCTTAAAAGTGTAGTTGGAGAAAGAGTGCACGCCATTTACAGTAATCAGTTGTTGAGCGTTACTCTGTAGGTCCCTGTTAGAGCTCTTGGTTTACAGCTGATACCACCAACCCACATCCTGTAATGGGTACAGAACTCGACAAGCACTGTGTGTAACCTTGGAGGGACTGACAAGAGGCACGAGGGATCTAAAGGGATGGACTATATTAGAATCACCCATAATGCAAGCAGATATTGTAACTAGAGAGTTTATAGGGGTTTAAAGTGTTGAATCGAGAGACTGGTGAGGGGCAGTACTGGGAAACCCAGGAATTGTTGTTTCTACAGGGCAAGCTTAACCAAAAGCAGGGGAGCAATGGTCATGGGAAAAAAACAAGCATAATGTCACTGAATAAGAGGAGAAGAAGCTGGGTTGTGAACAGTTAAGGCGACTCTTTCCTGAATTGAAGCAGCATTGATGCGGTCATGATGGATATAGGGATGTGCTCCAGATCCTGGGCGAATAGATGGAAAAGTCCTGCTGTCTTGTCTTTTTTATTTTTTACCCTTCTTAGTACGCAGCCGGATGGTGTTGTGGGTGTAGCAAGATCCACCAGCCATGGTGAGCTTATCTACAAGATAAGTGGGAGTGCTGGTCATGATAGCTTTGTAAGTGGCATATCCTATGGCCTATCGACATGTTTGTCGTGATTGTGGGTTGCCATGATATGAATGTTCTAAGGGTGCAACCTGAGAGAAAAAAGCAACACTAGGTATGCACTGTTTACAGGCTGCTAGGATAGAAGTCTGATCAGACAACCAGAGAAGTATGTCTGGTCCATTCAGTCAGCCATGTTGGTGCAGTATTTCAGTCTTTCTTGAAAAATTGCTTCAACTGATCTCATTCCTGTGTCTTTCTTGGGACACAACAGTGTTCTGGTCTGACCTCCTACAGATTTGACCTTTTCCAACAACATAGTTGTGATTTCTAAGGAAGTGTAGTCACTTGTGTATCAATTAATTATCATACAATATGTATACCAGTAAATACTAGTTTTGATGAGTGTATCCTATGTTGCCATTGAGACATCGAATGTTTTAGTTTGCTTTAGGTATTTTAATAAATGAGGCATCTTCTAGAGAACGTATCCTAATGTAAAGCTGAGTCAATGTATTGATGGCAGTCAATGTAAAGAACATTTGTTTAGTAGCTTGCTCAAAGGCTTCATGTAAAGATTAAACAGAAGGAAAGTGAGAACGGATCGTTTAGGGACACTGCTCACTGTGGGATACCGAGAAGAGTGGTGGATATCCATGTGGATTTCCATCTTTTACTGGCAGACAGAAGAATTGTAACAACTCAGTACAGTATCTCTTATGCCAAGCATATCACTGTAGAGTGTTAAATAGAATGCCACAGTATATGGTGTTGAAAAGAAGTCCATGGTGAATAGAGCCGCATAGAGGTCCATAAACACCAAAAGGAAACCGCCCAAACACCGCCCTGCGGTCAGATGACCGCGGGGGGCATTCCGACTTTCCCGCTGGGTCGGCGGGCGATCTGCAAAAGATCGCCCGCCGGCCCAGCGGGAAAGCCCCAGCAAAGATGAAGCCGGCTCCGAATGGAGCCGGCGGATTTGCTGAGGTGCGACGGGTGCAGTGGCACCCGTCGCGATTTTCAGTGTCTGCCAAGCAGACACTGAAAATCTTGCTGGGGCCCTGTTAGGGGGCCCCACGACACCCGTTCCCGCCAGCCTCTTCCTGGCGGTGTAAACCGCCAGAAACAGGCTGGCGGGAAGGGGGTCGGAATCCCCATGGCGGCGCTGCTTGCAGCGCCGCCATGGAGGATTCCTTTGGCCAGGGGAAAACCGGCGGGAAACCGCCAGTTTCCCTTTTCTGACCGCGGCTTTACCGCCGCGGTCAGAATTGGCCAGGAAGCACCGCCAGCCTGTTGGTGGTGCTTCCGTGGTCGTTGGCCCTGGCGGTCAATGACCGCCAGGGTCAGAATGACCCCCTTAGTGTTCTCTTAGATACTTAGGCCATCAACGACAACATGCAGAGTTTCACTACTGCAGGTTGACATCAAACCAGATTGGTAGTTGCCTAATGATATCTCTGAGATATCACTTTTTAGTAGAGCTACTACGTGGTTTCCAAGTAGTTGGCCGAAAACAAAAGGTTTAGATGAGTCTGTAGCTGTATGGATCATCAGGGTTGCTCAGAGGTTAATTTGTGAAAGAACAAGTGTTGGTGTCCAAAGCTCTGCTTAGATGCCCGTGGCCAGCATTATTAAATGTCAGCGCACCGAATACAAAGGTTGTGAAGTCTTGGATCCGCCTCATGCTTCTTTAGTCCACAACCAGACACTACCTTTTGCAGGTCCTGCCTTCTATCTCTGTGACTTTGTTTTCTGTCTTTATTTTCATCTGTCTCTTCGTTTTGTGTTTTTTCCTTCTCTTGTGTAAATGCCTCATGTTGAAAAATAGGTGCTGGTCCCCAAAAATGAGTGCCAGTGTTCCCCACCGACATCTACTGGCTCAAATCAAGCACTGGGATCACTTCTCAGTTGCGTGAGGAGAGGCTTTACTTGAGCTGTATTTAGTGAGTTTGGCACACTGCTATAGCTATAGCTAAGGGATGCAATTATGTTATCAAGCAAAGTGCCCCCCAAAATGATAGCTATTTTTTTTAGCTAATGAACATAGAACAGGCTATTGTATGTCAGTAAAACTTTGTGGAGTGATTGTCACTGAGCACACAGGTAGACCACTTGGCCTCCAATTTGTTCTTTATTTTCGTCGTCTGAATTTTCACACATTGTGCATTAATGTGTATTTTAATTGTATTTATTTTTTTCTACAAAGAATTATGCAAGCTTAGCTTCAGCTAATGATGTGGGTATAATCTTTTGTGAGACATATCTGCTGGGTACCTGCAGACTACAATTTCCAAGTCCATCAAATCCTTGGCTTCCTTGCAATAAACTCTTGCATGTAATAAGAAAGTTCCGATTTTCGTGTCCATTCTGTAGTTAGTTTTTAGTATATTCTTGTAGATAAAGCACTGAAATTCAGGCCCGTATTTATACTTTTTTAGCGCCGCATTTGCGTCATTTGTTGACGCAAAAGTTTGCGCCACTTTTGCGTCAAAAAGCGGCGCAAATGCGGCGCTAAAAAAGTATAAATATGGGCCTCAGGCCCATATTTATACTTTTTGACGCTAAACTGCGCTAACGCAGTTTAGCGTCAAAAAGTTTTGCGCCGTCTAACGCCATTCTGAAGCGCCAAGCGGGCGCCGTATTTATGGAATGGCGTTAGACGGCGCAATCAGACCGGCGCTGCCTGGTTTGCGTGGGATAAAACCACGTAGACCAGACAGCGCCGGCGTAGGGGGAAAATGGCGCATGGGCGTCTTAAAATGGGGCAAGTCAGGTTACGTCGAAAAAATCGTCTTAACCCGACTTGCGCCATTTTTTAACGACGCCCATCCCCCATCAACATGACTCCTATCATTGTAAAGATAGGAGTCATGCCCCCTTGCCCAATGGCCATGCCCAGGGGACTTCTGTCCCCTGGGCATGGTCATTGGGCATAGTGGCATGTAGGGGGGCACAAATAAGGCCCCCCTATGCCACCAAAAAAAAATATAAAAAATAAAAAATTATACTTACCTGAACTTACCTGAATGTCCCTGGGGTGGGTCCCTCCATCCTTGGGGGTCCTCCTGGGGTGGGCAAGGGTGGCAGGGGGGGTCCCTGGGGGCATGGGAGGGCACCTGTGGGCTCATTTTGAGCCCACAGGCCCCTTAACGCCTGCCCTGAGCAGGCGTTAAAAAGTGGCGCAAATGCGCCGTTTTTAGCCACGCCAACTCCCGGGCGTCTCTTTTGCCCGGGAGTATAAATACCACGTAAAGGCCTGGGAGTCATTTTTTAGACGGGAACGCCTCCCTTGCATATCATTAACGCAAGGAAGGGGTTCACGCTAAAAAATGACGCACATTCCGGGAACTTTGGCGCTATTCGCCTCTAACGCCATAGTATAAATATGGCGTTAGTTGGCGTTAGTTTTGCGTCGAAATTGCGTCAAAAAAAACGACGCAATTTCGGCGCAAACGGAGTATAAATATGGCCCTCAGTATTTTCAGCTCGCTACGACCAAGAAATTGCTCACTTTGGATTGCCTAATGACTTCACGTATGCTGCAGAATATATATATATATATATGAAAATTCTTTGACTTTTGATTGGCAAATTATTAATGTTTAGTGGTAATTCCAATTAGGCCACAAGAAGCAAAGAAATACCACACATCAACGGATGTAGTGATTTGTCGAATTAAAACTCCAGATCAGAAGCATGATTTTTAGTGTATATGTAAAGATATGACACTTCTAGTGGCACTGCGGAATTTCGATGCATTGTGTTCCAAAATTGCTTTTGTACAATAAACAGGCATTTGGGCTTATAATTTGAAAGCATTGTGTTTCTTCTAAAACATTTTTACTGGCTTGAAAGGCTGCAATATACTATTGAAATATTTTCATTTTCTTTTCATCTTTATGACATTTAAGCTTTTTGTTTGCATTTCAGCAGAGAGCTAGCCCTTGCAATAAATATGCCTAATGGACAATTAAGAGCCTCTGAACATGGAAAGGGATGATTTCTTCGGTTAGTCTTTGAACTAATACTGAAACACAAATGCACATGGGCTGTGTTCCATTTTGCCTGCTTCGGTGCTTTCTGATCCTAATGGGATTTATTTCTACAAGTGCGACCAATGAACCAATGATACAAAATTAGAATGTACTCAGTCTATGCTACATTCCTGAAGCACAATACCTACATTCATCTCTTGTTCAGCAAATTACAAAGTCTGGATTTACAGAGTTCCTTATTATTATTCAATCTTCAAAAGAATTTTCCTTATGTAATTTGCAAGAACACACAAAACTCAAAAAGAAGAGGCAAACAGTTGTATTTTTATTGTATCTAAGGTAATAAAGTCCTCATTTAGTGTGTGTGTGGGGGGGGGGGGGGGGGTCGTTGTAGGAGGGCAGATATGGGACTTTCACCCCCAAAAATTGTATCTCCCCGCTGTACTTTCCCGGCTCACTTAGAGGTTGCGGGAAGAAAGTTTTGCCAGTCCGCCGTGAGTGTTGCACCGAATAGTATCTGTTGGTTCCGATACTGCCCTGTCAATCATGGAAGTCCCGGGCAGAAAAACACAAAGAAGTAATCCTGTCCAGGACTGAAGAAATACTGTATATGAACTTGTCCCATGGGCTGGGAGAAACAGCCCTCTGGAAATCTCCGAGTGGGTGGGGATCATTATGTGTGATATTTCCAGAGAAAGACCCCTTCTTACAGGATCTCTCTATCGAAATTACACATGTGGCAGCAGGTCTGTGATGCTACCACTGTGTGTACATTCCCGAATTGACACTGCCACAGCAGCACAGCTGTTATGAGAGAAAATGTCTGCAAGCTTGGAGGAAAACAATGATCCGCTCACGGCTAGGGCATAGGAGGTGGTGCCCGCTGAAATTAAAATGCCCACCTCACACTACCATGGCCTCCACTGGCAGTGTTTTGGCCCTCACTGGCAGTCTTTGACCCTAAAAAGCAGATACACATAATTTTCACTTACTTTGCAGCATGCTGTGTTTGCTTCCCTATAAACTGATTGGCGTGTTTGCTCTTATTTATCTAGGATAATCTTCATCTTAATTAACAGTACATTTGTCACACAACATTTTTTACCCCATGGTTCCTAAAGCTGTGGCACAGATGATATAAGGTGACTATTACACTGCTTTAACATCTTTGATGTGGGATATGAGGCAAGGTCAGTGGTACTCGTCACCCAGTGCGGGCATACTACACCCACATGATGAACTGGGTCACAAATGAGACACCTTTACACTGTTGTTCTTGCCGTAGGAAAGACTCACAAGCTCAAGAGGTCACCTTGACACTAAGGCCCTCATTACGACTCTGGGGGTGGGTGATAAAGTGGCGGTAATACCACCAACAGACTGGTGGTAATTACCGCAAATTATGACCATGACGGTGATATCTCCCATAGACAGCCAGTGTACCACACCATCTGCCAAGGGTGGAAACAACAGCCACCATGGCGGTAGCTGCCAACAGCCAGGTGGAAGACAAAGTACCACCAACCATATTTTAATACAGGAAATTGCCACCATTTCCGGGACGATACCAACGCCAACAAAACCCTGGCGGAAACAGACCTCAGAAGTGAAAAGACTCACCATTGGAGACACAGGGAAGAACCACGCCACCATGGAACCCAAACTGCAAGTTTTTCAGGTGATCTTCTACGTTATGCTCCACCTGGAACACCAACGCCAACGAAGACGACGACGGTGAGTACAGCCGCCTAGCACACAAGGGATGGAGGGAGGAAAACAACAGTGACACACACACGCACGACATACACCTGACACACACACACACCATACACACAACCAGCTGCACAAGAAAAACAATTTGTCCCTCGAAAAATGACAAAATAATGCAAGGACAACAGGAATTGACTAAAGTGAATGTAATCAGATCAACATCAAAATTATTAATTCGATTTGGCAATGAAACAGATATGTACACATGTACAAAAAGGGACACTGCCCAGTCCAAAGTTCAAAGGGCCCACATGGCCACAGGGCACAGTTTAAGGCTCAACTCGAATCCTGAGCACATCCGGATGGAACACTGCAGGGCACCTCAGGTGTCGGGGTGGGCACCTCAGCTGGATGCGGGAACAAGCCTACTGATTCTGGAGGGGGCAACATGCCCATTGCTTTGTTCTGGGGAGTGCAAGGCCACAGTTTCTGGAGTGGGTGACTTGCCCACTGGTTCTGGAGGGGGCAGCCTGCACAGTAGCCCCTGGAGGGTGGACTACATGGCGTCCCCCGGCAGTGATGGCTGCATGGGGGTGGTGGTTGGGGGAGGCTCCTGGGCAGCCCCTGCACTCAATGTTGGCTACATTGTCGTGGTGGTTGGGGGAGGCTCCTGGGCAGCCCTTGCACTCACTGATGGCTGCCCATCCACAGCTGGTGGTGGTGGCGGTGTTAGACCGACAGCTCCCGCTGGCTTAGAGTGCCTCTTCTCCTCCTGTTCATGAGTCAGGGATCCCTTATCCTTCCTGACAGGGGTGGATCGGCTCTTCCCCTCTCTGCCTGGTGGTGCTGGCTCCTTCCCCTTCCTCACAGCTGGTGCAGGCCCCTTCCCCTTTCTCGCAGCTGGGGCAGGACTCTTCCCTTTCATCCCTGGTGGTGCTGGCTCCTTCCCCTTCAGTGTTGTAGTTCTTGTCTCCTTACCACCACAAGTAGGTGGTGCTACCACTGTCCCCATGGACTGTTTGGCTGAGTGCTGGGCTGTGTCCTTGGTACCCTGCCCATACTTGCAGGACGGGGGCGGGAGAGATAGGGAAGAGGTCAAGTTGGGCAAGGAAAAGCCTTTTAGGAATGTTGGGTCGGGAGGGGGGAGGAGTAATGGGAGTGGAGGATGAGGGAGTGGTTATCGGAGGTGTATGTCTGCTGGATTTGGGTGCAGGTGCATGGGATGTATGCTGATGTGAGGTGGATGGCTGTAGGGTGTCTGAGTACTTGCGTTTGTGTCCTTTAATGGGGGGGGCAGACACGGTGGGAGAGGACACAGGGGACGCGTGCATGGAAGTTGTGGAGGTGTGTGTTCTGCTTGCTGTGGTGATGCTAGTAGTGGATGTTGATGTAGTGCATGCAGGTGTGAGTGTGGACGTAACTGGGAGGGAGGTGGAGGAGGAGGGGGAGACAGTGGAGGCTGTGGATGTTGTTGTGTCTGCAACAGTATGGTGTTTGTGTGAGTGCCTGTGGGATGAAGTGTGGTGCTTGTGTTTGCCTGTGCCACTCTTGGGTGTTGCCTTGTGTGCATGCTCGTCTGTTTGTCTGCTTGGGATGGGTTGGGATTGAGGAAAATAGGACTGGGAAGTAGGAGTTGGTGGGGGGACGGTTGAAACAGGGACAATGGCTGCCTTCAGAGAGGAGGCCAGAGCCTGAATAGATCTCTGTTGGGCCGCCAATCCACCATGAATGCCCTCCAGGAATGCATTGCATTCCTGCATCTGGGATGCCAGCCCTTGGATGGCATTCACAATGGTTGACTGCCCTACAGAGATGAATTTTAGGAGGTCAATACCCTCCTCACTCAGGGCAGCAGGGCTCACTAGGGCAGGGCCTGAGGTGCCTGGGGCGAAGGAGATGCCCACCATCCAGGAGAGCGGGCACGGGCAAATCCCTGAGGGGCTGCTGGGAGGGCAGTGCTGGTACGGGCGGTGGCGGCTGTACCTGCAGCTGGGGTGGTCACAGAGGTGTCTGCATCCACCAGGGAGCCTCCATCAGAGGAGGTATCTGAGTTTGTGTTGTCCCCTCCAGTCTCCGCCGTGGTACTCCCCTCACCCTCCGTCCAACTTGTTCCCTCAGCATCGGTTGACTCTGCCTCCAGGGTCCTGTGGGATGTAGCTCCCTCTGTCGCCGGTGCCTCTGCTCCTCCGCCAGATTATGCTAATGCACATAAGGACAGGATGACAAAACAAGAAAGGGGGGGGAGAGAAAAGATACACTGGGTCAATGATTGCACCAACACCACCGTTGGCGTACACAGCACCCTCACACGCAGGGAACAGGCCTACGCACTATGCATTGCACTACCAGTGAAATGACTAGTCACCAAGGCATGAGGAGGAGCACACCTCGCCAAATGCATCACACCTGGGACACACATAGCCCTGCCTAGAAGTGAATACTAACAAGCTAGGTTACCTGTATTTGCCATGCAACCCTTACCCTTTAGAGGACCTACGTTGCTATGTCTGGCCTGGCCTTAGGGGCACCCACTAACACACAACCACCACCCGGATACCACCACACCAGCCATAAGTTGTAACTATACCCACTGTACTCACCCCCTTGTGGCTCCTGTGATGCCCTCAAGCGCCTGTCCAGCTCAGGGTAGGCCACCGCCAGTATGTGGGCCATTAGGGAGGTCAGGGTCTGATGGGCACCCCTTCCTCGTTAGCAGGCCATCCCCAGCTGGGCCTTTGCGGTCTTCCAGGCCCAGAGTCTCAGGTCCTCCCACCGTTTGCGACAGTGGGTGCTCTGCCTGCCATAGACCTCCAAGGTCCGCACCTCCTTGGCGATGGCATGCCATAATCCCTTCTTTTGATGGGCGCTGACCTGCAGAGGCAATACAGATAGGAGAACTCCATTAGACTGAACAGTACAGCCTGTCACACACATGGCCCACCATACCCGATCCCGTCAACATTGCAAAACACATAGGCCAGCTCACAACATATATACCGCCATGAGAAAACCCCACCACCCCCCATCCACCCTTACATGATGCCTTCACACACAACTCCATGCATTCATGCCACATGCATTGTGCCCACAGTGTACTGGTCTGGAGGCCCATACAGCAGTCCGTACTGGGGTAGGACCCCATCCACCAGCCGCTCCAACTCCTCAGAAGTGAAGACTGGGGCCCATTCCCCAGTCACACGGGCCATCCTAGATTATAGACACAGGTCCCAGCAGCACATGCAGTGTAGGTCTTCTCCTGTGGAAGGTCAGGAAACAAGTGATGATTGAGACATAAAATGTCTGTCACGTCCGCGGAGGTGTATACTGTCACCGCCAGCGTACATCCCCATTGGCCACTGTACCCCATAGGGCCCAATATTTTCCAATGAAAAATTGCACGGCAGTTCACAACTGCCTACTGCCACGGCATACAACGTCAGCAGAATTACCTCACTTCCACCTGTCCCTCCACACAGGACAGGCGGTCGCCATTTCAGGGGAGAGGAACAGGCCTATTGATAATTGCTGCGTCACAGGATAAAAAGCACATACTTTTAAATTCCAGTGTCCCAAAACATGATTGCATGATGTGGACTGTTGTTGTAGTATAGTTGTTCAAATTGTGACAGCCTACTCACTCTTGTGTCCCTTAGATACCGACCTCTGTGGATGAATAGGAGATGGAGACATGCCCCTGGTGTACTTAGCTTCACTGGAGGACAGGCACATAATACTCACCTCTAGACTGGACAGGGCCACAATCACAGAGCTGTGTGCCCAGTTGGAGCCTGACCTGATATCAGCTATCCATTATCCCACTGGGATCCCCCTTCTTGTGCAAATTCTATCAGTGCTCCATTTCCTGACAACTGCTTCTTTCCAAGTGACAGTGGGCTTGTCAGCTGGAATCTCACAGCCAATGTTCTCAATACTGTAGTGCTAGAAAGAGTCTTGTCCGCCCTGTGCAGCTACATTGCTTTCCCCCAGGTGGAAGATCTGGCCACTGTGAAGGTCGGGTTTTATGCAATGGGACATATCCCCAATATAATTGGGGCAATTGACAGTACACATATTGTGTTTGTTCCCCCCTCTCCTGCAAAATGAACAGGTGTACAGGAATTGTAAGAGTTTCCACTCCTTGAATGTGCAGATGGTGTGCCTGGCGGACCAGTACATCTCCCACATCAATGTTAAGTATCCTGGGTCGCTGCATGATGCCTTTGTCCTGAAGAATAGCAGCATCCCAAATGTAATGGCCCAACTACAGAGGCACAGGGTGCGGCTTATAGGTGAGCCTTGGTCCCCACCCAGTGTCTGTGATAGTGTATGGCTAAATGTTGTCCCTCAATATGTGCAGATGAGTCTGGTTACCCATACTTATTGTGGCTGCTCACTCCTGTGAGGAATGCCAGGGTAAGGGCAGCAGATCATTATAATGAGGCACGTGGGTGAACAAGAAGGATAATTGAGAAAACTTTTGGCCTCCTGAAGGCCAGTTTCAGGTGCCTCCATCTGACAGGTGGATCCCTGTGCTACTCACCCGAGAAGGTCTGCCAGATAATAGTGGCATGCTGCATGTTACACAACCTGGCCCTCAGATGCCATGTATCTTTTCTGGAGCAGGAGGAGACTGGAGATGCCCCTGTGGCAGCAGTGGACCCTGAGGAAGGTGAGGATGAGGAGGCAGAGGATGAGGATGTGGACAACAGATCATTAGTGATCCATCAGAACTTCCAATGACACACAGGTGAGACAGTGCAACTTCACATGTCTCTGACTATTGTTGTATTTTGTGTGGCATTGGCTTGCTGGCATTACCCACTTGTTTCCTCTACTCACTGTTACCTATGGATTGTAATTTTACAGATGTTGGTGATATGACAACAATGTCCTGATGTGATCACAACAGCTAGCAACAGGTCATTCATTCTATGCTCTCACTATCTACAGTTCATTTGCAATAGATGTAGCTGTTTCAATTAATACAAATTTGCAATACATGAAATACTAGTAGTCGAAGTTTGTCCAAGGGTGTTTATTGTAGTACTAAGATATTGAGGGGAAGATGCAATGGAATGGGGTTATGATGGAGGAAAGTCGAGGCTATTGGTCCAGTCTATTTCTAGCACAGATGCAGTGTCCAAGGGGGACATAGGAAGGGGAGCAATGGCAGTTCGAGGTGGACAAGGTGACAGAGTGGGATAGAAGTGGGACAACCAGGAGAGTCTCATTTCCTGGCGGTGGTCTTGGCAAGAGTCTGTGGCTTCTGTCTGGGTCGCAGGGAACGTTTGCGGGGTGGTTCACCTTCTGCAGGGGGAGGGATGCTAGTGGCCTGTGGGTCCTGTGGAGGGGCCTCCTGCCCATTAGCAGCAGTGGAAGTGGAGGGCTGGTTGATGGACTGGCTGGTGGTTGGGGCCCGCTGGTGTGCTGTTGCTTCCCTCATGATGTTGGCCGTGTGTTCCAGCACTCCTACTATGGAGATCAGGGTGTTATTAATGGCCTGCAAGTCCTCCCTGATCCACTGATACTGTCCCTCCTGAAGCCGCCTGTTGTCCTGCACATTGTCAAGGAACTGGCCCATCGTGTCCCGGGAATGTTGGTAGGCTCCCAGGATGTCGGAGAGTGCTTCCTGGAGAGTCGGTTCCCTGGTCCTGTCCTCCCCCTGGTGCACAGCAGTTCTCCCAGTATCCCTGTTGGCCGGTGTCCCTGTCCACTGAATGGTGTGCCCACTGCCACTGACCCCAGGTCCCTGATTGTTTTGTGGGCGAGGTGTGGCCTGGGGTCCCTGTACAGGTGGGCACACTGCTGATTGACATGTCCTGGGGACAGAGGTGTGGATACTCTGGGTGGGTGCTGTAGTGTTGGTTCCTGATGGAGGAGGCTCTGTGGTGGTCTGTGAGTGGGCTTGGGTGACTGCCTGTCCAGTGGTCCCTGATGGGCCAGGTAGGTCCTCCAGATACTGAAGTCCAGAGTTACTGTCATCACTGGAGCCCTCTTCTGTTGGGGGACTGGATAGTGATGGCATCTCCTCTCCATTGACATTGGCTGGAGCACCTCTGGGGATGTAAGTGATGTACTATGCTTTAAGTGTTTGACATTTGTACTTCTGTAGCTTCCCCTCTATGGTTGGTGTTACCGTGCCACCTTTTGCTAGTGTAAGGTGACGTATTGTGGGATTGTTTGTTTCCCTATGCTGTGCATGCTTTAGTGATGGGTGTCCATGCTGGGCTGGGAGGGGTGTCCATGCATTGGTATGGCATGCAGGGCTTGGCACTGGGATTAGTGAGATGTGTGGGTGCAGTGTGTGGGATGGTGTGGAGTGATGGGAGTGAGGCTGTAGGTGTGAAAGGGCATGCAGGTATTGGGGGGGTGATAGGTAGTAAACATTGACTTACCAGTGTCCAGTCCTCCGGCAACTCCAGCGAGTCCCTCAGGATGCAGTATTGCCAGTACCTGCTCCTCCCATTGCTGTGAGCTGTGAGGGAGGAGGTGGTGGTCCACCGCCAGTTCTCTGTATGGCAAGCGGGTGTCTTGCTGCGATGGAAGTTACCTTCCCCCGTAGGTCATTCCACCTCTTCCTGATGTCGTCCCTTGTCCTGGGGTGCTGTCCCACGGCGTTGACCCTGTCCACGATTCTCCACCATAGCTCCATCTTCCTCGCAATGGAAATCTGCTGTACCTGTGCTCCAAACATCTGTGGCTCTACCCTGACAATTTCCTCCACCATGACCCTTAACTCCTTCTCAGTGAAACGGGGGTGCTTTGTGGTGCCATGGGTGTTGTGCGTTGGTGAGGGTGTGTTGGGTAATGTGGTGGGGTATGTGATGTGGAGTGCGTGAGCGGTGTATGGGTGTAAGTGGTGTGTGTGTCTAGTTGTCTCTGTGCTCTTCTTCTCAGTCTCCTGGCGGCAATTGTTGTTTGTAAAGGGTTGTGGGTAATGTGGGTGTGGGTTTTATAGTAGTGTGGGGGTGTGGTGTGTGTATGAGTGTCAGGTGTGTGTTTTTGTTATTGGCCAATGTGGTGTTGGTTTGTATGTGGGTGTCCATTCTGAGCGTGGCGGTATGTACCGCCAATGGGTTACCGCCGCTGAATGTCCGCCGTGGTGATTCGTGGGTCATAATGTGGTGGACGTTGTTTTGTTGATGTAACGGTATGGGTTTTGGGACCGCCACTTTTGCACTGACCTTTGGGCTGGAGGATTTGTGAATGTTGCTGGATTCTGTTGGATTGGTGTGCGTGTGTCATAATATGGTGAACGGATGTCTGCCCCTGCAGCGCTAAGTTAGCGGCCATCAGTGTGGCGGTAAGCAGGATATACCGCCAATGTCATAATGAGGGCCTGAGTGCCTGAGTTAGAGTTTGGCAGAGGGGGTTACTCCATTACAAACGTAATGGATATCCCGCCCGCCATATTACAATCCCATTAAAGCCTATGGAGATCATAAAACAGCAGGGGGATATCTGTCACATTGGTGACGGAGTAACCCATCTGCCAAACACTAAATCAGGCCTGAAGACTGGTCATCATGTTTCTGATATTGTTGTTGTCCAGAAGGTGGAACTGAAAAATCAGGAATTTAAGTAGTAGATTTCAGAAAGACTAGCTAAAGGGTTTAGATAAGTCGCTTTTAACCTTCTGACTTCTGTGGTCCCCTACTTAACCATTACTGGATCCCGTGGATCCCTACTGAATCATTATTGGATTCTGGGGAGCCACACAGAGTCATTACGGAAAGCCGGGTATCCTGGCCTAATAATTTTTGATTATTTGAACCACAAAACAATACACAAAAAATACAGAAACAAGTATTCAAACAAATACAAAAATGATTCTTTCAATATAGGAAGGGGGTCGAGGTGATCATTGCCGCATCCTCATCTTTATTTATATATACAGTTAGTGACGCTATTGGTGCTCGGGTCTTGAGGACCAACCCCCTAGGCCTCAGATACCCAGAAACCTGGTTTAAAACATTGAAAAGAAGACCCGGCACATCAAAGTATCTATTGGTATCCAAGATCAAGTCTTGTAAAATTACTGTTCTTTATTAATCCAGATTGAAAGTAAATAATCAATAGCCTCCATAGCCAACGCGTTTCATCCTAACAGACTTTTTCAGGGCTAAAAGAATATAAACATATCAAACCATATGTCAATATGACATTGTATCTAAATCCTAAAGTGCTATACATTTCAGGTGCCGTGAAAAATATTAAAGGTACATACTGCCGTCGCCATGATTATATCCTATTATTCCATTCAATAATGTTTCATTATCCTATAAGTTTATATTTTTTGTGCAAAACTAATAATCATTAATAATAGAGCATATAAAACTTTGCTATGCTCTTGCATAATCCGTATATACATACATGAAAATTTCAATTGCTCAACACCACCTAAATTTAATTTGAATAGTGGATATGTGAGCCAGAGACAAACGAAATAGGAAAAAGGCGGTCAGTAAATTGGGAAAACACTTATGTTACTGTAAGTTATCATAACTAATTTGTTGCAAATCAAAACACATATATCAAAGATGTACCGACATGCCTTTTGCACATGAGTAGAGGAAGTAGCGGCCATGTTAAGATCCACTACTATAGTTTTTTCGGGACCAATACAGCCCCATTATTGCAAACAGTTGTCAAGACATTCAATATTAATGAGATGTATGATTTTAACTGCGCATCAGTTGAATGATATCTTACTGCAATTTTATTAAAGAAATGTAGTTCGTGATCTTAATTACAATCCCTATTTTCAAAGCTTTTATGAATCTTAATTTTAAACAAAATAGACTTTATGTAAATATACATTGTCGTTCCGATATCCTCTGGGTCAAGACTAAATGCAACTTTATTGTATACCTCTTATGATGATTATATTTTCGATCAACCCAAACTCCTACCTCATAGTCATAGCGTGTGACATGCTCCAGAGCAGAACGCCATCTAGACGACGTACCAGCATAACTAGTCGTATGCTCTCAAGCCGCTTATATACTTTGAGTTAAAAGCTTGCACCTGGGAGGTCCGTTACAAGCCTCCTTACGGGCTGTGTGTCTATGGCGGACATTTTGAAATATAAAATATAATGTAAGAATTCCATGCTAAGTCGGAATAGTTGTAATATTTGGTTTACACAGAATTGACTGATGTTGTGAGTGCTATATTACGGCTGTAAGAATAATTGGCATCGATATATAAAACAAAAAAGAAGTCACGAAGATTTGAGGAATATGTAAAAATCTATTTTGGGGGAACAAATCATATTTATGTAAGAATTAATTCTGAGAAAATTGCAGTGTATATAATGGTATTTCTATGATGCTGTGCAAACGTGTTTATGGACCAGTGAAGTGCTCCATGTCATAACAGGTTTGGAATAGGAACTATGGGGGTGATTCCAACTCTGGCGGGCGGCGGAGGCCGCCCGCCAGAGTTCCCCCGACAGAACACCGCTCCGCGGTCCTAAGACCGCTGCGGTGATTCTGTGTTTCCCGCTGGGCTGGCGGGCGACCGCCAGAAGGCCGCCCGCCAGCCCAGCGGGAAACCCCTTCCCACGAGGAAGCCGGCTCCGAATGGAGCCGGCGGAGTGGGAAGGTGCGACGGGTGCAGTTGCACCCGTCGCGAATTTCAGTGTCTGCTAGGCAGACACTGAAATTCTTTGTGGGGCCCTCTTACGGGGGCCCCTGCAGTGCCCATGCCATTGGCATGGGCACTGCAGGGGCCCCCAGGGGCCCCACGACACCCCATACCGCCATCCTGTTCCTGGCGGGCGAACCGCCAGGAACAGGATGGCGGTATGGGGTGCCGCCATGGAGGATTCCATAGGGCAGCGGAAAACCGGCGGGACACCGCCGGTTTTCCTGTTCTGACCGCGGCTAAACCGCCGCGGTCAGAATGCCCTGCGGGGCACCGCCAGTCTGTTGGCGGTGCTCCCGCCGACCCCGGAATGACCCCCTATGTCAGGTAAAGAGGTGGAACAGTAGTGGTGGTACTAGTAATGGCAATTGGCAGTGCCCACATTGGACATGCAGAGAGAAAATATTTTGGCCGTGACACTTTAGTTTTTTTCTTTCTATTTTCTTTTTTTTATACAAAATTTAGCACTATCGGGCAAAACAAGTGATCTTTCCCATATTTCTACTCGTGTAATAGCCAAGAACCAACCAGCACTCCTTTGCTTCTGTTCACTATTGTTGCCCCTAAAATGATGGGTTTTGATGGCAAAGACGGCAATGTCAAGTGAAAGAGTGTGTGAAGATGTGCACTCCATGTATTCTATCCAACCGTGCCTCCACCTTCTGCATCACGTTGTTCTTTGGATGTGATATCCATGGACTTCCCAATGGAGCTGCCTCATTAGATGGCTTCAGTGGTCGGGTGATGGTCCGAAAGTCATGTGTCTTAGCTTGATAAAGATTTGTTTTTAATTTTTCATGAAAAGATACCTCTGTCCCATTAACACTTGGTGCCATCTGTCTCAAGAGACCACCCAATTGCACGTCCTGAGTGATTGCCACGCTAATTGATTCCAGTCTGTTGCAGTTTGGGTATAGCCTATACACCAGGAGGTAGGGACTACCAAGCTCCTGGCTGAAGACAGTGTAATATTATGCTGCTCCTCCCTCCTACCTCCCCCTCTTAATGGCAGCTGCTGCGCGGCCGCGCCGCTGGCGCACCCGAGGCAAGCCCGTCTGCGCCCGTCCGCGCCTGGACCGCGCCCAGTGCCGGTCCCCCTGACCCTCACTGCTCCGACCCCCCGAGGCAGCACCAAACTCGACGCCTTCATCCCAGGACAGCACCCCGCCTGCGCACAAGCCAACCCCAAGCACACACATGGACCATTCACATGCCGCTCATGCCGTTTTTCCTGCACTCACACAAACACCGACAACACTAACACGCACCACAACAACTCTAACACGCACCACAACAACACTAACACACACTACACCAACACGCACCACAACAACACCAACACGCACCACAACAACAACAACCCCTGCAACCACCTTAACTGCATACTCCTAAACACCCGCTCCGTCCACAAGCACACCATCGAGCCCTGGGACCTGATCACAACACACTCCCCTGACATCGCATTCCTCACGGAAACATGGACCAACTCCTCATCAGAACCTGACATAGCCATAGCCATCCCAGAAGGCTACAAAATCTCCTGTAGAGACCGCATAAACAAGCCATGAGGAGGGATCGCCATCATACACAAAAACACTATCAAAATCTCCACCAACACCCACAACACTCTAGACAGCGCAGAACACCTACACTTCTTAATTCACATAAACGCCAACACCACCCTTAGAGGAACCCTCATTTACAGACCACCAGGACCCCACTCCCCTTTTTGTGACGCCATCGCTGATACTATTAGCTCCCACGCCCTCACCTCCACAGACTATATACTCCTTGGTGACCTCAACTTTCACCTGGAAAGCACCCACGACCGCAACTCCACAACCCTGCTAGACAACCTCATGAACCTAGGACTCAAGCAACTGGTCACCTCACCCACTCACTCAGCAGGACACACGCTTGACGCAATTTTCACCTCCAGCAACCACGTCACTTTTACCCACACCACCGAACTCCACTGGACTGACCACCACTGCGTCCACTTCTCCTTCATGAAACCCCCCCACCCACCACCAACAACACACCACACCCTACCGAATGTGGGACAAGGTCCCCATAGAACACCTGAACGCCAAACTCACACAAGCTCCACCCCACATCACCAACAACCCCAACATTGATGCCCACAACCTCACACAATGGTTAACAACTTGTGCAGACTCCCTCACCCCACTGAAAAGTAACAACAACACCACCACCATCAAGACCACCCCTGGTTCACCACAGAACTCTAAGCCTCCAAACGTGAATGCCGCAAAATTGAGAAAGCATGGCGTCAAGAGCCCTCAATGAGCAATTTCTCCGCCCTCAAAACAACCATACGTAAACACCACCAACTCATCTGGACCACCAAACGGTCATTCTACAAAGAACGCATAGATAATAACTCACACAAAAGCAAGGAACTCTTTACCATCGTCAAAGAGCTCACCAAACCCAAATCCAGCACCATCGACCCCTCTCACACCTAAAACCTTTGCAACTCCCTCTCCAACTACTTTCACCTCAAAATCTTAGACATACACAACAGTTTCACAGCATCCACACCCACTGCCACCACCACCGACACCACCGACATGACCAACAGCACAACGCCCTCCTACACCAACCAAGTACACACCTAGACCCCAACCAACGACGAAGAAACCGAAAAAAACATGAACTCCATCCACTCTGGCTCCCCCACAGACCCCTGCCCCCTCCACATATTCAACAAGGCCAGCCAAATCATCGCTCCCCAGCTCCGCGCCGTAATCAACAGCTCCTTCGACGCCGCAACCTTCCCAGACACCTGGAAGCACGCCGAAGTCAAGGTGTTCCTCAAAAAACCCAAAGCAGACCCGGAAGACCTCACGAACTACCGCCCCATCTCTCTTCTCCCCTTCCCCACCAAGGTCGCTGAGAAGGTAGTGAACGCCCGACTGTCTCACTTCCTAGAGGAAAACAACGCACCGCAAGAACCACAGCACTGAGACCACCCTCATCGCCTGCACAGACAACATCAGAACCAGACTGGACAGGGACGAGACCGTCGCTCTCATCCTTCTGGACCTCTCCGCAGCCTTCAACACCGTATGCCACCAAATCCTCCACGCACGCCTTTTTGATGCAGGAATCCGACACAAGGCCCTAGACTGGCTCACTTTCTTCCTTGCCGAAAGGACCCAGAGAGTTTGCCTCCCTCCCTTCCAGTCCCCAGCAACCAAGATCATCTGCGGGGTCCCCCAAGGATCCTCCCTCAGCCCTACCCTCTTCAACATTTACATGGCCCGCTCGCCAACATCCTTCCCCCCCACAGAATCACCATCATCTCGTACGCAGACGACACCCAGCTCATCATCTCCCTTACCAGGAACCCTTCCACCGCCAAGACAAACCTCCACACCGGACTCCTCAACATCACCAAATGGATGACAGCAAGCCACCTCAAACTCAACTCCAAAAAAACTGAAATCATCATCTTTTGCCCCAACAAGACAGTATGGGACGACTCCTGGTGGCCCACCGCCCTAGGACTACCCCCAACACCCTTCACCCACTCACACAACCTTGGCATCATCTTAGACTCATCTCTCTCCATGACCCAGCAAATCAACACCATATCGTCCTCCTGTTTCAACACCATTCACATGCTACGGGAGACCTTCAAATGGATTCCCTTAGAAACCAGAAAAACAGTCACCCATGCACTCATCAGCAGCAGACTGGACTACGGCAACGCCCTTTACGCTGGTACCACAGCCAAGCTTCAGCAAAAACTCCAGCGAATCCAGAACGCAGCCGCACATCTCATCCTCAACCTCCCCCACCACAAACACATCTCCGTTCACCTCAGATCCCTTCACTGGCTGCCCTTCAGCAAAAGGATCATTTTCAAAGTCCTTATCCACGCTCACAAATCCCTCCACGACACTGGACCAGCCTACCTCAACGAATGAGTAAACTTCCACGCACCTACTCGACTTCTCCACTCCGCTGACCTCGCCCTCACCACAGTCCCCCGCATCCAACGCACCACCTCCGGCGGCAGATCCTTCTCCCACCTCGCCGCCAAGACCTGGAACTCCCTCTTCACCAACCTAAGCAAGACCCAGGACCTCCTAACTTTCACAAAGCACCTCAAGACATGGCTTTTTGAGCAGTAAACGGCATCCCTCCCCCCCCCCAGTGCCTTGAGACCCTAACGGGTGAGTAGTGCGCCTAATACATTTTTTGATTGATTGATTGATTGATCGAACTAGACCTTCCTCTCCGCCTCAAGTGTGCTGTAAAATTGCATTAACATATGGATGGCATCTCACATTGATGGAAGCAGGCCTGCAGTACTGGGAACACCTTCTGGAGGACAACCTTTGGAGCTCTTTTCTTCGTTAGCCACTAGCAGAACAACAAATTGCCATATGAGATGGTGTTGTTGACAAATCTGTTATATGGAAAGGAGACACATTCCACCATTCTAAGTAAGTTTATCCAAGTTTGCCTGCGAGAATGTAATTTCAACATTTTCCCTTTAACACGTAACTGATGGACTGGCTGCCTAAATTTTCAAATGTATCTCCTTTCTGGTTGACTTAACCTCTATTAGGCCACAGCAGTTAGTACTTCGAAGAGCTGCACTCTACAGATATGCTGACAAAACTGTTTCCTAGATGTGATAGTGGCATGTTGCCCATCATTCTTCTCCCAAGCTAAAACAAGGCTACAGAAAGTTTTGCCTGAGCCCTGAACTGAAGTGCCTGGCTGCCTTAAGTGTTTGGCTGTGGACTTCAGTGCTTACAAGGATTAACCTGCCAGCCTTCTAACATGTCAGACTGTGCTAAGGAAATGAGAACAGCCCTTCATCGGTAGAGACCTGGTCCCACCTTTATGGGCGATTGTCGTAGGCAAGGGCCACAAGTCTCCTTGCTGCACTGCCCTACGCCAATGTGAAAGCACTGTCTTTACAAAATACGGTGCATTCCTGTCCTTTCCACCTGCACTGGTGGGCAATTTGCTGCCTAGAGCCAACGCAAGCACCCTTGCACCATGGTGCAAGCATGTCTGCGCTGCATGCAAGACTGTGTTTATGCATGAAGGGGCACCTGAGATATGTTTTCAAATACAAATATTTCTCCATGTTACACCACCCCTGGGGACGAGTAAGGTTTTGGTGCTGCCCCAAGTTTACGTCATTAAGCAAATCTGGGTCAGTGTCAAAATCCATGGGTGTTGTGTGGGAAAACCCATTGCAATGCCCATGGAACGCTTCCCTCCCCCCCAGCAGTGATGAGTAAGGCAACGCAGCAACTTGCACTGCTTTGTCTAAATCCATATCTATAAGGCCATGAAATGCCACGCAAAGTGTCTTTGCGTGTCCTCATAGATATGGTTGAGAGGCTTGCACTGCTGGAGCGTAAAAAAAAGTGACGCTCCAGCAGTGCAAGCCTCTCGTGAATATTCCCCGATCGGTGTGAAAAAGTAACACTCCCAGGCAAGCATGCGCACCTAAAACCAATAAATTATGGCTGTTCCTTGAAGAACCATATACGGCAGCACATTCATCTTTCACATTGAGCCATAGCCTACAAGACACTTGAACTCACCCTTTTGACTGCTACCCAACAAGACACTGAGGACCATCAATTGGGACCCTTGTCCCAGCATCTGGTGTTCAAAAACACTGACTGCTCCTCAGTGCAATTGTAAGTTTCTTTTCCCTGGAACCCTGTATGGAGCAGGCCTCATAACAGCAGAAACTCCATGTAAAATAAAGAATGAAAGACGACTAGTGGGTTTTGAGATATCAGCTTCTCAAGTGGTCACAACCTTGACAGAGGATAAAGGGATTTTGAAACGTGTGCCCCCTTCCTCCACCTATGGAATAAGGCAACATCCCTGAAATCAATGTTGTGGATATCCTTCTCATTGAGGTTTACCACATTAAGTGATCGACGGGAAGGGCTGGTGCATGGTTCCTAGGAACCAGCATCATATTTTTGGACTCCATGTTTGTTGGTGATAATTCATCTGAGTTTTCTGTTCATGTGTACTTTTGAGAGATGGTGTTTCTAAGCAGGGCACTAATTGTCGTGGACCTATTTTCTGCTGCTTTGGACAACATTTGCTCAAGGCACTCTCTGTCTGCACTTTCTCTTGTTGCACTGTTAGCATTCTTGTCTCGAGTCCACAACTCGAATAGTGGTTTTGAGAGCTCATGGTGGTTCAGGCATTCCATTAGTTGCAGTTGAGCTTGGTCTCTGTGGTGTTCCCAGCATTTTGTTTGAGTCAGTGTTTACTTTGTAAAAGAATGATTGCTGGTGCCTAGAGCTCTGCTCAGAAACTCGAAGCCGGTGCAATTAAATGTTGGCGCACCAAATGCAGAGGTAGACAACTGATGTGGGAAAGTGCCAGGCCTCAAAAAAGAGCTTGCTCAAATTAAACACTGGTCTCAGCTGCTTCACACAGGTAATCTTGAGTTTCTCTACCGAGCATGGTCTCATTGCATATGCCTCTACCCTGCAACTGCCCACTTACTCTACCACTTCCCATTAGAAACCTGAAGTGTCTTTCCTACACACCTATCTGCATGATGTCTGTGCAGCCTCTGCCCATTTGCAGTCTCTTTCATGGATAGGTCCATCTATATATGCCTACAGCCTGTAGCCCACAAATGCCCATAGGTACGTTGAAAGATGAAAATGAGACGTCCCTTTTATCTTTCATTGCTAGACACGTGTGTTTGCACCTGACGCACACCCATGTGAATGAAACTGCAACCTGGGTCCTGTGGCCGCCCAGTCCTTTCTCTTTGTTGCCTATTCCCTGTTGCCTATTCCTTGTAGTCGGGCACTGCAGCTGCAAGTTCTTAGTTGGGACGAGAGCCCGAGGCAACACTGTCCTAATCTCATTTCCCGCCTTGTGTAGCCCCTGTCCTGGGATGTACACGACTGATCACGCAGGATGTGTCCCTCCGCCGCGGTCTCCAGCGAGCGGAATCAAAACGCTTCTTAATGAGATTGTAATGATAAAAGCATTTTGTTTCTCTGCCTAGAATCACATTTTCATTAAATTCAAAGCCCTGGAAAATCACCGTAAGTCTGAGGAATGATGAAAATTTCCCATTCAGAGCCCGCGGCATATGCCTTTCAGGTGATGTGTCCGGGAGAAGGGGGAGCAAAGGCGACGAGGCACAGGTGTGGGGGCAGGAAATCAGTCCTGAAAACGCTTCTTGCACTCGACCCAATGATTTTGTTAAACCCAGTCTAAATTGCTTTTAAATATTAAAAAAAAGCACATATATAAAACTCCACAAGGTGGAGGAGGGACACTAACGGCCGTATTTATACTTTTTGGCGCACAACTGCGCCAACGCAGTTGTGAGTCAAAAAATTTAACGCCGGCTAACGCCATTCCAAAGCACCATGCGGGCGCCTTATTTATGGAATGACGTTAGCCGGCGGAGCTGACTGGTGTGCGTCAAAAAAAACTTACCCACACCAGGCAGCGCCGGCGTAGGGGAAAATGGAGCTTGGGTGTCAAACAATGGGGCAAGTCGGTCTGAGGCAAAAAATCTGCCTCAACCCGATTTGCGCCATTTTTTTTGACTCCCACCCTCCATTGACATGACTCCTGTCTTAGCAAAGACAGGAGTCATGCCCCCTTGCCCAATGGCCATGCCCAGGGGACTTCTGTCCCCTGGGCATGGTCATTGGGCATAGTGGCATGTAGGGGGGCACAAATCAGGCCCCCCTATGCCACAAGAAAATTAAAAAAAAAATACTTACCTGAACTTACCTTAAGTTCCCTGGGATGGGTCCCTCCATCCTTGGGCGTCCTCCTGGGGTGGGCAAGGGTTGCAGGGGGTATCCCTGGGGGCATGGGAGGGCACCTCTGGGCTCCTTCCGAGCCCACAGGTCCCTTAACGCCTGCCCTGACCAGGCGCTAAAAAATGACGCTAAAGCGGCTGGATGTCATTTTTTTTGACCCGCCCACTCCCGGGCGTCATTTTTGCCCGGGAGTATAAATACGGCGCACATGCCTCGGAGTCATTTTTTAGACGGGAACGCCTACCTTGCATATCATTAACGCAAGGAAGGTGTCCACGCTAAAAAATGACGCAAACTCCAAAATCTTTGGCGCTAGACGGGTCTAACGCCAAAGTATAAATATGGAGTTAGTTTTGCGTCGGATTTGCGTAAAAAAAAACGACGCAAATCCGGCGCAAACAGAGTATAAATATGCCCCTAAGAATTTGACGAGTAGACCCTATCGAATGCTGTAAAAATCCAACGACAAGGCGTTCAGATTTTATCAGCTGGGATAATTTTCACATATTTTGTATTTTTTGTGGACTAACGTTGATTTTTGTGCCTACCCTCGAAAACCGCGTGTCCGGGCAAACACTGTGCCTTTTCCCTTCATAAATTCTGGCAGCTTTAACCTGCTGAAATGCAATGAACGGTTTGATCTTTATCACACCTTATAAATATAGGCTGCAATAAACATCTCACCGTTTGTAATTGTGATCGCGCAGGAATCACAATTTAATGGGCCACCTGTCATCAGTCTCAATGACTACTACAGATTGCATGCAATAGATTGCTTACTCATTGATTTATGGCGGTTGATGTTTTTTTTCAGCAGTTTTCTAGAGCCAAAAAGTCACATGTGGTGCCCTCTGCAAGACTAACTAGCAAAATGAGGGAACGCAAAAGCAATCATCTCCCAGGAACAGAAAAGCAGGCAACAACAATGTCTTTTGACAACTTTACATATTGTGAAAAGAACGGCAGAGTCTAAAAAAACTGTGAAACCCCATAAAATGGTGAGGGGAGAATAAGATAATTAATGGGTCTATTCTAGTGGGAAGTAAGTAGAGGTCGTAAAATGTGCTCTTTCCACGCAAATATGCGCTTTTCAGAAGGATTGTGGTCCAGAAGAATGAAGTCAAATAGAAGTAAAGCTGATGGGTCTAGACTCCAAATCTTGATATTAGCAACATGTTGCATATTGAAATGGGCCCAAGGCCACTCACTCATTGAAAATGGAAAGTAGCCTGGAGGCCTGAGACCAGGCAAGGAAGAATCAATTTTTTTCTAGCTTTCGCAACAAGAATTTTCAATTCTGTTAAGGACACGGAGGCGAGGATTATGCTTTTCTCTCTCTTTCCTGTCAACACACAGCCAATAGAAACACATAAAAAATAAAACTCCACTTCCCATAGTCACAGAGCCTCACAATGACCCCCAATCAGGCTCAGCAATCCTTTATATAACTCAAAGTCAGCAAAGTCTGTCCTCTTTCTTTGCACGTCCATGCCAAGGAGAACAGAATAATGAACCAATCTCCATGAAAAACTGAACTTCAACCAAACGATGTCTTCCCAAACAAAGAAGCTATAAGATTGCACAACAGTGCAAGGGACGAATCATCCTCCTCCAAAACTGCAGAAGATTGCCCAAACCTGTCCATCAAGTCAGCTTCTCATCTAGAAAGAAGATAGTAAAGTGGTAACCTCCTAAACTATCACTCCATATAAACAAATATCAGGTGGGACAACAAACATTTCAACTGATAATAATGACAATACTTTGCAACATAATCTAAATACCCAGGGCAGAATAATCCTTGCCTCTGTGTCCTTAATAGAACTGAAAATTCTTGTTGCAAAAGCTAGAACATTTTTGACCAGAGGCTTCCGATTATGCTAGTTTAAATTTGAGAGTCACTCCAGAAGCAACATCAACAATTGGTTTTTAATAGAACAATTTAAAAGTAGAATCCGATGACCAGTCTGCTGCTGTCATGATATCTTCCAACTTAGAACCTGAATTGAAAGCTTTGGAAGCCATAGCCCCATTATCAGAATGAGCTCCAAATATAGAGGTATCAATGCCTACTTCTTGCAACAACCACCTGACCCATCTTGCGAGAGTCGCAGAGTAAACAGGACCAAAGGGCTTTTGCAAGGAGATCAATAATTGCCCAGTTATACCCCTTCGGAATTCTCTAGTAACATCTTCATATACCTTTAGGCAATTTACAACATATAATTTAGAGTTATCTCTAAACGCCAGATAATTAATACATTTTGAATTTGATTTTGTACGCTTAGAAATATGAAAAGAGACTCCAGTAGGAGAAAAAACTCTACCTGTAATGTCCAAGGCCTTCACGTCAGAGAATCTTCTGCATGAAATTAGACAAAGTTCCATGGTCAATTTTGCTGACAATTGTTTCCTTGAAAGGCCATCATTGGATGGCCAAGCCACCAAAAACTTCATAATAATATTGACGTCCCAACGAGTTGAATATTTTGGAAGAGGAGGACAAAGCATACGAACACCACGTAATAACTTACAGACTAACGGGTGTTCACCCACTGGTTTACCATCAATGTGAGGGTGTTTAGCTGAAATGGCAGATCTAAACTTGTTCACCGTTCTGTATAATAGACCCTGTGCCGCAGTATGCGACAACAAATTTGCTATCATCTGCACTGGGGCCCCAAGGGATCCACACCCCTCTGATTGCACCAATCCAACCATCTCCTCCAGGCAGAGGCATATCGTTTATGCGTACTAGGTGTCAGGGATTGCAAAAAGACAAATCTAGTGTCTTCTGAAATTTCTGTACCCTGAGAGGATCCCCTGATATCCTCCAAGCCATGAGCAACAACTGTTCTTCCAAAATCAGAGGATGTGGACTCCCCATTGGGTCCAATAACGGATCCTCTGAAGGGAAGATTCGAACTATAGCAGCACAACAGAGCGTCAACGCCACCGGAAACCACGACTGAGCTTTCAAACACGGGGTTATTAGAACTAGTTCTGCTCTCTGACAAATTACCTGGGAGATAACTCTGTGAATCATGGAGAATGGGGGAAAGGCATAATGCAACCTTCCTGTCCAAACTTGGACAAGGGCATCCGAGCAGAAAGTGTTCGGATCAGGTCTCCAACTGAAGAATAGTGGAACATGTGTATTCAGCTGCGACGCAAACAGGTCTATCGAGCATGGACCCCAAAGCTGATTCAGGAATTGAAATATTCTGGGGTGAAGACGCCATTCGCTGGCATCCCTCAGATACCTGGATTTCTAGTCCACGACCACATTCACTTTCCTCTGAATATATTCCTCCGTTATGGAAATCTGATGTGCTTGACAAAAATGCCAGAAGTCTTTTGCAATTTCTGCCAACATCCGGAACCATGTTCCCTCCAGGTTGCTGATGTATCAAACTGCTGAAATGTTGTCCATCTTCTGAAGGATGCAACATTTCGATTTGAAAGGGGACAAAGTCTTCACTGCAAAGGAACCAGGCAGAAGTTCCACGCAATTGATGTGCAGCTGAAGTTCCTCTGGGGACCACCATCCCCCGTCTCCATCTGACCACATCTGGCTCCCCAGCCCCATCTGCTGGCATCTGATTCTATGATCACTTCCAGAACCGAGGCAAAAATCACCTTGCCATTCCAAGCCTCCATATGAGTCAGCCACCATTGAAGCTCCGTCCGGGCTACTTGAGAAAGAACAATCAGTTCAGAGTAAGTCATACCCCAGCATAGGTGAAGAATCTTCAACCTCTGGAGAGCACGATAGTGTTGAGGACCCGGGAAAATGGCCTGAATGGACGATTCTAGGAGGCCCACCAATCGGGCAATTACTATCAAAGAAATCGAATGAGCAGACAATGCTTTCTTCAACTCCTTCTTTATCGCTATTCTCTTGGTTAAAGGAAGTTTCAGCAGAGTCAAGACGGAGTCTATCCGGAAGCCCAAGAAGTCTATGGGGGTGATTCAGACCTTGGCGGACGGCAGAGGCGTCCGCCAAGGTTCCGCCGCCGAATGACCGCACCGCGGTCAAAAGACCGCGGCGGCCATTCAGACATTTCCGCTGGGCCGGCGGGCGCTCTCCAAAAGAGCGCCCGCCGGCCCAGCAGAAATGCCCCTGCAACGAGGACGCCGGCTCAGAATTGAGCCGGCGTAGTTGCAGGGGTGCGACGGGTGCAGTTGCACCCGTCGCGTATTTCAGTGTCTGCAAAGCAGACACTGAAATACTTTGCGGGGCCCTCTTAAGGGGGCCCCTGCAGTGCCCATGCCACTGGCATGGGCACTGCAGGGGCCCCCAGGGGCCCCGCGGCACCCCCTACCGCCATCCTGTTCATGGCGGGTTTCCCGCCATGAACAGGATGGCGGTAGGGGGTGTCTGAATACCCATGGCGGCGGAGCGCGCTCCGCCGCCATGGAGGATTCATTGGGGCAGCGGTAAACCAGCGGGAGACCGCCGGTTTACCCTTTCTGACCGCGGCTGAACCGCCGCGGTCAGAATGCCCTCGGGAGCACCGCCAGCCTGTTGGCGGTGCTCCCGTGGTCGGTGACCCTGGCGGTCACCGGCCGCCAGGGTCAGAATGACCCCCTATATTTTGTACTGGTGTTAACTGTGATTTCTCCACATTGATTATAAACCCTAGGCCTTGAAGGAGTTGTATTGTCCAGGAAAGATGGAGACGAGCAAGATGCTCCTCCTGAGCCATGATGAGGATGTGGTCTAAATAAACTATCAGACAACCACCCTTTTCTCTTAGCCATTGCATCACCTGTCACATTACGTTGGTGAAGCACCAGGGGGCCAAAGAAAGGCCGAAAGGAAGAGTGGAAAACCCGTAACATTAGTCTCTCCAAAAGAATTGAAGGAATCTGCGATGGGGGGCAAAAATGGGAATGGTCAGATACGCATCTTTGAGGTTCAAACGGACCATCCAGTCCCCTTCCAACAGGAGATCCCTGAGAAGATGGATGCCCTCCATCTTGAAATGTCGGTAAACAATCCATGAGTTGAAATGACGCAGGTTGAGCACCAACGTGAACGCCCTCCCTTCTTTTGGACCAGAAAGATTGTACATATGAAACCTCTTGGGTGAGAAGTGACAATCGCACCTTTTTGAAGAAGGGCCTCTATTTCTTGATCCATGAAAACTGTCTCTTGATGGAAAAAACTGAGAGGAGGAGGGATCTCGGTTTGCTGGGGTTCTGAATAGAACTCTAGATGATAACCTGAGATTGTGTCTAGTACCTAAGCATCTTGCGTACTCAAAAAACAATTTTGAGAAAATAGACTCACTCTTCCCCAGGACAACATCCCCAGAAGATATGATTGTTACCTGTTTGAGAAGCATTTTGATTGTAATATCCTCCTTTGTTAGATCCTCTAGGATTGCGGCTTTTATACCCTCGACCTCTGGCTGGGTAAAAATTGGAATTGGATTGGAAATTTGAGTCTCCTTGACTTCTCTGGTATGTGTGAGAAGTCTGGGATGCGAAACGGCCAGACACTCGACCCCTGAAACGCCCAGCCCTGTGAAAAAGGCCACTGTTGAACACTTTTTTGATTGAGGTTTGGGCCTTGTCTAATGCCGAAAAAGTAGCAACGTATTTAGCGAGATCCTTGAGGAACCTGTCGCCAAACAAAAAGCCTTTAGCAGCCGGTCCAGCAGCCGGTCCAGCATCCGCTGAGGCCAACTCTGCAAGTTTCAGATCAATGCATAACAAGAACGATTTCCTGCGTTCGGTGGACATAGAGCAGTTAGCGTTCCCCAAAAGGCAAATGGCACACTGAGCCCATTCCAACAAAATGTTCAGGTCAATGGGTTCTTGCGACTCTTTGGCCTGGACTGCCAAGTCAAGAATCTTATTGAGAGGGTCGGAAATATCCAGTAGTTTGTCTTGGCATCCCCGCCAGGCCCTGTCAATACCTTTTTTCGGGTCCTTAGAAAATTTCTTAAGGAAAGTCATCATGTGCGGGTCTAGTTCAGGGGTCTCTGCTACTTTTCCCTCGAGTTCTGGGCGCGGACACTTCGAACGTAGCGTATTACGAATGTCCTTTTCAAAAGTTTTTTTGAGATGGAATTGCACGTAAGAAGCCACCTCAGGACAAGGAGTCCACTCTGAGGACCTCGGATACACTATATTATCTGGATCAAACAGGAATTTTTTTGCCGGAGGGGGAGAAGGATCTGAGGTCTCGTAATGGCGCGTTTTGCATTTGCGCTTGCCCCTGCGCTTCTCAGAAGGCAAATTCTCTTCAGAATCCGAAGCTGATATGCCTCAGTGGAATTTCGCACGGACTGCCCAGTTGGATCAGCTCCTTGATTAAGGAAGGCACTATACTCATTATCATTTAACACCGAGTTAATGGTGTGCTCTAAAGTGTCAAAATCTGACCGGCCAGGCTCATTTAAATTGACCTCATTAGGGGTAGGGTTCCCCGAGCCTGCGCCAAAATGCCTGAGACCAAAATTAAATATAGGCTGCGCAAAAGGACGTAAGGCCTTTACCAAAGCTTTATTTACAGAGTCCTGCACATGAAAATCTAGGGTTTCTACCAGGCGTTCCTCCATGTGCTGGTCACCCTGCCCAATGTAGTCCCCATAACAGTCATCTTCATTATAATTGGCCATATTTGCAGTGTAATAATCAATATATGAGGTCCCAGTACACACTGCTTCAATTATAAAAAGGAGGGGAAACTTGCTGGTGACAAAAGGTCAAGGAGACCCTTGCCGGTAAATAAAGTGAACAGAGGGGAATAGAGGAGCCTATCACCACTTTCCCCTAAAGCAAAGCATTGACAGGTATTATTACAGCCCCTCACGGACGTAAGAGGGGGAGCGTTGGAGCAACAGGACGTCCTAAACTGCCGGTGCCGATCGTGCACTCACAAACTCAAAAACCTGAGTTGTGCGCAAGCACGATCGCAGCAGCAGAAAGAGGACTGCTCCGCAAGGCCGCGCTTCCCTGGAGGCTCCTCACCAGCTTTTGCTGTCACGGTTGGAAGGACCATTACCCTGGCAACGCGGCAATGCCGCTGAACAAATGAAAAGGGTGCCTGAAAGAAATCGCCGCACCTAAGTGAAACAACAACAGTCAAATATATACAAAGTTTGTCAAAGTACAATAAAAGATTGGGAGCACTTATCTCTGTGTGAAGCAGCAAAGAAAGAGGACAAACTTTGCTGACTTTGATATATATAAAGGATAGCTGACCTGATTGGGGGGTCATTGTGAGGCTCTGTGACTATGGGAAATGTAGTTTTATTTTTAATGTGTTTCTATTGGCTGCTGTGTGTTGACAGTAAAGAGAGAGAAAAGTATAATCTACAGCCTCTGGTCCTGACATAGAATCCAAATCATAATCCCGACAAAGGTAGCACAGTCAGCTCAAGAGAACAACTCAAATGGAACTAGTGGAATTTGACGTGCAAGGGCGAGAAGAAAGAGACTGAGCAAAAAAGAGTTAGTTAAGGGTTTGGGGACATTCACAAATAGAAACAGGAACAGGGGGCGCACCACCATCTTAATTATGGTGATGTGTCTTGCCAGTGATATCGGGAGTCTAATCTAGCAATCAATCTGGGCAGCAGGTCTTTCCACAGCTGGTTCATAATTAAGACGAAATATCTGTTCCTTGCCCAGTTGTACAACTATACCCAGATACTTTACAGTATCCATGCACCAATTCAAAGGGTACAGCCATCAGACTGGGGCCGTTGCATCTGTGAGGGGGAACAGTTCAGACTTCGACCAGCTAACCTGCAACCCAGACAAGGTCCCGAACCAAAAACCCTCTTGTAGGATGTCTTCAGGATGTCGGATAAACAACAGAATGTCATCCGCATTTAACAAGATGAGTAGTGGGCCATATGCGAACTGTAATCCCCTGTGTGTGTGACTTTTTTGCAAGTGGCACATCAGTGGGTGCCTGGCAATTATAAAGAGCAATGGGAGTAGTGGACATCCCTGACAGGTTCCCCTGGCAATCGGGAATGAGGAGGAAAGAGTACCAGTCACTGTAATGCTTGCGGTGGGAGTGGCATACAATAGTTTAATCAGGGCGGTGATGTCCTTTTGGAGTACCAATTTGCATACTGTGGAAAAGAGAAAAGGCCATTCAAGGGAGTCCACCACCTTATCAGCATCTAGTAAAGCAAACTCTGCAGGAGTAGAAGCAGACAGTGTGCTACAAACAAACAGTGTGCGGAGATTAGTGGCCATGGAGCAGTGAGAGACGAATCCTGATGGCACTGGGGATTAACAAGGAGATGTGTGAAGCAATTACTTTAGCCTGTATCCTATTATCAAAATTTAACAGGGACAGTGGCCGGTATGAGCCACATAGTCGGTGATATCTGTCACGCTTGGGCAGCAGGGTGATCACTGCCTCATGCATCGTTGGTGGCAAGACTCCCACTGTAAGGACCTTGATATAGACCTCCAATAAGTGTGGTACTAGGATTTGTTTATAAGCTTAATAGAGCTCCCCAGTAAAGCCATCGCGTCCAGGGGCCTTAGAGTCATCTAGGCCATCTATTGCTAATATTATTTCTACACACATGAATGGTTCGCTAAGAAATTGCTGTTGCGCTCAGGTAGGCTAAAACTGGCCACCTCTTCTAAATTTTGTGGACTCATCCTCCTATTGCTAGGATGTGTATAGCACAGCATAATAGGAAAGGAATTCAGATTGGACTCCTTCGGTATCCACAACATGCAAACCAATTGCAGTGTATAATTCTTGTATGTATGTGGCCGAGATGAGAGGTCTGAGAAGGCATGCCAATGTGCGCCCCAGGTGGCCGCCCTCGCCATTTCTGTGAGCATTGGCATATTTTCCCAGATAGTGCGCCTTACAATCTTCCAGGTCTCGGAACTCCCCCATAAGGGAGGTGCACTTGCTCAAGTCTGGTCTAGCATTGTGCTGGGTGTCTGCCTGATCCATCTCCCACAGCGCGCCCTCCACTGTGTCAAGCTATTCCGTATGTCTTTCAGGACTCTCGCATGCTTTGCAATACAAACACCCCAGGCATATACTTTAAATGCTTCCCAAAGAGTAGCATGCAAGGTCACATTTATTGTGAAGTGTTCTGTAATTGCCGTCTGGAGTTCAGTGCGAAAGAGAGTGTCCTCAAGAGCAAGCGTGGAAAACCTCCAGTGTCGTTACTGTATGCCTGGGTAGGGCACCCAGCAGGTCATCATTACCCGAGAGTAGTCCAAAAGAGTCAGCGGCAGGTGTGAGATAGTGCCCAGTCATGTGGATTTTTTGAGGAGAGACCAGCCAGTAGTCAATACGTGTCCATGTGCTGCATGGTGCTGAGTAGTGTGTATACGCTGGGGTTGTCCATGTCTGTGCACGTCATGGATCACGCAGCTGATATGTGTCGCAGATGTGCCTCAGGATTTGTAGTGATCTGGGTTTAATAGTAGGCTTTGTGGCTGCGGAATCACATGCTGGGTTGGGAATCATATTAAAGTCACCACCCATAATAATGCAATCTGCCTCCGCGTGGTCAAGTTGGGTCAGCAATGATTGAAAGAAGTCAGGGTCATCTCTGTTTGGAGTTTAGATGTTAGCAAATAGGACCCTATGCCCGCTAATGTGCCTTCAACCAATATATACCGACCCTGTGTATCGGTGGCAGTAGAGTGTGGGTGGAATCGGATGCTTTTGTGTATTAAAATGCAGATGCCTCGTGAATATGACTTGTAACTGAAAAAAAGTGATGTGGGCCGCACTGGGCTGAAAATGTATAGATGGATCGGAGTGCAAGGTGTGTCTCCTGCAAGAATGCGATCTTGCTACTGTGTCTAGTTAAACACTGCAATACCTGTTTGCCCTAGCGGGGTTATTAAGGCCACTAATGTTCCAGGACATGAATGTGGTGTGTAATGTAGATGTACCTCTGCGCGCAGTGTGCGTCATCGGAGTATAAATGGATAATCATTCCTAATATTGCACTTGGGAATAGTCTTTGTTAAGAAACTAACATACAACACTGGAACAAACTTAGTAATACAATCCAAAATGCCCTCCCCCCCCCCACCCATACTCAGCATAAGTGTTCCAGGTGAAACCACAGTAATAACTCAAAATCAAATAAAACTTCCACTTCTCATGAGTGGTATCAACCATGGGGAAAAAGCAACACCACGGCAGAGAGCTCCTCATAGATGATGAGAGATCTGTAAATGGATTGGGGAAGAGCAGCTGAAAATATGGTCACACGTATGCCAGGCCCACAGGGTCTGCCAATATATTGGGAGGTTTACATCACAGTGTCCAGTCACCTGGGGGGAAAGATTCCATGCTGTTGGTGGACTGCGTCTCAGGCGAGGAGTGACCAGGGAAACCCCGGGTCGGGGGTGAGTATTCCCTTGCATATTTCTTACAGAAGTCTGAGGTTTCAGTGATGCTATCAAAAACCAGGACTTGCCGTTAATATTGAATCGGAGTAATGCCAGTAAAGCATTCCATAGCGTAGTCCCAGCTTCGGCAACGCCACCTTGGAGTCCACAAATTTGTACTGAGCCTCCTAAACCACCATGGTAAAATCTATGAATAGCGATATCAACATACCTTGATATTGTAAAGGGCTTGTTTCTCTCACCAGTCACAGTGCTATATCACGGTGACTGAAGTTCAGCAACCTAGGGGTGATAGGTCACAGTGGTGCACCTGGGACAGGTCGTGGGCAAAGAGATCGATGTGTACATTCTACCATGAATTTTTCAGTGAAGTTCAGTACATCACCCACCAACTTCTCCACAAATGTGTCCAGGCATCCTGTGTTCGTGGACTCCACAATCCCCAATATGTAGATATTGTTGTGTCAGACACGTGCCTCCAGGTCTTTGTTTTTGATGGCGACGGTATGCAACCTGGATTCCAATCTGTCCAGCTGTTTGTGCATCAATGCCCTTAAACCCAGAGCGCAGTTCTGCCAAAATGGAGCCCAAGTCACTGTGGTGTTCCAAAGTTAGGCCTCCGGTTGTGCCCTCTGCCATGGTAGTGCTGTTGTCTGTCTGCAGGGAGATGCATGGCTTATTGAATGATAGCTTACTTTGGAAGGGGTCCTCTTGGACCATTGGAGCTGCAGCAAGGCGATACCAGGAGCAGATTAGGTAGAGGGGCACAGCAGGCACAGTCAGCAGCGACAGTACCCACCTGTCTGCTATATGTTGATGGCAATTGCAACTCCGTCTTGTCGGGGGGAGGCCAAGCGGCCCACAGGCAGTGGTTGTGCCGACATGCCGAGCTACAGCTGTCCACCTTCAGCAGTCAAGGTCAGCCAGTATGCCACCATCGCAATGGTGCAGTGGCTGCAAACCCATGCAGGCTGCTCGCCGCATAGGAGGCAATGGAGAATCACCAGGGCCTGCTCACAGTCACTGCCCGATTCCTAAAGTGTTCGCCCCCCCAGCAGCCCAGACACGCGAGGTCCAGTCACTTCACAAGAAGGGCCATGTTTCCAAAGGGGGGCACCCGCAGACCAGCCCCACGGCTGTCAGTCTGCACCCCGGGCCCACTATGTAGTAACGCCTTGGCCGCCAAACACAAAGTGAGTTAGTGGGCACTCGATCCGCACCTGAACTGCAAGGGCACCTATCGTGCCGCCCAGATGCAGGTGCCAGTATCCAGGCCAATATGGAGCCTCAGGGGGCAGTGCTGCCACCCCGTAAAGCCCTCCAACCATGAGCCTCAGGCCCACCTATGCCCCCTGTCGCCGCAGGGCCTCTGAGGCCCGGGTCGGGATAAGGAGTCGCCGTTCTACACCCCGTGCCCACCACTCACGGGCACCATGGCTGCATTCCAGCAGCCCCTTGACTGTCCTCAGTTACCACTGCAGGCAATCTGCAGCGGTTCGATCAGGTCGATGGCTCTTCCAACATTACTAAGGACTCCTCTGCCAGAGCTTCAGCGCCGCGCAGCTATGTTGGTCACCTACGTAGCTCCAGCCCCGTCCTCTGTGATTATAATTTAAACACCCACACTTTCTCCCCTGTACTGCTCCCAATGGAGCCTACCTTTGGTACACTTACTTTATGAGTTTAGCACAGTACTCCCCACCGTTCACCTCCCTTTTAACACTCTTTGTACACAAAGGTCGGTTTGGCTGAATGCAAAGAAACAAACAAGCATCCCTGATCACTGAACCAATTCACTGCAGAAGCTAGGAATGGAATTTTAAATGGTTCACAACTTTCTCACATATTCAAGAGTGAACTTAAAGATTGGTCTATCTCAAGAGGGCTACACAAGTCTTAATGGTTTTCAGTCAAGTGGTAGGACTTTATGATAATGGAAAATCTCCTGACATCTGGAGAACCTCCTAAATTTGAAGGATAAGCCAACAGTGGAATTCCTCTACCATACGATCTCTAGAACAATACGATCACTTCAATCATCAATTGTGTATTTCTCATGCTGGGTTTATTATGTATGTGTAAGTGATTTTGTAAAGCCCCGAAAATACCAGCATTTGACTAACTAGCTTGTTTAGCATACTGGAAGCCCTGGAGGCAGGGTTCGCACCTTAGCTTTCAGTTCCTCTGCCACCAGCATCGACAACAATTATGTTTTTTGGAAACTAACTCTTTACCATCTGGCCAGTGAGACTGTGTACAAGTATAGCTGTCAAACCCCTTACCTCTCTCTTCTTCCTCCATCATCCAGCATGAAGGCCCTTGAAATGAACAGTATGCTTACAGCGACCCTACGCACTTGATTGGCCTCTCAGAATCATGCACTGCCTGGTTTGTATGGCTCAGTGTCTGTAAGGGCGTGGGCTAGTGTTAAGGCTGCTTGCCCCAGTGACCAAGCACTGTCACACTGAAAGTAGGTGGCACCAGATCCCTTGCTCTTGTAAAGCTTGTCTTTAAGATTCTAGGCCTTCGGTCTGCATCAGGGGTTCCAGAATTTAACCAGTTTATCAAACAATAACCAAGCAGGAGTATGCCATAAATATGTACCAGGTGATGGGATTAAACTATAATTATACAGACACCATAAATAACTCTTCAGTCTACTACCTGCGCTGACAGATACAAGCTACAAGTCAGATGCAGCATCTTAAAGCACCAGGCACAACCTCTGATGACTTCTGAGAGGGCTTACTGTTACGGAGAAGCCCAAGAGATCAACCTTATCACCTACAGTGAAGAGAGGTAGGACAGCATCAGCAGCTCTGCAGACCGTCTGCCCCTCCAACTTCGAGCTTGAGAAGCACTTCCTGTCCTCAAAGGTTATTTTTTTCTAACTTTACAGGAGTTATGAAAAATAAGCCTTTCCCTCTTATCTGGTCTCACCACACTGACGTCCCTATCTCTATCTTGACCTCAAATACACCAGCTGTCTTGAGGAATAAGTTGTCTATACTCGCTCATCTGTGGTACAAAGTGACATCAGATACTTTCTTTGTGGCCCTTTGTATACCTCTTACCAATCTATGCATGGAACAAATAAAAATGCAGAGATCCTCGAGAAATTGATCAACTCAGCCCTAATGAAACCATTCATACCAAAAAGAGGATGACCGGCTACACCTTTGTTCTTTTATGATCTTCGTAACCTGAAAAAAGCAAATACTAAAGCTTTGAAAGTAACTGGAGAAGATCTTATGAAGAGGCAGCCAAAGCTGCCTATAATAAAGCTATCCACAGCAATAAAGAATCTTAATATATCTGCCAAATCTGCCTACTGCACCTCTCTACACTAAAATGAAAGGAAACTCACTAGGAAACTATTTTCTCTAGTTGAACTGCAGAGACCTGAGGTTACCAGAAGCACATCCCGCCTACACAGGAGCTTTGTTATAAATGATCTGTTTTTTTCATAAACAAAATTGAGAATATTTGTAATCAATTCCTCAAATACACATTTGTAGAGACTACACTGCTCCTAGATAATCTTCCTTCATCTTCCTCTGGGTCTTCACTGGAGAGGTTTTGTTCCATATCTTCTGCTGGGTTGTTTGAGCTTCTTACCAACACCAAATCTGGATCCTCCATTGACCTATGCCCTCCACATATTCTGAAACTTGCCATTATGGATATTTTTCCCATTTTAACCAATATCTGAAACTTTTGTTTCTAGTAACTGCCACTTTCCCTGCCAAGGGAAAGCAGACCATGGTGAAAGCACAACTTCAAAAACCTTTACACAGATATTCAAACTAATCATTTATTCATTGCTTCTCAAACAGGATTCAGACCTCTCCACAGTATTGACTTGGTTTTGCTTCCATTGACTATGATCTGAGAGAGATCTTAAGTGAAGCTACTGCCACGGTCCTTTTAGACCAGACAGCAGCTAGTGACACCATATCCCATACAGTGCTCATTTCCACAATACACAAGCTGGGCATATGCCACCATGTGCTCATGTGGCTGGACTAGTTTCTCAGCCAGATTTCAAACTGTACTCTGTCCCTCTTATCGTTCAGCCTCACACCCTTTTCAATATGGGGTCCTGCAAGGATCTTCACTCAGCCCTAGTCTCTTCAATGTCTACATCACCCCTCTTGCTTCACTGGTTAGAAAGTTAGGCTGTAATAAAGACCCCTATGTGGATGACATACAAATCATTGTCTCTCTCTGAGAAGACGCAGTTGCAATCATCTCCAGCTTTCACCAGTGTATGGGAGCAGTGGAATCCTAGATGACCTAGGACTACATAAAGCTCTATGGGGATAAACCTGAGATTATTCTCTTTGTCAACCATCTCCCCCAGGATGGACTCCCTGCAGGTGGCCTGACAATGTGAGTACCCACCTTCCCCCTCTAGTTCAGCCAGAAATCTTGACATCAACATCATTTACATGTCTCACCACAAATCTCCCACATAGATGCTCTCTGTTTTTTACACCCCAGGTCCTTTGAAAAATTCCCCCTCTTCTCCGCATTACCTTGCAAAAAACTGTGATCCAGGCTTGAATTTCCTCTAGATTACACTATGGGAACAACTTGTACTTGGGCCTTCTGAATTAGTGCATATATCACAAATAATTAATACAACATTTGGCATTTCGAGCTCTCCTTAACAATCCCAGGTGAAATTCGGTCAAAGATCATCTCGAATCTGTGCACTGGTTCCCCATATGGAAGTTTATTGTATTCAAAACTCTCTATACCACTCCAAGTGCAGTCTATCCACGGGAAGAGGCTATGTCGCTACCTTCCATCTCGTCCACTTAGGTTCTTCACAGGTGTTTTGCTGATGACCTCCAAATTCAAACTCCTGAGACAAGGGGCTAGAACCTTTGCCTTTTTGGCTCCGAAGTTATGCATTTCTCTCCCCATTACTATTCATAACACCTCGAACCATAGCTGTTTTTGAGACTTTATCAAAACTTGGCTAATCCACACTCCTGTTTAGGCCCTGGCTCTGCCTCGCTTTATGCAGACATTGTTAGCACTGGGATGCCCTCTTGGTACCTGTAGCACTTTATTCCTTTTATTCATCATCATCACAATCCCATAGCTACTCTCATGTTCAGCTTCATTGAATTTGCATCTTTTAAAAGGACCATTACTGCCCAGTTGGCACTTGTCAGGTTTGTATGCTATGTTATATTACTTGGTATTTGTATAGGGCAGAGTTTGCCAAGTATTTGCCAATGTGGTGCTTTGTTCAGGCATCAGCTTGAATATGAGATTCCTCCAGCAGATGTTCTTCACTGGGATATTTTGCTCCTGTAACAAATTACTGTGGGTGAATGGTTTGGAGAGGATAGATTAACTCCTCAGAAGAATTCCCTACGGGGGTGGGTGGGGTGAGGGTCTTGCAACCTTACAACCATTCCTGTGGGAATATTAAGTGTGTAGGGGTCATTTCTGTGTTGTAGTTTCTGGGGAAGGGGCATATAGGAGGAACTGTGAGAGTATTACCTTTGTACAAGGTTAGATGCACTCACTGTTGTAGGCGATGCACTGGAAAAGATTGAGGCCTTCACCTACCTGGAAAGTGTCATGGAGAAATCGGTGGCACAAGCTCTGATGTAAGGCAAGAACCGTCAAAGCAAGGGCCTTCATTCATCTTAAAAAATATCTGGAGCTCCAAGGACCTAACAGGGCAAATCAAGATCCAGCTATTTAACACTAATGTAAAATCAGCCCTTCTGTATGGAGCTCAAACTTGGTGGTCACAGACCTTCATCAACGTTTGTCTGAGGCAAATTGTCCAAATCCGCTGGCCAAAGACCATCAGCAACAACAGCCTGTGGCAGCAGACTCCCCAACTCCCTGCCCATGAAGAAATCATAAAAAGATGTTGGGGCTGGATGGGTCACACCCTCCACAAGCCTGTGTCAAACGCCACCAGGCAAGCCCTGGCCTGGAACCTTCAAGGGAAAAGAGGAAATCCAAAAAACATCTGGCACCAAGGCCTCGAGGCTGACTGCAAGGAAATGGGTTACACCTCGAATGAGACTGAAAGAAAAGCCAACGACAAAGATGGTTAGAGAGTCTTAGTTGGCAGCCTACACCCCAGGAGGGGTAGTAGGCATAAGTAAGTAAGTACAAGGTCAGTTGGTTTTAAATAATTCAGTACTTTAGTAGGGACGTGAATACGTTCATTTGACCTGCTCAACATCTCCCTATTTGTTTTTGTTTTTTTCCCTAGTTTATATAGGGCAAAACTTGACCCTAAGGTATTGGAGTGCTGTACATGAGCACTAGTTCCATAACACAAGGACACATTCATTTTTTGTGCATGTGTTTTAGACACACAGAGAATAAGTGATTTGCCTAGAATCACAGGATGCTAAGCCATTGCCTGGTTTCGAATCTGGATCCCTAATTCCAAAGTCGGCAGCTCTGGCCTTTATGCCACATGCTCTTTTCAAGAATTGTTTCATAATTGGAAGTTTTTGGGGTCTCACAGATGTGATTGTTTTGCATGTTTATTAGGGAGATGTAAAATGTCCTTATAACTTTAGTAATGGGCATGATTGGCTCCACCGACTTGTGATGTATTCCTAACATAGATCTTGGTATGTGTGGTAGCAGCACGGCTCAATGCTCGTATTTCGCTAGGAAATTACCAGGCCCGTATTAGTCTAGGGCATTTTTGGGAAAAGTAAATATAGCTTACATTACATAGGAACCTGGGGTGTTGAATGATTTATTGATTTATGTTACTGATCTCACCTGTAATACGAAAAATTGAGCTATCCATTGCTGCAAAGGGGCTTAAAACAAATGCTATAGGGCGGCAGTTATGTTATAGACTTTGGTGATCGATTGGTTGAGTCTGTGGATTGACATGCTTTGATACAACCCAGACCTGCTTACTTGACTCGAGCTCTAAGTTGTGCGTTTTGCCTTCAGGGGCCTCCTATGAGCAACGGAGGCTTTGTGTATATGGAACATCTCATTTACTGTTCTAAATGCAGCTGCAGAAATATTGGGAAGCATACAGTCCTACCGCCCACCCCAGAAAATAGTCTATAAGGCCTATGAGCAACGGAGACTGCATATGGAACATCTCATTTATTGTTCTAACTGCAGCTGTAAAAATATTGGAAAGCATACAGTCCCACCGCCCACCCCAGAAAATAGTCTATGAGGCTTATTTACTCAGTCCTGGAAAAGGTTAAGTACAGGAAACATGGTCTCAAATTATCAAACAGGGTGGATGAATCATAATTTAGCATGTAAGTGTGGAAACGGCGCAGCTGTAGGCAGGCCTGTCAGGATTTTGTCAAATGTGAATTTTCATACGATTTTTTTCTCTACGTGCCCCGGTACTCCACCGCTCCTCCTCTCCCCTCCGTCGGAAGGAGCTGTGCACGAGGCTTTCTGTAACGCACGTTTCCCTGAGGACGCTGCTCCGCGTGCAGCTTCACACTCGCTGGTTTTGTTGCGTTTGAAGTGTGAACGTGAAGCTGTTTGTTCCTCGCCCTATCTGCCCATCACAGGCTTTTTCTGAGGCTGCCAACCAGGCGAAGCGTTCACTGAGGCTTTCGGTGTCAAGAAGGGTTTTGTGCCGGTGGATAAACAGCAGTGGAAAGAAGCTCCGAGTGCATGCACAGACCGGCGGCAACCAGGGAGGCTCTTCTTCGGCAAGAGCAGGAGCGGTGGCGCAGTGAAAACCCCCACTGCAAGGTATGGTGCGGGGGCCCCTCACCAAACCCGCATGCCACCCAGTCACCCCGCCCCTGCTTTCACAAGTTCTCAAATAGCGAGCTACGGAGCTAACCCGAAAACAAAACTATCTCAGTGCCTATGCACAGGCCGACGTGGTGATTGCAGGGACATCTGGTCGATGCTGCTGTATCCAATAGCATGCGCAGTACCGTAGTGTCAAGGGGCACAGGCAGCATACCTGTGTGATTTGTCTGCTGACGTGTGCACACATGGGCCACGCTTCAGTGTCAGCACGCGCAGCCTAGCATGCTTGGCTGAAACCAACCCAGGGTCACTTGTATCCCACGCTCCTACATTACAGACCCTGAAACAAGCCAAACAATATAAATGCTCGCAAAAGTGTAATAAAGAACTGAAGTGACTTTATGGACCCTGAAGACATTACCGCTACCGTGAACTTAGTCCAGTATGCCTGAGTCCGAGGGTTCATTTGTGAGTTCCCAGACATGCTTAAACTCAGCCAGCCTTTCAAAATGGGGTTTTCTTTGTGCAACTGCATGTTTTCTTTGGAGAGGACTCAGCATTAATAAACTTTCGTTTCAAAGGCAGATTTTAATTTCTTGTTAATGCCGATTTGGTCACCAGGCATCAATTTACCACTTACATGAAGTACTCTCTTGTACTACTTCCACACGCGGACGTATCCTGATGTTTCGACCCATATAGTATTATCAAATAACAGGGATGGCCATCATGCCCCAGTGATTTGATTGACTAGTACACTGGGCATAACCATGTGTATGTCAATCATGCATACATTATGCCATGTCCTTAAGTAAGGACACTAATATGCCTGGGCCATCATTATGACATGGATTACAACAAATACTTTACAGGGGCCTGCAGCATACCAATAATGACACCATTGAGTACAGGGTACTATTATTATTATGGGAAAAGCCCAAATATTTTGAGAATACCCAAATATATCAAAGATAGATACTGCTAGCTTTCGCTTAGCGCCATCATTCTGGATACTAGGCTAACCATAGAATGGGTTTTGTTGGAAGCAATGGCATTGAGCCCTAGGTGGGAAGTGCTTAGGTGTTGTGAAAGAGGAGCAGAATGGTACCTTTATCCTGATATTGGTACTGCAGTTATGTAGAAACCTGAATATGAGTAACGGAAAGAATGATAAGCTTTATATTCATTTATTTTTGGGTCTGGGGGAAGGGTGTGAGTGCTGTCTATGTGTTTGGGTGTTGTGTGTCATGGGTGGTAGAATGCACTTCTTGTGTCGCTGTGACCACGTAGTTGCACCTATCCCTGAAATGGAACAAAGTAGAGTGAGGGATAGTTGTAGGTTTGGTAGTATCTTCCATCCTTTAAAGGGAAGGTGTGCATCCTATTGAACCTACAATATTGATGAGACAAAATATTGAGGACAAAATATTGTAAACAATATAGGCAGGTAAGTAAGTCTAGATTTTCAATGCTGAACTCCTGAAATATGTACCTCTGAGATAACTATATCTTCAAGGTGTGGACTTAGGTATAGTATGTCTATACTTCCCTATATGCACTTACATTTCAATATTTTGTCCCTTGATATTCTTCTTTCTCAATATTGTTGGGATCAATATTGAGTAAAAGGGAATAGTTTTAAACTCTTGGGTGGCTGTAGTATAAAGTAATCAGATACTCCTACTTCTCTTTTGATTACTGGTTGGGGTGGTTTTGCAGGAGTAGTGGAATGCACTTGTGTTGCTGGTGGTTTGCAGGTCTGTTAAAGTTGGCTCAGGGGCTCTCTTCCAAGTTGAATATATCTCGTATGCCAAGCCACTGGTCAAAGTCGCTTTTTGAGATGATTCTTTACAGGTAAAAGGCAGATTTAAGACATTTTCCAGAAAGGCTGTATTACATCCCACGCTGCAGAGGACTATTCTCATTGCCCTAATCACAGAAGTCCAACCGGAGACTTCAGTGATCAGTGAATAGAGAATCAGTGCAGACCTGCCCGAAGCAAGCTAAGTGACTTCCGCTTGGTACCACTCCTCTGCGTCAATGGGGAGAATTCCCACAGAAGCAGGCGCCCCCTTTTTTAAGCCTGTTTAAAAAAAAAAAAAATCGCTTGTTAATTAGCTTAATCTGATGAATGTTTCTGAAGAACTGAATGCGGTTACGACCCTCGACTCCGAAAACATGAATGAGCAGCAACTGGTACTCTTCTGTCAGACACAGAAGTACAGGAAAGGCGGAAGTAGGAAAACTGTTGATAACACACTGAACAGGGAAATTACACTTAGTAGGAGTGCAGTGGTCAGTCACACACAGAACAAGTGAGTAAAGGCAACACAGTGCACGCTTCCAAAATAATCTGAGCAGAGGTGTCATACACGTTGATGAGATAGAATTCCTCCACACTGAGAACAACAACACAGTAACTAAGCAAGTTTCTCTCACATACAGAGCAAGCAGAGCAAAGGCAGTAGTAGTTTGTTTCTCTCATACACGTGCAGTACCCGCATGGACTACAACAAGCAAGCTCCCACCACACACAGAATAAGCACAGCACAGACTGAAGGCAGGCAAGCTTCCCTCACATAAACTAGCAAAGAATAGGCAAGCTCATGGTTCAATCAATCGATCAATCAATCACTTGTAAAGCGCGCTACTAACCCATTAGGGTCTCAAGGTGCTGGGGGGGGGCTAGGGGAGGATTGCTACTGCTCGAATAACCAGGTCTTGAGGCGTTTCCTGAAGGTCAGGAGGTCCTGGGTCAGTCATAGGTCGACGGGGAGGGAGTTCCAGGTTTTGGCACCGAGGTGTGAAAAGGATCTGCCACCGGCTGTGGTACGATGGATGTGGGCAACGATGGCGAGGGCGAGGTTGGCGGAGCGGAGTTGGCAGATGGGTGCGTGGAAGCTGAGTCTCTCGTTGAGGTAGGCAGGGCCTGCGTTGTGGAGAGCTTTGTGGGTGTGGGTGTGGATGAGGAGTTTGAAGGTGATCCTCTTGTTGACGGGGAGCCAGTGTAGGTCCCTGAGGTAGGCTGAGATGTGTTAGTGGCGTGGGATGTTGAGGATGAGGGGTTCAGAGGCGTTCTGAATACGTTGCAGTTTCTTCTGGAGCTTGCCCGTTGTTCCCGCGTAGAGCGCGTTGCCGTAGTCCAGTCTGCTGCTGACTAGGGTGTGGATGACTGTTCTTCTGGTTTCGATGGGGATACATCTGAAGGTCTTGCGAAGCATGCAGAGGGTGTTGAAACAGGAAGATGAGATGGCGTTGACTTGCTGGGACATGGTGAGCGTTGAGTCTAGGATGCAACCAAGGTTGCGTTCGTAGGTGGTGGGAGTTGGTGCGGTTCCTAGGGTGGCTGGCCACCAGGGGTCGTCCCATGCGGATGAGGATCTCAGTCTTGTCCGATTCAGTTTGAGGTGACTCATCTCCATCTAGTTGGTGATGGCCTGCAGTCCGTTGTGGAGACTGATCTTAGCGGTGGTGGTGTCCTTGGTGAGTGAGAGGATCAGCTGGGTGTCGTCTGCATAGTAAACGATGTTGAGGTTGTGAGATCGGACGGTGTTGGCGAGCGGAGCATGTAGATGTTAAAAAGAGTTGGGCTGAGAGAGGATCCTTGTGGGATGCCGCAGATGGTCTTGGTGGCTTCAGACAGGAACGGAGGGAGGCGGACTCTCTGAGTTCTACCGGAGAGAAAGGATGTGACCCAGTCAAAGGCCTTGTGGCAGATCCCGGTGTCGTAGAGGCGTGCGCGGAGGGTGTGGTGACAGATGGTGTCGAAGGCTGCCGAGAGATCTAGGTGGATGAGGGCAGTGGTTTTGCCTTTCTCGAGCATGGTCCTGATGTCATCGGTTGCGTTACAACAGCGTCTGTGCAAACAACTCTATCTCTCTCTTTCTCCCTCAGTCTCAGACAAAAGGCACAAGACAAGTATTATCTGGAATACCAACATCCCTCATACACAGAATAGATAGTAAACACCTCTGACAACCTGAAGTGTTTTGACAAAACCAACACAAAACCTGTTCTACAGCTGCAAGCATAGCACACTTGAACAGAGCCTATTCACAAATGAATGAAATGTGTAGCGCCATAACTGTATATTTCTCTCTGAATGCCCACTTATAGGTCTGATTGCAAATATTAATTAAATTAGTTTAACAACAGGCACTGGAGTGCGCTTTCTCAAATTGTCAGTATAGATTTATAGGTTTACTCACTTACTAAGTTACTAAGCACAGGACAACAAATCACAGTGGTTAACTGGTTTATTTAGTTAAATGTGCTTTACAAACAATGTACAATAAAGAACCGCCATGGCTAAGTGCAGGCCTACATTTTGTATTGCCAAGGTGCCATTTTGTAATCCAGTTCGACTGTATAGAATCCAGTCCATCCTGATTTAGAAAGTGCACGTCAAGCAGTTTGCGGGCAGAAGCAGTCGATAGGTGGCAAAGCTGCGCGAGGACGCAGCTTCTTAGAGTTCTGCCAGGAGACTGTGTAGCACAATGCCCCTTGTTCAGATGTGACTGGTGGCATGCCTGTCTTAAACTGACTAGCCATCAGCTCACTGGAGGACTCAAAGAAAGATTGATGTCCGTCACCCCTGGGAAGGGCTGAGTTGACTGATGTGGGTTAGCCCCCTCTATTGTCCAAGCTAACTGAGCATGTCTCAACCCGACAGCATTGTTAATACAGTAATCCTAGGGAGAGCTGTTACTGCGAGTGTTAAATTGCTGACGAAGACGGGCATGTGTCTGGCATGGTAAAAAGAAACAGCCCTGAACCCTCAGAAACAGTGAAGAACGTGTCCTTTCGTAAGTGAATCACTCCCCGTTATTGGATCGAGAAGCTTCAGAGGTGTGCTGCTTAAGAAAAAGCCTACTTTTAGCATCAAGAGGAGCAACTCCTCGACTCCTGGATAGGAATGAGATGCGCAATCTAGGGAAGGGCCGGTGTGGGGAATTGGTCACAGTCTAAAGCACTCAAGTAAAAACAGTGACTTTGCTATACCTCACTCCTCCATCACCTATTGACACATTAAGGACTTGTAATGTACTTTAACAGACGATACTCCGTCCGTCAAATTTAGAGAGGACCTTGGCACAGGAGTCACCTCTATATTGTAAGGAACCGCAATCACGGTCGTTCCTTACAATGTACACAAAGTTTGGTGGACGGATGCTATCAGTTTTGATGGGCATTTCCAAAGCCTTTTGCAAAGTGTTTGTTTTCAGACACGAGCTTCCAAAGCGGGAAGCTGCTTCTGAAAAAGAAAAAGAAAAAGAAATGCCTCCCACACCCTGGGAGATTTGTTCTGGGGTGTTCGGGTCATTTTTTTTTTTCTGTCCCTCACTGCCAAATTTTTCCTGCCAGTGACAGAAAGAAAAAAAAGGCTTTACATCTTCCACCCTACATAGGGTGGGCACTATAATGTCTTTTCTCATAAGGACCCTAGTCCTTCCTGAAGAAGGAAGCCTTCTGTTGACGGAGCCAACGGAGGCTCCATCTACAGAAAACTTAGGATCTACCCATCTCTAAATGGGGTGGGAGGACCAAGGGTTTGGCGGACAGGGTACTCCATTGTGTTTGCAATGGTATACCAAACTCAAAATTAGGCCTTAAGTTGCAAGTTAAAGACAGAAAGTAAGCATCCACGTAGGAAACAGAACACTATTCTAACAGTGTGCCCCAGTTTGTCTAATATTCATTTTACCAGTTCTAGCAGCAAAGTTAGAAGTCCTTGCTTTATATTTATGCACCATCACAATTGAACCACAATTCCCAGTTATAGTGTACTACATATGAACTTAACTTATAAGTATTCTTAAACCATGCAATTGGTAAGAGATATCCCTTTTCACTGTATATGAAATCCCCCATTAACAATGCCATGGATGTGGAATATGAAATCCAACAAACAGTGTGTGAACTATATCAAGACTTCCAACACAGGTCTCTTAAATTAATGATTTAAGATAGTGCAGTGTCTTAGCCGATGCCTCGGCTTTACATTATAATTTAGTTGTCCATGTAATTATTAAAATAAACTATATTGTTACTCCCAAAAGGTATTTATTTGACCAAATTGAAACCTCGAGTTCATTAAGTTTGTTTATGTTTATACATGATTGTGAATGAGTCTCCCCTCCCCTCCACACCTCCCCCGGCCATAAGTGGTCTAGAGACATTCAGCAGCTAAGAAGAGCAGATAGAGTTCAGTAGCTAAGAAGGACATTGTCGTAGACGGAGCAGTGCACAACATAGATGACAGAAGCCTCTCTTCTTCTTCAGCTTTAACCCACATGCAGACAGAGTGAAGGCACTTACTTGCATCATGAACACTCTGGACAATTCTACATGTGCAGTTTAAGTGTAACCATCTGGGTCACAGGTACAAGCCAAAATCACTCATAGTTACCCAACTTTAGGCCCAAAGCAAAACTAAGAAACCCCACACTCTGCTGAAGCCTATTTACTGGTGGGAAAATCTAACCATGGTACACCCCACAGTTGAAGCCCTCCAGGACCTTTAATAACCCCTGTGCTAGTGGGCAGGTATCTTACAAGTATCATAGAATTTTGCACATTTGTACCCTGATGGGCCACAAGCGAAAGGTGCAATAAATATACACTCATCCAAGCTGAAAATGTTATCTTTGATGTGAGCTGAATCCAATGAAGAATAAAACACAGTTATAATTCTGCAGGATATTTAACATCTGAGATAACATGGTTTAGTATGGCTCAGTGTGAGAAGCTATGAAAATATGCGCTTCAGTTCAGCTTCGGCTACCACATCTATGAGCATCTAAATGATGAGAGGGGAACAATATTTTTAATTTGAATTAATTGATAAAACAGAAAATCAGACATGATTTTCACAGATATTCATGGACAAATATGTGCAGGCTTTAGCATGAACACCCCTCTCCACTTCCAAGCCCTCTAGAAACTTCTTCCCCCTGCATCCTCTTCCGACCTCCTACCTTGTAACGCGTCCCTACCTTTTTTAACAGTGTCCTGGTGCTTTGTAGCTAAATATATGCTTGATAAATCCCTTATACACCTATACACATGCATCAACAATCGTAGTGAACAATTAGTAATCGATTCTCAGGCTCCAAATGAGTCCAATCGAGTCAACAAGCGTAATTTTAACATAGCTCCTTCTTGTCCGGGCAATATAAAAATACATTTTGGTAAAACGTAAACACGTATTTTACCTTTTATGGAAAATGCTGTCAATAAGAAATTCCTCTTTTAACGATGCCATCCAAGGACGAAAATAAAACAGTTCCCTTTTCCAAATCCTGTATCATTAACAATAATTAATAATAGGCATTCTAGAATGTTTCTTCATTAGTTAATGTCGGCTCGAATTTTGAGACATAGGTGACATCATTCACTGGATGGCCCCTTTAAAAAAGGCTTGCACCTTGTTTAGGGCCATCCTACAAACGTGCTTGTAAGTGCATCCTGAGCCCAGGTGCATGAGATGGAAGATAAGTTGAACATTTAGAACCCTTTTAACACGCCACACGAGCCTCCATGTGCCTTGTAGAGCGCAAACACATAGTAATAATAACTGAAGCCTTCACCATGGTCCCCTTAGATATCTATCACGGCGAATAAAGATGTTTCCCCGCCCTTTCTAGTCATCGACTGATGCACATCTCTGAAAAGAAGAGTGATTTGATTCAGAGCGCTTTGCAAGGAGGTGAGTTCGAAGAAAAGGCCCATTTCCACAATGGACGATGGTTGGGCGGCCACACGCTAGAAGCTCTGCTTTTGTCCTGATTGCCCATTGTGTATCCAGTCTGATGGTTTCACTCCTTTCACAGGTGAAAGGCACTGCCATTTGCAGAGGTGAAGCTTGATAAAAGGTGTTTTCTTCGGAATCAAGGCCTGGCCATCTGTACGTTGTGAGAACGCACGTCGGTGAAGATTCTAAAGGACAAGCCTCGTCAGCAGAGAGTGAGTGCAGGTGGGTCAAGTTTGCATCAAAACTAGCATCATACTGAACAAAAAGACAAATATGGTGAAAAGAAACATGCATTATTTTGAGGCCCATCTATGTGAAGCATCCTTATTTCGTCACAGAAATCATCTTTATCCGTTCTATCAGATAGGATTTACGTGAAAGTAATGTTGACCTTGTCTCTGAACTTCATGTTTGATTGACTGCTTGTGGATTTTGCTAAGCATGCTGTTTCCCCAAATGGTGTTCTAATGCTATAAACTGACATAGGCGGGCGAATCATCAGGGAAACCTAAAGAAGCAGGTGGGTTTTCAACTGCTTACAGAAAAGGAGGAAAATGGTTTGCTGAAGGAGATGGAAAGGATCTTGATTCCAGCGTTTAGCACCAAGGGATGAAACAAAAGGATTCTGGCCCTGTGGATCTTAGGGATCACACAAAGGTTACCAGCTTCAGAATGCAGTACTCTTACAGGTTTGTTAGGATGTGCTGAAAACAGTGGATATCAGAGAGAAAAAACGGCTCTGGCGGAAGCAGAATGTTCCAACAAGCATTGGCAAACACAATAGGTCTTGACTATGGGAGAGCTATTGGCTTTCCCAGTGTGTTTTAGCCATGTTGTACACCAGCGTGGATACTTTTTCAGCATGGATAAAGGTTAGTGACATAAAGGAGAGTGGCACGGAGTGGCCCAGAGCGCCGTAGCATGTTGTGGACTATTGTAGAGTTGTGTAGAGTAGAGTGGATTGTCAAGGAATGAACTTGTGTCATGAAGTGGCGTAGAGTGTTGTGAATGGAGGAGAGTGTCATAGATTGGAAGGGCATATTAAATCTATACTTTCCTATATGCACTTCTTTTCAGTATTTTGTCCCTCAGTATTCTTCAATCTCAGTATTGTTGGGGTCGATACTGAATAGTAAATTCAATGGGAATAGATTTCAATGCTTGGATGGTTATAATATAGTGTCATCTGAAATCCTTACTTCTCTTTTGATTACTGGTTGGTGTGAATTTGCATGAGTAGTGAAATGCAGTTGTGCTGCTGCGTGTTAAGCAGGTCTGTTTATGTTGGCTCAAGCGCGCTTTCTCAAACTTAATATATCTCATATGTCAAGCCATATGTTGAAGTCACTTTTTGGGATGATTTTTTGAAGTGTTGAAGAGCTCAATGGAGTAGAGCGGCAAAGAACATAGTGGTATTCAGCAGAGTGGAGTGGCATAGGGTGGAGTAGAGTAACATGGAGTGGCGTAGGGAGCTTTGCACATAGTGGAGTAGAGTGTCGCAGAATAGAGTAGTGTAGAGTGGAGTAGATTGTCGTAGAGTGGAGTGGCTTAGGGTGGTATTGTGTAGTAGAGTGGAATGGAACAGAGTTGTGGAGTGGGATAGAGTGTCATACAGTGGAGTGTCATAGAGTGTTGTAGAAAGAAGTGGCATAGAGTTTAGTAGTAGAGTGGAGTAGAATGGCATGGGATGTCCTAGAGGGAGTTGTGTAAAGCATCATAGAGTGTCGTAGAGTGTTGTATAGTGGAGTAGAGTGTTGTAGAGAGGATTGATGTAGCGTGTAGGGGCGCAGAGTGTCATAAAGTGTCATAGAGTGGCACAGAATGGAGTAGAGTCGAAATGGAGTTTCATGAAGTGAAGCAGAGTGGAGTGGAGTGGTGCAGCACAGAGTAGCCTAGAGTAAAGTGCCATAGAGTGGAGTGGTGTAGAGTCTAGGTGAAGGGCATAGGGTGGAGGGTAATAGAGTAGAGTAGAGTGTCAGAATGGGGTATTGTAGGGTGGAGTGTCATAGAGTGTTGTAGAGTGGCCTAGAGTGAAGTGGCATACAGTGCAGTGGCATAGAGTGTTGCAGAGTAAAATACAGTAGCATAGAGTGCAGTGGTGCAGAGTAGGTTAGCATAAAGTTCAGTGGCGTAGAGTGCCCTGGTTTTGAGTGAAGTGGTGTAGAGTGTATTAATGTAGAGTACAGCAGCAGAGTAGAGTGGTGCAAAGTAGAGTAGGGTGGCGTAGAGTAGAGTGGTGCAACATAGATAGCAGTGGTGTAATGTGAAGTGGTGTATAGTGATGTGGTGTAGAGTGGAATGGTGTGGAGTAGAGTGCAGTGGCATAGAGTATATTACCCCAGTCCGTATTCAGCATGATTGTCGCATAAATCCTCTGACCTTGGAGTCAGAGAAAGAAAGGTAAACACCAACCTCCCTAGAAGACAGAGCCTGACATTGACCTCTGTCTTTCAATGCATAGCAATTGTGACAAGATAAGAACACGATTTAAAGGCATGCTTACAGAAAGGAGCAAAGGTGGAAGAATAGAAGGAGCCCTTGCAAACCGGCTTTGCTCCACGGAAGGGTTAACTTAAGCTGGACAGCCTAAAACAAATAGAGCCAGCAAATAGAAAGCAAACAAATTTAAAGTACAAACCAGAAAGTCAATGGTAAGCAATGGGCAGAATGCATTCGCAGGGAAGCTTTCCATATGTCCCCAAGTTGTCTTTAGAAAACTTCAATAAGGAGCCAACGAAACTCAGACATTTTGTGAGAAACTGAGGAACAGTAAAGATGCTTAAGAGTGAAGCCTACATCAGCAATTTGAACCATACAGAATTGTAGAGTGATTGTAGGATGAGAAACTGAGGAAGTCCAGCATATTGTGCTTTTCTATAGTCCGGTCTGGAAAATTCAACAGAATGGACTATGGTTTTTCAACAATCCTGAAAAGTAAATGCAGAATTTTCTGAAAAGAGGGACTATAAAAAGAGCAGTTAGAAGTTACTTACTCTTTTACGTTCTGAGAAAGACGGATTATGGCCAACAAGAAAACTAAGATTCTTAACCGAGTTAGAACGATAATCTGGGTTCAGTACCATGTTAAATTGGCTACTATGCCACGGTAGGAGGAACTCTGACAATGTTAACATGTTTTATCAAAGTTGAGATTCAGCAATTATTCTCCAGCCAAGTGGCAATGTCAAATAGACAAATGAAAAAATGAGAATGAGCAGTGATGACATTACTAGCCAGCCTAGCACTACTTGTGTGTCATCTGCATATGACATCAGTTTAAGGCCAAAGCAATGAATTACTGTGGCTATTCGGTAATGAGGTATGGTGGATTATGATGAGCTCTAGCGTATGATGCTTCTTTTAGGACAGCACTAGGCAATCTTTAAGGGTAGCTGTATACTTAACAGAAACAAGTGCCTTTTCAGAGAATGATGTATAATATGTTTGGGAAAATGGAAGGGATAAAATTCTTCCAGGATGACATACTGATCTTTGGTGAGATTCATTATTTGATAGACAGGAAATACTTCACAAAAAGGGTTTAAACCTCAAACTCAGCACAAGCAACTTTGCAAGAGAAGAAATAGAGTATTTTGGACACTGTATCAAGAACATATGAATTCGTTTCAAGAAGGATTTGATTGCTATAGTAATCAGTTTGTGGAGTTCATTAAAGAAAGAATGTTGGAATTCCATTCAAGGGTTATACCCAATGTAGCTTATAAAACTGTTAAAATTAGAATTTTACGTAAGATTTGGAAGGAGTTTATTTGGTTGGACGAGTGTGAGAAAGAGTTCATCAGTGTGAAAACTGATCTGGAAAGTGCAGCTGATTTGCAGTATTTTGATCCTGACTGAAAACGTTGCATTGGCACAGATGCCAGTATTTTGAGGATGGCTGGAGGTTTTTTGCAGAATAGTAAAGAAAGAAGTAAAACTATAACACACATATTAGGATGTGCGCAGAAGCCAGTTATTCTTCAATTGAAAGAGAAGCTTTGGGTGTTTTTGGGCTATCAAGAAATTGAGGAATTTTGTGTGGAACAGGAAGTTCATAGTTTGTACTGGTCATAGGCTTGTGGTGGAAGTATTGACAGCAAGGGATGGATGGTGTGTCTGTGCAGAGCAATAGGTGGATATTGGGTTTAAAAGAGTATAATTATGATGTCCCCTGCACACCCGGGTCCAGCTAGTTAGTAGTGAATTGCCTTTCTATACTGGGTTTGGGAACAGTGGAAGAGATAGATGATCACCAATAGGTGAAAGTGTGCAAGAAGAATGACAGCAAACTCTGCAGTGTGATGAAGTGCTTCAAGAAGTCTGTGGGGTCATGAGGAGGGGACCGACAACGGAGAAGAAGTTGCATGATTTGGAAGCTTTTTGGAGGTTGAGCAAGGAACTGTCAAGGAATAATGATGCTATGCTAAGGGGAACGAAGCTTGTTGTTCCATTTTCAATGACAGAGGGGATTATGACAAAAGGGCAAGAAGGTCGTCAAGGGATGAGTAAGTCCAGGGCAAGAATCAGGTTGAACTAAAAGTGGCCAGAAACTGATTTCCAAATTGAGAGGCTTGTGAGCAATGTTCCCTCAAGAGCAAGTTGCAATGAGCCTCTTTGTAGGCAATTATGCTGAGTGAGATACCACTTTAAAAAGCTGTTGGTCTGGTAGATGGATGGACTAGGGTTTTTAAAATAGGAAGCTTAAGAGGGCCATCAAAGATTCAAATGAAAACAAAAACAGCAAAAGAGAAACAAATATGCCCTCTGGGGCTTCTAACACGGCTCTACTGTCATTTGGACCCCTGATTTGAGCAAAATGGCCTCCCACTGAAAGTCAAGGTTTAATGGCACTGTATCAAGCTCAATTATCTGTAGATATGCTGAGGGGTCAATAGATATAATAAGCAGTGGTCCTAAGTAGTGAGTTTATAGGCCAAAATGAGACAGTCCATAAATTGTTATTATTATGGCACTTTGTAAAGCGCTCGGCTACCCTATAGGGTTTCCTGCTGCTGCAACAAAATAGGTATCATCTTTTGCATCTACCTTAAAATAACCATGTCTTGAGCTTCTTACGAGATATCATTTACGATTAGCAGTTTCTGAGGAAATCTGGGAGCCTATTCCATAGTAAATGTGAATTAACTTACCATGTTTATTTAATACTGAACACACTGTCAAAAACAGTAACATATATTAGTGAGTTCAGATGGCATAAAGTTGTTTTACATATTGCTTTTAAGGTTTGCTTTAAGTGAAAGAGCTTAACAATGCATAAAGCACAATTCCCAGTACAAGGCTCATCATATAGGGCTCAACACCTCTCTCCCAATCTTCCTAGGAAAATACAGTTAATGCACTGTATCTGGTCAGTCTGTGCACCTGATTCAAGAATTCCCTACTGGTAATAGGAAATAATATGGCGTAATTGCATCTGAGGCCCATTCTACTGCACAATATTCCCCTCATCGCATTGTTCTGGCCACACAAATTAGGATAGGTACTGTCTCGAGGGAACTGAGATGGCAAAACAGGGGTTGAATCAAAATTAGTGCAAAGCCAGTGATTGCAGCCCTGATTCAATCTTGTGATGCACTTCTATTGAGGTTGATTGAGTTTTAGGCAATTCCTGTTGTGTACAAAAAGGAAACATTTGCTTTCCATAGTGTATTCCGACATTGCTAACTAAACACACAGCACTACAGAATGTCCTAAAACACTATCACTGAACACATTTCTCGTGAAGCAACTATGCTTTCAGTAGAAACCTTTTGGGGGTCCTCTTAAGGAAAACTAAAATTACATTTGTAATTTTATATGTCATCTACATACATGGAAAATGAGCAAGTAAATACATTCAATTCTACATGTCAATTTGCTGGTTTAAAATAGTCTTTCGTACAAAGGCAGGACTCATACTTTCAGAAACTTAGACGTGCTTTGACTGGTGCTTATATCCTAGGCAGGGGCCGTACCACCAATGATGTCATGCAGGAAGCAGTGCTCTAGCAACACATTTAATTTTACAGATGCTAAGTGCTGCTAAAGTGCTGCCTTTGTGAGTGCATAAGCGAGACTGCAATAAACCAGCAGGGTAGTGACTCTAAAGCGTTTGATGATGCCAGTGCTTGAAATTAACCTGCTACGGTTAATGGCCAGTCAATCACTACCTTCAATCACTCTTTGTGAGTTAGGGGTCCCCCTTTTGTGGACTGTCAACCTTTCGGTGCGCGGCATGAGTAGAGCGGGTAAGCAGGTGTCCAAGCACGCAGCATAGAGCTAACATAGCTTGCGAGGGAGTGTCATGATTGCATGAGCAGTGACTGAATCTACAAGGCGAGGACTCCACCTGTGGGTTGTTGAACAATGCCCATAAAGGGCAGAATGTTTTACTAGTTATTTTCGATTCTTTGCACGGGAAAAGGTCTTGCCATTACCCTTTGGGTCTTGGTAGATACGTTTTCTCGCTGGGCTGATATTGGGATTGTTGAAAGCACTGAAACCAAAAGAGACACGGGTTTCCTAAGAAAGATCTTCAGTAGAGAGGAAATTTGCAACTGTATTATTATTATTACTTACAATAGATCTCAGTTTGTCTCGAGAGTGATGGAAGAGTTTCTGAGACTCAGAGGAATCCTGAAGGACACTGTACTGTTGAGAGATTCAACAGGGCAAAAAAATAATGCATACATTTGGAGAGAAACGCAGGTAGGAATTGAAAGGAACGGCTGATGAAATTCTTGTATGCCTACATGTTCACTCCACATTCTACAATTGGAAATGTAATTTTTAAAGTGTTCAGCGGGAGAAAGGGGGACACTAAGATTTCTCCTTGTTGGGTGTGTTGGGGGAAAGGAAGCCGTGTTCAGTGGGAGATTGAAGATGGTGAGACTAATTAAGAAAGGTGCATGTCTGGTCGCAAGATACATTTTGGTATTCTGATGTGTGTTCCCAGATGAGGTATCTAAATTTGAGAGGCAGTAGTAATCTAGGGCCATATGTACTAACACATTTTCCCATAGACACAAAATGGGTAAAACCCTTTGCTACATCTGGCCTCTAGTTCCTTACTAAAGCGTGCCTAAGTTTTCTAGACCTTACAAACTTCTTAAATTGTTCCACAATGAGGTTAAAGTTGGTGATGGGAGAATATTGAATTGCAACAGGATGGTGTCCTTCACCAGTAATTTGGATTCCATTTCTATTTTTCTTATCTTAGGTTCCATTATTTCTGTGTTAATCCAAATGTATATATGTGTTGGTTTGAGCCTCTGTCTTTTCTATCGCTATTTCGGGAAAACATTGGGTGAAAATGTGTGGTATTCTTCCTCATAGAATGGATTAATAGAATGTCTACTGCGTAAGGTTCCATGTTTGTCTTCCTTTGACTGAGGGTTTTATCTGGAGTCAGTTCGTGGTGAGCAGAAGTGTGCTTCAGGCTGTGGCTCAGGTGCTCCTAATAAAGTAATCTTATCTTCTAGACCCAGTACCATTTGTTCTACATGTGCCTCTCAGAGCTTCAATGCAGCCTGCCAAAGTCATCCATGTGCCACACCACCCTGAGCTCTGCCCATCACACGTACACACTGAAGTCTAACACCAAAAGCATTCACACAGAAACAAATCCCACCATACATTTCTTCCCTCCCTGACATCTCCTCTGCACACTGCAACAGACTAAAGCTAAACCCTCCACACACCTGCTGTGTACCACATCAGTGAGCCCAAGAAACTGCCTACAACTCAACTCAACAATACTGCTCCAACACTCAACGTCTGGGCACCTTTTCAAATAAGCCATCCCTCACCCCAACATTCCTTCAGAGCACCACCTCAGACTGGTCAATATATCAGCTGTGTTCACTTCATGCCTCTGAAGCACTGATTACCTCCTCTGCCCCCATTCTTTCTCACCATCACTCCATGAACAGAATCTACCATCTCAACTGATGACACACTCAGCCATCTTCTCTGCACGTGTTACTGTGGAGTTTTTCTCCACAGATGTTATGACATTCCATTGCTGTGTTCTGTATTTAGATTTGAACACAAAGGTTCTGCATCCTGGCAATTGCTGCTGGATGGGGAGAGCTAGTGGTATACATTCCTGCAATTTATAAGCCATTAACACTGGACAGAGTTATCTCAGCTTTTCAGCAGTGATGAGCATATACTTCTACTCTTGAACATGCCAAACCCTTTGTGCCTGCCACTACTGCCTACATGATAGTGGTGGTAAATAATTTTTGCAGCTAAAACTGGAGATTTCCCATGATGTAGTTGGGCCGAGTTCTATGCCTTGATTGCGATACCAATGGCTTCTCAACGATCCCAGAAAAGGTCCTCAAACAAAGATTTCTCCCTGCAGTGCTTCAGCCTCCAAGGTCATGTGACGATGCATTTGGTGCTGCAAGCCATCCACCGACATGCTGATGACTGAAAATGTCTATGTCACACCATCACAATATTGGAGGTGTCAGCTGCAACCAGACATCTGGTGCTGTGAGCTCTCCATGAATGTGTTGATGCGTGAACACTTCTATGGTATAACAACATGGCAGCCTTATTGTAGGTGTGAGTTGATAACCTCACTGCTGTCTTCTTGTCTACACCATCACACCATAACTGCTATTTTCAGCCGTTGGCTGCCATAGACTAGTCTTTGTGCTACACTTAGAAATGACTCTGAACTGTCTCAGAATAGTTACAGATGTGATGATAAGCAGTGTTTACAGGGAGTGCAGAATTATTAGGCAAGTTGTATTTTTGAGGATTAATTTTATTATTGAACAACAACCATGTTCTCAATGAACCCAAAAAACTCATTAATATCAAAGCTGAATATTTTTGGAAGTAGTTTTTAGTTTGTTTTTAGTTTTAGCTATGTTAGGGGGATATCTGTGTGTGCAGGTGACTATTACTGTGCATAATTATTAGGCAACTTAACAAAAAACAAATATATACCCATTTAAATTATTTATTATTACCAGTGAAACCAATATAACATCTCAACATTCACAAATATACATTTCTGACATTCAAAAACAAAACAAAAACAAATCAGTGACCAATATAGCCACCTTTCTTTGCAAGGACACTCAAAAGCCTGCCATCCATGGATTCTGTCAGTGTTTTGATCTGTTCACCATCAACATTGCGTGCAGCAGCAACCACAGCCTCCCAGACACTGTTCAGAGAGGTGTACTGTTTTCCCTCCTTGTAAATCTCACATTTGATGATGGACCACAGGTTCTCAATGGGGTTCAGATCAGGTGAACAAGGAGGCCATGTCATTAGATTTCCTTCTTTTATACCCTTTCTTGCCAGCCACGCTGTGGAGTACTTGGACGCGTCTGATGGAGCATTGTCCTGCATGAAAATCATGTTTTTCTTGAAGGATGCAGACTTCTTCCTGTACCACTGCTTGAAGAAGGTGTCTTCCAGGAACTGGCAGTAGGACTGGGAGTTGAGCTTGACTCCATCCTCAACCCGAAAAGGCCCCACAAGCTCATCTTTGATGATACCAGCCCAAACCAGTACTCCACCTCCACCTTGCTGGCGTCTGAGTCGGACTGGAGCTCTCTGCCCTTTACCAATCCAGCCACGGGCCCATCCATCTGGCCCATCAAGACTCACTCTCATTTCATCAGTCCATAACACCTTAGAAAAATCAGTCCTGAGATATTTCTTGGCCCAGTCTTGACGTTTCAGCTTGTGTGTCTTGTTCAGTGGTGGTCGTCTTTCAGCCTTTCTTACCTTGGCCATGTCTCTGAGTATTGCACACCTTGTGCTTTTGGGCACTCCAGTGATGTTGCAGCTCTGAAATATGGCCAAACTGGTGGCAAGTGGCATCGTGGCAGCTGCACGCTTGACTTTTCTCAGTTCATGGGCAGTTATTTAGCGCCTTGGTTTTTCCACACGCTTCTTGCGACCCTGTTGACTATTTTGAATGAAACGCTTGATTGTTCGATGATCACGCTTCAGAAGCTTTGCAATTTTAAGAGTGCTGCATCCCTCTGCAAGATATCTCACTATTTTTGACTTTTCTGAGCCTGTCAAGTCCTTCTTTTGACCCATTTTGCCAAAGGAAAGGAAGTTGCCTAATAATTATGCACACCTGATATAAGGTGTTGATGTCATTAGACCACACCCCTTCTCATTACAGAGATGCACATCACCTAATATGCTTAATTGGTAGTAGGCTTTCGAGCCTATACAGCTTGGAGTAAGACAACATGCATAAAGAGGATGATGTGGTCAAAATACTCATTTGCCTAATAATTCTGCACTCCCTGTAAAGCACCACGTTCAAATGTGGTTCTTTTCATTTATTGAGGAGTTTAAAAGATCCTTAAGAACACATATGTGGAATGCCAAAGAATTTCCTCCGTGGGCACACATATATTTCAGGTGCATCATAAATTGATATTTTGCCCGTGTTTGAAAGTCAAATAGTATTTGGAAGCTGGAACAGTAGTGGTGGGGGATTGAAAAAAAGTCGCAGAATACATGTACATGACCATTTTACTAGGAACTTACAAGTAAATTAAATGTGACAATTGACTGTACGCCAATTTCACTAGGTTTAAAGGAGACAGCACAAGTATGCTAGCACTGGTAAGCAGTGGTAATGTGTGCAGAGTCATAAAGTCCAACAAATATGGGATCAGAAAACAGAAGTGTGAAGGCAAAAGGTTGGGGATGACCCTGTAGAAAGTGCCAAGTCCAACATGACCTATCCCCCAGCAACAATCCATAATAAACTCATCAATACCTCAATGGGCTTCCTTGCTTAGGCAATAGAACATGGACTAAGGCCCTTTTGTGCAGGGGCAATTGTCAGTTCTATACCTCTCTGAACTCAGATAGATCCCTCTGTCTACACTCTCCTGAGTCACAAACCTGACCTATATGGAACCCTACTCCTCACTTGTGGACGCCATCCGTGCAGCACCTAACCTTAACTTGCCCACAAATACATTGCAGTAGGCAGATAGTACCACCATGGTCAACAAAATTATGTAGCCCATTCCACCCCTTTGGATCAAACTTCTGTTCCCAACCCAATAAAAGCTCTGCCCATAAGGACAGAATCCAACAGAGGCCACAAATACCTGTCAGTGTCAGGAGTCAGGCCCTAGGCCATCCACTGTAAGGTGGAAATTCCAAACGGGGATATTGGGTAGGCCTCTTTTCCAGCCTTGGGGCTACAAAGGACTTCTCTATAGGCTCCTGAGGGTTCTCTGATGTGTGAGGTTTCTCAGGGGGGGAGGGCAACAGATATTTTGCACCCTACTTCCACTGTACCCGACTTCCACTGTACCTCCCAGCTGTCCAGGGGTGGTATCCTGAGATTGGCTTTTCAGCCCAAGGTCTGCACCCTGAGGCTGAACAGAAGACTGGGGGGAGTCCTCCCTCATGCAGCCCCTCCATTTGGCTCCCGGGCCCTTTGTTTGGGAGTGGTAGCCCCAGAAAACGGAACTGTGAGGGCACCCTAGGCGGCTGCCCTTTCCAGCTCTCCTGACACCATAGGCAATTCATTCCCCAGAATGCACTCTATGGGCATCTGGGGACTAACTAGTCCCCAGAAGGGCTGAACAAGTCCTACCCCTGGTTCTAGAGTTATCCTACACATCTGACCTATTTACTGTTCTGGGGAAACCATCCTTTCTACTATCACAGTCTGGCTAGCCCTTGTGTTTCTCAGAGCACTGACAGGGATTCATTCACATTCACCTGGTGGAAGTGATGACTCCCACCCTCAGGGACCACAGGCTCTCCCTCTCAGTCTATCTAAAGGCTAACGGAGATCATGGCATGGTCTCTCACCGGCCCCTGGGGACTACTTACACCTAAGTCTACGTTGGCCTGCCTCATGGAGTTCCCACCAGTGTGTGGTTTCTTAAGACAGACGGAGTCCCCCTGCTTGTGTCATAAAAGAGAACAATCAAAGCACTGGGGCTGGAAATGGGGCACCCTGGGCCACTGCCCACCAGAATCTCCCTCCTGCTTCTCAAAAGGTGCAAGTTAAGTTATTCTGCGATTCAAATGTGTCTTCCTTGCCATGTCCCTCACTCTATGCTGAGGGGAGCCTGAATCATCCTCCTTGCGATCACCCCAAGGTACCTTCTTGGACACTCTGGTGCTGATCCAGAGGTCTGCCTCCTTTGCAAGCTTTCTGGGGTCACTGAGCTTGCTGTCAACACGGTGCTAGAGTAGCTCTACAAAGCATGTACTATGTATATGCTCTCTATATATCAGATCAAACTACTTTGCTGCCTAGGATCCAACCATTAGGTGCCTTGCTGGCATTATCAAGAAAATCCACCCAAAACTGGTTTTGCATCTTTTAGCTATCCCAGAATCTAATGCGGTACTTCTCTGCATTGAATCGAAACTTGGTGACAAGGATGGTTTTCACTGCGATGTTCTTCATCTGGTCCACCACCTCTAGTGTAAGCAAGGAATCCCTTCCCACTGGATGCATCTATTTTCAGAATGAGTGAGCTCCAGTTTTGGTTTAGCGCATACAGGGAGCATGTGTGAGTGAGAGTGTGGGAGAGCATAGGTGTCTGGTAGGTTAGTGAAAGTGTATGATTCTGTTCAGACATTCTTTTCCTGTGTTGTGTAGGGGTTTGCATGTATGCCTGCGAAGTTTGAATTTGCTGCACTTACGAATGGACGGCGGTGAAGCTTCCTGAGAATGAGTCTTGCTGTTGTGCTCTGGAAAGCCTAGAGCCTGTGTAGGAGTTGTTTGAACTTCTGGCGTATAGAGTGTTGTCGTAGCTCAGCCTGCTGGTGATGAGTGCTTGCGTTGCAGTCCATTTGGTGTTCAGAGGCAACCATTTGAAGATCTTTTGCAGCATGTGTAGGATTTGGAAGCAGGAGGTGCACACTGCGTTGACTTCAGCCGTCATTTTGAGATTGTCATCTAGCATTATCCTTAGATTTCTTACGTGGTCTGTGGGTGATGGTCCTAGCTCCGGTGGCCACCAGATGGAGTCCCATGGGGAGCTCTTGTTGCCGAAGACAAGCACTGCCATTATCTGGTAGTTGAGCTCCAGGCAGTTGGTAAGCACCCAGTCTCCTATAATGGTCATGCAGTTAGTTAAGCTGGTTCTGGTGGTGGTTGTCCTGAACATCAGGGAAAGGATGAGTTATAAGTTATCGGTGTAGGAGTAACAGTGAAGTCTTGTAACTGGTATGATGTTGGCAAGCAGTGTTATGTGTATGTTGAAAAGGGTGGGGACGAGGCACAATCCCTGTGGGACTCCACATATTAGTTTCCTGGTCTCTGATGTGAAGGGTGGCAGACTGACCCTTTGGGTTCTTCCCATTTGAGATCCATTTGACAGCAAGCGGATCCTTGTATGCCAACTTTGTGGGGTCTTCTGATGGGGGTGTTGTGGGAGACAGTGTTAAAGGACTCGGAGAGGTCGAGCAGGATGAGGGCCGCTGTTTCTTCTGAGCCCAGGATGAAATGAATGTCATCTGTGGCCATGAGGAGTGCTGTTTTGGTGCAGTGGTTCTTTGCAAATTCTGATTGAGTGTTGTCTAGGAGATGGTGAAGTCTGAGGAGTGTTGTGAGTTGCTTGTTGATGTCCCTCTCAATCACTTTGGCTGGAAAGGAGAGCAGGGAGATGGCACAGTCGATCCGGGTCAGCTGTGGACTTCTTGAGGAGGGCATTGATTTCTGCAAGTTTCCATTTATTCGAGAATGTGGTGGATGTGATGGAGATTAAGATGGTGTGGGTCAGGGTGCTGCTGACTGGTGATATTCTCAGGTTGTAGATGTGTGAGGGTTCATTAGGCCCCTGAGTGGATGGTCTGCATGATTGCCACTGTGTCATTTCTGGTGAGGGTTGTACATTCTGTCAGTTGGTTGGCTTGGTTGTTGGTGGGTAGGTTAGTGATGAGTTTTCTGGGGTTGGGTTGGTGTGCAAAGTTGCTACAGATGTTTGCGATTTTGCTGTGGAAGAAGTTGGATAGATTGTGGCAGAGCTGTTGGGATGCAGTGATATTGTTGACTGTAGGTGAGGGCGATGTGAAATTTTTGATGATCAAAAAGATCTCCTTGCAACCCCCTTCAATTCAATCAACTAGTGTTTTTTTCTTGGTGTCTCTTATTTGCTGGTGATAGCCTCTGAGTGCAGTCTTGTAGTTCGTTCTGTTGGTGGTGTTGTTCCTAGCTCTCCATTTCCTTTCTAGCTGTTCACCGTGTTGTTTGGTGTTTCAGAGGTCTCCTATGTACTTGCTGGCCTGCTTGTTTGATTTACTATGCAAGTTGGATTTGGTGGGTCTAGTAAGTCCGAGCAGTTCTTGATCCAGTTGTTGAAGTTGTTGTTGTCCTTGTTGAGGTTATCTGTGAGGCTAAGTTGATCTATGCTGAGGGCGCTAAGCCAGTCTGCTTCTGTGATTTTGCCCCCGCTGCAGCCTGGAATGCTGAATTTGGTAGGGGCATTGGCTTGAGGTGTGTGGATTTGAAAGTGGATGATGGCATGGTGTGTCTGTGTGAGCAGTATGGTAGAGTTGTATTTATTGCTTTCACTTGTGGTGAGATGGGATCTAGTGTGTGTCTTTCAGTGTGTGTTGGTTCGCAGCCATGCTGGGTGAGTGTCACATTGCTCAAGCTTTGAGGAGTGCTGTGGAGCAGGGGTCGTTTTGGTCTTCCATGCGAAAGTTGAGGTCTCTGAGGAGAATGTAGGCCCTGGAGTTGATGGTGAGTGGAGCAACAAAGTCAGTGATGAGTTGTGTCAAAGTGGCTTGTGGTCCGGGTGATCGATAGGCGAGGGTTCAGTTCAAAGTGAAGTTTCTGGAGTCTTGCAGTTTGAATTGAAGGTGTTCCATGAATGGGGTGGTGTTCTCTGTCGATGTTGTGAATTTTATGGATTCCTTGTAAATGATAGTGAGTCCTCCTCCTGGTTTGTGATGGCGGTCCTGTCGAGTGATCTTGTAACCCGCTGGATTTGCCTTCGGGGGTCGGTGAAGGGTGGACCCAAGTCCCCGTGATGAAGGATGTTGAGTACTTTGGTGCCCAGGAGATCCCATAATTTGGTTGTGTGTTTGCTGAGTGACCATGTGTTCACAAGCATGCATGAGAGTGGGTGTTGATGTGTGGGCTTCCTGTGGTGTGTGATGTAGGGTGGGGGTGCAGTTGAGGGAACGGAGTTCTGGGACTAGTGACCTAAGGAGTGCTGCAGAGTAATGCTGGGTGGTGATTGGACAATCTCAGCACCGGCACGCTCAGCGGCAAACATAAGACGGAGCTGAAGGGCTGGCTGGTACATTCAAAGCCCTCTGACCTGGTGTAGGGCTTGTGGGGTGGTTTTTCCCACAGCTGCCTCCATGGCCGAGGAACATACTTGCTGTGGGGTCGCCAACTTTGGGGGCAAGCGGCGACCCTTGTAGGCGCAATGTTACTGGCTTGAGGGAGGGACCCGCAATGATTGGCCTGTATTGTGAACTGGACCATTGACTGCATGGGCAACTACATCCAGGGCTCTCCCCCCTTACACTTGCTAGGCACTAAGGAGCACATTTTCTTGTGACGTGGGGTGACATAAGGAGGGACCCTTTCCTGACTGAAGAACGTTGTGAGCCACTGCTGGGGAACTGGTGGACCTGTGTGGTTGCAGGCGCAGGGGCTCTTGCATGAGGCTGGTGTGAGTAGCCGTAGGAGAAGTGGGGGCGATTTGTCCGCCACCCCTTCCTAATGCCTGTACCTGCATTGGGGATAATGCTCTGGAACCTCAAGCTCGCTGCAGTGGGGGTGGTTGGTGCTCCCTTGGGCTTGGCGGCCCACGCATAAAATTGACTTTGGGGCCTCTGGCACAACACTCACTCTTCCTACATGGCCTGGCCCCCATCACCTTGCTTAACTAGAGGGCCCACTGCAGGAGACACTCTGGACCATCAACTACTTGGGCTGAGCCTCTAGTAAAGACTGCCACGCCCACTGTGGGGGGGAGCACACCTGCTGCTGGGCACAACACCTAGTACAGCAATAGGCAAGCGAGAAATGTCTGATTCGGAACTACCCCTTGTTCCCTCTACCCAGGCCCTGCAAGTAACCCTAGATAAGATACTGGGGGCCATTGAGGACTCGAGAATCACGTTGCAGAGAGAAATAGGGATGGTGTTGGTTGAACTGGGGTCGCTTTGTGCTGATAACCAGAAATTGGCTGACAGATTCGGAGATGCCGTAACCTCTGTACTGATCTGCAACCTTCGTGCTAAGCCATGAAGTTCCATCTCACTTACTGAAATGACTGAGTAAAACGGCTGGAAAGCTGTATAGAAAATGCTGAAGGACGCAGTTGGAATAACAACGTTCGCATAGTGGATCTCCTGGAAGAGACCGAGATACCTGACATGGTGGCTTCCCTGGAATCCTGGCCGGTGACTGTGGTGGCCCCATCCCAGCTTTTGCCCTTTTTGCCCTGGAGGGCACAGAGGGCCCCCGCTTGACCACCAGCCCTGGGACACCCACCCAGACCTGTTGTTTCCAAACTGCTACACTATAGAGACAGGGACCTACTGCTACAACGTGCGAGGGAGGCGGGCCCATTCTGGGTAGGGAATGGGCAGGTCACGCTGTTTCAAGACTTAACAGTGGCCGTGTAAGCCAAGCAGGTTTCTTTTTTAGAGGTAAAACTTAAGCACCAGGAGGAAGGTATTCAGTACTCAATTATCTTTCTGGCCAAGTTGAAGATTATGCTAGATGGTAAGTCACATTTCTGCCAGAACCCTGACAAGGCCTTAGCATACCTGGAAACCTATTGGACTGGGAGCGACACACCCTGGTGGTCAAAGCAGGCTCAGTTCAACCAACACTACCCATATTCCCCTCTGGAGTGTGGTTTTAGGTCCAGGGGACATGGGGGGAAAGCATTTGACTGATGCACTGCACGCACCATGAATGCCTCACTTACTGCTAACAAATTGTTGACTTAGAATGTACGTGGGCTGAGATCAGCAGCCAAGCATCACAAAATCCTGACATACCTTAGAGATGGCGGGGTCACATTATTTTCCTTCAGGAGTCACACCTCACGCATGCAGAGGCCGATCGCCGCTGGCGACGGTGGCAGGGCCAAATTTATGCCAATATCTACTCAGCCTTTGCGAGGGTGGGGTTCCCCTTTGAAGCCCTAATTAGCGATACAGACAAAGACTGCCGTTATATGTTGGTGGAGGGGTGGCTTTGCGGCAAACCGCCTGTTCTAGGCAGCATATATGGATCAAATTAGGACCATGCCTTTTTCTTCCATGCCCTCTCGACACAGCTGGGCTCCCTAACAGGAGGACCATTTCTTATTGGGGGTGAGTTCAACTGGATACTTGACACGGCGTTGGACTGCTCCGTTCCTCCACTGCCGGGAGCGGCAGCCCATAGGACTGCCACCAGCCTAAACACCTGGGTTACACACTGGTACATGGAAAACCTGTGCGGCAAGCAACATCCAAGGGACAGGGACAACTCCTTTTATTTGGGGCTATAACAGGTCCACACTAGGATCAATCGCTATGTATGCTCTTTAATGGCCTTATAATGTACACCTTATATCTGGGTCTTACCCTGTCAGACTACAGTCCCCTCCTCTTGACACTACACCTGACTGATGACCATATACCCACACGGAGACTGCATTTGGCAGCCCTTGAGAACGCTCCCTTAAGGGATGCATTAGCAGACCATGAAACAGAATACCTCGCCTAAAATCTTGGGACGACATTCAGTCGGGCCTGGAGTGGGAGGCCTTCAAGGTGGTGGTGAGAGGGCATTGCTTAGGGCAGTCGGTGGGTATCCAGCGTGATTTGGAACAAGATCTCCTGAAACTGGAGGATATCCTTCATGCTTGCGATAACAAACAGGGCGTGAACCCAGAGGTTCTTTCACAACTGTTAGAGACTCATGAATCATACAATGTGGCCTAGGACAGTCTCAGATGAGATGACTACAAGAACTATATAAGCCAGGTGCCTGAGGAGAAGGGGACGTTGGGGTACTCTTAGCCTGGTTGGTCCTCCTAGGTGCCTGATGGTTCCAAATTGAACTGTCCTCTTCTCCCCAAAAGACATCAAAGGGCGTTCTAGGACTATTATGTTTCTCTTTACCACCCACCAAAGACGGATCTCCCATCGGAGTCTGGTCCTCTGTTGGACAGCCTCCTTCTTCGGTGCCTCCCCACTGTGGACTAGGAACTGCGGAGCGCACCCGTTATGGAGTTAAGATCCGTAGTGCTATTAAAACTATGGCATTAGGTAGGACATCAGGAGTTGATGGACTCTGTAGGAAAGTACCCTCTTTCTGGCATGGTTACCCCCACTTTTTGCCTGTTGTCAGTATGTTTTGACAGTTCATTGGGATCCTGCTAACCAGGACCCCTGTGACTATGCTCTCTCCCTTCGAACTTGGTTGCTTGGACCACACACATCCCACATTTTGCATACTCCTGCCCCCATATAAGTCCCTGGTATGTGGTACCCAAGTACCCAGGGCATTGGGGCACCAGGGGTCCCCCATGGGCTGCAGCCTGTATTATGCCACCCATGGGGGTACCATGCAAAGTGTATCTGCAGGCCTGCCGTTGCATCCTGCGTGAAAGGGTGCATACACCCTTTTCACTACAGTTCACTGCACCAGGTCACTGTAAGTCACCTGTATGGTAGGCCCTCTTAGCCCAGAGGGCAGGGTGTAGGTACCTGTGTGTGAGGGCACCCCTGCATGAGCAGAGGTGCCGGCACAAACTCCAGCCCTATTTTCATGGACTTCGTGAGTGCAGGGACGCCATTTTATGCATGTACTGGACATAGGTCACTACCTATGTCCAGCTACATAATGGTAATTCCGAACCTAGGCATGTTTGGTATCAAACATGTCGAAACATACCCCAATGCTGTTGCCAGTATTGGAAGTATGATTCCATGCATTCTGGGGGCTCCTTAGAGGACCCCTAGCACTGCTCCTACCAGCTTTCTGGGGTATTCCGGCCAGCCCAAGCTGCTGCCAACCCTCGGACAGGATTCTGCCCTCCTGCTGCTTGATCAGCTCAAGCTCCGGAAGGTGGAACAAAGGATTGCCTTTGGGAGAGGGGGGGGTAACACCCTCTCCCTTTGGGAATAGGTGTTACAAGGCTTGGGAGGGGTAGCCTCCCTAAGCCACAGGGATGCTTAGAGGGGCACATTTGCCCTCCTTGCATAAACCAGTCAGCACCAGTTCAGGGGCTTGCAGTCCCTGCTCTGGCGCAAAACTGGACAATTGAAAGTGGAGTGACCTTTCCCCTGTCCATCACCATCCCAAGGGTGGTGCCCAGATCTCTTCCAGCGGGCTCCTTGATTCTGCCATCTTGAATCCAAGGTAGGCAGAGGCCTCTGGGAGCATCTGAGTTGCCATGTCAGGCAGGTGACGTCAGAGCCCCCTACCGATATGCGGTCTCCTGGCTAGGCGACCAGTCCTCCATCGAGGAATATTTAGGGTCTCCCTTTTGGGTGGGTCCTCTGATTCGATGAGCAAGACTCCAGCACGATTCCTCTGCATCATTTACTTCTGGCTACTGCAACTGCAACTGGACCCCCCAGGAACTGACAAGACTCTGCCTGCAACATTGTTTCCATGGCTCCTTCCAGCTTCTGCAACATTTTCGCAGCTATACATCCTCTGAGGGTGGCAAGTCTTCAGTCTGCATGAGAAGGAAGAAGGAATCTCCTTTGGAGTGCAGGAGTCACTTCCCTGCATCTGCAGGCACCATCAATCTCCTCTCCTCCTGAGCTGTGTGGATCCTGCATCATTGGTGGTGATCTGGAGAGGTCCTCCTGGTCCTCTCTACCAACTGTCCAACTTTGGTGAAGGTAAGCCTTTGCCTTCCCACGCAAGACAGTGCTCCCATGCACTTGTCTATTGCAGCTACAAAGGCTTGTTGGCATCTCCTCCAAGAGACCTTCAAGCTCCGTATAGCCCCAGTCCCTAGCACGCTTCCCTGTGACCCACAACCCTCTGCCTGCTTTTCCTACAGCGTGGGATCCTTCTTCAGTTGTGCTGTGTGGGCTCCTCTGCAACTCCTGTGTCGTCTTCCAGCGAGTCTCCTGTGGGTGCTGCCTCTTCTTCTGTGGACTCTGCATTGCTGAGGGTCAACTGAGACTCCCCTCTGTGGGTTGAGTCCTTCTGGACCTTGCTGGTCCCCGGCAGCTCCACTTTTCATCTACAGCGACTCTTGCCATTGCCAAGGCTTGTTGGTGGCTTTTCCACGCAACAGACGGACTGCAATCTTCCATCTGGCATGGGATATTGACTTCATCCTCTAGGAACTCTTCACCGACTCCATGGCTGCATTGCTACCATTGACCAACTCCTGCAACCACAGAAGGATGGGTAGTGGCTTCTGCCACCACCGGACACTCCTGTGACTTCTGGATTTGGTCCCCTTCTTTAACAGGCTTTCTTCTTCAGGAATCCACAGTTGGTTTCTTGCAGTGTTGTCTGGGTGGTGCTTTATCCTTCTTTTCAGTCCTTTTGGGGGTTTGTGGAAAAACCAGTAGCTTACTCCTTTCTTCCTGGTTGCGGGGGGCACCGTGGTACTTACCTTACCTGGGTGGGGGTCCTGCATTCGCATTCCATTTTTTTAGTATATGGTTTGGGCTCCTCCTAGGGTCACTATTGTCTATTACAATTGCACTGTTTTCTACTGCTATTTATGCCTATTTCTATTTACAAGTGTACATAGCTAGTGTGTTACTCACCTCATATTGGAGGGTTGCCTATCTAGTACTTTTATGCAATTGTGTCACTAAAATAAAGTACCTTTATTTTTGTAACACTGTGTGCTTTCTTTCCTGTGTGTAAATGCTGTGTGACTGCACCGGTACTGCATGAGCTTTGCATGTCTCCTAGATAAGCCTTTGCTGCTCATCCACAGCTACCTCTAGAGAGTCTTGCTTCCAGACACTGCCTACATTACACTAATAGGGGATACCAGGACCTGATATAAGGTGGAAGTACCTTAGGTACTCACCACACATCAGGCTGGCTTCCTACAGACTCCCTTCAGAGTTCTATGTGGCGTTCGCAGTGGAGCTGGTGCCGAGGCTAGCAGACATGTATGCAGAGGCTTATGAGGTGGGAGTGCTCCTGGCTACAACCAGGGAAGCTTTGGTGGCCCCCTGCCTAAATCCACATCCCAAGATGCAACAGTCTCTGACTTTCGACCCCTCTCCATGCTTAATTCTGTCTTTAAAATATTCAGTAAGGTACTAGCCTCCCTGCTTTTGCCACATATGCAAACTCTGATTCATGCCGACCAAAATAGGTCTATCCCAACCCGCAATACCTCCCTTAACCTCTGTATACTCTACTCAACCCTCTAGGCCTGTGGCCGACCACCTGACCCTGATGTGGTGATCGTGTTGGTGGACCTTGAGAAGGACTTTGACATGGTGTGGTGGGACTTCATGGAGGCAAACCTTGTAAGAGTGGGTTTAGGCACCCGATGGGGGATATGGGTGAGGCTACTTTACACCTGCCTGATGGAGAGGATTAAGAAGAGGTAAATGATCTACAAAGCCTAGGAAGTATTCAGGGGCACCAAGTAAGGATGCCCCCTCTCTCGCCTATTTTTCACCGTAGCCATTGAACCCCTGGCAGAGAGATTCCAGACAGAGGGCGTGGACTGGGGCATCAAAATGGATGGCACAGTCCATATCATTTTAATATATGCTGATAGTATCCTTATTTATCTTTGAGATGGTGAAAGAGATATCCCTTGGGTGCTGCGGCTTCTTGAAGACCAATGTAAGATGTGTGTTACCGGATGTCAGCGGCACATGCTGCTCCACTTCTTGCCCCCTTGATATACTCTGGGCTCCATGCACCATCAAGTATCTGGGTATCCAGATCTTTCAAGATTTGGTAGACCTGCCAAAGGGTAACCTGCGGAAAGCTCTCAGATCTCTTAAGTCCAGTGTCCTCTTTTGGCGCTCACTCAAACTACCTGTCATGGTGCACATAGCACTTTCTAAAATGATAATGCTCCCACAGCTTCTTTATTTTTTTATGACATTTCCGGTTAAGGTTCCTGTGGCCTGGTTTTGGAAACTTGATGTACTTCTTTGGGAACTAATCTGGGACAGCGGATGCCAAAGGGTTACATTGTCCACCCTCTGCCGTCCCCCACTGGAAGGTGGACTGGGAGTTATACTTTAACAGCCCAAATGCAATGGATATTTAAGTGGTTGGATGGAGGCTGTCAGAACTAGGCCTGATGGGCGCTGAACCCAACCAGGGGCTGTTGTTGGCAAAACTCCTGCAACTCGCCCTGCAGATTCCATGCCTGGGTATTCTTCTATCTACGGCCTTGTCTAGCTGGCAGCATCAGCTACAATGTACTACTGGGGTGACCCCCTACTCCCCCAAACTACTGCAGGGTGGACTCCCTCATGGTGACCCACTAACCTGTTTCACAGCAGGACAGTTGGACTTGTGGACAGAGGTGGGGCTGGTGGCATTGTGGGATTGCTTTCACACAGGCACCCTAGTCCCCCTCAGGGTCACATAAGAACAACTTGGCTTATCTTTGGGTCAATTTATGAAGCACTTACCCACTCTCTTTAGGAACTGTGGGGGCCCGCAGCCACATAAACTCCTACAAATGGGGTTCTCCAGCTTCTTCTGATGCTAGGATCCGGCAGCCACCCAGTCACATGACTTTATAGAGCACTGAATGACAAGGAATGGAAACTACTAGCCACCCTCTGGACCCACTGGTCTACTGAACTGGGCAGAGAGTTGACAGATGCTGAATCGGGAAGGGTACTGGCATACCCCCCAAAAGGTCTCCTGCAACTCACGTCTTATACATATCCAATACAATTATACCCACCGGACCTAACAGGATCAGGGCTATCTATGGCAGAGAACCCAGAATGTGCCCCCACTGTGCGATATTAGATTCTGACTTTGGACACATGACTTGGGGATGCCCCGGGCTTTCTAGGTTTTGGGATGAGGTAATCGCAAGGCTTAAAAAGACCCTGAACAGAACACTGGCCAACACTCCACACACTTGCCTACTGGGTCTCTTCACCAAATTGGCCCCTAAATACGTCGGGAACAGAGTCCTAAATTTAGCAATGGCATTAGCTAGGTGACGTATTGCCATGGCTTGGAAGGCACTGGGAGGTCCCAGACTAGAAACTTGGGCAAAGGATGTTACACTTTGGGCCCGGGCTGAAAAGAGAGCCCTGATGCAGGAGGAGGCAAGGGAGATCTGTCGTAGGCCCATAGCTCCCCTATGGGCAGAAGTGATGGATGAATGAGCAGATGTGCTGCCGGAGGAGGGCAGGTGTCCGGTTGAGGAACTGGGACCCGGTCGAGAGCCTAGCACCCAAATAGGTTGAGACGGTGTGAATAGACAGATTGTAACCCCTGGAGTGCGATCAGGGGTGAGAGGGGATGACTTTGGGGGGCTGCCTCACAGCCCAGCTCTGGATTGGAGATGACCCCACCACCCCCAGGCCCATTGACCCACTACTTTCTATTGCTAACACTGAACAAACTCTCCACTGAGACAATGGTTCAGGCATGAACACAGTTATAGTTTGTGTGCTACTTTGCATGTTTTATCATTATCGTTTAATTGAAAATTGGCCTCCTGGCACTGCAATCACACCCCCATCCTCCTCGGGAACCTGTATGGTACCAACTATGTCACAAGAGCTAGTAGGGAGAAGGGAGCTTGTATGTATCCTGATGGAACACTGTCACTGCTGTTAAATTTTTTCACTTGCAAGGTTAGAAACACCTGTTAGTAAATTCTGTATTGATGTGCTTAACAAAATGCTAATAAAACAAAAGTGTTAAAAAAACACCAGTGTAGGAAATTGGGATACTGGTTTAGGGAGGGTGAAACCCTTCTCAAACAGCAAACACAATCTCTGTCTGGGTGAAACACAAGGAAACCCCAAATTAACCTGTGCTTCACCCACAGGTAGCTTAGCACAAAAGCAGTCAGGCTTAACTTAGAGTCAATGTGTAAAGTATTTTGCAGGATTCAAACAGCAATAAAGTGCAAACAACACAAGAAAAATCTCACACCAATTAAAAAAAATAAAGTATAATTCAATAACTTATTTGACACAGAAACAACAAATCAGTAGAGCCAAAGGTACGCAATTTTAAAGATTTTAAGTAAATTAGTGCCTAAAAGCACAGACCACCACTTGCGGCTATCTGGTCTTGCGAGACCAGGTGACAGTCACAAGATCAGGCTGACTACGGTGAAGCACAGGACGGATACAGGGACTAGGTTAGTCCCGCTGAAAGAGTTACCTTCAAAGTCCAGCGTGAAAAGTTCCATTCACAGTGGAAGGGACTGTGAGGAGCCGGGAGAGCTTCAAGGCTGTCGAAGCACGAAGAACAGCCCAGGCATCACAGATGGTCATTGCTGTGGTGCGAATATCTGGTTGGGCACCGTGGACGGTAATTGCTTGAGCTTTGTATTGACGGTTACCAGGAGCTGTTGATGTTGTAGAGCAAAGTGCAGATCTTGCACTGCCAGACATCGCTGGCTTTCACTGTGGTGAAATGAGTCGGGTTCTCTCAAACATCGCATTAGCAGGTGGTGCAGGCGGCAAGATCTTGGTATGAACGGGCCCATTCCCATACGCGAAGAGCCCAAGTGTTCAGGATTTCTCCTTTTCTTGAGGACACAGCTCAACTGATGCCACACCAAGGGTCCAGTTGAGGGGTACCTCTTGGGGATCAGAAACTCACTCCAGCTCTTGCCAGCAAAGCTCAGGCAGATCCAGTTGCAGTACCAGTTGCAGGTCCAGGCACAGGTCGGTTGCTGAGTTGCAGGGAGTCTCTGGAGCTTTTTATGTTCCTGTAACTCCAGCTAGCTGTCCCTTGGAGTCACTTCAGCCTAGGACGACAGGTGCAGGGCCAGTCTTCCTTCTCAACAAACAGAGCAGAAGGCAGCAGAGCAGCAGAATAGAACAGCAGCAGAGAGGCAGTCCTTATGGCAGCAAAGCAGCACAGCAGTTGTTTTTTGTTATAGCCACAGGTCCAGAAGTGTTCTGAAGATTTGGGTCTGAAGGTCCAATATTTATACCTGGTACCCACTTTGAGATAGGGGAAGTTTCTAGAGAATTCCTTTTGAAGTCCTTTTAGTTTCCTGTCACCCCTGCCCTGGCTCCAAGCTGGCTCCATGAACAATGCAGTGGTGGTAAGTCCTTTGTTTTAAGGCAGGGCACACCTATTCAGTTGAAAGTGGGGCTGTGTACAGCTCTATTCCCCCATTCCTGCCAGTTGATGGCCCATCCAGGCACACCTACTCCTTCTATTGTGTGGCTGGAATAAACAAAGTCCAATTGCCAACTACCCCCAGTCATGTGACCCAGGAACAGACTGTAGGCGCTAAATAGTTTGGACAGATTTATAACTTAAAATATGACTTTTACTATTAAAGATGATTTTTAATTAGAATTTCTCAAACACCAAACATGAAATGTGTTCCCAATCAAGCGTTAGCACTTATTAAATGTAATACCACAACCCAACGTTATCCTATGGGAGAGGTAGGCTTGCAGTAGTGAGAAACATGTTTAAGAGTTTTTCACTACCAGGACAAGTAAAAGTTAAAAGTACATGTTCAACTTTTAAAATACACTGCATGCAGCCCTATGGGCTGTTCAGGGATTACCCTAGGGGAGACTTACGTGTATTAAAAAAGAAGGCTTAGACCTGGCGAAAGGTTTATTTTGCTAGGTGGAAATGGCAGGTTAAACTCCACACACAGGTTGCAATGGCAGGCATGAAACATGGTTAAAGAGCTACTTATGTGGGTGGTGCAATCAGTGCTGCAGGCCCACTAGTAAGCATTTAGGCCCAGATTTATACTTTTTTCAGCGCTGCATCTGCGTAATTTTTTGACGCAAAAGCAGCGCAAGCTTACAAAATACAATTGTATTTTCTAAGTTTGCGCTGATTTTGCATCAAAAAGTGACACAAATGCGACGCTAAAAAGTATGAATATGGGCCATAGTTTACAGCCCTGGGTACATGCAATGCTGCTTACTTTACTAGGGGCTTATAAGTAAATGAAATGGGTCTATTGGATTTAAGCCAATTCCACCATGTTGAAAGGAGAGAGCACAAGCACCTCAGCACTGATTAGCAGTGGTAAAGTGTGCAGAGTCATAAAGGCCAACAAAAACTTGTTCAGAAAACAGGAGGGTGAAGGCAAAACATTTGGGGATGACCCTGTAGAAAGGGCCAAGTCCAAGATCTAGGTTGTGTTTTTTTCTTCTTAGAGACCTACAATTTGAATCCCCTGGGAATGATTGGGTAGTAATATACAAATAGTTTTTTCTTTACCCTTTTCATTGTGATCCAAGATAGGAGTAGTTTAAGTACATTTAACAATGGTTGAGGATCACATTTATTTTATGCAGGCTGACTGTGTGGAGGAGTCTAAGGCATGGACCTTAATTTTGCAGCATTGCTCAACATGGCTAAATCAAGGTCAGCAGAAACAGTCATGACTAAGACATTAAAGAAGGTGAAGAAGGCCCTTGCTCCTACCTCAAGGGTTCTGAAGACACTTCTGCTCACACACACCCAGAGAACGAAGGTGGATCATTCACTTTTAGGGCTTTTGGTCATGCATTTAAAAGCAAAACACCAAAGAGCCTAATTAAAAGGTGGATGCCTTTGGGCAACTCCAGTGTCTTGTATATAGCATCTTTGATCCTGAGGACAACAGACACCACCTCCCACAGATATGGGAACCGGACTCCAAGGTGGCATATCACATCCAACTCAGGCCTAGACAACTACTATATATGGAAGTATGTGACTGACTGTGGGTGAAATGCTCAAAGGCCTTAATAAAGGGAAAAGTTGCAACTCCAGATTTATGGCTTGATTGAGAGGTTGGCAGACAGGTTACTCCATCACAAACAAAACGGCTATCCCGTAAAGCTTAATGCAAGTGCATTATATCCTCTGACACTTAGCAATAATAGGGTGGACATGATATCTGTCACATTTGTGATGTAGTAACCCATCTGCCAAACTCTAAAGCAGACCTTCAGAGACTAGCATGGTGACTTTCTTGTTGAAGTTCACCAATGACCCCAAAAAGGGTATGAAAGTATGCCAAGGCAAATTATTAAATGTGTCCGGAGCATTGGCAAAGATTATGGAACTGGCTGAGGTGCAAAAGGAATCAGGGGAGCAGATGGACCCTGAGATATTTTCTGGTTGGGCCCAGCAGGTGATTGGCCTGCTCTGCAACTCAAACAGAGTGCTATGTCAACAGAACGCTGACGCTTGATTTTATTGAGGCTCCACCCTATGCTAGGAGAACTGGTTTCTTCAGATGCATTCCCTAAAGTAATGTGAAACCTGTTCTGCAATGCCTTTGTTTATGACTTGGTCAAGTTTGTTCAGATGCTCACAGTGCTCAACAAAGCACAGATGTAACTAAAGGTGTCTGCCCTGAATGTTTCTGGGTGGGCCCGGGTGTGGCAGGGGATGTTAGTCCAGCTGAGGACAACTGTAAAGTTCTCATGGGTGCCAGAGTTTAAAAGAGAATGCTGGAAGGACCAACAAAGCCCCTTCGTCCCATCCGGATACGGAGCCAAAAGGGATAGGTTGCACATAGGAGGTCGCAGAGGCAACTCAAATATTGCAGGTGAGATGCCTATCTTCTTCACTATGAAGGCTAAGGTCGAAACAGGGCTGTTTCTGGTCAAGCTGTGAGACATCTCCTTGGACGCCTGGATTCTCAATACTGTTCAGGGGTTTAAAACAGAATTTTGGGGCATCCCAGCAAAGACAGTAAGACCATGCCCATTGTTTTTCCAATGAGCTGGAAGGCCTTGATAGACCAGAAGGTTCAGAGTTTAGAGGCCACAGTGGCAATTCATAAGTCTTTCTAACACCTGAGGGACTTTCTAAGCAACGTCCTCCTTGAAAAGAAAAAAGAATAGGGGTGAAACCAGTAATCAATTTGAGGGAATTCAATAGATTGCTGGTAAAAACATTTCAAGATGGAGGTGATCCATATTCTGAGGGACCACTTAAGAAAAACACAATTGGATAGTACGGCTAGACCTAACGGATGTCTCCCCATTTTTAATCTCCACTTTTGTTTTCTTGAGTTATGTATAGAGAACATATAACGGAGTTCAGGCTAATGCCATTTGGATTATCTTCCTCCCTATGATGTTATTCCAAGCTGCTAAAACCATGGTCACATAGTTACAGATCTATGGAATCAGATTCATAATTTACCTAGATGACACTATGGGCCAGATGTATGAATCTGGCCCAGTGCGATTCGGTAATTGCGATTTTTAAGAAATCGCAATTACCGAATCGCAAAGGGCCATGTATCACATTTGCGATTCGGTAATTGCGATTTCTTAAAAATCGCAAATGCAATTACCGAATCGCAAATTGCGATACAGGCCCCATTCGCAGCTATGGGCCTGTTGGCCAATAGCTGCGAATTTTTTGCATTTTCGCAAATTGCGATTTCTGAAACAGAAATCGCAATTTGAGAAAAGCAAAGGGCCAGGGTGCTGGGGGCCTAAGGCCCCCTCTCCTGCACCCCATTTTTTTTTTTAACACATGTAAAGGACACACATGACAAAAGGGCATGTGTACTTTACATTTCAAATTTTAAAATGCAGTTTTACTGCATTTTTAAATTTTGCACCAGGTTACCACCTGGTTGCTGGACATGGTTGCGATTTTTCGCAGAATTGCTTTGCGACCTGGATTTTGCGAATCACAAATTGCGATTCGCAAAATCCAGGTCGCAACGCAGAAAATCGCAATTTTTGCGATTTTCGGTATTTGGTCTGTGAATGCATTTGATGCATTGCAGACCCCGATTTTGCACTTGCAAATGGCCGATTTCGCTGTTTGCGAGTGCAAAATCGGATGATAAATCTGGCCCTTAATTTATAGCCCAGATAAGAAACATTCTTTTGTCACACATACAGTCTGCCACTCAGCTGCTGAAAAATCTGAGATTATGATAAGGAGAATTTGGATATGATCCCCAAGAAAGGGAAAACGATTCCTGGGGTTCACCATAGATGCAGAGAATGCTGCAACTACCAAGTGACTAAATGGTAACCATAAAGAAGGAGCTTAGACAGGCCTTGATAGAGCACATGATCTACAAGACCTCTGGCCAGAATTGCAGGTATCTTTGTTTCTTTTATTCTGGCCTTCTTCCTCTTCAATGTAGGCCCTACAACCAATGAAGATCAGACATCTTCAGAAAGGTCTGTCGTAACGAGAAAGCTAAGATGGAAATATCCTGGTGACCTGACCACATGGAAGCACTGAATGGCTGAGTGATCTCCAGCTATCATTACAGAATCAGATGCCAGCTAGTGGGGCTGGGCCCACAATGTTTGAACATTCTACTGAGGGTCGATGGTCATAGGACGAATTAGGCCTACAAATCAACTGTCCAGAACTGCTGGCAGGTTGGTTTGTGATCTATAGTTTCTCAGGGATAGAGTGGGATGTTGTATACTATAAAAATGATCAACATTTTAGCAGTAAGATGTTTTAATCGACTAGGAGGAACTAGGTATGAGAGACTCGCAAATTTGCTTACTTTGGCATTTTTGTCTAAGTGTCAGGAACTACAAATGGGCAATCAAGATTCACTTCAACTAGCCGATACATATGTCTCCAGTTGGTCCTCTTTATTACACAAGACATGTCAAAGTGGGCGCCACTAATAAACTGTGGTGAGTGGTCTAGTTATTTTCCTTGTTCTTAGAATTCTCAGTAGGCTTTGGCAATAGATTCTTGAGAGCATGCGGCGTTCTAAAACGTGCACTTCTCCGAAGATTTCTCCCTGACCAGAACCCATGCACCTTTTGCATAGCATTTTAGGCCTTAGTTAGGGTTAACAAAGTACCCAACGGTAGTTAGTACATCCGGAGTCCCTCAGCATCATAAAATAGCTTTCCTTTTTATGCACAGACTCTGTAATTAGTTTGCGAGAGATTAGTGTTCTTGAGGAGATCATGCTGCATTAGGCATGCACGGTGGATAGTGTCTTGGTTTATTTCCTTAGGGGTTTCTGAGCATGCTATTGCAAGAGACTCAAATCTCTAAGACTTGTGTTCTCATTTTCATTGATCACGGATCTAGCACAAGTGAGTAGTGTACTGTATTTATGTCGAAGCTTCCCTTCCCTGCATGTCTGTTCCTCTAAACTTCTAGCGAAGACTTACCAAACATTCCTCCTCAAGATAATCCTAAAAGCAAAAACTAGAACGAAGGAATAGAAGATTGTCCACACTTACCAATTTCTCCTCAGTGTGACGCAGAGTAGAGGTCGCTATCGTCGACAACCTTTCAGTCATACAAGTAAACTGCAAAAACGAAATATATTTGAAAGGTTGTAATTCCGTTTAAAATATTCCGTAACTTTAAATTCGGCAAGATAGAAAAGATTACAGTCAACTACTCAAAAATTCAGAAGAGAAGCATAACTACTGAGTCGTACTGAAAACGAGCGCAGAGAAGAGTTGAAGACCCTAAATTGACAGTCTCTTCTTTTTCTGATCCCAACCCCTTTTTCCCCCTTTGGACCAGTTGAGCCTCTAGTTATTATTTCTTGAAGGCATTAGGAGTTTGGAGTAGGGCAGTGGGAATGTTTGGTATTCTGCTTATGAGAGAAATATTGTACATTGACACTAGGGAATAGAATCTCAGTCAAGGCAGTCTAGCACCTGGGTCAAAACATTTTGGTGGTGGAAGGAAACGCCCGGTTCTTGAAGTGCTCTAGCTATTGGCAGATGCACCCTCTGATCTTTAAGGAGTTCCTGCTCTGATGGGGCCTTCCACTGAGGGACTTGTTTGCTTCCAAGGTGAGTGCCCAGATCTGCAGTTTTTCAGTGGGAGATCAAACCCGGAGGCGATCCAAATTGATGCCTTCTATCATGTGTGGAGGAAAAGACTAAACTATGCCTTTCCCCACATTTCTGATGATCAGGCGAGTTGCATTGTAAACCAGGAGACAACAAATGGAGTTGATTCTAGTGACTCCAGTCTAGAGGGCTCATGTTTGATCCTTAGTCCTCCTGGAGGTGTCCTGAGATTGCCTAATCTTTCCAACTTACTTCCAGAAACTACTTCTGGGACCAGGGAAGAGTGCCACCCCATGATCCATGGCAATATTCTGTCACTCATGGCATGGTGAATTTTGGGGACAGATGGACTTTACCAGGAAATTCGCAAGGGGCTGTCATCTTTTTCAGTAGACCCGGTCAGTGCGCACCATTAAACGTTATTGATCATCTGGAAGATCCGGTCTGTGTCTGGAGAGAGACCTTGATCCCATGGGGCTGACATTGTTGTCATCATAAACTTCCTTTCGTTATTAGCTTAATCAGCAAGGATTACTGGATGGTGAAGTCCTTCTGACCCACTATTTTGGCAAGACATAGTTTCAGCAGACAAACCAGGGAGAAGTCATCCTGTGGTTTGCAATGTTGGTGAAAGGACTCAGGCGTTCCTATGCCCTGAAACACCACTATTCAAAACCTTGGGGTGTCAACAGGGTTCCACATATTTTGTGTAACTGCCCAGATAATGATGGCCGGTCAAGGAAACAGTTTTTTGCCAAATCCGTCTACATTACTATGTTTTGTTTCATGTAAGAGCTTCCAACGCCTGTAGGTTGGATTTGATGGGATGTTCATTTATTCCAGATGAGGTAATGTTAATGATTGCCATGTGGACCACATCCAACACTTGGATTGTTCCCTACCCAATATTCCCAGACAACCCTAAATTGTGTGTGGTTGGAAGCCTCCAGAAATATGAAATAGTATCACAGGCTTTAAGACCTATAGGGATCAATCAGCTGGTGATATCTTTCAGGAAACCATTCAATGCTGTTTCCTTTCCCACTTTGGTTTGATGGCTATGCCGGAGGCAGGTATTGATTGCTGCGGTTTTTTAGCACATTCAGCCAGTTGTGCAATGACTTCTATAGCGTCCTCCTTGACAGCAAGACTAGAGGATACTTTAAAGGCAGGTGATTAGTCTCAGATTAGTCTTTTAAAAAGTTCAACTTTCAACCCATCTCAGATTTCTGACACTAAAGGTAAGAAGGCTTTGAAAGAGCACAATCAGAAGTTCCGTTACTGACAAAGAATAAAAATGTACTAGTCAAGGTGAAGCAAAGTTTCAGATCCATATAGGACGCAGAGTTGGAGATTATCCCACCCATATTGTTAAAGAAGTACAGTATACCTGCCCTGTTTTGGGTCAGTGATTTTGTAAGACATTTTTATTTGTTTTTTTGCTATATACTAAGTTGGGAATTATTCATATGTATTGATAGAAATGGGGTCTCTAGTTGGCAGTCGGTTTGCACCCTGTCCGAGTAGGGACCCTCACTCTAGTCAGACTAAGGGAGATATCTGCTCAGATAACCCCTGCTCACCCCCTTGGTAGCTTGGCACGAGCGGTTAGGCTTATCTCAGAAGCAATGAGTACAGCATTTGCACATAAAACACAGTAATAAATGAAAACACTACAAAAGGACACCACACCAGTTTTAGAAAAATAGCCAATATTTATCTATATAAAACAAGACCAAATACAATAAAAATCCACCTTATGGTAATCCATATATGAATTTTGCAAGATTTACTCAATAGTACAGTTCCTTTAAGTTGATAGATCCAGCTGGGGCTATCACAGTGTCGTGATCAACAAAACCAAGAGTTCATGCCAGCCGCAGAGTCGTAGGCCAGCTACGGTGTCGGGAAGACCCGCAAACAGTACATTTTGGTCTGCAGGGCATCGTGGTCCTCGCGGTGAGCTCCGGAGATGTTGCTGTATCGGTTCCAGAGTTGGTGTGGAAGTCGTCAGGCCCTTGAAGTCACACGGCTTGCGGATCGAACTCAGGGCTGAAGAAGTCAGGAGCGCTGCCATGGATGGCGTCAGGGCTGCTGTGCAAAGCGGGACGATGTGATGTGCGGTGCCCACAGGTCACGGTGCAGGCAGCGGCTCGGTGACAGCATCCAGCGGCATCGTGAAACCAGGGCTGTGGTGTGAAGCGGGATGGTGCGACGTGCAGAGTCACCTAGTCACGGTGCAGACAACGGCGGTGGCGTTGCTGAAGCGCTGTCATCGGTGGGCCCAAGCCTGCGGTGCAGGACGGTGCTTCGTGACCTTCACAAGCGGTGTCCACAGTGCGGGCAAAGATGCCTAGTGATGACACTGGAGTCGATGATGCTGGCATTGGTGGACGGGGCTGCGGTGTGGCACGGGACCGTGCTTCGTGTACCTCATGAGCAGTGTCCACAGGCCACGGTGCAGGCAGCGGCACCTATGTCAGCAGGAGCGATGGCGTCAGGAATGCCCAGGCTGCAGTGTGAGCAGGCGATGTCAGAGTGCGGGGCCTACAGGTCGCGGTGTGAGCAGTGGCTCAATGAACTCGTCCGATGACGGTGTCAGCGAGACCAGGGTCACAGTGCGAAGCAGGGCAGTGCGGCTTCATGCGGTGTCGGCAGGTCACGGTGCAGGCCAGCAGCGTCATTGGGAGCCGCACAGTGTTTTTTTCCTCTTGAACAACACAAAACACACAGTTCCCAGTGCTGCAGGTCGAGGAAACTGAAGTCTTTGGTGTCCCTGAGACTTCCAACAGGAGGCAAGCTCTACTCCAAGCCCTTGGAGAACTTTCTCAAGCAGGACACACAGCAAAGTTCACCCTTTGGACTCTTTTCAGGAAGAAGCAGCAACCGCAGGCCAGTCCAGCAAAGCAACACAACAAAGAGACAGTACTCCTCCTTCAGCTCTTCTTCTGGGCAGAGGTTCCTCTTGATTCTAGAAAGATTCTAAAAGTCTGGGGTTTTGGGCCTTCTTCTTATACCCCTTTCTGCCTTTGAAGTTGGCAAACTTCAAAGCAAAGTCTCAAGTGTTTGCAAGATCATTCCTTGCCCAGGCCAGGCCCCAGACGCACATCAGAGGGTTGGAGACTGCATTGTGTGAGGGCAGACACAGTCCTTTCAAGCGTAAATGACCATTCCTCCCTCCATGCTAGCTCATATGGACCATCAGGATATGCAGGCTACCGCCTAGACCCCTTTGTGTCACTGTCTAGAGGGAATTCACAAAAGCCCAACTGTCAGACTAACCCACACTGGGAATCCACAAACAGGCAGTCACAGAATGGTTTAGGCCTGGCAAGTGGGCACACTTGCCTAATCGAATTGGCAGTTTAAAACTGCACACACAGACACTGCAGTGGCAGGTCTGAGCCATGGTTACAGGGCTACTAATGTGGGTGGCACAACCAGTGCTGCAGGCCCACTAGTAGCATTTGCTTTACAGGCCCTGGGCACCTCTAGTGCACTTTACTAGGGACTTACCACTAAATCAAATATGCGAATCATGGATAAATCAATCAACAGTACAATTTACACAGAGAGCATATGAACTTTAGCACTGTTTATGAAGCCAATAAAAACTGGTCAGAAAAAAAGGAGGAAGGAGGCAAAAAGACTGGGGATGTCACTGCAAAAAGGGCCAGGTGCAACATATATTTTGACTGGAATGACTGGAATGACAGTAAAAGCAGGAGGTGGCCTCTCAGGAGGGCTGATGGAATTTGAAGTGGTGGAACACACCTCTAAACTCAATTTCCTACAAACATCACAAGTTACATGCTGTTCAACTACCGACCCACATAAGTTGATGAGGCTGTGCATCTCACATGGTTGGACGCAACCATCTACTCACTTTACTCTACTCAATGTGACCAGAGGGATTGGGCCACTGACATATTAATAGAAACGCATATCCTGGAGGGTCTCTGATTTAAATATCTCCATGGCACGATATTTTTCCCACCCAGTCTCTAACTGAAGATCCAAGGATATATGAGAGCAAATATATGTCCAGGGCAAAGCCTGCTTAATTTGAAGGTGTCTGCCATGCCAGTAGCTGTTTTGCCACAAAGCACTCCTGTGACCGCAGTGCGAGTCGCTTTTGTGTGTGTGGGGGGGGGGGGGGGGCGTTAGGGGAGTGGTGCAGGCCTGCTAAGCTGGTGAGCGGGGCTTGTAAACACTAAGGGGCCCACTCTCAGAAATAACATATTTAATGTGTCCATGTATCGAGTTTTTTTCCTACCATAGTTTACAAACAAAAACTGAACAGTGCATAACATCTGCCAGTTTCTGTCGAATGCCCAGTTACAGCCCTCCATTAAATGTGGCGAGGTGCAGCCCAAGCGCCCAACCATCATTTTTTGACCGATGCAGATACTAATGGAGGACACCCCACTTTAGAAATGTGGGAAGGAACATACTGTCCTGCCCAGGAAGAGCCGTAAAGGGTCTGTGGTGCAGCCCCCACTACCGCTTACCCGCAGGCACTTCGGGCAGCGTGCTCTCGGTTACTGCATACGGTGCTACTCACTTCCCGATTAGCTATTTGGTGCCGCCTGCTGGCACTGTTTGACCATAATCCGGACATTACCTGGGGCAAAACGCCTGCTCTCGCACCAGGGCAGTTTGCAAATGGAAATCTTGGCGCCAGAGAGAGTTGGCACGCGGCAGCTGCTAACGCGGGCACCGCTGCCAGTCTGCAGGATGATCTGGGCCCGCAGAGAAAGAACATCTGGGAAGAAGTCAGAGTCCATCATACTGATATCTTCTGATGTACAGGAGCACTTACAGGAATGTGCTAGAGCTGACATTAAACATAGCTCCTTCGTGGCAATGGTAGGGTGACCACCCGTCTGTAAATTTCACGGACTGCCCGTAATTTCGCCCTGCCGTCCGTTGTCCGTGATGAAAGCCTTAACGGACAGTAGGGCGAAATTACGGGCACATTAATCTCCCCAGCTGGATCGAAAGCCAGGGAATCTCCTGGGCTCCTAGGGAGGGAGGGGCAGACAGATAAGAAACAGACCTTCTTGCCAGGGTGTCTCCTTCCCTAAAGAAATGCAAATATGGGAAACTGGTAAATCTGCAAATGCAAAGGGGGCTTGAAAACCTGCATTGACTTAAACCATAGGAGTCACTTGAAGCTTTCTGATGGCAAAGGTATTTTCTTTTAGAGAGGTACTGTTATGGTGTTCCAAGGTGAGCTGTGGAGTGTGTGTGATTTTAGTGGAGTGTTATAAAAAATGTTAGCACTAGGTGTAAACTGTATATTATTCAGATCTGTATTTGAGAACCACTTTTTTTTTATTTAATTGAAATGTTTTTGCGCATTTTGTAGCAATCTATATTATGATGTAATTGTATTCATATAGCACTTACTACCCCTGATGAGGCATCAAATGCATGTTTAAGATATGGACTTACACATTCACAGTTCTTTCAGGGGCCTCGGTACCTCATAGTACTAACAAACATTGGCAAAGTCAATAGGTCACGTCTACGCAAGAGTTATTGGCTTTGCTAATGTGTTTTAGCCATGTTATACACCAGAGTGGCTGCTGTTCAGCATGGCTAAAAGTTAGTGGCATAGTGGTGTGGAGTGGAGTAGAGTGGCTTAGGAGCAGTGGCGTAGAGCCCAGTGATGCAGAGTACAGTGCAGTGGGGTACAGTGCAGTTGTTCAGAGTGCAGTGGGTTAGAGTGCAGTGGCGTGGGACAGTACAGTGGCATAGAGTGTAGTGGAGTAGAGTGGCATACAATAGAGTGGCAGAGACTGCAGTATGTAGAGTGGTGCAGTGGCATATAGTGCAGAGTAGACTCGCGTGGCAGAGAGTGCAGTGGCGTAGTGTAGAGTGATGCAGTGCAGAGTAGAGTATAGTGCTACAGAGTGGAGTGATGCAGAGTACAGTGGCATAGAGTGCAGTGGCACAGAGTGCAGTGGCGTAGAATGCAGTACTACAGAGTAGATTAGTGTACAGTATAGTGGCGGAGAGTGCAATGTTTCAGAGTAGAATGTCGGTGCGATGAGGTAGAGTGGAGTACAGTGGCACAGAGAGCAGTGCCGTAGAGTACAGTGGTGCAGAGTAAAGTGCAGTGGCATACAGTGCAGTTGTTTAGAGTGCACTGGTGTAGAGTGCAGTGGCATAGAGTGGCATGGGGCAGAGTAGAGTGGCATAGAGTGCAGTGGAATAGAGTGTATTGGTGCTGAATGTAGTAGTACAGAGTAGAGTGGTGTAGAGTAAAGTGGTGGCCAGTGCAGTGTTGCAGAGTAGAGTGTCGGCATGCAGTGGTGTAGAGTGCATTGAACTAGAGTGCAGTGGTCAGAGTGGCATAGAGTGCAGTGGTGTAGAATAGACTGTCCAGAGTAGAGTGCAGTTGCATAGAGTGGAGAGGTGCAGGGTAGAGTGCAGTGGCATAGAATGCAGTGGCACAGAATGCAGTGGCATAAAGTAGATTGTTTCACAGTAGAGTGAAGTGGCTTAGAGTGGAGAGGTTCAGGGTAGAGTGGACTTGCATAGAGCGGCTTAGAGTGTGTTGGCATAGAGTAAAGTGGTGTAGAGTGTCATGGCATAGAGTGCAGAGGTGCAGATTAGATTAGAGTGACATACAGTGTATTGATGTAGAGTGCAGGGGCATAGAGTTGAGTGTTACAGAGTAAAGTGCACTAGCATAGAGTGTATTAGCTTAGAGTGCAGTGGCGTACAGTGGCATAGAGTGGAGTTGTTGTGGACTAGATTGGTGTTGCCTAGACTGGAGTGGTATAGCGTGCAGAGGAGCAGAGTGCAGTGGTGTTGAGAGGCATAAAGTGCATTGGCATAGAGTAGAGTGGTACAGAGTAGAGAGGCATTGTGTGAGGTAGCAGAGTGCAGTGGCATAATGTGGAGTGGTTCAGAATGGAGTACAGTGCAGTGCAGTGGCATGGAGTGGCGTAAGGTGGAGTGACACAGAGTAGGGTGCAGTGGTGTGGAGTGGAGCAGAGCAGAGTAAAGTGGAGTATGTATGGCGTGGTAACACACTGCCATTACAGACAACACATTTTGATTGAAATTACCTTTATATTTGCACAGATATACAGTTTTTCAAATCAAACTATACTGTGAACAGACGATGATGTGTGGAAATTGCGTCACCTAATGCAATGATTGTTTTAATTATATAAAGGTATTTGTTTCCAGCACAGTTAAAAATTAACCAAAATGTGCTACATTTGTACTCCTAATTCTGATGTATTCTAAAGTTTATTTAAATGTTGTCATGTGATAGAAGAAACTCTTTCCTAACCCTAGTATCCAGCAAGATTGTCGCATAAATCCTCTCACTTTGACATCAGAGAAAGAAATGTAAACACCAAGGCCATCATTACAACCCTGGCGGTCGGTGTTAAAGCAACGGTAATACCGCCAATAGGCCGGCGGAAAAAAAATGGAATCACGACTATGGTGGAAACCGCCAACATAGACAGCCACTTCAATGCTCTGACCACCACGGCGGTAGAAACAAACACTGCGGCGGTAACCGCCAACAGACAGGCGAAAGACAAGGTTCTGCCCACTGTATTACAATACGCCTATCCGCCACCTTTTCTGGGGCGGTACCAATGCTGTCAAAAGCACGGCAGAAACAGAACTTGGAATGGAAACAACTCACCTTTCCACACTCAAGGAACAACCAGGATGCCATGGAGTCCGAACTACAGGTCCTGGCCATGCTGGTCTACCTCCTCTTGTGTCAGGAGCAGGAAAGACACCGGCAACGACCACGGTGAGTACTGCACCTAGCACACAGGGGAGGGGGGGGAGAGTGATACACACACGCAACACCCCCATCCCCACCCCCCACCCACAACACCATACACACAAATACATGCAGCAACATTACATTAACACCCCATAACCCCCTGGAAGAACACAAGGACAAAAGGAAATGATTGTAACAAGTGTAATCTATTAAATATCAGATAGGCCAAATTCAAAAATTAGTATATAAAATATGTACACCAACTGCACAAGTCCAGATAGAAATTAAATCATTGTCCGTGGATCAGTGTCCCAGAATGCATGGGTGAAGCCCACACAAGACACCTTACTCGAAACGGAGAGAACACTGCAGCGGCATCAGATGGAAAATAAACAGGCACCTCAGGGGGAGGGGGGACACCTCAGCCGGATGAACGGACGACCCCACTGCTCCACGAGGGGGCTCCATGCCCACTGCTCTATCCAGGGGAGTGCAAAGCCACAGTCTCTCAAGTCTCTCCAGTGGATGGTTTTCCCACTGAATTATCCTGGGGAGTGCAAAGCCACAGTCTCTCAAGTCTCTCTAGTGGGTGGTTTGCCCACTGCATTTTCCTGGGGAGTGCAAAGCCACAGTCTCTCAAGTGGATAACAGTCTCCACTGGTTCCGGAGGGGGCTTTGTGCCCAGAGTGCTTCATCCTGTCAAAGACTGAGGTAGTGGATGTGCATCTCCACTGGTTCTGGAGGGGGCTTTGTGCCTAGAGTGCTTCATCCTGCCAAGGACTGAGGTAGTGGATGTTTTTCTCCACTGGTTCTGGAGGGGGCTTTGTGCCTAGAGTGCTTCATCCTGCCAAGTACTGAAGTAGTGGATTTGAATCTCCACTAGTTCTGGAGGGGGCTTTGTGCTCAGAGTGCTTCATCCTGCCAAGGACTGAGGTAGTGGATGTGAATCTCCACTGGTTCTGGAGGGGGCTTTGTGCCCAGAGTGCTTCACATGCAGTGTGGCAGGTCCCATTCCCTCACCTGGCTGTGTGTGCCACGAGATTGCCTAGAAACAGGTAGCATGATACTCCATGGAGGCAGGGACACACTCCACCCTGCTGCAACTTCGCCTGACACCTGCAGGTACAAACAGTGCTGGGAGTCATGCCTCATGTATGCTGGGCAGGGTCCAGGACATCTCCTGCAGCCTCGGACGGCTGCCCACTGTGGATGATTGCCATGTCAGCTGTGGTGGCACTGTGTGAGCACGTCATGGGGCTGGTGGCGGTGCTTGCGGCGGTGTCTGTGGCAAAGGTGCTGGTGGTGGTGCATATGGCTGCACCTGTTGAGGGACACAGCAGGACGTCTCCTGCAGCCTCGGACGGCTGCTCACTGGGGATGATACTGGGGACTGTTTCTGAGGCAGCAGACGTGCAGGTGGCGGTGTTGGTGGCGGTACAGGTGACGGTGCAGGTGGCGGTGTCCACCATCGTACAGGTGGATGTTGTGGTTGACAGAAGGGGTGACTCTGGTAACTCATCCGGAGCCACCGTGCCCTGTCCTGACCTTCGGCTTCTGTCCCTTCCCCAACTTTGATGTCGCTGCTGGTGCCTTACCACTGTCCCCTTTTGGCTTGGAGAAGCCCTTGCTTGCTGGTAGGTGCGGCTTATCCCTCCGGCATGTGGGCACCTTCTTCACCTTGGCAGGTGGCGGAATGGCCTGCTACTTGCCCTTGCTAAGTGGCACACTGGCAGCCTTGATGGGTGACGCCCGTGATGAGACCAGACTTGCTGAGACCACTGTGCTGGAGGATTTGGGGACTGAGGTGATGTGCTGGGAGCTGGACAGCCTGGCCCTAGGGGAAGGATGGGGGGGAGGTGTAGGGAAGAGGTCAAAGTTTGTGAGGAAGAGTTTCTTAGACACACTGGCACGGGAAGATGGAGGGGGTTTGAGAGTGGAGGAAGAGGTAGTGGCTGTAGGAGGTGTACGTTTGCTAAATTTGGGTGAAGGTGCATGTGCCGGAGGCTGTTGTGAGGTAGATGGCTGTTGGGTGGTTGTGTGCCTGCGTTTGTGTAGTTTGGGAGGAGGGCTCACAGACACACTGGGAGAGGACACGGGATGTGTGAATGGTAGTGGGGGTGGTGATTGCACATGAGCGGTGTGTGGTGATGGGCGTGCTGGTGATGGAGGTAGTGGCTGAGGATGTAGTGCATGTAGGTGTGAGTGGAGATGAGACAGGGAGGGAGGAGGAGGACGTGGAGGAGGGGGACACAGTGGAGGCAGTGGATGTTGATGTGTCTGCATGGGGATGGTGCTTGTGTGAGTGACGGTGGGATGTGTGGTTCTTATTTTTCACATGTTCACTCTTGTGTGTTGATGAGTGTGCATGCTGGTCTGATGGTGTGCTTGGGATAGGCTGAGGTACAGGGGATTGGGTCTGGGTGGAGGAAGTTGGAGGGGGGAGGCTGGACACAGGGACAATGGTTGCCATCAGTGCTGAGGCCAGAGCCTGAAATGCTCCCTGTTGGGCCGCCTGGCCAGAATGAATGACCTCCAGGTATGCATTTGTTTGTTGCAAATGCCTCTCAACACCCTGGATGGCATTCAAAATGGTAGATTGCCCAACAGTGAGGGATCTCAGGAGGTCAATAGCCTCGTCACTGAGGGCAGCACGGCTGATTGGGGCAGGGCCTGAGGTGCCTAGGGCAAAGGAGATGCCCACCCTTCTGGGTGAGCGGGCACAGGAACACGATGAGGGGCTTCTGGGAGGGCAGTGATGGTGGGGGGGTGGCGGCTGTACCTGTTGATGCGGTGGGCACAGAGGTGCACGCCACCGCAAGGGAGCTCCCATCAGAGGAGGAGTCACTGTCGCTGGTGTCTGCTCCTGTCCCCGTCGTGGAGCTCCTCTCACCCTCCATCCCACTGGTGCCTTCTGACTCCGTTACTGCACCCTCCAGGGCCATGTGGGATGCAGCTCCCTCCTGCTCTGGTGCCACTGCTCCTCCGTCAGATGATGCTAATGCACGCAAGGACAGGGTGACAAAACAAAAGGGGGGGAGGACAGAGGGGACACATGGTTAATGCATGCAACACCACTACCATTGGCGGACACAACACACAGGGAGCAGCCGTATGCACTAAGCCATGCAGTGACAGGACAGGGGAAAAGCACATGCTCAAGGGGGACTCTGTCTAGACCCATTTCATGCACAGCAAGAACCCATGGGAGCCTGACTAGCTGTAGAGGGCAAATACCACCTTTGGGGTTGTAGTGGGAATGAGCCTGCAAATCAATATCTACCTTTGCGCGTCTGCTCTGGCCTAGGGGAACCCACAGCCCACCTCCCCCACCCAGACACCTCATCAAGCGTGCAGAATCAGATGAATGAGAGTGTACTCACTCCCTTGTGGCTGCTGTGATGCCCTAAAGCGCCCATCCAACTCAGGATATGCCACCACCAGGATCCGGTACATCAGGGGGGGTCATGGTGCGACAGGCACCCCTTCCAGGTTGGGAGGCCATTCCCAGCTGGGCCTCCGCCGTCTTCTTGCATCAGCGGCGCAGGTCCTCTCATCTTTTATGGCAGTGGGTGCTCTGTCTATGGTAGACCCCCAGGGTCCGCACTCCCTTGGCGATGGCACGCCAAATACCCTTCTTCTGGTGGGCGCTGACCTAGAGGCAAAGTGAAGTTATAATGGATGTTACTCTCCCGTACAGTTCTTCTCACACATTGCCCACAAACCTCCCACCCTGGCCCAGACATACATACACACACCATCCTCACATGCTGGCCTGTCCCCCCCATCTCTCTTCCATGCACGCCACTCTCTACAATCATGTGCCATCCACCATGCACACAGTTGACTCACCTGTTTGTCTGGAGGACCGTACAGTTGCGTGTACTGGGGGAGGACCCCATCCACCAGTTTCTCCAACTCCTCTGCAGTGAAGGCAGGGGCCCTTTCCCCAGACACTGTAGCCATTGTCGCTTTCAGACTCAGGTCACAGCAGCACTTACAGTGTAGGTCCTCTCCTGTAGAAGGTCAGGTATCAAGTGAAGGAACTGATAGAAAATGGCGGTTACGTCCGAGGCGGTGTGTACCGTCACCGCCGGCGTACATCGTCATTGGCTCCTGGAACCCATAGGGCCGAATGACAACCAATGCTGAATTGCTCCGCAGTCTTCGACCGCCTACCGCGACGGTGTACAATGCCAGTGCAGTTACCTCATTTCCCCTTGTCCCACCTTACAGGTCAGGCAGCCGCCATTTCAGGGAGCCACATGGCAGCCCAAATAACTGTGTCACACCTATTTAGGCCAGGAATACAGACAGACAAAGGCACATAGAGACAATTTAACGTTTGTGCTAAACAGCCTTGTGAAACCTAAGTGTTGTATGACACCCTGTTCACCTTTCTCCTCCATAGGGCACGTCCGCTGGGGCAGGTGATGAGATGGCGGCATCCTCCGGTGTACAGACCCCTGGTGGACCTGTCGACAATGGAAGACAGACACATCATTATCACTCACAGACTTGATCGTGCAACAATCCAGGAAATGTTTGCCCAGTTGGAGCCTGACCTGATGTCAGCTATCCGCCATCCCACAGGAATCCCCCCTCTAGTGCAGGTCCTGTCTGTACTCCATTTTCTGGCCAATGGGTCTTTTCAAACAACAGTGGCCATGGCATCAGGGATGTCCCAGCCAATGTTCTCTAACGTGTTGTCCAGAGTGTTATCTGCCCTGCTGAAACACATGCGCAGCTACATCGTTTTCCCTCAAGTGGAGGATCGTTTTCCCTCAAGTGGAGGATTTGCCCACAGTGAAAGGTGACTTTTATGCCCTGGGACATATCCCCAACATCATTGGTGTCATTGATGGGACACATGTGGCATTTGTCCCCTCCCCTGCCCCGCAGGAATGAACAGGTGTACAGAAACCGGAAAAGCTACCATTCTCTGAAAGTGCAGATGGTGTGTTTGGCAGACCAGTACATCTCCCATGTGAATGCCAAGTATCCTGGCTCCGTGCATGACGCTTACATTTTGAGGAATAGCAGCATCCCTTATGTGATGGGGCAACTCCAGAAGCACCGTGTGTGGCTAATAGGTGAGCCTAAAGTCCCCACATAGTTTCATTTGAGTATTGGAGATTCCATAATGTTTGGAGGATGTCTAACAGTTGTCCCTCGATATTTGCAGGTGACTCTGGTTACCCCAACCTGTCATGGCTACTGACCCCAGTGAAGAATCCCAGGACAAGGGCAGAGGAACCCTACAATGAGGCACATGGCGGAACTAGGAGGATAATAGAGCACATCTTCGGCCTCCTGAAGGCCAAATTCTGGTGCCTCCATCTGACAGGTGGATCCCTATACTACTCACCGAAGAAGGTGTGCCAGATCATCGTGGCCTGCTGTATGTTGCACAACCTGGCTTTGCGACACCAGGTGCCTTTTCTGCAGAAGGATGGGCCTGATGGTGGTCTTGTGGCAGCTGTGGAGCCTGTGGACAGTGAAGAAGAGGAGGAAGAAGAAGAAGATGTAGACAACCGAAACAACATCATCATGCAATACTTCCAGTGAGACACAGGTAAGAGGATGGAACTGCTTCCCACATCTCATACTATTGTAGGACCTAGCATAAGCCTGTCTTTTTTACCCCTGTGGATGGACCCTGACTTGTCACTTTGGTTTCCATTTCACAGATCTGGGTCCCATGGGGGTCCTCTGCTATGTTTACTCCTGGCCTACAGCTGTGTAACATTGGTATGTGAACAGGTACATTAACATTGCTATATTTCAGAGATTTTGCAATTACATATTTGTGAAAGCACAGACTGACTCCAGATTTCTTGGTGATTCAAGGGTGTTTATTTCTGTGCTAATAAGTGGAGGGGGGTGTGCATTGGGCTAGGGTGATGGTGGAGGAATGTCCATGGCAGAGTCCAGTCTCTTGGTGTCACAGGTGCATTGTCCAATGGGGCATAGGAAGGGGAGCAATGGCAGTTTAAGGTGGACAGGGTGACAAAGTGGGACAGAAGGGTGACATTCAGGATGGTCTTATTTCCTGGCTGGGGTCTTGGCAATGTTCTCTGTCTTGTTCCTGGATCTCAGGGACCGTTTGCGGGCTGGTTCTCCTTCTGCAGGGGGTGGGGTGCTGGTGGTCTGTTGGTCCTGTGGCGGTGCCTCCTGTCCACTAGTGGAGGTGGAGGGCTGTTCATTGTCCAGGCTAGTCTCAGGGGCCCGTTTGTGTCCCACTGTGTCCCTCTTGGTGTTGACAAGGTCTGCCAGCACCCCTGCAATAGTGACCAGGGTGGTGTTAATGGACTTCAAGTCCTCACTGATCCCAAGGTAGTGTTTCTCCTGCAGCCGCTGGTTCTCCTGAAACGTAGCCAGTACCGTGCCCATGGTCTCCTGGGAATCGTGGTAAGCTCCCATGATGTTGGAGAGTGCCTCGTGGAGTGTCGGTTCCCTGGGCCTGTCCTCCCCCTGTCGCACAGCAGTCCTCCCAGCTTCCCTGTTTTCCTGTGCCTCTGTCCCATGAACCGTGTGCCCACTGCCACTGACCCCAGGTCCCTGATTTTCTTGGCTTGGTGGGTTTGCCTGGGTTCCCTGTAGTGGTGGACACACTGCTGATTGACGTGTCCTAGGGACAGAGGGATGGGCCCGCTGGGTGGGTGCTGTCCTGGTGTTTCCTGAGGGGGGGCGGGTCTGAGGTGGCTTGTGACTGTGGCAGGGGAACCGACTGCCCTGAGGTCCCTGATGGGCCGGGCTGGTCATCTTGATCTAGGCATGCAGAGCTGCTGTCATCACTGTGGGCCTCTTATGTGGTGGGACTGGATATGTCTGGCACCTCCTGTCCGGTGACGTTGGGTATGGGTCCTGTTGGGGTGTAAATGCATAGTGTTAGTATTTGTGTATGCCATTTTGTGATTTGGGTGAGGTACCCTCTACTCCTGTGCTTGCATCATTGTGTTTGCCCTTTTGTGATAGTTGGTTTGGGGTCTGTGTGGGTATCTGTACTGGACATGCTTGGGTGACAGTGGTCCATGCATAGGTGTTGCATGCAGGGCCTTGGTATTGAGATGTGTGGGTTGTGATAGTGGGACATATGTGAGATGATGGAGTGATGGGAGTGAGGGTAAGGGGGGAATGTGATGGCATGCAGGTGGGGTGTGGGGGATATGGTAGAAAAGATATGACTTACCAGAGTCCAGTCATCCTGCTACTCCTGCGAGGCCCTCAGGATGCAGTATTGCCAAGACTTGCTCCTCCCATGTTGTTAGTTGTGGGGGAGGAAGTGGGGGTCCACCACCAGTCCTCTGTACAGCAATCTGGTGTCTTGAAACCACGGAATGCACCTTCCCCCATATGTCGCTCCACCTCTTCCTGATGTCATCCCGTGTTCTTGGATGCTGTGCCACTGCGTTGACCCTGTTGACGATTCTCCACCATAGCTCCATCTTCCTCACAATGGAGGTGTGCTGCACCTGTGATCCGAAAAGCTGTGGCTCTACCCGGATGATTTCCTCCGCCATGACCCTGAGCTCCTCCTCAGAAAACCTGGGGTGTCTATGAGGTGCCATGATGTGTTGTGGGTGATGTGTGAGGTGCTGTTTGTTGTGATGTGTGGGGGGATGTGTTGGTGTGTGTTGTTTGAGGTGCGTGGATGTTGTATGGGTGATGGTGTTGTGTGTTTGTGGATGCTGGTGTTGTGTTTGCTAATGTCTCTCTCTCTGCTTCTCCCAAAGAATTTGTTGTAAGGGTTTGTGGGTAATGTGGGTGTGTGTTTTATAGTGGTGTGAGTGTGTGGGTGTAGTGTGTGTATGTGTATCAGGTGTGTGTATTTTGAATTGTCCAACGTGGTTGTGTTTTGTAAATGTGTGTGTATCTTGAGCGTGGTGGTGTGTACCGCCAATGGTTTACCACAGTTGAAAGACCGCAGCGTTGATTCGTGGGTCGTGATAGTGTGGACATATTCTTGTTGGCGTGACGGTGTAGGTTTTGGTATCGCCAGTTTATCACTGACCTTTGGTGTGGCGGACTTGTGTTGGTGTCTATAATGTGGCGGATTCCGAGATGTGGGTCGTAATACCTGTAGGGGAATTCTGCCGCCACAATGGTATGTTGGCGGTCTTCAGCACGGAAGAAAGCGGGATTTACCACCATGGTTGTAATGAGGGCCTAAGTCCCCCCACCAAAAGACAGAGCCTGACATTTAAATTTGTTCTTTGAATGCACAGCAAATGTGATGAGATAAGAACAAGATTTACAGGCCTGTTTACAGAAAGGGAGCACTCTGAAGGATACGGTAAATAACGTTTTGGCAAGGGGAGGGACAATCTCAAGCTGCATACCCTAAAACAAATAAAGCCAGCAAATTGAAAGCAACAAAGAATTCATTAACAAGGAAGCACTATGAATGTATTTAAAGTGACAGCCGTGGGATTCTTTGTGGGGAAAGTCCAGTATTTTAGTCCAGTCCATATCTTGCACGTTTGGCCACATCAATCACCCAGGTAGTATGACAAGAAGACCTGGAGTGGTTTCCATGTTGCAGGAAAGGTCTGTACACCAATTCTATCAGTTTGCCACCAGTTCCTTTGGTGTAGAGCTTCTGGCACACCTCTTGTAGGGTTATTGCTGGGTGGCAGACATGAAATAGGGCATTTAATGATTATTTAAGGTGGTTGTAAGTAAAGAGTTGACCGGGGTGAAGATGGTAGTTTGCCACAAGGGTTTGGATATGTAGTAGCTCGCCGTCCAGAAACAAATCCCCCAATTTTAAGATACCTGCAGCATGCCACTGATGGAGTTGCTCTGAGCACAGCTGCCCTTTGCAAGTGGGAAGGCTTAGCAAAGGTAGTGCAGGAGCATAGGATGTCTTCGTGTCAGTGAGTTTACAGGTTCTAGCAAGGCAAGAGAAAGCTGTGCATGATAACCCCGGATGGTGATCTGTAGAATGGTCAGTAGGATACAATGAGCAGTGCATTAAGCCTTTCTTAAAAGTCTTTACTGGTAAACCCCATCTCATGCAGAGAGGTGGGCAGAAAGCCAGCGAGCCACCCAGCGGACCTGTGCAGCTGAATAATAGCATTCTAAGTCAAGAAGACCTAATCCATCCGCATTTACTGGTAGCTTTAGAGTGGAAAGAGCTATCCGGCATGCCACAGCGACCAAATCAGATGTGTGGCATGTCTGAAGAGGGAATGAAGGACAAGCAGGGGAAGGTTTGCAAAATAATACTATCAATGGGGTAGCACACCATCTTCACTAGTGCCATGTGGCCCAATACAGAAAGCAGAAGAGAAGACTAAAAAGCAAAGTGGGTTTGGAGGGACCATGATGCTCTGCTGAGATTTCCATCCTGCAAATCAGTGGGAGAATGGTACATATTAATCACTAGGTATAAAAAGGTAACTGGTTTCCAGTTCAATCTGAGATCTAACTGTATATAAAGGGGAAAACAGTGCCATATATTAAAGAAACACTGATTACATTGTAAATTTTTTACATTTTGATTGTGCAGTTTACATCCTAAATATTTTGAAGATTCTATGTGTACTTGACACTTAGGGATAACCCAGATCACTAGTTTTTCTCAATTTTAAAACCATTTATAGACATGGACAAGTGGGCAATTGCCTTGCACAACCTTGCAAGGGGTCTGGCCCATGCTCACCCTTCACAAGCACGAGCAGCGGACCATTGCACCAGAAGAGTTTGCCAAAGTGGATGGGTGTTGCTTGTTCAACCACTTGACAGTGCCTCTTCTGTTTCTCTCCTGTGTGCAGAGACAACTCCCTGTTATGCCATTAATTGTGTTTGACGAATGACTTTGTGTTTCACCACTGCGCATATTAGTTGTTCAATGTTCATCAGTAGCACATTACATTCTGTATTCAGTTAAGCTGCCTATTGGCTTTAACGTGGCATTAGACATTACATTTGGTCTTTAGGTTAGCTGCCTATTGGCTTTAACATGGCATTAGACATTACATTTTGTATTCAGTTTAGCTGCCTATTGGCTTTAACATGGAGTTTGACATTGCAGTTGAGACATTGCAGATGAGCTGTGTTTTTCCACATGGTTGACCAAGCTGTGTTTTTCGTATTGAATTCACACCAAACCTTAGCTGATAAGAGAGCGTATATTTTGTGTTTACCTCTCTATCCAGTCTGGGAACGAGTGAGATTTGGAGACTTGGCCACTCTCCAAGCTCTTGTTCGGTTCCCACACTGAGCCAGCATTTTTGCTCTAAACGGTGTCCCTGAGCAGCAGCAAGGGGAAATTTTCCAGGACTTCAGTCAGTAGCTGCCTGACCTCCCGTTTGGGTGGAAAATCTCTTTCTCGCAGTTGAACAGGAGTCATCAACTTGCTGACATGAGAAAGATGACAAGCAGTGATAGGCCCTACGGTGATGAAATTTTGATTTTTATTCTTTGCTTTGAAGTTATGCTTTAATATAATCACATGTATTTGCTGGGTACACTGCAATTGAGAAGTACTTTGATATATTTTGCTTTCATTCCTGCGACTACTTTTAAACGTGTGCTTCCAACCTACTAATCTTGTCTCCACAGAACCTCGTGGTGAAGTAATAATAAATGTCTTCTTTAAACTAGAAGTGCATTCCAGAGACGTTTTGTCAGCTCAGTCATAAGATAAGGAAAGCGAAACACTCCACAGGTACCCAATACCTTCCAATAGTCTTGGTGAACCCTGCTTGTCTGATTTTAGGAATTGCCCACCTTGTTCTTCTCTTCCTTATTTATCCACTTCTTAGCAACAACCCTTTGAATCACTTGCTGTGGATCTCCCATTTGATCTCGATTTCATCCTCCTCTTTTATTATCTTTGATTGGTAGTCCGGGCTCCTATTTCTGAGATAAATGTAGAGTCCCAGACATACACTCTAGTGCTGTGAGACTACAGACAAGTTGTGGGTACCTCACATCCTGACATTAGGTGTGAGACTGTAGCCGACACCATCTGCCCTGCCTCTTTAAAAAAAAATAGGTTGAAAGTCCATGGGCGGTTGTGGTAAGCCAGATGTTTTTGTTCAATTTGTTTAAACTAGCATAAGGTTAATTGCCTCATGGTTTCCCAAACTGTTTTCCAGGGGTTTTAAAATGTTCAGAAACATAATCAACATTTTGCTGTTACTTTCTCTTCAAGAAAGATTGGGTAGATTTGAATAGGGGTGATGGCCTTGCCACAGTACTAAAGGGCATTAATTTACTACTGAACAAGGACGTTTTGTGACACCTGAATGTAGCATACCAGGAGGCAATCACAAAAGACCGCAGTGAGTAAATAGCGCTATGTTAAAACAAAGTAAATAAATGCACTGACAACATAGTGGGGCCTGGCCTCTCTTGCGTGTGTCTGTAAAACTGACATTTGTTCTTGAATTTTTGTCCTGAATTTTGACCCTTAATCCTGAATTTTTGTCCTGAATTTTGCCCCTTTGTCCTGAATTTTTTACAGTCCTGTCCAGAATTTACCTCAATGGCAGGTGGTCACCCTAGAGGTGCCCCAGGTACGGCATACCAAGGAAGGGGATAGAGGGAGGAAATCGGCATCCATGAAACTGATGCTGTCTGGTGTGCACCTGCACTTCTTGGAGGACCCCTCCCTTGTAGGCATTCACGGCACTACGAGCAGCAAATCCGTTCCAGAACATCATGGCTGAAAGGAGGGAAGTTGGGGAAAGCATGGAGTGTGGGGAGGTTTAAGAGAGAAGAGGTGGGGGGGACAGGCATTGTTTGGAGGATGATCATTTTGAGGAAGAAGGAGGGGTTTGAAGCAGGGCCGGCTTTTGGGTGGTTTCAGCGGTGCGACCGCACCGGGCGCTGACCTCAGGGGGCGCTGTGTTCAGCAATAACTTCCAGATCTTGTGATTTAAAAGCACCTGCTGAAAAGTTACTTGTGTTTAGCTTTCAATAAACAATTAAAATGTCAAGATACCTCTTGTGATTAATGTTCCTGCTAGAGAGAGAGATGGGAGTTTTGCCTAGTGGCAGCTTTGACTCAACATGAAGTAGCATAGAGGGTTAATATGCCTGCTGCAAAAAACAGAACTATGGGGCATATTTAAGAAAAAACAATTTAGGTTGAAAGTCCATTCGCGGTTGTGGTAAGCCAGATGTTTTTGTTCAATTTGTTTAAACTTGCATAAGGTTAATTACCTCAATGTTTCCCAAACTGTTTTCCAGGGGTTTTAAATTTTTCAGAAACATAATCAAAATGTTGCTGTTACTTTCTCTTCAAGAAAGATTGGGTAGATTTGAATAGGGGTGATGGCCTTGCCACAGTACTGAAGGGCATTAATTTATTACTGAACAAGGACATAACGTGCCACCCGAATGTAGCATACCAGGCGGCAATCACAAAAGACCATAGTGAGTAAATAGCGTTATGTTAAAACAGAGTAAATAAATGCACTGACAACATAGTGGGGCATGGACTCTCTTGCGTGTATCTGTAAAACAGATGTTTGTTCTTGAATTTTTGTCCTGAATTTTGACTCTGTCCTGAATTTTTGTCCTGAATTTTGACCTTTTGTCCTGAATTTTTTACAGTCTAGTGGCAACTTTTTTTGCAGGCGTTAAAAGTGCCGGAAAAAAATGCGCCATTTTTTTTGCCCCCCTAACGGGATGATGCCCCCTTTGCATACATTATGCCTGGCACAGGCATAATGTAGCGCAAAGGGTTAGAAAGTGGCGCAATGCATGCATTGCGCCTCTTTGTGAATATGGTGCAGCGTTTTTGGCCTTCTAGCGCCACATTAGTGTAAAAAAAAAATGACACTAATGTGGCGTTAGAATGGCAATAGAGACTCTTAAATATGCCCTTAGGGCAATGCTTAATTTGTGTTTGTTGTTTCCGGTGCTTATTTTTGAGGGCCAGAGCTTATTTTTCTGCCTCAAGCATTTACTGCGAGAAATAGACACATATGGGAAAGACAGAGGAAGAGAAAAACGAAAAAGCGCCACAATGGGAAAAAGCAGAAATCCGCAAGAGTGAGCTGAAGGGGCAGGGAGTGTCTGTAAATGGATTGAAGAGGGTGAGATGGCTTCAGGATTACGCTGCCTCTGTATTCCGTGTTCACACATTTCATTGCAGCAGCCACGTGTTTAGGAGGAGGGCTTTGTGGACGGTACCTTTTTATTTACAAATTAAGCACTGCCATTTGGGGTATATTTGAAAAATGTGGCGCTTCACACAGTGCTGCGCCACTTTTCTTGCGCCCCCTAGCACCCCCCCTAACGCCACCATGTGTGTGTCATATTTAAAATACAGTGCACCATGGCAGGTAGTTAGGGGACTAGTGTCAGAATTCTATATGCTAGACTGGCGCTTTGCAGGATTAGCATAAAAAATGTTGATGCTAATCCTGCAAAGCACCCAGAGGCCCATTGTAACCAATGGAAGCCTCCTTTTAATGCCTGCTCTGAGCAGGCGTTAAAAGTGCCGGAAAACAAATATGCAAAGAAATCTCTCAGATTTCTTTACACCATTTTCTTGGCCCCCCCTAACTGTGGGATGCCCCCTTTACATACATTATGCCTGGCACAGGCATAATGTAGTGCAAAGGGTTACAAAGTGGCGCAATGCCTGCATTGTGCCACTTTATAAAAATGGCGCAGCGTTTTTTGGCCTTCTAACGCCACATTAGCTTAAAAAAATTACACTAATGTGGTGTTAGAATGTCACTAGGGGCTCTTAAATATGCCCCTATGGGGCATATGTGAAAAAAGTGGCACTGCACACAGTGCTGCACCACTTTTCTTGCGCCCATTAGCGCTCCTCTAACACCACTATGTGTGCGCTGTATTCAAAATACGGCGCTACATGGCGGTAATTAGGGGACTAGTGTCAGAATTTTTTATGCTAGTCCGGTGCTTTGCAGATTTAGCATTAAAAATGTTGATGCTAATCCTGCGAAGCACCCAGAGGCCCATTGCAACCAACAGACGGCGTTTTTGGCCTTGTAACGCCACATTAGCAGAAAAAAACGACGCTAATGTGGCGTTAGAATGGCGCAAGGGGCTCTTAAATATGCCCCTATATTTTATGTGGCTAGCTGAGTGGATTAGTAAAGCCAGCCTTTACAAGTGCTTTAAAACACATGAATGTGTGTGAAAGGGGAGCGATGGAGCAATGAGGGGCACATTTGCCGGGTGGTAGTGAGTGAAACCGAGGAGGAGGTCATGGGGCGCAACAATAATCTGTCGCACAGGGCGCCACCGGTCCTAAAGCCTGCCCTGGTTGGAAGGGTGGTCTTAGGGTGACAATGTGGAAGCAGACTAATAATGGACAGATGGAGAGGAAAACAAAGTGAGTCACGTATGTGAGCAGGAGGTGAAGAGGAGAAAGGCTGGGAGACGGCATGAAGAGGCGAAAAGGATATTAGGGAAAACTACCCTAATGTGATGAAAACAAGTACACGCAATAGGAAGCATGATGAAACGTGCAAGCAATGAGAGGACAAGAAAAGCTGGGAAGAAAGGAGATGCGCCTAGGTGGCAGAGAAAGTCAAAGGCGAGCCACATCAACAGACTTGCCGCGCTTCACAGATCCCTGTGATGTGCTTCCCTCGTCCAGGTTTTTTTTCTTTTTCTGGGGCTTGTAGTCTTGTTTAGAAGTGTATTAATTAGCAGGACTACAAGTCCCAGAATTCAAAGAAAAAAAGAAACAGTGGCCTGGAGCAGCACACAGCGCATGGGGCTGGAAAGCTTGCCAGCTATGCGTGATTAGGTGGTTAAACAGAATACAGTCCGCCGCGACGGTGTCCGCCGTATCTCTAAGGGTGGAAGCGCAGCAAAGAGCGTGTGTGTGCGCGAGTGAGCGCGTGTGTGGGCAGCGGAGGTCCGTCCACAGCGGGGTGCCAGAGGTGGTCTCTTTATTTGTGTGTGGAGGGCACTGCCAGTGAGGGAGCCCCAGTCCCCTCTCTGTACTGCCCATCCCACCTCCCCCATACTCTCCGTAGTGCGGGGAAGGGGGGGGGTATGCAGTGCAGTCCTTCAGTGCTTGCATAAAATAAAATATTGTTTATTTATTGAAGGAGCCCTCTGGATAATCTGCGTAACTCCGGGCCGCGCGCTCCTAAGAGAAGAGACTGGGAGGCTTTCTGACAAGTGATTTTCCATTAACATCTCCTCTCGTACATCTCACTTCCTCTCGACTGTTAAACATTATTTAAACAAGTCTGAAGTGAGGACTGGAAGTGCTGAACATTAAATAATGATATTGTCTGCGCCGCAGCTGTTCGCGGCAGCAGTGACAGCCTTCTCTCCGAAAGTGAGGCACATAGGCCCTAGCAGATGGTGCGAGGGGTCTCGTGCAGCGAGGTGCCTAGTTCAGCGGTTCAAGTCACCGACACCACCAATGCCGCAGGAGCATAGGTGTTTGCCAGATAGGTGTCCGGGCACAAAGGCCCGAATAACCTACACACACCAAGGGCAGATTGGCACAGGTTGGTGCAAAGAGGCAGGGGCATAACAAAAGCTCCTACAGCCCCTGCTGCGCATTCACCCTAAGTCCTTTGAATATTCGTAAGATATTGCAATCTAAGGGGCAGGTGGCGTAACGAAACCTGAGCCCCACCCCCGCAAAGTACCTGGAGGCCCCCCGCCCCCACTCAGGGACCTGTCGCCCGTGCAGTGTTCTGTGCTGAGGGGGGCCCCTGGAGCTCGACCCCCCCTCCGCAACACGGGGGCTGCGGGGCCTTTGTCAGGCCACTGCTATGAGGACCCTCACCACATTCTGCAGGAAGGCCCCTTATATATAAATGGTGCAGCAGGTGTAGCAGCACCGGGGCCTAGGCTGTGAAGAGGCCTTCTGCACCGATTATGTTTTTACCACTCAGAATGGGAATGAGGTGGGCATTTTCCATTCTTGTATTAGGGCCTGTGCACTCTTGCTATGTTACTGCTTCCCCTGAATCGTGGTATCTGGGCCGGGCTTCTTCGCCCACACATACCTAAGCTGGGTAGTGTGGGGGACCTAGGTCCTCATGCTACTAATCAAGGTGACATGGACACATATTGAGGGTGCATTTAACTTGCCTGGGGCACGTGCCCCCGGCCCTTTTTGTATTAGCAGGGTCACCTGACTGGTGACGCCCGTGATGGATGGGTGTTGGGTGAGTGTACAAGCCAGCCCTCAGCAGAGTGGCTGGTGGAAACACTGGAACGTGTCCAGCAGGACACTACAGATAGGTGGGTGCCAAGAGGGGTCTCCAGCAGAGAGGAGACTGAGCCCAGCAGCCTGAGTTACCCACAAATACAGCCAGGGTGGGTGTAGTTGGGTTCCATGCAGGGGGGTCCATGTCCAGGGACCTGTCACCCACAAACACCAGGGCCAGAGTAGGTTGTAGGCAGATGAACAGATTTTGAAAACCAAAAACTCTGTCACATAGCTCATTCACTCCTGCATTCAGTATCCTCTAGAAGGTCCAGCACGGGACAACCAGTCTCTACATCACTCAATCTTTGGCCCACCCGTTGTCCCCTACAACCCTGCAATGGCAGCTGTAGTGTTATGGAAGGGCCATGCAAATGTGCTAACATGCTACGAATCTCAGCAGTCCAGCACCAGTGTCCCCCTGATCCTCTGCCAATCACTGTCCTTCCATGAACTCACAACTAGCATCCGCTCGCTCACTCACTTACTCTCCCATTCCAGTCATACATACCCGATGTGTTTCCATAAACATATAGCACACACTCACTCAGCCGCAACCTCTTCCATTGCAGTCATACACACTAGACTTAGTACAGCCTGAAGTAAGAGCTTGTCCCTGTTAAAGCTATCCCACCGACAGACGTCTGCATCCTGTATTGTATTGTATTGTAATAGTATTTATATAGCGCTTACTACCCCTGACGAGGCGTCAAAGCGCTTTTTGGCGAGTAGCACGCTACTCTGGAACCCAACAAGAATTAGTGGTGGATTAGTATAGGGAAATAAGAGTACAGTTTTAGTATTATTATGAGTGCATTTGAGCCGTGGATATGAGAGTTTGTTAGTTAGATTGACTGGAGTAATGGAGGGGTGGAGGAGGAAAGAATCCAGAAGTGTTAATTGGGAGTTTATGGTAATAGGATTTAGGCTTGGGATGAGTAAAGGGAGGATGGAGGAGGGAAGAGTCTGTGGAAGGGGTTAGGGAGATCATAGTAGCAGGGTGAGAATAATGAGGGAGAATATAGTAGGGTTGTTTGGGAGATCATGCTAGTAAAGTGAGGTTTTGTGGGTTAGATGTGGAAGCGGAGGGAATATCTTAGGCAGAGTTATTTAGACGAAAGTAGTAGAAAGGATTTGGGATGAGTCAGAGTGGGAATGGAGGATAGATTGACAGAGACATGACATATGGTGATGGGGCACTTAACTGTATAATCTTTCTCCACATAAAGGCTCAGGTAGAAGGCAAGCTAAAGCAGTTAGAAGCAGCAGGATAAAAAAAAAAAAAAAGGGAAAATGGCTGGTCCAACTCCCTGGATGTCCCCAATCATTGCGGTGTGCAAGCTAAGTATATGCAGACACCGCCAGATTACTATAGACATGGAAATGCTGAATAAGGCGATCAAGAGAACGCCATTTACCACCCACTGCTGACAGACCACAAGCATCCATAGATAAGGATCTGAGCCACAATCTGACACCTCCAAGGCAGGTGCAGCGAAAAAAGGTTAACTTCTTGTTTTTCCTACATCACATGTGTGCTGCATTTCACAGCACACATGCGAAGCCTGTGTCACCCACATGTCTATAATGTGCCCAAACATTTACTTCAGCCACAGCTAGGCTAAGAGCAAAAGGGCCTGTGGCATTCCCTAATCAGCAAACACAGAAGGAGAAAGGAAGATGCTTGCAATAAGTGTAACCACTGGTGATCACTCAGATTAGCATTACAACCTATTATTCTTTTGCACACAATGCCACCTCAGATTAGTCCCAGCCATATGCAAATAAGTCTTGATCTTGCTCCAGTAGGAATTGTCCAGACAGAATTGCCAAGCCAGGTCCTCTCTGAACAAGAACACAAGCAGCCTGAAACTGCTTTCACCCTGATTTGAGCTCTTCAGCAAGGTGTAGCTTGGTTCCAGTAGCACAGTGAGAAAGGGAACCACGAATGAGCATACCCATGTCCACTTAGGGCAGTACATCAAATCCTCAAACAGTGATAAGATGCTGCATGCAATAAGTCTAAGCACTGGCAATTGCCCAGGGTAGCATTCCAAATCATCCTTCATCTACCCACAATGCCACCTCAGATTAGACCCAGAAATCAGTCTTGACCATGCTCCAATAAGAACAGGCCAGCCCGAACTGCCAAGGTAGGACCTCTCTGAACCGAAGCACAAGCAACTCAAGAACTGTTTGGCCATGATTGGGGCTTTCCAGTCAAGTGGAGCTTGATTCCAGTGGCACAGTGAGCAAGGGGCACATGTCTGGGCATACCCTTAGCCATACTGGGCAGTATGTCAAATAGACAAAAGGTGATGGGAGGATGCTTGCAATAAGTTTAACCACTGACATTCACTTAAGGTAGCATTCCAACCCATTACTCTTTTGGCCACCATACCACCTCAGAGTAGACCCAGCCATATGCAAATCCGTCTTGGCCATGCTCCAATAGGAACAGTCCAGCCTGAACTGCCAAGCCAGGTCCTCTTTGAAGTAGAACACAAGCAACCCAAGACCAGTTTCACCTTGATTGGGGCTATTCAGTCAGGCATAGCTTGATTCCAGTGGCAAGTGAGCACAAGACACACATGTAGGCATACTCTTGGCCACTTAGGACAGTACATCACACACACAAAAAGCGATAAGAGGATGCTTGCAATAAGTCTAACCACTGGCAATAGCTCAGGGAAGCATTTCAACCCATCAAAGCAACATTCTGGGCAAACTTGGGTGACATTTTGAGCATGTGAGACCCATTACAGGCACCACAGAACTAGGTGAATGCAAGAACCAAGTCTGTAGAACCCAGGAGAATGCACTTTCACAAACTTTGACCCCTCTGTGCTAAGGGGAGTAGCTGCCAATGGTGCAGCAGGTGCAGTGGCACCAGGGTTTAGAGGTTTCAGGGTCCACTGCACCCAAGTTATGATTGTCTTTTACTCCCTAACCATGTATAGGGAAAGCATTCATCTGCTTTCGTTAAGGTCGATTGTGCCCTTTCTACACTACTGTCTACTCTCTCAGAAGAGAGAGCAGCTGGGGAAAACAAACATTTCCAAGCTCTCCCAACCTCCACCTCTGTATTCAGCTGTATCAGAGAGGCAAAGGTAACTTATGGCTAAATGATAGGTGTGACCCTAGTCACAGATGGGGAAGGCAGAGAAGGCCGTCTCCTGCCTCCCAGAGTTCTCTCTTGCCTGGCCTACTATCATGTAGTAAGTTACTAAGTAGCATAGCCCTGATTCCGTTCACCATCAACTCCCCACTTCTGCCTCCTTCCTTCCCATGCCACCAGCCTCCCTCCCTGCTTGCTGGTCAGACGTTTCAGGCAGCACGCTTCATACAAAAAGCTATTTACTCATTCCCCTCATGTTGCTCCCTCATTTTTTCTGTCCAGGTTAATTTTTTAGGTTGAGCGCGCAAGCGCTTTGAATGTTGTAAGTATTGTGGGCTTTTAACCAAGACAATCGCATGCCCATCACTTTCACTCATTCATGAGCTTGCCTTTCAAAAATCCTTTATCATCATTGGTAAATGCTTTACGCTTGTCCCTCCTTGGGGCAGTTTTGTTACCGCCTTGCAGACTGCCCCTGTTACATGGATAATTGCATGACTGCTGATATGTTTGACTGCGAGTGAACCTCTTTTTCTTTTTTTGTCTCTCCTTCACGCTCATGACAGCCATGGCGCTTTGAATCGGGTCACTTATGTCAACTGTTTTAATTTTCAATTTAAGTGGCGAGAAAAGTCCAGTTAGGAATTTACAACGCTAATAGCTCTAACCTGAGCAAATGCAAGACCCACTGCATTGCAAATGCTTGCTCTTTTATGGCTCTCCTTCCCTCTCAGCTCATTGAGGGGAGTTTACAATGACGTACATCATTATACACACGTCCAGCACAGCATAACAAAGATGAGAGTTGGATTAGGGAATGAGTGGGTGGAAGAGAAAAGTGTTAAATGGGGTTTGGGGGTGTCACGACCCAGTGTTCTGAGTTATACACAAACACCTAGGCCGGAGTGAGGAGTAGCTGGATAGGTGGTGGCTGAGAGAGGCTTTAAGCAGCACAGTGTCTGGCTTAGGGGCCTGAGCCCCACTCCCCCATTTACACATAGGCCATAGTGGGAGAATGGCGCTGCACCCTAGAAGGGGTTCACTCATGGAGGTGTCTGGGGCAAGGTGGGAGAGCCAGACATAGGCTGGAAAGGGAAAATGGTGTGAGCTTCGAACACTGCCTCTGTCGGATCTTGGGTGTCTATGATAAGCCTGTGTCCCAGCGAACCAAAACGCTGAGGAAGAAATAAGCAATAGTGAGGCACCCTAGGGGTTTTATGCAGGGTCAAGGGTGTTGCACAGACCTATGCAGTGCAGGGCTGCCCTCTGAGGAGGACGCCATCTGGATTTTATGTCTGTAAGAAAACCACCCTAACAAAATGTTGGGGAAGATTACCAAATTATGCAAAAGGCACCACCATTTTGCATTACGCCTCCCGACAGCAATCCCACTACATGTGTGGGTGGTTGTGCATTTTCAGAGTCTGTGTCAACGACAAAGAGAACAGAGGAGTGTCCTGATGACGCCAGGCTATCTCCCTGTGATGCCTGGGGCTCTCAGGATTGGATCTTAGAGTCTAAGGCACCCCACGCTACTAAGCTTACATAGGAAACAGGAGTAGGTCCAGCCAGGAGAGCATGGGGTCGGAAGGTAAATTAGTTAAGGAGATCAGGGCAGCCTCTGTGGGATGGGGGCTTCATGGGGACCAGATTTATGGCCCCCTTGATTTTGAGCCCAGAGTAATTCCAGTGGACCGTTACACGCTTTCAGCAATATACATATGGTAAATCCTAGGCTTACGTATTGCAATGATGGAGCTTGCGCGTCTGGGTGCAGCAGGCATGTAGATCACTGCTTCATGCGTTATGCTGCTTTACAAATGCTGATAGGCAGAAAATTATGGATGGGAGGCAGTGAAATATCACAGTATATTTCACTGCGGAGCTCAGCAGCCATAAACCGAGACCAGAGGGTTGAGTGCTGTGTGAGCAGTAGATCCCCAAGAGTGAAATATACCCATAAATTTCACTCGTCAGTGCAAGTATTCTTGTTTTAATTGTCTTCAAGTGCTCATTGGAAATAGCACAGAGAGAAGCATTGACACACACAAGCACAAATTTACTCCTCCTGGTATATCACCTACACCCCTCCCTCTTCATCCCCCTATCATTCAACCCCCCTTCGCTTTCTATGGGGCAGCATCTCAAGTAATGACAGAGGGCCAGATTTAGAGATTTGCGAATGGGATACTCCATCGCAAATGTGATTGATATCCCATCCGTACGATTACAAGTGCATTATAGAGCACGGAACTGCAAATATAGGAGGGATGAAACATCTATCATGTGTGTGACAGAGCATCCTGTCCACCAAACTCTACATCAGGCCGTAAATACCCAGCAGAGGGCACAAGCATCGTCTCAGCAGTCATGCTGAAGGACATGATGAGGCAGGCAGTGTTTGGAACTAGCAGAAATGACATCCTGAACCTTTCAATATCCGATAATATCAGACGGTTGTATCCTTGTCCCTTCATTTGCCTTTTAGCAGCCTCATATTTGCTTCGGAATGGTTGAGGAATGGGCAAGGAGAAGAAACTTTAGAAATGACAAAGACATTGTGGAGTCCTCTTTACCTTCTGTTCCTGCCAATGGCTTTTGGCATCTGAGAAGAGGGTTGACAAGGACAGTACCATGGGTCTTCATAAATGATGCTGATGTAGCTACAAGCCCTGTCCACGCTGTGGCATCCCCTTTCTGCAATGAAGCAATATATGGAGATGAGGGAAGGAGCCAGAGAAGACCAGCATTCCCCATCTACCACCAAAAAAGCAACAGCTTGGAGCACTGGCTGATGTAGTCCTGTGGGCATTTCACTCAAGCAGACCTGCGCTATTGTCTTTCATGACAGTTTGAAGATGGGGCCTTTGTATTCCGGAAGGAGTCCCAATGACCATGGGAGACGACAGAAGCAGGTATGGATTTGCAAATTACTCACCATGAGGGAGAGTCAGGGCCAGCTACTGTCTGACATTGCATGTGACAATGTGAGATCAGCAGCACTGGCAGCAGCTTCTGCAGTGGGATCCAGGAGAAAAGTTCAGTCACTGAATGTGGATGCAGTGCAGAAGTCTTTCCGGACCCCTTTGCCCCCCAGTTAGGAAAGATGGTGAAGCAGGCACCTGTAGTGGGAAAGCTTACATTTCCTGTTCAAAGAGTCAGGCTTAATCAGAGAAGATTGAACCTTCGAAGTTTATTACACCCAGTTATCATGCAACTGACCATCACCATCCATAGAGTAAGATCAAAAGGGCGCAGTGTTGGTGAAAGACCACCAGGCAGTTCCTTCACAGCAGCTTTCTCAGCATCCTGACTAGTCTCACCTCCCGCCTTCCAGTGGCCCAAGCTGGCCAAGGAATACCAGGTAGGATTGATCCATGTTATGGCCCCACCTGAGATTCAGTTTTCAACTGATGGTTCTTGGAGGTGATGCTTTAAAATTCCCTGGTCTTCTCCATTTACTGAAGTGGCGCAAACCTTTCTCCCAAGAAAGACCTTCTCTAATGAACTAGGAGAGACCAAAAATGTTGTTGTAACAATAAGCATGGGACACAGTGACACTGGGCCATTAAGATACTGACACCGAGACGCAGTAGCACATGGGAGACCACACGGAGACACTGGGACTGAGAAAAACCGACAGAAGAACACAGTGACACCTTGCCAGGGACACAGTGACACTGGGACAAGTTGACTCGGCCAAAGACACACTGACACTGGGGCATAGTAACTCAGCTTCATGTACACTGACAGTGGGACACAGTTACTCTGGACGGGGACACAATGACATTACTAGGGAAATACTAATAGTGGGACGGAGAAAAACTGACATGGGATGCACTGACACTGGGATGAAGAAAATTGCGAAATACGTGGCTCTTGACTAGTTCTTAGAAACAGAAAAGTTGCAGGAGCATGGGACAACTATGAAACATGGGGATCACCTAAATGCAAGTAGGAAACTTGGCCCTTACAGAATATCTAGAAAGCAAACTGTAGCCTACCTACCACTCAGCAGGACAGGCCTCTGCTGTGCTCACGCTGGTTAATCTTTGTTTCATATTATCCACTTCTCAATGTAGATTTTACATTTACTTAATATCGATTCAGAAAGGGCTCACATATGAAAGAATTGTTTTTCTCAAACTTGCATCTGGTACCTCAGCCCATGAGTACTGCATCTATCCTAGGTTCAATATCCGACACCACGTTTCTCCTGGTCTATGAAATTATCAGTGCACGGTGCTCCAAAGGGCAATCTACGCGTGTGTACAGGATGCACCCTCACAACAAAACACACTACTAGAAGAACCCTTCAGATTACAGCAAGAAATGATAATTATGAGGAAAACGTGCATCATCCGTGAAATTGACTCTTCTGTGGCACATAAAATACTTCGTGGACAATGTGGAAATGGGTATAAGGAGGCACACACGTACGACCAACAGCAGTGCTGTTTTTAGCATGAAATAACGTCACTTAAAAAAGGGCTGCTTGACTGGTTGAAAATCCAAAGTGGGATCACAGGCAAACGTTTCACTGGGAGGAAAAGCAGCAAAGCATAATTGTACGAGATCAGAAGAAGACAGGTGCTCAGAAGAAATTGTACTATGAGGCTTAACTGGGTTTTCCACAGTGGCAGAAAATCACGCATCGCTATGGAAGGTCCAGACCAAGCTTGGAAGGAGCTCTGACAAACACTTGAAAAAGAAGATGAAATGCAGTACTTAGGTTTCACTAGACGACATAGCTGCTGCAAACTGAGTGAACGATCGATCTTTAAGTATCCAGATAACATATGCTGTAAAAGAAACAAACACATCTCAAAATGTGGCCAGTGCTTGTACACTGGGGAACTGATTAGTCACTCTACAATATGTGGCAGAGCCTTTCTAAAAAAAAATATATATGCAAGATGGAGGGAACCTGTCCAGAGGTATGGGGGCCAAGATCTGCTCTTGGGCTGTAACTCTAGGACAGGACAAAATAATACAAGCATTTGCAATGTAACGGGTCTCGCGTTTGCTCATGTTAGAGCTGATAGCATTGTAAACTCCTAACCCGACTTTTCACCTATCGGGCAAAAGTGCATTTATATACGTAACCCGAAAAAGTGCAATTAACTATGTAAAGAGCTCGACTTCTGCCAAGCGAGATCGCGCTCGTAAATTAGAGAAAAAGAAGTCCACGAGCCCGATGGAAAACAGCAAGCCTCGCATGTTTTCTATACTTGGTCGCTGCGCTCGAGGAGGGCTAGCCACCGGAAAAGGCATGACGTATGCGTGCCTTCGACTAATGAAAGCAAGCAGATTTTATTAGGCAAGCCCACGAACCAATAAAAAACACTGACGTGACGTTGACAGGGCTCCGAGCCCTTTTCTGAACACTAAAGAGTCTCGCTGCGATACGCATGTGCGAACGCATGCAATGCATGCTCGACCCTAAAAACGAGCCTCTGTGGCTCTCTGGGCCAGCGCCTTGAGCATACACATTGCAAATGGATCTTGAGATCTGGCTTTATTGTCAGTGAGCACCCAAAATAGCCATGAGTCCCCCCCCAGAACATGCAATTATAGGACGCTGTACACTCTGCCCTAAATCCATGGAGAAGAAGTTGGGAAAAGAGGCAATGTACAAGAGACCCAAGCATTCACCCTCAATAAAATCTCCAAATAACATGAGATGTAGGGGCGGCCATGGTGAAGACCTCTTTCTCTTCACCACTCTTGGTGGAGGAAACGTATACTGAACCAACTACCACCCAATGTTTCACAAAATATAAACGACTATTTATTCAGTTGTGGTAGGGCAGCCATATGAAGATCCACCACCCTGGAGACCTCTGTGTGGAGACCTCTGTGTCTTTTATTCCATATATGGAAAGAAGAAAAGAATCCAAAAAGAAATCCTCAATAAAAGCATCAACTACTGTCTCTGCGGCCAATATTTATCCATTTTAAACAGATACAGTAAGGAAAGATGGGAAGGAATTACTGAGTTGTTTGCCTCATAATCACAAGGGAAACATGAAGAAGGCAAGAGCATTATGAGTGACAGCCATCTGGTGCTGGTAAAAAATACTCAAGACTCCTTCAATTTGTCAATATTTCTGTGCTACGAATTTCCCCCCTAAAACAAACATGATATTACTTTTAAGGACCTCTCTTTGAAAGAAGGTTGGGTGAAATGTTCTCATCCATGGTAACCTACAGAGACACAGCCAACATAATGAGATTCTACCTGCAAAAGGCCTTATATCACGCTAAAAGCTGCTAACGGAGATCAAATAATATGAAGCATTACTTTTCTTCGTACCACAACTGCAAATTATCCCATTCCTCCTCCATGTATCAGAACTAACACAGTTAAAGCCTTGCAAAGGCCAGGACGGACTCTGAGGCCCCATTGACCAAAATATAGCTCTATACCTTTTCACTTGTCCCTGATACCTCGATTGGCGAGAAGACTCAAGGCCTTCAGTTGTGAATTGATTTTAGTTTCAGCATACATCTTTGCTAAGACAAACATAGTACCCAGTAGGCCACCACATGTTATTTTAACTGTCATTCAAAGTGAAGGCACACCCATCATTACTTACCTGTGGCAGTGGCCTGTGCGTCATAAACATCTAGGTTCTTGCAGCTTGTTAGCCTGGCTCCTGCTATCCTATCGTACGGGCCTGGAGACCTCAGTCGTGACTGTATGATGATGTTAAACTATCTGTTCCACAAGACAAACATGTAAAAAAAAAATGGAAGAGATGTTTATCCTAGTATTCTTGCAAAGGTTGAATTCGCTGCAAGCATTGACTCATCACTTGTTGCCATACTTCCTTCATCTGCCAAAATGTAATTTAGTTACCGTACATTAAAGGTCATCTTTCAGCTTGTTCCACGGACTGAAGGTAACTTAGGGGCCATCCCTATTTTTGTTTCTTAATACAATACAGAGCATTCTGAATAACCTGCCAAAAGTATCCTCCTGTAAGTTGTGCTGCGCCAACAACTGGGGGGGGTGGGGGAGGGGGAATCAGTTTTAGCTAAAGGATCAGTGAAATAGTCTTACATGTGAGCCAGTCATGAAGATTTTCAAGGCAAAAGACTCATGAGGAGCTCACACAAAGAACATTCCCAAGGTGGCAATGGGCTCTTACGTTTGTGGGTTTGTGTCGTTACTTTTCATTCCCATTCTGTCTACCCCTGCAGAAAAAAAACACTTTATAATTAAACATAAAGGTAGTTTTATGTTTCTACTTAATGAAATTCGAACAGTTCCGGAAGACAGGTCGCTTTATTGTCGCTTATGAAACTTCAGTTAGAGGAAAGTCCCAGTCCAAACAGGCTATTGGGATATGGAATATTGATGCATTAGACTCCAATACCAGAGAGCAAACAGGATCCTACTAAAAAAAGCCATGGGTCCCTCTAGTAAGTGTGTGATTGCAAGTGCTGCTCGCCAAGTAAAAATATTCTTTCAGGCACATTGCAAGGCAGCGTCCACAAGTTCGGTGTCACATTGGATGCCATTTAGGCCCCAACAGGGCCCCAAAGGAGGAAGTACCTTTGCCCTTCCCACAAAGACCAGTCAAAATTGTGAGTTAACAGCCCCTTTGTTCAGAAACACAGCGCACTCGGATGCTTTTTGTCATCAGTGGGACACATGGGTAATTTGCATCATGAGACAAAGGTTTGACGGATCATACTGAAATCTACTAACAGTCTTCTACTTAGAGACTCCACGAGATAACAAAATCCCCCTGCCGATATACATTCTCTCTTCAATGGCACAAACAAGATAAAAATGACAGAATAACACGATATCAAGAGAAACGTCGACTGTTGAAAATGCATTAGCATTTGCTTCCATCACAATTGTGCTGTTCTATCAGGTAGTCAGGCACCTGGATTTCCTTGCTTTTACTAGATGTCACCCAACATCCCCATTTGCCTTTGCCATCGGCGTATTATGAGCTGCTGTGGAAATTAGAGTGATTTTCTCTCTGTACTTACTCCACAGACATAATGCTTTGCAAATTCATCATTAGAACTTTGAGCCCAGAATGTGCGCTATGCAGGCGTACGTTGTGAGCTTCATCTGCCGAGCTTGCTATGGTGAGGGACACATACAGCATAGCCCCAAAACACCAATAAAGTAAACCATAGAGTTGTTTGTGTGGGCTGATGACTTAAAGGCGGAGACATGTCTCATTTCCTTATACTGGTTCACATCCATAACGTCACAGATTATTTTTAAAATGGTTAATATGGTATGCTGCCCAGTGGAATTCAAATGGATTCAACAAAAGTTGGCAGAAACAATGTCTTCCATGACAGCAGAATACTCACCACCTTTATTGTTGGTTTGGCAATAATGCACGGATTAGAGGTATGTACAGCTTTGGGCGTTGACCCGTCTGTGCCTTCAGTGAAGGTCCCATGAAGCTAAAACATGACTTGGGCAGTTGTATTCCTTAGCATTTCACAGTGGGTTGTTACTTCTAAGGTGTGTCACATTTATGTACTCTAGGGATTAGGTAAAGTTGAGAAACTTTGACCATTGTAAAGAAGGGCATATTTCCTAACTTTGCCCAATAATTTCACTTTCACCCAGTCCACTGGGTGTGGTCGACTGTCCTGCACAAAATGCCTGGCACTTCAACTTCAAACTGCTAGAAAATGTGTTTTCCTTTTTTCAGTCAGGACAAACCTAACAAATAATGCTCACACTGCAGGGCTCCACGCACCAGGGATTGTAACCTCAGCACCTATGACAACTTGGCACTCTCTTTATCACAGAAACATGGTTCACCTTTACCTCATCGTACATTAGAGTCAAGCTTCCTCCCACAGGTTTCAGCATCCATTGTGTGGGCTGTGCACATAATAACAGGCCTCACTGTCCTCCATAAGTCTTCCTGGTACTTTACCCTAGACAAACAAGTAATGCTGAACTCCAAAGAGCTCAACTCACTTTCTGTAACTCAGACCACCACCTTCCATCTCATATACAGGCCTCCTGGGCAGAATAAGGACTTCGGTGAGGAAATTCTCAAACCCATTTGTCACCTTGTCCATCCAACATGCACATGCCACCTTTTTGGGTGACTTGATCCTACAAGACCACATAAGCAGGGGCGGCTCCTCTGCTAAGGCAGAGGAGCATCGCTTCCCCACCCCCACCAGCAGCTGCAAAACTTTTACAAGAAAACGACAATAAACTATGTTTATTATCATTTTCTTGTAAAAGGGGTGGGGCCACGGACAATGACAAGGACTGAGTGGGAGTGTACAGCACTCTCCCTCAGTGTGCATGTATGTTTTGCCGGCCGTCTCGGAACACTTCGGGCCGAGGGGGCCTCAGGAAAAGTTATCTACAGTTCTTGCGCAACTTTCTCTAGCCTAGCATAGTGGAGAAAGCTTCCTGGGCGTATTGAAAGGAGATAAACTGCTCTCCAGGGTACAAGTCTCCTGCTATCTGACATCCCCCTGCCCTCCACCATTCCACATTCCATGGACGTGTCAGCGTCCTTGCCCGAAAGGCATCTAGGTCCCATAACCGTAGTTCCCTGGCAAAGGGAGCCGCCTCAATAACCCTCCTTACTACCTTCTCCCAGACCCCAGCTGTGTGCTTAACCAGGTAAGGCAGGGATTGCACTGATCTACCTCCCTGCATCAGTATTCTGGGCAGTGTGTCCCCACCCTGCTGGGTTCCCAGGAGTCTCTTCTCCCAATTATCCGTGTCGGTTAACCACCTAGCAGCATATTGCAGATGGACTGCATAATAGTAGTATTGTATATCTGGGATGGCAAGTCCTCCTTCCTCTAGATCCCTACCAAGGATGTCCGGGGACTACTCTGCTGCATTTACCTGCCCATATCAAGGATACCATTAGAGTGTCCAATAGTTGATAAAAATCGGGCTTCTAATGAAACAGGGAGTTCTGAATCAGATATAAGCACAGTGGGAGAAAGACCATCTTCGCTATTGCCACTCTACCCATTATTGACAGCGGGAGCCTATTCCAAAACTCTATAGAGCCCTCAAGTCCCTTTAGCACCATATCCACATTCCTAAGCTTGTGTTCTACCTCTGTGCGTGTGACCCAGATCCCCAGGTATCGAAACTCCCCAATCTCCCAAGGGAGCCCCACTGGTGGCAATTGGGTCTTTGGTCCCCCTGTCACTTCCCCTAATGGGAACAAAATTGATTTGCGCATGTTGATGCAGAGGCCGGATACCTTTTCAAATGTGGTCAGTAATTGTATAAGCAGAGGGACTGCCTCCGCTGGGGACTGGACATACACCAGAGCGTCATCTGCATACAATGATACTATGTGTGAGGTCTTGCCCACTTAAATTCCTCAAAGACCCATGTCCCTCTGCAGCAGTATAGCCAAGGGACTCAATTGCAAGTGCAAAAAGGAGGTGTGAAATGGGGCACCCCTGACGAGTTCCCAACCCAACCATCTAGGGCTCGGATAGGATCCCACTCACCCTAACCCATATGATGAGTCCAGTATATATTAACTGTGTCCATGCACAGAATCTAGGTCCAAACCCCATACCTTTTAATGCAGCCAGTAGGTATCCCCAATCTACTGTATCAAATGCTTTTTCTAAATCTACGGAGACCAGAACTAGCTCCTCCTTGCAGGCCGCAGTTTCGTACATGACGTGCTAGCCTGTGCGCACTATATTTGGTACTGCGAGCCAGCATAAAGCCACACTGGTCCTCATGCATCAGATATCGGACCACAATCTGCAACCTAGAGGCCAAATGTTTGCACAAGATTTTAATATCTGAATTGAGCATGGCGAGTGGCTGATAAGAGGAGGGGTCGGTTGGGTCCTTCCCGGGCTTTAAGCATTAAACACACAATCCCCTCACGCAAAGTCTCGGGCAAGCACACTCTCTCCCAGGCTTCTAAAAAAACCTCTAATAATTGCTCTCTAATTAATGATGAATATGTCTGGAAAACCGGACGCTTGGATCTATTAAGTGCCCTGGTAGTGGTTCCCAGCTCTTCTATTGTGATTTCCTCCTCTAAATCCTGTGCTTGATCCAGGTGTAGCTGGGGAAGTCTGACTCCCGCCAGAAACCTGTCTCTCCTCCTCTCAGCATACTGGGGGCCTGCATGGTATACCCTCTTGAAATTGTCCAAAAAGGTAGCCAGAATATCCCATCACCTAGTCTGTGGTTCACCATGTATATTATTTATATGTAGTATGGGAGATATCTCTGTTTCATGCCTGAGAATCCATGCCAGGACTTTGCCTGATTTATCCCCTTCCTAATTCAGATGCTCACAATATGTTTTCAGACCTAACTTATCTAAGGCTTTTCATGTGCCATTCAGTTCCCTGCACACTCTCATCATTGCTGCACACACCTCAGCCAAGGTCGCCTCACCTCACTGAAGGTCTGCCAACCTCTGCTCCTGCCCCTTGAGATCCGCTACTAACCTCCGTCGCACCTCAAAGACTGTGCTCATACATTCTCCTTTCATCACTCCCTTTAGGGCCTCCCACTTGACTGCTCTGGTATCCATAGTACCGCAATTCTCAGTCACAGAATTTTGAAGGGAAGTTGCCAGGCTTTTCTGACAGGTAGCATCAGTCAGGAGGTTAGCAGGCATCCACCAGGTCCCCCGTCTCCCCGGTGTGTCTCCCCTCTGGATTGTCAACAATACTGGGGCATGATCTGAAAGAAACAGCCCCAGATGCCTCACTGCAACAAATCTGGAGTGGTCCATGCCTCATATCAGGAACCTAGTGAGGCAGATATAGGTGTTATGTGTGAGTGAGTGACAGGTGAATTCCCGGCGTCCCGGGTATAGAGTCTGCCAACTATCTATCAGGCCCAGATTAGTCATTGCTGTCTTCAGTGTCCTCACCATCAGTGGTGTGGAACCCTAGCTGGGCAGACGCCAATCCTTCTCGCCATTCAGCCTACAGCTAAAATCTCCTGCCCAGAGTATGGGCGATCCCACCCCATACTCTAGTAGTCCCTGCCTTTTACTATAGAATTGAAGGCATCAATATTTGGAGCATTGAAATTCAAGATGATGATTTCCCATCCATCTAGGGTGCCCTGTAACAACAAATAGCTCCCCTTCATATCCATTTCACTGTAAGTGTGTCTGAAGTGGATGCCCAAGGCTACCCATAAAACACTTCCCAACGATTGCCCATGCAGTCCATCCCAGTCAGTGTTCCCTACGCAAGGGAACCAATGTGTCTGCTATAGCTCAGCACTGAGAGAACAAACCAAAACCCCCCAACAATGGCGTCACAACTCAAATGAACAGTCTTAACACCCACTACCCCGGATAAACAGCAAAATACCAAGTTGCTGTGCTGTTAATCCAATACTGTTCCTGCTGCCAGGACCTTCAGCCTACCCCTTTCCTCCCCAACCATTTCCTATGCTAATCAGTGGAGAGGAATCCCTGAAACCCCCAGCACAGCATGTAATGTCAACAGACAAAAAGAGAAGGGTTGGGGGAAGGAAAACAAAATGCAGTACTCTGAATTGGTCTCAATCCCCCAACCCTTTATATAAATTAGCAGTAACTGTTAGTTGACCCCACACTGTGTCATGACACCAGGACAACATTTCAGGCTACAGATTCAGTTTGTGATGGCGGGCTCTCCAAACTCTTCTCCACTCCCATCTTCTCCACTGATCCTCCGGCTGAGTCCAGCACCAAGGTGCCATCTTCCTGAATGAGTACTCCTGGGGGGCTCTCCGCTGTAAGAGATTGCCCGCTACCAATTTCGGGGTCCATTTTGATCCAGGAGGCCCTTTCAGAATCCCCGTCCCTTCTGGATCTGGTCCCCTCAGTCCTGGAGCCATCCCGGGACACCTTGTCCCAGATCTCCAGCCACCTGCAGACATCCTCAGGGTGGTCAAAAAAATGTGAGTTGCCCCGGAGATCACCCACAAGCTGAAGGGGTACAGCAGCATGTAGCAGATGCCCATGACACGCTATTTGTCCTTGCCTTCAAGGAATTTCTTTCAAGCTCCCTGCCCTTTTGTGGTGTTGTGCGGATAAGTAAATAGCTTTTGGTTCTCAAACCTTGTGGTGTCTGTTTCACTGTCGACGCACAGGATACAATCCCTGTCTTTATAAGTCAGGATAAGGGCTGTGATGGCCCTCTGCGGCACACAAGGGTAGGGCGGCGCTACCAGTGGGCTATGCGCTCCCTCCACTGTGAATCCACTTGGGTTCAAAATGTCATGGATCCACAGCTCAACTAATTGGTTGGTGGCCCCTTTCTCAGCTCGTTCCGGAAAGCCAAATAGTCTGATGTTGTTGCTGAGTGACCTGCCTGCTGCATTCTCCACCAGAATGTTCTTATGCAGGGGGACCACCTCAGACTGGAGTTCCTCTATGGAGTCTTCTGCCACTTGGACTTTGCCAGACACCTTGTGAAAGTCTGTGTGCAGTAGGTTGACTTCAAGGGCCATGGTTTTAATCTTCATTTCTAATGATGGCAGCTAGCAGGACCGCCCTTGATGGTTCTCCATCTGTGGTGTCAGAATCTTGGTCCCCCTTGCCCGCGGTTTGGCGAGTATTGCGTTGTGTAGATGTTGTCGGGGTCTTGTAGTGCTCTATTGTGTTCCCTTACGGGGCTGGAATTTCTTCCCCATTCCGTAGCCCCAAGTGCCCAGAAGAGGGAACCAACCCAATGGGGTGTGAGGTAGGCTCAGTACAATTGGGTTGTCGACACATCCATAAATGGGATCTTGCAGTTCTGCTCTTTCCAGCTTGCCACGGAACAGTCCCCCCATCCCAGAGACGCACAGTAATGCGCTGTACAGCCCTGTAGAGGCGCAGTGGGTATGGGCCCGCCCCCATCCCCACACCCAAAACAGCAGTCAGGCAGGCCTCATTCCCCCACTGGGCCATCTGCTACACAAAGATCCCCCATGGCCGCTGGGTCCAGCACTGTCCTCTGCTCACCTCCTGGCACTGTGAAAAGCCATGGGCCCCCACGCTGCTAGTGCGTCTAAGGTCAAAGCGGGTGCCGGCCGCTGGCACCAATGCCCGCGGGGATCTGTGCCTCACTCCTACTCAGAGGGGCTTCCCGCTCCCTGTTTAGCAGACAGCAGACAGACAGCCAGGCCTCACCCACCCACTGGGCTAAACAGCTTCCCTTAAGTCCCCAGCAGCTACTGGGTCCAGTGCTACCCTCCACTCACTTTCTGTCACCCAGAAGTTCTAGGGCCCATGTTGCTGGTTTGGATAGTTCCAGATCAGACCCCTCCTGCGGTTACTATTGACCGCGGGGCCCCTGCCTCCACTCTGTCTCAAGGGAGACTCCCGACTTAGTCCTGACCTGGCAGCCCAACGAGGGTGGCCTGCATTCAACGCTCCGAGCCTCACAGTCCAGGCCACACCCAGCCAGATCACATGTCTCAGCTCCGCAGCCCCAGGTAAACCTCCCAGGGCCGCCTGACTTGATTAAGGGCACCTCCTCGCCTCCACCACGTCCGCCAGCTGACGGGTGATTCCTCCAGCCGCTGTGTCCATAGATCCTGGCCACAGGCAGCAGAGGCACAGGCTGGCCCACCCAGGACTGGGTCAGCTGCCGCACACCAGGCCAAGCCAGGCTCTCACTTCTCCTCTGTCAAGCTACAGCCCCAGTACCCCAAGGGAGGCAGCCGGGAGGTTTAAGGGTCAGTGCACAACAGCCCCCATACTGCTCGGGGGTTCAACAGTCGATGGTGCGGCTGGATAATGCAGGATTTAAATGGGGCTACCGGGAGCCTCCTAGGTGAACGTCCTGGCAGCCATCATGCATGTCCATGCCCCCTTCTTCCATATGTTACAGTGACAGTGAGCGTGGCATGCTGAGATGTTGTTCCTACAACCTGTCCTTAGGAACTCAAGTTTCCCCTCACCGAAGAGACTATGAAGGGCAAAATATATTTTTTAGTTCCTTTTCTTGTGAACAAGGTATGTGGCTCAGTTTTAGGAATAGATCATGATAGGAATGATGATCTTTCTGCACAAAACAATCCAGCCTGTAACACAGGCACCCATGCACCATGCTAGGCAGCAGTTTGTGCAGGGGCGGCCTCTCCTTGTGGGCGGAGGAGCATCGCCCCGCCCACAAAATGTCTTCCAGAACGGAAAAATAAAATATTGTTTATTACCATTTTATTTCTCAGTGCCCCGCCCTGAACTGAGTGCAAGGATGGGACACGGCAATTGCTGCCGAGTGGCAGCAGGGAGCTATGCACTTTTTTCTCAAACCAGAAATCACAGGCCTCCAGCACACTTGTGATCGCTGAGAGAGCCTGCTCCCACCAATCCTGACACTGGTTTCATGCTGCTTACCATATGAAACCAGTGTCAGGATTGGCTTGTGCAGTTTCCTGGGTCCCGCGACCATGGCGCGTCAGAGCTGGGAGAGATGACGTAAGGAGAGAAGATTGTCGACAGGTAGGTGCTTTTTTAATTTTATTTTTATTGTATCCCGTCTCCTACCCCCATTGTAAATACGAGCTAGTCGCCACTGAGTTTGTGGCCAGCGCAGTCATCTTAATTGAAATGGCATATTCCTGCCTTCTATTTTTCACGCAGTGCTACACAGCAAGGAATCTTGCTGCGTTGTGTGAAATAATATTACCTTATATCCCGCTGTAGCGGGCTATACTGGACTTTAATGCCGGTATAGCCCAGCTGTGGAGGGCTAGAAGGCTATTAGAAAATTCTGCTACTAGAGGGCAGAAAGTTCTAATGAATAAAGCAAAGGCCTTGCAGGAGCCCGAGGGGACAGAAATCTCCTTGGGCTCCGCAAAGCCTTTGTTCACAGCATCAGCTGTGACCAACATTGGAATGTTGGAACTCCGGGCTTCTACCGGCCAGTAGAAGCTCGGAGCACACCACTGTTTTTAATGGAGCTCCCGACATTCCAATGTTCTAATATAGCCTTAGAACCTGCCGTAGCGGGCTCTACCAGCCATTAAAGGCCTGCTCCCGCGTTTAGGGCCCAGGCCGAAGGCAAGGGCCTTTAACAAGGGAGAGGGTCTTCAATGGCCGGTAGAGCCCGCTACGGCGGGTTCTAAGGCTATTTGAATATTCTGCCACTAGAGGGATGAATGTTCTGTTAAATAAAACAAATTCCTTACGAAGCCCAGCCCGAGGGGATTAAAATCCCCTCAGGCTCCATGAGGCTTTGTTCACAGCTGTTGCTGTGATCAAAGAGCATTGGAATGTTGACACTCCGTGCTTTTACCACTGAGTAAAAGCCCGGAGCACTCCATTGTCTCCAATGGAGCTCCCAACATTCCAATGTTCTAATGATAAATATGGCCCTAATTTATTATTAAGAGAGCCTTGTTAATTGCCAATATGTTGTGGTAATACAAGTTACCACGCTTATCGTACTTAGAAGTGCTGCAATTAACAGCTCACCCCGCAGTGTCAGTGGTTACTGAGTCACATGAATACCTCTCTCCCTCTGGGGCACTTGTCATTGGGCCTAATGTGTACACAGCTGGTCCTATTCAATAACGGAGTTACGATCTTGGAGAGCAGGCGTGGTTTCTCAGGTTGGATGCTATCCACTTTATCTACCGGATATAATAATCCCTTGAGCCATGTAAATACCAGCCTAAGTATTGCACTATCAAGGAGCAAATTAAATGGGGGGGGGGGGGTTACAGACCGCTGCTCTTGTGGAAAGGTGTCACAATTCTATAGTCCAGGAGTCAGTAAGGTAGACGGGCTTCTCTCTGTAAGCTTAGTGGTTTCTGGATTGAAATAAACAAATTACATTAGGTAGCCATACATATATATCCTTTAACCCCTAGCCCAACCATTGCCTGTTGCTTACTGCGAGAGAAATGGGGTTGAACTGTATTTAGCCCTCACAGCTGTGTAGATATTGTGGGGGAGTCGCACACGATAGGCTGCTGGGGAGTTAGGTGACAACTTCAGCTGTCGTGATAGTAAATCTGCAGATTCAAAGGAAAGGAAGGGGAGTATATTTATCGCTGCCTGTTGGGGTCTATCTGCAGAAGGACTGAGAAAGAGGAGGAAAACAACACACATGCTGAGGTGTCAGACAGGTGTTAACTGGGACAAGGGGGAACAAGCCCACTGATGTTGCCAAGCATCTAATGTCTGCTGTAGCTATTAGCTGAGGCTGTCTGTGCTAACCCGGAAGTGATAATAACAACCCTCTACTCAGCTTTCATTTGTCGGAAGTACTAGTATTTCACAGGCCAGGGACAAAGGTGGTTGCTGCCTTCCATTTCCCAGTAAGATCCAGTTTCCATGCCCATGTATGTTTACCCCAACAATGTATCTTCACCTTTGTGATCAGCAAGTGTCTTATGAATACGTGCGGACCCGACATTCCTCTTGGTGCTAGTAACTGTCCCATAACCCCACAGATCAGATTGAGTCCTGACAAACTGGAAACAAAAGCTAAACAAAATACTTATTTTAATGTGACTCAGATGGGTTGCCAGTGGTTAATGTTGCCGCAAACATTTCCACACATCCCTTTTTTGTGGTTGCACTTAGAGACAGGGAATATTACCTGAACTTTGGATATCTCACTATAATGTCAAGCTATTGATGTTTCATACCCAAAAGGTCAATTTTGTGTAGTCCTTCAACGAAGTTAACAACTCTCAGAGGCTCTTGTCGGTGCGATTACGACAACACTACTTGGTAGGTACATCTTCTTATAGACAGTTGCTGAGAGGAATATTGGCCACATGGAGGATAAACATGCTGGCAGGCTATTGTGTGTGGCAATACCATGCCATGAATGTGATAATCAGTCCTTAATATGTGCCAATGGATGTAGTTCATGGGTACCAGCGGTGATTTTGGGGGAGCAGATATTATTTTCCATCATAAGACTGATGCCAAGCAAGAGAGAGAAAGGCAGGAAAGGGTGAAAGTAACCTGACTACTTTTGGCTGTTCATCATTTCCAAGTGTAGACGTATACGCCTCTACCTCTGAATCGGGGTGGTGCCCAATTTATAGAACTAAGGGACATATTTATACTTTTTTAGCGCCGCATTTGCGCCACATTTTGATGCAAAAGCGGCGCAAACTTACAAAATACAATTGTATTTTGTACGCTTGCGCCGCATTTGCATAAAAAAATTACGCAAATGTGGCGCTAAAAAGTATAAATATGGGCCAAAGATACTGCAGACTAAAAGGAGCAGTAGTAACTCCAGCACCACACATGGCCAACCACCGAAACTGCAACATCCCATTCTAAAATAAAAGCACATTAGAAATAATGTTAAATTAAAGTAATTTATTTTCACTTTTTGGGAAAAAATATAATTTAATTTAATATTAAAACAATTGTCTAAAAAATGAAGAGTAATTATTGTTTTATTTTAAAATATTGTAATCTTTTTTGAATTCACAAATTAAAGTAATATTATTTTTTATTAAAATATAATTGAATTACTTACACACTCAGAAGCCCATTAATGATGTCTTTCTGAGTTACCATGAGACATGTATGCCACTTCTCTGGTGTTGGATGCAAAGTATGTGGCAGAATATGTGGGTTGGGTGCCTGTGGCTTCCTTGAATGCAGGGGAGCTTCTGACACTGCAGGAGATAAGTTTGACCATAGACTAGCTTGCCAAGGGCGGGATCCCGGGAACGGGTGGTCTGCCAATACAGTGTTATGTCACATACAAAATGAAACTGGCCCCCAAACTACTGTGCATGCTATGCTATGCTATGCTATGCTATTCATGTACAAAGATGCACATCCACAATTGTGGTCCTACTTAAAAAAGGCTGCAACCCACTTGACGTAGCTTCCTATAGACCTTTGTCGAACCCCAGCACAGAATACAAGATTTTGAGGAAAGTTTTCCCGAACAAATTGGCACTACTCACCATGGAGGGTTTGTGCGGGGAGGAGGGGTGCACCCAGACCAAAATGGATTTATGCCAGGAAGAAGCACATGCACAAATCTCAGAGGCCCTTTTCTCATATTAGAATAAACCCTGAAGCTGAACACATACTCCTTGGTTGTGGCCTAGGATATCAAGAAGGCTTTAGACATATTGGTATAGCCATTCTTGTTTAAGGTTTTGTGCAAGAGTGGGAAGGGGGAAAATTATCTTTCATGGGTGCAACCTTTATATACTAGCCCTTTAGCAAAGGTCTGGATGGGTCATCTGTTCTCCAAGGGATGGGTTACTCATAGGGGCATATGGCAGGGGTGTCCCCTCTCTCTGTTACTGTTTGCCATGATGATGGCATTAATGGCCTGTGTGTTGCTCTCCAGAGCATGTAACTGGGGGGTAGAAATGACCCGGGAGACTCACATAGTTTTGTGTTACTCAGATGACATTATAATTTCTGTGAGACCCAACGACTAGTCTTCTGGAAATCTTTAAACTATTATCTGGCTATGATGCTTTCTCAGGACGTAGGGGCACCTGGAGCAAGTTATCTATATTGCTGATTAGAGCACAATGCACTGTCAGTCCAGTTGAGGGTCTGAGAATAGTCTTCTGACACTTTTAGCTATGTGGTGATCTGGGTATACCATGATGATATATTGCTTATCTCTAGAAATATAGGAAACATAACACAGATAAAAGAAACTCTTTATCATTGCGAAACCCACCTGTGAGAGTAGCCATCATAAATATGATGATTTTGCAGAAGTTGCTATATTTTTGTCAAGCACTTCCAGTAGTTTTGAAGAGACTATTCTTCTGGGAACTCAATAGTATCTTTTCCAATTTATTATGGGAAGGTAAACGAAAGAGGTAATTGAAAAAGCCATGTTGCCCTTAATGAAAAGAGAAATGGGGACCCCACATTTGGAGACATATTACTTGGTTTCTCAACTCATGTGGCCAATGTATTGGATCGGTGATCCACAGGAACGTGAAGCTGCAGAAATTATTGCTTGTTTGGAGGGGCCCTGGACGTAAATGTGCTAGGGGGCAACTCAAAGAAGCGTATCTCTTACCTGCAAGTGTTACGGGTGGCCAGACATTCTTGGCATCGACTAATACACAGAATGGGGTAAGGTTCTATATGCCCCTGAGATTCCGCTTTGGTATTTGTACAATTCTTGTATCCTTATGTGTCTTCATAGTAGGAAGATATGGTTGGACATAGAAATAACAAGTGGTCTGTGGATCACACAAGGCCTTTGAATCTGTCTGTGGTGAATTTGAATTAAGCACAGCCAATTCGTGGTCTACTCAATGTTGATTAAAGCAGCCACATCAACCTGGTCAGACCAGGTGGATGAACCTGAACAGTCGCCTGCTTTATTGTATATTTGGGACATGTAATCACAACAGTGTTCTCAGCCACTGCTCCTGCCTTTTATACAGATATCACACTTATTAAGAACACTTGGGAGCACTTGCTGAGCCATGAGTTTGCAACCGAGAAATGGGAGAGAATCGTAGAGCATGTAAGTCTGGTACCCAGAAATACCAGGTTCAAATGTACACAAATGAATGATGTACACCAGACATATTTGTCACCCCCTTTGGATTAGTAGGATGTACATGGGGGCACTCTATATTTGCCCACAGTGCAGTCACTTTTTCACATGGTGTGGGAGTGTATTGATATTAAGAATACTGGAAGACACTTGCTCTTAGAATTCCCTGGCTCTCATACATTAATGAGTTGTTAAATACATTGTTTAATATCAGTGGAGCACAATCCCCCCAAAAATATTTTCTTTAGAGAAGAGTAGAAGTAAAGTTTCCTTCCTAAGTTACAAAGACACATAGGCCCTCATTTAGACATTGGCGGTAAAAACCGCCTACCGCCTCGGTGACGGACGCCAAAAGACAGTCGCAGCGGCTATCATCTGTCTGCCATAATATGACCACAGCCGGATTCCCGCCACAAGAAGGGCGGAAATCCGGCTGTGGCCATACTGGCGGATAGTGGCAAGGTATCGCTGCTACCACCAGTAGCGCCATGCCAGTAGACCACCGCCAGCCGTATTATGACAAATAATACGGCTTGGCAGTGTTCTGCTGGCATGCGCTGCTGGCAGTAGCAGTGTCCCGTCCTGTCCCCTGCCGGAAGACCCCCTGGATCCAGTTAAGTCGGGTCTCAGACAGGGGAGAGGGGTGGGGGGCGTTGTGTGTGTGGGGGGGGAGTGCATGTATGTGTGAGTGTGTGCGTGAATGCAAGTGTGTGTGTGGTGTTTTTTGCATGCGTGGATGAATGTGTGTGAGTGCGTGGATGAATGTGTGTGATTGCGTGGATGAATGTGTGAGAGTGCGTGTATGTATGGTAATGTGTATGCATGTCGACATGTATGTTATGATGTGTGAGCGGATGTATGCGTGAATGAATGTATGCATGCATGTATGTATGTGTGGATGAGTATGTCTGTGTGTGTGTGTGTGTTTTGGTGTGGGTGTGGGTGTAAGGGGGTGCGGGGCATCTGGGGAGTTGTTGGGAGGGTGGGGGCCTCCTATCAGTGACAGGGAAGGAATTCCCTGTCACTAATAGGGCCTACCATCATGGTTTTCATGGCATTACGAACGCCACGAAAACCATGGTGGTAGGCAGGGACATAATACCGCCAGTGGCACAATGGTGGCCGAAGGGCTGGAGTTTCTCATCTCCAGCCCGGCGACTGCTACCACCATGGCAGTTGGAGTGGTACATTGGTGGGTTGGAAATGTCATACTACTGCCACATTAGCACCGACCGCCGGGGTCATAATGACCCCCATATTGTTGTTACATATATGGCAAATGGTTTTTATTAAGGATGCCAACCCTTTTTGAGGTGAGTGACTCATACCCAGCACTGCTATGTTTTAATCAGACTGTGGTTGGGCACTGCCCACCACTTAGTTGCCTTTCCAGAAATGAAAAAATGCCTGTTAGCTACAACTGTATGTACTTGTGATGGAGTTTCATTGCATAGCACGCAACACTTTATTTTATTCTGTGGATTTTATGAGGGCTTGAGAAGATACTATTGAAAAATCATCTTTTTTGCACAGAAAACTAGGGATTATAATATAGCTTTACTCTACATTTTTGCACTTGATAATCCTCTAGTCTGATTTAGTACTGCACTTTATGTATGGGGAGCTATACATCTAAGGAAATGTATTGTATTGTCATGAATTGAGTAGCTTAGTATTTTTTTTATGTTATCATCATTGTTTTAATGTAATGTACTTATTGCTGGTGTGTTTTTATGTACTTTGATGGAGATTGTAATTGCGTCGAATAAAGATTTTGAATAAATGACACATTCGAATAATCGATGAAGTCTCAGGTCTTGGCATTGCACCAGACCAATTGCAAAGCCTGTTGAGCCCGACTAGAAGGTCCATATTACTTAAGTCAAAATGAAGGTTCGCAGATTTGACTATGGCAATAGCCAAGCGAAATATAGTCATTGGATGGAAATCTAAACAGGCAACTTCCATACGTAAATGGCTACAGGATGTTGTTACATAGACCTGGGCAGAGATCACAACACTCAGAGCCACATGTATGAACATTTGGAATTACGATTTCCTAATTATGATTCAATGAGTTTCTTTTGCAGTTCCCAGTGGGTCACAAATTGACCTACCTCATTTATATTAATGAGGCAGGTCGCAAAAATCACAGGGATGGTGGTCGGCTGGGATCAGCAGACCGCCATGTCTGTGATTGCTTTCAAATAAAGCATTTTTTTTTTAACGCAGCCAGTTTTCCTTAAAGGAAAATCGGATGAATTTAAAAATAAAAAAATAAAACGCTTCAGTTACATCTTTTAAGAGAAGGCCACTGCTTGCTCTTAAAAAACGTTTTTGCATGCATTCACAAGGGGGAAGTGCTCCCTTAGGGAACCCTTCCCCTTTGCGAATGGCTTAATACCAATTTTTAAATTGGTGCTAACTGCGATTGTTTTGCAACCCCATTCATGGTCACAAAACAATCATTCATACCTTTCAGATTCGGTATTAGGAAGGGATGCCCTGAACACGTCTCTTCCTAAAAGTGAATCACAAAACCCAAATTGTGATTCGGTAATAACAAGGTACCGAATTGCAATTTGGCCTTTGTATCTTTGTACATCCAAAAAAACAATTTTTTCTAGTCGCAAATGGGCCGATTTTGCTACTAGAAAAATGCTTTGTACATGTGGCTCTAACTGCTTTACGGAGGAAAAAGCACCAATAAGACTGGGATACTCATGGGATACAATACTGTTGGCACCAGAAGGCAAATCAGATGAGCTCCAGCCATGATTTTACTGATAAATAACAAGTTGTATAATATTGTTAGTGATTAATTGCTGCAGGGGATATGGGAGATTATGATAACATTGTTTAAAGGAGGCTACAGGTGGAGTAGGGATGGTGGGTTATATGATTTTGTTTTCTTACGACTGTAATTTCTTAGAGTACTGTATGTTTGTTTATCTTGACTAATACATGGGAAGTGGATATTTTGTCATTTATGTATAAGAGGTACATGGATGTTAAGAAAATTAGGTAATAAGATTCTCATTTTGTTAATAACATTAAAACTTTAATAAAGACCTAGTGGAAAATATATAAAATTGAATTACTTTTAGTTAAACCTACACATTCAAGTTTAATAACTAATAATAGATAATAAAAATATATGCAGGATCAGTTTTTTGGGAAAATAATGGAAGCCTGGCGACCACAAGAAAGAGTAAAATTAAATTTACAGGTGAGGAGGTTGACATGTTGCTGAATGAGGGGACCGCAGTGCAGGCTCAGCGTTTTACCATATCCAAGATCTGTCCAGCAAAAGAGGGTGCACTGTGGTTAACGATCGTAGACACAGTGAATGCCATTCCTGTACACGGAGGGCAGTACAAGAGTTAAAAGTGAGGTGGCGGGATATGAAAAGGCGAGGAAGGGAGAAGTTGGCCATCGACACAGGGTTGCCATGGTCAGAGGGGTGGCCCAGAAAAAATGCCACAGCTCACTAGCAACGTTTAGCAGGTTGTAGCAGTCATAGCTCCTGAGTTTATTGTTGGTATTGAAGGACTTGGTGTTACAGCTAATCTTCATGGCACTGCAAACCAAAGTGAGCAATGTCTATTAACAAATATAATCGAAAATAGACCATGCTCAATATTTTGATTGCACATTGTTGGAACGGGAATGCCCCCCTTGGATGGTAAATGGGCATGCACTTTTGCATTAAGTGCCTGACTGCAAGTGAAACTGGTATCCTGACTTTTATTTTGGGACTGCTCTCATGCTAGTCTTACCTGTGTGCCGAGGCCAATGCTGGTCCTTGATAATGCAAGGTCCAGGACCTCTCCTGTGTGAACTGTGCTTCCATAGTGGGCACTGGACTACTGTGCATCCCCTCAGTGTATCACATTAAGTGGTCGTGGCAGTGTACCATGATTTGGAATGTACAGCGTGTTGAGACCTATTTCCTATGTAAGGGTGTGTGTGTGGTCAACAGAGCCCGATTTGTGTAAAGTTCTGCTGTAATGTGAAACCCAGAACCTTGCGCTAAAATCAAAGGAATGCATGTTGAATGCATGTGTGGTGTGCATGTATAGTCAATGTATGGTAAAAGGACTCTCTGTGATGTGCAATTCTGAGTACTGTGGCCTGTGGGATCCATTTGGATATTCCTAGTCAAGCATGGCAGAAGTTGGTGAATGAGGATGGCTTCCCTTCGAAAGTGGAAATGTGTTCCCTGAATTCCTATGAAGTGAGGAAGATGGAGGCACATCTCCCTTTACAAGTTCCCTGAGGATCTTGTTAACAAAGGACCGCTGATTTATCTTCCTGAGTTTTACTGTTTCGTAGATGAAAGCTGTGGGGCTGCAAGTCTGATGTTCTAGGTGAGGAGGTTTCTTGGCAGGGCATACCCTTTTCTCTGTCTCTGAGTACTGCTTTTGGAAGACTAATAACAACCAAATACAAAGAATTCATATTTCATGGTGTCCCTGTTGTGGATACTCCTGCTACAGCCTGGACTACAGCGTGCAACCAGGGGGTAAACCAACAGAGCTTAGCCTGTGCCAGGGGACAAGGGTCTGGATTATGAGTTAGCTTGATGTGCCTACTTCAGTTTATTTTAAAAGGAACACTAAAAACATTGAACTGAGTTGCTCATCGAGCTAGAACTTTGAGTCATTTGTAATTGAGCCACATCTTGCCTAAGCCAGATTGGGTATGATAACAGTGGGCTCTAGACCATAATGGAAGGGATAGTGATTAACATGAAGGCAGGGGAGGGTGTAGCATTTCACTGTTAAAATACAGCTTACCATTTTCATGTTACTCTTCTCACCTCCCACAAACGCACACAAGCTGGCTTCCTTGTTTAGCAAGCACCATTGCTCCATGTAGAATAACGAGGTGTACATGATTTTGTGTTGGATTTGTTCTGGATTTATATTATTATACTAACAATTCACATGCATAGATATTTGCTGATGATTCTGAGCCATTTCATGTATGCCATGCTTTTGAATACACATGCATTGCCTAAAGTTAAAAATAAATCCATTCCTATGAACTGACCATCCTTCAAATGGGTGCTGCTATTTATTGTAAAGTCTGCTCTTGCAAACCGTTTTGTTTTTACTGTAACAAAAAGTTTTTTTTTGTTTGGAAATTTCTACAGTAATGGATCTATTCTTGTTTTTTTATCTAAAAACGCTGAAAGAAAATATCATATTTTGTGTGGTATATTAAATGTTAATGAGCACATCCAAAAAACATTGTCAAGTTAAAGAAACTCAACTAAATGACCTACAACGGATTTAAATTTTTGAAATTTTGATGAAAAGTCATTGAAAATGGAGCATTATTTGCAGATAATGGAAAGTACACTGAGGGCCTGATTATGACCTTGGCGGATGGGGTACTCCGTTACAAATGTGACAGATATCCCGTCCGCGGTATTACGAGTTCCATTATATCCACTGGAACTTGTAAAACGGTTGGCGGGGTATTTGTCACGTTTGTGACAGAGTATCCCATCCGCCAAGGTCGTAATCAGGCCCTGAGTCTGATTAACATGAAGATTTAAAACAATCAGCCTAAGAGAAATAAGGAAGGAAATGATAATTTGAGCATTACTGGCATGAATGACGTGTTGTTGATAAATCTAGGGAATATTGTTTTGGAAAACACTGAAAAAATGACATCTGCACTTCATACATCAATTTTGGATGTTAAGGGCCATTTAAATCCACAAGTGGATGCATTACATTCAATAGGAGAAAAATTACAATTCTTGCAGCAGAAGTGAGAAAAATGTTTAGAAGATTCTGCAAAACTGAGTTACAGCTTTTTGGAATTTTGGGCCATATTTATACTTTTTGACGCACAACTGCGCCAACGCAGTTGTGCGTCAAAAATTTTAACGCCGGCTAACGCCATTCCAAAGCGCCATGCGGGCGCCTTATTTATTGAATGACGTTAGCCGGCGCAGCTGACTGGTGTGCGTCAAAAAAAATGACCCACACCAGGCAGCGCCGGCGTAGGGGAAAATGGAGCTTGGGCGTCAAAAAATGGGGCAAGTCAGGTCTGAGGCAAAATATTGGCCTCAACCCGATTTGCGCAATGTTTTTTGACTCCCAACCCCCATTGAAATGACTCCTGTCTTAGCACAGACAGGAGTCATGCCCCCTTGCCCAATGGCCATGCCCAGGGGACTTATGTCCCCTGGGCATGGTCATTGGGCATAGTGGCATGTAGGGGGGCACAAATCAGGCCCCCCTATGCCACAAAAAAAAATAAAAAATAATACTTACCTGAACTTACCTTAAGTTCCCTGGGATGGGTCCCTTCATCCTTGGGCGTCCTCCTGGGGTGGGCAAGGGTGGCAGGGGGTGTCCCTGGGAGCATGGGAGGACATCTCTGGGCTACTTCCAAGCCCACAGGTCCCTTAACGCATGCCCTGACCAGGCGTTAAAAAATGACGCAAAAACGGCTGGAAGTCATTTTTTCAGGCCCGACCACTCCTGTGCGTCATTTTTGCACGGGAGTTTAAATAAGGCGCACATGCCTTAGAGTCATTTTTTAGAAGGGAACGCCTACCTTGCATATCATTAACGCAAGGTAGGTATCCACGCTAAAAAATGACGCAAACTCCAAGATCTTTGGCGCTAGACGGGTCTAACGCCAAAGTATAAATATGGAGTTAGCTTTGCGTCGGATTTGCGTAAAAAAAAACGACGCAAATCCGGCGCAAACAGAGTATAAATATGCCCCTTTATGTCAATATTCTTGTTATTTTCTTCATTGGTTCTTTGTTCTCATTTTGATATTTTTATGTAGACATTTTTGTATGTGCTGATGCATATATTTATTTCTAAATCATTATTAAAAGTCAGCATTATTCTTTTCAGCTTGGATGAGTAAGATATATGTTTTCATAATGTATACTTACCTTTTCCATTTAAGTATAAAATCAGATTATTTTTTATCAATTTCTTGTGGTGCTTTACGTGAATGTTCAGTTGAATGCTTTTTTCTTTATAATAATAAAAAACAAAATCTAAATCCTTATTTAGCAAATTAAAATAAAATATCACATAATGTTTGTGAAAATAATTGAATGGCTTGTAATATGTAAATGATGTTTGTAAGACACAGCATAAATAACTCTTGCTATATGGAAATAAAAAAGTTCATGTGACATTATACAACATCAAGATGTAAAAATAAATGAATTAATACAAACATCTAGGCAAAACAGGACTTCATGTTTGTTTTTACAGCCGAGAACATAAACATTTATCTTGATATATTTACACGGACAATAGTCAATCCCCTATAAATATATTATAAAAAAGTACCTATAATAACTCGTATGACTGTAACAAAATGTTTTGCTATATCATGAGTCATTACTGAATAATTCAGCTACCAATGACAGCATGTTAGATAAAGGATTGCCAAAAATGTATGCTTTACAGCCAACCATTTATTCTTAGCAAAGTTCAAATACTAAAAACCACATTCACACTCATTACATCTGCTTTGTAGAAGTGTTTGGGAACGGAACCTCCTGTTGCAATAATGTTTATAAAAATAACCATTTTAAAATTAACAAACAGTATTGTAAAATATTATTTTTCTCAATATACATTAGATTAAAACATAGTAAGAAATGTAAACTCAAATATCACCTTGCAGTTGCCCAATAGCATACAAATCAGGTTTTGTGTTGCCTCTGTTCTGTGAAGTACTTTTTTTGGTGCTCACTGTTTTCTGCTTTTTATGTCACCCATGAGCCAGCAACCTCCTTTTCTGAACACCATAAACTTTCTTTCCTTTCGACAGTATCCCTCTCAATCAATAACTCCATGTTGGACATGGACCTTCTAAGGGGATTTCTCTTTGCTTTTTCCTCATGTTTTGTTTTGCTGACTCTCTTTGCGTGGTCTTAGCACTCTGGGCACTTTCCCATTGTACTGCAGTGGGAAAGTGTGCATGCCCTTCCTGTACACGCCAGGAAGGGGTGCTTACATGATTGGTTGAGGTGCTGTACCCAGAGGTGCCCGTAAAAAGGTACACAAGTGGGTACGGTCCTGGCTACTGGTGGGACATTGTACTGATTGTGCCACCCACCAGAATAGCCTGTCAAACATGTGTTAGGCCTGACAGTGCAGGCCTGTGAAGGCACAGTTGCTCTTGCGGTCAGGTCCACGGCCAACCCTGAGTAGGCCTTACGCTATCCCTAGAGCACCCCTTGGAGAGCACAGCAGGTGGTAGGAGGAGGGCGGGGCAGGGACACAAGTGTATTCCTTGCCCTGATAAGGAAGAACCTCCACATGGGTTTTCCCTACCTAGGAGATCGACTCATCCTGATGGTTTTTCTGATTCTCTCTTAGTGGCCTTAGGGCCCTGGGCACTTTCCCACTGTAAGTACAGTAGGAAAGTGTGTTTACCCTTCCGACATATGTAAGGAAGTGGCGCTAACCAGTGTGTGCACACTTGCAAAATGGTGTTTTAACTCTGTACTGAGCCTGCCCCCATAGGCTAGTGTGTGTGTGTGTGCACTTGCACAATGGTGCTAACACACACTGAGCCTGCCATTGTAGGCCAGTGTGTGCACACTTGCACAATGATGTTTTATTATGTATGGAGCCTGCCTCTGTAGGCCAGTGTATGCACACTTACCCAATTGTGGTTTAATATACACTGAGCCTACCACTGTAGGTCAGTGTGTGCGTCCTTGCACAATGATATTTTATTATGTACTGAGCCTGGCCCTGTAGGCCAGGGTGTGCGCACTTACCCAATGGTGGTTTAACATGTACTGAATCTGCCACTGTAGGCCAGTGTGTGCTCACTTGCACAATGATGTTTAAATATGTACTGAGCCTGTTTCAGCAGCCCTATGTGGGCGCACTTGCACCTTTGGGTGTTCTCACACTTGTGTCCAACCTGCCCCTGCAGGCTTGTGTGTGCCCCAGGGCACGTGTGCCCAGAGAGTGAAGAATACCCATGTGTGGTTTCTCTTCTGTAGGAGGCTGGCCTGGTTTATAGTGGGTACCTTGTGGTACTTACACCTTGTGCCAGGTCCAGTTATCCCTTATTAGTAGAATAGAGATGTTTCTAGCAGCTTAGGCTGTTAGAGGTAGCTATGGCAAAGCAGCTTAGGCTGAACTAGTAGACATGCAAAGCTCCTACTATACCACTTATATCATATAGCACAATATCATAAGAAAACACAATACTCAGAGTTACTAAAAATAAAGGAACTTTATTTTAGTGACAATATACCAAAAGTATCTCAGAGGATACCCTCACTTAGGAGGTAAGTAATATACACAAATTATATGTACACAAACCCAAAACAGGTAACAGTAAGAAAAGTAGTGCAAACAATGTAGAATCATAATAGGATGCAATAGGTAGACATAGGCCTAGGGGCAACACAAACCATATACTCCAAAAGTGGAATGCGAATCACAAATGGACCCCAAACCTATGGGAGGTTGTAGAGGGTCGCTGGGGCTGTGAGAAACCAGTAAGAGTGTCCAAAATACCCCACGCCAAGACCCTGAAAAGTAGGAGTAAAGTTACCCTACTACTCCAGAAAGACAGTATAGTCGTGATAGGGGATTCTGCAAGAACCACAACTGCTACCAAAGCACTGAAAATAGATTCCTGGACCTGAGGACCTGTAAAAGAAGGGGGCCAAGTCCAAGAGTCACGCAAGTGTCCGGGGGGGCAGGAGCCCACTAAACCCCGGATGAAGGTGCAAAAGGGCTGCCTTTGGGTGGAAGAAGCCAAAGATTCTGCAACACGGATGGTGCCAGGAACTTCTCCTTTGGTGAGAAGATGTCTCACGACGTGCTGGAGGTTGCAGAAGTGTTTCCACACAGAAATACCACAAACAAGCCTTGCTAGCTGCAAGAGTCATGGTTAAGGATTTTGGGTGCTGCTGGGGCCCAGGAAGGACCAGGATATCGCCCCTTGGAGGAGAAGACAGGGGGGGCACTGAGCAACTCAGAGAGCCCCCACAAAAGCAGGCAGCACCCACAGAAGTACCGGAACAGGCACTTAGAAGATCTGAGGACAGTGGTCAACTCAGTCACAAAGGAGGGTCCCAGGATGTCAGAGTCCAACTCAGTGAGTTGGGCAATGCAGGACGGAGTGCTGGGGACCGAGGCTAGGCTGTGCACAAAGGAAGTCCTGGAAAAGTGCACAGAAGCTGGAGCACCTGCAAATCACGCAGTACACAGGTTTGCTGTCTGGCGTGGGGAGGCAAGGACTTACCTCCACCAAATTTGGACAGAAGGGCCACTGGACTGTGGGAGACACTTGGACCCAGCTCCTGTGTTCCAGGGACCACGCTTGTCAGGATGAGATGGGATCCAGAGGACCGGTGATGCAGAAGTTTGGTGCCTGCGTTGGCAGGGGGAAGATTCCGTCGACCCACAGGAGATTTCTTTTTGGCTTCCAGTGCAGGGTGAAGGCAGAAAGCCCTCAAAGCATGCACCTCCAGGAAACAGTTGAGAAAGCCGGCAGGATGAGGCTCTACAATGTTGCTGGTAGTCGTCTTGCTACTTTGTTGCGGTTTTGCAGGCGTCCTGGAGCAGTCAGCGGTCGATCCTTGGCAGAAGTCGAAGAGGGAAGTGCAGAGGAACTCTGGTGAGCTCTTGCATTTGTTAGAGGTAAGCACCTATCAGGAGGGGTCTCTGACGTCACCTGGTGGCACTGGCCACTCAGAGCTGTCCATTGTGCCCCAACACCTCTGAATCCAAGATGGCATAGGTCTGGGACACACTGGAGGAGCTCTGGCAGGTCAGGGGAGTGGTCACTCCCTTTTCCTTTGTCCAGTTTCACGCCAGAGCAGGGTTGGGGGATCCCTGAACCGGTGTAGACTGGCTTATGCAGAGATGGGCACCATCTGTGCCCATCAAAGCATTTCCAGAGGCTGGGGGAGGCTACTCCTCCCCAGCCCTTCACACCTATTTCCAAAGGGAGAGGGTGTAACACCCTCTTTCAGAGGAAATCCTTTGTTCTGCCTTCCTGGGACTGGGCTGCCCAGGCCCCAGGGGGGCAGAAACCTGTCTGAGGGGTTGACAGCAGAAGCAGCTGCAGTGGAGACCCCAGAAAGGCAGTTTGTCAGTACCCGTGTTCTGTGCTAGAGACCCGGGGATGCATGGAATTGTCCCCCCAATACCAGAATTGTATTGGGGTGACAATTCCATGATCCTAGACATGTTACATGGCCATGTTCGGAGTTACCATTGTGACGCTACATATAGGTAGTGACCTATATGTACTGCACGCGTGTAATGGTGTCCCCGCACTCACAAAGTTCGGGGAATTTTACCTGAACAATGAGGAGGCACCTTGACTAGTGCCAGGATGCCCACACACTAAGTAAAATGGCACCTAACCTTCACCAAGTGAGGGTTAGACAAATAGGTGACTTATAAGTTACTTATGTGCAGTGAAAAATGGCTGTGAAATAACGTGGACGTTATTTCACTCAGGCTGCAGTGGCAGTCCTGTGTAAGAATTGTCTGAGCTCCCTATGGTTGGCAAAAGAAATGCTGCAGCCCATAGGGATCTCCTGGAACCCCAATACCCTGGTTACCTGGGTACCATATACAAGGGAATTATAAGGGTGTTCCAGTGTGCCAATGAGAATTGGCAAAATTAGTCACTAGCCTGCAGTGACAATTTTAAAGCAGAGAGAGAGCATAAACACTGAGGTTCCGGTTAACAGAGCCTCAGTGATACAGTTAGGCACCACACAGGGAAAACATATAGGCCACAAACGTATGAGCACTGGGGTCCTGGCTAGCAGGATCCCAGTGACACATATCAAACACACTGACAACATAGGGTTTTCACTATGAGCACTGGGCCCTGGCTAGCAGGATCCCAGTGAGACAGTAAAAACACCCTGACATATACTCACAAACAGCCCAAAAGTGGCGGTAACAAGGCTAGAAAGAGGCTACCTTCCTACAACTTCCAATCAGGATTACTTTGCCCATAGGTTAACATGGGAAAGCTTACCATTACTCCTAACTACAAAAGTGGATTGCAGTAGAGTACCCTCATGTTTCCTACGGCGGCGTAACAAAGGCCCCCCAACCCCCTGAGCTCCAGGGACCCCCTCAGCACAGTACTCTGTGTATGGGTGGCCGGCCCCTGACTGGGTCCAGGGGGAAGGGAGAAGAGGGCCCCCTCAAGATAGTTTGCAGGTGGCCCCTTCAAGTTTTGTTACACCATTGGTTTCCTACCATTAAAATCGTCCTGACAAACCCCTTGCTAGGGTAAAGGTGGTTTTGTCAATAATCACTGAGAAATGCCACTTCTAGAAAGTGGGCACTTCTCTGCCCTAAAAAGCTTTGAGTGTCTTTTTAAATTCAACTCTATTCCACACTGGAGGCTGGGGAACACATCTGTCCATTCCCCAGCTACAGCCATAAACCTTGGGTACACAACTGAAACAACAGACCTCTGCCATTTCAGGCCTGGCTGGATAGATTGGAGGCAGAGGTTTTGAAACTTGGCCTCTCGGGCCAGATCATGGCCCCATTAAAGACTGAGATCTGCATTCCACGGCCCCAGGGCAGACAGGCCTAAAATTTAGGCGAGCCATCTGTGGTTCAAAGGGGAACCCTCTGAACCACTCCCAACTTCAAAGGCACACTACAGTATAACTACTGGTGCCCCACTGCAGCAAACTAGAGATTAACTTGCAGGGATGTGGAACTGGAGACCCTGGACCATGTGGTGCACACTGCAAGTGGAATCTGTTGTATAAAGTAGAATTTACTGCCCTTGGAAGGGACTGCACACCCTTCAAGCATCGGAGCTGGCCTGCCTGCTGCTGTGTGGCACTCTGAATTGTGCTCTCTAAGGGCTTGTTGGCTTGCCCTCTGTTCTCGGTGGAGGTCTCAGGGACATCAAAGGCTTCCTGCGAGGGACCTTCACCTTCTACCTGTGTCATCTGGGGAGTGGTGCCCTCCTAAGCACCTACATCATCTGCTGGATTCCACCTGGTAGCAGCAGAGTGAGTGTGGACTAGGTATTGTGTCTATAGACCAGATTGCCTGGTGTGAAGCCTTCAAAGTACTGCCCACATTCAAGAAGTGTGACCCTTCATTTTGGGGCCACCACACGCATAAGTGTCTGGTTGGTTGTGACCAGATTCACCGGCTGCGGGACGCCGTGTGGCCCACTTTGTAGATTGTGCCGCATTTCTCTTGTGCGACACGCTAACTGCATGCTCATTGTGTGCGGTATCCAATTCACAGGTTGTGACCCTCGGAGGTGGAGGCGTATCCGAAGCAGTACCACATGCTACCTCATGTAGCACCGCTGAACTTGTGTCTTTTGTGTGTGGCCGGAATTGTCTAGTGCAACTAAAGTCATCATGCACCAGATGTTGGGCCTCATTCCAGGGAGGTACTGCCTTGGTAAATTTTTGTGTGCAATAGGAATTGCCTGATGTGACTCAAGTCATCACGCACCAGAAGCTGTGCCTCATTCCAGGGAGGTACGGCATTTGGTCACTTTTCATGTGCAATCGTAATTGCCTGGTGCGGCTCAAGTCATCGGGCAGCAGATGTTGTGTCTCATTCCGGGGAGTGACTAGTGTCACTTCATGTGCAACTGGATTGTCTGGTGCGACTCAAGTCATTGCGCACCAGACGTTGTGCCTCATTCCAGGGAGGTGTAGAGTTGGTAACTATTTGTGTATTCGAGTGCCTGGCCTGGGTGAACACCATTGTGATCAGCATGTGTCCTATGGTGACCCTCCCCTTGTGTTTTGCAGACCTGGGCCTGTGCCGGAAGGCACAGAGCAGAAATATTTGAGTGAACTTCCCAAGTGGTGGCCAAACCTCCATTTATCAACTAGTGCCTGATAAGCCTGCTATCTTTTCTCCCCCTCCACCTCATTTTCCTTGGGACAAATCTCCAGTTCATGGGAGGCAGGGTAGTAGGGATTGGTTGAAGGGTGGATGGAGGTTTGGGCCCACGGGGTGTGCGGGTACAGTGACAACTAGCCTGCCATATATCAGTGTACCGCATTAGGGTGCTGTGAGCATGTGAGTGATGTGCTATTCGAGTCTGCCTGATATCAGTGGCACCCCATAGCGGTGTGGGGTGAGTGTGTAGGAACGACTGCCTGTGATTGACTACACCGCACGGCGGTGTTGCCGTACACCTTGTTTCCTTGCCAAAAGACTCTCATGGTTGACATTGGTTCTTACCCGTGCGTACAAATTGCTAATATTATTTTTAACACGTTGGGCCTAGTACTGCTAGTGATGTTTCTGAATGTGATTTATTCCCAGATTGACATGAAGTTCATGTTATGTTAACTAATGTGTGTGTTGAATACAAACTTTCTTTACATACAACTTGTGTGACATCTCCATTGCGACTCTCAGTGGATGTATTGTGCAAGAGTTCTGTGCCAATGCTTTACACATTTCCCCTGTGATGAGCTTGACTGCTCAGTGCCAAGCTACGCAAGGGTGAGCACAGGTTATACAGTCAGGAGTGGTAGGTTCTGCCTGGCTAAGGCCTTGCCTCAGCCAACCAGAACATGCTGCCTCCAACATCCCATGTATCTAAAGAAATGTGCCACTGTTTCCACATGTGTATATCTTGTTTTGCCCTTAAGATTCCTGGGGATCATCTCTTCATGTTAAAATGAGAAGCCATTAATAAATGAACTTGACCTGTTTAATCTAATGTCAAATAATATTTCAGGAGTACAAATATGCAACACACTAGTAATATTCAATTTGCTTAAAGATTTTCTTACTTAAGTTTAAGTTTCAGATATGTAGGTTTTCCCTTCAATTGAACAATTGGCATGGAGGTTGAATGTACTATGTGTTTATCATTCTGTACTGCCACTACCCACAAATGTTCAGCAAAACTGGGCTTTTGATGAACTGCAGTGAAAATGCAAATGCAAAGTAATAATCAATGGAATGTATAATCGCATATAACGTGTTTCATAAGTCTACCTACATTTATTATAAAATACAACATACAACATGCCTTGTAAGCTTACAGGGCCAGATATTGGATCATTTTTTAATATTGGGCACAATATAATGGGTTTATAGTACTCTGTCAGAATTACTATACAGAATCAAGCAGGGAAACAGTTGCATCACATAGTAAGATCATGTGCAAAAGGCATCTTACCATAATTACTTGACAGATGTAGGCCCTGACCTCATCTCGGCTAATGGAGGCCACCATCTTCCCACTTCCAAAAAATGGAAGTCACAATCTTTACCAAATTATGCAGAATCTCTGTCATGTCTGCCCTTAGACGCAGATATTTTCTGACCTTATCGTTATAAGAACTGAGAAAGTGTCAAGTCATTCAATTAATTAATGATATAGATACAACAACTAATGTGTGGTACATCTAGGTCAGATGTTTACTCTTCACCATATGAAGGTTTAATAAGAACACATATAGATATATAACTAAAATAATGTAGTTTGGAATGTAGTTTGGATTGCTCATAAGGAAACGCCTGAGATGCATACCATGATGCACATAAGCTGTGTCAGATGTTCCTAAGCTTATGTCAGAATGTCAAATTTCAGATAAAATTTAGTATAAAAGGACTATCATTTGACCACTTATCAGGAGAGGCCCTTCGCCCAGATTATCGCCCGAGATTATGCTGGAGACTTGGCAGATGCTACATCTTGCCTGAAGCTGATAAAGCGAACACCCTAAGGTAGATCAACTGACTGCTACCACAGTGTGTGTTTGCCCTTCGTGTGGAACACTGTTTTCATGCCTCCACTGATAAAAACAGACTTTGCTGTCAACAAGGTATTCAATGTCTTTTCTCCCTAAGAAACTTGTGACTGCAAGTTGCTCTGCCTTCCATGCTGTTTTAGTTTAGGGTCTAGAAATAGGCATCAGGGTTTTAAATGACATTTTAAAACATGCTAGAAATGTTCATTTTCTTCTTGTTACTTACAACGTGTTTGTTTGCTGTTTTTATAATATTGTGTGTAATTGTTTTAGATATACTGAGAAACAGGTTATTTGTGTAATAATGAATACTTTTTACTTGGGGCCGCGTGGCCAAGCGGCCGAGCATGGTGGACGCGAGCTAGGAGAGCTCTGCGTCCCGCCCGCCTTATCCGGAGCTGTACGGGGGATAGGCGGCTGGCGGCGCCTGTCGCAACAGGTATCGGGCGGCGGCGAGGGCCCGGGAAGCGGTGGAGTCCGGTGCTAGCCCCCCCGGTGGGGAGTGACCAGAGAACAGAGCCGAGCCTGCGGCCGTTTCCCCCCGGGTGAGTTATTGCTCCGCCGGGTGTGGAGAGAAGAGCGGGGGGTCCTGCAGGTCCGCAGGGGCGGGAGTAGGCTCCCTGCTGGAAGAGCCTGGGTGCGACAGGGGAGAGCTGGGCCTGCTGGACACGTGGTTGGGCCACCGGTCTCCCCTCCGGCAGAACTGACATTGGGAGGCATTGGTGGTGGCCCGAGTTTCGGGTGAAGAGACCTGAGGGCATGAAGAAGAAGGAAGGTAGCAGAACGGAGGTGGGCCGGGCTGCTCGTGCTGCTGCACAGTGCAGTATTGGATGTGCAGACAAGCGGGCCTTGCCCTAGGAGCAGACTCCGCCTGCAGTTCCATTACTGCCAGCTGCGAAGGAGAGAGTGACGGAGAGTGGGCCCCCTCCCCTCTGGTGCCTGGCAGGGAGGCCTTGTGATAGCGAGGTGGAGAGTGGCGAGAAGTTGGGGGCGGTGCTGGCTGCGGTGGAGCGCATTGGGGACTCGCTGGAGCGGGCTCGCACATCTCTGGAGGCTAAGATCGATAAAGTGGCCAGTGACCTTGTACTCCTGCATGCTGACCATCGTAACCTGGTTGACAAAACGGGAATGATTGAGGCACGAGTGGATGAGCTGACACCAGTGACATCGCGCTTGGAGTCCACGATGGGGGATGTCTTGGCGCGGGTGGCGGAGCTCAAGCATCGTGTGGAAGATGCGGAAGGCTGCACCAGAAGAAACCAGAAGAAACAACATACGTGTGATCGGTTTGCTGGAGGGCATGGAGGGCCGGGATGCGGTGGCCTACTCAGAGAGCTGGCTCTGAGGACTGGTGCCGGCTGGCACACTGACTCCTTTCTTCTCGGTGGAGCGGGCTCATCGGATCCCCATGCGGCCCAGGCTTCCGGCGAGTGGTCCTCGGCACTTTATAATTCGATTGCTCCATTACGCGGACCGTGACGTTATACTCAAGACTGTGAGATCATCATCACTGCCCGAGTGGACAATGCACAAATAATGATATTTCCGGACTACACATTGGTGGTGCAAAGAGACCGGGTCTCCTATATGCCTCTGAAGCGCAGACTCCGAGCCCTTAGCCTGGACTTCTTGCTACTGTTTCCTGCCAAACTCCGTATTGTGGCTGAGAACAAGGCTCATTTCTTCACCACGCCAGAAGCGGCGTGGGAACGGTTAGAGCTGACGGGACGCGTTTCGGGTCAGGAATGGGGAGAGGAACCCACCCGCACCGAAGAGCAGGCACAGCCGGACGAGGCGAGGCTGCAGGGGAAGTGGTGTGACCGCGGAGGCAGCGGCACATGCGCCGGACCTGGAGCAGCTCATACAGGAGTGACACAAGTAGATTCAATCGGCGGCAGCTATAAGTGCCTCGCTGGCTGCGTCGGAAACAGAAACTGAGAATTCACAGCCTCCCAGCGACCGCCCAACCACGCCGCACTGACTCTCGGAGTTGGGTTTTCAGGAATGCCCGTCGGTGACTCCTGCCACAGCAGACTAGCTTTTCTAGGTCCTGTGGAGACTTGCTTGGCAGGCTGGAGGGTGCTGTGACCCCACTGGTCGGGGCTCATGGGTCGCTTGAGCAGCAGAATTGATGTATTTGTCACCGCCTGCCCATGATGGCCCCGGCAGCAGGTCGTGAGGAATTCGCATGGACAGGCTATCCAGGTGGCCGAGGGAATATAACTGTCACTGACTGTTGCTTAAACAACTGCAGATAGCTGCCGCCCCCCCCATGTTATTTGCTTTGGCCGGGCTGACTGGTTTAGTAAGTGGCTGTTTTACCGAGTGAGTTGGTCTGCCCCAATCTCCTGCTAACGGAGGTTTAGAATGTATGATTATGTTGTTGGATGGTTAAGTTGTTGGGTTTGGGCGGAGACCGGTTGTTTATCTGCTCTGATGGTATTGATTTTGTTTTGGTTCCACTGGAGGCCATGTGTAGGGTGCTTGACTGGGTGCTGGGAGTCTGTTACTGCGCGTGCAGGGTCGCGCCTGCGTACAGGAGGAGTGGTGGAGAGGCACGCTAAATGGGAGCTGCCATGAATCCATATACTGTGGTCACCTGGAATGTGCGCGGCATACACACACCTAAGCGGCGGTACTCCATATACTCATACCTTAAAAGGCATTCGGTCCACCTTACTTTTTTGCAAGAGACCCATTTGGTGCTTTTGGAGCTCCCTCGTCTGCAGAGACGCTGGAGGGGGCAACTATATGAAACGGGGCACTCCACTTATGCCAGGGGTGCCCTGATTTGGATAAAAGTAGGTGTCCCTTTTGTAGCAGAGGAGCAGATTATAGACCCGCAGGGGAGGTTCGCCCTGGTTTGTGGCCGACTCGCGGGTCAGACCATAGTGCTGGGCTCTATATACGTCCCAAATGTGGATCATACTCCTTTTCTGTGTAGTCTGTCCTGCCACTTAGCGGGCTGGAGCGAATATCCCTGGTTATTGGGAGGGGACTTTAATAGTGTACTGGATGTTGATTTAGATCGTTCCTTCCCCCCATTGCCTACGTCTCCTGCGGTGGTTGCCGCACATGGGTTGCTAGATTGGACGCAACAGTGGCATCTAATCGATATTTAGAGACAGCGGAATGCTGTGGACAGAGTTTACTCATTTTACTCTGCTCTGCACTCCCTTCATGCACAGTTGGATCGGATGCTCTGCACGCAGGACCTGGCCTCGGCGGTGGGGGGATGTGGATTACTTAGGGCCCACGCACTCGGATCACAACCCACAGATCTTAAGGTTGGGTTGGGATCTCTCCCCCCGGCTGTCCCTACCTGGAAGCTCCGACCCGAACTCTTGGAAGACACGGCCTTTAAGGCATCATTAGAAACAGCGATCCCTGATTTTTTTTAGCATAATGATGGTACGGCCTCTTCGGGCCTAATGGAGTGGGATGCGTTCAAGGTATTAATCCGAGGGCATTGTCTGGGGACTCAGTGGAATTTACGTTGTTCGATCAAGCATGACCTAGCTCGCATAGAATGTGACACGTTACGCGCAGAGAGAGAGACCACACGGAGCCCTGCAGGTGGGGCCTGGTTAGATGGGGCTCAAACTGAACACCTGTCGCTGCTTTAACGGCTGCGTTGCCTGAATTAAGCTGCGCACTCAGCGAGATCGCACGCTTTGGCGGATAAGTCGGGCAAACTTCTGGCCTGGCTGGTTAGAGGGGACCGTGACCCGATCATGGAGGTTCGCTCGGAAACTGGGCGTCTGTTGTATACGCCGAGGGAACTACACACTGCGTTTACGCACCATTACCAGGCCTTGTATGACTCAATGGTGAGCTCCTCTGAACAATCTTATACGGAGTTCCTTGCTGGGGTGGAAACTCTCACAGCTGACGGTGGACCAGGGGATTGCACTAGAGAAACCCCTTGATCTTGCTGAGATACAGGCCAGTATTCGCGAGCTGGCGTCTGGTAGGACGCCGGGCCCGGATAGTTTGCCGGCCGAATTTTACAAGGCATTTAGCTTAATATTTGCGCCCAAGTTACTCCGTGTTTATGAGGAGGCAGAGCGAAGGGGCTGCTTGTCATTACCCCATGGGGAAGCGTTGCTTGTGTCCCTTCCCAAGCCTGGTAAGGACCCAGTAGAGCTGGTGTCGTATCGTCTGCTAGCAATGCTCAATACGGATTACAAAATTCTGGCCAAAAAGCTAGCAATGCGGCTTGCGCCTATAACGCCGGGCCTGGTGCACCCTACCAAAATGGATTTGTGCCAGCGAGAGATATGTCACATAATATTAGGCGACTGTTCCGCGTTATGCACTACGCGAGGAGGGACTGGCCACGAGCGGGTTGCCTTGTTCTTTATCTGGAGAAAGCCTTTGAGTCTCTGGAGGGGCCGTATCTTTTCAGAATACTGCGGCGGTTTGGTATTGGGCCCTACTTTATTCGATTGCTTAAGTTACTGTATACTAATCCTCAGGTCCGGGTCAAGGTGGGGGGTATTATATCAGAACCAGTCCGGGTGTGCAGAGGTACGCGGCAGGGTTGCCCCCTCTCCCCACTGCCCTTTTCCCTTGCCATGGATCCATTGGCAGCGTTTTTGCAGGATAAGGGCTCTGACTGGGGTATTACCCTAGGGGATGGCCTACACGTGGCGTCGCTGTACGCTGATGACCTTCTGCTGTATTTTCGGGACGTGACGCATATCCCCCCAGAGGTTGGGCCCGTGTTGCAGCAGTTTGCCTTGCTGTCTGGACTAAAAATCAATTGGTCCAAGTCATGCCTCTTCCCCTTTGATCCTGCGCTATCGGACCCAGAGCTTTGTCTTGCAGGGAATGCAGTCCCATGGCAACCTCATACATTCAGGTACTTAGGCATCCATATTTATCATGGAGAGGGAGACCTAGTAGATGGGAACCTTAAGAGGGCGATATCCTCGATCAAATCCCAGATGGCTTTTTGGCAGACACTGCCGCTGTCAGTGGCAGGCAGGATAGCGCTGCTCAAAATGATAGTTTTACTGCGTCTTTTCTTTTATACTACTTTTCTAACCTCCCGCACTACATCCCTCCCAACTTTTTCCGGAAGCTGGAGTCTAGCTTGAGGGAATTAATTTAGAATGGGGGACAATGCCGGGTTGTGCTGAAAAAGCTGTATTTGCCATTAGAGAGAGGTGGCCTGGCGGTCCCTAACCTGGAGCACTACTATCTGGCCTCCCAGCTTCAGTGGGTATCTAAGTGGCTGGCAGGCCTTCACCTAGCAGACACAGCGACCACGGAAGGCCCTTGGTCCTTCGCGCAGGTATCGCACCTATTTCACACACTTACACGCGGGGTATCACTGGGACAAATATTTCTCAGGGTGGCTTGTAACTGGTATCGCAGATCCCTGCGTCTTACCCGGGGGTGGTTTCGTTTGCTCCAGCTCTAGCGTTGCTGGGCACCCCGCGTGGCCCTAAGATTACGTCAAGTTGTGAGCTGCGCACGTGGCATGAAGTGGAGTTATGTACGCTGGGCGATCTCTATGATGATGGCAGGCTGATTCCGTTTCCTACACTGGTTCAGGAGTCGGGGCTGCCAGCAGGGCAATTCCTTTTGTATAATTCACTGTTAAGGTCTTTGGCAACCAGGTGGGGTGACATGTCAAAGGCCTCTCCCACGCATTTGTTGGTACAGTACATACAGGTGATGGGGCAGGGAAAGCACCTGATCAGTTGGTTCACGGACGCGTTGCGCATATGCACAGCCTTGGAATGTGATGCCCTGCGTGCGGCCTGGGACCGGGATGCCTCCACTTCAGTTACGGACACGCAGTGGACATTACCCCTTTCTGGACACGTTAATGTTCCCCGGAATTCTAGGTTCCGATTGATCCAGTTCTATTGTATTCATAGGGCTTATCTCACTCCAGCCCGGGTGAACAGGTATTTTGCTCATCAGTATGCGGCATGGCCCTGCTGCTTTTCCATAGATGCTGACAAGCTGTACATGCTATGGTCCTGTGGGTCCCTGCATCGCTTCTGGAGGGAGGTGGTTGATTGTTTATCGGAGTGCACGTCATGTCCGGTTCCGCTTAATTGGGTGGTCTGTGTGCTGGGCCTATTTCCCAGGGGTAGGCGGATAGAGCGGAGGCGCGATTCCTGGGTCTAGGCCTCATAACGGCTAAGCGGATGATAACCGGCAGATGGAACATACCGTTCTTCATTGTGCATGCGCAATCCGGTGTAATTAAAACTATTTGTTGCCCTGTTGCCGATGTAAGATGTAATGTTCATAATGCATTGAAAATACTAATAAACAGATGTTTGAAAAAAAATACTTTTTACTTAAGTGTTAATTCTTCTTAGTACATTGTGTGGGGATACTGTGAATAACAAAACAAGGTTTGTGACTGTTACTATGGTATCCCTGATCATTTATGCAATTGTTAGTAATATAACAGCAAAACTTCTATGTCAATTGCACATTGAATAGCTGCTTGTGGGACTACAATAACCTGTCTTTCAAATTCATTGCTGATGCATTTGAACCAAGCTCCCACGTGTCACCTGTGGAGCAGGCAAACACACCTTGCAGAGTTATGCCAAAGTCGTAATTTATGTAACAGTTGGTGCCCAATGTGGGGTTTGTATCTTATGGTTATGCATTGAGTAGTTTCTTCAATATTCACAAACATGTGACCCATCATTATGTCATTACAGAGGTGTGCGTAGTACTCATGGTTAGCCTCCTGCTGGGGATAAGGGAGCACCTACCTCCGTAGCTTGACTCATAAAAGTTTATTTCCCATTTTGTGGGTTTTCTCATTCTTTGTTTCCAATATTCTATTGAATCAATTTACAATGGAGGCACCTATTGCGTTATGGGTCAATTGCAGGGAAGAAGTTACTCAACATCTCAAAACTTGAGGAGTCACTGAGGAGAAGGGCAGTTACTTTTGTAATAGCTGCACATCCAGTACATGCCTTTTAGGCATTTTACTCATGGGTGGATTTCAAGCCTATTGATGTTGCCTTAGGGAAGTTTCAAGAATACACAGAGGTAGACCCATCAGCACACTATGGGGCTTACCAAGATTTGCCCCAAAACCAAATTTTGTGTGGTGGGCAGTTGACACATAAGCACAGAAATGGATATTGGGGGTGATGATGGGGCTGCGTGGCCAGTCTTGGCTGGCTACATTCTCATTTCTCACCCTAACAACCTAACACAAGCAGAGGTGGTAGGTATGTTAAATATACGGCTGCCTTATACAGGAGTCTAATACAGTTTGTGCTATGCACTTTGAACTCAAGAGCAGCTGTCGCTGCAGGGCCTGCTGCTCTTGCACAAACTCAAAATATTCATCCTCACACTTTTAATGCTATTATGGGAAAAGCTCCCATGAAGCATGATGAAATGGCTTCCTGGATTGCTCACAAGATCAATCAGTTAGAGGCAGTGTATCGATACAGTACCCCACAAGATAAGCACAGAGATTGACTATGTGTCTCCCTCTTGGAATGGTACCCATTATAGAGAAGTATTTCATCTTTGCACGCATGTACACCACTATGCATGGTACACCTTAATTGGTAGTCCTCCCTGATGTACTTACACAAGTATACAACTACAAAATTAGCAAGGACCTGCAGCAACTCTGAGTTTAGAAATTAAGTTAATGGGGAATTACTCCCAGAACGTCCTCTATCATCCTAAACAACACTAAGGGAGAGGGCTCAGTTCCTGCTACACATCAGAGATGGGAAACAGTTCTAATTCAAGACTGTGAGTGAAAACTACCAAAACTAATAGTGGACATTTATACCTCTGTAGATAACAATACCTTTGGTACTCCACCCATTTAAAACTTAAAAATGACACTGAGGGTTCTGTTAACCAGAAATCTGCAACATAAGGGAAAAAAACAGAAATACAAATATAAAAGAAGGACTGGGTCACCTGCTTCTTGGGAATCCTGCAGGGGGTGTTATAACTTAAAAGACTGTGAAAAATGTTATTAACCTGAGTGGTATCAGTATTTTGATAGCCACTCTTCATGATCTGAGTACTGAAGAAAAGATGAGTACAGTAAGAAGAGTGAAGCAGGACACCAGACTGAAGTGAGCATAAAGAGGGACGAGAAAGGATTGGACTCTAAAACCCCATTGAAAAAGAAGAAAGTAGCAGAACTTTTAAAAAAAACTTGTCGATTCAGCTGCGAGACCCCCTGTGAAACAGGACTTGGGCGAGAACACTATTAGACAGTGCTGCAGAAGTCACAATAATATATCAGATGTTTCTGAGATTTCTGGATGTGAATTCAACTGATGTCTTTATACAGATCGAGACTCCAGATCAACATTGAAATCCTCCTGCTATAGTTTACAACTTAAACTTGCAAATTGAATGGAGCATATCACGTATAATCAAAGCAGTCTTCCAGACACAATTATCTGATGATTGTGATTTCATTTTGGTGGAAGAAGACTGGCCTCCAGTCTTTATTAGGGAAGCACCCGGGAGGAGAAAGTCAATCAATCAATCAGTGCTTGTAAAGCGCAGCTACTCACCCATTTGGGTCTCAAGGCGAAAGTCATAAAGTTAGCCTTGTCTGCCTTAGTAGCTCAGGATATCAGGGAAATTAATGCCAGTGATGGGTTATGAGAAAAGCACCAGCCTTATATAGAAATCGAGCAGAGTGGGGCATATGCAATGAACCACAGGCTCAATACCCTTTAATTTAAACCCAGAAGCAAAACGTGGTATAACAGAAACACTAGATCAGTTGCAGTACCAGGACAGATTTTAGTGCCATGAACAAGCCCCTTTAACCATCTCCAAACCAGATGGCTCTTATAGAATAGTCTTAAACTAAAGAAATTTGAATTCCCACACACAAACATATGCAGTATGAAACATACATAGCACAGGCTTAATGACTAACCTGGTGTGGAAAAAATACAAAACAACCCTGGCTATTTCAAATGATTTCTTTAGTTAGAACATAGCGCTGAAAGTCAGCATCTAACCACTTTCAGTTTTGACAGAATGCAGTTTTCATTCAGACACTTGCCCATGGGCTATAAAAACAGTCTTGGCTTGTTTTCAGCCCAAATCAGGGCGATCCTACAGCCAGATCCTGATTTATTGTCATACATTGATGATCTCTATCTAACTGTCGGTGATCTGAATCTACTCCTGACCAGGGTAGACATAGCGATGACCATATTACCATCACATGGTTACAAAATGAATTAAAAAAAATCGAAGAATGCCTACCTTATAGTGACTTTTTTGGGATATGAGTAATCCAGCGGAGGCAAGGGTCTGACTGTAGCTCAGAACTTCCTTCAGAAGTGTGCTACCTTGCAGCGTTCCAACACACTGAAAAAGTTGCAGTCCATACTGGGATTTCTTAATTTTGGATGTCCTTATTTGTCTCACTATGCTGAGAGAGTGAAAACCTTGTATGACCTGATTCCTCCCACAATGAAGACCACCAAAATAAAGCCACAAATCTGATACCGAGTGGGAAAGAGGCGGTCCCACCAACAGCATTGCCACGCAAATAACATCCCACCCTCCATATTAAGACCCACAAATCAGCACAGCAGTAGTTGCACGGCGGTAAACCATAGGCGCTCCAAACTGCTGCGCTCAAAACCTCACCTCAGCCAGAACACAACACCACATTGGCCAGTACAAAGACCCCACACCTGAGACACATACACACACCACACCTGCTCACTGCACTATATAACATGCCCCACACACATGCACAAACCTTGGCAACCAGAGAAACACACACTGACAGAGAGGAGCGCATACACGGAAGACACAACTCTTCAATACCATAGTCACATTACACTACACATGCATCACACACCACAACACTACACTAGCTACACAATACACACATTGCCACTGCACAAAAACACCACATAACTACAACGCACACAACCAAACACCCTCACCACACACTGCACCCTTGCACACAACACACATCACTACCCCAACACAACCACCATGTCACGTCAAAAGCACCCATGCTTCACAGACAATGAGCTGAGGATCATGGTAGATGAAATCATCAGGGTAGAGCCACAACTGTTCAGAGCACAGGTACAGCAAACCTCCATTGCCAGAAAAATTGAGTTATGGCAGAGAACTGTCGACAGGGTTAACTCAGTGGACAACCATCCATGCACAAGGGAGCACATGAGGAAGAGGTGGAACGACCTACGGGGGAAGGTGCATTCCATGGCATCACGACACCAGATTGCTGTTCACAAAACAGAGGGTGGACCCCAACCTCCTCCCCCAGAGTTTGCATCGTGGGAGGAGAAGGTCTTGGCAATACTGCATCTTGAGGGCCTGACTGGAATACCCAGAGGCCTGAAGTCTGGTAAGTCACTAACACTCCCCTGGCACCAACTACTCCTGTCCAGCATGCTTCCTCACCACCCTATCACTCCCTAAATCACCCTATCAACCACTCCATCTCACACGCAATCACCCAAAACCCCTTTCTGCATGCAACAACACCACCCAGCCACAATACCCACACAGATAGGTATGCCAATAACAAACACTACGACTCCCACAATGCACTGCACATCCACTGCAATACCTGTTAACCGGACTGCACAATATAACACCTGCATGTACAACCCTTGCACTCCACACACCAACTGGATGCATAGAATGAGGAAAACTCTTGGCAATGACAGCTATGCAATTACCATGCCCCATTTCACAATGCAACATGTCATACCCCTCACAATCCACAAACAATGCCTGCAGTGCTGCATCTGTCATTGCCATAAGTGGGAATCAAGTGAAGCCACTGTATGCATCAGACAAACAGACAATCAATCACACCTTCACCAGGTAACACTCTTCCACTCCTTTCAAAGGTACCCCAGCCGCTTGCACCATGAAGACAATACCAGAGACAGACAGCCCTCCCCAGGATGAAGGCCCCAGTGACGACTACACCTCAGGATGCATGGACAGTGACGACTTACCCTGCCCATTGGGGATATCTGGTCAGTCCTCCACTCCCAGCCTCACCCTGCCCACAATCAATGCCCCCCACACCTAGTGGCAACAACATCACAGCCAACCCGTCATCAGAACAGAACAATCAATTGTGTGCCCCGCAGTACAGGGACCAGAGTCAAACCCTCAAACCCAAGACAATGAATGACCTAGTGACAAATGGGAGTGGGGACACTGTGCCTGTAGCACAGGCACAGGGGGCGAGGAGGGCACACGTGGGCCAGAGGACAGGGCAGCCCAGGGAGCCATCTGACCAGGAGTCCATTTCATAAGTCCTGGGTGTATACCAGCAATCCCAGGAAAAGATGGGCCAAATACTCCCCATCTTGGGGGAAAACCAAAGGCTGCAGAGGGAATACCACCAGGCCATGCAGCAGTGGCAGACTCTCAATGCCTTCATGGCCACCATTGGAGGGGTGTTCGGGGACCTCCCCAACATCTTGCATCCCACCTGCACCCACCAGCAAGCCCTTTCCAATGGCAACCAAACATCTAAGCCATCTACTACTGCGGCAGCCAGTGGAGTGGAGGCCCTGCCAGGGGACCACAGGCCACTGACATCCCTCCCTCTTTAGCTAGGGAACCCCCCAAAAATGTGGATGTCCACCCAGGCATTCTGCTGGAGCAGATGCCAAGACAAAATCCACCGCCAGGAAGTGAACATCCCCTGAACATTCTCCCTTGTGTGCCACTGACACACCCTGTTGAATGTTCAGTGCCATAACTCACTTTTTCCTATGACTCTTGGACACTGGACCTGTAGTACCTACAGCTAGGCCATCTACTATGAGAATTTTATCCAGCATGACCCCACTCATCAACTGTTGAACCCATTATGCATAATAAACACTGTAAAGCACAGAAAATGCATGTGTCATCATTGTATGATGTGTAAATGTTAACAAACTTAAATGACATGTCATGTGCTACCCATCAACCCACATCCAGTGCAAATCACAGTAGAGGTATGCATCCTCTGCAGGGAACTTAGGACACCACAGATGGCTTATTAGTGGCATTGTATCAAAGGAGAGTCAGTAGCCCAGGCACACACCAGGGTGGACCAAGTGATCCAATCTGTAAAAACAACAACAAAGGGACACAAATCAGGATGTGAGTCAAGGTGCCACCTTATGCACATATGTAAGAACTTGCTATGATGGCCATTGTCATATGCCTAGGAAACAGGGCACATCACATTGCACCTCTACATCAAAAAATACAATAATTTCATAACCAAAAACATGTAGCTGACATTTAGAATGGGCTGTAAATAACACCTCTAACTGTATGCAGATACAACTTGCTATCAATGCCTAAACCAGCAGGTAGGATATGTAATGAAACTCTTCATACAGTCCATAGCCTGCCTCAGATCTGGACAGGAGATGACATGACATTTTGCACATAACAGAATTGTTGCAATTAGTTGTAAACCTGCCAACCTACAGATGGTCAAAATGGCAGTGTGTTGACCACTTACACCGCTCCAGACATACAATTAGTCGTCCTTCATCAGCCACATATGGGAAGAGTAAATGTGGCATCCCCACTAATAAACCTGGACAGAATGGACATTTCATTGTATCCAAGTACTAAGATGTCATTTGCAAAATGACACATACAACATACCTGTAGGTCATTTGAAGTACTGATTGATCAACTCCATCTTCCATCACTGCACCATCCTCATCTGCCTCCTCATCACTCTCCATGTGTCCATCACCACCCACAGGTCCAGCAACCACCTCCTCATCTGCCAGTAATGGGATGTGACGTCTGACGGACAGATTGTGGAGCATGCAGCAGGCAACAATTATTTTACACACCTTTTGGGGACTGTAGAGGAGGGCATCTCCTGAGACGTGGAGACATCTAAATATTGCCTTGCTGTTCAATCACACTCCTCGTCCTACCATGGGGCTCGTTGTAATGTGTCTCTGCATTGGAGATAGGGTACCTCACTGGTGTCAACAGCCAGGGAAGGTTAGGATATCCCGAGTCTCCTGTATGAAGAGAGTCAGGACCTGTTTGAAACCAGATACAGACACATGGAAGATAGTGTTGATAGGTACAACAACAGAAACACACATCCGCACAGATACCTACCAATTAGACAAGCCCTCTCTTGTTCTAGATGTGCCATCATGTTTGGAATATTGCTGTTCCTCATTATGTAGGCGTCATGGACAGATCCCAGAAACTTGGCAATCACTTGGGAGATGTACTGGTCCACCAACCACACCACCTGCACGTTTATAGGGTGGACGTTTTTCCGGTTCTGATAGACCTGTTCGGTGACACTTGGAGGAACCAAAGCAATATGGATGCCAACAATAGCCCCTATTACGTGAGGTATGTGTCCCACCTCATAGAAGTCAGACTTCAAAGTGGCCGAATCCGGAGGTTGGCGAAACCAGATGTAACTGTCCAGGTGCTTATAGAAAGTTGACAGCACATCCCACAACACAATGCTAAACTTGGGTTGTGACATCCCTGCAGCCAAGCCCACTGTAAACTGGAAGGACCCTGGGGAAAGGAAGTGTAGCACCCACAACACATGAACCATGGGAGGGATGGCATTGGGATTGCAGATGGCAGGCAGTAGATCAGCGTCCAACTGAGTAGAGTTCCATGATGGTGACACGATTCAATCTGTAGGTCTGCACAATGTGTCTTTTCTCCAAGGTGGCGAGGTCGACTATCGGACTGCACACTGGTTCATTCCTCCTTCTCCTCATTACATGGTATCTAGGATGGAGGGGGAAATATCGTTTCATGTGATGTGTAGGTCCGACATGTTATCAGTCAAATATATTGTGATACACACCAAACAATGCAGACATGACTTAACGGGTGATAGTAACTATATAGGGTATGTAGGAGTGTCATTAATGCTATGCGTGCTCGCAATAACTGGTGCTGTGCATGGTATGTGTCAACCAATACATGTGTGATGGTGCAGGTCATGTGCACATATGTGTCCTGCATAGGACATGCATGTACATATGACAGTGATATAGGTAGAAAAACAGCCAACGGGCCAGTATGTAGGGGCATATTCATTTCATGTTACATAGGTGTTGTATCCCACATGTATGTGACCATGTATGGCATAGATACATGGACCTGTGCACTAATCGGGACATTTCAGTGCTATAGCACACTTACATTTCTCAGATAAATCCATTAACTGTACATAAAATGGCGGGGGCGTGGCCAAGGTGCCGAAGATGGCGCACGTATAATCTCCTCGCTCCGGAGGGGCCTGTAATTATCCGTATAAAACGAACCGGCCCTGGTGCAATCGGAGCTGGAGCTGCGGAGGAGACCTGGGGGAACTTATCCAAGGGCCGCGGAGTGCTGTCTGGACCCTATTACGCGTCCCGGACCGAGTCGGCAAGCTCCTGAGCCTGCGGCTGGCCCCTAGGCCGGAGCCGGGGACTCAGGTGAAGGAGCGGGCCGGGGCCGGGGCCGGCGTCCGCCTGAATCGAGCGTGATTGAAGCGACACTGAACATCGGTGTCCCGAAATCGGGACGGAGGTGCGAACCCGCTCGGAGCGACCAGGGGCGGTGGACGGCCTCGTGGGCCGGGAACGGCTCCACTTAACTAAAAACCCAGAGACTAGCCGGGAATGAGAAGGAGTGTGCCCGTGGCAGGCGGGGCACGACCCGCGGACGTGTTCGGAAGACGCCGGGTACGGAGAGGCGACCCCGTGTGAGGTGAGTGGGAGCAGCGAGCGACCTTGAGGGCCAGGGCTCCTGCGGAGAGAGACGGCAGCCCCAGAGTGTGCGCCGCGACGGCCGGAATAACCGTGCGCAGCTACACATAATGAAACACCCAGAGTCCGGGCAGAAGTAAGGAGGAGCAGACCTGTGACAGACGGGGCCCGACCCGCGGACGCACTTGAGAGGCACCGGGAGAGGTGCTGTCAGAACACTGGAGGCCTCGACTGGTGGTGACACGAGCTCCCCTGTGCCGAGGGACAAGATTGGAGACCCCTCTACAGTGGATTGAGGCAGTGAGACAGCTGCCCCCAGGAGTGGAGAGAGCAATCCGGAGCCCTGCAGTGGCAGCACCGCTCAATCCTGGATTGAGGCGTCGCCATGGGAACGAGACGGGAGGCCTGGTGAGGCCTGGTGAGGCCCGGTCAGACTACGGCGCATCGGGCGCAACACTAACGCTAATTATTGGGAGCGAGCCCCCCCCCCGGGAAGCGAAGAGAGGTGAGCGATCCCAATAGCCCAAGCAATGTAGTGTCAATGACGGTCCCCGAGTGAGTAACGCAGGGATCTGAAGTAGCTCTTGGCTCTACGACGCGCCCGGGGAAAGAATAGTGGTCGCAGAGTGAGGGAAGAAAGCTGAAGATATCAGGGGACCCGGAGTGGATCTGACCGACGCCCAACGGAGATCGGGCCTGGGCCTGCGGCCGCCGAGGCATAGTGCTTAAAAACGAGGAGAGTCCGCCCATAGAATCGGGCCCACGACCTGGCCCCCCAAGACTCGTCACAAGAGGAAAATCATGGAGCCTGGGTCACCGGCAGGGCGCAAAGAACTGGAAGAACAGTCCCACTCACATCCCAATGTGCAAGACACACTAGACAGAATATTAGGGGCGATTGAAGACACATAGACCACACTACAACGAGATATCAACCAAGTAGCGGTCAAAGTAGGCCTACTGAGAGCAGACCACCATAAGCTGGTGGACAGGATCAAGGAAAGGGAATCCACATTGGCGGACATTGGGCCGAAACAGAAAGATCTTGTGGCCGAGGTGACATCTCTGATCGACAGAGTGACGCGACTAGAACAGAGAGCAGAAGATGCGGAGGGAAGAAATAGGAGGAACAATGTGCGAGTAGTGGGCCTTCCCGAGGGGGCCGAAGGGTCCAATATGGTGGACTTCTTGGAGAAATGGTTTAGTACAACGGTGGCGCCCGGGGACCTGACGCCCTTCTTCACGCTGGAGCGAGCACACCGGATGCATGCGAGGCCTCTCGCCCCTGGCAGACCGCCCGTGTGGTGATTGCCAAACTGCTGCACTGCAGGGACAGGGACACTCTTATACAGAAGGCTAGAGAGAAGGGCCTGTTCAGAGTAGCGAATGGAGAGGTGACGCTGTTCCCAGACTATACCCTAGATGTTCAGAATAGGCGGTCCTCTTTTCTAGCAGTAAAAAGGGCCCTCAGGGAAGAGGGGGTCCAATATTCGTTACTGTATCCGGCCAGACTGAGAGTGATATTAGATGGGAAGACTACTTTTCTCCAGACGCCGGAGGAGGCATGGGAGTGGCTCGAGAAACGGGGCCCCCGAGCTGAGCGTCCGGCCGATGGGGATGCGGCTGGGGACCGGGCTCGTCGGGCCCCGGGGACGCGGAGACCTGGGAGTCGCCCGAGGCTGGCGCCAACAAGAACGCAAAAAGAAAAAGGCAGGAGAGCGGCCTTGGAGGCGGCGGCCCGGGTTGGCGGCGGGGCTTCCCCTCCGGGAGGCTCAGAAGAAGACTCAGAAGAGACAGTGGTTTCCTCGGACGGGGGCCTAGGCTGCTCGGAGCATGCCCCTAGGGTAACACCGCAGACTGCTGACAAACTCTTATAAGTATGATACGGGAGGCTCTAGGGCTGGGGTGCGACAGGAGAATGTGAGGCCCCTCCGAACCTGGCCACCCCCTGAATCAGCACCTCGCTGGTCTAATTAGGCTGGCGAGAGCTGTAGCTACATGGTTGAACAAGTTGCACTGTTGCACGTTTTTCTGGGCCACCAGCAGTTTAGCAGGCGCCCTGGGGTGGGGGAGTTGGGGTTTAAGGTTACAAGTTAGCTTGGCTATGTGGGTGGCATGGTACAATGATAACATAGATCTGATCATGGGAAGGGATAGACCGGGAGCCCGGGTAAACCAAGGGCGCAGTCATCAGAATATCATATTAAAATGGCAGACTACAATCTATTAACATGATTGTCAGGGGGATGGGCACGCTGGCCAAAAGGCATAAAATCCTCACCTACTTAAAGAGAATAGGGGTGCAGGTGGCAATGCTACAGGAGACTCATTTAGTAGCCGGGGAAGTAGAGAAGCTGAGGCGCAGGTGGAGAGGTCAGGTGGTTGCCACAGAGTACTCAGCCTATGCAAGAGGAGTGTTGATATGGGTCAGGGCCGGGGTCCCACTAAGAATAGATTCATCCAATATAGATCAGGAGGGCAGATTTGTTATAGTGGAGGGGAGACTACATGGCATTCCAATTATCATGAGCTGTATTTATGCCCCCAACCAGGACCAGATCCCCTTCCTAACTAGGTTGTCAAGCCATCTTACCCGCCAATGTACAGGAGAGCTGCTAGTGGGAGGAGACTTTAATGCAATACTAGACACTAATATGGACAGATCAGTCCCCCCGCTACAGGGCGCAGTGTCTACTAGGATAGCCAAAAAACTTTGTGAATGGCTGGACGCCTGGGGACTAGTTGATATCTGGAGGGAACATCACCCAAAAGACAGAGACTACTCATATTATTCAGGCCTCCACAGACTGCACACTAGAATTGACAGAATGACATGCACGGCGGTCCTTATGCGATACATAACCCGTTCAGAGTATCTAGCACGCTCACTGTCGGATCATAACCCTTTGCTGCTGACATTAAGAGTAATGGAGGAAAGGCCCCCAATACCATCATGGAGACTGTCCCCTGGGGTACTGGAGGACCAGACATATAGAGAGACCCTTCGCAGCCACCTGACAGAACATATTGAGATTAACAGCGGATCCACCCCATCTAGGGCCACAGAATGGGAAGCACTCAAAGTGGTGACGAGGGGCTTCTGCCTGGGTCAGTCGGTGGGGGTGAAACGTACACTTGAAATAGAACTAACCGCCTTAGAGAAGAAAATACACGCAGGGGAGCTGAGACATGGTCTTGTAGATAAAGACAACGAGGAGTATAACCGAGCCCGTAGAGAGCATTCCCGGATTGTGGGAGTCTTACTTGCGGCTGATTTCGAGAAGGCCTTCGACTCAATCAGGTGGGACTATCTCAGGACCGTGATGCTTAGAATGGGATTGGGGGAGGACTGGGTTAAATGGGTGGACCTGCTATATTCGTCCCCGCTGGCCAGGGTAAAGACGGGCAGAACAATATCCGACACATATCCGATACATCGGGGGACCAGGCAGGGATGCCCCTTATCCCCATTACTATTTGCACTGGCAATTGAGCCACTGGCGGCCCAGATGCGTCAAGATGGAATGGGTAGAGGAATTGAATGGGAACCAAACGAGCACACTATCTCCCTATATGCTGACGACATTCTAGTGTATCTAAGAGATGGAACCAGTGGACTCCCATGGGCTATGGAGATACTGGAGGAGTTTGGGGAGCTATCAGGGCTTTGCCTCGACCGAGGCAAGACATTTGTATTTCCCATACTACCAGACTGCATACCCCCCAAGACTTGCCCAAGAGATGTGAACTGGGCCCCACGGACCTTTAAATACCTGGGCATTCAAATATTCCATGAATTGAACGACCTTCGGGATGGAAATCTAGATAAGACGCTCTGCTCCCTGCGCTCATCGGTGGGGTTCTGGCGTTCACTGAAACTAACGACAATGGCCAGAGTGGCATTGTCCAACATGGTCATGCTCCCACGCCTCCTTTACTATTTTACTAACTTACCGTTGTGGATCCCACCGCCTTGGTTCCGGGAATTGAACGCTTTACTACGGGAGCTAATCTGGGACGAGGGCCGCAGGCGCACAGCACTAACAACTATATGTAGACCGTCGCGTATGGGCGGACTGGGGGTCCCTGACTTTGAGGCATATTACCTAGCGTCTCAACTGCAATGGGTGGCCGGATGGATGATGGGCAAAGGACAGACGGACTTGCTCACTCCCCACGGAATCCTGGACACAGCTCGAATAACAGCACGTATAATAGAGAGGTGGATTGTTCCCCTTGGAGACAACCTAATGACTAAAGTTGCAATGACATGCTGGAAGAGATGTACAGAAAGGGTGGGAACGGGCACACCCTACTCCCCAGCACTACCGCTGTCGGTCTTAGTGGTGGACCCAAAGAGGTTGGGCCCTGGGGGTCTAGGTCTGGCACCATGGACTAGGGCAGGAATAGAGACGGTGGGTGAACTTTTCAAGGACGGGGTGTTGAGGAACTTCGATGACTTAGTGGGTAATGGGGTTCCCCGAGGCCAATTCCTTTCTTTCGGGAGAATGGTACATACTTTGAAAAGTCACTGGGACACGATTAATGCAGAACCTATGACACATGGGGCCAGATGTAGCAAAATACCAAATTGCGACTTGCAATTTGCGAGTCCCTGCGACTCACAAATTGCAACTCTCAATTTGGTATGCAGAAAGGTGTTTCAGACACCTTCTGCGAGTCGCTATGGGGTCGCAAAGTCCCACCTCATTAATATTAATGAGGTGGGTCGCAATTTGCGCCCCCATAGCGACTCTGGGCACTCACTGGGATGGAGGCCTGCTGGGAACAGCAGACCTCCATGTCCGTGACTGCTTTTAAATAAAGCAGTTTTTTTTTTTCAAGTGTAGCCCGTTTTCCTTAAAAAAAAACGAGCTGCACTTAGAAAAAGAAAACGAAACCTTTTGTTTCGGATTTTTTCAGGGCAGGTAGTGGTCCCTTGGACCACTGCCTGCTCTGAAAAAATATTTTTGGGTCCAGTCACAAAGGGGAAGGGGTCCCATGGGGACCCCTTCCCGTTTGCGAGTGGGTTGCCATCCACTTCAAGTGGATGGTAACTGCGACTCGGAATTGCATACCACTGCGACTCGCAAATAGGAAGGGAACACCCCTTCCTATTTGCGACTCGGAAATGCATTTTGCGAGTCGGTTCCGACTCGCAAAATGCATTTCTGCATAGCAAACACGCATTTGCGACTCGCAAACTGCGATTTTCGCCATTTGCAAGTCGCAAAGTGTTTGCTACATCTGGCCCAAGGAGTATTACACCCCCTGCTGACATTGGGTGAGGAACCCCACATGATTTCTAAGTTATACCACGCCCAGGTAGACAATGTGCTGGACCCCCTATACTCTCTAAAGGAGAAGTGGGAGAAAATGATCGGACACAATTTAACTGAGACAGAGTGGAATAGGGTTTTGGCATATCCCCGGGGAATCTCGCGTAATACCCGCTTACAATATATCCAATATAATTACCTACATAGAACGTACCTTACTCCTCACCGACTGTTACGTATTTACAGAGGGAATCATAGGAGCTGTCCCAGATGTGGGGAAAATGAAGCGGACTTTGACCACATGGTTTGGAAATGCTCAGTATTACAGACTGGTTGGTCAGCAATGATCGCGGTCATGACAAGACTATATGACACGGAGCTGCCATTAACTCCGGATATATGTCTACTGGGTCTAAAAACGAATATGGTACCGGGAAAAATTTGTAAACGTTTCCTGGACCTAACACTAGCCCTCTATAAAAGATTGATCACGAGGGGTTGGAAAGCCCCCACCCCCCCCCCTCACTGACTGAATGGAAAAACGACGTAACGAAATGGACCAGGGCTGAATTACAAGTCCTGAAGGCGGAGGAGGCAAAAGGTGTCCGACAGAACCCCATAGCTCCAAAGTGGGAAGACCTAGTGATGAGATGGGAGGACATAGTGAAAAGACCAATAGTCCCCAATGCAGAGCCTACAGTAATAGGGCTCTAAGTTGGTACTCGGATGAGATACTGATAATGCCCTATAAATCCATAGGTAGGAAAGGGGTGAGAACCCCCAGAGAAGCAATTAATTGAACATGCCAACAGCAAACACAGAATGCGGAGGGCAAAACGTAATTGGTCGATAGTGTCCACAAAGAAATCAGAGGGGTAGTGAACGAGGATGATCAGCCACCACCCATAATAATAGAATGCCCAATGCGAGGCCTCCCAACTAACACAAACACCACCCACGGAAAGCCACCAAGTGTGTACATAGGTTAATGTAGAATTAGAGCTGTTACGAACACACAAAAAAGGAAAGGGTGCCATATAACAACACGGAACAGGACCTCTAAGGACAAAAGTATTAGTACATCGGTACTAAAGAAAATAAAAACCAAAGGGAGGGCAAGACGAAGTGAAGCCAGGGCACTGCAAATAAGTGATACTCCAAATAAAGAAATGTTTTCTATACGTGTGATGTATGGCGGAAACAAGTCGCACCCGTTAATGCATATGTGTAATGTAAAACAGCGAATTGTTAATAAAAATATATAAAAAAATAAAAAAACAACTGTACATAAAATGGCAGCCACCTGTTCAGCAGCACAGGACAGTTGGAAGTGATGCAATTCTGCCGGCGTATGCCGTCATGGCGGTAGGCGGATGTAACCGCCGTGTAACTGTTCATTGATTGCCATTGCTGTCTATGGGGGATTGGAAACAATGATGATCACTGCCGGCAGTGATGGTCCTGTACGCGGCGGCCGTGACTGCCATTTTCTGCAAACTATTGACTCCTAACACTCCTGCAAGCAGGACCTCGTGAGGTGCTGTGTACTGTCTCTGAGAGCCATTATGCCACGTCCTGCAGGTGATAGGGCCCCAGCCTTTACCCAGGAAGAACTGGAGAAACTGGTGGAAGAGGTCCTACCCCTATATGAACAGCTGTATGTAGCACCAGAGGAACAGGTGAGCCCTATGCCGTTGCTGTGTGTGATAGGGGTGTGTTGCTGTGAATGGTAGTGCCATACCGGGCACGGTGTGCATTCATGCCGGGGGCATGGATATATGGATTGTGATCCGTTTGGATAGATGTGGATGGCGATGTGTGTGTGTGATGTATGTAGGCCAGTGCTGTCAATGTAGTGCCACTCCTAATCACAGTCACCCATCCAGGTCAGCGCCCATCAGAAGAAGGGGCTTTAGAGGAACATCTCCAAGCAAATGTGGACCCTGGGGGTCTATAGCCAGCGGAGCACCCATTGCAAAAAGCAGTGGGACGTCTGGAGACGCTGGGCCTGGAAGATCGGAGCGGCCCAGCTGGGATGTCTTCCCAATGAGGGAGGGGTACCCATTGGACCCTGACCTCCTAATGGCCCGCATATGGCGGTGGCCTACCCTAAGATGGATGGGCGCTTGAGGGCAGCACAGCAGCCACAAGGGAGTAAGTAGTACTGTAAACGGGCACCTGACCGGCCTTGAATGGGACTGGGTGGCTGCATACTAGCATACCGTGAATGTGTACACTGTAAGGTGCACATCGACAATGTGTATTAGGGATCTTGCCAGGTTAACCATGGAGTAAGTGTGACAAGGCAATGGTGCTAGTGAAGTGCACTTCCAAACCTAACATGGGTGGGCCTGTTTTGCCACCCTATTCATTCTGTCTTACCAGCTCCAAACAAATAATTTTTTTTATCACAGCTGTCAATGCTATTCCATCTATGCAAGTCCCTTACTGCAATTGTGTTTGCATTGGCATAGTACAGAAGCTGCTATTGACTGTATGTGGGTCTGGCTTAACATTTCCTCCATAAGAAGGCCTTCAATGGGACTGGAGTATTGGACTGATAGCTGACTACGCAGTCATGCCTCACCGTCAGAGTACAGGAATGTGTTGTGACGCAACAACAGGATACTGCTAATGGCTCTAAGAGGAGGGCTGATGGTACAGCAAGTGCTGTTCATTTAGATGTCAGTGTGTGGACTAGCCTTACTAAAATGGAGTGCTACTAGTTCAGATGATGGCACAGGGACCTAACTGATGTGACAACTTAAGGACTCCATGTGAACTGTCATATGTTCTAGGCATATCCTAGTAGTACAGCAAAGTCACAGCCTCCATATTCCTAGCTGTGTGCACATATGATGTAAACTAAGACTTACAGCTTTGCATGTGCAATAGTTATTGACAGACTTGGAGCGCCATTGGCATTCCCTGACATGAGATGTAAAGTGTGATATGTACATGGGCATATATGTCAATGAGAGTTAGGTTTTGACTGTTTCCCTGCCTCCCTTTTTCACCCCCCCCTTTCTTTCTCTTCCTTTGTTTGCATCAGCATCATTTGGCGAAGGAAAAGGGGCACAAGCGAGTGAGGATATGGCAGCCTACTGGACCCAGGAGGCTGGATCCAGAAAGGCGGAGGGACCAAGTGGGACAGAGGGACAGGGGAGTGCCACGGGGGAGCCGGTTCTTCAACATCATCGGATTCATCCTCCAGTGGACACTCCTGGGCGGTGGTGGGCCCATTGGGGACCACCCTTGCACCGTGTCCACTACCCCCTTACTAGCACTGCCCTCTTAGTAGCTCCCACGCAGGTGTCCATGCCCGCTCGCCCAGGAGGGTAGGCATCTCCTTTGCCACAGGCACCTCTGCCCCTGTCCCAGTCAGCCCTGCTGCCCTCAGTGAGGAGGAGGTTATTGACCTCCTGAGGTCCATCTCTGTGGGTCAGAAAACCATTGTGAAAGCTATCGAGGGAGAGCAATGCGTTCCTGGAAGGCATTCACAATGCCTTGTCTGGCCTGCAGAGATCATTTCAGGCTCTGGCTTCCTTGCTGATGGCAGCCAGTGTCCCTTCTTCTTCCGTCCCCCCTCCAGCTACCTCTGCCCAATCTCATAGTCCTCTCCCCACACCCATCTAGAGGACACAGTCAGACCGCCATTCATCTTCCTCAACAGACACGGTTTGCAGTGACAAACACAAGCACTACAAGGCCCACCACTGGCATGCACACAGGCAACACCCACCTGCACACACAACAACATCCACTCCCTACACTGACCCCCACACCATCCCCTCCTTCACAGACACAACACCACTCACACGTGCTGGCACAACACCAACACTCCCTGATCCAGCCACTAGTCCTATCATACCCACAGTTACCACACTTCCAGACCCACATACATACACCCTATTCACCACATGCACATTCACCACAACTACCAACACCTCCACATGCAACACATCCACCTTACCTGCAGGCACCACCCCAACAGACAGTCACTCATCCACCACAGCATCTCCCTGCACCTCTACCCCCTCCTCCAAAAACACCTACACACCCACAGTCACACACCCAACAGACACCCCTTGTAAGGAAATGGCTCCCTGTTGCAGTTACCCCCCACTTTTTGCCTGATACTGATGCTGACTTGACTGAGAAGTGTGCTGGGACCCTGCTAACCAGGCCCCAGCACCAGTGTTCTTTCACTAAAAATGTACCGTTGTTTCCACAGTTGGCACACCCCTGGCCCACAGATAAGTCCCTTGTAAAAGGTACCAGTGGTACCAAGGGCCCTGTGACCAGGGAAGGTCCCTAACGGCTTCAGCATATGTTGTGCCACCCTAAAGGACCCTTCACCTAACACATACACACTGCCATTGCAGATTGTGTGTGTTGGTGGGAAGAAAAAGACTAAGTCGACATGGCATCCCCCTCAGGATGCCATGCCCACAAAATACTGCCTGTGGCATAGGTAAATCACCCCTCTAGCAGGCCTTACAGCCCTAAGGCAGGGCACACTATACCGCAGGTGAGGGCATATCTGCATGAGCAATATGCCCCTACAGTGTCTAAGTCTATTCTTATACATTGTAAGTACAGTGTGGCCATATTAAGTATATGGTCTGGGAGTTTGTCAAAAACGAACCCCACTGCTCCATAATGGCTACACTGAATGCAGGGAAGTTTGGTATCAAACTTCTCAGAATAATAAACCCACACTGATGCCAGTGTTGGATGTATTAAAAAAATGCACACAGAGGGCATCTCTGTACTTTACCCAATCCTTCAGTGCAGGACTGACTGGTCTGTGCCAGCCTGCTGCTGAGAGACAAGTTTCTGACCCCCTGGGGTGAGAGCCTTTGTGCTCTCTGGGACCAGAAACAAGCCTGCACTGGGTGGAGATGCTTAACACCTCCCCCTGCAGAAACTGTAACACCTAGCAGTGAGCCTCAATGGCTCAAGCTTCATGTTACAATGCCCCAGGGCACTCCAGCTAGTGGAGATGCCCACCCCCTGGACACAGCCCCCACTTTTGGTGACAAGTCCAGGGGAGATAATGAGAAAAACAAGGAGGAGTCACCCACCAGTCAGGACAACCCTTCAGCCTGAGCTGAGGTGACCCCTGCCTTGAGAAATCCTCCATCTTGAGTTTGGAGGATTCCCCCAATAGGATTAGGGATGTGCCCTCATCCCCATAGGGAAGAGGCACAAAGAGGGTGTATCCACCCTCACGGACAGTAGCCATTGGCTACTGCCCTCCCAGACCTAAACACACCCCTAAATTCAGTATTTAGGGGCTTCCCAGATCCCAGGAAATGAGATTCCTGCAACCTTGACAAGAAGAAGGACTGCTGACCTGAAGCCCTGCAGTGAAGACGGAGACGACAACTGCCTTGGCCCCAGCCCTACCAGCCTGTCTCCCAACTTTGAAGAAAACTGCAACAGCGACGCATCCAACAGGGGCCAGCGACATCTGAATCCTCAGAGGACTGCCCTGCAACCAAGGACCAAGAAACTCCTGTGAACAGCGGCCCTGTTCAACAACCTGCAACTTTCTTGCAACAAAGAAACAACTTTAAAGACTTTGCGTTTCCCACCGGAAGCGTGAGACTTTCCACTCTGCACCTGACGCCCCCGGCTCGACCTGCGGAAAACCAACATTTCAGGGAGGACTCCCCGGCGACTACGAGCCCGTGAATAGCCAGAGACGGCCCCTCTGAGCCCCCACAGCGAAATCCAGAGGTTCCTCCTGACCGCGACTGCCTGTAACAAGGGACCCAACGCCTGGAAACAACACTGCACCCGCAGCCCCCAGGACCTGAAGGAACCGAACTCCAGTGCAGGAGCGACCCCCAGGCGACCCTCTGCCTAGCCTAGGTGGTGGCTACCCCGAGGAGCCCCCCGTGCCTGCCTGCATCGTTGAAGAGACACCCGGGTCTCCCCATTACTTCCTATCTAAAACCCGACACCTGTTTGGACTCTGCACCTGACCGCCCCTGTGCTGCTGAGGGTGTACTTTCTGTGCCTGCTTGTGTCCCCCCCGGTGCCCTACAAAACCCCCCTGGTCTGGCCCCTGAGGAAGCGGGTACTTACCTGCTGGCAGACTGGGACCGGGGCACCCCTGTTCTCCATTGAAGCCTAAGGCGGTCATTCTGACCGCGGCGGGTGGCGGTCGCTGCCCGCCATGCGGTCACCGCCAAATGGCCGCTCTGCGGTCAGGAGACCGCGGATGCCATTCTGGCTTTCCCGCTGGGCCGGCGGGCGACCGCCAAAAGGCCAACCGCTGGCCCAGCGGGAAAGCCCCTGCAACATAGAAGCCGGCTCCGGATGGAGCCGGCGGTGTTGCAGGGGTGCGACGGGTGCAGTAGCACCCGTCGCGATTTTCAATCTTCATGGGGCCCTGTTAGGGGGCCCCTGCACTGCCCATGCCAGTGGCATGGGCAGTGCAGGGGCCCCCAGGGGCCCCACGACACCCGTTCCCGCCATCCTGGTTCTGGCGGTGTAAACCGCCAGAAACAGGCTGGCGGGAAGGGGGTCGGAATCCCCATGGCGGCGCTGCAAGCAGCGCCGCCATGGAGGATTCCCTGGGCCAGGGGAAAACCGGCGGGAAACCGCCGGTTCCCCTTTTCTGACCGCGGCTTTACCGCCGCGGTCAGAATGGCCCTGGAAGCACCGCCAGCCTGTTGGCGGTGCTTCCGTTGCCCTCCACCCTGGCGGTCAAAGACCGCCAGGGTTGGAATGAGGGCCTAAGTGTTTTGGGCACCTCTTTGACCTATGCACCTGACCAGCCCTGAGCTGCTGGTGTGGTAACTTTGGGGTTGCCTTGAACCCCCAACAGTGGGCTACCTTGGACCCAACTTTGAGACTTGTAAGTGTTTTACTTACCTGCAAACTTAACCTTTACTTACCTCCCCCAGGAACTGTTGATTTTTGCACTGTGTCCACTTTTAAAATAGCTTATTGCCATTTTTACAAAGAATGTACATGCTATTGTAATTATTCAAAGTTCCTAGAGTACCTAAGTGAAATACCTTTCATTTGAAGTATTACTTGTAAATCTTGAACCTGTGGTTCTTAAAATAAACTAAGAAAATATATTTTTCTATATAAAAAACCTATTGGCCTGGAGTAAGTCTTTGAGTGTGTGTTCCTCATTTATTGCCCGTGTGTGTACAGCAAATGCTTAACACTACCCTCTGATAAGCCTACTGCTCAGCCACACTACCACAAAATAGAGCATTAGAATTATCTCTTTTTGCCACTATCTTACCTCTAAGGGGAACCCTTGGACCCTGTGCACACTATTTCTTATTTTGAAATAGCATATACAGAGCCAACTTCCTACACCCACCACACACATTCCTTCCACCCACGCATCTGCACCCAAGACACCTACACATACACACCTCACAACTACTTCTTCTCCCTACACTCACAAACGTTTTTCCCATGACCGCCCTTGTGTCCCTAAGAAAAGATTCTCCTATGAATTTTCCCTCTTCCCTACCACTCTCCCACCCAGTGATTCCCCAAAATGCACTGTGTCCCTCCCCGACCCGAGCCCTTCAACCTCCCAGTTCTTCCTTGCCCCCTTGGTGTTGCCCATGCCCCTCCCCATGCCAAAAAAACAACCACCCCAAACCCAAGCTCTCCCCTCCCAAGGACAAACCAAAGGAGCCACAAAGTAAGGGGAAAGCCAGGCCCAACCCGCCAAACCCAAGGGCAAACCCAAGTACCCCAACTCCCAAACCCAAACTCCCCCTTGACCACCACCCCATCACCCCTGAGATGCCTTCCTGCCCCCTTGATGCCCCTACCATGTAGAGGCCACTTTTCAGTCAGGAGTCAAGTTGGGGCATTCAAAAGTGCCATATCTGCCTGGTGGCACATGGACTATTTTGGACGGGCCAGTTGGCCCTCTTTGTACATTTTTTGTAAATTTTATATCTTTCTATCTAATATATATGGGCCTTGGTGGAAACATACTTGTCCTGCCTTTCCTTTGTGATGGATGTGTTGTATTTGTGCGATTTGGTATGTGTGTGTTTTGTGTATGAGATGTGATGTGATTGTGATGCAGCATTTGTTGTGTGGTTTCCTTGTGCTTTCTACTCAGTGTGATATGTTGTGTGGCATTGTTTGGTTGTTGTGTGTGCGTGCTTTTATGTTGGTGTGTGTATGTGTTTTGGTACGAGTACTAGTTTGCATGTGTGGCCGTTGCTTGCCATCCCAGATGTGTGTGTGTGTACTAATGCCTTTCCCTCCAGTGTGTGCTAGGTGGGTGTGCTTACGGTTGTTGTCTTCATCGCTGTCGCTGGTTCTGGAGTCATAGAGCGAGCAGGAGCAGTTGGAAGGCTTCAAGTTCGGGTTCCATGGTGGCTCTGGACGTGTCTGTGTTCCTGAAGGTGAGTGTCTCCTTTTATACTGGTCGTTTCCGCCAGGGTTTTAGTGGTGGTCCCACTGCGTGGATATCCTGGCGGTGTGTAACCTCGTAATATGCTCAGCTGTAACATGGTCCCCGCTGGACTGGAGATGCCTGCTGCCAGCCATGACGGTTCGTCCGCACTGCCGGTACTGTCGGTCTAATGCCCGTGTCCCGTTGGGAACACTGCAATGCTCATAATATGGCAGTCTTCTCTGCCAGGCCTGCGGTGGTGAGACCGCCACCTTCACCGTGGCGGTCCTCAAGACACCAAACTCGTAATGAGGGCCTGAGTCATTACTGAAAGCCAAGAACCTCATCTGTTAATATTATTTAATTTTCTAAGCAGTCCCACACCCATTGAAGAGGCTTTGCGGATCCCCCAGGGGGCCCCGGACCACAGGTTGGGAACCACTGTTCTATACAGGTGGCTCTGCCCAACCTGCACTAGGAACAAAATACAAATACTCTGCAGCCTGTGCAGCAGTACAAGGTGTAGTGAAGGATGGTGAACTCATCTCAGAATGCGCCCATACTAAACTCTTAGGTCACAGTACTGCACAACATGCAGAATTACATGCCCTGCCACTTGCATTAGAGATGACTGACTTGTAAGTTCCCACACTTATCATGTCTATTAGACATGGGGTCTCTAGTTGGCTGTGGTTTGCACCCTACCCAAGTAGGGACCCTCACTCTAGTCAGGGCAAGGGAGTCACACAGCTAAGATAACCCATGCTCACCCCCTTGGAAGCATGGCTCAAGCAGTAAGGCTTATCTCAGAGGCAATGTGTAAAGTGTTTTTACACACACACAGTTACACAATGAAAATACCAAAAAAGTACTCCACACCAGTTTAGAAAAATAACCAATATTTATCAGATTAAAAGAAGACCAAAACGACAAAAATCCAACATACACAACAAAATGATACGATTTTCAAAGATTAAGGGGCTCATTATGAACATGGCGGGATTCCCTGCTGTGGTCATGCTGGTGGTCTAAACATAGACATAAAATAGTGTTTCTGCCCACCGGCCCAGCGGCATGCTGGGCCAGGACATTGCGGACGGCTCCACATGGAGCCGTCGTCAATGTCGCAGTGCGGCGGATGCAACAGCACCTGTCTCATAAATCGGGCTGTGGCCTGCGCAACGGGGATGTGCACGGTGTCCCCTGCAAGTGCATGGGCAGTGCAGGGGCCACCAGGGGGGCCCCGGAGCACCCCTTCCGCCAGCCTTACCCTGGCGGGGGAAACCACCAGGGAAAGGCTGGAGGAACAAGGGTTCTCTATCCACAGGGCGGCGCTGCTTATAGCGCCGCTATGTTGGATAGAGAAATCTGCCATCGTCAGGCTGCCTGTCGGCGGAAGCCTGGCAGTGGCGGAGGGCCACCTGTGGGGGTCTTCCCTTGTTTGGAATGTGGCAGTCCAGACCGCCATGCCGGGGGCGGTAATTTCCGCTGCTGCCGGCATGGCGGTCTGGACCACCATGTTCATAATGAGGCCCTAAATTTTAGTAAAGCGTCTAGTAACATAATAGCTCCAACTGGGGCTATCACAGTGTCTTGACCGAGTAGTTCCCAACAGTCTGACGCCACTCGCAAAGGAGTATGGGCCGGTCACGGAGTCGCATGGACCCTTACGACAAGGCGGGATCAATAAAGCCAGCAGGTCAAGATGTGAGGCATCGACTTTGCGGTGTCGCAATCACACCACGGGCCACAGGTGCTGCGGCAGATTCGGAGTCAGGTGTCACGGGCGTCGGGGTCACATCATTCAGGACTCACTGTAACTTCGGAGGCACTGCGGCAGCATTGGGCCTGTGTTACTGCGCTCTGGAGTCAATGTGCTTAGTTTCGTCTTCGTCGCACCAGAACTCACTTGCAAGGGCCCAGGAACTGTATCTGGATTTGTCACCACTTGGCAAGTCAGGACTCTCAGCAAGAGAGCCCAGGCACTGGTAGGTGAAGTCTTTGATAGCCCTGAGACTTCTTAACAGGAGGCAAGCTTAGTTCAAGCCCTTGGAGAACCTTGGAAAGCAGGATGAAGAACACAAATTCCAGTCCTTTCACTCCCAGGTCTGAAGCAGCAAGCCTGCACAACAAAGCAACTGGCAGAGTGGCAGTCCCTCCTATAGCATCTAGCACTTCTTCTTGGCAGAGTGGCAGTCCCTCCTATAGCATCTAGCACTTCTTCTTGGCAGAATGGCCTCAGTCCAGAAGTGTTCTAACTATGTGGGGTCAGAGGTCCAGTACTTAAACCCATTTCTGTCTTTGAAGTAGGCAAACTTCAAAGAAAAGTCTTTGTAGTGCACAAAACCCTGCCTTTCCTTACGCTGGCCCCAGACACACTTCAGGGGGTTGGAGACTAATTTGTGTGAGGACAGGCACAGCCCTATTCATGTGAAGGTGTCAGATCTTCCCACCACTCTAGCTCAGGAAGACCCATGAGCCTGGTGATGGGCCATCAGGATATGCAGGGCACATCTCAGTTCCCTTTGTGTGGCTATCTAGAATGAATACACAAACAGCCCAACTGTCATTCGGACTCAGACATGTATTCAGCAGACAGGCTGAGGCACAGAATGGTTAAGCAAGAAAATGCCCACTTTCTAAAAGTGGTATTTTCAAACTTACAGTTAAAAAAACAGCTTCACCAAAAGATGTATTTTTACATCATAAGTTCAGAGACTCAACCTCCATATCTCCATCTGCTCCCACTGGGAAACTACACTTAAAATATATTTCAAGGCAATCCCCATTTTACGCAATGGGAGAGATAGGTCTTGCAATCGTGAAAACTGAACTTAGAAGTATTTCACTATCAGGACATGTGAAACACACCAGTACACCTCCTACCTTTTAAATACACTGCACCCTGCCCGTGGGCTACCTTGTCTAAGCAAAAAAAGAGGTTTACCCTGTTAACCTTACTAGACCTGGGTAAGAACAAAGCATAAATTGAATGTGGTCATATAGTAGAAATAAATCTACAAGTAAAGTAATCAAACAAAGGCGGTTATTATTACTCCCTTGGTAATGAAACTAAATATCAGCATTTATTAATTCATTGTCAAATTAGGACGAGAAATCAAAGCAAACAAATCTTTTACATAAAACACATGACGTGCAAATACAAACGTAAACGTTCAAAAATCCAAAAGTGTTACCATATTTGTATCGCAAACTTGTAATGTACAACATTGTTCTCCTGCATTAGTATACACTGTGGTTATGTCATCCCCTAAAACCATAATCCACATGTATGCGATGGTTGTACACTAGACAATACAAATCTGAAGCTTTACAGACTATGGCCCTCATTACAACCCTGGCGGTCGGTTATAAAGCGGCGGTAATACCGCCAACAGGCCGGCGGTAAAAAAAATTGAATCACGACCATAACGGAAACCGCCAACACAGACAGCCACTTTAACATTCCGACCGCCACGGCGGTAGCAAAAAACACAGCGGCAGTAACCGCCAAGAGACAGGCGGAAGACAATGTACCACCCACACTATTACAAGGCACCAATCCGCCAGCTTTTCCAGGGCAGTACCAACGCCATCCAAAGCACGGCAAAAACAGTACTTGGAACGGAAACCACTCACCTCACGACACCCAACGACAAACCAGGATGCCATGGAGCCCGAGTTACAGGTCCTGCCCATGTTGGTTTACCTCCTCATCTACCAGGAACATCAAAAATGGCAGCGACGACCATGGTGAGTACAGCACCTAGTACACAGGGGAGGGGGTGAGGAAAAAGAGAGTGACACACACACGCGATACGCAACACCCACCCTCACCCACAACACCATACACACAAACACATCCAATTACGTCACAGATACACCCTGTCACCAAATTAAATGATTGTAACAAGTGTAATAATCGATAATTCAGATAGGCCAAGATAACTTTAAATGATCAGTATATACAAATATTTACAGCAAGTACACAAGTCTGTATACTGTTCCATTAAATGTCCGTAGACCAGTGGTCCCAAAAAGCATGGGTGAGGCCCACACATGACACCTTCCTCAAAACAGAGAGAACACTGCAGGGGCATCAATTCGAAAAAAACACAGGCACCTCAGGGGAAAGGGGAGGGGGGACACCTCAGCCGGATGATGGGACGACGCCACCGCTCCTCGAGGGGGCTCCATGCCCACTGCTTGGTCCTGGGGAGTACAAAGCCACAGTCTCTCAAGTGGGTGGTTTGCCCACTGCTTGGTGCTAGGGAGTGCAAAGCCACAGTCTCTCAAGTGGGTGGGTTGCCCACTGGTTCTGGAGAGGGCTTTGTGCCCAGAGTGGGGGCTTTGCGCCCAGAGTGCTTCATCCTGCCAAGGACTGGGGTAGTGGACGCATCTCTCCACTGGTTCTGGAGGGGGCTTTGTGCCCAGTGATGCTGCACCTGGGGTGTGGCAGTTCCCATTCCCTCACCTGGGTGTCTGAGCCACATGATTTTCAGGGAACAGGTAGCATGATACCCCATGGGGGCAGAGCCACACTCCATCCTGCGGCGACTTAGCCTGCCAACTGCTGGTAGTGCCAGTGCTGTTTGTGGTGCCTCGTGTAGTGTGTGCAGGGTCCAGGACGTCTCCTGCAGCCTCAGACGGCTGCCCACTGGGGATGATGCTGATGTCCGCTGTAGTGGCACTGGCTGGGCACGTTGCGGGGCAGGTGGTGGTGGCTGCGGCGGTGGCTGTGGCGGAGATGCTGCCGGTGGTACAGGTGACTGCACTTGTGGAGGGAGACACCAGGCTGTCTCCTGCAGTCTCGGAAGAGTGCCCACTGGGGATGATGCTGGAGACTGTAGTAGAGGCAGCAGACGTGCAGGTAGCGGTGCAAGTGGCGGTGCAGGTGGCGGTCGTTGTGGCGGTGGCCACCGCTGTACAGGTTGCTGGTCTGTCTTGCAGAAGGGGTGACACCAGTCCCTCACCCGGAGGCTCCATGACCTGAGCTGACTTCCCTTTGCCCTTGTGTCCTTTCCCCACCTTGGAAGTCGCAGCTGGGACCTTGGCACTGTCCTCTTTGGTTCTGGAAGAGGCCTTGCTGGGTGGTTGGTGCGGCTTTTCTCTTCGGCATGCGGGCCCCTTCTTTACCTTGGCAGGTGGTGGAATAGGGTGGTCCTTGGCCTCACTATGTGGCACACTAGCAGCCCTGATGGGCGCAGCCTTCGAGGTTCCTGGACTTGCAGGGACCACACTAGACGATGATTTTGTGGCTGAGGTGCTGGGCTGGGATCTGGACATCCTGGCCCTAGGGGAAGGACGGGGGGGAGGTGTAGGCAAGAGGTCAATGGAAGCTAGGAAAAGTTTTTTAGACACACTGGGACGGGAAGATGGAGGGGGTTTGGGAGTGGAGGAAGAGGTAGTGGTTGTAGGAGGTGTACGTCTGCTGAGTTTGGGTGAAGGTGCATGGGCTGGAGGCTGTTGTGAGGTGGATGGTTGTTGAGTGGGTGTGTGTCTGCGTTTGTGTACTTTGGGAGGAGGGCTCACAGACATACTGGGAGAGGACACAGGGGACGTGTGTATGGTAGTGGGGGTGGTGATTGCACGTGAGCAGTGTGTGGTGATGGTCGTGCTGGTGATGGAGGTAGTTGATGAGGATGTAGTGCATGCAGGTGTGAGTGGAGATGAGACAGGGAGGGAGGTGGAGGACGTGGAGGAGGGGGACACAGTGGAGGCAGTGGATGTTGGTGTGTCTGCATGGTTATGGTGCTTGTGTGAGTGCCTGTTGGATGTGTGGTGCTTATGTTTGCCTGAGCCACTTTTGTGTGTCGATGAGTGTGCATGCTGGTCTGATGGTGTGCTTGGGATAGGCTGAGGTAGAGGGGATTGGCTCGATGTAGTAGAGGTTGGAGGGGGGAGGCTGGACACAGGGACAATGGCTGCCATCAGTGCTGAGGCCAGAGCCTGAAATGCTCTCTGTTGGGCCGCCACGCCAGAATGAATGCCCTCCAGGTATGCATTTGTTTGTTGCAAATGCCTCTCGACATCCTGGATGGCATTCAGAATGGTTACCTGCCCAACAGTGAGGGATCTCAGGAGATCAATAGCCTCCTCACCGAGGGCAGCAGGGCTGACTGGGGCAGGGCCTGAGGTGCCTGGGACGAAGGGAATGCCCACCCTCCTGGGTGAGCGGACACAGGAAACACGCTGAGTGGCTGCTGGGAGGGCGGTGCTGGTAGGGAGGGTGGCGGTTGTACCTGTTGTTGCTGTGGGCACAGAGGTGCCCGCCACCGCAAGGGAGCTCCAATCAGAGGAGGAGTCGCTGTCACTGGTGTCCCCTCCTGTCCCCGTCGTGGAGCTCCCCACGCCCTCCGTCCCACTGGTAACTTCAGACTCCGTACATTCACCCTCCTGGGCCATATGGGTTGCAGCTCCCTCCTGCTCAGGTGCCACTGCTCCTCCGCCAGATTATGCTAATGCACACAAGGACAGGGTGACAAAACAAAAAGGGGGGGAAAGACAGAGGAGACACATGGTCAATGCCAGCAACAACACCAACATTGGCGGACAAAACACACAGGGAGCAGCCCTGTGCACTAGGCCATGCACTAACAGTTCTTAGGAAAATCACCTGCCTATGGGAGACAATACCTAAGGCCATTTGCTGCACACCTGGAACCCACAGGAGCCTGAGTAGGTGTAGATGGCCACTACCACTATTGGGGTTGGAGTGCCACAGAGCCTGCCTAACAAGGGACCTACCCTACCAAGTTCGCCCCAGCCTAGGGGAACCCACAGCCCACCTCCCCTACTCAGACACCTCATAAAGCACGCAAAGTCAGCTGAATGAGACTGTACTTACCCCCTTGTGGCTGCTGTGATGCCCTCAAGCGCCCATCCAACTCCAGATATGCCGCCGCCAGGATCCGGAACATCAGGGGGGTCCTGGTGCGACGGGCACCCCTTCCACATTGGGAGGCCATCCCCAGCTGGGCCTCCGCTGTCTTCTTGCTCCAGCGGCGCAGGCCCTCCCATCTCTTGCGGCAGTGGGTGATCAGTCTATGATAGACCCCCAGGATCCGCACTTCCTTGGCGATGGCATGCCAAATACCCTTGGGCGCTGACCTACAGGCAAGGTAAAGTAAGACTGGATTTTACTCACCCATCCGGTTCTTCTTACTCATTGGCCACAACTTCCCAACCATGCCCTGAAACACATACACTGACCATCCTCACATGCAGGCCACAGCCCCTCCCATGTATCTTCCATCCACGCCACTCCATACATTAATGTCCCATCCACCATGCACACAGTGTACTCACCTGTTTGTCTGGAGGACCGTAGAGTAGCGTGTACTGGGGGAGGACCCCATCCACCAGGTTGTCCAACTCCTCTGTGGTGAAGGCAGAGGCCCTTTCCCAAGACACTGTAGCCATTGTCGCTTCCAGACTAAGGTCACAGCAGCACTTGCAGTGTAGGTCCTCTCCTGTTGAAGGTCAGGTATCAAGTGAGTGAAGAGATAGAAAATGGCGGTCACGATCTGCGGCGGTGCGTACGGTCACTGCCGGCGTACATCATCGGCTCCTGGAACCCATAGGGCCCAATGATAACCAATGCTGAATTGCTCAGCGCTCTTCATCCGCCTACCGCGACGCTGCACAACGCCAGCGCAGTTACCTCATTTCCCCTTGTCCCTCCTTACAGGTCAGGCAGGCGCCATTTCAGGGGGGCACATGGCAGGGCACCTAACTGCTTTACAGCACTTTTGGGCAGGAATATGGACAGACATCGCCACACACCGATTAAATCACAATAGTGCAAAACACCCTTGTGCAACCTATGTGGTATATGACCCTCTGCTCACCTTTCTCCTCCACAGGGCACATCCGCTGGGGCAGATGATGAGATGGCATATTCCTCCGGTGTACAGACCCCTGGTGGACCTGTCGACAATGGAAGACAGACACATCATTATCACCTACAGACTTCATCGAGCCACAATCCACGAACTGTGTGCCCAGTTGGAGCCAGACCTGATGTCAGCTATCCGCCATCCCACAGGAATCCCCCCTCTAGTGCAGGTTTTGTCAGTGCACCATTTCCTGGCCAGTGGTTCCTTTTAAACAACAGTGGCCATGGCATCAGGGATGTCTCAGCCAATGTACTCTAACGTGTTGCCCAGAGTGTTGCCCGCCCTGCTGAAACACATGTGCAGCTACATCGTTTTCCCCCAGGTGGAGGATTTGCCCACAGTGAAAGGTGACTTCTATGCCATGGGACATATACCCAACATCATTGGTACCATTGATGGTACACATGTGGCATTTGTCCCACCCCGCAGGGATGAACAGATGTACAGAAACCGCAAAAGCTACCATTCCATGAATGTGCAGATGGTGTGTTTGGCAGACCAGTACATCTCCCATGTGAATGCCAAGTATCCTGGCTCAGGGCATGACGCTTACATTTTGAGGAATAGCAGCATCCCTTATGTGATGGGCCAACTCCAGAGGCACTGTGTGTGGCTAATAGGTGAGCCCAAGGTCCCCACACAGTTTAAATAGGTGTCTGGGTATGGGAGAGTCCCTAAGGGTCCCTAACAGATGCCCCTCGATATTTGCAGGTGACTCTGGTTACCCCATTCTGTCATGGCTACTGACCCCAGTGAGGAATCCCAGGACAAGGGCAGAGGAACACTACAACGAGGCACATGGGTGTACATGGAGAATTATAGAGCGTACTTTTGGCCTCCTGAAGGCCAGGTTCCTGTGACTCCATCTGACAGGTGGCTTCCTATACTACTCACCGAAGAAGGTGTGCCAGATCATCGTGGCATGCTGAATGTTGCACAACCTTGCTTTGCGACGCCAGGTGCCTTTTCTGCAAAAGGATGGGCCTGATGTTGGTCTTGTGGCAGCTGTGAAGCCTGTGGACAGTGAAGGAGGGGCAGAAGAAGAATATATTGACAACCGAAACAACATCATCTTGCAATACTTCCAGTGAGACACAGGTAAGAGACTGGCACTGCTCCTCTGATATCAGACTACTGTAGGACATTGCATGATTCTGCCTTTTTACCTCTGTGTATGGACCCTGACAGTCCACTTTGCCTTTCCTTTTCACAGATCTGGGTACCACATTCTGCCTTCTGCTATGTTTACTGCTGCCCAACAAATGTCATACTTTGGTATGTGCAAATGAACATTGACATTGATATTTTTTAGAGAGGTTGTAATAACACATTTGTGTAAGTACAGACTGACTCCAGATTGTTTTGTGATTCAAGGGTGTTTATTTAAGTGCTAATCAGTGGAGGGGGATGTGCAATGGGCTGGCGTGATGGTGGAGGAATGTCCGTGGTAGAGTCCTGTTTCTTTGTATCACAGGTGCATTGTCCAAGGGGGCATAGGAAGTGGAGCAATGGCAGTTCAAGGTGGTCAGGGTGACATAGTGGGACAGAAGGGTGGCAACCAGGAGAGTCTCATTTCCTGGCGGGGGTCTTGGCAATGTTCTTTGTCTTGTGCCTGGATCGCAGGGACCGTTTGCGGGGTGGTTTTCCTTCTGCAGGGGGTGGGGTGCTGGTGGCCTGTTGGTCCTGTGGCAGGACCTCCTGTCCACTAGCGCCAGGGGAGGTGGATGGCTGTTCATCGTTCGGGCTCGTGTCCGGATCCCGTTGGTGTGCCACTGTCTCCCTCATGGTGTTGGCCATGTCTGCCAGCACCCCTGCAATGGTGACCAGGGTGGTGTTAATGGACTTCAAGTCCTCCCTGATCCCCAGGTACTTTTCCTCCTGCAGCCGCTGGGTCTCTTGAAACTTGGCCAGTACCGTGCCCATGGTCTTCTGGGAATGGTGGTATGCTCCTATGATGTTGGAGAGTGCCTCGTGGAGAGTGGGTTCCCTGAGCATGTCCTCCCCCTGTCGCACAGAAGTCCTCCCAGTTTCCCTGTTGTCCTATGCCTCTGTCCCCTGAACCGTGTGCCCATTGCCACTGACCCCAGGTCTCTGATTGTCTTGGGTTAGTGGGGTTGCCTGGGGTCCCTGTAGTGGTGGACACACTGCTGATTGACGTGTCCTGGGGACCGTGGCATGGGCCCGCTGGGTGGGTGCTGTGGTGGTGTTTCCTGAGGGGGGAGGCTCTGTGGTGGTTTGGGACTGTGGCAGGGAAACCGACTGTCCAGAAGTCCCTGATGGGCCGGGCTGGTCATCTTGATCCAGGCGTGCAGAGCTGCTGTTGTCACTGTTGACCTCTTATGTGGGGGGACTGGATATGGCTGGCACCTCCTGTCCAGTGACGTTGGGTAGGGGTCCTGTTGGGGTGTAAATGTATAGTTATTGTATCTGTGTGTGGCATCCTGTGCAATGTGTGAGTTTCCCTCTACTCCTATGCTTGCATTATTGCTTTGGCCCTTGTGTGAGTGGTGATTTTGTGGCCTGGGTGAGTCTCTCTACTGGACATGCTTTGGTAATGGGTATCCATGCAGGTCTGTAATGGGTGTCCATGCATTGGTGTTGCATGCAGGGATTGGTATTGGGATGTGTGGGTTGTGATAGTGGGGGGGGGGGTATCTGTGAGGTGTTGGGATGATGGGTGTGAGGGTAGGGGTAGGAGATTGTGCTGGCATGCAGGTAGGGTGGGGTGATATAGTAGTAAAGATTTGCCTTACCAGAGTCCAGTCCTCCTGCTACTCCTGCGAGGCCCTCAGGATGCATGACCGCCAAGACTTGCTCCTCCCATGTTGTTAGTTGTCGGGGGAGGTGGGAGTCCACCGCCAGTCCTCTGTATGGCTACCTGGTGTCTGGATACCACGGAATGCACCTTCCACCTCTTCCTGATGTCATCCCGGGTTCTGGGGTGCTGTCCCACTGCATTGAACCTGTTGATAATTCTCTGCCATAGCTCCATCTTCCTTGCAATGGATGTCTGCTGCACCTGTGATCCAAATAGCTGTGGCTCTATCCGGATGATTTCCTCCACCATGACCCTGAGCTCCTCCTCAGAAAACCTGGGATGTCTTTGAGTTGCCATAATGTGGTGTGGGTGATATGTGAGGTGATGTTTGTTGTGCTGTGTGATGTGTTGTGTTGGGGTGTGTTCTTTGAGGTGTGTGGATGTTGTATGAGTGATGGTGTTGTGTGCCTGTGTATGCTGGTGTTGTGTTTGCTATTCTCTCTCTCTCTGCTTTTTCAAACAATTTAGTTGTAAGGGGTTGTGGGTAATGTGGGTGTGTGTTTTAAAGTGGTGTGAGTGTGTGGGTGTGGTGTGTGTATGTGTATCAGGTGTGTGTATTTTGAATTGTCCAATGTGGTTGTGTTTTGTAAATGTGTGTGTATTTTGAGAGCGGCGGTGTGTACCGCCAATGGATTACCGCGGTTGAATGACCGCTGTGTTGATTTGTCGGTCGTGATAGTGTGAGCGTATTCCTGCTGGCGTGTCGGTGTAGGTTTTGCTATCGCCAGTTTATCACTAACGTTTGGTGTGGTGGACTTGTGTGGGTGACAACGCGTTTCGGCCCTTCCATGTTTTGGCCTCATCAGGACCAATGGAGATAACAATGCCTAATAAAAATAGATAATGGGAGATGTTGATTGTCATCAACTGCTAAAAACGACTTGTGTAACCTCCATCCAATGAGTGCTGGTTTAAAACAGAACTAATGTTGAATTAAAAAGAGGAATGTGATATAGTACCCCATTTGTGCATTGTCCACCAAAAACCATGTAAGCTCAGCGTCAGTATTACTCATGCACTGGTGCTAGAAAAGCAAAAAAGTGTCACTTATACGTGCAAGGCGTCTAACACTTACTTGGATATAGTAGGTGAATAATCTCATAATCTACCCTTCATTATATTAAGTAACCATCATTATTATTACCTTATTTTGCTCATAATTCAATGTTTATACTGCATAGATACTCGTCTATGTGACCTTCTAAAAAATAATGGACACAAAATCAAAAAGCAGTGGTCACAACTCATGAGTTAAAAATTACTAGAAGCCTAAACATCAGCCAGTCTCTTACTTTTCAAGAATCACCGGATCTGGCAATTTCACTAAGGTCGCGTTGTTTATGCAGCGTAAGGGCTAACCCATTCCAACCTGCTCGAGTGATAATTCTCGCACGTCTACGTGGCCTTGGCGTTTCCTTGTCAAGAACGGAGCGCAGCCAAGACGTTTGCCGCATTTATGTGAGCGCGTGCATCTACGTAGCGGCCATCTTTCCCTGCCGCGTGTATACAGAAACATTGAACAAAATACCCGCCATCTTATAGGTTCTACGAGTGTTACCGCTAAAGATGCTAATGGGTAAACACTAGATCTTTCCCTGCGGAAACGGCCCTTAACTAATAAATCTAAATGTGTTATTGGCCCAACGATTTACCACATGCTTTAAATACTAAACTGGTTTTAATATACTTACATACATATACATCTCCGCAGCAAGAGCATGTAAGCTCATGTGCTCAGAGCGTCATTAAACAAAATCTGTCTTTAGCCAACACTATCTAGAGATGGATTTATCATACATCTCCCATTTTCTATCGCCCTGTGCCAACAATTATGACAATTGTAAACAATACCAATCTTTATTTTTTTTCCATAAATCTGTTTATTGGTATTTTTCATCATTACATTGCTTCATGTTTCTCATTTGTTTCCGTTTCACATAGTACGGTGTGCGTTCTTATATCATTACATAACTGTTGATGTATATGAGATGCATTGCTGCAGCATATTATTCAGCATACATTTGCAGTTAGTCAGTTATACATTTCCATTATTTTGGTATCTACAGTTGTCTTACCATGTTGTACCTGTTGCTTGATGGGCTTTATCATTGTCAGCCCCTTATATGTTTGCAGGTGTAAAAGCCAGTAAGGTTTCTGATGTCCATCAGCCTGCTCGTGTAACAGCGTTTGCTGGTTTAAAGTTATTTCTAACACAAGTGTTCAGTTGGAGCAGTTTGGTTTATGTAGGTAGAGATTATGAGTTTTATATATATGCTAACTTTGAATATAAGGGGAAAAGAAAAAAACAATAAAGGAAAAAGGTTAACCTTTAACAATTGCCGGTAGTGGACACTTGTGCAGATTACACTCATATGACTATTTCCCAGTCGGGGTGGGGTTACATTGTTGCAAATCAACTTATTAACAGGAGGGCTGGGTCAGGCATCAGGCCAAGCAGGTGTTGTCACTTTAAGTCCCAGTGTCGGGGTATATCTGGCCAACTTTTCATATTCAGTTCCCCCGTGCAGTGCGTTTTCTCGTCAGGGGGGCGTCCACTCACACTACTCCACTCCCTCTTCTGATGGGCATATTCCCTCATTAGCAGCCGCAGCAACATTCCCTCCCAGCTAGCAGACAATGGAAACTGTCTCAACCCCAAGAACTCCTCTCGCGCCAGCACCGTGCCTTCAGCTCCTGCCCACACCTCGAGAGACCGCTTCCAGGCCTGTATCGGTGGCGGGTCTGGTGATTTCCATCTGTGGGTCACTAATCGCTTTGCTACGATGAGTCCTAAGTCTGCGAAGCGTACTTCTGCTCTGTGCTGCTTGCTTCTGGGGAATAAACCTAGGATACATGCTTCCCATGTAAAGGGTATTTGTAGTGTTATACAGTCAGATAGGTTTTCATTCACTGCTCTCCAGTTGGAGCCCAAGGCAGGACATGACCAGAGCATGTGCAGCAGATCTGCTCCGATATTGCGGCATCGGGGGCAAGCCGCGTCTCTGCGAGCAAAGTATCTATTCACGCGAGCTGGCGTGAGGTAGGCTCTGTGCACTATGTAATATTGGATTAAACGGAATCAGGAATTGCGAGGCACGTTGAGGTGGCCTGAAAGGGCGGCCCTCCATTGCGTTAGTGCAATCGAATCGCGTGAGTCTGTTTCCCATGCCACACGTAGTGTTTCGTTTTCAAGGGTGGTCTGGGATCTAAAAGCATCTGCCAGCCAGCTAATCAGGTGATGCCCTCGGCCCATCACCTGTAGGTATTGAATCAGCAGAGTGAGTGGGGGGAGCCACAGACATGTCTCCCCATTTGGATCTCATTGCCCCTATCAGGGAGCAGTACAATAAAAATTGACCTGGTGGCAGTCCCATCTCCTGAAGCCTGGCAAAGGGGAGCAGTTGGGATTCTTCGTCGAGATCTCCTAGTGTGTTCATTTCTATTTCGTGCCATGTGCGCAGTTCGGATTCTGACGTGATTCTGGTGCCTCTTGGTGTGCCTAATAATGCCAAGGCCGGTGCGAAGGGAACCATCGTGTGTGTAAGGCGGAGTGAGCGACGAAAACATTTGTGGGCCACCCTGAGAAAGAGTTGCCGTGGGGTCCGCGTCTGCGTGAGTGGGTGGAATAAATGTTGTATCTGTTGGAGTGACCAGGGTCTGCTCTCCGATGCCGTGTCTACACGTTGAACATCCTCCAGCCATCTGGATATCCACTAGAGTTGAGCCGCTAGGTAGTATTGTTTCAGGTTAGGGACTGCTAGTCCGCCCTTATCAGGTGGTAGGTACAGTTTCTTTAAAGCAACTCTACAGCGGCCACCATTCCAATTTAATTCCCTCAATCCTGTCTCTAGAGCCCTGAAGAAGCCAGGAGGAATATAGTGCCGGAGGTTAGTGAAGAAGTATAGAAGTCGGGGCAGGACTACCATTTTCAGGAGTGCTATCCTGCCTGCTACTGACAGTGGTAGTGTCCTCCAGAAGACCATTTGGGATTTAACCGAGGACACAGCCCTTACAAGGTTGCCCTCAAATATGTCTTCCTCACGGTGGTATACTCGGATACCCAAGCATCTGAATGTATGGGGTTGCCATGGGATTGGGTTTCCGGCAAGAATAAATCCCGGATCAGAGAGTCCCAGGTCGAAGGGAAAGAGGCAAGATTTAGACCAATTGACTCTCAGACCAGATGATAGGACAAATTGTTGTAGAAGTGAGCCAGCCTCGGGGGGACTCGCGTGATGTCTTGGAAGTATAGGAGAAGGTCGTCGGCATATAGTGAGATTATGTGAGTATCATCTCCTAACGGAATACCCCAGTTACTTCCTGCTTTGCGCATGGCCACTGCCAAGGGTTCCATAGCGAGTGAGAACAGCAATGGCGAAAGGGGGCAACCCTGTCTCGTACCCCTGCACACTCGAATCGGTTCCGATATCTCAGACCCCATTCTCACTTGGACTAGTGGGCTGGTGTATAGTAGTTTTGTCAGGCGAGAGAAGAATGGACCTATACCGAGTTGTTGAAGGACTCTGAACAAATAGGGCCACTCCAAGGAGTCAAAAGCCTTTTCCAGGTCTAAAACGAGACAGCCTGCTCGTGGCCAATCCCGTTTCGCATATTGCATAACTCGGAATAACCTTCTGATGTTGTGGGAGGTGTCTCTAGCCGGGACGAATCCGTTTTGGTCCGAGTGTATCAGACCTGGCACAGCCGGCGCAAGGCGCATCGCCAGTAATTTGGCTAATATTTTATAATCGGTGTTCAACATTGCCAATGTTCTATATGAACCTATGTCTACCGGGCTCCTCCCAGGTTTAGGAAGGGAAACCAGTAGTGCTTCCCTCTGAGTGGCCGAGAGATGGCCTTCTCGTTCAGCTGTCTCGTAAAGTTTGAGTAATTTTGGCGCCAGTTGCACCGCGAAGGCCTTATAAAAGTCAACTGGGAGTCCATCTGGGCCTGGTGTTTTGCCAGATGCGAGCGCGCGGATACTCGATCGAATCTCTTCAAGGTCTAGGGGTGCCTCAAGGGCCTCAGACTGTTCGTCCTCTAGGTGCGGGAGTTCTACTCCGGCAAGATATTCTACGCCGGAGTTGCCACCAGGAGCTGCCCTCGAGGCATAGAGTGCCTCGTAGTGTCTCGCAAACTCAGTTTGTATCTCCGGGGGCGTGTATATTAGTTCCCCCGTTTGTGAGAGGATTTCCAATATCGGTTTCCTCTCATAGTCCTGTCGAATCAGCCAGGCTAGGAGCTTGCCTGCCTTATCAGCAGATGTATGAGTTCTTGCGGAGTGTGCAGTGTAATTTAAGCATCGCAGACACTCTAGTAGTGACAGGTGCTCGGTGCGTATTACTGATAGTCTCAAATGATCTGGCTGGTTGTTAATTGCTTCCCTCTCTCGCTGTAATAGATCCCGCTCTACTTTGGTCAGTTCCCATTCAACAGAGCGGCGTAGGTTGCATTGGGTACCCAGTCAATGCCCTCGTATGAAAACCTTAAATGCGTCCCATTCTATCAAACCAGACGAGGCTGTGCCGTCGTTTTGTTAAATAAATTCTGGGATTACAACGCTTAATGATGCTTGAAAAGCAGCATCTTCCAGCAGCTCCGGTCTCAACTTCCATGTGGGAATAGCCGAGCGGGGGGAACCCCAACACAGTCATGCAATCAGGAGATTGTGGTCAGAGTGTGTGCGACCTAGGTATTCCGAATTCACCACCACCGTGGCGAGTCTCGTGGTGCAAAGTATTCTATCTAGGCGTACGTGCAGGGATTGTGGTGCAGAGTAAAAGGAGTAAACCCTGTCCGTCTTGTGTCGCTCTCTCCACACATCTACTAGCTGCCATTGTTGGATCCAGTTTACCAGGCCCTTAGAGGCCGCTACCACCAGTGATGTAGGCAGCGGGGGGTAGGAACGGTCCATCTCCACGTCGAGTACACTACTATAGTCCCCCCCAAGCAGCCATGGAAGGCCACTCCAACCCGCCAATTGGTGAGAAAGCCCGTGAAGAAAGGCAGTTTGGTCTGTGTTTGGAGCATATATTGAACCCAATACAACCATATGACCTGCAAGTTTTCCCCTAACTAGCACAAATCTGCCATGCGGGTCCACGACCTGCTCCTCCGCCTTAAAGGGGGTACCAGCCCTAATCCAAATTAGCGCACCTTTAGCGTATGCTGAGTGTCCTGTTGCATATAATTGTCCTTTCCAGCGTCGGCGCAGTCGGGGTATCTCGGGGCTCGTTATGTGTGTCTCCTGTAGGAGTGCTATGTGGATTGAGTGACGTTTGAAATAGGAGTAAATAGCATATCGCTGCTTGGGGGTGTGAATACCTCTCACGTTCCAGGTGATTGTTGTGTATGTGGCCATATTGGAAACATTGGATTGTCTGACATATCTCCCTGCCCCGTCCCTTCAAGTTGGGACTCATCATTATTTTTCCCTTCCCCGCTAGATGTAAAGGATTCAGCAAGTATTGTCCGGCAGAACCAAAACATAACTAATGCCATTGGAGCAGATAGACAACAGGTCACCGCCCAAACATAACAACAAAAACGACAACGTGCTAACACACACCTGTACATTATGGGCCTCATTCTGACCCTGGCGGACGGCCGAGGCCGTCCGCCAGGGTACCGCCGCTGAATGACCGCACCGCGGTCAAAAGACCGCGGCGGCCATTCAGACATTTCCTCTGGGCCGGCGGGCGCTCTCCAAAAGAGCGCCCGCCGGCCCAGAGGAAATGCCCCTGCAACGAGGACGCCGGCTCAGAATTGAGCCGGCGTAGTTGCAGGGGTGCGACGGGTGCAGTTGCACCCGTCGCGTATTTCAGTGTCTGCTTAGCAGACACTGAAATACTTTTCGGGGCCCTCTTACGGGGGCCCCAGCCGTGCCCATGCCATTGGCATGGGCACGGCAGGGGCCCCCAGGGGCCCCGCGGCACCCCCTACCGCCATCCTGTTCCTGGCAGGCGAACCGCCAGGAACAGGATGGCGGTAGGGGGTGTCAGAATCCCCCATGGCGGCGCAGCAAGCTGCGCCGCCATGGGGGATTCTAAGGGCAGCGGTAAACCGGCGGGAGACCGCCGGTTTGCCTCTTCTGACCGCGGCCGAACCGCCGCGGTCAGAATGCCCTGCGGGGCACCGCCGGCCTGTCGGCGGTGCTCCCGCCGACCCTAAGACCGCCGGGGTCAGAATGACCCCCTATATGTCTCCACTGGTAGGAGCTTGGGGGTAGGCCAAAATCACAAAAAAGGGGGGGGGAGTGTTCCAGATATGTACCTTCTCTTGTCTGGTTGTGGCAGATAAGAGAAAAGGAAGATAGGGGGAGCGTAGGGGGAGGCCCCTCATCCCTCGGGTTTAGCATCCGGGAGCGGGGGTCAGGCCACCCGAAGCGTATATGGTTGCTTGTTGGCTATTGTGGATGTTCAGGGGATAGGTCAATTGCCTCTCATCTCTCAACTTACGTCTATGCAAATATCGTTGGCTTGGTGGCTCCTGCTGCGCATGATCCGGTGTGAGGGGGCGGTCACTATTTGGTTGAGATAGTTCTGTGTCTGATCCCAAAGGTAGGGGCGATGCACTTATCGTTGCAGCTGTGTGGATCGCTTCCCTTCTCTCCTGGATTAGTTGTTCCAAGTCTGGAGCGCATTTCGTTGAGTCAGTGCGGATCGTGTTTCTCCTCCGGTCCCTTCTGGTGCGGCTGCACCTGGGTCTAGGTGGCGGTCCTGCTCGTTCTGGTGCACCACCAGGGGATAGCCCAGATGTCTCAAGCCATTCCCATGCTGCCTCCGGAGTGGAGAAGAAGTGTGTTTTTTCTCCTGTCACAACACGTAGTTTGGCGGGGAATAACAGAGTGTAGGTTAGGCCTAGGGAACGTAGCTTGCGCTTCAAAGGCAAGTAAGAGGCTCTATCTCTTTGTACCGCTAAGGTGTAGTCAGGAAATAGCAAAATCTGCGCGTTGTCTATTTGGGGAGGCGGGCTGGCTCTCACCGCTCTCAGTATAATGTCCCTGCGTAGTGGAGTAGGCGAATGATGAATGGGCGCGGAGTGCTGCCCGGCGGCCTTGATCGGGCCGGAATGCGATGCGCGCGTTCCACAGAGAAGAAGGGAGTTAGTTCGCCTTCCGGTACCAAACCCCGCAGCCAGCTCTCCAAGTAGGTCACCATGTCCCGGTCTTCAATGCCTTCTGGTAGATTCACTACCCGGATGTTGTTTCTTCTAGAGCGGCCTTCTGCATCCTCGACTCGGCGTTCTAGTGCCGTCACTCTGGCCTGCATGTCTTCCATTCAAGTCTTCAATTGGACAGTCACGGGCGTTCGTTCGTTTACTGTGGCCTCAATCTCTTTGGTTTTATCTGTGAGCTTGCGGTGGTCCACGTGGAGTAGGACGAGGTCGCTCGCCACTTTATCTATTTTGGCTTCCAATGACGTGCAGGCGCTTTCTAGTGAGTCTCCAATACGCTCCACCGCTGCAAGTACTGCATCAAGTTTTTGGCTGTCTTGGTTTACTGAGTCTTGTGTTTTCCCAGTTCCTGCTCCCGAGCGTAGGCGCCCTGTTCCGGCCATGATCCAGTTTTTTTAGGGGGGGGTGGCGGTTCTGCTTGGTCTCGGGTCGTTGATAACCGTTTTGTCGGCTGCTGTATACGTGTCGCGTTCTAGTTTGATTTCACCTGGATCGGTGGGGGGGTGGGTAGGTAGTTTACCACCGGGTTCGCACAATTCTGTTCCAAGTCATGCCTCCAACCTTTGGTCCGTGGTATGGTTCTCCTCTGGTGGCTTACCCAGCAGAGAATCGCAGCTTGTGACACCTCCAATGTAAGATTCCGTGCGTTCCTGGCCGTTAGTTTGCACTGCAATCTTTAGTGAAGTCCCCATTCACCAGACGCTCGAGGCGTACGGCTGGGCCCGCTTGTCCAGGGGTACAGCACGAGCAGCCCGGTTAGGTGGTTCTCTCTGCTCGATCACCTGGCACCTAATTATTTGCTGTTGGTGCTTTGTGCTGTTGTCTGTTCTCAATAAGGCAGATGCATTTAGTGTCAATATGAGTGGAGGTCAAACGACTCCCGTGGGTTCGCAGGGTATCCTGCTTTTCTATCACTCCGGCGTGCTCCCTCTGCCTCTCCACCCGGATCCCCGGGTGCTCGGGGGGGGGGACCTTCTTTTATTCAAGGCGATGGTTAGTTGCAAGGGAAGTGGTCACTCATCCTCCTCGGTTCTCAGTGGGGGTCAGTGGGGGTCAGGGGCACCTCATCAATCCACACCCAGTCCCGATATGGGACTCGCGCAAGCCGCCTGTTCTTTTTCTTACTTGTTGTCAGGTGGGCGTTGCATCCTCCTTCCAGGTCAGGCTCACTGGTCTCCAAGGGGGGTTCTCTGGTGGGGTTCAGACCTGTATTTTAACCCAAGGCTGCATTGCTTGACTTCACTTTTTGGCTTGGTTTGCCTCATGGCTTGGTCCTCCTATATGGTGGTTTTGTAGTGGGGTGCTTATCTTCTCTGGTTTCCCCGGCTTGCATCTGACTCTCACATGCAGTCTGTGGTCGGTGGGGAACGACCCGAGGGGGTTCGATCCAAGCACAGTGCCCAGGCCACTCCGGTCGCCCCCTCCTTCCCGGCCGCCTTGTTCTGATTCCTAGCCTCCGAGCGTAGTCTGCGTGGACACGTTTGTTCCCTCGGTGCGAGCCGCCTCTCACCCGCAGGCCACTGTGTCTCGTGGTTCAGGGTCTGGGCGCGGCTTGTGCGGTCGCAAGGCTGTTTCGACTTCTTCTTAGGGAGCTCCCTGCTCCTCGAGTGCCCAGGGCACCAGCTTCTGGTGCGGCCTTCGGGGTCGCAGTGCTGTTTCGCTGTTGCAGGGCACCAGGTTTCCGCTCTCTCCTTCCCGGCCGCCCTGCTTCGGTTCCCAGCCTCCGAGCGCAGTCCGCGCAGTCACGTTAGCTCCGTCGGCGCGAGCCGCCTCCCGCCTGCGTGGCGCTTTGTCTCGCGGCTCAGGATCTGGGTGCGGCTCGCGCAGTCGTAGGGCCGCTTCGACTTCTTCTTGCGGCCCTCGGGGTCGCAGTGTCACTTCGTTGCTGCAGGGCGCCGGGGTGTCCGCTCCCGATGGGCCTGGGTCTTCAAGTCCCCCAGGCTCGTTCCAATTCCCAGCCTCCGAATGGAGTCCGCAAGGTCACGAGAGCTCCGTTGGCGCGTGCCGCTTCCCTCCCGGACTCAGGAGCTGGGTGCGGCCCGCGCGATCGCAAGGCCGCCTCTATTTATTCTTAGGGAGCTCCCCGCACCTCGGGTGCCACGTCCCAGGGCCCAGGGCTCCAACTTCCACTGCGGCCTTCGGGATCGCCGTGCCGCTTCACCTCTGCAGGGTGCCGGGGGTCTGCTCCTGGCACGCTCGGGTCTTCAAGCCTCCCCGGCTTCGATTCGAGTCTCGGGGAGCGGCACGCCCCCCCGCTCGCCCCTAATTGAGTCGGATTATCCGGACGCGGTGCGGTGCTCTAGAAGCTCACGTCCGCCATGTTTGGCAGCTTGGCCACGCCCCCTCCAACAATACCAATCCTTATACAAAAGAGACATGCTTGAGACAGAAAAAAGTGATTATGTAGGATATATATTTGGAGGATACTCAGGAGTACTGTCTGGGGTGACCAGGATTGAAAACCATATCAAGATATATATAGACGCTTTAGAAACACATCTGTAGTAGTCATCAATCAAATTATAAACTTGTTACACAGGGCTTGCATACATTAATATTGTCATTAGCAAATAACTGTTCAAGACGTTTCTTACGCACATTTTACAGTGGTGATCCAAGATATAATAAAAGTAATGAGACAATCTATATACAAGGGACCAAAGTTTATCCAGGTCGTTTAGACCTTGTCTGGCTGTTTTGTATTTCTCAATAAGTCTTGCTTCCATTCCTATTAATTTATTTGTCATTGATCGGCCATCTCCTTTCGCGTGTATTACTGCCAATACTGACCATCGGATGTCGTCTGGTCTATGGTTTAATTCCCCGAAATGATCTACCAGTGGTGCTCCTCATGTGGAGCACTTAATCCTTGATCTGTGCTGCAGAATTTGTGATGATGAGTTTGGTGGCACAGCCTGGAGGGATTATGACAAATAATTCAGGAGGATTAAGGTTGCTAGTCCCACGCTAGTGTGGGATCAGATTGATGTGAATACTTGGCTGCATTTTATTATGGATTGAAGCTATTACCAATCAGCCCTTTTGGGCAGGCTTACGGTCGATTGGCAGCCTGGGGTGTGTGGAGGGGCAGAGAACGGCTCATGTTGGGACATTAATAAGCAAACCTGTACCAGACCTCCGGGGACCTGCAAGTTCAAGCATTGCTCCTCATTCTGTGGCCTGTCACTGCACACAGAGGCCAAGTGTAAGGAAATGCCTCCTTGGCATGGTTACCCCCTAACTTTTGGCCTTTGCTGGTGCTAAGTTTTGAATGAAAGTGTGCTGGGACCCTGCTAACCAGGCTCCAGCACCAGTGTTCTTTCCCTAAACGGTACCTTTGTCTCCACAATTGGCCCAGCCTTGGCACTCAGGTAGGTCCCTTGTAACTGGTACCCCTGGTACCCAGGGCCCTAATGCCAGGGAAGGTCTCTAAGGGCTGCAGCATGTCTTATGCCACCCTGGGACCCCTCACTTAGCACATGCACACTGCTTCACAGCTTGTGTGTGCTGGTGGGGAGGAAAAGACTAAGTCGACATGGCACTCCCCTCAGAGTGCCATGCCAACCCCACACTGCCTGTGGCATAGGTAAGTCACCCCTCTAGCAGGCCTTACAGCCCTAAGGCAGGGTGCACTATACCACAAGTGAGGGCATATGTGCATGAGCACAATGCCCCTACAGTGTGTAAGCAAAATCTTAGACATTGGAAGTGCAGGGTAGCCTTAAGAGTAGATGGTCTGGGAGTTTGTCAAACACGAACTCCACAGTTCCATAATGGCTACACTGAAATCTGGAAAGTTTGGTATCAATCTTCTCTGCACAGTAAATGCACACTGATGCCAGTGTGCAATTTATTGTAACATACACCCACAGGGCATCTTAGAGATGCCCCCTGAATACCAATCCGACTTCTAGAGTAGGCTGACCCGTTTCTGCCAGCCTGCCACACACCAGACATGTTGCTGGCCACATGGGGAGAGTGCCTTTGTCACTCTGTGGCAGGAATATAGCCTGTACTGGGTGGAGGTGCTTCTCACCTTCCCCTGCAGGAACTGTAACACCTGGTGGTAAGTCTCAAAGGCTCACCCCTTATATTACAGCGCCCCAGGACATCCCAGCTAGTGGAGATGCCCGCCCCTCCGGCCACTGACCCTACTTTTGGTGGCAAGGCTGGAGGAGATAATTAGAAAAACAAGGAGGAGTCACCCACCAGTCAGGACAGCCCCTAAGGTGTTCTGAGCTGAGGTGACCCCTACCTTTAGAAATCCTCCATCTTGAGTTTGGAGGATTCCCCCAATAGGATTAGGGATGTGCCCCCCTCCCCACAGGGAGGAGGCACAAAGAGGGTGTAACCACCCTCAAGTACAGTAGCCATTGGCTCCTGCCCTCCCAGACCTAAGCACACCCCTAAATTCACTATTTAGGGGCTCCCCAGATCCCAGGAAATCAGATTCCTGCAACCTGAAGAAAGAAGAAGGACTGCTGACCTACAAGCCTGCAGAGAAGGAGGAAGACGACAACTGCTTTGCTCCAGCACTACCGTCCTGTCTCCAACTTCGAAAACCTGCAACCAGCGACGCATCCGACAGGGACCAGCGAACTCTGAAGCCTCAGAGGACTGCCCTGGACTAAAGGACCAAGAACCTCCTGTGAACAGCGGCCCTGTTCAAAACCAGCTACTTCTTTGCAACAAAGAAGCAACTTTCCAAGACTGCACGTTTCCCCCTGGAAGCGTGAGACTTCTCACTCTGCACCCGACGCCCCCGGCTAGAGATTCAGAGAACCTACACCTCAGGGAAGACTCCCCGGTGACTGTGAGCCCGTGAGTAACCAGAGACGACCGTCCTGATCCCCCACAGCGACGCCTGCAGATAGAATACAGAGGCTCCCCCTGACCGCGACTGTCTGTAATAAGGGACCCGATGCCTGGAACCAACACTGCACCCGCAGTCCCCAGGACCTGAAGGAACCGAACTTCAGTGCAGGAGTGACCCCCAGGCGACCCTCTGCCTAGCCCAGGTGGTGGCTGTCCCGAGAAGCTCCCCCTGTGCCTGCCTGCACCGCTAGAGTGACCCCGGGTCCCTCCATTGTTTCCTACCTGATACCCGACGCCTACTTTGCACACTGCACCCGACTGCCCCTGTGCCGCTGAGGGTGTGTTTTGTGTGCCTACCTGTGTCCCCTCTCAGTGTTCTAAAAAAAAAACCCTGGTCTGCCCCCTGAGGACGCAGGTACTTACCTGCTGGCAGACTGGAACCGGAGCACCCCTGTTCTCCATAGGCGCCTATGTGTTTTGGGCACCTCTTTGACCTCTGCACCTGACCGGCCCTGAGCTGCTGGTGTGGTAACTTTGGGGTTGCCTTGAACCCCCTACGGTGGGCTACCTATGCCCCAGAACTGAGAATTGTAAGTGTTTTACTTTCCTCCTAATCTAGCCTTTACTTACCTCCCCCAGGAACTGTTGATTTTTGCACTGTCCACTTTGAAAATAGCTTATTGCCATTTTTACAAAGACTGTATATGATATTGCTTTTATTCAAAGTTCCTAAAGTATCTAAGTAAAGTACCCTACATTTAAAGTGTTTACTGTAAATCTTGAACCTGTGGTTCTTAAAATAAACTAAGAAAATATTTTTTTCAATATAAAAACCTATTGGCCTGGAGTAAGTCTTTGAGTGTGTGTTCCTCATTTATTGCCTGTGTGTGTACAACAAATGCTTAACACTACCCTCTGATAAGGCTACTGCTCGACCACACTACCACAAAATAGAGCATTAGAATTATCTAATTTTGCCACTATCTTACCTCTAAGGGGAACCCTTGGACTCTGTGCACACTATTTCTTACTTTGAAATAGTATATACAGAGCCAACTTCCTACACCAAGTGTTTCAGAAAGTCTAAGAACAGACATGCCAAAAACACAAGATTGATCACCTCCTTTTGAACAAAGCCCCCTTCCTGGTTAACTGGACGGCAATTGTTTCATGGTTCAATGTGTATAATAATCCCATGGCACCTCAAGCATTGTATGACGTTTTCAAAAAGGGCTTTAGAATCCCAGTAGCAGTGTGTGTTGGTGTCCCCTACAGCAAGAATCAACAATCACTCTGGTCCAATCATTTAGTCGCCAGGGCTAAGATCCACACAGGGATGAATCTTAGGAGGGTTGCAGGTCCCTTTGAGTTATTCCCGCTCGAGAACTTTATCTGCTCTTCCCTGGGGGTAGTCCCTAAAAAAGAACCTGGAGAATACAGATGAATACACAACTTATCAGCACCTAGAGATCAGCCAGTGATTGAAGCGGTACTTTATTCTCTGCAAAGTATGCTTCTCTTGACCAGGTGATTCAGATGCTTCACGAGCTAGGGCCGGGAACCCTCTCAGCAAAATCAGACATTGATTCAGCCTTCCATTTGCTCCCAGAAGAGTTCCATTTACTGGGTTTTTAATTTGAGTGCTCCTTTTATTTTGCCAAGTAAAGGCCTATGGGTTGCTCGGTCTCAGGTGCCTATTTTGAGAAATTCAGCACTTTTCTTGATGTTCAGGCAGAAGTCTTGGCACCAGTGGGCGTTGCACTACTTGAATGATTTATCGTTTTTGGGACCCTTTGGGACAGAGTATTATGAGGACTTGCAGTCTTTTCAAGAACTGTGGAGAATTTTTGGGATACCCCTGCTGCAGGGTAAGACCTTTGGGCCTGCTACGACTACATAATTCCGAGGGATTGAATTGGACTTCGTGTTAGGGGTTTTGAGGCTCCGTTGGAGAAAGTTAACACTTTTTCCCAAGCCTTGAAGGCATGTCTCGGAGCTAGGAAGGTTGCCGTGCACCACTTGCAAGTGGCAGTTGGGCAGCTGAATTTTACTTTGCATATCATTCTCATAGGATGCACATTTTCACAATGAATTGCAAAGGCAATGTCTGGTTTGAAAGCAAGGCACCACCATACCAGGTTGTCCTGTGAGGACTGCCAGTATATGAGGATCGGGGAAGCGTACTGCAGGATTTCAGTGGGATGGCGGTTTGGCCCAGCCCAGTCAGGACTAACCAGGAGATAGGATTGTTCACAGATGATGTGAGCAGTGAAGGTTTTGGTGCTATTTTGGGTCCAGCATAGTGTGGTCAGCTGTGGTCAAGGAATTGGGTGTAGTCAGGTCTAGTAACAACTACTGGCTTTGTTGAGTTTTTTCCCATTGTAGTTGCCCTCATTATCTGGCCAGAGTAGTTCTGCAACCATTCCACAGTATTCTGGTCAGATAACATGTTGGTAGTGGAATGCGTTAATCAGCAGGCAACAAAGTGTAAAATGATCCTTAGACTTTTGAAGGAGATTGTGTTGCTGTGTCTGAAGCTGAATGTACTTTTCAAAGCCAAACATGCCCCGGGTGTACTGAGCACTGCATCTGATGCTTTATCTCATTTCAAGATGCAGGGTTTCAGATACCATCACCCCGGAGCAGCAAAGTTACCTACACCTTTCCCTGAGCAACTGGGGCTTCCTGGTGTCCCACTATACCAGACCTCATGGAAGCCAGTTTAGTGCCCAGGACAAGGCATGCCTATGAGGGGGCATTTGGGGAATACTGAAAATTTTAGGGGCACGCTGGAGTGGGGGACTGGTTCACTTACAAGTCAGTGATTGCCTTCCTGGGGTCTGTAAGGGATGAAGAGCGATCAGTTGCATATGCCAGGCACCACACTGCAGCCATATCCTTTTTTGCAAGTATGCCGGGGCACACAGACAGGACAAAAGCATGCATAGGGTGTTGAGGGTTTGGCAGCATCTGGAGGGGACCAAACCAGACTCTAGGTGCCCCATTGATGCAGAGAAGCTAGCAACAATCATGTCCACCCTTGGGAGCAGATTCAGAATGCAGGATGAGATCCACCTTTTCAAGGCAGCATTTGCCCTCGCATTTTATGAGGCACTGAGGATAGGGGAACTTGTAGCCAAAAATAAAGGCGGCACCTATGGGAGTTTGCAGTGTGCTGATATTCAGTGGCTGAATGTCTCCCTGGCAATCACTCTTCCACTCCAAGGCAGATCAGACTGGTAGGGGTGATCACATCCTGTTGCATAGGGTGCCACGTAATGAATGTTCGCCACTGGGGAATCTTGAGGTTTTTCTGGTACACCAATTCTGGGAAACTCAGGGCCCCCTCCTGGTGCATGCAGGTGGGGCATTTCTGACCAGTTCTGTAGAGAACTTAGCTGTTCCCTGAAGGCAGCGGGGCTTGATCCATGGGATCTGGGTCGCACCCATTTAGAATCAGGGCCATCACCACTGCGACAATAATGGGGCTGTGCTAATGATAGGCAGATGGAATTCTGATTGCTACAAGCATTATGTAAGATTGAACTTGTTGTAAGGCCTCCCACTGATTCCCTCTTCTCCTTTCTCTAGTCTCCTGTTGGTGCAGTTGGACGGCAGAGGATTTGAATCAGCCACTAGATTCTTTGACAACTCCTGTCAATGCAGGAGCGACTGAGGTTGCAGAAATGCTAGAGTTGGGCCATTCTTACGTGTGGTGTGAAAAGGCTTTTTAATCCACAGGTGGCATTGCAGCCAGGGCAAAACACGCAGGATATAGATTTACTTTTTGTGATCAATGAGGGTTGTGCTTGGCCCAACTGCGGTCAACATTGGACAAACTGTTGCCCCAGATGTATATGTCCCCTGGGATCATTATTGAACATCTCACTGGCAATGACTTAATGGAGGTCAGCAGGAAGTACTTGTTTGAATTGGTGATCTCCGAGATCGGTTGGCTTGTGAGGAAGTGTCTGCAGGCCGTGCTAACGTGGTCCAAAATCATTCCCAGGTTGCAGTGGAGAGGTGGTAAGACGGTCAAGCCCTCAACGACTCCGTGAAGCGAGTGAATATTAAGATTGGTATGTTGTTCATGTCATCTAGGCTATCGTCGATATGTTGTTGCATAAAGAGCGAGCACTTTTTTCTTGCAAGACGGGGTTCACTTGTCAAAGGTCATTAATGAAATGTTCCTAGAGAACTTGCTGGCTTGGTTAACTCCTCACCCATGTCAGAGTGTTGGCAGAGGGGCAGAAAGTAGATGAACTATGCTGGTTTGTGGCAGGTGAGGTCTTGATCTTTGGGACAGATTGAGTCCATGTAAGGCATCCTTTTCCTTTTAGACCGCGATGACAGCAGCATCACAGGACCCACAGGAGCCGGGGGGGTAGCAGCAAGTTGAAATTAGGTTGCAAGGGTGCGAGGAGTTCAAGAAGGTCGCTGACACACTGTCCTTATCGGACAACTACCCATGCAGGCACACTGGGCGCAAGCTGGCAGAGGCCCTTGGGGGTGAAATGATGGGTGTAGGGGGTGCCTGAGGTAGGTATCCTAGCAGGCAGACGGGCCCCTTGCACATGAGTATCCTGGTAGGGGAGGTCGATAGGCGGGGTCCTCCCCTAAGGAGGGACCCAACAATGTCATTTTGATTGGACAAATGGTGTTCAGAGCAAAGGACACTGGGACCAGTCATGACCTCACGCTGAAAATTATTTTGAGGATGCACAGGAGCAACATTGTGGATATGGTTAGCTAAATACCTGTATTAGCGTCTATGTTAAGACTAAGCATTAATTCCTGTAAATAAAATTGTACAATTGTGGGTTACAGTGCATCATATTAAAATGTGTTTTTGTGTGTATGTGTCAATAAATATGGCCGGGGGTCTTATGACCCATAACTCAAAAAGAAAAAACTTGTTTGTGTCTTACACTGGTTTGTTGGAGTGGGAGTCTTTTGGGTGGGTCCATTTACCCAGGGGGCATTGGCGATACCTGAACATATTAGCGCTAGCACTACTTTGAAAAATCTTGCTTGACTTTAGTAAATGCTGTTAATTGAGTCAATGACTGCTAACACCTACAGAATGCCGGCTTTGAATACATTTTGACATTGATACAATGCAACGCAAAGGAGTTCTAGTGCTGCGCAACACAAAAAAGTATGCAGAAACCATTCTGTGTCCAAAAGTCCCAAAAAAGTCTTGTGCTGCTTTGTGGCACACTTAGGGGGGCTGGAGTGTAGTAAATCTTGGCCTGAGTGTACTAGCCTAATTTTCTCACGTCTATGTGGTTATGCTCTGAGATTGTATTCTGTTTTATTTGTGCTCCGGTGACGACATGTTGCGAAACCTCAAAAAACTATGGGGCATGTTTATACTCTGTTTGAGCTGAATTTGCATCACATTTTTGACGCAGATTCAGCGCAAACCTAACACCATGTTTATACTTTGACGCCCGACCCCACGAACGTCAAAATTCAGCAGTGTGCGTCATTTTCTGAGTGCGTGAAACCACCGTGCGTTAATGACATGCAAGGTAGGCATTCCCGTCCAAAAAATGACTTTAAGGCATGTGCGCCTTATTTATACTCCTGCGTCATTTTGACGCACAGGAGGGGGCGGGCCTTAAAAAATGAGGCACAGCCTGATTTGCGCCATTTTTTAACGTCGGGGAGTCAGGCATTAAGGGACCTGTGGGCTCATTTCCATGGTCTCTGACCATGGAAGCAGTCCACAGATGCCCTTCCCTGCCCCCAGGGACACCCCCTGCTACCCTCGCTCACCCCTGGGGGACAGGGAGGACCCATCCCAGGTAAGTACAGGTAAGTTGAGGTAAGTAATTTTTTATTTTTTTTTAAGTGGCATAGGGGGGGCCTAACTTGGGCCCCCCTACATGCCACTGTGCCCAATGACCATGCCCAGGGTACAGAAGTCTCCTGGGCATGTCCATTGGGCAGGGGGGGGGCATGACTCCTGTCTTTGCTAAGACAGGAGTCATTTTAATGGGGGTTGTGTGTCAAAAAATGGCGCAAGTCCGGTTACAGCCATGATTTTTTACTCTAACCTGAATGCACCATTTTTTGACGCACAACCCCCATTCTTCCCTACGCCTGCGCTGCCCGGTTAGAGTCATTTTTTGTACTCTAGCCAGCCCGCAGTGCCGGCTAACGTCAATCCATAAATAAGGCGCCCGCCTGGTGCGTTGGAATGCCGTTAGCCGGCGGTAAATTGTTTGACGCAAACCAGCGCCGACGCTGGTTTACGTCAAAAAGTATAAATATGGGCCTATATATCACACTACCCCTACATGTGGGTTTAGAATCATGAAGGCAGGCCCCACGCCCCAGCACACACCAATGAGTTGGATTCAAAGCCACAGCCCGAACAGGGGTGGCATGGCTCATAGTCCACACAGTAAGTGTCCAGTCGGGCACATTTTGGTTTTCCCGGACACTTAGGTATTAATGACACTTTCCAGCTTTCAGACAAAATTGTGATCCCTGTTCCCAGATACCAGAAATGATGATAGATTATTCAGATCAAACTGCCCACACTGCTAGTCTTCTAGCGGTCTGCCTGGCACACCTTCAAGGAATCCGACAACCCCGACATCTCCCTCCCCCTCGGTGGGTCCTCTCGGTGTCGATCACTGGAATCATATCACACCGAAAGCACTTCCTCTTTGTGAAAAGCACAAAAGCTCTCAGACCCTGGTTCGCCCGTGGCCACGGCTTAGCACAGATACTGAAGGCCCCCAGGGAGGGGGAGGAGGCGGGGGCTCTTAATGAACGAAGGAAACAGCTAAATCATGAAAGAAAGGGCAGCGACTCCTCCTCGCTGCTTCTCCACCAAAGGGAGCCTCCGGGGAGCATAGCCCTCATTAGCAAAATACCAACATCGCCAGCCAAGTATCAGTGACAAAGATGAGGCTAGCAGGGGAGACTGAGCTGAGCCCTGTGCACCAGAGGCTGAGAGAAACACAAGAGGCACCGGTGATACTGAGCTGTCACAGGCTGACAGAGGAGATAGAGCTGAGAGAAACACAAGAGGCACCGGTGATACTGAGCTGTCACAGGCTGAGAGACTGAGCTGTCACAGGCTGACAGAGGAGATAGAGCTGAGAGAAACACAAGAGGCTCAGGTGATACTGAGCTGTCACAGGCTGAGAGACAGAGGAGATACTGAGCTGTCACAGGCTGAGAGACAGAGGAGAGAAAGCTGAGCCCCTTGCACCAGAGGCAGAAAAGAAAGAAGTGATGCTGAGGTATCACAGGCAGAGAGACAGAGGAGGCAGAGTTCAGCCATTTACTCTAGAAGCTGAGATAGGCAGAAGAGGCCGAGGTGATACTGAGCTATCACAGGCAGAGAGACAGAGGAGGCAGAGCTCAGCCATATGCACAAGAGGCAGAAAGGCAGAAGAGGCAGAGGTGATGCTAAAGTGTCACAGGCTGAGAGACAGAGGACATAGCTGAGTCCCGTGCATCAGAGGCTGAGCGGCAGAAGAGACAGAGGTGTTGTTGAGCAATCACAGGCTAAGAAACAGACGACAGAGGGGACAGAGGGCTCATTCCTGTCAACCAAGGGCTGAGAGAGGCAGGGGAGGCAGAAGTGATACTGAGGTATCACACGCTGAGATGTTAAAGAGACAGACCCCAACTTTGTGCACTAAAGGCTGAAGGAGGCTGAGACACAGTCGCAGCTGCTGCAAGGCAGGGGTGGGGGGCAGCGCGCGGAGTAGGGGAACTGGGGGTAGCAGTAAAAAAATTAATAAATTAACTTGCCTGCTCCTCCGTGATACGCTGGTCCCGCTCCAGCCGCCTCTCGTCTTCTTCCCTCCCCAACCAATCCCGGCACGTCTGTCATGCTTTTACATAGCATGAAAGAAGTGCCACAATTGACCTGAGCGGGCAGAAATGCTGCCCAGGGAGGGAGTGGGGCACTGCGCTTGGTCTCTACCCGGTTGTAAAATACAGCGGGGTGGAGAGTTTCTAAGCATGCATGCCAGTTTGGCCGGCCTCAGACAGCCGGCTAAATTGACATGCGCACTTAGAAGCGCACCACTACGCCACCTCCACCTGTTGATGTGGAGGAGGTTAGCCCCTCCCTACCCAAGGAAAGCAGAAAAATAAAGGGATAATAAAATACTGCTGAGACAGACAGAAGTAATACTGAGCTATCACAGGCTGAGAGAAGGAGGAGACAGAGCACAGAGTGCGCCAGAGCCTGATTTCAGCAGAAGCAAAGGTGGTACTGAACGATCACAGACTGAGATACAGAGAAGACAGAGCTCAGCCCAGTGCACCAGAGCCTGAGAGGGATAGAAGAGGCAAAAAGTGATAATGAGCTATCACAAGCTGAGAGAAATAGGAATCAGAGCTCAGCCCCGTGCAACTGAGAGTTACTGAAGAGGCAGACCAGAGTCACAGGCTGAGACAGATGAGAGAGGGCTCAGTCCTATCCACCAAGGGCTGAAAGAGGAGGCAGACGTGATACTGAGCTATCACAGGCTGATATACAGAGAGGACAGAGCTCAGCCCCATGCACCAGATGCTGATACATCCAGAAGAGCCAGAGGTGATACTGACGTTTCACAGGCTGAGAGACAGTGGAGACAGATCTGAAGCCCCTGAGTTAGAGGCTGAAAGGATGTGGTGCAGCAGAGGCACCCAGGATACGCAGAGCTCAGCCCTTTTCTTCAGAGTGAAAGGATAAGACCAGGCCACGCAATGGAGTCTTGTGCATTGGCGGGAATAGGCAGAGGTGAGCCTCACATAGCAGAGGTTGGAAGATGCGACAGGGCTGAGCTTCAATCATTAGCGACAGAAAGGTTGAACCACAGTTGAGTCTCGCATACAGAGGTGAAGAGAGCAGGAGGTGACCATCATGTAGCAGATGCTGACAGAAGTCAGAGCTGAGCGCCATGCACCAGAGGCTGAGAGGATGAGGTGCAGCTGATCTTCACGTATCAGCGGCAGTGGGGGGCAGAGGTGAGCCTTTGGCATTAAAGACTGAAAAGGGAGGAGAGAGGCAGGGCTGAGTCTCTTGCATCTTGTATCAGAAGAGGCTGCGAGATACAGAGGAGGCTGAGGTGATCCTCATGTATCCGATGCTCAGAGAATAAGGTGCAGCTGAGTATTGCATATCAGAGAAAGGATGAGTCTGAGAAGACAGAGGTGGGCCTCATTAATCAAAAGTCGATAGGGGGAGGCAGTGCTGCATCAGAGGTGGAGAGGAGCAGGTACCTGCCAACCTTATGATAAACCTCACCATGTGATAGAAGGGGACTTAAAGCGGCGGGGTGTGGGGAGGGGTTGGCCTCTAACCTACTTCTCTCAGGAGGCATGAGGGGGTGGGACCTGGAGGAGGTGTGGTTCAAAGAAAACAGAAGCTTTTGAGGGTGCTCCTGATGTCAACCCCATGAACATCAGCTGTGCCCAGCCTCCAGACATGAGCTGGAAATCCACTCCACGCAGGGGTTTCCAGCTCACATGATCTCTCACCATGTGATATTGGCTCCTCACCAGTGTGTGTTGGTAGATCTGGAGTGAGATAGAGGTAGCAGTGAGTCTCCTGCATTAAATGGCTGCAATGGGAGGAGAAAGGAAGAGCTCAGGCCTTATATCAGAGGAGGCTGGATCCAGTGGACAGAAAGCTGTCATGCATCTGAGCAGATGAGGCACAGCTAAGCCTTATGCAGCAGTGGCTGAGAGGAGATGACAGTGCTCAGTCTCATGTTTCAGAGGCATAGAAAAGTTTCCAGAAAGTGGTCTTTTCTGCCTTATGTCATTTTCCTGCAGTCTCATGTGACTTTTTAGCTCAGCGGACACAACACTCCTGTGTTACCAGATTTCCTGGGGTTTCGGTCTCCCATCTACTCAGCACCTCGCTGCCTGCAGCATAGAGAAATCCACAAACACACTGGGTGCTCCAATGCAAGGAACAGTAAATTTCACAAGTAAGACACTGGGGCCATTACACTGTTTTCAAGCACATGCAGATGTGCAGGAAGTTACTATTTACTCTTTACTCTCACGCACACAACTCCCACGTACACCTGGCACTGAGATTTGCTGGATACTGCTCCCATATCACGCACCAATCAGTTACTATGGAACTTAATTTAATTAGTGAATCTTGGGTCAACCTTAACAAAACCGATACCCTACATGGAATGTGCCTCATAAAGCGACCATTAAATCCCTCTATGACTTGTCACACCAAAGTCACAACCAATAGATAAAGACAAGCTGTGTGACTCGCCAAATCAGAATGATTGAGTAAAACGCTGTGGTATAAGCGAGAACTTAAAACAATGCAGTCCCCACTCTTTTGTAGCTACATATAGGTAAAAGTATAACACCTGTACACCCCTACGCAAACATGGCAATACCAATCCACTCGAGGAAGCTAATGGAAGTTACAATCTACCACAGCGAGAGAAAAAGAACTACGAGAAACTACCTAACAAATGTCCTTACATCTCAACGCTCCCAAAACTGTGCTACAGCTCCCCCGAAAAACAGACCCACAAAAATCATCATGCGCCCTCAAAGCTGCTTGTGTTTACAACTTTATCACGCACCACACAGCCAAGAAGTACAACACCCAAGCTGTGTTTATCTGGGTGACACCCCCTTAGTTACACTTGGTAAAAGACACTTGAGCCAAACCGAGGAAAGGACTCTAAAATGTTTAAAATCGGCTTCCATAATGGAATACATTATTTTAAAATAATTCACAGATCACTTTCGCCCCCTATCAGGCTGTTCAAAATCTACGAGCTGACTCGTCATTAATGTCAAAATATTAATGCACCAATCAAATACATGGCATGAAGTCCCAACAATACTGCTGAAACGGAATATCAGCTACCATTATTAACAGTGTTAGATTGATGCCGGCTAATCCCAAAAGTAATTATTAGTCTTCACCATGAAAATGTCTTGCCACCTCTCCAGCTAGCAGACTAATCATTAAGCACCTTAACTGCTGTCATCCTGCAGAAGTTCCCATCTTCTTGAGAAACCCCACGAGCCGCGGCTTTCTTACATGGTAGATCTCAGTGTGTCCCTCACAGAAGGGAGACAGTCATACCACCTGACACTTCATTGAAAACTAGCCTGGCATATTTATGATCCCTTCTGCTGGACTTCCTGAGGAATCTGGAAAATGCCATAAACTCCAGTACAAGAAGTAACCCACCGGATCTGGAGGAAGCTCCCAAACCGATTGGGAGAATCCCTGATTATGAAGAACTATAGCCAAGGCCATTGAAATTATGCAATTGTGCCGCTGCAGTGATTTTCTCATAATTATAGATTTGCCACATGATCCATTACCTGCTGCGTACTCTGCAGATTTTAACAAAAATAAATTGTTTCTAGCTCAAATGGTTGATTTTCTCATAATTATAGATTTGCCACTTGTCACATAAGCCATCATCTGCTGGGTAATCTGCAGATTTTAACAAAAAGAAATTGTTTGTAGCTCAAATGGTTCAAAAATCACAAAAAAATGGTGACGTTTTGCTGCGCAGTGGAAGGCCCTTTGCAAATGTTGACTGGTCATCTTCCTGTTGCTCATTGCTATATTTGGGTATTAAACTGGCACTAATGAGGTGTACCCCGTGCCCAGGCAGTGTGAAGAAGTGTAAACAGCAGTGTTGGCTCCTCCATTTGGGTGGAGGAGTGTTGCCCTTCAGTCAGCAGCGGCAGCTGCAAAACCTTTTAAAGAAAACTATAATAAATTATGTTTAATATCATTTTCTTTGAAAGGGGGCCTGGTCATGGGGGTGACATGCACTTAGGGTAAGTGCTCAGCAGCACACGTGTGTTTAGCCGGCCGTCTCAGGCAGGCTGTCTGGGCTGGAGAGAGCCTGCACAGGCTCCCAGTCTGCCAGGGAGCGCCTTGGCTGCGTGCTCCCAGCCAATCCTGACGCTGCTCTGAGCATCAGGATTGGCGCAGGGCAGACTTAGAGCCTTTGCCTGCAGAGGAGCGGCAGAGGAGGTAAGTGATTTAAAAAAAAATAATTAATTAAATGTTTATTCCCATGCCTCACCTCCCGCCCCTTCCGCAGCCCGCGAGCTTCTACTGGTAAACAGTACAAAATAATAAAGTAATGCTACCAGAAAAAGTGGTGCATTATGCTGCATAATTTGTCTGCTCTCGTCGTATAATGGGCTCTCCCCTGCGGCATAATTGTAATGGCTCTTACTAGAGACAGGGCCACTGGGCCATATGTACAAGCACATTTTCCCACAGACACAGAATGGGTAAAAACCTTTGATACAACTGGCCCTATGTGATTCTGCAGCCATGGTGTTTTCCACACAGTAATGGATTTACTGCACTTACCACTTAATTCACTAGCTGCTGTGTAATTTTGCAGAAATTAGCAAGATACCTGTGTGTTTAGCTCCATCGGAATTTAAGTTTTAAAAAAGTGCCACTCTTGGGGCCATATGTACGAACACATTTTCCCATTGACACAGAATGGGAAAAACCCTTTGCTACATCTGGCCCTTGGTGCCAAGCAGTGGTAGACCCCTTCCATATGTTACCTACTCACCCTTCACTTACCCTCACCGAAGAACCATCTCTCAGCCCACTCTTCCCTTGCTGTCTCTTTTTAATCTCTCTTTCATCAATACTCCTGCCTTGCCCATTCTACACCAATCAATGTGACCCGGCTCTTTAATTTGTGGACACTCAATAAAAATAATTTAGCAAAAAAAGTTACTCGCGGTTCCTATTGACGTTGCTCATTGTCTGGTGAGCACTGCAATAAAAAATTATGAAGATGGGGACCGCTAAAACCCCTTCCGCGGCTATTTATAGGCGAGCGTCATAAACGTCTTTAATATGAAGTTAGGCAGGTACCAGATGTGTTGCATAAACAGTAATGAGCCTCAAAAAGCCACGTACTGGGAGAGACGGGAATAATAATGTTTTATGATCATGGGCTTGTAATGCTCTTCCATATTCTTGTGATGAAACGTGGGGGTGGGGTGCGGGGGGCGAGTGCCAGAGCACGGGCAGGAGGTGATATCCGAGAGGAATGGCTAAAAAATAGGAGGGTGAAGGGGCCCTTCGCTCGAGGGCGTTATTAGCCGCGGCAAACATGAATGCCGGGGCCGTCGGCCGGGAACGGACCGTCTGAGGGGGAGTAGAGAGATGAAAATTGAAAGCAACACAGCGGTGCCATTAAAACGAGCTGCTTACGTAGGAGGAATGAACTTTCCAGAAAACGTTTAAAGGGGAGGGCTGTGGCATGTCCTTCTTTCATTGTGATATTTGTTCAACGTCTACATGTGTCTGTTCCTTGGAGAGACTTCAGGACCCTGGAGAGATGTAGAGCCATGAAGAATCAGAGGTGGGAAAAGGAAAAGGAAATTTAGCAGATAACTTGCTACATAATTTGGCAAAACTGACAATTTCACTAAAAATGTTTTTAGCACAAATGGATGGAAACAACGCTGACAGAGAATGTACCATATCATTTGCTTTTATGAGCACATTTTTCAAAATCTTCAAATCATATCCGCAAATGTGTTGAGCATTTGCTATGCCACAGCAAGACAACTACGCTCTGCCTCACTAAAACGCGCACAAACACCCCACCATCCATCGCAGCTGCAGCGGAGGCAGCTCCTTCTGGTACACAGCAGCCAGGTCCTGAAACAGCCCGGCCCTCCACCTCCGAACAGCTCCCTCCATGGGGGACTTCACAAGGAGACTCAAGACATGGCTTTTCGACTGAGACACAGCACCCTCAGCGCCCAGATACCCTTAGAGGTGATAGTGCTGCGCTAATGCTATGATTGATTGAAATATTTAGTAGGTTGAGACTGGAATAGAAAATAGGCCTGAGCACCAAAATAAAATTGGCCCCACTAGCAAATCAGTGAGTTAAAAAAGTGGCCTACATTTGCAAATTGGGGCAGTATTGAACTTTTCAATAGAGATTAAGGTCCATATTTATACTCTGTTTGCACTGAATTAGCGTCATTTCTTTAATGATAGTTCAGCGCAAACGTAACTCCATATTTATACTTTGGCCCTAGACACGTCTAGTGCCAAAGTTATGAAGTTTACATCATTTTCTGGACGTGGAAACCTACCTTGCGTCAATGAGATGCAAGGTAGACGTTGCCGTGCATAAAATGACTCTATGGCCTTAGAGCCATATTTATCCCCCATGCTAAAATCTAGCACGGGGGATGGGGGCCTTAAATAATGCCGCTAAGCAAGCTTAGCACCATTAGTTAACGCCTGGGTCTGGGCAGGCGTTGGGGGATCTGTGGGCATGTTTCCATGGTAGGAGACCATGGAAAGATCCCACAGGTGCCCTTCCCTGGCCCCAGGGACACCCCCACCCACACCAGGAGGACAGCCAAGGATAGGGGGACCCCATCCCAGGTAAGCAGAGGTAGGTATGGGTAGGTATTTCATTTTATTTTACGAAGTGCCATGGGGGGGCCTAACTTGGGCCTCCTTACATGGCACTGGGCCCAATGGCCATGTCCCCTGGGCATGGCCATTGGGCTGGTGGGCATGACTCCTGTCTTAACTGAGACAGGAGTCATGTCCATGGGGTTCTAATGTCAGAAAATGACACTAGTCTGGCCAGAGGCATTTTTTTTGCCTCTGCCCGTACTAGCGTCATCCTCTGACGCTAAACCCGCGGTTCCTCCTACGCAGCCCCCACCCAGGTAGCGACCTTTTCTATGACGTTAGCCGGGCCTTACTGCCAGCTACCTTCATACCATAAATATGACGCCCGGCCGGCGTCTTGGTATGGCACCAGCCGGCGTTAAACCTTTTGACGCTGAACTGCGTTAGCACAGTTCAGCGTCAAGAAGTTTAAACATGGGCCTGAATTTCTCATTTATCTGCTTCTAAAACAGACAGTAATTGGAACCAGGGTAGGGATGAGGGCGTGGTTTTGGAGGGCGGCAGAGGAAAGAAGAGGATGTCGTCTGGCAGGAAGAAGCATCACATTCTCCTATCATGCCTTAAAAATGCTTGGGTGTAGCTGTGGGCTGGGGAAGGACTGCACTTGCAGTTCAATTCCAAAGCAATTCTATTGGCTGGATTTTCCGGTAGGTAAAATCATGTCTGGTGTTCACCCTCCTGGGAAATCCAGGTGTGGGAACACTGGGCCATTGGTAATCAGGCAGAGTCGTATCCCATCTGGAGATACTATTTACCCCTAGTCTTAATCGTGGCCGAAATGAGCAGTGATCCTCAGTGCCATTTTCATTGCAAGCAAGGACTGTTTCTATCTGCTAAAAATAAAATGTTTTTATTTATCCACTTATATTGCTGTGGCCTAAACTAAACAAACATGGAACGCGATTAGACTAGACAACACCATACTGTGCGCTACATAGCTCTGCTGAGTGGCTCTATCACGTAGTTATTTGTTTGTAAATATACCACAGTGAACACTTGTTATTCTGATGATGTCTGGGGACAGACATCTTGCTATATAAAATCTCAATGATCACTTTATTAAGAGGTATTTTTGGTGGTGGTTACTTCCTTTGACATGCTCTGAAGATAGAGCAGAAGATTTGCACTGTGATAATTCTTGTTAGATCCTCTTAAGAGGTGTGGCAGACAAAAACATTAAAAATTATACATAAACATGCATAAATGGGTGGAAGCTCTTTGGGTCATCTTTCTTCTGTATTTTCGAGTGTCATTCACACTTTGCTTTTCCCCATGACTTCATACAGCATGGGACGATGGGTCACTCCATTTTTGTCCTACAAGTGATGGCATGTTGCCTGATCTTGTGCACATCTGCCTGATATTCCGTTAGTCTTCTATTTTTTTCTTTTATAGGTTCCCTTTGATTTCTTCCCTCCACCTGTGGGAAAAAGGACATTCTGCAGCAACACCAGACACTCTTATCTGGTCACTTCCTCGTCCTAATTTCAGCTGCAGTGCGGTGCATCTTTTGTGGCCACTACTTCTAACCTGGGTGCACATATTGGAATGGTACTGTCCATAAAGTATCATTGCTTTACTTGCCAAAAAGACTCTACAAGCCTCCTGACCTCAAAGAGGTCAACATTGGAAACATGGGATTAGCTTTGAGGCAACTCATTTCTGAGTCACCATGAACATACTTCATAAGTAGAGTTTCTCCCTCTCAATAAAAATAATAGGTTGCTACTCATGGTGCTATTGGGTGTATTTTTCAAGCCCACAACCGTTCACAGATTGTTACAGAAAACAGCATTTGCCCTTGTTAGGTGTACACTGTCCTTAAGATAATGATTACATCATTCAACCTGCCTGTTACACTGTGGGTCATAAAGGGCAGTCCTCAAGTGGGTTACACCATGAAGTTGGAGAAAAACAGTAATTTCAATGGAAGGCAGTTTCACTCTGTTATCCATAAAATGTGTCTCAGGAAGCCCTTTTTGCTAAAGACTACCTCAATTAATTCTAAAACTTGGGAAGTGGTTGCTCTCTCAAGAAACATTATATCTAGAAATTTAGAATGATGATCGAGGAGGACCAGATCATGCTGCATGCAAGAGGAAAGTCTGTGAAAGGGCCCGGCAATATCAAACCCCACTTTTTTTGCTGTGCTAATTCAGGCCAGGGAGCTAGTTGAAAAGGGAAAAATAAGGTCTTCAAATTTCTGACACTGGACATGCAAATCTGACACACTCTTATGCAACAATTGGCATCCATGTCTAATCTGGGTTACAGAAAGAGCGCTTAAGCAAACAACCTTGGGAGGAAACATACATTGTTATGTAAGACAAGTCAATTTACTACACTTAATCCTAGACTAACTTTGGTAAAGGAATGTGTAGGATCACTTAGAGATTTAAGGGGGGGCAATTTCCAGCACATATTTCTTCACCAAACCCAACTTATCATCCTTATCCTCCTCGACTGACCACAGTTCCACATTTACATAACCAGTTTAGAGGGTGCAAACATCCCTCAAATTTGCCACTGGATCCATTTGCTCACCCCCTTCACCCCCACTTCTCTCTTCTTCTTAATTCTGATATGGTATGCGAGAAAAACGTCTGCAGGTTCATTGTTTCTTCCAGGGATGTAATGAGCTTTCAAACAGAGTTGACAGCTCAGTGTGGCAATCCTTGCATTGGACGTTAAGCCTCCCGCCTAGAAACAAAATGCTTATATTCAGTCTGCAACGTAAACGGCTTTCCCAAGATGAAATGACAGGGATGACTCACAGCCCAAATACAAGAAAAAACCCTCTTGATGGCAGCCCATCTTCAGTCTGTCAAATTAAGGGTAGGCAACGGCTACCAACCATTCTTAACTCCCATCTTTGCGGAACAAAACAGCTCATAAGCTGTATGAGCCGGAATACACTGAGATGGTATCTTTATTTCAACAGAAAAATGGTTTTAAAATTGGGGCTGTGGTTATTTGATCCTCTACAGGTATGAAGACTTCTTGCTGTTCTTGTTCCCATACAAAACTTTCATAGTTTCTCAGTAGCTTGTGCAAGAGTTCCATGAGAGTGGCAACGTTTTGGACAAATTTGGAGTAGTTTGCAAACAAACCCATGAATGACATCAACATCTCTTTGTCAGTGGGTGGGTGGTAGTGCATCTTGGGTAGCCTTAGCTATGGATGAGTTCAGTGCTAGACCTTGTTTTAAGGTTGGGTGCCCTAAGTACTCCACATGCTGTTGGAAAAGTGTACATTATTTCAGGAGATAAGGCCAGGCCTTTTGTCACTAACCTGTAACAAACTTCATGTGAATGAGATACTGCGTTTCATTATTAGTGAAAAACAAATTTCATCCTGAAAGCATCTGTCATTTTGGTCCATGTCTTTGTAAAGGTGAAACGCGGACGCATGTATGCTGATGATCTAGGCCAGATGGCATGCTACGGCATTGGGACAGTCCAGAAGGTGCGAGGAAGTCTATCCTGATGATAGACTTGTCTAGGATCAAGAGTAGAAAAACAATGGCACCCTCCAAGTTTGCAAGGATTTCATTTAGTCTAGGTAAGGGATGGTTGTCAGTTGTAACTGAAGCATTCAAGGTATGAAGATCAACAAAGAGACATAAGGCTCTGGGTGAGACCCAAACTGAAGATCCACTTTCCTCCATGATCATATCTTTCTTTAGCTAATCTAGCAGTTTTTTGTTGATCAACCCTCACAGAAAAAGGCACGCCTCTAAACTTTTGCATGTCTGGATAGGTTCCTTCTTGAAGCTTAATGTGATGAACATATCTTTTGAGCTTGCCCACATTGTTGTTGAACACTTGCGGAAATGTTTGGAAGATCTAGTCCTGGGTCAAATTGGTTGACAGCTAATAATGGTGCAACAGGACAGGGATTAAAGGTAATTTGAAGTAAAAGTTGATCTTTCTATCTGAGGACATATACCCCTTCATGAGCCACATACATTTTAATTGTAGATGTGGAGTCTTTGAAGACTATCTTGCTGAACAATTAACCTAGGAAGTCTATTTGCCGACAATTAAAGGTAACCGTCTTGATGTCAGTTGCAAATAGAGAGATCACTTTGTGTGCCAAGACGGATTCACAATATTTGTTAATGCTAATTGTTAGTTGGGACCCAAAGTCCAATATGAGAATTCACTTTTCATGCAGGACTTGCAATATACACATGGATGGTTGTCTCAACTGTCCTCCTTTTTGATGCTCACATTTTGTACCACCAGCCTTTTATTGTCAGCCTTGCCACTAGATTTACTGTCATTAGCACTTGATGCTTCATCAGATATCATCAATACTATATTTTTAAATACTTCTATTTTCATGATACACCCTAAAGAGGTGACCCAATCAGCCACAGTTTCTGCACTCACGGTTGAGTGCCAGACATTCTTTGACTGATGCTACATGGTTGCTCTTACTATAGAGGAAGCAGATAGTTCTATTTCCATGTTTCTTGTTTTTGTTTTTGCTGTCCCTTGGTTGTCTCGTTTTAACACTACAGATATTATTGCCATGTTTCTTTTTAGTTATTTCTCAATTATTTACCTCTTTGATCCATGATACAGATAGTTCCTAAGCCTTGGCTGTCTTTATACCCTCTTACTGTGTTGGGTCGGCTCATACCCATATTCTTTCCTGTATTCTTTTGCTTGTGGTGTTGACCATGAGTTGGTCTCTTAGCATTTCAGCATTGGATGCTCCAAAGATGCATGTAGTCGATAGTCTTCTAAGAGCAATCAAAAGTTTGACTTTCCTTTTTCCATTGTGTAGAAGTAGTATCTTTGCAAAGTGATGCTCACTACAGGTTTGAAGTAATTTTCTTGTCTTAATATTGCCTCCTCATAGTCATTGTCTGCCTCCTAATCCTCAAGAGGTTACATTTTTCGACTTTTCCTAAAAGTCTCCTTTTCTTGCGAGCCCAAGCAGTGTAGTAAAATATATTTTCTACAGACTACAGGCATTTTACTAGTCACAGCAGCAACAAGGTATGTTAGAAACTCCTCCTTCCATCGCTTCCATGGAATAGGAAGTTCTCCTTCGCACTGCAGAATTTTTAAAGCAGCATCATGAAATTCTGTTGGGAACTAAAAAATGGACAATTACAACGTTTGCCAGCTTCTATGGGCTCAGCCAAGCGAAGATGGAAAGGAGGATTGTGGGTACAAAGGGAACAGAGAGGAACAATATATAACACCAACACATTGCTTCTAAATCTGGAACCTATTTTCGAATGTTAAAACAGTGATGCCCTATGTAAAATAGCATTGTCATACAGACTCTTGCTGCTACGTTTAATTTTCTTCACGTGTTGAAAGAGTAAGCCTGTCAAGTATAGATGACAGCAGGTTTTATATTTCCTCCCTTTAGTTTAACTTCCATATGTTTATTCATTTTTGTTGCATTGCTGTGCATGGCTAACTTGGCAAGAAGTCAGTAGATAGATAAACCGATGTGTGTTTGCAAGCATGAGTGCATGTATGTTGACTTGACACTATTAGTTATAAGCAGGGCCACTGGAATTTTGCCTCAGGGGAGGACCAAAGAGGAAAAAACAGGGAGAAATAAATATATTTCTCCCCATTGCGTCACTTCTACGTCACCTGAAGTGGCGTGGGAATATGACCCATTCCCATATTGGTAAATCTGGGAACGCATCAGATTCCTTAGCGTTCCATGGGTGTTGCGTGGGAACACTTACCGGCACTAACCGGCAACACTGTTAGTTTGTGCATGAGGGCACTTCCATCTTGATTCACTTCACACCTCTCTCCAGACCACAAATTACTCCATGTGATTCTTGTTAATTATGAAAATTAAATTAGTGGACATTGCAAGTGTGGCTTCAGCCGCTTCCACTCCCATTTGCACTAGCACAAAAAGAGCAATATCTCGATTACTAGATGTAAATGGGCCTTGTGTGAGCCAGGGGGCTTCTTTGGGGAGCCTAGCATGCCTGCACTCCTAACACCTAGAACCGGGGCTCTTTGGGGAATTTATTAGCATGTTTTACTAATACTTTCTAAGAATTGTCTGTATTTTTGTTGTCTTGTTTAGCATTATATGATTGCCTGATGATATTAATACCCTGTCATCAGGGTTTTTAAGTGTTCTTGTGAAAGTCAAAGCCATTTTAAGGAATGGGCAAAGTGTGCTGTTGCCCAGGGCCCCTGCCTTTCAAAGGACATACTGGAAATTAAACTTTTTCCTGCGATCACTTCTGTGTATTTCTGTTTCTCAATATTTAATATATATTTCAATATTGTTAGGCACATAGTGCTTGAATTACGAGAAAATGGGTAATAAAATTCAAAGTTGTTCTAAACAGGGCCCCGAAAAATAATTATTGCGTTGGGCCCCCAAAATCCTCTTGCTGACACAGGGGAAGGTAAGTTGTTATTATCTTTAATTTTCCTCCTAATGTATTTGTGTTCTTTGCTGCATTCTACTTCAAATTACCAGTTTGTGCTCTGCCCTTCGTAATTTTCTCCTTGATGGTCAGGGGTAGCCCTGCTCTCCGCCAAACTTCAATACGCCGCTCACAAAAAGAGTCTTGCGAGATGCTTGTGTGTACAATACCTTTGGGGGCCTTTTATGCTTGCTACAGCTGGCTAATTATGCATAGGCATTGTGAAGGGGTGGCCTCACAAAAATATTATGTTTTATGGTTACAATTTCATAACATGTCACCTGGGGGGCTACCACTTTCTACGTTGACATCTGCTAAGCATATATGGGTCGCTCTGACTTGCAAAAACATAGGTTAAAAGTTCATTGCTTGGCGTAAGCAGTAACAAGCAGGCCCGATAAGATACTAGGGGTGGTGGGCAGCAGCTTCTCTAGAAACTATGTTTGGGCCTGAAGAGCCCCACGTGGCATGTCACGCCTCACTTATCTTCCCTATACACACAACTACACTCCTTAGGTAACTATGACTTGTGTTGTAAAGGTCATGCTCTATGTCCGTATACACCCTGCTTGACCCTTTCTGTGTCTGTGGGCTTGAAGATATATATATATAAACGGTCACCATTGTATACTCTCTAGATTTTGCAATGCTCAAGGAGGGTGGGTGGGGGCTCTGTAGTTCCACCGCATCTCCCTCTGAGGAGGCACACTGCAGCTCAACCACCATGACGGCATGAACATACCCAGACTTGTCCTTTTAGGTGAAGAAACACAGCGCACACCTGCACGGCCGTCATTTTACACAACACTTAGACCTAGACACTAGGGACAGCATCAGGGCACATGACTAACACGTCATCACAACATGTCACAACACACATGACTCACCCTTGTCAGTTCCGGGTTGGGCTCGCAGGGGTCACCGGAAGTCCCAGTAATGGATGTGATGTCACTTTCGGGGGCAGGACAACTGTCACTTTTTGAATGATGAGTAAAGGTATCCCCGTATTCTATTGTCCCCAGCACGGACACATTTCTACAATGCACCAATGTTTAAAGTATCACCCCAGGCCATTATCCATAATTCCTAAAGCACTTACCACTAGGTTATTACCTTCAATGCCCTAATACGTACAACACCATCCTTAAGCCAGTATCCAAACTGTTTTTTTGTAACATGCCATGCTCAAGCCAGTGTCTGAAATGCTGCAGTATATAATGCACTATACCCAATCCAGTATTTGCAAAACCCAAATATCTGAAGCGCGTTCATTCGTAATTTCTGTATACGTAGTGCCTCAGCTTCGAATGCACTATCGACTGGCCAGTATGTGCTGTGCCTCAGCATGGAATTAACTGTCTCCCGGCAAGTATCTGCAGTGCCTCAGCATGGAAAGCACCATTGACTGGCCAGTAGACACAATGCCTCAGCATGGAAAGCATTATCCCCGGTCCAGTATCTGCAGTGCCTCAGCATGGAAAGCACCACTTCCTGGCCAGTATCCGCAATGCCTCAGGATGGAATGCACCATCGCCTGGCAATAGCCACAGAGCCTCAGCATGGAATACACTGTCACATGGCCAGCATCAGTGCCTCAGTATGGAATGCACAGTGAATGCATTATTGCCTGGCCAGTAAGTGCGTCAGCATAGAATGCACCATCACCTGGCCAGTATACACAATGCCTCAGCATGGAATGCTGGCCAGTATCCACAGTGCCTCAGCCCGGAATGCTCTATTGACTGGCCGGTATCTGCAATGTCTCAGCACGGACTGCACCATCACCTGGTCAGTATACACAATGCCTCAGCATTAAATGCACTGTTGCCTGGCCAGGGCCTGCAGTGCCGCAGCATAGAATGCACTGTCGCCTTGCCAGTATCTGCAGTGCTGCAGCATGGAATGCACTATCACCTGGCCAGTATCCACAATGCCTCATCATGGAATGAACTGTTGCTTGGCCACTATACACAATGCCTCAGATGGAATGCACTGTTGCCTGGCCTGTATACACAGTGCCTCAGACAGAATGCACTACCGCCTGGGCAGTATCCACAGTGCCACAGCATGGAAAGCACTGTCTCCTTGCCATTATACACAAAGCCCAAGTATTAAAAACACCAGCTTCATACCAAAATCAACAATTACTAAGTTTGATGAAGGTCAATGCACTCGTTACACATTAGCCACAAAGTTCTAGTATATAAATCACTAGTACTATCCATTCTCCTAACTGATTATCAAGATATAAGCATTACATTCAGGCCGGTATTAAAAAAAAAACTCCCACTGTTTTCTGAGTTTAAAAACACATGCATGTAAAGAAAGCACCCCAGACTCTGTGTTGCACCTGCGAGCCTTTATGGCTACCTGTCCAACAGATGATTAAAGGCAATGGACATGGGCAAGAATGACAGAGCTATGGGCGTGGGTGTTAGAGGTGGAGCTGATGCTGGAGGTTAGAGTCTGAACATTCTTTTGGTGCAACACTGGTGAATTTAAGGAGCAAAAGCTTTAATATTTTAGGCTCCCTCTTTTAAATAAAAGCACTTTCCTGATATAGATCTCACACTCTCAGTGCAGTGCTGGAAAAGGGATATCTCACTGTGAACGGACCAGGGACATACATGTTACACACACACATCCCTGCAGTAGGTTGAATGACTTGCTGACCTATCCCACTATTACTGAAACTTGCGTGAATGGAACCTGTAGCCTACATCTTTACTCACAAATGTCTCTCGTATGTTTTGTTAATGGGATTACAGTCTGTGTCCTGCAGGATAAACATAGAGCTCTGAAGTTGGTGCAGATGTCCTCAGTTTCTGACTGAAGTTGGAAGCAATGTCCTGAAGGCTATACAGAGCTCCAACGTCAGTACATTAACTTGTTCTCTTAACTCACAATGGTTTTAACTAGATATTTGCAGCTCACATGTAGGAATCTGCAATCGAAGCATTAATCTTGTGTGGTGGGCACTCTTACAGTTTTGCCTGCAACATACTCTACTTGGTTATATATGATCTCCACCCTCCAGTCTTAGGAATGACAGCACTACACTTCCCCTGTCTGGGGTAAAGGTCCATGCTTCAACCAGCGGGCATGCAAAGGGATCCTACTTTTTTCTTATAATTAATACTGTGAACCACACTTGAAGATTAACATCACTAGACTTCCACTCCAAAACTGCAGAATCTCCCTTTCAATGTTAACACTGTTTGGTCCTAAATCTTCTCACATTGTGATGCTCATGAGGTAACTGCTTCCATCAAACACAGCCTTAAGATCTTGATACTTCTTGGTATATGTGTGCCACCATTACCTTCAGCTTTCCTGGCCTTACTGGAGCATTGGTCTAGTCGCAGCCTATCAGTATACAGACTGCTCTTCTGGTTCTAGTGCGAATTAAGAGAAACTAATACATCACTATTGTCATATACAAATTATGCAGATTCTTTCTACAGTCTTCATCCTCAAATTGCACCTCAAAAAGCAATGTCTATATTTCTAAAGCTAGGGTGAATAGTGACCTAACTGTCACCTCTCCTTTTTTCTTTCAAATGGCCCTCTCCCTACTTTCCATCTTCTGCATGTCTCCGCCCTCTGAGCACAATCTGTTGTTAGTCACAAGCATGTTTGCCTTAATCTCTATTATTATATCTCTGAAACTGCCCACAACTCATATCAAATATCACAAAGTCTCCTTCTTTCAAAGTCATACCCCTGCAACCTAACAATGCCTTAAATCCTCAAGCTCATCTACTGTCCCCACCCACCATCTGCAAGAATTCACCCACCGCCACACCACAAATGATCCCACCTAACTCCTGGTAATGTAACCTATCACAAATAAACTGTACTAAATACATGGATTGGTTTGTTGAGCACACAAGACTAATTCCAATGACTAACAATAACCAATGACCTTGAATGAATCACTAACCTTGGGCTATAAAGCAACGTGCTTCCCAGCGTAAAGCGCTTCAACGCCTCGTCAGGGGTAGGGAGTGCTATATAAATGCAATATAAATATATAAATAAAATATATATATGGTTGTTTTCTTTATATTTCCATTCTCTCCTCTGTGCTGTCCACTGTCCCACTTTTCAAGCTGTTCCTTTTGATTTGCATTTAACTCATCTATCCTCTTTTACATGCTTGTGTCTCTCGTTTGGTGTTTTTGCTTTTACTCTATTACTTTCTGTTCCAGTTGTCCAGGTATATCCCTTCTGCTTTACATCCTCATTTCCTAGCTCTGTTCTCATCATCTTTTTTCTTAGCCTTTTCTGTGTTTTAGCTGCTGCTGGCTTTTATCAGACTTTCCTTCTTTTTCGCTTTCTTGCTCTGTAACCTTTCATCGTTCCTCTCTTTTCCCTGATTTTCAGTCTGGCTCCTTCCCTGCACGGACATTAGTAAAACGACAAGAGCAGCGGAATGATTTTCATGGAGCAGATGAAATTGAGCTTGTACCTATCTCTGTGCAATGGGCACAGTTCACAGCAGTATAAGACATACTAAGTGGACTAAAAGGATTAGGGTAGCCTTGTGCAGTGGTGTATCCTCCGAGATGTGGTACCAGAATATTGTTGTCAGAATAGTCTCCTCTATAAATATTGTATCCTAAATAGCCTCTGAAAAATATCACCCCATTGGTGTTAATAACAGAAAATCCACACACACTAGGACAATATTGTTGTAAATGATATTTAACAAAATATTGATGTCAGCTAACATTTGTGCAGATAATATTCTGACAGGAAACCATCAACCTATGCTTCTGTTCCTGATCCATGTGTCTTTCAGCTCAAAGCTCCAGCTATGGGAGCTGCACTTTTTCCTGTAGGGTGCTCCAAACGTCTGCGACAGCGTGAGGTGCAGACAGGTGGGATACACTCCTGAGGGCCCCTTCAGGCCTGAAAGCAGCTTCCGCAGGCTCCACCACACTGGGAAATTCGAGATTCCCAGAGTCCCAGTCCAATAGTGTCCAGACTTCCTGGGTCACAGCTGATCGCGAAGTGAGCACTAAGCCAATGGCAGGATGCACAATGATGCCCCGCCAACAAAACTGGACGATAGGCTTCTAAAATGTTACTTAGGCTAGCCAAATCACAGATGGGCAAAGACCATGGTATGAGTTTGGCCGCTGTGAGAGGCTGCGGTGGCCTATTTTGCACCCCTAGTCTAAGTGTGCTAGTGTTAATTATCACTTATGTAGTGCACTAGAATCTTTCCTGCTCACTGAGCACCCACGACTGGGCTTACTAGATGGCTCCTTGTCAATGGGACACCTTGATCCCATTATATGGTTTTCAGATAGCAGATAAGTACATTCTCTCAGTTAAAGCCTGAAACAATGATTTGTGAAAAGGAGTTCATAAGAGTGGAGCAGTTTTGTACTGTTTGCATGGAGTTATTTGGTACCTCTATGCATAGCAGCAACGTTTTCCCAGGTGTATGTGTGATTAGCTGTGTGTGAACAGCTCATCCAGTTATTCGCAGATTTCGTAAATAAAAAGTCTGTAGCTCAAATGGGTGAAAACAATACTGCTGGCGAATGTACCACCATTGCCTTCATGAGCAAATTTTTCATACTTTCACAAAACTTGACATGTAAATACAATATACTTGGCCCTTATTTACATTGTAAATACTACCTCCTCCATGTGAATTCAGTTTTTTCCTTTGTATTCTGGGACTTGTGGTCTTGGTTTTATAATTTGACAAGCAAGAATACAAGCTCTAAGGATGTGAAACCGTTCTCCAGGCAGAGAGAATGCTTCACCGACCCCTGTTCCCAACGCAACCAAAATCCTTCACCGGTTCTCCTTTTCGTCTGCTTTTTTTTACACTGCTCTCTGTTACTCAGTGGATTCTGCCCTAGTTGCTTCTCCCTGTATGCTCACTCCTGTCCTCTGATCAGTTCCTGCCCTCCCTCCTTATCTAGACCCTCTCTGGCCTCTCTCATCAGCAGCTCCTGCTCTGGTTGAATGTATATCCCTGCGCTGCCCTCCCAGCAGTTTCCGCTCTAGTTGCTTCTGTGCTCCGCAGCAGCCGTGGCTGTCCCTCTGTGAGTGCTCGGCCCACTGAAGCAAGCATGGAGAGGGGAACTGCAGAGTGCAGGCAGCTGCTGCTGTGCGGCAGACTGTCACTCTGAGGTCCAGGGGAATGAGAAAGGATGTGATACTGAACGAAACGCACGTGCAGGTAGAGTTTCCTTGTAATTGTATTTCTATAGCGCTTGCTTCCCCTCAGGAGGAGTTGAAACTCTTTTCGGCAAGTAGCACGCTGCCCGGAACCCAAAAGGATTAGTGGTGAATTAGTATAGCGAAGTATAAGTTAATTTGAGTGGTGGGCATGTGAGTCTGTTAGTTGGATTGAATAGGAGAATGGAGGGATAGAAGAGGGGAGAGTTTAGAAAGTGTTATTTGGGAGATCATAGTAGTGAGATGAGGTTTGGGATGAGTAAAAAAGAGAGATGGAGGAGAGAAGAGTCTGTAGAAAGGGACTAGGGAGATTGTAATAAAAGGAGCTTTGGGATGTGTCAAAGGAGGGATACACAAGGGAAGAATTTAGTAAGGGTTGTTTAGGAGATCAAAGTAGTAAACTGAGGTTTGGGGTGAGCTGGGGGGATGGAGGAGGGATGAGTCTAGAAAGGGTTATTTTGGAGACCATAGTGGTAGAATGAGGTTTAGTATGAGTCAGAGAGTGGAGGTAGAGGATATATTGCGAGAGGTATAGAGTGAGACAGAGTAGTGCATTGGAGACAGGGAAACTTTTTTTTCTTTCTTCTACAGTATGAGTAAAGTAATTAATATATAGATACATGACTATATACTAAGAGTATTTGTATATAAGGAAGATAATATATTGAGATTTAAAGTTGTATTGTATAAACTCAGTCTTGACTTTCAAGTTTTGTTGTAGTTAAAGCCAATTTATTTCTGTATTTTTTATAACTCATTTTTAATTTGATGTTTTCCTCAATATTACAATAATGAATTGCATGTATAACATATGGTATACATATACCTATATACATACATACATATGTGCAGCCTGTGTTTGGAGGATGGCTGGACAAGGGGTTAGAGGGTAGCAAATTAATCCTATTGATCTCTTCGGCCTGCCTTGGACACTTCATTCACTGACTGGGATAGCAAGAAAGCCTTCACTAATTTCACTTTTCAGTTGGGGTCTTCGAAAAGTGGCAGGGTGGCGGTGGAGGGGTGGGAATAAAATAAAAATTAAATATACATTTTTAAAAAACTTTCTCCGACGCCCTCTGCTGCACTGCAGGCTCCCAGCCTGCTCTGCAGCCAATCGTGGCCCTGGCTGGGCGCTCCAATGCAGACTGGGAGCCTGGGCTCACTCTTTCCAACTCAGCAACACAGTGCCGAGTTGGGGAGAGCTTATGTGTGCATGTGTGTTTGGCGGGCCCAAGACGGCCAGCCAATCATACATGCGCATTGAGGGGAGTGCTCTGTACACTTCCCTCATCATAATCACCCCCATGACCCTGCCCCCTTTAAAAATAAAAAGATAATAAACATGGATTATTATCATTTATTTACAAAGGTTTTGCAGCTCCTTCTGCTGGCGGAGGGCGACGCTCCTCTGCCCTAACGGAGGAGCCGCCCCTGAAAATTCCTTTCCTGATTTCGGGAGTGGGCTTAGGCACGAAAGGGCAGATTTACAATGACTTTGCATTTGGTTGTGTCACTTTTCTGGTGCAGCTGGGACTCAAAATCATTTTTGGTATTTACTAACCCATTCAAAGCCACTTTGTGTGGTTTGGTAAACACCAAGTAACAAACCTGATAGAGCTGCCTTCCATTACTTTGCGTTAGGAAGGCATTACATGGGTGGAGCATGAGCGATCCTATGCATCCACCCATGAATTTTGGCGCATTACCAGATTTACTGGAGCTAGTAAACTTGGGAATGCATCAAAATGCTATGCCACCCCAATGAATCATAACGAGGAGAAATATGTTTATTTCTACTCAATACTTCCTCTTTCCATTTGGGCTGCACACATAGAAAGGGGAACATGCCTCTCAAGATCCTTTACTGCACAAAAACAATCACGCCCGTAACGGAGGCAGGCCTGTGTTGGAGCTAGGCAGCCTCAAGTGTGCCAGAAGAGGGAGGGAGCTGAAGATCACATATCATAACAGATATGGCGCTTTTCAGCTCTCTCATTCACTCTATGCAGCGCAACAACTTGCCTTGCAGCACTGTGTTGCATGAATGCTAAGGAAATCTACCCCCCAGCCTTTGAGATGTCTCTGGCATGGAGTCAACAAGAAGGTCCAAGAGGAGCTACTGTGGCTCAGACATAAAGTGGCATTATAGTTCATGGTATGGTGGTCACATTACAATGAGTGGTTTAAATGACTTCACTCACACAGCCAGAGCTGACATGGAAAGAGAGGAGAGAAGGAGGCAACGGGGTGAAATTCATGCCTCTGAATCTGCTTAGCCAGCACAGACTTCAAGCACAAAGTACAAGTTAGAGAGCGAACAGACGATCGTAGGTTGCCGGATACTTGGTGAGTGGCACCAGCAGCTTCCTTCACTCTATCATCATACTTAGTCACTCGTTATGTATTAAGTGCATTTGTACTGTACATGGTTGACCTCTTAATACCCTGAATGAGTTCCTGATGCCCCTAACTAACCATATGTCTATCTGTATGTATATGTTATTAACTGGCTAAGGGATTGTACATGACCATGTGGATTGTAATATTGGCACCAACAATATAGTGGCATATTAATATCAAGGAAAGAATATTAAAGATAAAAATATCGAAAGTTAAGCGCATATTGAAAACCATAGATTTACTATTCCGAACTCTATATCAGCTTAACATGTATATGTACCATGTAGGTACATATATGTGGAAATAAGTATAGAAAATCTAGACTTACTTACTGGTGATATTTATGTTTGCTATTCTGGCTTCAATATTCTGTCCTATTGTGAGGATTTGAGTGTTCTATATGATATGGCTGTGGGGCCTTATCATGTAGTACACTCACAAATACTATCTGTGGTCCAGTCAGGCTCGACTACTTAATCTCAGGCTCAACCCTGGGTAGCTGTGGCTGCAAGCAGAAGGCTTAGCAAAGGAACTATGTGTAAAGCACTTGACAGCACCAAACAACAAAATAAGGAAACAATGACACACAAAAGAAAGAAGACACCCATTTATAAAAATAGATTATATTTTTATGATTTTTTAGAGACTATGATGAACAAAACCCACCAGTGGGTTCCAGAGATACAGATTATAGAAGATATCACTTTTAAATGCACCTGCAAAGAAGCATTGGTCAACAGAAACTTTGGAAACTTTTGGAAAGTTTGAAACAGTTAGTTTGTCTACTCCGGTGTGATTTGGGTGACCAATTCCAACAGGACAGAGGTCCAGGGGCCAGAGTGGACACTTTGGACAGTTACCTGGCAACCAGAATGTTTTGAAGCAAAATCCAAACATTACAGGACAACCGCCATAGACATCAATGGAGTGGTCATGATGCTGAGGGACGCAGGCAAAAGATGCTCAAAGGATGCTACGTTTGTGGTGCGGTAGACGGTGGTCCCTTTGTGGGTGCTCCTTGGTCCACAGGTGAAAAAGAGCAAACTTGGCCACAGACATCAGGGTCCCTCTAAGTCATCTGCGCTGCAGTAGCAGGCCAGCCAATGCTGGGCTACTGGTCAGTCTGCATTGTGGTTGGGGCGAAATCCTTAGGTAGTGGCTAGTGTCTCTGGGGTGTGACAAATCCGGACTTGGAGAGCACTCCTGGGTCAGGCAGACTCAGGCGTATCTTTTGGCTATTGTGGAATTGTTCTTTTGGCTGCCCAGTGACTGGTAGTGGTAAAATATCTGCAGTGGCTACCAAATTGTGGGCTTGGTCTACTTCAGCTCTTGTGTCCCTGGAGCTGGTTTCAGGAGATCAGCTGACTGATCCTTGGAGTCAATGCTGTAGGTCGGGCTGGGAATCAACTTTTCCCTGAGCCAGTAGCCTCAGGCACAGCCAAACTTTGCTACCCCAATGTGCAGCAAGTGAAGTCCTTCCAGTGGTGCAGTCTCTCCCTGTGCGAGTCCAAGGCCAGCTGGACAGTCCTTCTTCGGTCCTCTCTCTGATTCCAGCATGATCTGAGGTTCAGAGTGACAAGGGTGACATATTTATCCCAGAAAACTGGTCTGAGGGGAATCACACGGTCACTAGCTAATGGGCTACTGGGTCCCTTCCTACCTTCTGCCAAAGTTCCTGTGGTGTGTGGCTTCCCAGAGTTCCACATTCTTGCCCCTTTCAAGATGGCATGAGCCTCCCTCAGTCGTTAGGAGCTTGGTAGCCCACCCTAGAGGTGTGGCTATCAAAGGGCTACACGCCCACAGGAGAACCGGTTTGGGGGCAAGTTTTCCCTCCTTGAACCTGTCTCCACTTTGTCTGCAGGAACAAAAAGCACCATGCCCAGGCGTGTTGGCACTACACCCTCACAAAGGCAGATTCACCTTTGAAGCTCGCCTTTTGGGCTAACACCTGAATGGCCATCCTGGGAGAGGAGGTGACACCTGGCTGTTGGACCTGGCTCTTTTTGAAGGGTCATCCCCAAACTTTTTGCCTCCTTCCTCCTATTTTTTCTGAACAGTTTTTGTTGGCTTTAGGACTCTGGGCACTTTACCACTGCTAACCAGTGCTAAAATGCATTTGCTACCTATGTAAATTGTATGTGTAATTGGCTTTTCCATGATTGGCATATTTGATTTACTAGTAAGACCCGAGTAAAGTGTACTAGAGGTGCCCAGGGCCTGTGAAGCAAATGCTACTAGTGGGCCTGCAGCACTGGTTGTGCCACCCACTTGAGTAGCCCTGTAAACATGGCTCAGACCTGCCACTGCAGTGTCTCTGTGTTCAGTTTTAAAACTGCCAATTCGACCTGTCAAGTGTACTCACTTACCAGGCCTAAACCTTCCCTTTTTATAAATGTAAGGCACCCCTAAGGTAGGCCCTAGGTAGAACCACTGGCAGGGTGCAGTGTATGTTCAAGATGGGACATGTACTGATGTGTTTTACATGTCCTAACAGGGAAATACTGCTAAATTGGATTTTCACAGTTGCAAGACCTATCTCTCTCATAGATGAACATGGGGGCTGCCATTAAATATCCTTAAAGTACAGTTTTCATTTGAGAGCAGATAGAGATATGGAGTTTGGGGTTTCTGAACTCACAATTTAAAAATACATCTTTTAGTGAAGTTGGTTTTTAGATTGTTAGTTGGAAAATGCCACTTTTAGAAAGCAGGCATTTTATTGCTTAAACCATCATGTGACTCTGCCTGTTTGTGGATTCCCTGTCTGGGTCAGATTGACAGTTGGGCTGTTTGTGAACCTCATCTAGACAGTGACACAAAGGGAGCTAGGGTGTAGCCTGCATATCCTGATGAACCATCTGAACTAGAGTGGAAGAAGGAGTGGTCACTGGCACCTGAATGGGCTGTGCCTGCCCACACACAATGCAGTCTCCAACTCCCTGGTGCATGTCAGGGGCCAGGCCTGGGCAAGGCAGGATTTTATGAACAACAGAGACTTTCCTTTGAAGTTTGCCTACTTCTGCCTGTGACAGGGGACAAAGACTGGACTTTGTGGTATATTCTTGCTTGAGAAGAATCTCCAAGGGCTTGGATTGAGCTTACCTCCTGTTTTGAAGTCTGAGGGCCATCAAAGACTTCCTCTGCCAGCACCTGGACACTCTGCAGAGAATACTGCCCTGCCAAGAGGTGCCCTATCCAGTCCCTAGATCCTTAAAAGGTGAAGCTGATAGAAAAGGAACAGAAATCCATGCACAGGAAGTCATGAGGGAAAATGTTGACGCAATACCTGCAAAGCAGCTGAAAAACAGTGCACCACCCCCTTCGTGGCTGAATTCAATGCCCCACCTGCATTGCGGGTGGGAGATCGACGCATTGCGGCTGGTGAAACGCAACACCTGGATGTGGCTGCAGATAACGACACAAACCCCACGGAGTGTGGTTTCCCAACTCCATACGACCAGATTTCTCAGGCAGCATCGCTGGGCGTCAAAGTCATCATGACCCTGCACGGATCCAAGGTGCCCTGACCGCAAATCGACTCATCGCTCTCTTGCGGGAGAGGAAAATCGATGCATCACCTACCCGACACCTACCTGACCGGAGACGGAATGGCACATGGCCTCACTTGCGAGTAAGGGATCAACACATCACTGACTTTTTCAACGCACGCTCACTTGTGTGGCTTTATTTTTCACACAAACCAGGTACTTTGTGTAAAATATTTTCCATTGTTTTCTATGGAGTAAGACTCTTTTTACTTTGAAAATTAATATCTTGATTTGTGTATGTTGGATTTTTTTCATTTTGGTCTTGTTTGGTTTAGATAAATATTACCTATTTTTTAAACTGGTGTGGTATCCATTTTGTAGTGGTTTCACTGTATTACTGTGTGTGTTAGTACAAATACTTTACACATTGCCTTTGAGATAAGCCTGACTGCTTCTGCCGAGCTACCAAGGGGATAAGCAGGGGTTATCCAAGTGTGTATTTCCATTGCCCTGACTAGAGTGAGGGTCCCTGCTTGGACAGAGTGCAAACTGACTGCCAACCAGAGACCCTATTTCTAACACTGGTGCTACAGTAACTGCCTTTGTTTTTGTGCTGGGGAGTCATTCACATGTCTTTGTGATGCCGCTGGGCTAGCTGTAGTAGAGAGTGGCAACTTTCTAAAAGTTGCTAAACTTTAATTGTGGTATCAGGTTGGGTTTAACGTAATGATTAATTTGACACATTACATGATCCATTTAGGTAGCTCCTTCAGGAGTTAGCCGGGTTCAGGTGCCAACTGGTAATCCTGTGTTTATCCACAGCAAAATGACTATCTAGAAGCATTGCTGTTAAGAAATCTTAAAAATATATGCCATACTAAACAAAATACAACTCCCTTCTATAGGGCTCTATGGGCCTTCCTTAGGGGAGACATATATATTGTTAAGGTATAGGGTGAATGTGCCCTTGGTGTGAATGGCAATGTCGAACTGGCACTGTAACCTCTGTCCTTCCAGCCTGCAGTGGCTGGCTGGGAGCCATTTTGTCCTTTGTCACACACAGGGTGGCGCACACAGTGCTGCAGCCCTGAGTGGACATTCTGCCTTATATGCCCTGGTTACCATATACTGGGGGCTTATAAGTAAGTCAGTCCATGCCAATTTGGAGTATTCAATTCAACATATACTTTGTATAGGATCAGAGCACTGGAACTGAAGTCTGGTTAGCAAGTCTCAGTGCACTCTCAAAGTTGAAGAACCAGCAGCAGTAGACGAAAAATGTGGGGAGAACATGCACCCATCCATATTGGTTGTTGGAAAGTGGGTTATTGGTAGTGGTGAGTATGAACCTACCACTGGCAATAAGGCTACTAACCAAATATAGGTTCAGTAAAGGTCTCAGTAAATAAGCCCCTTGCTCAGCCCTTGGTAGCTGTAACCGAGCAGGCAGGCCTAACTTAGGAGACAAGAGTGCAAAACATTCAAAAACACCAATACAATAAAAAAGGGGGACACAACACACAATAAAAATCCCACACCAATTTATAAAGATAGGTTATATTTGTATGAGTAAATAGACAGCAAAACGACAAAAATCCAATGTGGGGAACTAGAGATATGAATTTTAAAAGAATACAAACATTCTAGCGCTTAGAAAAAACAAAGGGGGTCATTCCGACCACGGTGGGCGGCGGGCGCCGCCCACCGGGCGGAAACCTCCAAAAGACCGCACCACAGTCAAATGACCGCGGGGGTCATTACAACTTTCCTGCTGGGCCGGCAGGTGATCTCCAAAAGATCGCCCGCCGGCCCAGTGGGAAAGCCCCTGCAAAGAGTAAGCCGGCTCCGAATGGAGCCCCTGTTAGGGGGCCCCTGCACTGCTCATGCCAGTGGCATGGGCAGTGCAGGGGCCCCCAGGGGCCCCACGACACCCGTTCACGCCAGCCTCTTCCTGGGGGTGTAAACCGCCAGGAACAGGCTGGCGGGAAGGGGGTCGGAATCCCCATGGCGGCGCTGCAAGCAGCGCCGCCATGGAGGATTCCCTGGGCCAGGGGAAAACCGGCGGGAAAACGCAGGTTCCCCTTTTCTGACCGCGGCTTTACCGCCGCGGTCAGAATGGCCCGGGAAGCACCGCCAGCCTGTTGGCGGTGCTTCCTCTGCCCTCCACCCTGGCGGTTTGAAACCACCAGGGTCGGAATGAGGGCCAAAGTGCCAACTTTATCAAAATTCTCCAAACTTCAGGAGGTGTTTCTGGAAGTTCTCCTTGCAGGTACAAAAGATCCAAAACACAAATCCAGCAGTCTGGAATCTCCTGGTTAGTCCTTGAAAAGTTAGACAACACAATTCCCACAATGCACCTGTGCAAATCCTTAAACATCTACTGGATGCACTCCAGGCTGGGGACTCTAGCTGGGGATGATGCAGATGAAGCTCTGTTAACCTGTAGCTCCTGGGAGTCCACTCCTGAGTCCTTCTTGAAGCAAGGCACTATCCCCAGGGCTGTAGTACCAGATTGTGCAGTAGGCAGAGTTCACTCAGAAGTGTAGGCCAAGGGTGCAGATCCAGATTCCAGCAGGGCAGTCCTTCTTTCTCTTGTAGTTCCAGGCAGCAGACTTGAGAGGCTATGCACCTCTCACATATTTATTACCAGCTCCTGGGCATCAGGAAGGGGGGCACCCAACCAATAGAAGGCAGAGTGACACCCAGATGTATGACCACTTCCTCCAAAGTGTGGCATATTCCTGTCCCAGAAAGCATCATTCTTCCACAATCCATGATGTCTTAAATTCCAGCAGAGCAGTAAGAGCTGACTAAACCATCCTATAGGGTGGCTCATTTCCATAGCTCTCCTCCTCCTAACATCTAAATTCCTTCCTTAAGCCTGGTATCTGGCTGAGGGGTCCAGAAGATGGGGGTTAGGTGATCTGGCATTCCCTCCTGTCTTGCTTTCCTTTGAGGCTGTATGTTTTATTACACCTCTCTCTGCTCTGACATTCCTGTGTAACCCCGGAGGTGCCCTTCACCAGATAGGCTCTCCCCTGGGCAGCCACTTATCACGTCTTCAAGCAGCTCTGGTAATCCTGACCAATCAGAGGGGACCTTCAGAAGGCATGATTTTGTCTTACAGAAAGAAAAACCTTATAACTTATTTTCTGTACAATTTGAAATAAATTCACCAATGGTAAATTGCTGGATTTATCAAAACAAATCTTTTAAGTCCTTGAATGACTTTTCTACGCTTTCCCTTACTAATATTACCATGAAATACAATATAGCAATGATAGCCTATGAAGGCCAGTATCTATAATGGGAGAAAATGAAATTATCAGTTTTTCCTTAACCAGGGTTCATAAAACATCTTTTATAAGGCCCCTGCTTATAGGTACATGGCCCACTGCCCCTGGGACACCTAGGGGAGACCCTGGGGTTACCTAATATGTGAAAATAAGGCAGATCATCACACTTAAAGTGCCCACAGCACCAAAGTCGAATGGGGACACCATTTTCATTTAAATGTCATCTGCAGAGTCAGGCTAGATTTAAAAATGGCACAAAACCTTCAGCAGTGCGCACAGCAAAGGGCAGCAATTCTGCTGGGCCTCTACTTTCATGCCTTATTATGTACTAGGGTCTTATAGGTAGTTAGCACCCCCTTGCAACAATATTTACTAGGGACTTATAGGGGCTGTCATGCAAAGGGTAGGAATTTAAATTTTAAAGACAGGCTACAAGGCAGGCCTCCATTTAAAAGGACAGACAGCAAACAGCAGTCCACACATACAAGTGCAGGAATTCTGCTGGGCCTTTAAACTCCATGCCCTATTATATACTAGGGGCTTACAGGCAGATTGTTCACCCTTGCCCTGTTATATACCGGGGACTTGCAGGGTCTGTCAGGACAAATGGAAGGGTATCCTAATACCTAGTGTACTCTACTACATGTGTGTGTTTTAACATAGCACTGGCCTGGGTCTGGCTAACAGAGCCCAGGGCACAGCCAATTTCAGTTATCATCAGCACCAGTCAGCAACTAACAAATGGTGATGAACAGGGCAAAAAGATGACTTTGCAACATTGTTGATTAGTTATTCACAGGGCACACCGGGCATGTGCAGCTGAGAACCTCGGCCTTGCATATGATGTTGGCACAAGGAAATATGAGTCAGTACATGGGTGTGTGAGCTGCATCTGGGTAGCTGAAGCTGTTGTTGGCATATGTACATATACAGACACAGCTATGTATGGGTGTATGAGCCTGTAACTTGGAAAATGAAGCACCTTCTGGTCTGGTCTATTTTGGTGTTGTATGTCAGTATGAATCAGCATATCAGCATATCAAGCTATATTTGGTTATACAAATCTCATTCTGGTTATTTGGCATCTGTTATGTTGGGGTGGGCGGAACTTGTTGAATTTTGCTCCCCTGAATTCCCTGGAGTTACATAAAAACTCCTCAAGATTCTGTAAAGTTCTGCCCACCCATGTTTTAACTAGAAGCATGGCATTAACATGTGCCACTCAGGTGGGAATCCCATCTGAATGACAATGGTGGTCAAGAGGATGAATAAATCTACAGGCCTTCAGGCATGTGGTTGTTGTTTCGGTAGCCTATCTCCCATTATCCGAGGGGACGTCAAAGAGGGAGCCAGCTCCATGAACAGTAGCAGACAGGCTGCACTGTGCAGAAAGAATCTGCTCGCTCAGGCCGAGCGCCTGTATGGCACCAAAACTTCCCCTCTTGTGGCCGGAGTTACAATACATGCACATTTATTTTATATGGATATCTGGGTGTTCTGGACCTGCACTGGAAACCCCTGTGACGTACATATACTTTTAGCATAACCTAATATAACATTTGAAGGACTGTGGTCATTGTTTCCACTCCCTCCACTAAAAACATACGATATTGGGAAGTCTATGTGTATTTTCCTTCTTTTTTCCTCACCCCAAAACTCACAGAGGTTTTTGGAATAAAGAACCACAACTGCTGCTTAACCCACCAAAAGTAAACATGAATAGAGTACTGTTAATATTCAATGCACTTCCACCTGCTTTACAGCCGCTTACCCGGAGCGGTCTCAGGGCGCCTGACCCAGGGCCAGCTTTACTGCCTGCTGAAAGGATATTGTCTCTTGCCGTCTACCGCGTCCTGCTCACTGAGATTCATGGGGTCGAGGTGAGAGGCATCAGATGTGAGAAAGTGGGACCTGGCTGCTCTGGAGCTGCACTTTTCAGTGCAAAGAGGGCAGGAGATGGCACGGTACAGTGAAACTCTGGATGGGAGACAGGCACCTCATGCACACACAGTCAGACTTTGGAGTAGCATAATGATGTCTAGCATTAATGCAGTATGTACTACTCATGCTCGGGTGTTGATATCCTAATTGTGATAGCGCTGTGCAGCTATTTCAATATAATCAGTGTCTCTTACCGGAGCCCGCTCTGCAAGCATGTCATAGCAATGCATGTCGAGCCATCTGTGCTCAGGGATGTTTTCTCTGTATATGTCCTCATGATAAGTATCTTGAATGTGGCGCACGTGCACTAGAATGTTATTGACCACAGGGCCATCGCACACATTGTTTCCACTCAATCCTGTGCTTCTATCCCACACTCTAGATCTGTGCAAGTGCGTCTTCTTCTTCAGAACCACAAATGTAAGACTATTGCACTTTCATGGGTTATGGGCTTTGCATAGAGAGTGGGCTCCTCGGTGTAGTGTGGCAGTTCAGAAAAAAACAAAGCAATAGAAATCTATTCCTTAGAAGTTGAACCCAAATAAAAAGGGATGTGCAGTAAATTCCACTACATGGCAGTTGGCGGAGTTTTTACTGAACTCCGCACTCCAAGTGGAGTGTGGAGTGGCAAAACTCTGCAAACTACGCCAGCGAAGCAGAGTTTACCACTTACCCATAAAGTTATGTTATATATGTTATATTATGGTGAGAATATTGGTTCTATTTGTATGACTTTGTATCACTTTCAGAGTCTGCACACCTGTTTTGCACTGATCTGCAGTCCTTATCAATCATAGTCATAGATGTCAAGCATCATTGTTTTTGGTCAGAGAAGAGTGTCTGTCTAGTGAAATGTTTGTATTGCTTACTGAGAAATTCATGACGTATCTCATCCTGTTATGGATATTCTTGGTATATCTCATAGTGTATCATGTGTATGGGTGCATGTGCCACAGGGCGTTTGTGTGTACTTCACTCCTCAGTGTTAACTTACTATCTATTTGTTCTTTTATTAGAGAACTGTATTGCAGGTTGAGTCTTGCAATTAATGTAATGCAGTTTGTTCCACAGAAGGTAATGAGAAAAAGTAAAAGGTTCGTGGATACTCTTGACCATGAGTTTGTATTTCTCTCTTCAAGTTGTCTCCAGGGATAAGATTGGCCTCACAAAACATATCTGTGGTGTCTGGGGATTGAGGATTTTTGGTAGTGTGAGATTGTCCTAAGAGAGATTCTAGACAACGAGGCGACTGCGTATTTTAAGACTTTCATTCCTGTGGGCATCTTGTTTGCAGCTGTCCTATTGACTCTCCTATTAGCCAGTTTGCAGACAGTTGTTGTGAGTTTTGGTGGATAGGGTGATTATTTTTATTTTTGCTGGGATGCGTGGAAGGTATTTTTTTCTGCTGGGTGTCCACGGATCTAATGGGATTTTGTTGGAGTGAGTATGACCACCACAGTGCTTCCCAATCAGCGGCAGGTAGTCGTTCACTGTATCAAGACATTTGTGTGACCAGCCATCTGATAGCTCATTTTTTAGCTTCAGGGATACGTAGGCGTTATGACCCCTTAGGGCGTGACAAATCGCGTAATTCTTTTCTCAAAAACGTTATGAAACTCCATGAAAAATTCACAAAATTGTGCTTTCATAGCAAAATGTTGTTGGACGGTAATTTTGTGTAAGCAAACTTTTATCTCACGTAAAGGAGTTTCACAAGATACTGCAGGAGACTGAATCAAGCAGAAAATATCTGGATGGATTTTGCAAATTTCACTGGTCCAATTTAAATTTTGCCCAGGCCCAGTGACCACAATAACTTAATTTTTCCCTCCTTTTGTTGTCCTGCCTGAAAGGGGTGTAATGGAGGCCCCCAAAGCCTTCACAGTGCTGGGGCCTCACACCCTTCATGTCAGAGAGGCTCCCCCAAGGTCCCAGCTTGCTGGCTCCAAAGAAATAACAAGCATTTGCAGTGCAACAGGTCTTACGTTTGCTCGAGTTAGAGTTATTTGCAATTGAAACTCCTAACCAGTCTTTTCTTGCCAAATAAACTGAAAAGTAAAACAGTTTCACATAAGCGAGTTAATGGCCATCAGGAAGCGTGACGGAGACACGCAAAAGGAAAAGGAAACAGACGTTCGCTCGCAGTGAAACATATCGGCAAAAGTGAAATTATCCATGTAACAAGCAAAAGTGCATTGGCCATGTAACAGGGTTGAGGTCATGCAAAGCGCACAACTACTGCCAAGCGAGATCGCACTGCCTGCGAAATAAAGAGAAAAAGTAGTCTAGAAACCATACGGAAAACATGGAGCCTCGTATGTTTTCAGTAGTTGGCTGATGCACTCGAGGAGGGCTAAACACCGGAAAAGGCATGACGTATGCATGCCTTTTACTAATGAAATGAAGCGAATTGTAAACGGCAAGCCCATGAACTAACCAAACTGATGGACATGGTTAAAAACCCATAGAGAGATTACACCAGGGACAGAGCGCTTTGCGCTCAACCCTGAAAGCAACTCAGAAGGGTTGTAAAGAAGACAGTTCCATTGGAAGAATGATTCACTGAGGCCTCAACTGCTAAACAAAAAAAGAAAAAGATATGCAGAGTAGATTTCAATCTACCAAAGCAGGACTGGACTGCACTTTTCAGCTCAGACAGGTAACGAAGTAGAAATAGAGGGCCCTTCATTGCAGCTTCTCAGTGAAAGTTGGGGGCCTCTCTGGAGTAGGCAGCCCATCTGCACAAAGCGTGATGTGTAACAGAAAGTTAGCTTTACTAAGAAGTTGGTAAGGGGATACATGAACATGGAAGAGCCCATGCACGTGCAAAGCAATTATAATATTTCCAGTGTATATTGGACAGCAGACATCATGTAGTCTTTTCAAAATTCAAAACAGTAGTGTTTCACCTTAAAACATCAAATTACATCATTGCATTGAGAGAAACTTTAAAAGTGATAGTTTTTTAGCATAAACTTAGAAACATTCCTGTCTCGCCCCTGCCCTGGTGACGATGTCACCAGTGAACTAAGAGGCAAGTCAGTTGCTATGTGCACCTAGTATGTGGCTCAGATTCATATTATCAATGGAAAAACATTACAGTTTATTTAATCACACAGAAAGGTTTTTGTACAGTGCACATCCTGAACTCGTGTAACTAAATGTACTCTCATATAAGATCATGAAAACAGGAGGCTTAGTGAAATAAAATATTGGCCCAGGATCACACAATTTGATGAAGAGGTGAAGCCAGGATTGATCCCTTGTTTTCTGTTCCCCAACGTGTATAGTACAGAAAATAGAGAACGTGAGGTATGTAGGTTGAAGGTAATGGGAGGATGGATGGGAAAATGAGAGGAGGAAGTGGCTCTGAGAGAGACAGAAGTTAGTGTGTGTGATAGGTAGAGACAGAGTTGAGAGAACGTGAGGGATGGAGTTGGAAGCAGTACTTAATGATTGCCGATGGGCATACCGGCACTTAGTTGAGGACACCGAAAAACATTTTGGCGCCTACTACACTGAACCACTCCCAATCGCCAGAACAGCAAGAGACAGCAAATCATCAGCTCCTCTTTTTTTTCACTGAGGTCATTGACACGGAAGAAGGACCACCAGTACACTGACCATTCACCACTTACTGTATTGGCAACACTTCTATTTCAACAAACTATAGTGGAAGTAAAGTTACTATTTTTCACACTCCCAGACAGTGTCCTTACCAAATTGATGGGGTGGCAGTAATCAGCGATGCTCAGGCGGTCCAACCAGTAGTGGTGATGAAGCTTCTGATTGCAAAGTGAGGAAGGTAAGGCCTGCTACCCTAATTTTGGGGACTGGAACCCAATTATTTACAAATTAAGCAATGGATGGAGAAAAGCAGCAAACCTCAAGAAATACGGTGGACTAATGATGGAGATGGAGGTGAAAAGAAACTCAAAAGATGTAGAGGCATCTGCAAGGCTGTTTGGTTACAGATGTGAGCGAACAAGAAGGAGAGGTGCTAGAGAGCATGGTAGAAGTCTGAGAACAAGAGATGGACATTTTGTTGTGAAATGCATTTGAAACATATGGATGTAATAAGAGGACATAGAGGGAGTTAACAGGGAACTGGAAGTGGGAGGAGAAGAGGATGGGGAGGAAGGTACACAAGAAACGATAGGAAGAGAATATGTAAGAAAGATTACAGTAGTCAAGGCGAGATGGGGCTTAAATGTGTTGGTGAGAGTAGAAGAGGTGAAAGAATAAGTTACATGAGGACAAAGGATGGTGGACGAATGAGAGCAAGAGGTGCAGACCTAAAGATGAGGGGTAAATTTGGAAAGGCAGTACTGCTGCATTGGAAATGTACTTTTCAACAACAAAAGACAGCAGTTTTTGCTTACTGTCATCTTTGATATGCTTACAGCCCTGTGCCTGTGGTCTGGGATCTTTAGATGTCATCTAGTATTTCTTCTTTTCAAGCACTTGTAAGCATATCATTCACTATCAAGTCTGTTTCCACCCCTGGCAAATGGGATATTAAACATGGTTCCACTTTGCAGGTACTCCCTTCGCTGCTCCAAAGAGACATGTCATGCATTTTGAAAGTTTACACGTAAATGGAAGTCATATATTTATATAGTAGTTAGGTGTATCGCTTTGGAGCGTTGTTGAGGGTTTGGCTGTAAGCTATTCGTATGTGTTCTGCTGCTACAGTTTTTAACCAGTAGTGCACCAGGAGACAAACCAGAGATGCACGAAATTCACGTAATCTTCGTTCCCATAATTACGGCAAATTTCGGGAAAATTACAGGTAATTTCACAGAATTACACAAATGGAAATTCATTAATTAGCGCTATATTTTAGTGCAAAATGTGCCCTGGCAAGGACGCATTTTGCGCTAAAACATAGAGTAAGAAACACAATTGCTTCCCACATTCTGGTTGTTCGCATTGTTCCTGTGTTCCTGCACTAATTTTGCCAGGGAGGCAGTGTAATTTGTGAAGTAGCATAATTTCAGGAATTTTATAATTCTGAAATTACACAACTACGCTAGTGTAATTTAAAATGTTCTTGGGCCGAGTCATGGTATGCAGACTGCATGAACATGTATGATGTGGTAGGACGATGTGCAAAATGGTATCATGGCAATAGCTGCAATCCAGGAATAAAACAGCTGCAGACCTGGCAAGAACTGTAACACCAAGGGTAAAATAATACCGTCAATAGCCATGGAACCTTGAGCAGACCCAGGCACGATAAGCAGCCAAAACATATTTCAGTAGACCCACGGATACACTGGACATCACTTTGCTAACTGAGGAGGATCCTTGACAGACTGTTTGACAGACTGACCATTGTTAGGAGTAGCATATATGACATTTCGAATAGTATATAGATACATTTCAGAAGCACACATACATATTGGTAGCATTCTGGAATGCAGCATTGTATGTATAACTGTGTCTACAAGTAAATAAAATACTACCAGATTTGCTATTATTATAGTACTTTATCAAATTATGACGGTCTTATCCACATACATATTTTGATGGCTTAATATCTTGCAAGAGACCAGTAATTGGCACACAGTAGCAAATACTGTATCTTCTGGTGTACGAATATTTGTCTTTAATGCAGCCAGTAATTTTATTGGGTATACATCATCATCATCAATAGCCTTTTATTGTGATTAAAAAACATTAAAAGCATAATACATTTCATATTGATTAAAACATATACAATTTGCACAAGCAATCACATATTTAAAAAGTAATCCAATCATGTAAATGCAGTAAACCTACCAACAATTATTTCATAATAACCTAGTGGAAGTCCTCTCGACCCATTCTATCTAGTACAAAAACACCATTCAAATTTCAAAGCCACCTTATCCCCAGCACATGCAACTCCATATAGGAAACGACTCACTTGAAACACTGTATGAATGGTGGTGTCAAACGTTAACATTGTTAGAGCTTCTTGATGTTTCCTAATCCCCATGTTATAACAGATTGGGCGAATCCATTTCCTTCTGGGCCTCTCAAAGGCCCTACAAAAAAATAACATAGGTTCAATACTTTCAATACTACCCCCAATATTTAATGTCATCTCTGGTGTTGCTTATATGGATCCCATTTTACAGTGTGGACCCTGATTTGAAGAATATCATATCAAAACTTCATGTAAACTGTTTTCGTCCGATTAAGTTGGATTAAACCTAGGAACTCTTCAAAACTGGGATTTGGATTAATATTTTAAAATTGTAATGTCAGCCTTCCTAGACTAGAATTTTGGTGAGGAATATACAAAAGATGTTCCCAGTAGACCTGTTTCAGATATTCCTTCGAGCGTACTGTTAATGCATTTGGTTCACTCCAAAATTAATTCAAGCCAAGTTTATCAAACCATGAACGAACATGGTGAAACTAAGGAAATGTTACAAGTTTATTGAGCTCCAACAGCTCCATTAGGGCCTTTCTATTTGGGCTAACTCTTAGGTTGTCCATAATCTAATCCAGTGAAGCATTTGTCTCAGGGCTGCCATGTGCTCAATTTGTTTAATATTCAGGTCGTTATACATTGGGATCAATGGTGTTGAAGCAGGTAGACCCAGTATTCCCCTCATCAACCTATTTTCGCATAGAATTAGTTGTTTTATATTGGTTATGCCCCAAAGCTCTGCCCGATATAGTGCAGTGGCCTGGGACTTGCATCTATAGACCTCAAGGACACTCCTTTTGATGTAGTTTTTCGAAGTTTATTACTAACAGCCACTGAGCTATGAAGAAGTACCGCTTTTGCTTTGTTCACGTGCGGGGACCAGGATAATATGGAATCCAGTGTCATGCCTAAATAATTAAAATTGGGCACACATTCAAGCTTTTGATCTTGAATTGCAAGTTTTTTCTTGAAAGATCTGTGGGGTCTAACAGCCATATATTTGGTCTTGCTTGTATTCATTTCTAGCCCTTTGGATACACAATATGCATTAAAGCCTTCTAGCAATCCTTGCAAGCCCTTTGAGTTCTGTGACATCAAGAAGGTGTCAAATGCAAAAAGTAATGCAGGGACAAAGTCCCCACACAACTTCGGGGAATCATGGGCACATTGCTTAAGATGGTCAACTACATAGTTTATATAAAGTGAGAATTAGGTTGGTACGAGACCGCATGTCTGCCTCACTCTGCTATTAATAGGGATGGCCTCTGTTAATTCACCAATGGACCCCATCAGACTTTAGCATAATTACCTTCATGCAGCCTAATTAACTGAGTTAAAAGATCCTCTGGAATACCTTGGGTTTTCAGTGAGGCCCATAAAGGACCTCTAGGAACCAAATTAAAGACAACACGTAGATCTATAAACGCAATGTATAGATGGCTTCCCTTCAATTTAGTATACTTCCATAGAATGCTTAGGAGCCTAAAGACCTGATCAATTGTACTTGTTTGGGGTATTGGGTATACAATTTTCTGAAAGATGCATATGTGAGTTATTAATGCAGCAAAATACCGCTTATGGGTGCTGTGGCATACCCTGATGTAATGACGTGTCACAAGCACCCCTTCAGAGCAATCTTTATAACTTAAGAACTATTAACTATTTGTTTTAACATTGTGTGTTAAAGAGCACATTTTGGCACATTTTGTTCCAAATGTTCTTGAAAAGGGGGCCACCCCTACCCCACATCTTTCATAAGAAACTGGCTGGTCTATTCATTAGCACATGGGTATGGTGTTAATGCCTCAACTACAAACCAAATCACTTCTAAGCACACCCAATTTGGCCACCCGGGGCAACCATGATACTAGAAGCTACTGTGACCACCCTAGCATCACTGAATTTCAATCAATCAGTCATTTATAAAGTGCCACAAATCACCCGTGAGGATCTGATGGTGCTGGAGTTGCTAGCTGCTGCATGATGATCAGTTAATTTGAACAACCAGGTGTTGAGTCCTTTCCTGAATTACTGGAGCGATGAGGTGGTCCTGAGGTGCAGGGGAAGGGTGTTCCAAGCTCGATGAGATGAGAGAAAGCGCATCTTCTGCTGTTGGCTCTGTGGATCCAGGGGGTGTCTGCGAGGGAGAGGGAGGTGGATCATAGGCGCCTGGTTGGTTGGTGGAATTTCATGCATTTGTTGATGTATGCTGGTCCTACGTTATGCAGGGCTTTGTATGCATGGGTCATTGGTTTCCCATCTAACTGCTTTCCTGTCCATCTCTTCTGAGTTGATCTTCCTATGTGTCAAACCTCTGTGTAAATCAGCAGACGCAACACCCTAAAGCACCACATAATACTGGGCTGATCTCTACTGAGTAATAACTGCATCCTTGGCCAGCGTCGAATCTGACATGGAGCACTTCAGTCCAGTGCCCACTGAACCTGGCCAGATCTGGGTTCTTCACACTTCAGCGTCCCTTCTCCCGACATCAACAATCCCAGAATGGGCCAAAGCGAGAACTCATGCAGAGTACAGAGCCTCATCACCAAAAATCTTGACTTATAATTACATACTTCTCCCACCCTAAGGGTACTTATCCCCATCTGAATTGTACTCCAACGGTTTCAAATTCAGGAGGTGCAGCATCAGTCTTCTTTTTTATGCCAGAATCCCTTCCCATTGTCACCAAAGCATGCCTGTCCAGAGTGAGAAGTTAGGCTGTCACCCATTCTCCCTCACCAAAGAACTAAGACCATTTAAAGGGTTTGTGTGTCAGAATAACAAATACAGAAAATCTTCTGACATATACTCAAAATCTCTGACATATCCAAATATCGTTTACAAAAGTATCATCCCTTCGGGTGTAGATTTTCTATAAACAACTCCAATGAGGTATTATTTTAGCAGAAAATATTTAAGGCTTAATTTTATGTCAGATATTCTGGTACCATGCTTTCCAGGGGATGTCTTTTGGCAGCTGTTGACAGCACAGGCATTCTGAGATAATACACATAGGGGCATATTTACAAGAAAGTGGCGCATCATGCAAGATGCGCCACTTTTCTTGCACCCCCCTACTAGCACCTAACGACACCATGGCTGTGCCGTGTTTGCAATATGGCACACCAGGGCACTCGTTAGCACAATAGAGTCAAAATTGTTTATGCTATTGTGGCGTTTCATTACCCTAGCGTAAAAAAATTGACCCTAGTGCAGCAAAGCACAGTGAGGCCCATTGAATCTGATGGGTGCGTAATTTAACGCCTGCTCTGAGCAGGCGTTAAAAATGACGGAATAAATGGCACAGTGAAATGTAAATTTCACTGGTTAACAGCATGAGAGCAGCGTCCGGATTGGTTAGGCCAGCTCTTCCGGCATCGACAAAGGAGAAGAGCACCGAGGTGGACGCACAGCCTGTGGATAAGTGCCATTTTTTATTTTAAATGTGTAGTGCATGTGTGTGTAATGCATGTATGTGTGTAATGCATGTATGTATGTAACACATGTAAGTATAGTGTTGGTTTGTACATAGTGTTATGGTTTGGGCTTTTGGAGGGAAGGGTGCTGTACTTTGGGGTTTTGGACAGAGGGGCTGTTTTTTAAAAAACAATTTAGGAAGTGGTGGGGCACTTCACTTGCCCCACCACTTTCAAAGGGTACCAGCCGCCACTTTGGTTATTCTGTGTTTATTTTTCTGCCTAACACTATGTGCAGCAAGTAGTGGTTTATTTCTGTATGACACTGTTCTTGAAGGTTTGGCTAAAGGAAGCCCATTTAAAACATTTTCCAAGGTCCTTTCTCTTGTACACGATACTGCATCCACTCACAATAATTTTCTGTTGTTTATGTAACTTTCTTGTTTTAGCACTGCCAGACCAGAGCAAATCATTATTCATGTGGTGGGTTAGTGCTTCGGAGATATCTTTATGTGGCGTTTTATTGCAATTTCTATGGTTTCCTTGCAAGAAAACTGTATATAAAGTCTTGAATCTGGGGGTGAGCCGAAACTCTTTTTGAGACCGTTAATATACCTGGGGATGCTTATGAAGTCTATAGAAAATGTATGGTTATTTTGCGTTTTGGACCACCCCTTTTTCTCTGTGCCCGCTTGACGGATCATTATTAGCAAAACAAAAGAGACATTTCCTATGGAAAAACTGACCCTAATTAAAACTACCCAGTGGAAACCACTGCTGGGTTTTATATATATATATATATAGATATAAATATATCTATATATATATAATAATAATAATAATATAGTTAGAGTTGTTTCAAGTAACTCTAACTCGCGCCCTAAGGTACCTATAACTCGCACCCCTGCCATGCGCAGTTTTATATTTTTTTCTCAATAATTTTACTGCAAATGTTACATGGACATTATAAATGAGGTTATAAAAATTGTCTAGATTGATGTAATATCTGGGGTAATTAGCAGTGCATGGCAAGGAGGCAAGTTATAGTTACCTTAGGGCATGAGGTATAGTTACTTGAAATAACTCTAACTATAACTGCTGAATTTCTAAGGTTTTGTACGAGTAAATTCAGAACCTAACTATAACATCCCTGTAACCTTTGGCTTTTTAAGTGAATTTCTAGGGCTTTTTATAGTCTATTTCCTAACCATAACGTCTCTGGGGGCGACAGACGACGTGGAAACATTTATAGAAAAAAAAAAGAAACCACTTACCTTGCGCCGCTCGTCTCCCATCCCCATCTCCTGCTGCCTCGCTCCTCTTGTGCTGACACCAGCACAGGCTCCCCAGCAATCCTGGCTCTGCTTACATGCTAAACATAGCATGTAAGCAGCATCAGTATTGGTCTGAGCAGCAGTGACTGCTGCTCAGACACAAGCCTGGGGTCTGTGCTGTTTCTCCAGCCTGGCTGTGTATACAGCCTGATTGGAGAAACCAAAGTGTGCATGTGTTTGGCTGGCCTGAAACAGGTGGCCAAACACACTTGCACACTTAGTGCACTCTCCCCTTCTCCCTTCTTCCCCCTCCCACCTCCCCGTGGCCCAGAACCGCCCCTCCCTGCACCTGCTGGCTGAGCCAGCAGATGAAAAATGAAAAATAAAACAATAGCAAGCTATTGTTTTATTTTTCATCTGCTGGCTCATTCAGGGGAGCAACGCCCCTCTGCCACTGCGGAGGAGCCGCGCCTGTGAATTTCTATGTTTTTTTTTAACATAAAGGCCCTCATTATGACATTGGTGGTAAATCCCACTTACCGCCATGCTGAGTGCTGCCAACATACCGCCGCCACAGCGGATGTCCGTTCACCATATCATAACACACACACACCAATCTGTCACTATACAGCCACACACACAAGTCCGCCACACCAAAGGACAGTGATAAACTGGCGGTATCAAAACCCACACCGTTACACCAACAGAACAACGCCTACAACATTATGACCCACAAATCACCACGGCGGACATTCAATGGAGGTAAACCATTGGCGGTACATACCGCCGCGCTCAAAATAAACACACACATACAAAACAACACCACATTGGACAATTCAAACTACACACACCTGACACCCATACACACACCACACCCACACACCCACACCACTATAAAACACACACCCACAGTACCCACAAACCCTTTACAACTACAAACTACTGCCAACAGAGAGAGACAGTAAGAGCACTCACACAACCAGAGCCACATACCACCATCACCTATCACCTATACACCACCCACGCACCTTACATCACACACCCCAACACATCTCCCTACACACCCTCACCCACACCACTCACACTACACCCATGGCACAACAACGAAACCCCAGATTCTCTGAGGAGGAGCTAAGGGTCATGGTGGAGGAAATCATCCGGCTAGAGCCACAGCTATTTGGATCACAGGTGCAGCAGATATCCATTGCTAGGAAGTTGGAGCTATGACGGAGGATCATGGACAGGGTCAACACTGTGGAACAGCACCCCAGAACAAGGGATGACATAAGGAAGAGGTTGAATGACCTCCTCCCCCACAACCAACAGCATGGGAGGAGCAAGTCTTGGCAATCATGCATCCTGAGGGCCTGGCAGGAGTAGGAGGAGGACTGAACTCTGGTAAGTCAACTGTCTATTACTATCACCCCCCTACCTGCATGCCATCACATACCCCGACCCCACCCTCACTCCCATCACTCCACCAAATCCCACACACCCCACCATTACCACCCACTCATCCCAATGCCAAGCCCAGCATGCACCACCAATGCATGGACACCACTCACAGACCTGCATGAACACCTATCACTAAAGCATGCACACTAGAGAATCACCTACCCCACCACATAACAACTCACATAAGGAAAAGTTGCCAGGGCAATAACAACCATAGAGGGCAACCCACCCATGCACAATATGTCACAAACAGAAATAATAACACTGCATATACATCCCCAATGGTATCCCAGCCAATGTCCCCGGAGAAGAGGTGCCAGCAACATCCAGTCCCCCCATAGAAGAGTTCCCTCAGTGATGACAGCGACAGTTGGTTACCCCGGCACAGTCCCACACCACCACAGAGCCTCCCCCCTCAGGAAACACCACCACAGCACCCACCCAGTGTGCCCATACCTCTGTCCCCAGGACACGTCAATCAGCAATGTTTTCACCACTCCAGGGACCCCAGGGCACACCACAAAGCCAAGACAATCAGGGACCTGGGGCAGTGGGCAGACAGTTCAGGGGACAGAGGCACAGGACAACAGGGAAGCTGGGAGGACTGCTGTGTGCCAGGGGGAGGACAGGCCCAGGGAACTGACTCTCCAGGAGGCACTCACCGCGATCCTGGGAGCATTCCAACATTCCCAGGATACGCTGGGCCAGATCCTGGACAAGTTGCAGGAGAACATGCGGCTGCAGGAGGGACAGTACTAAGGGATCAGGGAGGACTTGAAGTCCATTAACACCACCTTGGTCTCCATTGCAGGGGTGCTGGCAGACATGGCCAACATTCTAAGGGAGGCAGTGTCACACCAGCGGGACCCTGCCACTAGCCAGACTACTGAACAGCCCTCCACCTCCGCTGCTACTAGTGGACAGGAGGCCCTGCCACAGGACCAATAGGCCACCAGCACCCCTCCCCCTGCAGAAGGAGAACCACCCCGCAAACGTTCCCTGCGATCCAGGCAGAAGCCAGAGACCTCACCAGGAAATAAGACCCTTATGATTGTCTCCCTTGTGTCCCACTCTGTCACCCTGTCCACCTTGAACTGCCATTGCTCCCCTTCCTATGCCCCCTTGGACAATGCACCAGTGCTACCAATAGACTGGCCTCTACCCTGGACTTTCCTCCATCATCAACCCAGCCCACTGCACTTCCCACTTTTCTTCAGAGCACTGCAATAAACACACTTTAGAAAAAATACAAGTATAGAGTGTGTGAAATGATTTAAGTATGTATCCGTTTAACAAGGTTTAAACATATCAATTCAACTGTACAGTAATGTATACATAGGAAAGAACTGTAGTTGGCTGCAGTGAACACACCAGGAGCGATAGTGGGGCACCAACATCTGCAAAAATAGTTGCCAAAGGGTACAGTGAGTGGGCATAGAAGTGGGAATTCACAGCCTGCCAGTGACAATGTCAAACACAAAACTGTCAATGAAGTGTGAAGTTACACTGTCTTACCTGGTGTGTCATTGGAAGTATTGTCTAATCACTGCAGTTCTGTTGTCCTCATCCTCATCCTCTGTCTCCCCATTTTCACTATCCACAGGGTCCACAGCTGCCACACGGCCATCTCCAGCCTCCTCCTCCTGCAGTAAAGGCACATGGCGTCTCAAGGCAAGGTTGTGCAACATGCAGCATGCCACGATTATCTGGCAGACCTTCTTGAGTGAGTAGCACAGGGAACCACCTGTTAGATGGAGGCACCGAAACCTGGCCTTCAGGAGTCCGAAGGTACGTTCTATTATCCTTCTTGTTCACCCATGTGCCTCATTGTAACGTTCCTCTGCCCTTGTCCTGGCATTCCTCACAGGGGTCAGTAGCCATGAGAGTTTGGGTTAACCAGAGTCACCTGCAAATATCGAGGGACAACTGTTAGCCACACACTATGCCATATGGCCCACACCATACCCATTCACCAACATACACTGGGTGGGAACCAGGGCTTCACTTATTAGCCACACCCTGTGCCTCTGTAGTTGGGCCATCAAATTTGGGAAGCTGCTATTCCTCAGGATAAAAGCATCATGCACCGAGCCTGGATACTTAGCATTGACATGGGAGATATACTGGTCCGCCAAACACACCATCTGCACATTCATTGATTGAAAACTGTTTCGATTTCTGAAGACCTGTTCATTTTGCCAGGGGTGGGACAAATGCAATATGTGTTCCATCAGTCGCCCCAATTATGTTGGGGATATGTCCCATTGCATAGAAGTCAGCCTTCACTGTGTCCAAATCCTCCACTTGGGGGGAAAACAATGTAGCTGCACATGTGTTTAATCAAGGCAGGCAACACTCTGGTCAGCACTATTGAGAACATTGGCTGTGACATTCCTGCTGCCAAGCCCACTGTCACTTGGAAAGAACCAGTTGCCAAGAAATGGAGCTCTGATAGCAGTTGCACAAGATGGGGGATCCCAGAGGGGTGACGGATATCAGATATCAGATCAGGCTCCAATTGGACACACAGCTCCGTAATTGTGGCCCTGTCAAGTCTGTAGGTGAGGATAATGTGCCTGTCCTCCTTTGTTGCCAAGTCCACACGGGGTCTGTGCACGGGGGGATGTCTCCATCTCCTATTCAGCCGCAGCAGTTGCAATCTATGGGGCAAAAGAGTGATGAGCCGGTCATGATCTGTACATTGTAGCCACTACAGTTCAATGCATGATGTGATTTTTTAATGTATTAGGGGCACATGTCTTGAATGTATAATTGTGACCTGTGATGCAGTTATGATCATGGTCTACCCCCACGAAATGGCATCCGCCTGTCCTGTATGGAGGGTCAGGTGGAAGTGAGCTAATTCCTCTGGCGTTGTGCGCCATTGCGGGAGGCGGTCGGGAACCGCTGTGTAACTCCTCATTGGTTATTATTGGGCCCTTTGGGGTACGGTGGCCAATGGTGATGTATGCCGGCGGTGACGGTATGCACCGCCGTGGACGTCACTGCCATTTTCTATCTGTTCACTCACTTGCTACCTGACCTTCAACAGGAGAGGACCTACACTGCATGTGCTGCTGTGACCTGTGTCTGGAACCTACCATGGCCCATGTGACTGGGGAAAAAGTCCCCTGCATTCACCTCGGCGGAGTTGGAGAGACTAGTGGATGGGGTCCTACTCCAGTACAGACTGCTGTATGGGCCTCCAGACCAACAGTGAATACACTGTGAGCACGATGTATGGGGCATGAATCAATGGAGTGGTGTGTGTGAAGGCCTCGTGTTGGGGGGTTGGTGGATGGGCCCTGGGCAGCGTGCAGCATGCATGCTAGACCATATCTGTGCGTAAGGGGATGGGAGGGCTATGGTGGGCCATGAGTGTAACAGACAGGATGGTGTAAATAATACCTTTCCCTGTGTGTATTTCGTTTGCAGGTCAGCACCCATCAAAGGAAGGGCATATGGCGTGCCATCGCCAAGGATGTGCGGACCTTGGGGGTCTACAGCAGGCGGAGCACCCACTGTCGGAAACGGTGGGAGGACCTGAGACGCTGGGCACGGAAGACGGCAGAGACCCAGCTGGGGATGGCCTCCCAACGAGGAAGGGGTGCCCGTCGAACCCTGACCCCCCTGATGGCCCGCATACTGGCGGTGGCCTATCCGAAGCTGGATGGGTGCTTGGGGGCATCACAGCAGCCACAAGGGGGTGAGTACAGTGGCCCAATATACTACTTGCACGTAGTGGGGTGGCATCCGGGTGGGGGATGTGTGCCTGTGGGTGCCCCTAGGCCAGGCCGGACATTGCATGGTAGGTCCCATGTTGGGTAGATTCTGATGTAAACCTCCTCCAACCAAGGTAATAGGCATCCAGTACTGGGCACCGGTCTGTGGGTCTCAGGTATGCTGCAATTGGCGTTAGGTATCCCTGTCCCTGGGCTGGTTACTAGCATTGTGACTGGTAGTGCATTGTCTAGTGTGTAGGGCTGTTCCCTGTGTGTTGTGTACGCCAACGGTGGTGTTGTTGCCGCCATTGACCAAGGGTATCCTTTGTCTCTCCCCCCCTTTTTGTTTTGTCACCCTGTCCTTATGTGCATTAGTATCATCTGGCAGAGGAGCAGCGGTACCGGCGATGGGGAGAGCTGCATCCCACAGGGCCCAGGAGGCTGAATCCATGGTGAGGGCACCAGTGGGACAGAGGGCAAGGGGAGCACCACGGTGGAGACTGGAGGGGACAGTTCAGACAGTGATACCTCCTCCGTAAGCTCCCTGGCGGTGGCGGACACCTCTCTGCCCACCCCAACTACAGGTACAGCCGCCACCCCGTACCAGCACCGCCCTCCCAGCAGCCCCTCAGCGTGTTTCCCGTGCCCGCTCACCCAGGAGGGTGTGCATCTCCTTCACCCCAGGCAGCTCAGGCCCTGCCCCAGTTAGCCCTGCTGCCCTGAGTGAGGAGGCTATTGACCTCCTGCGATTCATCTCTGTTGGGCAGTCAACCATTGTGAATGCCATTCAGGGGCTGGCAGCCCATTTGCAACAAACAAATACATTCCTGGAGGGCATTCACTCTGGCATGGCGGCCCAACAGAGATCAATCCAGGCTCTGGCCTCCTCCCTGATGGCAGCCATTGTCCCTGTTTCTAGCCTCCCCCCTCCAACTTCCTCTACCCAATCCCATTCCCCTCAACCCCAACCTATCCCTAGCACACAGGCAGACCAGCATGCACACAAGACAACACACAGGAGTGGTTCAGGCAAACACAAGCACCATACATCATCCCACAGGCACTCACACAAACACCATCCAGATGCAGACATACCAACATCCACTGCCTCCACTGTGTCCCCCTCCTCCTCGTCGTCCACCTCCCTCCAAGTTGCGTCTACACTCACACTTGAATGCACTACATCCTCATCCACTACCACCATCACCATCACTCCTATCACTACACGCCCCTCACTGGCAGTCACCACACCTACATCCATGCACACGTCCCCTGTGTCCTCTCCCACTGTGTCTGTGCCCCCTCCTCCCAAAGTACACAAACGCAAGCACTCAGACACCCAACAGTGATCCACCTCACAACAGCATCCAGCCCATACACCTGCAGACACCTCCTACAACCACTTCCTCTTCCTCCACTCCCAAACCTTCACCCTCTTCCCACCCCAATGTACCTAAGAAGCTTTTCCTCTCCACTGTTGACCTCTTCTCTACCACTCCCCCCGTCCTTCAGGTCAGGCCAGGGTGGTCAGAACCGAGGCAAGCACCTCAGCCACCCAGTCCACAGCCACAGTAGTGTCGACAGTTACTGCAGGTGGGAGAGGATCCTGGGCACCAGTCAGCAAAACTGAAAGGGTGCCTGCACCAGCAGCGTCTAGGAAGAGCAAGGAGACACCACCAGCTGCGACAGGGAAGGACAAGGCGGCACCAACAGCTGCGACATGAAAGGGCAAGGAGGCACCACCAGCTGCGACAGGGAAGGGCAAGGAGGCACCACCAGCAGCGTCTAGGAAGGGCAAGGAGGCACCACCAGCTGCGACAGGGAAGGGCTAGGAGAAATCCCCAGCTGCTGACAGGAAGGGCAAGGGGCCTGCACCAGCAGGCAGGAAAGACAGGAGGCCTGGTGCTGGGACTCATTCGGAGCCTCCCCCACCACTGCCAGCACCGCCGCCAGCACCGCCACCAGCACCGCCACCAGCACCACTACCAGCAGCAGCAGCCCCAGGGGGCAGCCGTCCAAGGCTGCTGGGGATGGGCTAGAGCCTCCCCCCACCACTGCCAGCCCCGACACCAGCACTGCCACCACTGAGCAGCCGTCACGCCGGTGGTTCAGCAGTCCCAGGCTGCAGGGGAAGGGCTGGAGCCTCCCCCCACCACTGCCAGCACCGCCACCAGCACCGCCACTAGCACCGTCACCAGCACCACTGCCAGCAGCAGCAGCCCCAGTGGGCAGCCATCCGAGGCTCCTGGGGATTGGCTGGAGCCTCCCCCCACCACTGCCAGCCCCAACACCAGCACCGCCACTGCCACCACTGAGCAGCCGTCACCGCCGGCGCCAGTGTGTAGTCCTGCATCCATGGGCTGTCGTGCGTCCTTGCCCCTGCAAATCCTGTGACACCCAAGTGAGAGACTGTGACCTTGCACTCCCCAAGATCTGCATCACAGGGCACAATGCCCCCTCCAGAACCAGTGGAAGAAGCCATCCACTCACCCCATCCTTCCCAGGATGAAGCACACTGGGCACAATACCCCCTCCAGAACCTGTGGAAGAAGCCATCCACTCACCCTATCCTTCCCAGGATGAAGCACACTGGGCACAATGCCCCCTCCAGAACCAGTGGAAGAAGCCACCCACTCACCCCATCCTTCCCAGGATGGAGCAAACTGGGCACAATGCCACCTCCAGAACCAGTGGAAGAAGCCATCCACTCACCCTATCCTTCCCAGGATGAAGCACACTGGGCACAATGCCCCCTCCAGAACCAGTGGAAGAAGCCATCTACTCACCCCCATCCGAAGCCATCTACTCACCACCATCCTTCCTAGGATGAAGCAAACTGGGCACAATGCCCCCTCCAGAACCAGTGGAAGAAGCCATCCACTCACCCGATCCATCCCAGGATGAAGCACGCTGGGCACAAAGCCCCCTCCAGAACCAGTGGAAGAAGCCATCCACTCACCCCATCCTTCCAAGGATGAAGCACACTGGGCACAATGCCCCATCCAGAACCAGTGGAAGAAGCCATCTACTAGAGAGACTGTGGCCTTGCACTCCCCAGGACCAAGCAGTGGGCAAACCACCCACTAGAGAGACTGTGGCCTTGCACTCCCCAGGACCAAGCAGTGGGCAAACCACCCACTAGAGAGACTGTGGCCTTGCACCCCCCAGGACCAAGCAGTGGGCAAACCACCCACTTGAGAAGCTGTGGACTTGCACTCCCCAGGACCAACCACAGGGCATGTTGCCCACTCCATAGGCAGTGGGCAAACCACCCACTTGAGAGACTGTGGCTTTGCACTCCCTAGGACATCGCACAGGGCATGTAGCCCCCTCCAGGACCAGTGGTGTTGTACCATCTTCTGGCTGAGGTGCCCCCCCCCATTCCCCGTCCCCCTGAGGTACCTGTGTATTTTTGACCTGGTGCCCCTGCAGTGTTCTCTCTGTGTTGTTGCAGGAGTGAGGTGGGGCCTTGGCCTATGTGTTGTGGCCCTGTGGCCCACTGACATTGAGGACTGGGCAGTGTCCCTCCATTTGTAAATGTGTATATACGTTTGTATTTTGATGCACTTATTCCTAGTATTTTATCATATTAAACTCACTTTCGTCAAATCATTTTGTCCTTGCATTATTCCTGAGGGGTACGGGTAGGTATGTTATGTTGCTGCTTCTGGTTGTGTGTATAGTGTTGGGGGTGGGAGTGTTGCGTGTTGCGTGTGTGTGTCACTATCTTTTTTCTCCCCACTGCCTTGTGTGCTAGGCGGCATACTCACCGTGGTCGTCTTTGCCGGTGTTGCTGTTCATATTGCAGCAGACGGTAGACGAGCATTAGAACTATATGCAGCTCGGGCTCCATGGCGTTGTGGATGTTCCCTGAGTCTCCACAGGTGAGTCCTTTGACTTCTGAGCTCTATCTCCGCCATGCTTTTGATCTCATTGGTACCGCCCCGGAAAAGGTGGCGTATTGGACTGTTTTAATACAGTGGGCGGTACATTGTCTTCCGCCGGGCTGTTGGCAGTTACCGCTGTGGTGCTCACCACATTTACTTAGACATTTGGTGGGAAACTGATAGAGGTACTAATATACTGACACAGATATGCAGGCAATTACTGACATAACCTACTCTCACATTCAGACAAGTACTTGTTTAAATATGGCTTAGGCCTACTACTGCAGAACCTAGTTGTGCAGTTTTAGTGTAACCTTGACTTGCCTTTGGAGAGGATGCTTGTTAATCCTTTAAATGTTGTTTTATTAATAACAGTTGAGTAGTCAAGTAGGCTTTTAGTACAAATAATTTATTAGCCTATTAGATAATCACTAAAACATTTGTATTTACTAGAAAACACACTGGCAGAGCTAAGTGGTTCTAATATGTAATTTTATACTGTTTTCTGTAGATGTACATTTATTTTTCATTTGCCTTACAGATATATAGTTGTATTGGAAAAAAAATGTATCAGAATGCCTGATAAGAGATAAAGAAGAAGGAAACAGCGGAAACAATACCACTTAATTCAAACTGACAGTAAAAAGCTAGATAAGGTGAGAAATGTGGACAATAAGTAAAGAACAGCTGGTAAGAATACTAAGCACTTTCTGAAAAAAGTATGTAAAAAATTAGAAATTGAAAAAAAGTCCAGTAAAAAGAGGACTTCTAAATCTTATGATGAAGAAGCAGGACTATATGATTGTAAAAGTAGAGCATTTAATAAGGAAAGAACGAATTTGAGTTGGAGACAAAAAAAGTTTAAGGAGATAAGAGTGAAAATGTTGCTGCTAACTAGAGCAATACAAAATGTGATAAAGAAGATGAAGAAGTATAAGAGGAGAAGTGCTATAATTAAGCAGAAGCAACTTATTCAGAGTATGGTAGACAAAGCACTTCTTTTAAAAAGGAGACTTTTTTATCCTAATATTGAACATAATGAAGACACCAGACAAAACAGCACCATGCATGAGGAAATGAATATTAAGTAAAAGACTTATTAACAAACGTAATTTGTGTAAAGAATTATAAGGTGAATGGATGCACACTTCTAGCACATAACCATTTTTTAATGAAGAGAGCTACTTGCAAGAGAATACATTAGTGCATGCATTTGACACAAATGATTGTTGCTATGAAGTAAAGGATAGTAATCCCATAGAAAAATAAGTGATAGTTCCTAGGAATGTAGAACAAGTGGTAGCTGAAGAAGAACAAGGAAGGTGTAAACAAGCTCCTGTGTACAAGTGGAATTGTAGCGGTATTTGTTACTGATTATTTGAAAAGTTTCCTAAGAGAATTTTCATGGAGAAGTTTCAAGCAGAAAATTAGGATGCTTGAAGAATTAGATACATGCAAAGTTTGAAATCACACTAACTTACAAGGTCATTCATTGGCATGCCTTTTAAAGAAAGTGTGGAAGAGCACTTTTCATCAGTTTTGAATGTTAGCTGTGCATCATTCAAAAATGACAATTTAGTTAGGGGACTTTATTATGTAAAAACTCCAGCTTTATGTCTAGGAGATTTGAATAGAGCTCTGTTACATGGTAGTGTGGCAGAAGTAGAGAACGTTTCTGAAGACATTCAGGCCCTCATTATGACATTGGCAGTAAATCCCGCTTACTGCCACGCTGACGGCCGCCAACTTACCGCTGCGCTGGCGAATATCCGTTCACCATATTATGACACACACACACCAATCCGACAGAATACAGCCACATACACAAATCCGCTCGAGCAAAGGTCAATGATAAACTGGCGGTCTCAAAACCCATACCGTTACGCCAACAAAACAATGCCCATCACATTATGACCCACAAATCACCATGGCGGACACCCACATGCAAAACAACACTACATTAGATAATACCAAATACACATACCTGACATTCATACACACACCACAACTAGACACACACACCACATACACCCATACACCCCTCACGCACTCCACATCACACACCCCACCACATTACCCAACACACCCTCACCAACACACAACACCCATTGCACCACAAAGGCACCCCCATTTCACTGAGGAGGAGTTAAGGGTCATGGTGGAGGAAATTGTCAGGGCAGAGCAACAGCTCTTTGGAGCACAGGTACAGCAAATATCTATAGCAAGGAAGATGGAGCTATGGCGGAGAATAGTGGACAGGGTGAACGCCGTGGGTCAGCACCCAAGAACAAGGGACGACATCAGGAAGAGGTGGAACGACCATCAGGGGAAGGTACGTTCCATAGCAGCAAGACACCAGCTTGCCATACAGAGGATTGGTGGTGGACCCCCACCGCCTCCCTCACAGCTCACAGCATGGGAGGAGCAAGTCTTGGCATTACTGCATCCTGAGGGACTCGCTGGACTTGCCGGAGGACTGGACACTGGTAAGTCAACATTTAACAACTATCACCCCCCATAACTGCATGCCATCACACACCCCCACCCTCACTCCCATCACTTCACCACATCTCACCAACACATCTCACTAATCCCAATGCCAGGCTCTGCATGCTGTACCAATGCGTGGACATCCCTCCCAGCCATGCATGGACATGCATCACTAAAACATGCCCAGCATAGGGAAACTAGATATCCCACAATACACCAACATACACAAACAAAAGCTGGCAGGGTAACAACAACCATAGAGGGGAAGCTATGGAAGTACAAATGTCATACACTTGAAGCATAATACATCATTTACATCCCCACAGGTACCTCAGCCAATGTCAGTGGAGAGGAGGTGCCTCCACAATCCAGTCTCCCAACAGAAGAGGCCCCCAGTGATGATAGTAACTCTGGATTTCTGGATCTGGAGGACCTACCTGGCCCATCAGGGACCACTGGACAGCCAGTCACACAAACCCACTCACAGAACACCACAGAGCCTCCCCCATCAGGAACCAACACCACAGCACCCACCCAGAGTACCCACGCCTCTGTCCCCAGGACACGTCAGTCAGCAGTGTGCCCACCTGTACAGGGATCCCAGGCCACACCTCGCCCACAAGACAATCAGGGACCTGGGGTCAGTGGCAGTAGGCACACCGTTCAGGGGACAGAGGCACAGGCCAACAGGGACACTGGGAGGACTGCTGTGCACCAGGGGGAGGGACAGTATCAGAGGATGAGGGAGGACTTGCAGGCCATCAACACCACCCTGATCTCCATAGCAGGAGTGTTGGCAGACATGGTCAACATCATGAGGGAGGCAAGAGCACACCAGCGGGCCCCTATCACTAGCCAGGCATCTGAATAGCCCTCCACTTCCGCTACCGCTACTGGCCAGGAGGCCCCGCCACAGCACCCACAGGCCACCAGCGTCCCTCCCCCTGCAGAAGGTGAACCACCCCGCAAACGTTCCCTGTGAACCAGACAGAAGCCAGAGACAGTTGCCAAGACCACCGTCAGGAAATGAGACTCTCCTGATTGTCCCCCTTGTGTCCCACTAAGTCACCTTGTCCCCCTTAACTGCCATTGCTTCCCTTCCTATGTCCCCATGGACACTGCACCTGTGCTACAAACAGACTGGAACAATACCCTGGACTTTCCTCCATCATCACCCCATTCCATTGCACTTTCCCCTCTATATTTTAGCACAACAATAAACACCCTTCGATAAAACTTGACTACTAGTATTTCATGTATTGCAAATTTGTATTGATTGAAATAACTACAACCATTACAAATGAACTGTATATAGTGTGAGCATAGAATGAATGGCCTGTTGTGATCACATCAGGACATTGTTGTCATATCACCAACATCTGTAAAATGAATATCCATAGGTAACATTAAGTAGGGGAAATAAGTGGGTAATGCCAGCATACCAATGCCACACAGAATACACCAATAGTCATAGAAATGTAAAGTTGCACTGTCTCACCTGTGTGTCATTGGAAGTACTGACAGATCACTAATGTTCTGTTGTCCACATCCTCATCCTCGGCCTCCTCATCCTCGCTGTCCTCAGGGTCCACTGCTTCCACAGGGGCATCTCCAGTCTCCTCCTCCTGCAGAAAAGGTACATGGCATCTGAGGGCCAGGTTGTGCAACATGTAGCATGCCACTACTATCTGGCAGACCTTCTTGGGTGAGTAGCACCGGGATCCACCTGTCAGATGGAGACACCTGAACCTGGCCTTCAGGAGGCCGAAGGTCCTCTCAATGATCCTTCTGGTTCACCCATGTGTCTCATTATAACATTCTTCTGCCCTTGTCCTGGCATTCCTCACAGGGATCAGCAGCCACGATAGGTTTGGGTAACCAGAGTCACCTGCAAGTATTGAGGGACAACATTTAGCCACACACTATCCTATTTGGCCAACAGCATAGGCATACACACACATACACTGGGTGGGGACCAAGGCTCACCTATTAGCCACACCCTGTGCCTCTGTAGTTGGGACATCACATTTGGAATGCTGCTATTCCTTGGGACAAAGGCATCATGCACCGACCCAGGATACTTAGCATTGACGTGGGAGATGTACTGGTCCGCCAAGCACACCATCTGCACATTCATGGAGTGGAAACTCTTGCGATTCCTGTACACCTGTTAATTTTGCCAGGGGGGGACAAACGCAATATGTGTTCCATCAATTGACCCAATTATATTGGGGATATGTCCCATTGCATAAAACCCGGACTTCACAGTTGCCAAATCCTCCACCTGAGGGAAAGCAGTGTAGCTGCACTTGTGTTTTATCAGGGCAGACCAGACTCTTGCCAACACTATTGAGAACATTGGCTGTGGCGTTCCTGCTACCAAGCCCACTGTCACTTGGAAAGAACCTGTTGCCAGGAAATGGAGCACTGATAGAACCTGCACAAGAGGGGCAATCCCAATTTGAACAACTATACCACAACAGCAGTCCACATTGTGCAATCATGTTTTGGGACAGTGTAATTTAAAAGTGTGTGCCTATATATCCTGTGACACAGAAATTATCGATAGGCCTGTTCACTCCCCATCTGAAATGGCGACCGCCTGTCCTGTGTGGAGGGACAGGTGGAAGTGAGTTAATGCCACTAATGTTGTGCGCCGTGGCGGTAGGCGCTCATGAACTGCCGTGCAACTCCTCATTGGTTTATATTGGGCCCTATGGGGTACAGTGGCCAATGGGGATCTACGCCGGCGGTGACATTATACACCGCCGCGGACGTGACTGCCATTTTATTTCACATTCCTCACTTGTTTTCTGACCTTCCATAGGAGAGGACCTACACTGCATGTGCTGCTATGACCTGTGTCTGAAACCTACCATGGCCCTTGTGACCGGGAAAAGGGCCCCAGCCTTTACTTGGGAGGAGTTGGAGCTGGTCTTACCCCAGTACGGACAGCTGTATGGGCCTCCAGACCAACAGGTGAGCACATTGCAGGCACGATGCATGTGGCATGAATGCATGGAGTTGTGTGTGAAGGCATTGTTTAAGGGATGGTGGATTTCCTCTTGGCAGTGTGCATGGTGTGCGCTGGTCTATGTGTGTGCCAATGGTGATGGAAACAGGTATGGTGGACCATTTGTGTGATAAGCTGGACTGTTTGTCTAATGGTGTTCTCCTGTTTGTATTGCCTCTGCAGGTCAGCGTCCATCAGAAGAAGGGAATATAGCGTGCCATCGCCAAGGACGTGGGGACGTGCAGAGCACCCACTGTCGGAAACGGTGGGAGGACCTGAGACACTGGGCATGGAAGACCGTGGAGGCCCAGCTGGGGATGGCCTCCCAACGAGGAAGGGGTGCCCGTCGGACCCTATCGCCCCGATGGCCTGCATACTGGCGGTGGCCTACCCTGAGCTGGATGGGCGCTTGAGGGCATCACAGCAGCCACAAGGGGGTGACTACAGTGGCTATCGTTACAACTTATGGCTGGTATCCGGGTGGTGGTTGTGTGTTAGTGGGTGCCCCAAAGGCCAGGCCAGGCCGAACATAGCAGCGTAGCTCCTCTGGAGGCTAAGGGTTGCATGGAAAATACTGGTTACCTAGCTTGTTAGTATTCACTTCTAGGCAGGGCTGTGTTGGCCACAGGTGTGCTGCAGTTGGTGGTGTGTGCCCCTCCTCATGCCTTGGTGACTAGCCATTTCACTGGTTGTGCAATGCATATTGCATAGGCCTGTTCCCTGTGTGGGAGGGTGCTCTATACGCCAACGGTGGTGTTGGTGCAGTCATTGACCCAGTGTATCCTTTGTCTCTCTCCCCCCTTTCTTGTTTTGTCATCCTGTCCTTAGGTGCCTTAGCATCATTTGGCAGAGGAGCAGAGGCACTGGTGACAGAGGGAGCTGCATCCCACAGGACCCTGGAGAAAGAGTCCACCGACGCCGAGGGAACGAGTAGGACGGAGGGCGAGGGGAGCACCACAGCAGAGACTGGAGGGGACAACACAGACTCTGATACCTCCTCCGAAGGGAGCTCCCTGGTGGTGGCGGACACCTCTGTGACCACCCCAGCTGCAGGTACAGCCGCCACCCCCCATACCAGCACCACCCTCCCAGTAGCCCCTCAGCAAGTTGCCTGTGCCTGCTCACCCAGGAGGGTAGGCATCTCCTTCGCCCCAGGCACCTCAGGCCCTGCCCCAGTGAGCCCTGCTGCCCTGAGTGAGGAGGCTATTGTCCTCCTGAGATCTATCTCTGTAGGGCAATCAACCATTGTGAATGCCATCCAGGGGCTGGCAACCCAGATGCAGGAATGCAATGCATTCCAGGAGGGCATTCACGGTGGATTGGAAGCCCAACAGAGATTGATTCAGGCTTTGGCGTCCTCTCTGATGGCAGCCATTGCCCCTGTTTCAAACGTCCCCACTCCAACTTCCACTTCCCAGTCCCATTCTCCTCAATCCCAACCCATCCCAAGCACACAGGCAGACGATCATGCACACAAGACAACACACAAGAGTGGCACAGGCAAACACAAGCACCACACTTCATCCCACAGGCACTTACACAAACACCATACAGTTGCAGACACGACAACATCCACCTCCTCCACTGTCTCCCCCTCCACCTCTCCTCCACCTCCCACCCAGTTCCGTCCACACTCACACCTGCATGCACTACATCAATATCCACTACCAGCATCATCACCACACCAAGCAGAACACACATCTCACTGGCAGACACCCCCAAAACATCCATGCACGTGTCCCCTGTGTCCCCTCCCACAGTGTCTGTCCCCCTCCCCTCCTAAAAGACATAAACGCAAGCACTCAGACACCCAACAGCCATCCACCTCACAACAGCATACAGCCCATGCACCTTCACCCAATACCAGCAGACATACTGGTCCAACAACCACTCTCTCATCCTCCACTCCCATTACTCCTCCCTCCTCCTGCCCCAACATCCCTAAAAAGGTTTTCCTTTCCCAGATTGACTGCTTCCCCACCCCTCTCCCCCGTCCTGCACATATGTGCAATGTACCAAGGACAAAGCCCAGCACCTCAGTCAAACAGTCCACGGGGACAGTGGTAGCACCACCTACTCACGGTGGTAGGGATACAAGACCAACAACACTGAAGGGGAAGGAGCCAGCACCACCCGGGATGAAAGGGAACGGTACGGCACCTGCTGTGAGGAAGGGGAAGAAGCCTGCACCATCTCGGATGAAAGGGAAGAGTCCGGCACCAGCGGTGAGGAAGGGGAAGGAGCCTGCACCAGCTGTGAAGAAGGGGAAGGAGCCTGCACCAGCTGTGAGGAAGGGGAAGGAGCCTGCACCACCAGGCAGAGAGGGGAAGAGCCTACCCACCCCTAACAGGAAGGGTAAGGGATCCCCAACCCATGACCAGGAGGACAAAAGGCACTCTACGCCAGCGGAAGCTGTCAGACAAACACCGCCACCACCACCAGCTGTCACGGGGCCCCCACCACCAGCTGTGGATGTGCAGCCATCAGTGAGTGCAGGGGCTGCCCAGGAGCCTTCCCCAACCACCACCAGCATGCAGCCATCAGTGAGTGCAGGGGCTGCCCAGGAGCCTCCCCCAACCACCACCACCATGCAGCCATCAATGCCGGCAGATGCAATGTAGTCCACCCTCCAGGGCTACTGTGCGGGCTGCCCCCTCCAGAACCAGTGGGCAAGTCACCCACTTCAGAGACTGTGGCCTTGCACTCCCCAGGACAAAGAGCAATGGGCATGTTGCCCCCTCCAGAACCAGTGGGCAAGTCACCCACTTCAGAGACTGTGGCCTTGCACTCCCCAGGACAAAGAGCAATGAGCATGGAGCCCCCTCCAGAACCAGTGGGCTTGTTCCCGAATCCGGCTGAGGTGCCCCTCTCCCCCTGAGGTGCCTGCCTATTTGCAAACTGATGCCCCTGCAGTGTTCTATCCAGATGTGGTCAGGACTCGAGGTGGGCCTTCGACTGTACCCTGTGTCCATGTGGGCCCTTTGAACTTTGGACTGGGCAGTGTCCCTTTGTTATACAAGTGTACATACCTGCTTCATTGCCAAATTGGATTATTAATTTTGATGTTGAACTGATTACAATCACTTTCTTCAATTCCTGTTGTCCTTGCATTATTCTGCCAATTTTCAGGGTCAAATTGTTTTTGTAGTGCAGCTGGTTGTGTGTATGGTTGGTGTGTGAATGGCGTGTGCGGTGCGTGTGTGTGTGGGTCACTCTCGTTTTCCTCCCACCCTCCCTTGTGTGCCAGGTGGCTGTACTCACCGTCGTCGTCTTCATCGGCGTTGGTGTTCCAGGTGGAGCATAGCACAGAAGATCATCAGGAAAACTTGCAGTTCGGGTTCCATGGCAGCGTGGTTCTTTCCTCTGTCTCCATTGGTGAGTCCTTTCACTTCTGTGCTCTGTTTCCGCCAGGCTTTTGTTGGCGTCGGTACCGCCCCGGAAAAGGTGGCGGATTGATGTGTCAAAATATGGTGGGCGAAACTTTGACTTCCGCCTGGCTGTTGGCGGCTACCACCATGGTGGCTGTTGTTTCCGCCCTGGCGGTTGGTGTGGTTCATTGGCTGTCTATGGGAGATATCACCGCCATGGTCATAATTTGGCGGTACTTACCGCCAGCCTGTTGGCGGTATTACTACCACTTTATCACCCACCACCAGGGTCGTAATGAGGGCCTCAGTTCAGTTTCTTTGGGCCTGAAGAAGATAATACAAGAAATGCAGAGGCAGTGGTGAGAGATGTAGATGAAGTGGATGCACAGATTAGTACTGGAAAATTTACAAAGGACATAGGAAAGTTCAATGTACTCTGTTCTGAGAAACCTGAGTATGTTTGTATTTGTTGTCACCGCACTCACTACAAAAACCAAACTCATAATGTAGATGTACTTTCTAAAATTGAGCAAGACAACAATGATGAGTGGCAGGAACTTGGTGCATATCTATTTGTAGAAGAACGCTTTGACTTTGACACAAAGCAAAGAATATGTAAGTATTGTTATGACAAATTAGAGGATAATAAAATGACAGCTAGAGCAATTCATAATAGATTAGAAATGGTACCAATACCAGAAGAACCTAACCAATTAAATGTGCATGAATCAATTCTAATACAAACTGTTCATCCATTTCAAGCAATCATTTGAATGGAGCCAAAGACAGGGAAACTGCCAGCAACAGAACTTCAGAAAGGACTTAAAGGAAGAGTTGTGTATTTACGTAAATTTTAAAAACATGTAGACATTGTGGGTGCTGAGAAAGATGTATATGTACCACTCATTATTCTAGTGAATGGAGTACCTACGAAAAGTAAAAACATCTGGCAAGAGTTAGTTGATATAAATAAAGTGAAAGGGCACATTATCCTTGAAAGAAAATAATGTTTTTTACAAAAATGTTGACATTATTGAAGATGTAAGTTTTATTGATGATGAAGCACTACAATCAAGTGGACAAATAGAAAAAGTGGATAAGCAGAAATCAGTCACAATATATGAGCACTGTAGTATTCATCCACCTTAATGAAAAGAAGTTGTTGGGGTTACTATTGATCTGTTTCAAATGACACAAGCTAGAGGAGCTCAAATGAGTGTGTGGGAAAAAGTTTAGAAGCTCACTGTTTTCCACAGCTATTTCCCACAGGAGTAGGTGGGCGCTACGATAACCAACCTGTACAAATACCAGCAGGTGAATACAGGTCAACAAGTCTGTATTCAGAAGATCATAGGTTTTGACAATGTATTCCATATATATTTAATCTGTTATTTGAGAGTGACCTGTCAGAACTCTCTCATGCTGTGAATCACATTCCTAAGACAGGAGTTAATCTTCAAAATCGTTCTGCAAGGGGGTTTATCGCTAAAATACAAGGTAAGGGTGGAAATCTAGAGTACAACTTAATTCATTTGATGGCATGTCAACATGAAACTAGTGAATACTGGTACCATCATCACGGAGAACTTAAATGTGTGCTCTAGAACTCTGGTCCACCTACTTGGTTTGTAATGCCTAATTGGGCAGAGTATGCCTGGGATGATTTACTAGGATTTCTAAGAGAAGCAAACTCTAATATTAAGGATATCCACTTGAAGACATCAGGAGAACTTTGTTCTTTGGATCCAGCTAATGTATGTAGGTATTTCAATCACGTTTCAAGCGAAGCTCGGTTTTATATTCAAGAAGATAAATCCTCCTCTTGGAGAAGTTAAAGATTTTTTTGGTAGAAAAGAATACCAGTCTAAAGGTACTCCTCATAATACACATGCTCCTTTGGAAAAAGGATGCACCAAAAATGTGGAACTGATACTAATGAGTGTATACTGTCTTTCATAGAAAGGTACGTTACATACACCATCCCGGAAGAGAATAGTGACAAAAGCCTACAACAGAAAATTCTACGCTTCCAAACACATAGATGTGGGAAGCATTGTCGTCAAAGATACAGATGTAAAGCAAATTTTTATACAAGATGTCATTTTGGATTTCCAACGCCTACCATTGGAAGAATGAACAGCTTTTTGTCTGCAGTGAGTCATACACTGACAAGGAAATCACAAAAAATACATATAATCTGAAAAGATTAGAAGCTTCCAAATATATTAATGATTATAATTCAAATTGTCATAAGTAGTATTGACCATTTTAAGAGCAGACTCTACATCAGACATGATAGTAAAAGGTTTAGAAATAGTGAGAAGGAAGAAAAAGTTTCAGAACTTTTTAAAGAACAGATAAAAAAACTTTTTCTAACTTTTTAGAAACTTTTAGAAGTTTTAGAATACTTTTCAGTACTTTGTAAAAAGTTTAAGAGGAGAAAAGCAAAACTTTTTGGTTAGGTGTACATACACTGAACTTGTTTTGTATATTATTCTCTTATGAAAAGTACACAATGACAAAGTGGTAAGTAGTTACAGGTACTTATCCCACCGCTGCACAACCAATGCAAATATTGATGTACAGTTTTTTGCAGATAATTCTATTGCTGTTGCTCGGTATGTCACTTCAAATATCACAAAATCAGTGAAAACAGAGCTGAAGGAAACGTGGAAGGAGATTTCAGCAGAGAAATCTCTATCGAAGAAATTGTACAGTTTAAGCTTGAAAATGCTCTCACATAAGGAGATAAGCTCACTTGAGTGCTGTGATAGATTGAGTTTAGCTTGCTTGTTTTCAAAGTCTTGGGGAATTGTTTAGGTTAGTCTAGGTCTTGCTAACACACGAAACAGAGTCTTGAAATCTTTCCCAGACATTCAGTACCTAGCAGAGTTTGATCCGGAGAGTACAGATATTGTAAAAAACAAATATGTTGGATACCAACTATCCAAGAAGAAGTCCACACCTCAAAAATATGCCTCTTTACAAAATTCTGCAAAACTAAAGGTAAAGAAATAATGTAACAGAAAACATTGATGAAGGGAAATATGCTGTAGTTGGTTGCAATGGTTGTTTGGTGTGGCATGCTAAAGATTACTTAATAAACCATAGAAAACTTACTTGTGAAACTCATGAGAAAAAATATTTTTTCTACTTAGCCCTTCTCTAGCTATCTAAACCTTGGTGTTGTGAAACAGAGCTACTTGGACAATATGACTGCCAGAAAGACTCTTTCAAAGCTATAAAAGACAGTATTGAGGGTCCAATATTTCCCAACTATCTTAAAATGTGAAATGAAGAAATTGAACAAGAAGAAACAATTGCTACTGAGATAGCGCAGGTTGGTTCACGAAATAGCCAGAGTTCTGGACCACTCAGTCAAGATCCCCTGGAACAGCCAATAATAGAGAATGAAGTTGCCATAGCAATGAATGAGGTGGAAACAGATATGCAACAACCAAGACAAGAAAATCTTGACTTGCAACAGTTAGTAGAACAACTAAATGATGAGCAGAAACAAATATATATGGAAGTAAAAGAAAGAAACATGGATTCCTACATGAAAACAATGAGTGCAATTGTTCAAGTTTTAAACCAATTCTTTTTCATGTCAGCAGACAAGCCGGCACTGGGAAAAGCTTTTTAATACAAGTTCTAATCACGCTTCTACAGAAGACTACAGACTCTATTTTGTCATGTGTTGTAACAGCGCCTACTGGATTAGCTGCACACAACATCAAAGGCATTACCTTGCACCTTCTACTCATGCTACCTGTTCAACACAATAATAAACTGGAGTACCAAAAGTTATCTGGTGAAGCTTGTCACAAAGTTTCCTGAGTGTTGAAGAAATTAAGGGGCATATTTAAGAGCACCTAGCGCCATTCCAACGCCACATTAGTGTAAATTTTTTACACTAATGTGGCGTTAGAAGGTCAGAAATGCTGCGCCATATATACAAAGTGGTGCAATGCATGCATTGTGCCACTTTGTGACCCTTTGCGTTACATTATGCCCACGTCAGGCATCATGTATGCTAAGGGGGCGTTCCCTCGTTAGGGGGGACAAAAAAATGGTGCGAGGAAATCCAAGAGATTTCCTTGCCCCACTTTTTCCAGCACCTTTAATGCATGCTCGGAGCAGGTGTTAAAAGGAGTCTTCCATTCGTTCCATTGGGTGCTTTGCAGGATTAGCAAAGCACCAGACTAGCTTCAAAATTCTGGTGCTAGTCCCCTAACTACCACCATGGTGCTCTGTATTTTAAATACGGCACACACATGGTGGAGTTAGGGGGGGGGCTAAGGGGTTCAGGAAAGGTGGTGCTGCAGTGTGTGCTGTGCCATTTTTTTTAAATATGCCCCTAAAACTTTTAATCATCGATAAGGTGAGCATGGTCTCAAACTTAATGCTCGCATTTGTGTATTTGAGAATGCAACAGATATTGAAGATAGAGAATGGTTGGAGGAAGGCATGTCATTGTTTTTGGTGATGTATTGCATCTTACCCCAGTGAAAGGACAGCCTGTGTTTAAGACAGTCTTACATGAAGAAACTCCTAATTCTTCAGGAAGTATTGGAAATGTAAACATTTGGTTGAATTTCCAGTATAAAGAACTAATCAGAAACACGCAACAAGCATCTGATATGCAATATGGAAATATTCTGAAGGCTATTAGAGAAGGAATACTGTCAAAAGAAGGGAAACATTGTTTGAAAACCCGACTTAAATAGAACATATTTCCTTCCAAAAAATCTGCAGCACAGCTAATATTTGAATTTATTCAACAACAAAGATCTGTCTAAAGCTTACTCTTGAAGAATGCATCTCTTTCAATGAAGAACTGCTACAACTGGAGAAAGAACAAATAATGAATTTCACAGCAATTGATAAAATGGAACACCAAGGAGTGACAATAGTGCTGAATGAAAGAAAATGTAATTCTTTGGAGAAATCTGATTCCAAAACTGCGTGATTAGAAAAGTGTCTACATGACTGTAAGAACTGTAGAGTGATTTTGTGTTGAAATTTAAATGTTGAAGAAGGATTAGTTAATGGAGCTGTGGGTAAAATAATTTATTTTATTTTGTGAAGAATACAAATGAGGTTGAATTCTTAGCAATTACATTTGATGACCTTGAAGGTGTAAATCAGATAGCAAAGTCTGTTGCACGTTTCTTGCTTGTAAAGGACTTGCATGTTTGCAGAAAGCAGTTTCTAATATGTCTAGTGTAACAATACACAAGTCTCAAGGCCTAAGTGTACATGTTGCATTTACTAATTTTGGTAGCACTGTATTCAAGGAAGATATACCATGTGTAGCATTGTCCCAGGTTAGAATTTTGCCAGGTTTGTATCTCATAGAGTTTGATGACAGTAAAGTAAATGCTGATTCGAATTGTGTGATAGAGTACAACCGTTTGAGAAGCCTTGTGCTTCTCATTTACGACAGTACCCAGTTTACAAAAAGCCTAGAATATTACCAAAACAAAAGATTTCGAAGGATCATATTGATGTTCCTGACAAAAAAAAGATATAAGAAGTATTGGAGAAAAAGAATACCACACAAATACTGGTGAAATTGTTGGTTACCAGTTCTCAAAAATGTCTGGAGTCAACTGCTATGCCAATGTAGTTCTTAATGCACTATTCTCTTTAACTGCTCTGGTTCATACGGTTAAACAGAAAAATGATAAAATAGTCTGCTCTGCACTTCTTACCTTGCTAGAACGATTGTGTAGTGAGAGAACAAAAACATATTCTGCATCATCTATTAGAGATCTTGCAGATTTGTGGAAAAACATATACCTGTACAGCTATTATTTTTCACGAAGGACTGAATGTTACATCTGGACACTACACCATCTAATTAAAAAATAAAACTGGATGGACAGAGTGTAATGATAGCAACCTTACATTTAAGCAGAGGTTACCCTATAAACTGCCAAATTCTTACCTTCTGTTTCTTGAACCAAAGTTGTAACAAGGATTACTATTTAAAAACGTAATCTACACTCCAGGGACTTCTAAAACAATAACTTAAGACATCATATGGCCTACCAAGGGTGATGTCTTCATAACGGATTTCAAATCTTGAAATGAACTTAGTCTTGCAGAAAAACAACAGAGATATCAATCAATCAATCAGTATTTATAAAGCGCGGCTACTCACCCGTGAGGGTCTCAAGGCACTGGGGGAGAGGAAGGGGAGGGGCCTAATCCGAAGAGCTACGTCTGGAGGTTCTTCTTGAAGATAGTGAGCAACGGGCTTTGTCTGAGGTGCATGGGGATGTTGTTCCAGCTCTTCGCTGCAGTGTAGGTAAAAGATCGTCCTCTGGCGGTGGTTTTGCGAATGTGAGGGACAGTGGGAAAGGTCATCTGAGCAGAGCAGAGGTTTCTGGCAGGGGGTGTAGAAGGAGACGCAGTGGTTCAGGTAGGCTGGTCCTGCGTTGGATATGCAACTAATTTAAACCATGCAATAGGAACTGCAAACCAGGACAAACATGTACTGAACAGAAAAGTATATACAGATAACTATATGTATGAAGAACAGCTCAAAACAAGATGAGGAAATGTATGCCATGGTTATACTCTACTGTTGTTTACTGCAAGCGCAGATCTAATTACACAATGTGGCCTACGAAGGGTGATATCTATATATCTTATTTCAGCTACCACTATGATTCATACACATAAATTGTATAATAAAATTATATTATACATTATATTATTAAAAAAATATGTGTAAAACAGTTAGGTAAATATTTGTAGTGAGTGTGATCCATATTAATGTTAATTTGAAATAACTTGCTATGTATGTATGTTTTTTTTTGACAGTCCATATGACTGTTTTTCACCCCACAGTGATGAGTATTTCTACACAGTTCTTTTATACTGCAAAAGTATAGAAGCTAGGAAGAGTAGAAAAAGGTAAATAATATATATAACTTGTATATATTTATATAAACTTGTTACAATTTGTTACTTACAATAACTTTTTTATTACAGTTTCTGAAGCTTTATTATATAAAAATGTTATGAAACTTTAACTTTTACTTATATATTCTCTCTTTCAGCACAGGTTAAAGGATGTATTTTCTTCCTGTAATATAGGTAACTAATTGTATCTTCCTTCACCCATACATCATCTATACATATCCTGTTGTACAAACAGTTAATAATAGTATAACATCAATTCGTACCAAATAAACTGACACACCTAAGGACACACTCATGCATACACTGACACACCTAGGGAGACACTGATGCATACACTGACACACCCAAGCTTACACTGATGCACATACTGGCACACACAGGCACACACTAATGCATAGACTGACACACATAGGGACACACTGTTGCATACAGTGATACACCTAGCCACACACTAATGCATAGACTGACACACCCAGCCATACACTGATACACAGACTGACACACCCAGACACACAGTGATGCTCACACTGACACACTCAGGCACACACCGATGAATACACTAGTACACCTAGGAACACACTGATGCACACACTGACACACCCAAGCACACACTCATTCATACACTGACACACCTAGGCACTTACTAATGCACATAGTGACACACTCAGGCACACACTAATGCATACACTAGCATATCCTGGAGACACTGACGCATACACTAATACACCCAGGCACACAATGATGCTCACACTGACACACCAGGCACACACTGATTAATACACTATCATAGCCAGGCACACACTGATACTCACACTGACACACCCAGGTACACACTTATTTGTACACTCAGACACCTAGGCACACACAGATGCATACAGTGACACACCCAAGCACACATTGATGCATTCACTGACACACCTAAGGACACACTAATGCACACACTGACACACTCAAGCACACACTGATGCAGAAACTGACACACCTACAGACACACTGATGCATACACTGACACACCAAGTCACACACTAATGCATACACTGATACACCCAAGCACACACTGATGCACACACTGACACACACCCAGACACACACTACTGCACACACTGACACACCCGGGCACACACTGATGCACACGCTGACACACCCAGGCACACACTGATGCATACACTTACACACCAAGGCATACACTGATGCACACTCTGACACACCCAAGCACACACTGATGCATACACTGACACACCCAGGCACACACTGATACACACACTGACACACTCGGACACACACTCATGCATGCACTCAGACACCTATGCACACCCTGATGCATACAGTGATACACCCAAGAACAAACTGGCACACCTAGGGACACACTCATGCATACACTGCCACACCCAGGAACACACTGATGCACACACTGACACAACCAGGCACACAATGATGCATACCTTAATACACCTAGGTACACACACTGATGCATACACTGACACACACAGTCGCACAATGATGCACACACTAACACAGCCAAGCACACACTGATGCACAGACTAACACACCCATGTACACACTAGTGCATATACTGACACACCTAAAGACACATTGATGCATACAGTAACACATCCAGGCACACAGTGATGCTCACACAGACACACTCAGGCACACACTCATGAATACCCTCAGACACCGAGGCAGACAATCATGCACACATTGACACACCCAAGCAAACACTGATGCACACACTGACGCACACAGGCACACACTAATATATAGACTGACACACCTAGGGACACACCGTTGCATACAGTGATACAGCCAGTCACACACTGATGCACACTCTGACACACCCAAGCACACACTGATGCCTACACTGACACACCCAGGCGCACACTGACGCACAAATTGACACACCCATGCATGCACTGATACACACACTGACACACCTACACAGACACTAATGCATACACTGATACACTACCCAAACACTGATGTCAGTTGAGATGTGACCAATGATGTAATCAGTGATGTCACTGACCATGTCATCAGTGATGTAATATGTGAGGTCATAAGCAGTGCATTGTGGGGATGTAAGTAATATTTAGCTCAGGTAACTATAGCTGCTCAATTTCAATAGTACGAGTAAAATCAGAGCCTAATTGTAACATCCCTGTAAACATTTTGTTTTTTTAAGTGAAATGTTAAAGTTTTTTTTAATAAGAATTCCTGTATACTTTGTTTTTTTTCCTGGAATATATATATAAATTAACTAAAAAACAAAGGTTACAGGGACGTCATATTTAAGTTCAGATTTTACATGCACAGAACAATAGAAATTCAGCAGTTATAGTTAGAGCTATCTCAAGTAGCTTTAAGTCGTGCACTAAAGTAACTATAACACGTGCCCCTGCCATGCACGGGTTTCTCATCAATAATTTTAGTGCAAGTGCTGCGGTGATATTATCAATGATTTCCTAGTGATGTAATATGTGGGGTAATTAGCAGTGCATGCCGAGAGCACAAGTTATAGTTACCTTTGGGCACAGGTTACATTTTCTTGAGATTACTCTAACTATGCTGAATTTCTATGGTTTTGTGTGTGTAAAATCTGATCCTAACTGTAAATTCCCTGTAACCTTTGGCTTTTTAGTGAACTTCTAAGGTCTTTTTAATTCTATTTCCTAACTAAAACGTCCATGTACCCTTTGAGTTTTTCAGGGAATTTCTACTTTTTTCCATGCTATTTCCTTACTATAAAGTCCCTGTAACCTTTGGTTTCTTCAGCGAATATCAAGAGTTTTTAAGGTAAAGTAATATTTAAATACCATCCCTTAATCTAACCGCCAAGGCGTGGTTTTGCCAGTGGCCTGCGGGCAATGCCCCCACATGCAGCCAAGCCCACACTGCCCATGGACTTTGGCCATGCGCAGTGAGTGTTGGCGGCAGGGCCTGGCCTATGGTCAGGCCCTGCGGCCAACCCCCCAAAGGCAGTCAACCCAGGAGGGGGCACGCAGCCCTTATCCCCAGGAAAATTTCAGCCCAAGAGACCTCATTCCCCAGGGCCCAACACACTGTATTTATGAGGGCTTGCAAACCCCTTCCCCAGGCCAACTTCAACCCTGGGGACCTCATCTCCTGGGTCCCAGCCATATTGTAAATGAGGAGGGGGCATGCAGCCCCCTCCCTGGGCCGATTTGGGCCCTGGGGACCCTATTTCCTAGGGCCCAGCCATGCTGTAAGAGGGGAGGGAGCAAGCAGACCCACTCCCAGGGCCGATTTCAGCCCCGGGGAACACATCCCCTGGGGCCCAGCCAATAAAGGGTGGGTGCACTCGACCCCACCCAGGACATCCACCACCATTGTCTTGCTAGGAGCTGCATGGGGAGCCCAAAGGCCCCCGTGGCCCAAGCTTCCAGCTTCCCACCTCCAGTGGGAGTCTGCATTGCTCCAGCCCACAGGGAGCAGCTAAAAATGTTGCTCCCTGCGGGCGGGAGCAATCTTTTCATCTGTTTTCCTGCTCACTTCAGTGCGGGTAGGGAAACAGATAAAAACTCAGCTTCCAGCAGGCGGTAGCAGTTTTCATGCCTCTGCTCGCTGGGAGTGGAATTCATGTTTGTTCTAACTTAGCAAGAACTTTTAAATTGTTCCCGCCAAGCAAGAGAATGCACAGGTTATTCTGCCCACACCAGTGCAGGAGGGAAAGCGCTATGTCCCAGGAGTGGGCACCACAAGACATAGCAGGAGCCTCCCTTGGGGTATGGTGTCCCCAGGACCATTAATGGCTCAAGTAGAGGCTCTGCTTGGCCCTCCTCACAATTTAATGCACAGCTGGGCCCTGGGGGATCGGGTCCTTGGGACAAAATACGACTTGGGGAGGGTGCCACACGGTCTACCTTTCCCTTTTTAGTCCGAGCGCGCAAGCGCTTTTTGACCTGCTGTAAGCATTCTGTGGGCTTTTAACCACGCCCATAATTTTCACTCATTTGTGGGCTTGCCTTTCAATTCTACCGCCTCGGGCAGTTTTGTTACCGCCTTGCAGACTGACTCTGTTGCATGTATTATTGCACAATTGCCAACATACTTCAACATGGGCAAACTATTCTTTTCTTTTGTCTCTCCCCATGGTGCTCCATGGTGGCCGTGGCGTTTACAGCACTCACAGCACAGAACAACAGCATGAACTCCATTGGGGGTATTGAAGCACTGGTCACATTGTTCACGCTGTTACCTAATGAGAGTCATTTATTTTGGTTCTCCCCTCCATAGCTTTCACAAAAACTCATAATTGATAAATACTTTACGTAAAAAAACACAGAAATTCTCAAAGCAGCTCTCCTGACACAGTGGGAGAGTTGATATTACAATATTCACTGTACTCGGGAAACTCGTCCCATAATGCTTTACAAACATTCCTTTACAAAACATTTTTGCCCATAACTCAGCCTTTCGTGGTCCTAGGACAATGCAACCACCACCAAAACGATGAGCATGATGCACTTTTTCTGTCCAGGTCATCTCTGAGTCTCCAGACGAGGTTAGTGGGGACCCCAAAATAATAACCCCTCCCACCATGCAGTGTCTTTTTAAGCTCTCTCATGGCTGGAACTTTTGTACATACTACAATATTAGCGGCACTCGGAAACTCGCCCCATAATGCTTTGCAGGGCATTCCTTTTACAAAACATTTTTGCTTAAAACTCAGCCTATGGTGGCCCTAGGACAATGGGACCACCTTCAAAACGTGTTTACCACAAAGTGCTCTTTCTGTCTAGATCATCTCTGGGTCCCCACACTAGGTTAGTGGGGACCCCAAAATAATAACCCATCCCACCATTCAGTGTGTTTGTAAGCTCTCTTTTGGCTGGAATGTTTGTTTTGCACCTGAGAATAGTTTGGGTTTTAAGGGCCTTGTTTGAAAAAATATTCCAGTAGGCCTACTAGTCCTTATATATAGGCAGGACCCCTGGAATGATCTGTCAGAAAGGACCCAGATATAGCAGGGTTAACCAATTAATATGGCAAAAGAAGTACAGTTATAAATTTACAATGCCAATAGCTCGCTCTCAAGAAAATGCGAGACCTATTGTATTGCAAATGCTTGTTTGATAAGGCCGAGCACCAGGGAATGCGGTCCCCAGGGCAGAAATCGGCCCTGAAGGGAAGGGGGCACACAGCCCCATTGCTGTTTTGAAAAGCAGCCGGGCCCTGGGGAATGGGGCCCCCAGGACCGAAATCAGCCTGGGGAGGGAGGCCACATTCACCCCCATAATAATCATACCAATTCCACCCGGGAGCCGGGCGCAGGTGACCTTGCTCGTTTTTGTTTTTTTTATTTTGCTGCGGATTAACCATGAATTCACTCCAACATTTTGTTTTTTAAAAAGAAAACATTGTTACCCCCCCCCACCCACTGGCAGGCCTAGGGGGTCGGGTTATTCCTACCCTACCCCCTGGTGGCATTTTTTGTATTATTTCTTGAGACTCTGAGTGTGAGTTCAAAGATGGCTGCTACCGCTTCCTGTTTGAAGTGGTGGCAGCCATTCAGATCTCATATTGAGATCTGTCGGATCCACAGACTCTCCACATCTCTAGATAGGCATACATCCTTTTGTTTAATAACTCCAAAACTAACTATAACGTCCCTGTAACCTTTAGTTTTTTTAAGTGAATTTCTAAGGTTTTTTTAAATTCCATTTCCTAACTATAACATCCCTGTAACCTTTGTTTTTTTTCAGTTAATTTTTATGGTTTTTAACATAAAGTAATTTTCATTACTATGCGTTCATCCAACCACTGCTGCGAAAGGCCTTTTATTCTTTTTTTTTCTTTTGGGGGGAGGCCCCTTTCCCCTGGAAAATTTAGGCCCCAGAGACCCCATCCTCCAGGGCCTGGCCATGTCACCTGGGAGCCCTCCAGGGCACCCAGTCACCACCTTTGGGGACCAAGGGGGAGCCTGGAGGCCCCTGCAGTCCTAGCTGGCTCCCCAGCTTCTGCTGGAGCCAGCATTGCTGTCACAGACAGGGAGCTGCTAAAAATGCAGGTCCCTCTCTGTGATAGCAATCGTTTCTTCTGTTTCCTTGCTCGTGGGCAGGGAAACAGAGGAAAGCTCTGCTTCCATCAACCAAGAGCTGTTGGACAGCCCTCGCTTGCTGGAACTGTAGTCAAAGTTCCCGCCAAGTCACAGCAAACAGCTATGTCCCGGGGTGGGCACCAAGGGATATAACAGGAGACAGCCCTGGGGGTTAGCAGTCCCAAGGGCCATTATTGGCTCCACAAGGCAGGAGACACGTCCCCCCTCCAATGAGTGATTTAGCCCTGGGGAGGTGGTGGTCCTGCGGACCCGCCTGCATTCATTCATAATTAGCCCCAGGGAGGTGGCGAGTCCTGGGTCTTTGGGGGAGGTTATATGGGCCTCCCCCATTTTATATAAACACTTTGCCCTGTGAGGTGTTGGTCCCTAGGGTGTGGGGGTGTGTGGACATTCACACATTACTATATTATAGCCCCCAGGGAGGTGGTGGTTCCTGAAGCTAATCTAAGCCCAAGGAGGGGTCCTCCGTACACCTCGCCTCCTTTTTCAATGCCCACCGGACCTGGCCCAACCGGGGGATATTTACACAACAAGCACGGGAGGCCACGCTTGTTTTTTTGTTTGTTTTTATTTTTTACCGGATCCCCCACAACTCGCAGTGTAACTTTTTTTTAAAATACATTTTTTTTATCTGGGTGTCCTTCTGGGACCCCAGCACCAGAGCTAAGGGGTCAGGATGTCCCTACCCTGGCCCCTTTTCTTATGTTTTACCTTTTTTCTGGGACTCTGAGGTAGAGTCCCAAGACGGCAGCCAACACTTCCTTGTTGAAGAATTGGCAGCCAATCAGATCTCAGCACGAAATCGGGAGGGTTCAAGGATCCTTCTCGTCCCTATATATACAAATTCGTTTTTTCTTTAATTCCTAAAAAGCTAGTGACTGGACTTACACCAAATTACCAAAAGGTCACTTTCTGGACCAAGATCTAGCTTTCTGCCACATTTGGTGCAAATCCGTCCAGTGGTTCGGCTGCTATTCCTGTTCAAAATCCCTATAGAAATTAACATGGAGAAAACACGTTTTGGGACTCCCCTTTTTCTTGGTCCCTTTTTGACGGATCAACCGAAAACTTTCCAGACAGCAGCTGACGTGAGGGTAAAACTTTTTTGCAAAATTTTGTGAAGATTTTTCTCTAGACACTCTGGGCCAGATGTAGGAAATTTACAGTTTGCGCCATGCAAAACGCGCATCGCGATGCACATTCCCATTTTGCGAATCGGTACCGACTCGCAAAATGGGAATGCAACTCGCAAATAGGAAGGGGTGTTCCCCTTCCTATTTGCGAGTCGCACCGCGATGCAGAATTGCTTTGTGACTGCGAACGCGGTCCCAAAGCAATTCGCAGTTAGCACCCATGTGAAGTGGGTGCTAACTCATTCTTCCCCTTTGTGAATAGCTCCAAAAATATTTTTTCAGAGCCGGCAGTGGTCCTATGGACCACTACCTACTCTGAAAAAATGAAACCAAATGGTTTCATTTTCCCGAGTGTATTGCAACTCGTTTTCCTTTAAGGAAAACGGGCTGCAATACAAAAAAAAAAACTGCTTTATTAAAAAAGCAGTCACAGACATGGTGGTCTGCGGTCTCCAGCAGGCCACCATCCCTGTGAGTGCAGGGAATCGCAAAGGGGTCACAAATTGCGACCCACCTCATTAATATTAATGAGGTGGGTCTTTGCGACCCCCTTGCGATTCGCAGATGGTGTCAGGGACACCATCCTGCATATGGGATTGCGGCTTGCAAATTGCGAGTCGCAATCCCATTTCTACCTACATCTGGCCCTAGGCTCTTCATTATGAGTTTGGCGGGAGGAAAAGGCCGCCTGCCAAACTACCACAGAGGGGTTACCACCAGTGGGGTCCCTTCCCCCTATTAAGAGTTTCCTGCTGGGTCAGCAGGCGGACGCCTGCTGACCCAGCGGGAAACAGCACACAACATTGATGCTGGCTCATAATTGAGCCGGCAGCAATGTTGCGGAGCGTGGGGTGCACCAGCACCCATTGCACTTTTCACTGTCTGCTTTGTAGACAGTGAAAAGTGCAATGGGGCTGTCCATGGGGGTCCCTGCACTTCCCATGCCAAGTGCCAAGTGTGAGAGGGTGTCTTTGAGTGTAAGAGTGTCTGTCTGGGTGTGAGAGTGGGTGTGCGAGGGTCTGAGTGGTTCTGTGACTGGATGTGTGACGGTGTGAGTGGGTGCGTCAGTGTCTGAGTGGGTCTGTGAGTGGGTGCAGGAGTGTCTGAGTGGGTCTGTAAATGGGTGCGTGAGGTTCTGAGTGGGTCTGTGAGTGGATGTGTGATGGTCAGAGTGGGTCAGTGAGTGGGTGCATCAGTGTCTGAGTAGGTCTGTGAGTGGGTGCACCAGAGTCTGAGTAGATCTGTGAGTGGGTGCATCAGTGTTTGAGTGGGTGTGTGAGTGGGTGTGTGAGTGTCTGTTAGCGGGTGGGTGAGTGTCTGAGTGGCTCTGTCTGTAACTCCATGTGTGTCTGAATGGTACTATGAGTGAATGAATAAGTGTATTAATGATCTATGAATGTTTTTTTTTTAAATTTCTTTGCTGAGATTTGCAAATTCATTGCATCGTTACACGGGGCACTGAACGTCGTGGTGTATTCGCGAATATTGCTCATGGTGAAAAAAAATAATTTTAAGGACAACGTTTCACCCTCCAAGACCGCCATATATCACAGCCTGGGGTCAGGGCACCTCCACCCTGACCCCTTATACCACTTTTCATTTCATTTTTCAGCCTTAGGGACCGTGACCTGTTACCTAAAATGGTGGCCGCAACTTTATAGTCAGGTTGGGGCCAGCCAATAACAGCATTCCTGTTGGCGTGTGCATTTGTGAATTTGCCACAACATTTGCAAAAACATTGTAACAGATCCGCTCCCCTAGACATACAAATGTATTCCCTCTTTAATAACCCAAAAACTACTGAACGGATTTATACCAAATATGCAAAAGCGTAATCTGCGTACCAAAACCTACCTTTCTGTCAAATTTGGTGTAACTCTGTCTAAGTTCAGGCTGTAGGCGGGTTCAAAATTCCTATGGGAATTAACATGGGACACACATGTTTTTGAGCCCCCCATTTCATTTTTCTCGCCCCCGCTTGACGGATGGCCCAAAACTTCCTATGTGCAACAAGAATCACTGGCCCACTTTTTTTGGAAAATGTTGTGAAGATTCTTCAAACGGTGCCAAAGAAATAGGCAAATTAAAAAACACTTTTTTATGGAAACATGGTCTACTGGCGATCGTCAGTAGGCATATATATACATATATATCTGAGGCTGCAGGGGCCGGATCGCCCCCACCACATAATTTTTGTTTAACGCCCCAGGGAGGTGGTGGTTCCTGTGGCAGCCGGAGGGGTGCACCCCCACATCAAATTAGTATAAACCCCCAGGGAGGTGACGGTCCCTGGAGTAGCGGGGGGGCAAGTGCCCCCTGCACTAAGTTTGATAAAAGCCCCTGGGAGGTGGCAGTCCCTGGAGCTGCTGTGGGCCAGGTGGCACCCCTGCATTAAAATGGGAATGCCCCTGGGACTTGGCCCACCTGAGGGCTTCAGAATTAGCAAGCGCAGGAGCTCGAGTTTATTTCTTGTTTGATAATTTTCACCTGATTTGCTGCAAATGCTTTAAAAATGCTTTTCATCTCTGGAAGGGGGCCCTTCTGGGACCCCAACACCAGAATTAAGAGGTCAGGGTGTCCCTAACCTGGCCTCTTTTGTTTTTTTACATCTTTTTTTATGGGACTCAGCTGGTTTGGGTGCTATCACTGTTCAAAATCCCTATGAGAATTAACATGGGAAATGCTCCTTTCCCCCCCCCCCTTTTTCTCAGCCCCTGCTTTACGAATCACCCCAAAACATTCCAGTCAGCAGCTGATGTGGCTGTTGAATTCTTTGGGGAAATTTTGTGAAGAATTGTCAAGCGGCTCCAAAGATACAGGCAACTAAAAAACTGCTTTTTCTATAGAAACTAGTGCCCATATGTATACTTTTTTTTAACCGCATTTGCGTCATTGTTTGAGCACAAGCGGCGCAAACTTACAAAATATAATTGTATTTTGTAAGTTTGCACCGCTTTTGCATCAAAAAGTGATGCAAAAATGAGCCGCAAAAAAAGTATAAATATGGGCCTAGGTCCTAACTGCCACTGGGTAATGTGTATACATATATATATATATATATATATATATATATATATATATATATATATATATATATATAGATATATTCACTGAAAAAACAAAGGTTACATAGTTAGGCTCAAATTTGAAATATACAAAATCATAGAAATTCACCTGTTATAGTTATAGTTTTCTCAAGTAATTATAACTCGTGCCTGAAGGTAACTATAACTCACGCCCTCGCCATGCACGTTTTTTTCTTTAAAATGTTACTGTATTACATTGATAGTACCAATGATGTTTCCACTCCAGGCAACACGTATCAGGGGTTGCTTTTATTCATTCCAGGTTGGCTTGGATGGTATTTTACCAGTCCAAAGCTGTAATTCTCTGCCTGGAGTGGTAAATGGCTTTTGTCATTTTACAGCTCGGCAAGGTTGACATTGTGTTAAACCTATGCTTAAAGACTTTGCTGTACAAATGGCAAAAAAAAATGTCACTGTCTAGCTCGGCGTGGATAGCACTGTGCTAATCCTATGCTTAAAAACTTTGCAAGATAAACAGACATTTGAGGTGAGCAAATCTAGAGGGTCGCTGGTGTTGCAGGGTGCTCCTTACTGCAGCTGCTCACCACCTAAACTTGGGAACTGTGTCACTCTAACCCTGAAAGGGATTTGTTTTGATATATATATATATATATATATATATATATACACAATCACAATCAATTTTAGGGGTGCCTTAACATCTCAATTACTCCGGTTAGCACAAGCAGATTTTATATATCCATTAAGCTGCTGTGAGTTTAACATCTTTTGTATTTCAAAACTTTCAGCAGCGAAAGAATGGGGTACTGGACTGTTCCCATGAGGAAGAGGGTCAAGCCTGATTTGCATATTGCTGGGTCCAAATTGAGGTGAGATGGTGAGCAAAAGAACGATGGGTTGCTGTGCTACCTCGAGCTATTGCCAGTGGTTAGACTTATTACAAACAGCTTCCCATCACCTTTTGTTTGTTTAAGAGAATGGGGCACTGCCCATGTTGCATGCCCTGGTTTGCTTTGGAGCTATTCCCCGTGTGACAGGCTGAGCTTCAGCCTATGCAAGGCATCTGGCTGGACATAGGTTCGAGCTTTACTTGACTCACTGCTCTCTATAATCCAGCAAGTCTCAGACTATGATACTGGTGATATAGCTTAGACGGTTAATACACTACCTGGAGAGATCTCTGACCACAGACTTGAATCATGGTGCAATAACTTAGACAGTAAGGCCCATACTGATGGAGCGCGATGCTGTGCCAAAATTGGCAGCGCCGTGCTCCATCATTTTCACAACCCAAGGATGCACCGTATTTAATTTAATACGGCGCACCCCTATGTTGTCCCCTGTGCTGGCGCTACATTAAGCTGCCTGCGCCAACGCAGGCATCCTTGCCACCATTGTGCAAGGATGTCTGCGTTGAGGGGTTTGATTGTTTATGTGTGGGAAGGTGTCCCTTCCTGCACATAAACAATCACTAATGGCAATTTGGCACTTCTCAAAAGTGCCAAAGCGTCATTTTAAAATAATTGTTTATGTGCAGGAAGGGACACCTTCCCACCCATCAACAATCTTGTCTGGCATTTTGCTCTTTTTTATACGTGCTGCAGAATGCAGCACGCATAGAAAAAGTAAAAAACAAGGAGGAATAAAAGTATTCCTCCTCGTTGCACCATGCTAACGCCACCCCTTCGGTGGCGTTAGATTTTGGCGCTGCCTCAGGTTTACAAAATCTCGTAAATCTGAGGCAACATCAAAAAGCAGTGGGTGTTGCTGTGGCACGCTCACAGCAACACCCATTGCACACCCCTTCCACGCAAGGGCTATGGGTGAAGGGGCTGTACTGGTTTAATGCCACCTTGCAAAAAGGGTACAGGGCATAGCGCCGGTGGTGCTAGGGGCTCTTAAATATGCCCCTAAATATCCCTGCTGCAGAGCATTTTGTGTTAACTGTGAGTCGCAGATTTATACATAACATGGCAAAACAAGCTAATTGGTTTGCCATAGAGACCCTGTGTAACCCACTGGACACAATGTATATCCATGGTAAAATCGATTAATGGGTTTTATTAACCAGATGCAAACTGGTGCATGTAACCTGCAAACCACACGCTTATATCCTTGGAGGTGTGCACTCTTTCTTTCATAATTCTAAGTGTCATGAAAGAGGTTACATTTGCAAGAAATAAACACTCTTTTATGTGTCAGAAAATGAGCACTATATACCTGAGTATGATCAGTGTATCTACTGACACTCATGTCATCCCCATAATAAATCTTAGATCTACACATATCTTACATTGTAACAGAACTTGGGAAAATCAAAAGTAATTTCAAATCGCAGTTTATCTCTTGTCCTCTCGCTAAGTGACAGGCTGAGTGTGTCTTGCTTTGATAAGTCTAGAGCTAAGGTGTGAGTATTCAGGAAGGCACGTTTCATCTGCAACAACAGCTCCCAGCGAAGATACAGCTGAAGCAAAGGGGATTACTGTTGGTCCGTGAAATAAGCTATCTGCAGGAGAGCAGTGAGCTGAAAGGCAATCCAAGTTCCCCCTGCCCCCTGCCTCGCAGTGATGGTTGTCCCTGGGCACTCGCGTCGCATCGGGAGGATTCGCCGGGGCCAGCCCAGAACTGTTAGGGCTCAGGAACCGTTGCTGGTACTGGAATCTGGCCGGCTCCCATCCCGGTTCAGCGTTTCCAATTACATCACTGTGTGCGCTACTTGTTCCAATCTTAGGGGCATATTTATACTCTGCTTGCGCCGAATGTGCGTCAAAAATTTTGACGCACATTCGGCACAAATCCTGTCCCATATTTATACTTTGATGCCCGACCCTGCGGACGTCAAAATCCCACCATGTGCGTCATTTTTTGGAAGGGGGAACCTGCCTTGCGTTAATGATATGCAAGGCAGGCGTTCCCTTTCAAAAATAGACTTTAAGGCCTGTGCGCCTTATTTATACTCAGGCATCATTTTGACGCACAGGAGGGGTTGGGCCTTAAAAAAAGGCGCACAGCCTGTTGTGCGCAGTTTTTTAACGCCTGGGTCAGGGCAGCCCAGAGTGGCCCTTCCCTGGCCCCAGGGACACCCAAGGATGGAGAGACCCATCCCAGGGAAGTTGATGTAAGTTGGGGTAAGTATTTTGTTTCGTTTTTTTTAAGTGGCATAGGGGGGCCAGATTTGGCCCCCCCTAAATGCCACTATGTCCAATGACCATGCCCAGAGGACATATGTCCCCTGGGCATGGCCATTGGGCAAGGGGGCATGACTCCCGTCTTTGCTAAGACAGGAGTCATGTCAATGGGGGTTGTGCATCAAAAAAAATGGCGCAAGTGCGGTTTGAGGCCTGATTTTTGCCTCAGACCTGACTTGCACCATTTTTTGATGCACAACCCCCATTTTCTCATATGCCGGCGCAGCCTGGTGTGAGTCTTTTTTTTTTCCGCACACCATTCCGCAGCGCCGGCTAACGTCATTCCATAAATAAGGCGCCCGCATGGTGCGTTGGAATGACGTTAGCACAGTTGTGCGTCAAAAAGTATAAATATGGCCCATGGCCCCTAGCCTCTAAAAAGCTGTATATTTACCACCCTCATTATGTCATTGGAAAGGACTATTAAACATTTCCCTTGTGGTTGTCAATGGGAAAATCGGTTGTTTTAGCCTAACTTTGATTCACATTTTCACATGAAAAAGTGTCCAACCAGAGGGCTGTGAGAGCCACTTTTCATACTTACCTCTACGCCTATGCAGGGTGTTGCACCTTGGCTGTTTCAGGAAAGCTTAGAGCCACAAGGAGCAGCTTGTATTTGGAAAGGCCACACTTTGGTGTGACTGGATGCTGTCTGAAGCACTGAATCAGGGGCGAGCAACATAAAGTCGCATTCTCAGCATCTGCTGGGCATTGCAAATGTGCCTCTGGAGCTCTGTTATTGAGATGAAAGAGCAGTTTTAAAAGCAATGAGAACCTGGGGACGAAAAAGCGTTCAGATTTCAAACACTTCGACGCTGGGATTCAACAGTGCACAAAACCCTCACCAGGGACACACACAAAGAAACATGGAGGGGTCTGGCATCCATCTGAAGCCCGGCATTACACAGACAAATGTATAGGATGCCTATGGGCTGCTGTACCCAGGCATATGACACTCCGCCGCACATTCTAGCCCTCTCCCCCGTCCAGGGGCGCAACCCCTGAGGCACAGGGGCTCAGCCCTCCACGGGGCCCACAATCCGTCATGGGGGCCCCATTCTGTCAGCTCAAGGCAAATGACAATCTGTGAGATATGGAAGACTTGTGGGCCCTCATCCAGTTCTGCGCGCAGTGGGGGACGTGGGGGGGGGGGGGGGTCGCGGGACGGACACCATGTTGTGTCACTGTCCTGTCACCCCAATCGTAGCAATATGTAACAATGTACTTTATTAGCAAGACAAACCAGACAAGTATAGCCAAAGTAAATATGGTAAGTAAATCAAATATCAGTGTCTGCGCTGCACAGGTCTTTTCAGTTAGTAGGCTTTTTGAAGTACGTTTAATCTCTTTTTTTGAAATGTGCATATTTGCTCCTCCCTTCGCTGTTTCAGGTGGGTCTCTTAGGTGATCCCTGCCAGTTCTACCCACAACACTCCTCTCAAATGCTAAGGTTGGTTGCAGTACGCCCCACCAAAGCCTCTTCCTCCCAAATCTTCTCCACACACTCCTGCCTTTTATCTCCATGGTGCTCCCATCCCATCTGGAGAGGGCCTCCCTCCCCGCGCTAGGTGTTTTCCCGACTGTGCCCTTCCATTCAGAGGCACTAGGCCTCTGCCTTTCTGTAACAACAAAGCCTGGCATGTTGTTACAGCAACTCAAGCTCGGAGCGCGAAACACCTTTTAAAGGCTCTGAAACAAAGAGTTATTCTGACAATTACTGCTGCAGAGAGCCGTTTGCCCAAGCTGGAGCATCACTTCAAGTCGTTATGGCAACTACCCCAGAGCAGTCAGCGGGTTCGCTCCAATCCCACCGCGCGCTTCGACTGAAAGCTTAAATAACTTTATGGTAAAATGGGCCTGGATAATTTCAGTCACACACCTCGTGGAAAAAAAAGCCCCGAGTCTGATTCCCGCGCATCCAGTCATCAATCCTTATTACTGGACAGAACTCTGGTGGCAACAGAAGCGCCTGTTCTCATACACCAGCCCCTCACACGTGTCGGCATGTATGCACAGGTCAGCCACAGTGGCGTTAACAATAGCCCCCGTGGTGCGGGGGCAAGTTCAGGGTGGGAGGGGGCTCCGGCACACAGCACGGGTGATGTGCCCCTGGCCAAAGAGCTCCATAGGCCCCGGCGGAGCCGGGCTCAATTTTCGTTACGCCACTAGTCAGTCAGTGAGTGGCATAGCCAGTGACTCATGGGACCTAGTGCAAGGAAGGAAACCCGCCCATGGCCGCTGTTTCAATTGTGGAATATAGCAATAATCTGGGCCCCTTGGGCCCCTCACTCATCTCGGCTCTTTGATGTCAGCCCCAAATATACAAAGACGTATACACGCCAAGCAATCAGCTTGCAAACGTAGATCTTTTCATGCATGGCACACGCACAATACAACAAACGCACAAGTTACTGACAACGCACACACCTATACCCACGGGTATACACTCCAAGGGGTCAAGGTACAAACGCAAGTCCTTCTCACACATGGCACACTCAAGGTGCAGTAATTACACGCGTCGCCCACAACACCCCCTACACCCATGCATGTGCCCACCACGCTATCAAACATATATTATTCGCAGCACGTGGATTTAGAATTGTTAAAAGGCACACACGTACTGTTTCTTGTAAGTAAATAAGTTCCCAGGGAAGAGAACACTAAAGAGCAGGTATACCGTCAAATGTTTCAAAACATCAACCAATGCACGTTTGTGGGTATTCAAAACCTTTTCCTAAGTCTATTCAAACATGTGAATGGAATCCATCACCAGGGTGGGAATGGGAAAGGAACATCCCAGTACATGGAGAAGAAATAGGGGAAGGGGATTCTCTACAGGGAAAATATTTTCACTGTGGACAAAAAAGGGTTTCAAGCGCACATGCTCTAATGCACTACATTTTCACATGCTAAATGCACTAAGTACATTTATGCACGTGGAAATGCATTTGCTCTGTGGTAAAGAGGAATATGAAAAATAATGCCAAGAGGGATCCTCGGAAGCTGCGATTGTCACAGCTTCCCCAAAATAAAACAGAATCATTCTGTTGTCTCCCATTGGAGCTACCTTTTGTTGCATCCTGTGGAAAGTACATTCTGGTGTATTCTATTGGAGCAACCTTCTGTTGTATCCTGTGGAAGGTACATTCTGGTTTTCCATTGAAGAACCCTTCTGTGGTATCTCATTGGGATACTTTAGCAACACAAAAGGATGATGGACGGAGTGCTGAAACATTTCAAACACTGGGGGTGAATGTTTGAAAAGTTTCAGCACTCTGCCCACCACACTTTTGTGTTGCTAAAGTTGCCCTAGGTGGCCATGAGATGCCCAGATGTGGGTCCCTTGCTCACTGTGCCACTGGATTTATGCTAGCCTTGCTGAGGAGGGGTGATACCCTGAAACCAGTCCGAGGATGCTTGTTTCCGGTCCAGGGAGGACCTGGCCTGACAGTTCAGGCTGGACTATTCCCTTTGAAACAGGGTCAAGAATGATTTGAATATGGCTGGGTCCAAATTGGGGTGGCATGGAGAGCAACAGAACAATGGATTAAACCCAGATCTGTGACTGGCGTGAGTGTTTGAAAAATTTCAGAACTCCATCCATCATCCTTTTGTGTTGTTAAAGTCGCCCTAAGGGGCCAGGTTATGCCCAGTGCTCACTGTGCCACTGGATTCAAGCTAGCCTGGCTGAGGAGGGGTAATACCCTGAAACCAGTCCCAGGATACTTGTTTCTGGTCCAGGATGCTTGTTTCCCAGGATGCTTGTTTCTGGTCCAGGAAGGACCTGGCCTGGCAGTTTGGGATGGACTGTTCCCATGGGAACTGGATCAAGACTGGTTTGCATACGGCTGGGTTCAAACTGGGGTGACATGGTGAACAAAAAAACAATAGATTAAACCCAGATCTGTGACTGGGGGTCAGTGTTTGAAAAGTTTCAGCACTCCATCCATCGTCCTTTTTTGTTGCTTATGGGGATGCAACATAATGCACTCCTCATGCACCCATACAAAGGTTTGCACAACATCGGCCCCACCTACTTCAACAATCCCATTACTTCCACATACCAACCCAACACCTCCACTCAGCTGGGCTCCTACTCACACGCAAACCCCGCATACGCAGAACCAGATCCAGTGTCCAGGTCTTCTCCTATTCCACACTCTAAGCTTGGCATGACCTCCCCCTGTACACCTTGGATTTTACAAGTAACTGAAGACATGGTTCTTCACCTAATCCCAGCCCTGGCTTTAGTCCATTCCCCTCCTGCTTTTCAGCACCAGGATATCCTCCAGAGTGAGTTGTGCACTCTACAAATATACATAACGTAAAATTAGGCACTATGTTCTGTTGCATACAATGTAGATACCTTCTGTTGAATCCCATGGGAGCTACATTCTGTTGGATCCCATTCGAACTACCTTCTGATATATTCAGCGAATACCCGTGTCCTTTGGAAATATATGGTTTACCTATTCTGTTGTACATATATCATAGCTTCCCATGTGCACTTCTGGAATCCTTTGTAAATTCAAAAAAAAATTAAAAAATGTATTTCAAAACCAATAGGAGTACATTTCAGACTTTTTAAGGGTTAGGCCCAAGACCTCAAAAGCCAGTTTAAGGACTGATCAAAGACATGCTGTGCTCAGGAGTGACAACTCAGACATCCAATTTCTGAGCTGTCTGATCATTTTAATGTAAATCTGTAAAACTCCAGAAAGGGGGGTACAGAAATTCTGGTCCTAAAATTAGCAGTAAAGATTTTAATTAAGGATATTAATTGAAGCATTGTTATTAAATCTTTCCATAGTGCCAGACAATTAAGGACGATTAGTGGTTTAATTAACATGCAAATCAGAGGCAAATACGTTAAAGTGGCTCTGTTTTGGTCCTGCATTTACTATCAGTGGAGGAAAAACTAGCAATGTACATAGAATTATTTGTAATCAGGCCATCAATATGTCAATATACGCTGGTTTATAGAACAGAAGTTTAAGTCATTCAAGGTTTCCAATAAAGTTTAGATGAAATATATTATTATTCAGTTCATACATAAACTCAAAAAATGACTAAATATCTGTATTCACATAATGGAGTAAATAGGTTGAAGCCCATATATTATGTTATATATAAATGTAAATACAGGATCATGTTCAAAATTACCGGACACTTAGATTTAACAAGAATCTTATAGAAAAGCGTGTTTCTTCGATAAAAGAAATGTCCTAATAGATAGTTAAAGGTTAGGAGTATTAAATTGTGAAAAGACAAGAATGAAAGAGGTCATATACATGTGCCAGCTTCGAACATTAAGTAGCGTATGAACACAATGCATATATAATAACAATGGATGAAGAGCCATTCTCTTTAAAAGGGTGATTTCATTTTGGCTCAATGGCATAATTGCTGCTATACCTTCATCAGTATAATGGGGAAACTTGTAAGCCCCAAATCTGGAATAAAACATTCACATCAAACTTTGAATTAAACTGTCTCACGTTAATTTTTCTATGAAGTCAAGATGGAGTCACATATTCTTGCATGAAGATTGTGCTGGAACTTCGGCAGGATAAGAAAGTTTATGGATTCTCAGAGTCCCAGTGCTTTATCCTCCTCCAATGTAACTATAAACTAGTATGAGATGCAGCAAACAGGACTTCATTGTCTGAAGTGCCCTTCTTACAAAAGTGTCAAAATTGTGAAGTATGGGCTGCCATGTTTAGCATCTCCATCAGCAATGTTCGTCAGGATGTAATACCCAGGGATCTGCCTTCTATATGTCCATATAATGTACTGGTTCACTATGCACCTTTTAAGGTGTTTTTCTAAACATTTAGGCCCAAATTTAAGAGGGACTAGCGCCATCTAATGACACATTAACATAATTATTTTTATGCTAATGTGGCGTTAGATGGCCAAAAACGCCATGCCAGATTTACAAAGTGGCACAATACTTGTATTGGTGGGAAAACCAGCACAAAAACTAGCATGGATAGGAGGAGTGGTCATCCCCAGCCTGCACCACCCCTCAGGTGTGGCAGACAAGGTTACCACTCCATTTCATTTTCCTCCAGCTTGGATGGTAGGAAAAATAGCCAAACAGGGTCAGGGATATGTCCTTTTACCACAGGAACTGGTCACTTAGTGGGTATAGCCACCCTAAGGTAGGTGGCCCATGGGCCACTACCAGGTACTCTCCCTAACACCTCCTATATGCAGTATTTAGAGGGCATCCTCTGATCAAGAACTTTAGATTCGACTCACACAAAGAAGACCAGGACAAAGAAGACCCAAGGCACAAGAACTGAAGCCCTTCTGCACAAAGAAGAAAGGCACCAAACCCTGCCTGCCTCTCCAAGGACTCAACCATTGTCACTGAGGTGTCTCCTGGAAACCCGAAGGACTCTGCAAAACCCCAGAGCACCTCTAGCCTTCTAAAAATTGCCAAGAACCTGCCTTTGAGTGTAGGCATCACTCCCTGCACCCATCATGCAAGGAACCCGCAAAGTCCAGTAAAATCACCAGCTGCTGACCAATGACCCGAACCCAGCAGCCGAGCCAAATTCTGTACAACTGCCCTTAAGGACAAGACCTGCCACTGTGTCAAGTTTGGTGATATTGCGACTCTCCAGGGCTGTAGTGTACTACTCCCTGGGATACTGGACCCCCAACATCAGACACCGAGAAGGAAAACTCAATTCTGGGCTATCAAAAGCCCAGAAGCAATCACCAGTTGAGTGGCCCTGCTGACCTGCAATCCAACCTCCAAGTGACCTGCTCCTCGCTCCAAGGACTCCAAGACGCACAACTCCTGGCTGACATATCTGCACTGCACCCGGCCTCCCTGGCCCCTGCATCGACAAACTAGCTGTGCTCTAGGGGTCCCGAACCCTTGCGACCTCCATCCTCCAAAGGGTCCCACTGGACTTACCTTTAAGTCTAACTTTGCAGCGCGTTTCCAAGTGATCCCCTTTTCCTTTGGGTGCCAGTTTCAAGACCTTTAGCCACTGCCCCCGTTTGAATCAGGAACCACCTAACATTCTCCAGCTGGCCCTATGGACACTTCGACAACCTCGACCTAAAACTAGAAGGTGAGATTTGTGAGAGCACTGCCTGATTTTAGATGTATTTTTAAAGTTTTTCCCCATTGATTCCTACAGTGCATAATTACACACAAAAATAGAACATTTTTTAAACTTTGAAAAATCATAACTAAAAAGTACTTACCATGTATGGATGATCTTGGATTTAAAAATTCTATATAAAGCTGAAGCATTTTTGTAAATTGGTCTTGAGTTATTCTTCCGAGTGTGTCCACATTTATTGATACTGTGAGTACAACAAATGCTTAGCACGCCTCCAAGATAAGCCTAACTGCTTGCCCACACTACCACAAAAACAGAGCATTAGGTGGTCTGCTTTTTACCTCTGGATACCAAACTGGGGTTACTTGGACTCTCTGCAGAGTGCATGTCATTCTCGTACACTATAGAGAGAGCCAGCCTCCTACAGCCAGGCATCTACTGACTGGTTCTATCTTTTCTGATAGACATCCAGAAGCAGTACATGTGCAGTTCTATACATGTCTGCCACAGTCATTAAGTGCTTTTCCCTGTCTACCCATGTCTCGTGACCCAGTTGCCAAAAGCCAGTCTTCCATACTTGTTATGTAGTATGGAGATCAAAGCCAGGGCTCCATTGTATCCCTGCCATGTAGTTTCTTCAATCAATCAAGACATTTCTAGAGCGCATAATTGTCTGAAAATGGGTTCTGTTGCTGAGTTTGATAGTGATTGCCCTAGTTCACCATATTACAAAGTAAACAGCCATGTTTTGAGCAGCTGTCTGAAATGACTCAGGCCCATATTTATACTATTTATGCGTAAAAAATTTTACCGCCGGCTAACGCCATTCCAACGCGCCATGCGGGCGCCTTATTTATGGAATGACGTTAGCCGGCGCTGCGGACTGGTGTGCGTCAAAAAAAATGACTCACACCAGGCAGCGCCGGCGTATGGGAAAATGGGGGTTGTACGTCAAAAAATGGGGTAAGTCAGGTCTGAGGCAAAATTCAGGCCTCAAACCGGATTTGCGCCATTTTTTTTGACGCCCAACCTCCATTGACATGACTCCTGTCTTAGCAAAGACAGGAGTCATGCCCGCTTGCCCAATGGCCATGCCCAGGGGACTTATGTCCCCTGGACATGGTCATTGGGCATAGTGGCATGTAGGAGGGCCCAAATCTGGCCCCCCTATGACACTTAAAAAAAACGAAAAAAAATACTTACCCCAACTTACCTCAACTTCCCTGGGATGGGTCCCTCCATCCTTGGGTGTCCTCCTGGTGGGGAAGGGTGGCAGGGGGTGTCCCTGGGGGCAGGGGAGGGCACCTCTGGGCTCCTTCCGAGCCCAGAGGTCCCTTAACGCCTGCCCTGACCCAGGCGTTAAAAAACAGCACCCATCAGGCTGTGCGCCGTTTTTTAAGGCCCACCCCCTCCTGTGCGTCAAAATGACGTCAGAGTATAAATATGGGGCACAGGCCTTAAAGTCATTTTTTGGAAGGGAACGCCTACCTTGCATATAATTAACGCAAGGCTGGTTCCCCCTTCCAAAAAATTACGCACATGGTGGAATTTTGACGCCCGCGGGGTCGGACGTCAAAGTATAAATATGGGGCAGGGTTTGCGCCGATTGTGCGTCAAAATTTTTGGCGCACATTCGGCGCAAACAGAGTATAAATATGCCCCTCAGTTTCACAGTACTCCTAAGAGAAATTGGCAGGCTATTCCAGAGGCAAGACACCTGTGCTGAAAATGCTCTACCCCCAGCCAGAAAGAGTCTGAATTGTGACTGCAGAACATAAATAGGGCCGGGGCAATACTTAATATACTTGTCCCGCAGGTACACCAGCCCAACCTTATAGAAAGCCTTGTGAACAATGCACAAAGATTTAAAGAGTACCGTTTAAGGTACAGGAAGCCAATGCATTTTTTAGCGCAGAGGTGATCGATGAAACTCGTGGAACTGAAAGGGCCAAGCATGCTCCAGCCTTTGTATACATAGGAGGCGCTTGATTAAATAGTCTGGACAACCAAGGAACAAGAAGTACCCAGACTCTAATCGTCTAAGAATGGTGGGTGGGATAAGCAGTGATCTGTATTCAACAGGGTGAAGTGGTAATATCTTACAGAGCACTTTAAGTAGTGAAAATCCAGTGGATGCCAGCTTATGCCAGCTTATTAGTGAGAGGCCAATAATAAATCACTATCAAAGAACAAGTCTAAGTTCATGATCATAGGAGATTCCACAGTGGTAAAAACTGATTGCAGGGGCCAAAAGACAAAGGAGAGAGGAATCTTATTAATGGCATAACACAGGACCTCAGTATTTATCCTCATTAAACTTGAGGGAATTCAAGGTTAGCTAGTTCGTGATTTTGCGCATACACTAATGGAAGCGGTCATATGGAGCAGGCACCCTCAAATCCACTGATATTACAAGTTGCGTATGTTTTCATGGCTTATGAGGAAGACCCCCCCTGATTATTAAGCAACTGAGCTAGTGACCTCAAATAGATGTTAAACAGAGTGGAACCAGTGCAGAACACTGAGGTACATCCTGTTTAGAACCACAAAATTCAGAGTGGAGCTGCAGGAGGTATATCGCCTGAGCTCTGTTGTCGAGGCAGGATGCAAACCACTTCAGTGCAGCTCCTTTTATTCCAATATCAGCCAGCCTGGAGATCAAATCGATGGGAGAGTGTGTCAAATGCAGCCGATAGATCTAATATAAGTGCCACAAAGTTCCCCCTTGACTGTCATGCTGAAGTGATCCAGGACTGAGACCAATGGGGCTTCAGTTCCAAGGGCAGTTAATCTCTCCGGGGACCAGTATACTCTGTGTAAAGTAAAAAGATGATTCTTTTTCAGAACGGCCGGTTTAACTATATCTCAAAGGGTAGTAAACAAAACTTGCCAGAGCTTCAGTTCCGTGCATCGGGCAAAATCCAGACTGGGAAGCATCTGAAAAATCAGTACTATTGAGGTAGCCCAAAAGAATAGAATTCACATGCTTCTCCAGGATTTTAGCTGGAAACAGAGCAGTGTAATAGGCCAAAAATTACTAAGAATGACAGGATCTGCCGTAGGCTTTTTTTTCTCCAAAGTAGTACCACCTAGGCTTTTTTCCAGTCTGAGGGAACTGTCCCTGATGATAAGGAATCGTTACAGCTGAAACGCAAGACTTCCAACAATGTACCTGCCAGAACTTGACACATATGTGGTGAAATCACATACGTAGGGGAGCCGAGGTGGTGGAAGAAGTCAGTTCCTAGAAGCTTATGTTTGGGACTAACCAAAGTCTCTCATTGAGATAGACACAGCCAGAGATCCCTTGTCATCAGTGATCGATGGACCTCTGTCAACCAAACCTGAGACATGGTAGTCAGAGCCTTAGGAATAACACAGCACTGAACCATTCACTAGTGATAACAAACCATTCATAATGGTGGTGATCTTGTTCTCGAAAAAGAGTGCTAAATCATCACACATGGCTTGGGTATGCTTCACGGAGTAGGACACACTCCATAAAACTTGCCACCTTGTTTCCCCATTGACTCCATTCTCACTTTTGCTGGACTAGAAGGTTAAGGATATAGACATCTTTATAGTACTTCAATATTTTTTTTCTGTTTTGCGTCTTGTGAGAGGTGTTTACGCTTTATGGAGGAAGAGTTACATGCATTGGGCACAACACCCATCAGGTTAAATCTGCATCATCGGCATATTTCAGCATTGTCCATTCTTCGGGTTTTCAAGTGCAGAGCAGGAGTCTATGGGCGAGCATCTTGTCTGCTTGTGGTTTAGTAATTGCCTTGTTGCATTAGTTTCTTAACTACAAGGATCTTCCCCCTGTTTGTTGGCAGTTTTTGCCTAGGATTGTGCCCACTTCATCTTCAGGGTCCAAAGATATATGGGGCATATTTATACTCTGTTTGTGCCGAATGTACGTCTAAAAGTTTGACGTACATTCGGCGCAAACCGTGCACCATATTTAAGCTTTCATGCCTGAGCCCGCAAACGCCAAAATTCCGCCATGTGTGTCATTTTCTGGATGCGGGAAACCGCTTTGCGTTAATGACATGCAAGGTAGGCGTTCCCATCCAAAAAACAACTTAAACACCTGTGCGCCTTATTTATCCAATCGTGCAAAAATCCCGCACTGCCGGGAGGCGGAGTGAGAAAATGACACAGAGCCCGATTTACGTCAAAAAATAACACCTGGGTCAGGGCAGGTGTTAAAATGGGGCAAACACACCAGTACTTAATGAAAACACACAGGTGCAACAGCAGAGCTCCAAAAGGAAGACATGGAGGTGCTTTTCATCCAGCATGCACGCAGACACAGAGCACAGGACCAACAACAGCAGCTTCTACAACACCAGCAGGGACCCCAAAGGCAACACAGAAGGCAGGAGAGGATATTCCGCACCAAGACAACCCTTCTGGGACTCCGCCAACAAGACATCATCCAGAGGTACAGTCTCAACTGGCAAGCCATTCAGCAGCTGCTGCGCAACATTGAGCCACAGTTGGCACCCAGCTTGCAGACACTCCGCACCATTCCACCAAAAACCAAGCTGCTAGCTGTACTCCACATGTTGGCAAGTGGCTCCTTTCAAACCACTGGTGCCCTGGTTGCCGGGATCTCACAGCCCTCATTCTCTGCCTTCCTACCTAAGGTACTGGATGCCATCATCTCCCTCACACCCCACCACATCAGCTTCCCCAACACACAGCAGAAGCAGCAGGAGACAAAACAGGGCTTCTACCAAATCAGCGCCTTCCCACACGTGCTTGGTGCCATTGACTGCACACATGTACGCATTGTGCCACCTGCTGCAACCGAACATCTATACCGCAACAGAAAGCACACACAATCCATCAATGTGCAGGCCATTGTCGATTACCGGGGATTGATCACCAACATCGTGGCAAAGTATCCTGGGAGCGTACATGATTAATTCATCTTCTGCCACTGCACCATCAATCAACACTTCCAGGATGGACGATATGGAAATGGCCTACTTGTTGGTAAGTACAGAAACCTACTTATATGCACACAGCACAGCAACCCTGCAGGACACACAACACATACATCACTATATTGACACGTGGCCAGGAAGACAATGAGGTTGACACACTGCTAGGCATGTGTGATATCCTGACCCATTTGGATATACACCTATGGACAAATGACAGAACCAAATAACAACAGATGTCACTCCACAGACACAAGGGAACAATTTAAAACAACACAATGACAATGACATGGCCTCAACTGCCAGTACAACGTGGAAGATTAATCTTTCAATATCACATCAATAACACTCAATCAAACACCCTTCCAACCAATACGTACTGCGTAAGGGGTGTGTAATGTGTTTTGCTGCAGGTCAAACACCATGACACACATAGCATGATGAAGACTACAATGAAGGTGACATGGAATCATTGAGGCTGTACCAATATCTCACATCACTCCTGGTGTGAGATTGCCCACTACCAATAAGCAAGTGGACTGTGCAACGAACACATATTGATGTGACAATATTGAAAGTGCACATTCCTACACATACGGATTGAGACAATTTCACACACACACAACTGATGTACAGGCATATGGACCTTCTGACATTCCAAATGACAACCTCAAAACCAAGTTAGCCAGCTGAACTAGAACATGTTCAGTAGTATAGGTACATGTTAGAACCGGAGTCGACTTGGCAAGGGCAGAGAAATAGGTCTGCAGAGAATTTGTCACACATGTGAAATTTGTGCATAGTCAATTGTCAGCACGTCAGTGCTGACAACGTACGGAGATGTGTTGTACATTGCCACCTAGCCAAATCTGAGGATCTCACTGATGTTTAAATAATTCTATTGCATATGTGAAATTGGATGGGATGTCCAGGGTATATAGATGCAACCGTGTCACCACCTTGGAACTGATTCTGTGTATGGAAGTATCATGTCACCCCCAGTTAAGGCACATGGACATCTCTTTCACATGACATAATGCAAGGGAATACACAATGTTCTGCAACTCCACAAAAATACTGCTGACATCCGGTCAATCAGCCAAACACCCGTTCAGATAAGGAAACAACCCAATGCTGATGGTACATCCTAGAAGCCTAGGATTTCACACAATAACACAAACACAGATGAGTCACAGACAACACAAGAGAACAACTGCCATGCAAAGTGATAATCATGGTGCAAGCTACATCAACATGTTCTCACCCATTTTCTCTTTCAGCTGATCAGGGCTATGGGATCCAGCCATGGATCATGACCCCATTTGCAAACCCAAGCACTGCAGCAGAGCGTGCCTATAATGAGGCACATCGGAAGACACGCACCATAGTCGAGAGGACCTTTGGCAACCTTAAGTCAAGATTCAGGTGCCTCGACATCACCGGAGGCAGCCTCCTATACTCACCTAAAATGGTGTGCAAAATCATTTTGACCTGTGCCCTCCTGCACAACATATGTGTAAGAAGGAGCTTTCCCCTATGTGAACCCGACCCACAAATGCCTGAAGAGGAGGAAGAGGAGGATGCTGTCCATCAACATGAGGGGGACCATCCAAACACAGCTGCAGGATTGCATCAGAGACAACATATTTTCCAAAATTTCTTTTAACTCTACTCATCCATCACCACTGTCTTACCATATGTCAATAAACACCTATACTATTCACTATATCATGGTCTGGGTAATAATTTTTGCAAAACATTATCCTTAACAATCAGAATCAGAGTGTAGCCTCATGGAGTATTGCAGAAATACAGATTAAGATACAGAAAAATCCACATCATATTTGATGGGTATGATTGTACAGCCGACTTCACACACACTGTAAATGACATATATCCTGTCCATTTCACATTTGAAGGGCAATATCAGAGGACCACAGCTACTTCACACATACATGTTGGCAACATGGTTCATTTCAGCATATGGCACACAACTAAGACATCTTCAGTCAATAAGGTAACAAAATCCAGCATACATGAGGCAGTGGAAGTGATATTGCATTGGTGACAAGAAGGTATGACCAGACCCTTGGCATCAGTAACTGTTACATCAGCTATCTTTGCAAGGAGTATGTGTGACAAGAATTCCATATAAGCAGCAAATGGATAGCACGAGTGCCCCAGGTATGACTATCATTACTCAAAAGACATCCCCTGCACATGCCAGCCCAGGTCTTAAGTCCTGACACTGCCATGTTCCCTGTCTCACCTCACCCTTCTTCAGAGGGCCCTGGAAAGGGAATATGTGTAACCAGATAATCCCTCATCTACACACACCCAGACTCACATTCTGAATCCAGAGTGCTTCCCTCTTTAGTATGGTATGCCATAGTCATTGTTCTTCTGTCTGCATTGACTTCTGGTTGAATAATGCACTGCCTTGTAGTCTGTAGGACCTGCAATCACCTGTACGTTGCTCCCCATGTGAAAGGTACTGTTGGCCCTTTGAACTTGATTCTCACCTACAGAACTTGTGAGAGACTGAAGCTGCACACACCTGTGAGCACCTCCATGCAGACCAGCCATTTGAACATGCATTGCCCTTGCAGCTGCCTGGAACAGCATAGAAGCTGCCATTTTATGTATAACACTGTTATGCATTGCCGTATAAATCACTTGTGTAACACAGGCCTTGGATTATTGTGTTACGTTCCAACACACAGGACAAACACAGTATTCATTTTCCACAGTGTTGTTCCAGCTTTGACCAGTCTTAGTCTGCTCACTGTGTATTTGCCTTGTTAATGTTTTTGATCCTGATTGACCCTGCATCCTGTTAGCCTGCATGGTTCCTGTCTTTGCGTTACCATAAAGGTTCCCTGTGGCTACATTTGTCTCATAGTTGCTTTCCAAGCCCTCACTATCCTCCTGGGGTATTGTGTCAGGTGGGTCTACAATGAATACTCAAATACATTGTATAGCATAATCAGTTTACTTATCATACCATGGGGTGGAACTTGTCTCCAAATAGCCTAATCATGGCCCATCCCTTGTCTGGGTTTCATGTATGCATGAGTGACAAATAGTGACAGTGTACCATGGCTGTATGCATAGATTGGGTATGGTGCCTCCAGCACAACAAACAACGTCAGATAATGTGCATGAAATGTCAACACATGTTAGGACCCTGACAGTCCACACGCTGATTCACATTGCCCCAAAAATATTGATGGGGCTTGCGTGGTGAATAGCTGTGAGATTAATCAGCACAGAGGCACTGATGTTCCCGGATGCAGTGGGAATATTAGAGGCCAACCTGTGTACAAATGTTGTGAGTAAACCTGCTGGTTTAAAATTCCTGATCCATTAACTTTGTCAGCACACCAAGGTTGTCCTGTTGTCAGTCTCATAACACGTCTGCAGTGCCATAGCTGGACTATCCCCATGTGTGTTCTCAATTCCTCTTCTGCTTTCCTTCAGTTCAGCTGTGAAGGATACTTTGTAAATGCAGGAAATGGCTCCACAGACTCATGACTAGACCTGCACGTAACTGTGACAACATGGACCCCAATAATGACTCAGGCTACACATGGCCCCACACACTTGAACCGGACACCTTTGTGCAATTTACCACTGGAAATATGTGAACACGTGCTGCTTGGTCTGCTGGTCCTCCACTGCCATGACATGTGTGGATTGTATTTGGGACTAGGTGTCACAAACACCACACCCACATAGCATTATCCAATGCCTGACTCATGGGTAGTATACAAACAAGTGCCTAAGAAGTAGTATCCAACATTCCAGGACATGTGATGGCTTAGTCTTGGAACATTGCCATGATCAACCGTCTTCTATCTATCCTGTACATGGTTTGTCATTGGTGGTGCTTAGGTTCCAAAAAACCTAGGAAGTTCACAATAGCATTTGTTGTTATGTGTATGACAAACACATTTCCTTTCTCATTTCCACACTGAATAGCATCTGATGGTTGGACACATTGACTCCACATGCATACAAGCAGATTTGAGAAAACGCGTCCTGTGATGTTCACACAGTGGGACAATTACAATAGTAGGAGACAATTCACACACATTGACACATAGGAATTGAGTTACTGTATTGAGTTGCGTAGCCTTGCTATCCTCTCTTGACACAAAACATGCCCAAACTGGGTAATACCTAATTGTATTCCACACGTTTGGCCATCTATTGCATCAGTGAAGAGTGCAAATCCAGTACAACAACTAGAGGATCATGGTCTGCAGTAGTATGATCTGTCACATGTGCCCATACACCAGAATGCACAATGTTGGTGCAATCAGCCTATCTCTGTATTGTCACACCTGTCATGTACTATTACAAATGAGAAATGACCCAAACCCAGTCAAGGACAGAAATGTTGACGCATATGCGTCAAAAAAGACGCACATGCGTCAAAAAATTATGCATATGCGTCAAAAAATTACGCTCATTGCCATGATACATCCATTGGCCCTGAGCGGTAATTCCCACACTGAACCCCATGAAATTGGTTAAGTATGAAACATATTTGAAAATATGGATGCGGGGTTATTTCTAAGCATGTGCATAAAAAAAAAATGACGCACAGACTGTAAGCGTTATAATATTTTGACGCATAAGAATAAAAACGCCCCGCATTTGAGGCAGGAAGTGATGTAATAGGATATCCTGTTTACAGAATTGGTACAGTGGGTGTACTTTCAATTTCACTTTGCAGTCTGCGATATTTCCTGACTGTGTGGCTGTGTTTTGACTTATCTCTCTGTGCATTTTGTGATTTTGTCTCCTGTGTGGTCTTTAAATTGTCTTTTTGTGTTTCCTAAGTGTCTGTGGTATCCTGTGTAAGTATATTTTTTGTCATTTCTGGTGTATAAATTTGTCTTTGTACTGTTGGGAGTCTGTTGTGGGTAGTGTTAGTTTGAGGATAGTTGGGCTGTTTTCTGCTAAATTTCTTTCATTTTCCTCTCCTACTTTCCCTTCATTCTCCTCTTTACCCCTTTATTCCCTTTTTTTGTGCAAGCATGTTGGGTAGGCCTCGTCTTGGCAGGATGGGAGAGGAGGAGCTGGGTGGATTTATTTGGCTGGTGTGCTACTTCCTACCCTTAATGATCGAAGCAGGTGGGCATGTGATACAGGGGTATCACACAGAGGCAAGGAGGCTCTGGTGGGCAAAGGTCCTGTACCATCTCAAGCAAATCTACAACACACTGTGCAACGACCACCAGCTGAAACACCGTTGGACTGACCTGGTTGTCCGGGAGCAAGACCTGCTGGACCACCTGGGGATTGTGATTGGTGGCCCTTTTGGTGAGTACAAATCAGAGTAATGTACACATTTAAATGCTCTGTAGTGACAGTAGCATATTTGTTCTTATGCTGCAGGCAATGGTTTTGGACATGTGGAATGCAAGTTAAACATACAGTTGCCTGTGAGTTATACAATAATTCCTACACATTACAGTCATCTGTTGAGGCTACAGCTGCACTAACTTACAAAACACAACAGGAGCCTGTAAATTAGTGCTGCCTTCACGTCAATAGATGATGCAGATGTGGCTCTAACATATGTTTTATGCATGGTCTTTGAGTGTACCAGGAAAGACATGTTTTAAATCCAGATATTTTCAAGAAATAATGTGTCCCTCAATTTTTTCGGATACATATCTGAACTGGATTCTGAAACATACGTAACAAGTTATAGCTGACCTCAGATAACATCTTAGACTGATATTTGGACTTTGTTGTGCCACAATTAAATTAGGGATGGATGCCAAAAGTTATGCACACGGGTTCACATCTCAATGTTTGGTGCAACTTACCATAGCTGTGGCACATAAAATGAAGCAAATTATGCAAATTGAGGGGTAACAACTGTCCTTGGCCCTCTGTACATTGTACCTGTGTGTTTTACATTGGTCTTAGTCACAATAGCTGGGAGACTGGTATTGCAGTATTGCAGTCCCCCAGGAAAGTGGCTTTCCATGTCTTTCATGGATACACATGATGAGAGGAATACACTCCATGAATGAGTCTGCTAACAAATGATGGAGCATGTTTGCCACCACATGATAGTTAGGGCCACTGCATGTGTGCAGATATGTGTGTATCACTCACTGGAGTACCCGGGTCTGTACATGTTTGCAGTGGTATGTCGGATGCAGTATCATCATGTCTGAGAGGCTTGACTTTCTGATTTAATATTGCACATAGTATTTGTATTTGGAAGTGTTGTACAGTGCACAGACATTGAGCACATTTCTCCCTTCCATGCTTTACAGGTAGACCTGCCCCCTACACTATCGGAGAGATGGCTCGATTTGCGGACCCAGACATCTCCAGTAAGTGTTGATATGTCTGTTCTGTGTTTTGTTTGCTGCTGTTGTATGATTGACTCCTGTGTGTTGGACACATAGCAAGGTGTAATGTGCTGGTCAATGATCGGATATGTTCCTTGAGTGAAGTATCGTTTTTTTCCCATCTTTGAGTTGGCCAATCATTAGCATATAGTCATAATTTGGGATTGTAGGTCAGTCCTGTAGGCACGGCCACGTGAATAGGAATGACTTTTGTGGATAAAACTTAAATTCAGAAAATGTAGCAGAGGACCATATTTGTGATTTAGTCAGCAATTCAGACCCTGATTCTCACAGAATAGGGATGCCAAAGTCTTACCCACAGACTTCAGCTTCCCTATTCACTAATGAACATGTTTGACTGTATGTTTGACTTCCTAGCAGCATGTAGCTCCACATGTGGTGCTACGAGTATGAGGCACTTGAGTACAATGGCCTGGGTGTGCATGCAGCTCATGGCCAGATGTGTGCTTGCATCTGTCTGCTTGTTGTAAGTCATGTGTTACTGGTAGGAAATGATGTTGACAATTGTCTGCATTTCCAAACATAAGTGTGGATGGGATTGTCCAAGGTGTGGGTGTATCCTAGTTGGACATCTTCCTTACTTGTGGTGGGCTGCCCAAACCCATGTACAGCTGTCCAAAGCTTCCTGGGTGTCCTTGATGTTTGAAAGTATTTGTTGCTTGCCTTCCCCCCCTCGGGCACAGGCATAGGGTTGTGAAAAGTATACCTAGGACTGATGATCCAAGTTTAGTACACAGACACGTAAATCTGTAAGTCACTTGTCCAAACCTAGGATACCCACTCATGATTAGCAACTGCATTCTATCCTGGCAATTCCATTTACAACTCGCAGATCTTGTGGCCCTTGATTGTCATCAAGAAGATAGTCATTAGTTGGCCTGATACTGCTGGGGGACTTGCAGCATTTTGTTTACGTGACAAATGGCTGAACAATGATGCATAGGTCATTCAAGTTGTTACTCATCTTTTAGAGTATTGCTGTGCTGTTTGATAGGACATGTGTAGGCTGCATTGGCATGTACTTCCTCAGGGACAATCAGTGATCTGTATGATGATATGGGCTGTTTCCGGTACATTAGATGTATTGTCTGATTAACTTCTGGAGCCATATCACACAATGAAGTACCTAATGTTTGATTTTCTATTTGTTTTAACAGCTGCCAATATGAATCCCATCCAGATTCAGGAGTTTCAGCACAGGGCGATGCGTTGCCGCCACATTCTGGATGTGGACTCAGGGTTCCGCAACATGGCAAGGTGTTATCGCCATGAAAGAGCCTCTGGAGTGTGGAGGGCATTTTCCCAGGGGGGCCCTTCCGTGTCCACCACAGCCACCACCACCAGCACCACCACTACCACCAAGGTGGCACCAACCTTAGCAGGCACCTTTGCAGGGCCGTCAACCTCCACTGCTGCAGGACCTGTCACAGCACCACCTGCACCTCCTCCTACAGACATGGTACCAACAAGGGGACATACTTCTTCAACTGGCACCCAGACCACTCCTGCTGCAGTCGTTGACCCAGCAGATTTTCAGCAGATGCAACGGAACTTGGACCATATGTTGAGGAAAATTACCAGGCTGCAGCAGGAGGTGGCACAAGTAAATAGGAGAGTGCGTGCCATAAAAAAGACCCTTCGGAGGGCGAACTTGTAGACAATATACCCTCAGCTGTAATTCCTTCCCCTCCCTCCTCTTTCCTGGTTCTTTTAATTAGTGGGTTTAGGGGGCTTAGTGTTAGGTTAGTATATGCTGTTAGTTTAGTTAGTAGTAGTGGGTGGGGGGTTGGGGGTATGATACATTTTATGTCAGTTTTTTATTATGTGTGTGGGTGGGTGGGGGATGATGTTGGGGTTTTGGGGTTTAAAAAAAAATATATATATAAAATAAAAAATATAAAAATACAAAAAAATATATATTTGTTTAGTATAAGATAGTATGTGTTTAGGTTAGTATATGTTGGCCTCCATGTGTCCCGTCTTATAAGGGGGGTGGGAGGTTAATGTTTAGATCGTTTTGTTAAATGTGATAAGCAAGTTTAGCTTAGGTTAGTTAGGGCCAGTTGTGGGTAATGTGTAGTTAGGATAGATTAGGTTAGGTAAGGTGTTTCCGCTGCTTTTAGCTCCTGTTTTTACTGTTTAATAAATATTTAGGTAACTCTTTACAGTATGTGTCACATGCTTGGGGATCAGGGCCTTGGCATGAGTGAAAAGTGTCTCCTTTGTACTAGCTTTTGTGCCCCATGCTGCAACCAAATCCCAACTGAGCTGTTACATTGGCAGCTACAACAAAGCTACTTAGATAAGATTCTGCCATCCATTGCACCCACCACTCACGGTTACTATGGATCCCAAAGTGTTGTTAATTTTTGATGTATGTTTTCAATGTCACATACTTTGCTACTAGAATTGGTATTGAGGACACTGTGTTAAGTCTGCCTGCAGCCTGATGTCCAAGCGAATCCTTATAAGGTGAGTGGTAGTATGCTCTCATGTAGTATGGTATACATAACTCACACCTATCATTTGTTACAATATTCAGCCCGGTTACATATTTGTATGTAAACTCATACACATCGATTCATGCAGTACGGTGTGTGTTAGGAAAAATTTGGGTCAAATGTCACATACGTAAGTTTTGGCTTGAAGAAAAATTTGAAGGCAATAATTTTTGGCTTAGACATCCCTTGAGGAAGCGTTATTCTGTCCAACACAGCATTATGGTGTATAGTTTCTATTTTCCTCAGAAATAACCCTAAGGAAGGGCAGATGATGGTACAATCCAGACCACTGTGCATAGTTATCAGCCAACATTCTTTCAGGTCAGGTGTATTGACAATCTATAATCATTGACCTGAGGTAAACATCACTGATCTACCTCACGGTTGATGTGTCACATTACACAGAGACAAAGTTGTTGTGTAAGTGCTATTTATTAGAAAGTGCAGTAGTGCAATATGTCCATGATTGTGAGTCCATTAGTGTGACACCCTCCATTGTGATCCTACACAAGTGCAAAAGGACATGTCATTGGACATGCTGGGGTGAAGTGTCAGACAGTGCAGAGGGACAGGATTTGCAAATGAGTTAGTGAGAGACAATCACAGGGCAGGGTGACAAGATAAACAGTGGGCTGAAGAACAGTGCTTGAGTACAGTTGTTGCAAGACTGGCATGTTACAAAGCACAAGACCTTGGCAATAGGTGGCCATGTGGCAGGGACTAGTGCTACTGGGTACTCTTATGGGTGAAGGTGATCTGTTCCACGTCTTCGTCTTCTGATGTGTGTGTTGTCTCCTCTGCCCCTGATGGTGGTGGTTGTGAAGGGGCAACACACACCTCAGTGTTTGAAGACGTGGAGTCAGACATCCCGGTAGCTGCCAACTGTGGGGCTATTAAGGGCAGTACTGCAGCAAGGAGAAGCTGCTGGTTCTTAAGAAGAGCAGCCACATTACCGTGGGAGGCAGCCAGGTCGCCCTGAGGGGTTCACTATTGCATTCGTGCATGCATTAACAGGATTGTTGTTGTAGGTGTTGTGTCAACTCTCTTACAGCTGTGCTGATTTCCTTCAACCTTTTTTCAAGTTCCTGCAAGATTGTTGTTCGCACTTGCATGGCTGCTGCCAGTTCTGCAGTTGAAATCATGCACGAACGCACCCCCTCTAGGCTGGCTGCCATATTTTCCATCCCCACCTGCGCCTCCTTGGCCAGCTCTGCTGTACTCCAACTACAGTTCTCTCAAAGCTGGTGCCAGTGTCGTCAGAGTCCTCAGCTGTGTTGGAGCTGGCAGGTCCTACAATTGGGGTGGTGGGTGGCTCCTCTGTGATGTCTGCTACTTCTGTGCTCCTCTTTGGGACTGAAGGTGGAGTCTGGAGCGTCACAAGGACATCTTGGAGGGTCTGCTGGCTGATGTTTGTCAGCTCGTCATCTATGTCATCACGGTAGTCCTGGACAGGCATATCCACAGGAGAGCCATCGTCCTCTGCAATAAGATATGGTACAATTAGTGTGTCTGTGTTGTGGGATTTGTAATGTGACGTGCCTGCCTTCCTATTAGTTTCACATTGTGATCTTGGTTCCTCTTCATTGTTCCTGTCTTTCATATTAGCATTCTACCAGGCCTATGCCCCACCTGCATGTCACCTGTATTGTGGTCAGTTTGTGGACTTGTCAGCATCACATCCTCTAGGTGTTGGTTCTGGCCAAATTGTGAATTGCCACCTTCTCGTCGTACTCAACCCTCTGTCTGCTTCCATTCTCATGGTGAGGCCTTTCACTGGCTGTGGGTGTTCTGATGGCACTTGCACCATACTTAACATTCTGGAACTTCCCCAGTCTCTGATATTTCACATCCACCTATATGTTGCTGAGACCTAGCATATACTATGTACTGAATTGGCATGGCACGATACGGATGTCAGCATTGGTAGTGCGTACTGCTGATGTTGGGAAATGTGTGCTACATTGGATTGCACTGATGGTCCTAGCAGTGTTTCCTCCTCTGAATGTGCAGGTGTATTTCTGTAGCTAGTTACATATGTCCTCCCCCTCAATGCTGTTGTCTGAGCAGTATGACATTTGGGATGTTGCATGGTGTCATTGGAGCTATTGTGACCCAGGCATAGGGTGGACCCTGGCATATTCAGCATGGGTATGACATTAGTGATGTGTACCTCATAATGTTTATGACAATGGCTGATGTTTGTAGCAACTATGGGCAATCACATTTGACAGGATTGCAACATTTGTATTGATTTTAGGGGATTGATAAAGTTGTCATCCTGAACCCTCTAATTTGGGTGTGTTTGGGGACGTTACTGCCATTAGCTACTTGACCTGCACACACAGCAGAGGTGGTAATGGCAACTGTTGTCAATGTTAAATTCCACTTGCCGATATGGCATGAGGTTGTTAATTGGGCCCTAGTTCATGTAGGGAGAATACTGGCTGACGTGTGACAGCATGCCAATTTTACGTTGTACCCTACCCTCCTGGCCTGGCTTTACCTTTCCAACATCCTTGGCATGGCAGCATACCCCCATGCAAAGGTTGTTGGTGTAGGGTAGTACTGTGCCCCAGGTTTCCTCTGAACGGGCCATGCCCCCGTACCATGCCCCTTTAACCATGCCACTCCCTGATTATCATGACTTACGAGCATTCTGTAGTAGGTATGCCCCCCCTGCTTGCAGTTAACATTTGTGCATTTTAATTCCCCATGCGACTAACCCTGCATCTTTGCTGTCTCCTGGTAGTCTGCGGTGTCCTGTCCTTGAATCCCTGTGACGATCTCCTCAGGGATGACGGCTGCCACCATCTCCTCCATGTGGTCCAGGGCCTCCTGCGGTGCTGGACTCCCATTTCCAGTCTGTAGTTCTGCCTTCCTGTTCCTGGCCATCTGTTCCTTGGTCCTGCGCTTGCAGTCATGCCAGCGTTTCTTGCACTCGATGACTGTTCTCCGTACTTCGGCCACACTGTTGATCTTGTCAACAATTTGTTGCCAAATTGCCTCTCTCCTACTAATTGGCAACTTTGAGGTGACAAACAGTTGGTGCTGGTGTTCCGTCACCTCTTTCACCAGAATTTCCTGCTCCTCTGCACTGAAGCGACACTTTCTTTTCTTCTTCTCCCTGTCCTGGGTCTTGTGTGGGTCCTCCTGGCTGGTTCCTGGCCTGTTGTCATCTTCCTGGGGTCTGTGCAAGCATCTGGGATCCATTTTGGCTCTCCTTAGCACATTTTGCTGAGTTTGCGCTGCTTTTTGATGCAATTGCGTCAAAAAACAGCACGTTTCCGGTTTGCGACGTCATAAACCGGCTCACAGTCATTTTCGCTGCGTTAACGTCGTTTTTCTTTATGACATGACGCATTGGTTTGAGTTAAAAAAAAATACTCACACCTGTGGTTTGCGCCGCCGTGCGTCAAAGTGTTGGCGCAGTTTTGCGTCAAAAAGTATAAATATGGGCCTATGAACGGCAGGCAACAGGCCAGTGATGCAGCCAGAGTCCACTGACCCCTGACCTTCTGTATCAGACACTTTCTTCCCAGCTGGCATGTATGGCATTTGACAGCAGTTTGATCCCCACAAGCTGTTTGTGTCTATGCGGAGGAGGAAGTCAAGAGTTTCTTCCTGCATAGGGAAATATTTAGGAATTGCGGTCTGGTGTCCGATGAGCCTTCGTGCACAAAAAGAAAGAAGTGAGATTGTCTTCATGCAAGGGGAGTCACATAGAACAAGACAATCTGCAACTACAAGCAATGAGGACGAAAGGGCTGGCATCTGCCAACAATATTGCAAAACACAAACCCAATACAGTCTACATGTACGAGCAATGAGGACCTGGGATCTACTGCCTATCCTGTTCATAGCAAGGCAGACACACAAACCCAGAACAAGGTGCATGCACAAGCAACGAAGAAGCAAGGACTGCTACACAGCAGCATCATAGCAAAGCAGACATATGAACCGAAGACAATATCCATGCACAAGCAATGAGGACGCAAGGATTGCTATATGTCAACATCATAGCAGGGCAGACACACAGGGCAAGCTGCATGCTCAAGCAACGAGGAAGCAATGACTGCTACATGGTATCATCGTAACAAGGCACAGACACAAACACAAGAAAAGCTGAATGCACAAGCGACGAGGAAGCAGGGTCTGCTACATGGCAGCATCATAGCAAGGGAGAGGCATGAACCCTAGACAAACTGCATGCACAAGCATCAAGAAAGAAGGGTCTGCTACATGGCAGCATCGTAGCAAGGGAGAGACATGAACCCAAGACAAACTGCATGCGCAAGCAATGAGGAAGCAGGGTCTGCAGCATCGAGCAAGGCAGATACATAAACCCAAGACAAGCTGCGTGCACAAGCATCAAGAAAGAAGGATCTGCTACATGGCAGCATCATAGCAGGGCAGACATGCAAGGCAAGCTGCATGCACAAGCAATGAGGGAGCGGGGTCTGCTACATTGCAGCATCATAGCAAGGCAGACGTGAACCCAAGACAAGCTGCATTCACAAGCAACAAAGAAGAAAGGACTGTTACATGGCAGCATCAAAGCAAGGCAGACACAGGAACCCAATACAAGCTGCATGCACAAACAAAGAGGAAGCAAAGTCCTCTACATGGCAGCATCGTAGCAAGGCAGACACACAAACCCAAGACAAGCTGCATGCACAAGCAACAAGGAAGCAGGGTCTGCTACATGGCAGCATCATAGAGACAGAACCCAAGACAAGCTGCAGGCAAAAACAAGGAGGAAGCAGACTCTGCCACATGGCAGCATCATAGCAAAGCAGACGCACGAACCCAAGACAAGCTGCATGCCCAGAAAATAAGGAAGCAGGCTCTGCTCCTTGGCACCATCGTAGCAAGGCAGCGACACGAACCCAAGACAATTTGCATGCACAAGCAATAAGGAAGCAAAGTCTGCTACATGGCAGCATCACAGCAAGGCAGACACATGAACCCAAGACAAGCTGCATGCACAAGCAATGAGGAAGCAAGAAGTGCTGCATGGCAGCTTCGTAGCAAAACAGACACACGAACCCAAGAAAAGCTGCATGTACAGTTAACAAGGGAACAGTGTCTTCTTCATGGCAGCATCATAGCAAGGCAGACACACAGACTCAAGACAAGCTGCATGCACAAGCAATGAAGAAGCATGGTCTGCTACATGGCAGCATTGTAGCACGGCTGAGACAGAACCCAAGACAAGCTGCGTGTACAAGCAAAAAAGAAGCAGGGTAACCTACATGGCAGCAGCACAGCAAAGCAGACACACAAACCCAAGACAAGCTGAATGCACAAGCAACGACGAAGCAAGGACTGCTACATGGCAGCATCGCAGCAAGGCAGACACACGAGCCCAAGACAAGCTGCATGCACAAGCAAAAAGGAAGCAGGTTCTGTTCATGGCAGCATTGTAGCAAAACAGAAACATGAATCCAAGACAAGCTGCGTGCGCAAGCAACAAGGAAGCAAGGACTGCTACATGGCATCATCGCAGCAAGGCAGAGACAGAACCCAAGACAAGCTGCATTCACAAGAAACGAGGAGGCAGTGTATGTACATGGCAGCATTGCAGCAAATCAGACAAACGAACCCAAGACAAGCTGAACGCACAATCAACAAGGAAGCAAGGGCTGCTGCATGGCATCATGACAGAAAGGCAGATACCCAAACCCAAGACAAGCAACACGCACAAGCAATGAGGAAACAGGTTCTGTCACATGGCAGCATTGTAGCAAGGTAGACACATGAACCCAAGACAAGCTGCATGCACAAGCAATGAGGAAGCAGGGTCTGCTCATGGCAGCATTGCAGCAAAGCAGAGACATTAATCCTAGACATGCTGCACGCACACGCAACAAGGAAGGAGGGTCTGCTGCATGGCAGCATCATAGCAAAACAGACACATAAGACAAGCTGCATGCACAAGCAATGAGGAAGCAAGGTCTGCTACATGGAAACATCATAGGAAGGCAGACACACAAACCCATGACAAGCTGCATGCACCAGCAACGAGGAAGCAGGGTCTGCTACATGGCAGCACTGTAGCAAAGCAGAAACACAAAACCAAGACTAGCTGCATGCACCAGCAACGAGGAAGCAAGGACTGGTACATGGCAGCATCGTAGCAAAGCAGACACCCAAACCCAAGAAAATCTGCACACACAAGCTATGAGGAAACACGGTCTGCTACATGGCATCATCGTATTAAGGCAGACACATGAACCCAAGACAAACTGCATGCACAAGCAACGAAGAAGCAGGGTCACCTACATGGCAGTATCGCTGCAAGGCAGAGACACGAACCCAAGACAAGCTGCATGCACAAGCAATGAGGAAGCAGGGTCACCTACATGGCAACATCATAGGAAGACAGACACACAAGACAAGCTGCAAGCACAAACGAGGAAGCAAGGTCTGCCACATGGCAACATCATAGCAAACCAGACACTCGAACCCATGACAAGCTGCATGCACAAGCAACGAGGAAGCAGGGTCTGCTACATGGCAGCATCGTTGACAAGACAGACACACAACCTGCACGCACAAGCAACGAGGAAGCAGGCCTGCTACATGGCAACATCACAGGAAGGCAGACACACAAGACAAGCTACATGCACAAGCAGCAAGGAAGTGAGATTTGCTCCGTGTATGGCCAAGGTGAAATCTGCAGCTACGGTAAACCATTAAACCAAGATGGGAACAGCCTGAATGATTTCAGTAGGCTGCATGGAAAAGTAAAGAGATACACGGAGCTGCACGTACAGGTAGGAAAGCAGGGGAGAGCTGCCTGTACAGGGAGTAAGACAGACAAGAACTGCATGTACATGTAGAGAGATCATGAGATGCGATATGAATGAAAGGTAGGGCGATCTGCCTGTAAGGCATACAGGCATCTCCGATCTACGTATACAGGTAAGGGGTCGTGTTCAGGCAGGGAGATCAGGGCGATATACGTGCATATGTGGGATGTGGCAGGCTCGTATGTGTAGGAGAGGGGAACTGCACATGCAGTTATGTGCTGGAAGCGAGTGGATGTCGAATGCACTGAGGAAGGCGAGGCATCCGTGTACAGGAAGGGGTGCGATCTGGCCACATAACGTGGATGCTCGGATGGAAGCGCAGACACAGTAACAAGAAATATAAATGCACGGCGGTGTTCAGCAGAGGACACGGCACTCTCTGTCCCATTCATGGGCCTGGAATTCATTTACAGCCCAGCCATGAGGACCGATGGAATATGACAGCTTCAGAGGAAATGCAATTTCCATTAGGGTTCGTAATACGATTACATCCAAGCAGTTCACGTGTTCTAAACTGGGGAGGGAGACGGCAGCTATTGGGGGTTCCTGCCTGGGGCTCCTGGGTGAACTGAACCAGGCAGTCTGCATAATGAACTCCCCTTTCAATCAGACCTGGGCCCTGGCTCCTTCCGCCCCGCCCGCGGTCTCCTTCTGCTCACAAGCCTGCCAGTCGATGTTTCTGTCCCTGCAGCGCCCCCTTCTGGCTCTTAGATGAAACTCGAGCCTCTAAGAAAACCCCCGGGCTGTTGTTTGTGTAAGGTTATAGACGAGAGAGGTCTGCCAGGAGTCCAAAGGCGAGCTTAGCCTTCAACGCAAGGCACCACAGAAAAATACTATGGGGCATGTTTATACTCTTTTTGCTCCGAATGTGCGTCATTTTTTGGATGCGGGGAAACTGCCTTGCGTTAATGACATGCAAGGTAGGCGTTCCCGCCCAAAAAATGACTTTAAGGGCTGTGCGCCTTATTTATACTCCTGCGTCATTTTGACGCACAGGAGGCGGCGGGCCTTAAAAAACGGCGCAAAGCCTGATGTGCGCCGTTTTTTAACGCCTGGGTCAGGGCAGGCATTAAGGGACCTGTGGGCTCACTTCCATGGTCTCTGACGGAAAGAGTCCAGAGGTGCCCTTCCCTGCCCCCAGGGACACCCCCTGCCACCCTTGCCCATCCCTGGAGGACACCCATGGATGGAGGGACCCATCCCAGGTAAGTACAGGTAAGTTGAGGTAAGTATTTTTATTTTATTTTTGTAAAGTGGCATAGGGGGGCCTAATTTGGGCCCTCCTACATGCCACTGTGCCCAATGACCATGCCCAGGGGACAGAAGTCCCCTGGGCATGGCCATTGGGCAAGGGGGCATGACTCCTGTCTTTGATAAGACAGGTGTCATTTTAATGGGGGTTGTGCGTCAAAAAAATGGCGCAAGTCCGGTTTGAGGCATGATTTTTGCCTCAAACCTGACTTGCACCATTTTGAGACGCACAACCCCCATTTTCCCCTACGCCGGCGCTGCCTGTTTTGAGTCTTTTTTTTTTTACTCTGACCAGTCCACCGGCTAGCGTCATTCCTTAAATAAGGCGCCCACATGTCGCGTAGGAATGGCGTTAGCCGGCGGTAAACTTTTTGACGCAAACCAGCGCCGGCGCTGGTTTGTGTCAAAAAGTATAAATATGGGCCTATATATTTTTCAGCCATTATAACTTCTAAATTCTTGGTCCATCTACTGACAAACCCAGTACTTTGTGTGGGGGTGTTTTTATCAGGAGGGGTTAAAAGACAAAATTACAGGCTGGGGAGGTTTGTGGGCGACCAGCTGGAAACCAGACAGGCCGCGTGGTGAAGGTACAGCACCAAGGGAGCTGCGCGCTGAGAGACTGGTCCGCAGGGGGAATACACTCTGCTCTTGGACAATGATGGGTCACAAAGGATCCCGAGGGGCACACCAGCCCAAACTGGACAAATATGCTGTCCCTAAAGAGCCGGCTGAAGCAGGTGGAAATCAAGACGTCCAGACCTAAAACGTATCAGAGCTGCCTGGTGAAGAAACACTCACGTTGAGAGATGTAGTGGCGGCCATTCAGGGGATACGCACATCCCTTGAGGCCAAGACAGATTCTGTCACTCCTGAACTCACATTCATAAGGGCGGACCTGTGCAATGTGGGTTCTTGAGTGAAGGAGGTGGAGGACACTACAACAGCCCTAAAAGCAGATACGGCTGCCATAGAAATGCAGGTTACTGAGCTGCGGGCAGTGACAGCTGCCCTGAAGACCTGACTTGAAGACTCTGAAGGTCGCTCGAGATGCAATAATGTCTGCATACTAGGGGTACCCGAGGGAGCGGAAGGGCCAGCAGCAGATCTGTTCGTAGAGGACTTACGGCCTCATTACAAGTTTGGCGGAGGGGATTACTTCGCCACAAAAGTGCCTGATATCCCGTCCGCCATATTACAAGTTCCCTAGGATACAATGGCACTTGTAATATAGCGGGCTGGATATCCGTCACATTTGTGAAGGACTAATCCCCGTCAAACTCGTAATGAGGCCCCTAATCTTAAAACACCTCCAGCCTGTGGTCTCTCCACATACTTCTCAGTGGAATAGGTTCACAGGGTCCTGGGCACACAGCTGAAGCCAGAAGTGCCCCTGTGCCCCATCATAGCATGATTATTTAACTACCGTAACCAGGACACAATACTTCAGACAGCTCCTAGTGCCCCACCGCTCACCTATGAAAATGCCACTGTCACATTCATCCCTAACTTCACCTTAAAAGTACAGAGAATGCGCTGTTGTTTCTTAGAGGACAAGAAGGCTCCCATGAAAGGGAACTCAAATACTCTATGATATTCCCGGCTCGCCTTCGAGTTGATGAGGAAGGCAAGACTTTTTCCACCCGAGGAGGCGTGGGATTGGATTGATGGCTGGCGGCCGGCTCCTGGTGCCAGACCTCGGAACTGCCTGGGAGACAGAGATGGGCCACCAACACTACGGAATCACAGAGCATGATGGACAGTCCGAGAGACCAAAATGACTCCCATCACCATCCAGTCTCGTGACCAACATCATTCTGGATTGCCTAAAAGTGGCTAACAGCTAGACAGTGAAAGATGAAAAACATGAGCACCAGCCTGTTTTGTGACTGGAGGTATCCTCAGGGATCATACTTGCTGGGACCCATCAGCCCGGAACTGCTGCCCATTTGTAGCAGCTGCTTAATATAATTGCAATGAATAATTGTTGGTAACCATAATATGTTCTAATTCAGGTGACAAACGGGAGGGTCCTTGGCCTTATCCCTTGGCACCTATTGTTTAAGATGTTCTTCTGGGATGACAGGTGCTCTGCAGTGTTGGGATGGTGGGCAGTTTTAGGCCTGCTGTGCAGGGAGGGAGGTTTCGTTGGGAAGTTTAACTTTGACAAATGTGCACCACTGAATGCATGGTTTGGTTACACCTCTGTCTCACCCTTTAGGCATTCACACCTACACGAAATACTGAAGAAGTATCCCTGACCCATTTGTCTGACTGCACTGGGTGGGGGAAGTGGCAGTTCTAAGGAGCTGCCCAACCTGCTCTTATGGCAACTGATATAAAGAATGCTTGTATTCGCCCTACACCCTGGAATGTAAATGGCCTGGGCGACAAGATCAAGAGTGGGGTGGAATTGCAGTACATTAAGAGACACTCCCCAGACATGATCCTCCTTCAGGAGATGAATCTGGTGGGCACCTCTTGTAGGGCCATGGATAGATGGGGCTACCGGATGTTAGCCCATGCAGAGTACACTGGCTCCCGGGGCGTTTGTATACTTGTTAAAAAATCACTACCACTCATGGTCACTACACCTTGAAAAATACCCCACCTAGACTGCATGATACAGCACTGCCTGACTTAAGTTGACTATTACTTAGTCTTCAGGAGGGAAAGTTATTTTTGGGAGGAGACTTTAACTTGACTCTGAGTGAAGTTGAGGACCGGTGGGCCTCATGTCAGGTGACGTTGACACGTCAATATTTGCTGGACTTCCTCAATGTGCTGGGTCTCATAGCTATATGGCATGCTTATAACCCCTCGGCCCAACATTTCACCTTTCACTCGGGGCACATGGTAGTCTTTCTAGAATCAACTTTATGCTAACTTTAGCTTATTGCCTCCCCTGCGTCAATGAGATCCATCACTTGGCCACAGGTATCTCTGATCGTTCCCCTTTTTGAGCGATTTATGGCCTTGACAGTCCGGTGGACCATCGAGTGGTTATGCTCAACCTCTGGTACCTTAAGATTCCCAAGGTAAAAGAGGGTCTCTTACAAGCCACAGAACGTTATTTTTCCAAAAATGAGGACACAGTTGATTTAGCATTGACATTGTGGGAAGCCCATAAGGCTGTGGTAAAGTGACAGGGTCTTTCCTTAATAGTAGGCCATAAGAGGGACAGAAGGGCCACATTGGAGGCACTGGAGCGTGACATTTTGAAATGAGAGGTGCAGCTGATGCTTTAAGACTGAGAGGGTGTCAGTCATAAACTGACACTTAAGCAGCAAGAATACAGGGACCCGGTGACGAAGCGGCCAGAGCCAGACACAGGGCGACTATACACTGCATATATGAGGTGGGAGACAAAGCCAGAAAGCTCATTGCCCGGCTAGAGAGGAAAGAGAGGGTGAGCAAGTGGGTACTGAGAATTTGATCCAGGGGACTGGTACATCGGCAATACCAGAAGCCTTTGCCTCATATTACTCCCATCTTCACTCCCCATCTCAGTCCCCGATAGCGGAGGAATCCCATGAATAGCTACCAGACATAACACTCCTCTCCCTTACAGAGGATGATAACACCCTAATGGAGGGCAATCTCACAGAAGAAGAAATCGTTCGTTTAATTTGTGAGCTAAATTCTGCTAAGGGACTTGGCCCTAATGGGATGTATATAGAACTCTATAAGCTTATGGCCCAAAAACATGTCCCACACTTATTAAAGATTTCAGAGAGAGCAGAGTATACTCCCAATAGAACAGTGGCTGGCTACTATGGAAGTAATATATAAAGAGAGCAAACCACCTGATGACTGTGTGTCGTACACACTGATATCGCTCCTCAATGCTGAGGTTAAAATACTGGCCGAGCTCCTGGCCTCCCAGTTAATAGGCCGGCAGGCTGGTCCACCCGGATCAGTCTAGCTTCATGCTGGGATGCAGCACTGCTCTTAATCTTAGGAGACTCCATCAGGTGATGGGTTGAGTGCCCAAATCCAGGAAGATGCTCTAGTCCTCTCTTTGGATGCCCCTATGGCATTTGACACTGTTGAATGGCCATACCTCTTTTAAATGTTGACTAAAATGGGATTCGGCCCCAAGTTCTTGGGCTGGATATGATTCTTATAAACTGAACCTCTTGCTCAGGTTGTGGTCAATGGAGGGACCTCCTGGGTCTTTGCCTGCAATGCAGTACCTGGCAGGGTGGCCCCTTCACCCCTCTCATCTTTGCACTAATGCTGCAGCCACTGGCGGCTTGAATCTGGACAGATCATCTGCTTCGTTGGCTCCGCTGGACTACACAGTGGGAAGACAGAATTCCCTTCTATGCTGACGACAGTCTTTTATATCTAGCTGATCCCAAGTCCTTCCTCGATAGAATAATGCATATACTCACCCTCTTTGGCCATTACTCAGGATATGTGATTAACTGGACGAAATTACTAATATATGTTTTGCATGGTCCAGCGCCTGCGCTGCCTCGGGGTGTGAGGTCTGGATAGTCACAGAGGGATTAAAATATCTCAGGATATTCATCACTACTGGCCCAGACCTCTTTTACGATAGGAATCTACTGTCAGCCTTAGAGAGAATAAAGAACAGTGTACAACACTGGAGATCCCTACCTGTGTCTTTGCTCGGCAGAGCGAAGCTCTTTAAGATGATGGCTCTGCCCCACTTTTTATATGCACTACACAGTGCTCCTTACCCTGTCCCAGTGGCCTACTTCAAAGCTATAGACTCCACACTCCGTGCCCTGCTTTGGGATGGAAGGTCAGCATATGTAGCATACAATAAGCTCACAAGAGGATGGTAAGATGGTGGAATAGCTCTCCCAGATATTCGAAAGTACTGTTGGGCAGACCAGCTCACTACCATCAATCAGTGGGAACACCTTCCAGTGGACAAACAGGCGCTACGACCTGTGGGCCCTGTACTAAACCTCACAACGCCTGACTTTCCAAAGCCCTAATGCTGTCATGATCACACTCTGGTACGTCGCATTAGCAGCGCTAGGATGAAAGGGTAGATTAACCCGCACCCCTGTGGGACTCTGAGGCATTGGGCACTCTAGGAACACAACCAGGGTTTGGTAAATGGGACTTAATTAGCTGTCCAAGATAAGTGATTTCTGGTCACAGGGAGACGTTATCCCCTTTGCTGATTTGCAACATGACTACCAACTGGACCCCACAGATTACTTACACGTTGGACACGCTCTCCAGACAGCAAGTCCCCAAAGTGAAGAACTGTCTGACTCCTCCCCACTGGAGGATAGACTGCTCGATGATCACATGATACGTAAGGCTACATCCCTCACATATCGCAAACTGACAATAACACCCTAGACACCCTCATACAGTTTCGAGATAAATGTATCCTTGATATGGGTGGAATAGATGATGAAGAGTGGCATGAGGCCCTGGCTTCTGTGAGGAAAGTAGCGATAAAAGCTGGGTTGTGCTTGGTGCAGCTCAAAATATTGCACAGGTCATAATTTGCCTGCACCACATTAGTGAAAATGGGTTGAATGGAGGATGAGAACTGCCACTGGAAATGTGGCCAGAACCATATCTGATGTGCACCGCTATTGGGATTCAGTTGTACATTGCGTGAATTCCTTATGTGGAAGTACATTGTCCCTCGCAGCTAAGTGGTGCTTGCTCATTGTCTTGAAGACACTGATCTGAACCGCATGGACCGGACCTGGATGGCTCTGGCAATAGCCAAGCGTAATATTGTGCATCATTGGGGGGAGAGACGGCACCATGTCTGAGAGACTGGAAGAGGGATATGGACTGGTGCATGGTGGCTGAAAGAGTGGTTTATGAAAACAGGGGCTGTCTTAACAAATTTGGAGTAAATAGAATGACTACCGAGAAGGCCTGTATTCCTCCCACCCCCACCTTCCAGTGGAGAATCAGCTTAGGTCTAATCACTAGTGCGTTTCCGTTTATTAGCTTAGGGGACCGGTGTGGGGGAGAGGGTGAGACAAAGTATATTAAAATAATCAGATGTTTGCCTCACAATAATGATGAAATGTGGTGTGTTAACCTCTTTTCTTGCTTCAATAAAAAGATCTTTGAAAAAAGACAACATTACCCTACATATGGATGATAAAAACAAGGTGCTGGAATGAGCGATGGGGGCAACATGGTGGGTAGAGTGTGACCTTGTAGTGCACCACTACATACAGCACGCTGAGATCCTTGATGATCCTTTCCCAAGTGTGGAGGCAAATGGCATCTCCCTTAGCCCTATTTAAAGGGGTGCTTGCTGGGTTAAAGCTTATGATGATTCAGCATTTTTGATCTTCACGTGCTTCATGTGCTCTTTCATAAGCATAGCACCCACAAAAAAACAGACAAGAACAAATGTCATCATTATTAAAATATCGATATAGCAATTGCAGTAGACAATATTTGTTCACATGAGCAAAAAGAGTTAAACATCTGATCAGTAGGACGACACTCGCCACCTTTAGGTATCCTTCAAGGTAGAGTCCTCAGGGCTCTCTTGGTGAAATTATATTATTGTTTGGTTTATCTTACCACCTATAAGGTGGTAATACTCACATCTTTATCTTCTTCCCTTCATTGCTCCCCAACCTCGTGACTGCACAACACAATACTCTGAGGCTCACGTGTATGCATACCTTCAGGAACGGTGGAGGATGGAAGGTTGTGCATGGTCTAGGCTCTACCTGGACAGAAGCTTTGGGCCTGGTTGATAAAAAGTTAGCGTCGCCTTTGCGTAATTTTTTGAAGCAAAAGTGGTGCAAACTTACAAAAGAACATTATATTTTGTAAATTTGCGCCGTTTTTTGCGTGAAAAATGACGCAAAGGAGGCGCTAACTTTTCATAAATCAGGCCCTTTATGTCTCAGAATGGTGCTTCATGAAACACCTCTGTAAAGACAAAATGGAGTAGGTGTCCTGTGAAATTGCAGGCCGCTCAGGAGACTTGCTAAAGGCAACAGCCATCTTGAAGGACAGAGTGTAAATTCCTCGTGGTTTATAGCATCCTTGTTAGGCAGTCACATACAGTCAACAAAGACATCTGAATCCCGGGATGTATCTTGCCAAAAACTATATAGCACTAGCTTGTTTCACAAAGAGTCATCTATAGCGATTACAATCCCTGTATCACTTGTTTGCTCATAATGGAATCATCCAAAAGAATTACGAACTCTTAGCACGTTTATTTCATTAGTCATCCATGGGCTAGGGATTCTAAATGCTTGCTGTATGGTGTGCTGAAATCAAGAATAGTCAACACATATGGCCAGGATTAGAAACTACACATGCAATTCTAACAAACGCTCGCATTTTGCAAGTTATCCACTTGTCACCTTGAATGCACGCCAAGCATCAAATGTTATTTCCTAATTCTGAAGGTAGCTCTCATTGGCGAACACGCTTCCTGGTGATTATTCAGTTACTATCTCAAAAGGTAACTGTATTTGAGCCAAGAAAGGCCAAGTTTCAAATTCTAATAGAGAGCGAAAAAATAGAGATGTCACCAGTTACATCATAATCAACACATCAATATTTAAAGTGCAGTTATACTACAATTCTCCTTTGCTTTTTCGAAATGACTCCTCTGCTAGTGCTGATTAAGCCCGGGGGTGCGCCCAGGTATGAGGTGATACCCAATGTCTCTGTGTCTCCCTTTTGCCACATTCCCAAGGTCTACTGTATAACTCCACAATTGTGTTGTGGAGTTAGCTGTAAGTTTCCAGAAGCGTGAAAAATACCCTCACTTCTGTTTAGTTCAGATTTCCATGTTAGTGCGTCCTGACAAGTATTAACTCTCCCTTGGACAATGTCACCCAAACCATGAAGCGCTGAGCTCCTTGCAAGCTTCCATTTCTGGTCTCCAAACTGTATGTGTGGTTCTATAGCGACTTACTTTCCACAGCACTAGCAAGATTAACGCCCATCCACAACCTAGTTTTTCCAGTTTAGTACTTCTTGGGTCCCCACCCCAAAGTGTGCTTCATTAAGAATATCGGGCCAGATGTAGGAAACGATTTGCGACTCGCAAATGGCAAAAAATGCCGTTTGCGAGTCGCAAATCGCAGTTTCCTATGCAGAAATGCATTTTTCGAGTCGGGACCGACTCGCAAAATGCATTTCCGAATCGCAAATAGGAAGGGGTGTTCCCTTCCTATTTGCGATTCGCAGTGGTATGCAATACCATTTGCGACCGCATATGCGGTCACAAATGGTGTCGCAGTTACCATCCACTTGAAGTGGATGGTAACCCACTCGCAAATTGGAAGGGGTCCCTATGGGACCCCTTCCCCTTTGTGAATGGACCACAAATAATTTTTTCAGGGCAGGTAGTGGTCCAAGGGACCACTATCTGCCCTGAAAAAATACCGAAACTAAAGGTTTCGGTTTTTTTTTTTAAGTGCAGCTCGTTTTCCTTTAAGGAAAACGGGCTACACTTAAAAAAAAAAAAAAAACTGCTTTATTTAAAAGCAGTCACGAACATGGAGGTCTGCTGACTACAGCAGGCCTCCATGTTTGCGAGTGCCCATAGTCGCTATGGGGTCGCAAAATGCGACCCACCTCATTAATATTAATGAGGTGGGTCTTTGCGAACCCATAGCGACTCGCAGACGGTGTCTGAGACACCGTTCTGCATTGCAAATTGCGACTTGCAATTTGCGAGTCGGAAGGACTCGCAAATTGCAAGTCGCTATTTGCAATTTTGCTACATCTGGCCCTTAATCATTCAGCTTGCTAGGTCCCCGTCATTCTTTTGTCACACTCACTTCAGTTCTCTCACATTTTTACCTAGAGTTAAACAAAGAACTAGAATTTCCTCAATTTCATGCAGGTTCCAGAGGAAAATTCTTGGACATGCTCCTGTTTACCTATTACTGTTCACCACACCATGTTAGGAGAGGGGCCTTCTCTTTGTCCTATCACTCTGGTGCTTCTTCGTCAACGGGAGTCTAGAGGGTTCCTCACAGGTAGCAGATACTGTGGAGTGTGGGCAGCAGCGGTGGGCCTTCAGATTACTTAGCGCTTGCAGAGTGTCAAACTAGGGCGTATTCTTCAGGGAATCACTGATGCCCGGTGGAGCTCCCTGTGGAAGGTGGAGCTTGACCATATAAGGTGCTCAATCCAGGACGGTGGCCTCTCCACTCGGAAACATTTAAACTTCCCAATCCAAAATGCAGCAGCGTTTCTTACTAAACCGAATACTGAACTTGAAGGCTGAAGTTTAGGAACTACAAGGTGAAGAAATCTAGACAAGCCTTTGCTTGCTCTGCCCCAAGTGTTTGGAACTTCATTCTTCTCCAGAGCCACAAGGCTTAATTCCTCATTCACTTCAGGGAACAGCTAAAGAACCTGTTCTTCAAGCAATGTCTTGTGCTGGTGTAACCTCATGGTCAGTGGCACCACGTCCCCCACCCCTCCTATTCCTAGCCCTGTTATTACTCCACTGCTTCTCTTTCCGATAAAACAAAAGTTCATTTTCGTTCTAGACTTTCAACTAAGCGATCATTACCAACCACTTCATGGACTATATTGGAGCTTCAATCATTCCCTTCATTGTGGACTATTCGGAGGAACAAAGGGCCAGATGTAGGTAGGCTTTTGCACCTCGCAAATGGCGAAAAACGCCGTTTGCGAGGTGCAAAAGCCCTCAAGCGATGCAGAAACACATTTTGCGAGTCGGAACCGACTCGCAAAATGTGTTTCCGACTCGCAAATAGGAAGGGGTGTTCCCTTCCTATTTGCAACTCGCACCGCGATTTAAGTTGATTTGTGACCGCGAAAGCGGTCGCAAATCAACTCGCAGTTACCATCCACTTGAAGTGGATGGTAACTCATTCGCAAAGGGGAAGGGGTCCCCAAGGGACCCTTTTCAGTTTGTGAATGGACCCAAAACATTTTTTTCAGGGCAGGTAGTGGTCGAAGGGACCACTGCCTGCCCTGAAAAAAAACCGAAACTAAAGGTTTCGGTTTTTTTTTTTAAGTGCAGCTCGTTTTCCTTTAAGGAAAACGGGCTACACTTAAAAGAAAAAAAACTGCTTTATTGAAAGCAGTCACGAACATGGAGGTCTGCTGACTACAGCAGGCCTCCATGTTTGCGAGTGCCTAGACTCGCTATGGGGCCGCAATTAGCGACCCACCTCATTAATATTAATGAGGTGGGTCATTGCGACCCCATAGCGAGTTGCAGACGGTGTCTGAGACACCGTTCTGCATACCAATTTGCGAGTTGCAAATTGCGAGTCGGAATGACTCGCAATATGCAACTCGCAAATTTGATTTTTCCTACATCTGGCCCAAAGCTCGATATGCTCACTATTCCTGAAGGCATGGTTACATACAGCTCAATACACCCCTAAACCAGACTCCAGGCTTACGGGAAACGGCCTTAACAGCGCGGGCTAAGCCACGCGTGCCGTTTCCTTGCAAGCGGAACAAAGCTTGCCTGAACCACGAGCATCCGGATCCCTGCCTTAACCACGCATATGCCTAAACCACACAAGTACGGGGTTAAGGCAGAGAGCGGTCTGCAGTCTAGATGTGCAGATGAGTAGAGAATGATAAAACAGGAAGAATCGGGAGAGGTAAGTGGGGCTGGGGCTGAGGCCGGGTTGGGGGGGGGGTAGTCTTTAGAGGTGGGGCGGTTTTAGGGCTCAGGGCTTTAGTTTTTTGACAAGGGGCAGGGTTTTAGGGTTCAGGGTGGGGCTTGGGTTAATTTTAAGGTGGAAAGGTCAGTTTTCAGGGGTGTGGGCAGTTTTAGAGCAGAGTGCTGGGGGAGGGGGGGGGGGGGGGCTTGGGTCGGGTAGTTTTTAGGAAGGGGCCAGAGAGCAGAGAGAGGAAAAGGAAGGATCGGACGAGGTAAGTGGGATTGGGGCTGGGTTTGTGGGGCAGGGTTAGTTTTTAGGAGTGGGGCAGTTTTAGGGCCTAGGGCGGGTGGGGGCTTGGGGTAGCTTTTTTGACAGGGAGCAGGGTTTTAGAGTTAGGGCGGGTGGGTTGGTGGGGTAGTTTTAAGGGGTAAGGGCCCGGTTTTAGGACTGAGGGCGGCAGGGGAAGGAGCAGTTTGCAGGGGTCGGGGTTAGTTTGAGGGCTAAAGACGGGGGGCTGGGGTAATTTTTAGAAAGGGGCCGATTTTTAAGCCTCAGGGTGGGGGATGGGTAGTTTTAAGGGCAGTTGGGATCAGTTGTAGGGGTCAGGGCAGGAGGGATTAGGTAGTCTTAAGGACAGGGTGGGGTCAGTTTTAGGGCTCATGGCAGGGGGGTCGGGGAGTTTTAAGGAAAGGGTGGGTCAGTTTTAGGGCTCAGGGTGGGCGGGCAGTTTTAAGGGCTGGGGCACGGTAGATTGCAGGGATGGGGTATTGGGCGTTAGGGGAAGGACGGAGGGGGCAGCCAGGTGCAATTTACCACGCATATTCCTTTACCAAACATGCTTTTGCAATGCAATTCGTTGAAAGGCATGCGTGGTAAAGGCATGTGAGGTAAAGACTCGGTCGTGGTTCTGACAGCATTGTTTAACCATCCGTGGTTCAGACATGCGTGATTGTGTCATATAACCAATGAGTCCGTGCTTACATACAGTTCCAAACCCACGTATCGCACTCCAACAAACACTTACAGCTTCATGCAGTCATTATTCTTTACTCCGTACTTACATACAGCTCGATACAAATACACAGTTGACTCTATGCACACTATTCATGACTCTGTACTTACATACAACTCCATAAACACACACAGTGCAATCTGTGCACAATCTTCATGGCTCCGTACATCCATACCGCGCCATAAACACACTCACTGGACTCCATGCACCCTCTTCATGGCTCCATACTTACACGCAGTTCCATAAACACACACACTGGACTCCATGCACACTATTCATGACTTTATGATTAAACACAACTCCATGCACACATTATTCATGACTGCATACTTACACATTTCTCCATGAAGCCACTATTCATGACTGTAATTACGCAGAGCTGTGTCCCAACTTTTCAAGACTCCCCACATACACATAAGCTACGCTACATTAACATACTATTCATGAGCCCTAATTTACATATACGCTACATGAACACACTATTCATGATCCCTAATTTAGATGCTGCTTTGTGCACACACATCCTAAACTCCAACGCTACTTACAGCTGCATGCACACACTTTTCATGACTCCATAGTTGCACATGGTTACACAGACACAGCTCCTTCACTGTTGATGATGCTATGCGCACACAGAGCTCCCTAAACGCACTATTTAGGAATCCTTGTGTGCATACAGCTCCATGTATACACTATTCACGAATCTATGCGTACATACAGCTCCATTTACACACTATTCATGACTCCATAATAACGAGCATCTCTAGGCACACATATCCCGGACCCTATCCTTACTTACATTTCATACACACACTATTCATGTATACGTGTGTGCATATCCACATACTCCGGTCTTTGACTCCATGATTACATACAGCTGCTGAGCACTCTGTCCATGACTCCATCCTTCATAGCTGCCCCATGCGCACCCTGTTCAGTGGCATAACGAAACGTGAACCCCCTCCCCCCGCAAAGAACATGGAGGCCACGCTTCCGGTCTCACTCTCAAGATTTCAGACCAAGGTGCTGTGCTAAGGGGGGACTCCCGAGCTGGGGGGGGCGGGGGGGGGAGTGGGAGCAGGCTCCTCAGGGCATCGGGGGCCTTTGTTACGCCACTGACTGTTCATGACCACCCGATCCCCTCGGACAGCTCCATGCACACACGCGGGTGTTTCCGCTTAGGTCCTTCAGGGGTAGCGTAGGCCTGACACGGCACTGTGACCCCCTGCTAAGAACAGCGTCAGATCAAAGCTCGAGCGCCGCCGCCACTCACTCCTGTAAAGAAAATATCGCTGACGCTAATTCCGAAAACTGTAAACTACAGCGGCTTCCAAATATATCTGACCGGATTAACCTCGCAGAGGCGGATCCAGAGCTTCAAAATTCCCATGTCGGAGGCTTCAAGCCGAGCGATTATGAGTCAAGAGCCGACATTACCATCAGCGCGCCTAAGCAGGCTGCAGAGAAGTGTCAACCGGCCTGTGCAGCTCGCTTTGAAGACGGCGCTGTCAGCCGCGCAACATTTACTTGAACAAAACTAAGTTGGTTTTTGACATTTCAGCTAGTTTGATATAATACAGAGGGAGGGGCAGGGAGCTAAGCTGCGGCTTGGCAGGAGCAGCTCTCCCACACGCCTTATTAGTCAGCTCTGCTCCTATTGGGGCCACTCTCACTGTGCCCCAAATTCCAAGAATTAAAACGGCCCTAGTCAGCTCACGGGCTGAGCATCCTCAGGCTGCCAGTAACATGCAGTGTTGTTTCCACCTTAACTTTGTAGCCTGGAGACTTGTATAGCGCCTCACCCACCTCAAAGTGAAGCGTCCCCTAGGGTGGGAGTGCCTTAAACATTTCGATGGACTAGGTGATGTTCAAGTAGGCCCTGTAGCACTCATCTTTCCTGGCAGGCGTGCACACTCTCACCACTCGCGACTCCACACACACACGTGACACACACCAGAAATGCATGCAACTCCTACATTGCATCCGGAACTAAGACCATTAGAAATAAATATTTTTCCAAGTGTAAGCGTACTTCAGAGTTCTGTAAAGTAAAATGTTTCTCTGTAGCCACGTCAGTGGGCATAGCAATGATTGAAGTTGAATGTCATTACACAGGAGAAGAAGAAAAATAACTAGAAAAACAAAAGGATCAGAAGGAATGAAGTGGGGAGGAAGGATGGGGGAAGTGGAAGAGGGGGGAGAGTGCGCACAGTGCAAGAAAAAACGGTTGCCTAGGCCTGCAGCAACTGGCCGGGAATTTGCGAACTAGTTAAAATGAAGCGAGTTACTTCATCGAACGTTCTCTAAACCACTTTGTTAACATTGATTTAAGTTTTATTTCATGTATAATGAAGGTTAACGTTCTACTGTCGAACAGCACATGAAATTAACACATTGCTAAATTTTGAAAAACTTACTTGCAGGGTTTTAAGTCATAATCAAATGTGCTTCACACTGCCCCAAGCCACTCTTTCTATTTAATGAGAGCTGCGACTTATACCTTGAAACACGATAGCACTGTGAAGAGAGGCAAAAGATTGTCCTTATAAAGAACTGGCCAACTTCCGCTCCGCACACATCCCTGAGGTGTAGATGGCTCTTGGGTAAAATCATGTTGCTTCCCCATACCTGCAACCGCCACACGCAAATGTATGGTTAAGGCACGTTATATGTCCTGGTACAGTTCTTTCATACAGTGCTGACTCTCGTAGGATGAAGTAAAATCTAGTGGTTTGCTGACCGCAAGCTATACAGACCTTTGTTTTTATCATGGTTCTGACTACACCATAAATGTTCTTATGTTGAGTAAATAACCTCATACACCTGTGTCTCATAAATAGGTAACAACCAAAAATGTTTTTTTCAAATTGTCCTTATACTGCCCATTAATCGTGTCAGAGTTTTCAAAGTCCTATTTGTAGTAACTGGAACAGTGCATAACCAATCAACCTCTGAATGATGAAAGGTTGAGTTGACCCTGATGGTATCTGAGCTTGATCCAGACTGATCACACCTCTCTTTGCCCTTTAACTAGAAGCTGTGCTCTACTTTGCTTTTTAGCAATAATGACTGGGTCCACAGATATGTAATAACGGCCAGATTATTCAGTGAGGAATAATCTACATAATCTGGGTTTCATTCACTAAAACTGACAGAGGTGGCAGTGCTGGATATAAGGCAAAAGTTTCTGCAGTTATGAGAGGAAAGACACCCTAAAGCCTTGATCCCTGTGGAGCTGAGGCTGGCATTTGATACCAGAGACCACAGACTGTTAGGCAGTCTGTTAGATAATGACATATGGGTGAGGGAAGGGGCAGCTGGTCAACATGGGCATCAGGGTGCAGCCTTGCCTCCTGTGAGCCACACATACCACCCCTCACCTCTGTTCACACTGCTCTTTATTTAATGTAGCAGTGTTCATGCTCTTTTTCAACAAGAAGACATCTCTGGATTTCCCAGCAACCAGCTGAACAGCAAGTCACATCACTGCAATTTCTCACCCTCCACATTGTTCAAAAGCCTGCTGCCCCCTCCCCAGGGAGTCTGTCGACTGAGCAACCAACACAAGGGTATCATCTGTTTGAACCTGTTTAAAGCAGAAAGATCTTAGGTCAGAACCCCTGCTAGCAAGATAAGCCACCCATCCTCATGTGTCTGTCAAGTACCATTACACAACCCATACCCACCCTCACACGAAGGCCTTGAAAACATATTCACCTTACTTGCACATCTAACAGCACCAACCTCATCCACACACCACTCACTAGAATATACACACCACCGACCTTTTTGAATTTATGCTCATCAACGCACACTCAGCACGGTCACCCCCAATATCACCACTATCATTACATCACAGAAATCTGCTTCACACCATCCTCTGTGCATATTCTTGATGTTCTCCTCACCTCAGGATACAATATTCAACACAAAGATCACATCTGCAAAATTGTAGGGGAACTTATAGTCATACACAAGTCAACATAGCCCGTCACCATCCTCTGCACAACACCTTAGACTTTTGAGTGCCTCTCTTCACACTGTCCTCTTTTGATCTGGAAAAAGCCTCCTTCAATCTCATCTAGAACCCTAAGGACCTCGAAGTCCTCATCACCTTTATCTTAATTCAACACCTCCACCCCACCTTCCTCGAAGACTACCATCTGCTGGTGACTGCAGTCTCGAAAGTGTAAAGGACACCCTCAGCTTTCTGCTCAACACCCTAGAAATATCACACCAGCAACCCAAGTCAATCCAAAGGCAACGCACTGGACATTTTCCTTTGTGCACCCCCAACATCCACCGCCAGTATACATATTTGTTGACAAGACTGATCATCCTGCTGTCTCCTTCACCATCACACATGCCAATCCTACATGAAGGGAAACAGAAAATGAGAAATTGAACAGATACTTTCTGCTCCTTAAAGGACATCCACCTAGAAGAACTCCAAGAAAACCTAGTCAACTTTCCTGGCACTTCCATTCCTTAACAGATGTCAACACCCTTCACACCACTCTGAAGAATCATGTAAAATGCTATACTCTTCTGATAACTTGCACCTCCAAGTATAAGCTACCCTGGTACACCAAAGAATGCATTGAAAACAAGAACCCCATATGAAGACTGGAGAATAAATGGGGAAGATGAAAATTACAGAGTTTCCGTACCCTTCTGAAAGGACTCTGTTTCAACCACTGTACCATTATGATTACAGCTAAAGCCACCAAGTACAATACCACTTAAATGGGTCAATCAACAGCAGCAAATAACAGCAAAGAGCAGCAAAGCCCATCATTTGATAGATGCAATGCTACCGACCACTTCTTCACAAAGAAATTCAACTAAATCAAATCTCAAATAATTTATCATCGTCTTCCACACCATCACCTGTACCAAGCTGACACACCACCAGTTAGTCATCCTTCAACATAATCTCCCATATAGACCACTTCAACATTCAAAACTCACTCAAAGCCACATCCTACAAAGATGTCACTCTTCCGTCCTTAATCAAGCCTCTACATGGGGAAACGTCATGCCCCTTCTCCACGTTTTCACCACCTTGCTAACCTATGGCACCTTCCCAAAAAAATACCCTCTAGACCGGACAGACCTCCCCCTACTGAAAAAAACTCATACTAGATCCAATTAATTGGCCAGCTTCCACACCCAAGACCCAACTCCCATTTGTTGGAAAAACCATTGAGAAGGCAGTCACCACCCAGCTAGAGAACCAATAAGAATAACCTACTTCAAAACTATCAATCAAGGTTCATAGCACGGTGTAGTATTAAAATAACCACGGTTCATGTAGTAGATGACACCCTTTGCCTCAACAAGAAATCTCTCCACAGCTTTCAGCGCCGTTTACCATCCAGCATTGATCCACACCCTGAAAAATCTAATTGGCTTCACCGGCACAATATTTCAGTGGTTCACATCCAACCTTACCAACCGACAGCAACTCTTTCAGATAGGAACTATTCGATCCCAGACTCTCCCCATCACCTGTGGAATCCCCCTGGGCTCCATCTTGTTACCCATCATTTTCACCCATTATACAGAACCCTTGTGAGCCATCCTGGCTCATCCTTGTGTGTTAGAGTGCAATGCAAGCATGCAAATGTGAATGTTAGCAGACATGACCAGGCCTTTTGAATTGTTAGGTGATGGTAGAGGGTAGTGGAAAACGCTCTTCTTTTAACATTTTCAATAATACATGTTAAAGGAAAAGTAAATAATGCTTTTACTAATGATGAAGTTTCCTGTGCGCAGTGTTATGTTGAGCAGCTTTTAACAGACCCGTTACCCTTTTGCCAATTAAGTGACTGGTATGCTTTTATTATTTTTAGCTATGGTCGAACACGTCAATCAGTTGAAGCAAGAAAATAGTTCCTTTATAAATATGAGTGACTAGAGAGCATTCAGCCCACATAGAAAAAGGATGAAAGATAAACAACAGGGTGCTGCCTGAGGGTCTGCACAGATACCAAGAACTGATAATGACTATCCAGCAGAGATGACAGACAAAGGGATTCTAAAAAATAAATACATTTTTGTATACCTCACACAAAGAAGTCCATTACATTGCTAAAATTATATATCGCTTTAAACACTTGACCACTAGGCCTAATTTGTAACAAGTTCCTCGGTGCACTTTACATGGAATTTTTAAGGAAGACTTCGGCCCTGCATCTGTGGTGAATTATGCAGAATGCGTAAAACGATTCGTCCCTTGCTATGAAATATTTCCCCCATTGTAATGGCAGCCATTGTATGGATTACCACAATTGTGAGTCTTTCTTGCCGGAATTGAAACAGGTGCTATGCAGGTCACAAAAACATTTGCAGCAGGTATCAACCCAGTAAGTTACTTGACCAGCATGATAATGAAAATCCAACTGTGCAACAGGGCACCCTTTCATGCTTCGGGTCACTGACATAATATCGATCCATTCAAAATCGAAACAAAAAAAATCAGAAATTAAATATTGATCATGAATATATCAATTACCTATACTTAAGTAGTAAAACTACAAACATCCAGAACAAAAATATCATTGTTAAAAATATTGATTTTTAAATACATTGAAAACCAAAAAACTGGATACATTTTTTTTATTACCTTTGAATTAAGTATATATAATCTATCAAAATTATCGATACACACAATATCGCTAACAATATCGCCAAAATAATTAAATAATCACTAATAAATATTTTTTTAAAATGCTTGTTACATAAAACAATTACTTAAAGTAAAACGAAAAAAGTTTTATACACATTCGTAAGCTAAACAAAAATATATATCATATTTACTTTTCACCCCCCAAAAATATATAACAAAAATCATAACAATACAACCTCAAAAAATATAAGTATAAACTCAAAACATTTAAATTACAGCCTATATGTATGTATGTCTCTCTCTCTCTCTCTCTCTATATATATATATATATATATATATATAGATATATATATATAAACAAAACCTTTTCCTCTTTTGCTTCTGCAGAGAAAAGCTGAACCGCACTCCAAGGTCACTACAATGGCACTATTTATTTCAGAAATCCTCGGTTTATATATATATATATATATGTATATATATATATATATATAAAGATATATATATATATATTCAGAAGCAACAAAGTATATATTATACATTAAAAAGATTGCGATACAAAGTTCAAAATGTATAAAGTATAATTTAAATATTAGTATAATGAATATACAGTTATTTATTTAATATATACATAAAAACAAAAACACATATGTTGTAGAAACACATATCAGGGAATGCTTTTATTCATTCTAGGTTGGCTTGGATGGTATTTTACCAGTCCAGAGCTGTACCTGTAATACTGTGCCTGGAGTTGTAAACATCTTTTGTCATTTTAGAGTTCAGAGTGGGTGGCACTGTGCTAATCCTATGCTTAAAAACTTTGCTAGAGAAACAGACATTTGAGGTGAACAGCTTCAGAGTGTCATTGTTGAACTTGGGAACTACCCAGAGTTCTCTGCTTCTTTTTTGCATAATATCTGTGGCACCCTAAGCCCGATGGGTATTGCTCTGAATTATACCGGGTGCTCCCTTGTGGATGGACAAAGCTAAACCTCTCTGAAGAGCTATAATGATAGCAAAATACGTGTCAGGGGTTGGATGGTATTTTACCAATCCAAATCTGTAATACTATGCCTGGAGTGCTATGAGACTTTTGTCATTTTACATCTCAGCATGGATGGCACTGTGCTAATCCTATGCTTAAATACTTTGCTGTAGAAATGGCAAAAGACTTTGGGCCTCATTACGAGTTTGGCGGTTCAAGGACCGCCAAACTCACGGTGGTGGTTGGATTGCTGCACTCCTTGCAGTCCGGCCACCAGATAACAATCCTGGCTGTCGGACTGCCAGGAGACCGCCGCCACTGCCAGGTTCACAGATCCTGACGGGTTGGTGGCGGTCAAAGTTGTGGTCAGTCGCAGCAGCCGATGGCAGCACCGCCATGATGAGCATGACTTCACTTTGCACCAGCTTTTCCATGGCGGTGCAAAGGCTGGCGGAAAGGCATACAGTGCATACAGTGAGCATTCCAAGGTTGCTGGTGTGCTAAACCATTGGCCTCGGCTTCTTTAAGGGAGCCTAGGCCAATGCTGCTGTACCGTTTCCAGCGGGCTGACCGGCAGAAACGTTGTAATACAATGTTTTCGCCAGTCAGCATAGAGGAAACATCCTAATATGGTGGGGGTGATGCAGTCGGCTTGAACCTGTGGGTTTGGCGGTACAACTGTTGGACTGCCAAACTCGTAATCAGCCCCTTTGTCACTTTCTATTTCGGTGTAGATGGCACTGTGCTAACCCTTTGCTTAAAAACTTTGCTAGAAAAACAACATTTGAGGTGAGAAGATTAAGAGTGTCGCTGGTATTGTAGGGTGCTCTTTACAGGAGCTGCTCTCCACCTTATCTTGGGAACTACCCAGAGTTCTCTGCTTCTTTTTTTCCACAGAAAATATGTATATATAACAAATTAAAAATGTTAAAAAATTGTTGGACAATGGAAAATCAGAGTTGAAAATGTGCAACACACAATACCATGTAAATATAATTTACTTTTTTTTATTAATAAAAACAATAAAATAAATGTTTTATTTACTTAACATTTATAAAAATGTTTTTAAAATCAAATAAATAGCATTACAGTGTCAAAATATACAAAAAATAAACTTTGAAAACAAATAAAATGACAAAACTATGTGACTTCTTTATTATACAATACAAAGTCATTAAATCATTACTGTTCATATAGGTACATCTATTTTTATTGTATTAATAATGAACAACAATATTAATACAATAACAAAATATTTGTACTACATACAAATAAATATAAAAGGTTCAGAATAGAAATATAAAATTACAAAATAGCACTCCAACATGAATCATTTATAAAAAAAAAAAAAAGTTAAACACTAAGGGCCAGATGTAGGAAGTCGTTTGCATGGTGCAAACTGCAAAAATCGCAGTTTGCGCCATACAAACGGCCTAACGCGATGCACATTCACAAATTGCGAGTTGGTACCGACTCGCAATTTGTGAATGCGACTCGCAAATAGGAAGGGGTGTTCCCTTTCTATTTGCGACTCGCATCGCAATTCAGAATTGCTTTGTGACCGCGAATGCGGTCGCAAAACAACTCGCAGTTACCACCAGTATCACACTGATGGTAACTCATTCACAAAAGGGAAGGGGTCCCCATGGGACCCCTTCCCCTTTGTGAATGTTGCCCAGAATGTTTTTTCAGAACAGGCAGTGGTCCAATGGACCACTGCCTACACTGAAAAAACGAAACCAAATGGTTTCGGTATTTTTTTCATTTTGCAAGTTGTTTTCCTTTAAGGAAAACGGGCTGCAAAATGAAAAAAAAAAAACTGATTTATTTAAAAAGCAGTCACAGACATGGAGGTCTGCTGACTTCAGCAGGCCACCATCCCTGTGAGTGGAGGAACTCGCTACGGGGTCGCAAAATGCGACCCACCTCATTAATATTTATGAGGTGGGTCTTTACAACCCCATAGCGAGTCGCAGACGGTGTCTGAGACACCGTTCTGCATCAGCATTTGCGATTCGGAAATTGCGAATCACACAGACTCGCAATTTCCGAATCGCAGATGCGGAAGTTGCTACATCTGGCCCATAAAGACTTAAATTTACTATTCCTACTCCAATCTAAACCAATTTATGGAAGGTGTTGGACACTAAAGGGGTGAAATGTATTAGCCCCACTCAAATCGAAAACAATTTGTGGAAGGCACTGGATAGTGAACAGTCGATATTTACTATTCCCACTCCAATCTAAACCAATTTGGGGAAGGTATTGGTCACTAATAAGATGACATTTACTATTCCCACTCCAATCCAACCATATTGGAGGAATGTGTTGCACACTAAAGGGGTGACATTTACTATCCCCACTCCAATCTAAACCAATTTGAGGAAGCTGTTGGACACTAAAAGGGTGAAATCTACTATTCCCAATCCAATCCAAACCAATTTGGGGAAGGTGTTGGGCACTGAAGGTGCAAAGTTTACTATGCCCACTCCAATCTAAACCAATTTGGGGAACACGTTGGACACTAAAGGGGTGACATTTACTATTCACAATCTAATCTATTCCAATTTGGGGGAGACATTTGACACTAAAGGGGTGAAATTTACTATTCCCACTCCAATCTATATCAATTTGAGGAAGACGTTGGGCACTAAAGGGGTGAGATTTACTATTCTAACTTCAGTCTCAACCAATATGGCGAAGACGTTGGATACTATTCCCATTCCAATCTAAACCAATTTGAGGAGGGTGTTGGATGCTAAAGGGTTAAACATTATTATTCCCACTCCAATTCAATTATATTGGAGGAAATGATTGGACACTAAGGGCTTGATTATGAGTATGGCGGTCACAAAACTGCCAGACTTGGGGTGGCGGTCAGACCGTCACATTATGAGTTTGGGGGGCGGACCTGCCAACACAATGCTGACTCCACCAGGATCCAAGATCCAGATGGGCTGATGGCTGTCCTGGTTGTAATCAGCCAGTGCGGCACTGAATTCAGCGCCGCCCTGCTGATTACAACCTTGTACTCTGCCAGCCTTTTCATGGTGGTTTCCCCACCATGAAAAGGCTGGCAGAGGACAAGTGCTGGGGGTCGCAGAGGAGCTGTTGCAAAGCCCATGTCCATAGCATGGGCAGTACAGGGGCCCCACTGCTCAGCACCACCGGAATGCGCACTTTCTGCTTTGCAGAGAGTGCACATTCCAAGCGTGCTCTTCGACCCCCTCTGTGGTACGAGATAGCACTCGGCTCCTTTAAGGGAGCTTGTCGTAGTTTGACTGTTGCTGTAGGCAAGACTACTGGTTTAAGGATGACAGTACTTATGTTTGGAGGTAACTATGCCAATCCCACAACAAGTCGCAACTGTTGTCCCATCCCTCCTGGCTCACAAGCAGCACCTCACCAAAAACCCAAACAGTAAAAGGTGATTTGTGGCAGCCTTTACCCATGGACTCAAGAGTGTGACATCTCAGGGAGAGTCATGGTTAAACTGAGATTTACCCCTTTCTCACATTAACAACATGTCTCAATCAAACACAGGTAATGAAGAAGATGCAGAAATGTTTCAATAGGTTTTATTGAACAAAACTGCAATCTACAATAAGTTGTATGAGCTGCAATGATTAGGATAATGAACAGTGCAAGAAACAGGATGGTAAAGACAAGAGTCATTATTACAAAGACCCCCATCATCTTGCAATGACATGAAGTGACATGAGATGTGAAATATGTCCTAATACCCTAATGTCATGTACCTAATCTCTAACCCAAAAGAGAGCTAGGTATGTTAAACCTAATCTGCCAATGCCATGTCCATGAGAAGAACCCCCCAACCCTTGTTACCTCGGAATGAGGTCTCTAGCTCAGACTCCATAGGGACACGAAGACAGGGTCAGAGTAAAGGCGACGTGCAGCAGCGATGGCATATGGTCAGAATCCCTCTGACTATCTGTCCAAATGAGGTGCATTTATACAGATCTGCCAGGACCTGATGTAGGTCTGTTCCCAAACAATAAGTAACAAGACATATTTGGGACAGTAATTTATGTAAACAATTCCCTCAAAAGCATGAAGAAGGAAAGTACCTATTGTGAATACCTACCTACCTGCCAAGTTTATTTATCTTTGTTGCTTGATATTGACGCCTGTGCGCGGTGGCACTCATAACACGAAACTAAAACATATGCCTAAACTAAAACAAGGCAGCCATCTTAAAAGATATAATTAAATAAATGTGCTAAAACAGAGCAAGCTAAGTAGGGTAAAAATCACTAGGTGGCGGGGGCAAGAGTCTAAAAGCTAAAGGCTTAGCTAACTCCTGTTTCCCATTAAAACAAACTAGGATTCACTACAAGCTGAGTGCTATCTCGTAGCACTGTTCCTGCCAGTCTGACCGGCAGGAATCCTCCATTTCAAGGTTTCTGCCGGTCAGCCAGGTCAGACCAGCAGAAATCTTGTAATAGGGCAGAGGGAAGTGTAGTGAATCATACTTGGTGATAAGTCCTTCTTTTATCACCAAGTACACACTTGGGTTGTAGAATTGTTGCTTTTCAATTACACCATAGTTAGCTTTGTAATATGTTGTATTTTGAAATGTCTTGCTCGTGGCTGTTCTCGGGCTGTGGCTTCCGAATGCATCTGACAGGCAGTTGCCGAAGGAAGGCACAGGAAGAGGACGCTACTCTGTGGGCTCTTGTACCACGCGCAAATAAGTCCTTCAAACTATTATCCACTTTGTTTTTTTGCTGCATTCATTTGCCTTCGCTTCATCTGGCAATGAGGAGAAGCACAAATTTATCTACATAGGACCCCACCAGAATTTCTACTGATTTCCTTTGCGGCTCAGTAAGCTTTCTCCGAGTTTTTGCCTCGCCTGCACATCTCACCTGCCAGACCCTGGAGTCTGTTCTGGGTCTTTGCCAGGGGGATCCCTCTGACCATGCAGAGCCTCGGGCCATTCTCATTTGGTTTACACATCCATTTTCATGATTTTGGGTGTGGCTCTCGGGCCATTCTCATTTGGTTTACACATCCATTTTGATGATTTTGGGTGTGGCTGTCCAGCTCTGTAGTGCGGGCTACTGGATTGTTTAGGAAACAGACGTCAAGTGATGTGTGATATCAATATGCCAAGCATGGTGACCATTTTAATTTGGGACCATACAGATTTGAAGCTACACTTCTTCAAATATAATGTGACAAGGCAGTTCAAAACGTCTTATACAATGACCATTTTACTGTCTGGAAATCTCCGTTTGCAATATTATCTCACAAGAAGATTGATTGGTATTTCTATACTCATGAAATAAATCTCTATTCTATCACAAATATGATACTATTAAAGATTTCAGAAGTACTACACTTCTGGTAGGTGTTTGAAAACATTTGTTAAATCAATTTATACAGATAATTATAACACTTCATTTTCTTTTCACCTCAAGGCTTCCGCACAACAAGCTGCTCAACTAAATGCATTTCTACTATGCCCGGGGAACCCTAAAATCCCTTGGAAAATATAGTATCGCTCTTTTGAAATTTTTCTGGTCGCTACAGATGCTGAGAACTATGCCCCAAAGAGATAAGTAGCAGTACTTTTTGGTTACCTTGGCACTGAAGGTCAACTAATATTTGATAATTTACTGGTAATTACTCCAGGGTCTTGTGATGGAGAGAACTGGAATGTTTACACTGAGGCAATTCAAAGGCTAAATAAAAAAGTCTTGGAAGAGCCTAATGAGATGTTGGAACATTTCAATTTTATGAAAAGAAAGCAAGAAGTAGATGAAACTGTGGATGATTACATTTCAGCCCTTAGAAACTTTGCTGCTAATTGCAATTTTGATCAAGTGCTGGATACATACATTAGAGATCAATTTGCACACAGCTGTTACTCTGAAGAAATACAAGAGAGGATCTTCTGTTACAGAGACCCTTCTCTTTCTGAAGTTATTGATATGGCGAAAGGAATTGAATGTGCCATGGTCTCATCTTAATGTATTTACAGTGACTCATCTAGTAACTGTGTGGTTAAGTCACTTCAAGACTCTGAGGGCCTTGTTACGAGTTCGGCTGATGGGAAGACCCATCTGCCGAACTTCCGACAAGGATGTTGCCGCCTTACTGGCGACCTCTTTGCCGGCCCTATTACGACTTTCCCGCTGGGCTGACGGGCAGAAACAAAGGTTTGCACCCATCAGCCCAGGGGGAAAGTGGTGGCAGCATTGTCGCAGGCTTGTAATCGAGCCGGGGGCAATGCAGCCTCCTCCAGGGGGCACTTGCACCCTCGTGATGCACACTGTCTGCCATGAAAAGGCTGGCGGAGACCTAGGTCATAATCAGCAGGGCTGCGCTGACATCAGCGCCGCCCTGGCTGATTACGACCTGCACCACCGTCAGCCTGTCGGAAACATTGTTCCCGGCGGAGACAGCGGTCGTTTGGCACTCCGACCGCCATACTCTTAGGGGCATATTTATACTCCGTTTGCGCCGAATTTGCGTCGTTTTTTTCGACGCAAATTCGACGCAAAACTAACTCCATATTTATACTTTGGCGTTAGATGCGTCTAGCGCCAAAGTTCATGGAGTTAGCGTAATTTTTTTGCATGAACACCTTCCTTGTGTTAATGATATGCAAGGTAGGCGTTCCCGTCTTAAAAAATGACTCCGATGCATATGCGTCGTATTTATACTCCCGGGCAAAAATGAGGCCCGGGAGTGGGCGGGTCTAAAAAACCCGCATTAGCGCCGGATTTTAGCAGCTGGGTCAGGGCAGGCGTTAAGGGACCTGTGGGCTCAGAATGAGCCCAGAGGTGCCCTCCCCTGCCCCCAGGGACACCCCCTGCCACCCTTGCCCACCCCAGGAGGACACCCAAGGATGGAGGGACCCACCCCAGGGACATTAAGGTAAGTACAGGTAAGTATTTTTTTTAATTTTTTTTTGTGGCATAGGGGGGCCTGATTTGTGCCCCCCTACATGCCACTATGCCCAATGGCCATGCCCAGGGGACAGAAGTCCCCTGGGCATGGCCATTGGGCAAGGGAGCATGACTCCTGTCTTTGATAAGACAGGAGTCATTTCAATGGGGAATGGGCGTCGTAAACAAATGGCGCAAATCGGGTTGTGGCGATTTTGTTGCCCCAGCCTGACTTGCACCATTTGTGGACGCCCATACGCCATTTTCCCCCTACGCCGGCGCTGCCTGGTGTACGTCGTTTTTTTCAACGCACACCAGACAGCGCCGGCGGCTAACGCCGGATAACGTCATTGAATAAATACGGCGCCCGCATGGTGCTTCAGAATGGCGTTAGCCGGCGCTAATTTTTTGGGCGCAAAACTGCGTTAGCGCAGTTTTGCGTCAAAAAGTATAAATATGGCCCTCAATTTGGCTGTCAGACCGCCAAACCAGTGGCAGGCATGACCACCACTGCAAGTCTGGTGGTCTGTTGACAGCCAGCCCTGTAATGAGGCCCTCAGTCTGTTAATGCTCTTGTGGTCAAAATTAAGACAAACAAACCTATTAATAAAAAGTTGAATGCAGTGTGTTTCAGGTGGGGTTCTCTTTCCCATGTGAATAACAGCCCCAAGTGTCCAGCATTAGGCAATAAATGTATTAAATGTCACAAGCTAGGTCACTTTTTATCTGTATGTAGAGGAAAGGGGGTACTTAAAGTAAGTAATGAGCAAATCCATGAGGATAATGACTTGCTACAAAATATTTTTGACAAGGTGGTTTTAAGTATTGATTCTACTGATGCATGTCAAGCAAATACGAAAGTTAGGGGGCCGTTTTGTCCAGTAACAATTGCTGGGTGTTACTCTTTGGATATGATGGCTGACTCTAGTGCTCCTGTTACTATAATTTCAGATCAACTTTATTACAGTCAATGGCCCGAAATGTTTCATTTGTACAAAACTGACATTTCACCCAAGGCTTACGGGAATAATGATATTGATATGTTAAGTTATTTTATTGAGACCTTGTCCTGTTTGGGTAGACAAATTACCTCCAAAATATTTGTTGCTGTGAAAGGCAAAAATATTTTAGGGTGGCAAGATCTGGTGAAAATGGGGTTGAAACGTGTCCCTGGTTCTGATAATCCAGTACAAATAAATGACACACAGACTGCTTGTGTATCAGACACAGGTGACAACACTGAATTGCAAAACCTGTTAGATGACTTTTGAGAGGTTTTTAATTCAAAAGCTGGAAAAATAGGCAAGTTCAAGCATGTGTTAAAACTGAAACAGAATTCAATTCTATTGCACACAAAGAGCCTCATTATGGGTTCGGCAGATGGTTTTGCCCGTCCGCCGAACATCCAACGGGGGGGTTCCCACCACTGTGGCTACCTTCCTGCCGGGCCCATTAAGAGTTTCCCACTAGGTCAGCAGGTGGAAACCAGAGCTTCCACCCGCTGGCCTAGCTGGAAACAGCCTACAGTATTGTCTCCGGCTCGTAATCGAGCTGGCAGCAATGCTGTAGGTTGCACCATATTGACTGTCTGCAAAGCAGACAGTGAACATTGCGATGGCGCTGGCCAGGGTGACCCCTGCACTGCCCATGCAAAGTGCATGGCAGTGCATGAACCCCAGTGAGCCCCCCTGCACCTGTTTTCTGCCAGACTTTTCATGGTGGTGCTACGGCCATGAAATCGCTGGTTTAGAACGTGCTCGTAATCCTCAGGGCAGCGCTGCTTGCTGCACTGCCCTGGCAGATTAGGACCGCCACAACCTCCAGACCGCCGGGATCTCTGATGGCACTCTGACTGAGGCACGACCACTGTGATCATAACATGGCGCTTGGACCACCGCACTGGCGGCAGTCCGACCACCATCCACGAACCCAGTGGTCAAGAAACCGCCAGGTTTATAATTAGGTCCAAAGTTAGATCCATTTCTTTGAGTGTAGGAGATGATTTAAAAAAATTGTTGGACACATTAGTTCTTGAAGGTGTAATTACTACCACTGATTCTTCTGAATGGGTCAGTCCCAATGTGGTAGTTCGCAAGAAGAATGGAGAAATTCGTTTATGTGGCAACTTAAGATCTCTCATCAAGAATATTATTGTTGACTGCCACCCGCTCCCAAAAATTCAAGAGCTTCTTGCAAATGTTGGTGGTGCAAACATTTTAGCCTATTGGACTTGAAGTCTGCATATCACCAAATCCCTTTGGCTTCTCACTGAAGCAACCTTACAACACTTGTGTCTCCATTTGGACCGTATACATTTTTGAGACTACCTTCACCTTCTGGTCTGGCTTTGGAAGCCAGCATCTTCCAAAAGAGTATGGATCACATTTTAAAGGGGATTAATGGTGTGCAGGCTTATCAAGACGATGTGCTAGTTTATTCCAAGACAGTTTCAGAGCACTTAGTACCTTTACGGAAAGTATTAAACATCTTTATTGGGATTGGCATCACTCTAGGTCTTGATATATGCAAATGTTAAACAAACTATTTGGAGTACTTAGGTCACTCCATTACTTCTGAAGGGATCAAACCCAAGTTTTCCCTCACTCAAGCTATCACAGAAGTCTCCCCTCCAAAACATAAAAAAACCCTGAGGTCTTTTCTCGGCATGACGGAGTATTACTCTCGGTTTGTACCCGGTTAAGCTCAAATGATTCAGCCCCTGCGTTCTTTACTTAAAAAGGGTATACCATTTAATTGGGACATCTCTTGTGATAAAGCTTTTAATGATGTTAAACATTTCATCATCATACATTTCAAATCAAAAATGTTTACTCACTGTTGATGCAAGTCAACAGGGTCTGGTTGCTGTGCTTTGTCAATGGGTCTCAGGGGAGGAACGTATTATTGGATTCACTTCCAGGAGTCTTATAGGCAGAAGATCACTATAGTATGATTGAGAAGGAAGCCCTTGCCTGTTCCTGGGCTGTTGAGAAATTCAAAACCTTTTGGTGGGGAACACAATTTGAAATTCTCACAGATCATAAACCTTTATTGCATCTTTTAAACAGCAATGGAACAGGCAAGGCTTCTTCAAAATTAGTTAGGTTTCTCTCTCGACTGCAATAACTTAATTTTGTGATCAAATATATTTCTGGAGGACGAAATGTTATGGCTGACTGTCTTTCCAGAATGCCCTTACACAATTTCATACAAGATGATAAACATGATGAACTAGAGTGTGTAGTTGCAAACATAGAGGATATTTTGGAGTCTGTTGGATCTATACAGTACAAAGATTGGTTGGAAGCAACTCCGAATGATGAAGTTCTGCAGACAGCAATAGATTTTGTTAGAAGGGATGGCAAAAAGAACACTCTCTTCCCTCTCCCTTAAAATGTTTTGCACATATATCTACAGAACTTTCCATAGTGAAAGGGGTTTTAATGCGTGCAGACCTTAGTGTTCTAATTGTGTCTTTATGTAATAGACTGATTGAGACTGCACATGAAGGACATTTAGGGATAGGAGTTACATCTAGAATTCTAACAGAATACATTTGGTGGTCTTCAATTGATAACAATGTAGCACAATAGACAAATGTAACAAACATGTTTATTATCTGATAAACATTGGAAATCCTCACAGACACCATTACACAATGTCCCAATTCTGAGTGAGGCCTGGAATATAATTGCTTTGGATTTCGCCGTTCATTTTGATCTTTTGCCTCCTGTCAAAGGTATCTATTGGTAATAATAGATTACTATTACAAATGGGCATACTTTCAATTTACTATCACACCTGACACCGCTGCAGCTATAAAATATTTACACAGGATTTTAAAGATTGATAGCCTCATTATGACCCTGGCGGTCACCAGACCGCCAGGGTCATGGTCGCTGTTGGACTGCCACCAAAGTGGCAGTCCGACCGCGACATTATGACCATGGTGAATGCGCCACTGGTCGGACAGCCGCCACCGCCACATTTCATCTGCCAGATGGCCTGGCGGTGCTAGGATTACAACCCCGCTTTCCGCCGGTGTTAACATGGTGTTTTTACTGCCATGTAAATGCTGGCAGAGATGGGGATCCGGGGGGGCTCCCCTGGTCAGCCCCGTCAGGCAAATCACTGTCTGCTGGTGCACCTGACACACAACAGCATTGCTGCTGGCTCTATTATGAGCAGAAGTAAATGTTGTTTCGAGTTTCCCGCTGGGCCAGCGGGAAACACATAACAGGTCCAGCAGGAAGGCGGCCCCACTTGCGGTCTCCCGCCCGGCGGGAGTTTGGCAGGTGGTCTTTTCCTCCCGCCAAACTCCTAATGAGTTCCTGAATGTCCACCCAAAGAATGGTTCACATTTCACCTCAACTCAAATGAGGAATCTCTTAGAATCTCATCATATAAAACATCTCAAAGTTGCTTTGTATTCCCCTTTTTCAAATGGACTTGTAGAACGAATGAACAGATTCATGAAGGAAGGGATACAAACAGTGCTTGCTGTTAACACTCCAGTAGAAGATTTCTTGAGGAAGAAGCGTTAGTTTTATTTGACTGCCCTGCACTCTACTCCCGGTGTTTCTCCTTTCTGCCTTTTGGACAAAAGAAACCCCAGGTCCATAGCTTGTCCTGATTGGATTAAAGATTTAGCAGGACAATCAAGATGGTATGCATGTTTCAACTCAAATAAGGTGAGATGCAACACAACAATTAAGCAAAGTTTGCAAAAACACATTTTGATTCAAAACATCAAGTCAAAGACCAACATTTCTTTATTGGAGATTGGGTCTCAGTCAAAAGTCCCATCAAAGTTACAAAACGAGCCTCTCTTTATTCCTCACCAGTTCCTATCTTAAGAGTGTATAAAGGTTCATTATTATTGGATAAAAAGGGATGGTGAAGTAATAAGTGTGTAGTCAAACTGTCTCATGATCAGGCAATTAAGATTTTGGCTAACAAAAATCTGCAAAAAACATCTAATTTGTTTTTTAATGATAAAGTAAATGCTGAGAGGAATGGTGATTCTATACTGGTTCAGTCGTGCCCACACACTGCTTCCCAAACTAATGATGGTTCAATGTACAGTCATTCCATCCCACATTCTGATGCACAAACCACTGGTGTGGCAAATTCACAGCTTAATGTTACTAGACAGTATCAGTCTGCTGCAGGAACTTTGGTCGATGCTAATGAAGTTGGTTACTTTCATGATAATGGTAGCAGATTGTCATGCAATGTTTCTGTCCCTACAAAGTATAAAGATTTCCTCCTTCATTAATATTTGCAAAGTTAGGTACTTTTGTTTGGAAGAGGGAAAGAAGATGTAGGGAATCATAGTTGGTGATATGTACTTCTTTTATCACCAAGTATGCATGTGTTGTAGAATTGCTGTGTTTCAAATACACTATAGTTAGATTTGTAATATGTTGTGTTTTGAAATGGATAGCTCATGTATGTTCTCTGGCTGTGGATTTCAAATTCATCTGACAGGCAGTTGCGGACGGAAGGCACATGACAAGGACATTACTCTGTGAGCTCTTGTAACATTCGTAAATAAATCCTTCAAACTATTATCCACTTTGTTTTTTGCTGCCTTCATTTACCTTCTCTTCAGGGACGCCACCGCCAAGACGAGTTTAGTGGTCCTGCGTTAGGACCACCAAACTTGTAACCAGCCCCTAAAAGCGTAATATTTAATAAACCCACTCCAATCTAAGGATATTTGAAAAAATGCCAAAGATGTGACATTTTCAATATCCATTTTAATATTAAAAAATATAGAAAGTAATACAAGTTAAACAATTTCAAGCAGCAGTCAGTACTCCATAACCATACACATTTTTAAACATATAATCAATTATACTTTTATCTAAAAACAAACTGACCTAAACTACAAACCAATATATACAAACTAAATTGATACAATTGAAAAAAAATATGTTATTAATATTAGTAATTAAAATATTAATTACATTCTTTTTAATCTTGCCAAAACTTTAAACCATAAAAAACAAATGAACTTTGATTTCAAAATTAACAATCACAAAATCTAAATTATTTTAAAACTTTTTAACTGTAGAAAAATTAAATTTTCAAAAGAATGTAAACACATTTCTACATTTTTTAAAAACAATTACAAACATTATGAAATTATAGATTTGTAATTTGAAAAATTCAAAATATTATTTTTATGAAAAATGTAATCCTTTAAAATATTTTCTAATACCGTTAATATATATCATAATGTAAAAACACATTTGCTAAATATAAAAAAACGTTTTTTAAAAATCGAATTTATAAATGTGCATGTTTTCAAAATGATTAACAATATTTTTATTTTATTATATACATATTTTAAGACTCTTCCCACCCTTATCCCCTAAATACCCAATGTTTCATTTCTAAAAAAATAACAATTATTTCTATTTATTAATACAACTAAATACGCAACTTTCAAAAAATATCATAACTAAAAATGTATCTAACTAAAAACACAAATCTAAAACAATATAAACAGATACAAAAAACACAATACAGTAAATTGTCATTTACAAATAATATTACACATAACAATATTTTCTACATCAGTATTTTCAACAATAATCATTAAAAACAACACTAAAACTGATAATATTACCTTCGATATTCCCGTTGACGATATGTTTGATGCCCAGATATTCTTGACACAATATTTTTATATCACAATATTTTTTTCAATATACTATCCAAACTTGGCCTCCCTCTTAAGTTTTAGTTGGCACCAGATGTGTTTGCATTGTCCATCTGAGTCATCAGAGGTGATTTACAGGTTTACTAACTCACTGTAGAACCTGATTGAGTGGGATGTTATCACAGTGTATCCACTAGACCAAAAAGATGAGGTCCTTTCCATGTCAGGGGAACTAACTTTAGGTCATTTGTTTCAAAAGGGCACTACCATGGCTATTTCATAATATCCACAGGCACAATGTATAATTTAGATTGATAAAGCATTAATGATATTTTCACTACTGTTGTCTGATCTCTCACCAGATTAATCTCTCAGGCCAGGTGATACTTTGAGTAATAGCATTGCTTCCTGGGCCTATACATATTTTTCTGCCTTTGATGTGTATGACTTGTGATATGTATAACCTTTGATAAGCCATATTACCTTGCATAGAACAGCTTCTAAGCAGCCTGTAATATATATAATATACAACTTTTAAAGAATATTAAGTGAGTTTTTTAAGGTTTTCTTGAAGAGGGATAGTCACAACACTTCTGGGGAAGGTAACGCTTGTCAAGACGTCATAAAAGTTTTTTACTGTTTCAATAATGCCCCTTAAGAATCTTTGAAATGTAACTGAATGCACGTGAAAATGGAGCTGTAAAAAGCATAGTTTCACAATTTTCAAAACAAAAGAGACACCAAAGGTCAGGTTAGGAAAGTTATGTACGCCCCTCCACTTTCAAAGTTCACCAGTCGCCTCTGGTTGGGCTAGGGAGCTCTGGGGGCGAGAGAGGTGTTCTGCCAGATTGGGAGTGGATGCATCTTGGGATAGCCAGATGCTGCACTTCAAAGGAAGTGATCAACAGCAGGCGGGGACCTAGTATCCCATTCGTTATCAATGTGTCTAACATGAGGGCACTTTTTGAGCATAAAAATCGGTATCCCAAGCACCCAGAACTAAGATCTCATCTGGATTGGAAGAAGGACCAAAGAAGGACTGCCCTGCACCACAACAGAACCGGCAAAGAGAGGCTACAATGGGGTGGACTGAACCTACTGAACTTGGTGGCTAGAAAAGGTAAGCATCTGTGCCTGCTGTGCCCTGATTGTGGCGAAGTCATCTTCAGAACATAGCTAAAGCAAAGAGACTCCAAGGGTCAGTTGGGGTAGAACATTTGAGAAGCCTGCTGGAGCAAGTTGGTAGCCCAGAATTTTCAAAATGCCACCAATCACAGAACCAGATGCTCAAAATTGCACTCATGGTCACTGAGCAGAAAAAGTAATCTGAGTTATTGCCCAGGGAAGGATTTGGCCATGATACAATACCAGGTGTCTGGGCTTCTACCAGTACCGAAAGCACTTTGAGGGACATCGACCCTGTGAGTAGGACCACCTCATCCCTTTCATGGACCTAGGAGTAGCCGCAGAAAGACCCCACTCTACCACATCGCATCCACAATATCCTTGAGCATCTTCAGCATCCTTCATCCATTAAATCAGGCAACTTTCATAGGAAACCCCTGCAACAGATAAAAAGTGCCTAGAACTGACTGAAGAGATTCCTTAAACCGTTGAGATACCTGATTCTGAGGGTCACCTAAAGTGACTCTTACTGACTGCAATACAACTAGCCTAATCTTTTGTGAAAACATTTCTGGGTCACATTTGTTGACTTTACCAATGCTTGTTTGTGGTTAAATGAAAAGATTTAATTTACTATACTTTGTAAATTCTATATTACAGCAGACCCTCCTGTGAATCTTTTTTGTTGTAGTGTCTAAAAATACAGTCTAGTTTTATAAATTGGTGACGGATTTCCTGAGTATCTTGATGATTTATTTTCCAATTGTTTTGGTGCTGTTTAAATGCATCACACTCGTTCCTTTGTGTAAGCCTTGCTGCTCAGAGCCACAGCTCCCCAAGGTTGAGCTGAAGATTTGACAAACAAAGCATACTTGTCCTAAAGGGGTTGGTAAGTGTATTCTATGGTGAGGTGGCTCAACCACACAATATAATACTACACCCCAGTTCCTCACACCGCCCATCCTCAAGGAAATGGTTTAGTTGAGAGATTCAACAAAACCACAAAAGGCATTATCATGGGTTTGTCTGGAACATTCAGGATATAGGATGGTCTTCTCCCATTCCCTACAGGGAGGTTCCCCAAAAAGGAGTTGGCTTTAGTCCCTTTGTGCTACTCTTTGGACTCCCTGTGGGGGGTCAACCTAGCTTGGTGAGAAAGAGATGGGAGAGAAACCTCAAAGAGCCCAAGGAAGACATAGGCCCTCATTTTGACATTGGCGGTAAAAACCGCCTACCGCCGCTGCAACGGCTGCCAAAAGACCGTTGCTGTGGCTACCAGCAGTCTGCCATATTATGACCACAGCCGGATTTACGCCACAAGAATGGCGGAAATCTGGCTGTGGCCATGCCGGCGGATGGCGGTAAGGTGGCGCTGCTGCCACCACCAGTGCCATGCCAGTAGACTGCCGCCAGCTGTATTATGACCCATAATACGGCCTGGCGGTGTTCTGCTGGCGGGCGCTGCTGGAGGTAGCAGCACTCCGTACCGTTCCCTGCTGGAGGACCCCCTGTATCCAGGTAAGTGGCTGTACTTACCGCCACATTAACGCCGGCCGCCAGGGTCGTGATGACCCCCCTAGTGCATTAGGTGCTTGATCTTTGTTCTAGGATGGCTGAATACATGACGGTGTTGAACAAGAATTTGGTGGCCAGCAAGGAGCTTGTGAAGCATGAGTATAACCAAAAGTCCACTATGGTGGAATACCATCCTGTTTGCCAGAGATCTTTTCTCAATGATGCCAAGACCCCTAGGATGGACTTGAAAGAGAGAAGAAGGAGAGAACCACAAAAGAAAAGAAAAATTGGCTCAATACCATCCTGTACAGTTGGTGTGGGTCTTTGAACCATGTGGCTCCCAAAGCACTGCAAGACAAATGGACTGAGCCGTACCCAGTCTTGGAAAAGAAAGGGGAAGTCATCTGATTGGTGGAAACCCTCAGAAACCCTCCAGGTGAACAGGCTCAAGTTGCACCATGACTAGGCCGATAATCACCATGTTGATGGTGACAGATAGAGGAGAGAAAGAGGAGAATGAACCTCTCTCAGACCTCTTGTCCTCCAATGCTCAAGATGGTAGTGTGAAAGGAGTAATTCTCTTCTCCACACTGACAGATCAGCAGCAAAGCGACTGCAATCACTTGTTGAAGCAGTTTGCTGGGAACTGTTCTTTGACCCTAGGTCTGATAACATGATGTACCCATAACGTGGGCAATGGTGAAAGCCTGCCCCTCAAAAGCAAAATATACAGGCTGCTGACCAGGTCAATGCCAGCATCAAGCCTGAGGTTGCCAAGATGTAGGAGTTGTGGGTGATTGAGCCCTCCATTAGTCCATGGGTCAACCCAGTGGTACTGGTGTCCAAGCCCAATCCCAAAGGTGTAAAGCCTGAGATGAGATTCTGCATGGAATAGAGTGGAATAGAGAGGTCTCAATGCACTCAAACACTGATGCCCACCTCATACCAAGAGCTGATGAGCTCGCTGACAGGTTGGGAGGCAGCAAAATATCTGAGTACCTTTGACCTGACTTCAAGCTATTGGCAGATAGCCCTAACCCCAGGAGCTAAGGAGAGGCCTGCTTTTTCCACACCTGATGGCCACTTTCAATTTACAGTGATATCCTTTGGGTTGAATAATGCACCTGTTACATTCCAGAGGTTGGTGAATCAAGTACTTTCTGGTTTGGAAAGTGTCAATGCAGCTTATCTTGATGGCATAGTTGTATTCAGTTTTACCTGAGAGGATCACCTGGCCCACCTTAAGAAAGTGCATCAGGCACTGCAGCAGGCAGGCCTGATTATCAAGGCAAGTGAGTGCCAAATAGGGCAAGGTACTGTTGTGTACATTGGTGGAGGCCATGTAAACCTCTCCAACCCACGATCCAGACAATTCTGGCCTGGGAAGCTCCTATGACACAGACCCAACTCAGGACCTTTCTTGGCCTGACTGGGTATTACAGGAGGTTTGCAAAGGGTTATGGTACCATAATGGCACTGCTCACTTAACTTACCTCTAAGAATCAACCTAGAAAAGTTATCTGTAGTGACCAGTGTTAAAAGACTTTTGACACCCTTAAGAAGCTTTGGGCCAGATGTATCATAGGATTTTGCATTAGCAAACGATGCAAATCTGTAAATTCCACTGTTTGCGAAAGCAAAATCGCCTTTCAGGATGTATGAAAGGCAGTGCAGTGCAATTTTAGGGAATCGCAATTTTTAGCAATTCCCTAAAATTGTGACTGTGAATAGGGAATCGTAAAGTTTGATTCTCTAAATAGGAAATCGCAAATAGGGAATTCCTATTTGCGATTTCCAAAGCACATGTACCATGCATTTCCTAAATGTGAACTTGGCATTTAGGAAAGGCAATTACCACAAATTCAAGTTTGGTGGTAAGCATGTGCAATTTTAAAAAAATGCATTACAAATGCATTTTTAAAAATTACATGTAGCGCACACATGCCCTTTGGGCATGTGTGCGTTTTACACGTCCACAAATATTTTTTTGTGGTGTATCAAAGGGGGCCTTAGGCCTCCAGCACCCTGGGGTTTGCATTACCTAATTTGCGAGTTCCTAACAGGAATTCGCAAATTAGGTAAAGCAAAACCATTCACACCTATAGGGATGAATGGAGTCCCATTCCCTAATTGCGATTCGGTAATAGCGATTGTAACTTTAAAGAAATTGCTATTACCGAATCGTAATCTTCTTACATCCCATTTTGCATTTCTTAAATAGCGATTTCTTGAAAATCGCTATTTAGGAAATGCAAAGCGGGATGATGATACATCTGGCCCTTTGTGCTCAGCACCTATCCTTAAGGTGTCTGACTTCAGTAAGGAATTGTTTGCTCACAGGATTGTGGCAGTGTTGTCACAGGTGAATGATTTGTGCCAGGATCAGCCAGTTGCCTTCATCAGCAGCCAACTCCTTACCAGAGAGCAGCTTTAGTGTGCCACTGAGAGGGAAGCCATTGCTGTGGTTTGGTCCCTCAAGAAGCTGAGAGCTTACCTGTTTGGGCCTCACCCCAGAGTTCAAACTGACCACAGGTCTCTCAGATGGCTGATGTAGATGAGAAGAGAGAATCTCACGTGGTCCATTTCAGTACAAGTTATGGACTTTACAGTGGAACGCAAACCTGGGACTGACCATGTCAGTGCAGATGTCCTTTCCAGGTTCTTCCACTTAGCTGATGAGAGCTACCAGGATAAAGGTTAGTTGTCAATCACCTTTGATCTGCAGGGCTGCATGTATGGAAATGCCTCTTTTTGTATGGTCACCCCAAAGTTTTTGGACTATCGCTGCTGGTTTTTCAACTCTAAGAGTGCACTGAGGCCTGCTAATGAGACCTCAGTGCCTGACCCCAAAAAGTGTATGTGACATTGGCTATACCCAATTGACATAGGCTAACTTACTTATAAGTCCCTAGTATATTTTACCCAGGACATGAAAGTTAGAAAGCCCTCCAAGGGATTGCAGCACTGGTTGTGTCACCCTGGGTGTGACACAGGTAAACCAAGACTTCCTATCTGCCACTGCAATCTGGAACAGCAGTCCCGATGTTTCCATGTAAAGCAATGGCAAAGCCAATCCTCCCTCTGCAAAATGTGTAAGCCACCCCTAAGCAGGCCTACTGAGCCCCAAGGCAGAGTGCAGCATATTGCACAGACAGAAAATCTATTTTACATGTTCTGGCAGTGAAAACGTGAAACTGTCATTTTTACTAGGCCCTCATTATGACCTTGGCGGTGAGTGATAAAGTGGAGGTAATACCGCCAACAGGCTGGTGGTAATTACTGCCAAATTATGACAATGGCGGTGAGAACTCCCATAGACAGCCAATGTACCACACCATCGGCCAGGGCAGAAACACTACGCACGCTGGCAGTCACCATCAACAGCCAGGAGGAAGAAAAAGTACTGCCCACCATATTAAGACCCTACAATCCCCCACATTTTCTGGGGCGGTGCCAACGCCATCAAAAGACTGGCGGAAACACATCACTGAAGAGAAAAGACTCACCATCGGAGACAGAGGAAAGAACAATGCCACCATGGAACCCGAACTGCAAGTTTTTCCGATGATCTTCTACGTTATGCTCTACCTGGAACACCAACGAAGACGATGACGGTGAGTACAGCCGCTTAGCACACAAGGGAGGGAGGAAAACAAGAGTGACACACACACGCACAACATACACCCGAAACACACACCATACACGTCCAGCTGCACACAAAAAACAATTTGCACCCGATACACAGCAGAATAATGCAAGGACAACAGGAATGCACCAAGGTGAATGTATTAATATCAACAGGTAATAAATAATCTAATTGTCCGTGAAACAGATATGAACACATGTACACAAAGGGACACTGCCCAGTCCAATGTTCAAAGGGCCCACATGGCCATAGGGCACAATCCAAGGCCCAACTCGAATTCTAACTTCATCCGGATAGAACTCTGCAGGGGCATCAGTTTGCAAGTGGGCAGGCACATCAGGGGGATTGGTGGGGGACCTCAGCCGAAGTTGGGAACAAGCCCGCTGATTCTGGAGGTGGCTCCATGCCCATTATTCTGTCCTGGGGAGTGCAAGGCCACAGTCTCTGGAGTGGGTGACAAGCACACTGGTTCTGGAGGGGGCTCCATGCCCAGTTCTCTCTACTGGAGAGTGCAAGGCCACAGTCTCTGGAGTGGGTGACTTTCCCACTGGTTCTGGAGGGGGCTCCATGCCCATTATTCTGTCCTGGGGAGAGCAAGGCCACAGTCTCTGGGGTGGGTGACAAGTCCACTGGTTCTGGAGGGGGCTCCATGCTCAGTTCTCTCTACTGGGGAGTGCAAGTCCACAGTCTGTGGAGTGGGTGACTTTCCAACTGGGGTTGGAGGGGGGCTCCATGCCCATTATTCTGACCTGGGGAGTGCAAGACCACAGTCTCTGAAGTGTGTGACAAGCCCATTGGTTCTGGAGGGGGCTCCATGCCCAATTATCTCTACTGGGGAGTGTAAGACCACAGTCTCTGGAGTGGGTGACTTTCCCACTGGTTCTGGAGGGGAGCTCCATGCCCATTATTCTGTTCTGGGGAGTGCAAGGCCAGTCTCTGGAGTGTGTGACAAGCCCACTGGTTCTGGAGGGGGCTCCATGCCCAGTTCTCTCTACTGGGGAGTGCAAGGCCACAGTTTCTGGAGTGGGTGACTTTCCCACTGTTCTGGAGGAGGCTCCATGCACATTATTCTGTCCTGGGGAGTGCAAGGCCACATTCTCTAGAGTGGGTGCTAAGCCCACTGGTTTTGGAAGGGGACCCCCGCACAGCAGCTCCTAGAGGGTGGCCTACATGACTTCCGCTGATGGTGATGGCTGCAGTGTGATGGCAGACGGAGGTGTCTCCTGGGCAGCCTCTCCAGGTGGTGATGGCTGCAGTGTGGTGGCAGATGGAGGTGCCTCCTGGGCAGCCTCTGCAGGTGGTGATGGCTGCACTTCCCTAGCTGGCGGTGACCGGTGCTGGTGGTGGTGGTGTCACACTGACAGCCTCCGCTGGAATAGAGGGCTTCCTCCTCTCCATGACATAGGGCAAGGAATCCTTATCCTTCCTGCCAGGGGTCGATGGCTTCTTCCCCTTCATGGTAGGTTGTACGTGGTCCTTAGCCTTCTGGGTAGGAGTCGAGGGCTTCTTCCCCTTCAGAGCAGGAGGTGCAGGCTCTGTCCCCTTCTTGGCTGGAGGTGCAGGCTCCTTCCCCTTCTTGGCTGGAGGTGGTGTATCCTTCCCACCACGACTAGGTGAAACCACCACTGCTCGCGTGGACTGTTTGGCTGAGGTGCTGGGCTGGATCATTAGGACCCTGCTCTTACAGGCAGGGCGGGGGGAGGGAGAGGGAAGAGGTCAAGTTGGGCAAGGAAAAGCTTCTTAGGGACGGTGGGGCAGGAGGAGTGGTGGGAGTGGAGGTTGAGGGAGTGGTTGTAGGAGGTGTATGTCTACTGGATTTGGGTGCAGGTGCATAGGCAGTATGCTGATGTGAGGTGGATGGCTGTTGGGTGTGTGAGTGTTTGCGTTTGTGTCCTTTAGGAGGGGGGACAGACAGTGTGGGAGAGGACACAGGGGATGTGTGCATGGATGTTGTGGAGGTGTCTGCTAGTGAGGTGTGTGTGCTGCTTGCTGTGGTGATGCTGGTGGTGGATGTTGATGCAGTGCTTGCAGGTGTGAGTGTGGACGTGACTGGGAGGAAAGTGGAAAAGGAGGAGGGGGAGGCAGTGGATGTTGTTGTGTCTGCAATTGTCTGGTGCTTGTGGGATGAAGTGTTGTGCTTGTGTTTGCCTGTGCCACACTTGTGTGTTGTCTTGTGTGCATGCTCGTCAGTATGTGTGCCTGGGATGGGTCGGGATGATGAGACTGGGACTGGGAAGTGGTATTTGGAGGGGGAAGGTAGGAACAGGGACAATGGCTGCCATCAGAGAGGAGGCCAGAGCCTGATTTGATCTCTGTTGGGCCGCCAATCCACCAGGAATGCCCTCCAGGAATGCAATGCATTGCTGCATCTGGGATGCCGGCCCCTGGATGGCATTCACAATGGTTGATTGCCTTACATAGATAGATCTCAGGAGGTCAATAGCCTCCTCACTCAGGGCAGCAGGGCTCACTGGGGCAGGGCCTGAGGTGCCTGGGTCAAAGGAGATGCCCACCCTCCTGTGTGAGCGGGCACAGGCAACTCGCTCCCTCTGTCACCAGTGCCCCTGCGCCTCCGCCAGATGATGCTAATGCACACAAGGACAGGATGACAGAACAAAAAGGTGGGGAGAGAGACAAAGGAAACACTGGGTCAATGACTGCACCAACACCACAACTGGCATACACAGCACCGTCACACACAATGAACAGGCTTAAGCACTATGTATTGCACTGCCACCCACAAAGCCCTGCCTGAAATGTAAAGCTAACAAGCTACGTTACCTACATTTGATATACACCCAGTACCCTAGAGTTGACCCACGCTGCAATGTCTGGCCTGGCCTTAGGGGCACCCACTAACTCACAACCACCACCCGGATCCCACCCCACCTGCCAAATTTTTGAATGATATCCACTGTACTCACACCCTTGTGGCTGCTGTGATTCCCTCAAGTGCCCATCCAGCTCAGTGTAGGGCACCTCCATTATGCGGGCCATCAGGGGGTCAGGTTCCGACGGGCACCCTTTCCTCCCTGGGAGGCCATCCCCAGGTGGGCCTCCGCGGTCCTCCGTGCCCAGCGTCTCAGGTCCTCCCACCGTTTCCGACAGTGGGTTCTCCGCCTGTCATAGACCTCCAAGGTCCGCACCTCCTTGGCGATGGCACGCCATAATCCCTTCTTTTGATGGGCGCTGACCTGCAGAGGCAATATATACAGGAGAACACCATTAAACAAATAGTCCAGCCTGTCACACAAATGGCCACCATACCCATTTCCATCACCATTGGCACATACATCGCCTGACGCACACCATGTACACCACCACATGATATTCCCCGCCCCGATGACACAATGCTTGCACACACATCCCCATGCATCCTTCCCACATGCATCGTGCCCAATGTGTACTCACCTGTTGGTCTGGAGGCCCATACAGCAGTCCGCACTGGGGTAGGACCCCCTCCACCGGTCGCACCAACTCCTCCGAAGTGAAAGCCGGAGACCTTTCCCCAGTCACACGGGCCATGGTGGATTCCAGACACAGGTCGCAGCAGCACACACAGTGTAGGTGTTCTCCTGTTGAAGGTCAGGAAACAAGTGAGGAATCAGATAGGAAATGGCAGTCACGTCCGTAGCGGTGTACACCATCACCACCGGCGCAGATCACCACTGGCCACTGTACTCCATAGAGCCCCATAGTATCCAAGAAGGAATTGCACGGCGGTGCAAGGCCGCCTTCCGCCACAACGCACACCGTCGGCGGAATTACCTCACTTCCACCTGTCCATACATACAGGACAGGCGGTCGCCATTCGGGGGGGGGGAGGGAACGGTCATATTGACATTAACTGCATCACAGATTAGATTGGCACATACCTCGCTAGTAACACTGTCCCATTACATAAGTGCACCAAGTATAATGAAGTTGTGGTTCCATTGTTCCAATTGTGAAAGACCACTCACTCTTGTGTCCGTTAGATACCTACCGCTGCGGATGAATAGGAGGTGAAGATATACCCCCGTGTACAGACCCCTTGTGGACTTGGCTACACTGGAGGACAGGCACATTATACTCACCTATAGGCTGAACAGGGCCACAATCACAGAGCTGTGTGCCCAATTGGAGCCAGACCTGATCTCATCTATCCGTCATCCGACTGGGATACCCCCTCTTCTGCAAGTGCTATCAGTGCTCCATTTGTTGGCAACTGGTTCTTTCCAAGTGACAGTTGGTTTGGCGGCAGGAATGTCACAGCCAATGTTCTCAATTGTGCTAGCAAGAGTCTTGTCTGCCCTGGTGAGACACATGTGCAGCTACATTTCTTTCCCCCAGGTGGAAGAGTTGACCACTGTGAAGATCAGATTCTATGCAATGGGACATATCCCCAATATTATTGGGGCGATTGACGGGACACATATTGCGTTTGTCCCCCCCACCAGAACAAACAGGTGTTCAGGAATCGTAAGAGTTTCCACTCACTGAATGTGCAGATGGTGTGCTTGGCAGACCAGTACATCTCCCACGCCAATGCTAAGTATCCTGGGTCGGTGCATGATGCCTTTGTTCTGAGGAATAGCAGAATCCCAAATGTGATGGCCCAACTTCAAAGTCACAGGGTTTGGCTAATAGGTGAGCCTTGGTCCCCACCCACTGTATGTTAGTGTATGCCTTCGGGTCTCCCCCTCATAGGATTGTGTGAGGCTAAATGTTATCCCTCAATACTTGCAGGTGACTCTGGCTACCCAAACCTATCGTGGCTGCTGGTCCCTGTGTGGAATGCCAGGACAGGGGCTGAGAAACGTTATAATGAGGCACATGGGTGAACCAGACGGATCATCGAGAGGACCTTCGGCATCCTGAAGGCCAGGTTCAGGTGCCTCCATCTGACAGGTGGATCCCTGTGCTACTCACCCGGGAAGGTCTGCCAGATAGTAGTGGCATGCTGCATGTTGCACAACCTGGCCTTCAGACGACATGTACCCTTCCTGCAGGAGGAGTAGACTGGAGAAGCCCCTGTGGCAGCAGTAGACCCTGAGGACAGTGAGGATGAGGATGAGGACAACAGAACATCAGTTATCCGTCAGTATTTCCAATGACACAGGTGAGACAGTGCAACTACACATTCCTATGACTATTGGTGTATTCTGTGTGGCTGTAGCATGATGGCATTAACTTCCTTTGCATCTCAACTTACTGTCACCTATGGCTTGTCATTTTACAGATGTTGGTGATATAACAATTGTGCACTGATGTGCTGACTACAGCCAGCAACAGGTCATTATTTCATTTGCACTAGATGTGACTGTTTCCATAAATGCACATTTTCAATACATAAGACACTAGTAGTCAAGTTGTGTTCAAGGGTGTTTATTGTAGGGCTATGAAATTGAGGGGAAAATGCAATGGAATGGGGTGATGATGGAGGAAAGTCCAGGGTATTGGTCCAGTCTGTTTGTAGCACAGGTGCAGTGTCCAAGTGGCCATAGGAAGGGGAGCAAGGGCAGTTTAAAGTGGACAAGGTGACAGTGTGGGACACAAGGGGGACAATCAGGATTTCCTGGCGGTGGTCTTGGCAAGTGTCTCTGGCTTCTGTCTGGTTCCCAGGGAACGTTTGTGGGGTGTTTCACCTTCTGCAGGGGGAGGGGTGCTGGTGGTCTGTGCGTCCTGTGGCAGGGCCTCCTACCCACTAGCTGCAGCATAACTGGAGGGCTGGTCAATGGACTGGCTAGTGGTAAGGGCCTGCTGGTGTGCTGTTGCCTCCCTTATGATGTTGGCCATGTCTGCCTGCACCCCTGCTGTCGAGATCAGTGTTGTGTTAATGGCCAGCAAATCCTCCCTGATCCCCTGATACTGTCCCTCCAGCAGTCGCCTGTTCTCCTGCACATTGTCAAGGATCTGGCCCATCGTGTCCTGGGATTGTTGGTAGGCTCCCAGGATCTCGGAGAGTACCTCCTGGAGAGTTCATTCCCTGGTCCTGTCCTCCCCCTGGTGCACAGCAGTCCTCCCAGTGTCACTGTTGGCCTGTGCCTCTGTCCCCTGAACGGTGTGCCCACTGCCACTGACACCAGGTCCCTGATTGCCTTGGGGGCGAGGTCTGGCCTGGGGTCCATGTACAGGTGGGCACACTGCTGATTGGCGAGTCCTGGGGACAGAGGTGTGGGTACACTGGGTAGGTGCTGTGGTGTTGGATACTGATGGGGGAGGCTCTGTGGTGGACTGTGAGTGGGCTTGGGTGACCGGCTGTCCAGTGCTCCCTGATGGGCCAGGTAGGTCATCCAGATACTGAAGTCCAGAGCTACTGTCATCACTGGGGGCATCTTCTGTTGGTTGACTGGATAGTCGTGGCACCTCCTCTCCGCTGACATTGGCTGGGGTACCCGTGGGGATGTAAGTGATGTATTATGCTTCATGTGTGTGACATACTGTACATCCCTGGCTTCCCCTCTATCGTTGGTGTTGCCCTGCCACCTTTTGCTTGTGTATGGTGATGTATTGTGTGATTGTTAGTTTCCCTATGTTGTGCATGCTTTTGTGATGGGTGTCCATGCATTTGTATTGCATGCAGGGCTTGGCATTGGGGTTAGCCATATGTGTAGGTGCAGTATGTGGGATGCGGTTGAGTGATTGGAGTGAGGGTGAGGGTGTGAGATGGCATGCAGGTATGGGGGGTGATAAGTGTTAAATGTTGACTTACCAGTGTCCAGTCCTCCGGCTACTCCGGGGAGTCCCTCAGGAAGCAGTAATGCAAAGACTGTCTCCTCCCATGCTGTGAGCTGTGGGGGAGGACGTGGGGGCCCAACATATGGCGAGCTGGTGGCTTACTGCTATAGAACATACCTTCCCCCGTAGGTCGTTCCACCTTTTCCTGATGTCTTCCCTTGTTCTTGGGTGCTGTCCCACGGCATTGGCCCTGTCCACGATCCTCCACCATAGCTTCATCTTCCTTGCAATGGATATCTGCTCTATCTGTGCTCCTAACAGCTGTGGCTCTACCCTGACAATTTCCTCCAGTGAAAAGGGGGTGCCTTTGTGGAGACATGGGTGTTGTGTGGTGTGTGTTGGTGAGAGTGTGTTGAGTAATGTGGTGGGATGTGTGATGTGGGGTGTGTGAGGGATGTATGGGTGTAAGTGGTGTGTGTGTGTCTAGTTGTCGCAGTGGTCTTGGTGTCAGTCTGGTGGCAATGATTTGTATTGGTAAAGGGTTGTGGGTAATGTGGGTGTGTGTTTTATAGTAGTGTGGATGTGTTGGTGTGGTGTGTGTATGAGTGTCAGGGGTGTGTCTTTAGTATTGGCCAATGTGGTGTTGTTTTGTATGTGGGTGTCCATTCTGAGCGTGGCGGTATGTACCCCCAATGGTTTACCGCCATTGAATGTCCGCTGTGGTGATTCGTGGGTCATAATATAATGGGCGTTGTTCTGTTGGCGTAACGGTATGGGTGTTGGTACCGCCACCTTAGCACTGACCTTTGGGCTGACGGATTTTTGTATGTGGCAGTATTCTGTCGGATTGGTGTGTGTGTGTCATAATATGGCGAATGGATATTCGCCACCGCAGCAGTATGTTGGCAGCCGTCACAACAGCGGTAAGCGGGATTTACCACCAATGTCATAATGAGGGCCTTAGTCATCACATTGGTGAGTACAGTGTTTCACACTGATCCCTCAGCTGTGCTAACTCTTGAACAGTACGACTGAAGTTGATACTCCAAGGTATCAAACAATTCATTACATTGAGCCAAACTTGATTCTCAAGTTGAAATAAATGTAACTTGCTGTATGCAACATTTAACACTTTGGTGGTCATTACAACCCTGGCGGTCGGTGTTAAAGCGGTGGTAAGACCGCCAACAGGCCGGCGGTAAACAATTACGACCGTGGAGGAAACCGCCATCAAAGACAGCCACTTTAACACTCCGACCACCACGGCGGTACAAACAAACAGCCTGGCGGTCACCGCCAACAGACAGACGGGAGACAATGTACCGCCCACACTATTATGACAGGCCAATCCGCCACCTTTTCCGGGGCGGATTCACCGCAGATAAAAACACAGCGGAAACAGGAATCCCGAAGGGAAAACTCTCACCTCTACACACCCCACGAGGAACGAGGACGCCATGGACCCGGAACTCCAAATTCTCCCTGCAATAGTCTTCCTGCTCCTCTACCAGGAGCACGAACGCCGGCTGCGAAGACCACAGTGAGTACTGCACCTACGACACAGGGGAGGGGGAGGCAAAAAACAGGGACACACACACGCAACACCCCCACCCCCACCCTCACCCACTACAACACAAACACTAATGCATATCAACACATCACAGTTACACCTCCCAAACCCCCCGGAAGAATGCAAAGACAATAGAAAATGAGTGTAACCATTGTAATATATTAAAAGCAAGTAGGCAGAAATATATATATACACCATGCACATAATATATACCAAGCATAGTAGTCCGGGTAGTGCACTAAAAAAGTCAGTAGAACACTGGGAAAACACGGTATGGGCGAGGCCCACACAAGATCCCCGACCATGACTGAGAGAACACTACAGGGGCATCAGAGAGCAACTAAACAGGCACCTCAGGGGGAGGGAAAGGGGGGGCACCTCAGCCGCTTGAGTCCAGGGTGCCAAATCCACGAGGGGGCCACATGCCCACTGTTCAATCCTGGGGAGTGCAAAGCCACAGTCTCTCAAGTCTCTACAGTGGGTGGGTTGCCCACTGCCATATCCTGGGGAGTGCAAAGCCACAGTCTCACAAGTGGATGACAGACTCCACTGGGTCTGGAGGGGGCATGGTGCCCAGAGTGCTTCATCCTGCCAAGGATTGGGGTAGTGGATGCTTTTCTCCACTGGTTCTGGAGGGGGCATGGTGTGGTGCCCACAGTGCTTCATCCTGCCAAGGATTGGGGTAGTGGATGCTTTTCTCCACTGGTTCTGGAGGGGGCTTGGTGCCCAGAGTGCTTCATCCTGCCAAGGATTGGGTTAGTGGATGCTTTTCTCCACTGGTTCTGGAGGGGGCTTGGTGCCCAGAGTGCTTCATCCTGCCAAGGATTGGGGTAGTGGATACTTTTCTCCACTGGTTCTGGAGGGGGCTTGGTGCCCAGAGTGCATCATTCACCCTGTGACGGACTCAGTTGCGTTAGTGCCCTTGCCGCTTATGGGCCAGCGGTGCTTGAGATGGCGGTGCCCTGTTCAGCGGTGCTTGAGATGGCGGTGCCCTGTGCAGCGGTGCTTAAGACGGCGGTGCCCTGTGCAGCGGTTATTGAGATGGCGGTGCCCTGTTCAGTGGTGCTTGAGATGGTGGTGCCCTGTTCAGCGGTACTTGAGATGGCGGTGCCCTGTTCAGCGGTGCTTGAGATTGCGGTGCCCTGTTCAGCTGTGCTTGAGATGGCGGTGCCCTGTTCAGCGGTGCTTGAGATGGCGGTCTCCATTGCAGGGTTTCAGCTGCTGGCGGTCCTTCATGGCCCAGCGGGGCTTTTGCTGGCGATCCTTCAAGGCCCAGCGGGGCTAGTGCTGACGTGGCCTCCTGGGCAGGTGGGCTGGTGCTGGCGGTGGCCTCCTGGGCAGCTGTGCTGGTGCTGGCAGTGGCCTCTGGTGCTGGCGGTGGCCTCGTGGGCAGCTGTGCTGGTGCTGGAGGTGGCCTCCTGGGCAGGTGGGCTGGTGCTGGCGGTGGTCTCCTGGGCAGCTGGGCTGGTGCTGGCGGTGGCCTCCTGGGCAGCTGGGCTGGTGCTGGCGGTGGCCTCCTGGGCAGGTGGGCTGGTGCTGGCGGTAGCCTCCTGGGCAGCTGGGCTAGTGCTGGCGGTCCTGTCCTGGGCAGCTGGGCTTGTGCTGGAGGTGGGCATCGGGGATGATGGCGGTCTTCTCCACTGTGCTGCTCTTCCCAGACTTGCCGGGTTTCTTGTGGCCCTTCCCCACCTTGGAAGGTGTCACAGCTGACTCCACACTCCCATCGGGACCCCTGGGAGTGGCTTTGGTGGCTGGAGTCTTCCCCCTCTCCCGCCGGGCACTGGCCAACTTCTGATGCTTCACAGGTGGAGGACTGTCTGTGCTGTGGCTCCGTGCCACACTGGCTGCCCTGGTAGCCGGTGCATTCCAGATTCCAGTGACTACAGGCACCACTGGTCCCGGAGATGTTGTGGCTGAGGTGCTAATTCGGGACCTATGAGACGGACGGGGTGGGGGAGGTGTGGGAAAGAGGTCAAGGTTGGACAGGAAAAGTTTTTTGGACACACTGGGACGGGTAGCTGGAGGGGGTTTGGGAGTGGAGGAAGAGGTGGTGGTTGTAGGAGGTGTACGTTTGGTGCGCTGGAGGCTTTCATGAGGTGGATGGCTGTTGGGTGGGTGTGTGCCTGCGTTTGTGTATCTTGGGAGGGGGCGTCACAGACACACTGGGAGAGGACGCAGGGGATGTGTGAATGGTAGTGAGGGTGGTGACTGCACGTGAGCGGGGTGTGGTGGTGGGTGTGCTGGAGAGGGACTTAGTGGCTGTAGAGGTAGTGCATGCAGGTGTGAGTGTAGATGAGACTGGGAGGGAGGAGGGAGACGAGGAGGAGGGGGACACAGTGGAGGCAGTGGATGTTGGTGTGTCTGCATGTGTGTGATGCTTGCGTGAGTGCCTGTGGGATGTGTGGTGCTTATGTTTGCCTGAGCTTCCCTTGTGTGTTGACGTGTGTGCATGTTGGCCTGTAGGTGTGCTTGGGATAGGCTGAGGTACAGGGGATTGGGTCGGTGACCTACATGAAATGTACAGGGGAAAAAGAGAAGTTACTACCAGCTGCACCATCAAAGTGATTTGCCCCCATCCCTACCCTTGCCATGTGGCACATGCATTCACCGTCTTTCATGCACACAGCACTCTCCCCCTTCCTTCTTACATCCAGCCCTCTCCACACAGGCATAGCCCATACAACATGCTCCCTGTGTACTTACCTGTTTGTCTGGAGGACCGTAGAGTAGCGTGTACTGAGGGAGGACCCCATCCACGAGCTTCTCCAACTCCTCCGATGTGAAGGCAGGGGCCTTTCCCCAGACACTCGAGCCATTGTCTCTTCCAGACCGAGGTCACAGCAGCACTTGCAGTGTAGGTCCTCTCCTGTTGAAGATCAGGTATCGAGTGATTGAACAGATAGAAAATGGCTGTCACGTCTGCGGCGGTGCGTACCGTCACCGTCGGCGTACATTGTCATTGGCTCCTGGGACCCATAGGGTACAATGTTAACCAATGCAGCATTGCTCCGAGGTCTTTGACCGCCTACCGCGACGGTGTACAACGCCAGCGCAGTTACCTCACATCCCATTGTCCCACTTTACAGGTCAGGCAGCGGCCATTTCAGGGGCCCACATGGCTTCATTTCCAACTGCGTCACACATACCTAGGCCTAGATTCAACACACATACAGGCCACCTTTTGTGTATGATTGATGTTCTGGGTAAACTGTAGGTACGTACCTCTGAGTTGTTTGACTCTGTGCTCGCTGTTGTCCTTCATAGGCACCGTCCGCTGGGACATGTGAGGAGATGACGGCATCCTCCGGTGTACCGACCGTTGGTGGACCTGTCGACAATGGAGGAGCGACATGTGATTATCACATACAAGCTTGACCGTGCCACAATCCAGGAACTGTGTACCCAGTTGGAGCCAGACCTGTTGTCAGCAATCCGCCATCCCACAGGAATCCCCACTCAAGTGCAGGTGCTGTCAGTGCTCCATTTCCTTGCAAGTGGCACATGCATTCACCGTCTTTCATGCATGCAGCACTCTCCCCCCTTCCTTCTTACATCCAGCCCTCTCCACACAGGCATAGCCCATACAACATGCTCCCTGTGTACTTACCTGTTTGTCTGGAGGACCGTAGAGTAGCGTGTACTGGGGGAGGACCCCATCCACGAGCTTCTCCACCTCCTCCGATGTGAAGGCAGGGGCCCTTTCCCCAGACACTCGAGCCATTTTCTCTTCCAGACCGAGGTCACAGCAGCACTTGCAGTGTAGGTCCTCTCCTGTCGAAGATCAGGTATTGAGTGATTGAACAGATAGGAAATGGCGGTCACGTCCGCGGCGGTGCGTACCGCCGGAGTACATCGTCATTGGCTCCTGGGACCCATAGGGTACAATGTTAACCAATGCAGCATTGCACCGCGGTCTTCGACCGCCTACCGCGATGGTGTACAATGCCAGCGCAGTTACCTCACATCCCATTGTCCCACTTTACAGGTCAGGCAGCCGCCATTTCAGGGGCCCACATGGCTTCATTTCCAACTGCGTCACACATACCTAGGCCTAGATTCAACACACATACAGGCCACCTTTTGTGTATGATTGGTGTTCTGGGTAAACTGTAGGTACGTACCTCTGAGTTGTTTGACTCTGTGCTCGCTGTTGTCCTTCATAGGCACCGTCCGCTGGGACATGTGAGGAGATGGCAGCATCCTCCGGTGTACCGACCGTTGGTGGACCTGTCGACAATGGAGGAGTGACATGTGATTATCACATACAGGCTTGACAGTGCCACAATCCAGGAACTGTGTACCCAGTTGGAGCCAGACCTGTTGTCAGCAATCCGCCATCCCACAGGAATCCCCCCTCAAGTGCAGGTGCTGTCAGTGCTCCACTTCCTTGCAAGTGGGTCATTTCAAACAACAGTGGCCATAGCATCAGGGATGTCCCAGCCTATGTTTTCCAACGTATTGTCCAGAGTGTTGTCTGCCCTTCTGAAACACATGCAGAGCTACATCGTTTTCCCTCAGGTGGAGGATTTGCCTACACTGAAATGTGATTTCTATGCCCTGGGACACATCCCCAACATCATAGGTGCCATTGATGGGACCCATGTGGCTTTGCTACCCCCCCACAGGAGTGAACAGGTCTACAGAAACCGGAAGAATTATCATTCTATGAATGTACAGATGGTATGTTTTGCAGACCAGTACATCTCCCATGTGAATGCCAAGTTCCCTTGCTCAGTGCATGACGCCTACATCCTGCGTAATAGCAGCATCCCTTATGTGATGGGTCAACTCCAGAGGCACCGGGTGTGGCTATTAGGTGAGCACCTGGAGGCAAGTCAGTGGGAATGGTTGTCTGGGGATATCCCTCCAGGTTAGTGCGTGTCTAACAGTTGTCCCACACCATTTGCGGGTGACTCTGGTTACCCCAACCTGTCATGGCTTCTGACCCCAGTGAGGAATCCCAGGACAAGGGCAGAGGAACGCTACAATGAGGCCCATGGGCAAACTAGGAGGGTGATCGAGCGGACCTTCGGCCTCCTGAAGGCCAGGTTCAGGTGCCTCCATATGACAGGTGGATCCCTATTCTACTCACCAAGGAAGGTGTGCCAGATCATCGTGGCCTGCTGTATGCTTCACAACTTGGCTTTGCGACGACAGGTGCCTTTTCTGCAGGAGGATGATCCAGATGGCGGTGTTGTTGCAGCTGTGGAGCCTGTGGACAGTGAAGACGAGGAAGCAGTGGAAGAAGACATGAACAACAGGGACTCAGTGATCCAGCAATATTTCCAGTGAGACACAGGTAAGAGTACAGACCTGCCTACTACATGTACTTTAACACTACTACCTCTTTACTGTCTGTCGTTTTCACCCAGTGTATGGTCACTGAGTTGTCACTTTCCCTTACGATTTCACAAATGGGGGTCCCATTGTGTGACATCTGCTTAGATTCCTCATGGACTAGAGCTGTGTGACATAGGTATGTTGACATTATAATTGAAAGAGCATTTTGTCACTGCAATTGATAATACACTATTTCAAAATCACAGACAGACTCCAGATTGTTTTGTGCTTTAAGTGTGTTTATTTTAGTGCTCAATATTGGAGAGGGTAGTGAAATGGTGAGGGGTGATGGCGGAGGAATGTCCATGGCAGAGTCCAGTCTATTAGTCTCACAGGTGCATTGCCCAAATTGGCATAGGAAGTGGAGCTGGGGCAGTTTAAGTATGGAGAGGGTGACAAAGTGGGACAGTAGGATGACATTCAGGGTGGTCTCATTTCTTGGCGGGGGTCTTGGAATCGTGCTCTGTCTTTGTCCTGGATCTCAGGGACCGTTTGCGGGGTGGTTCTCCCTCTGCAGGGGGTAGGGTGCGGGTGTGGTGGTCCTGTGGCGGGGAGTCCTGTCCACTAGCGCCAGTGGAGGTGGTGGGCAGTTCATCATCCATGCTAGTGTCAGGGGCCCCTCGTAGTGCCACAGTGTCTCTCCTGGTGTTGAGTACTTCCTTCAGACCTCCCAACGATGGTGCCCAGGGTGGAGCTGATGGTTCTGAGTTCCTCCCTGAAGCCCAAATACTGTTCCTCCTGCAGGCGCTGGGACTCCTGAAACTTGGCCAGTACTGTTGCCATCGTCTCCTGTGAGTGGTGGTAGGCTCCCATGATGGAGGAGAGGGCCTCGTGGAGAGTGGGTTCCCTTGGCCTGTCTGCCCCCTGTCGCACAGCAGCCCTCCCAGTTCCCCTGTGTTCCTGGGCCTCTGTCCCCTGGACCGTGTGCCCACTACCACTGTCCCCAGGTCCCTGTTGTTGTTGGGGTGGTGGGTTATCCTGGGTTCCCTCTAGTGGTGGACACACAGCTGATTGACGTGTCCTGGGGACGGGGGTATGGGCCCGCTGGGTGGGTGCTGTGCTGGTGTTTCCAGAGGGGGGAAGGTCTGTGGTGGCCTGTGCCAGTGTGAGGGGAACCGACTGTCCCGAGGTCCCCGATGGGCCTGGCTGGTCATCTAGAACCAGTTGGACAGAGGTGCTGTCATCACTGTGGGCCTCTTCTGTTGGTGGTGTGGGCATGTGTGGACCCTCCTGTTCGGTGACGTTGGGTAGGGGTCCTGCAGGGGTATAAAAGGATGGGTATTACATCTGTGTGTGTCATGGTGTGCAATAGGTGGGTGACCGTGTACCCCAGTGCTTGCATTCCTGTGTGGGACCTTGTGTGATGATGGTTTAGGGGGTTGTATGGGTATGTGCAGTGGGCATGCTTTAGTGATGGGTGTCCATGCTTTGTTGTTGCATGCAGGGCTTGGTGTTGGGATGTGTGATTTGTGATGTTGGGACATATGTGAGGAGTTGGGGTGCTGGGGGTGAGGGTATGTGATAGCATGCAGGTAGGGTGGGGGATGTAATAATTAAGATTTGACTTACCAGAGTCCATTCCTCCAGCTACTCCTGCGAGGCCCTCAGGATGCAGAATCGACAAGACCTGCTCCTCCCATGTTGTTAGTTGTGGGGGAGGAGGTGGGGGTCCGCCGCCAGTCCGCTGAACCGCCTGGTGGTGTCTTGAGACCACAGAACGCACCTTCCCCCGTAGGTCGTTCCACCTCTTTCTGATGTCCTCCCGATTTCTTGGTGCTGTCCCACTGCGTTGACCCTGTCCACTATTCTTCACCATATCTCCATCTTCCTTGCAATTGAGGTGTGCTGCACCTGTGCTCCGAATAGCTGTGGCTCTACCCGGACGATTTCCTCCACCATGACCCTGAGCTCCTCCTCCGAGAACCTGGGGTGTCTTTGCCGTGCCATGGGGTGGTGTAGGTGATGTGTGGGGTGGAGTGTGTGGTGATAAGTGTGCTGATATGAGGTGCGTGTAAGTTCTGTGGGTGATGGTGTTGTGTGTCTGTGGATACTGTTGTTCTTGCTGGTGGTGTCTCTCTCTGGCCTTCTTTTGGAATTTGTGGTCGTGGGGGTTTGTGGGTGATGTGGGTGTGTGTTTTATATTGTAATGGGTGTGTGGGAGTGGTGTGTGTATGTGTAACAGGTGTGTGTATTTGGAATTGTCCAATGTGGTAGCGTTTTGTAGGAGTGTGTGTATTTTGAGCGCGGCGGTGTGTCCCGCCAATGGAATACCGCGGTTGAAAGACCGCCGCGTGGATTCGTGTGTCGTGATAGTGTGGGCGTATTTCTGTTGGCGTGACGGTGGAGGTTTTGTTTTTGCCAGTTTCTCACTGACCTTTGGTGTGGCGGACTTGTGTGGGTGTCTGAATTTTGGCGGATTCCGAAATGTGGGTCATAATAGCTGTGGCGGAATTCCGCGGCCGCGGCGGTGTGTTGGCGGTCTTCTGCACTGCGGTAAGCGGCTTTTACCGCCAATGTTGTAATGACCGCCTTTGTTGCTTTGAACTCTCCTGTACGCCTGAACGAGGTTTGTGCCTAAAACAGCTTTCTGCCTTCCTGGGGAGACGTGCTAATGACTTCCAGGAAAGCAAACAATGGAAGCCTGCATGGGAGAGAGGTGTTACCTCTCCCTGGCAGGAAGTCACACAGGCTTTTGGTGCCCAAAAGGCGAGCTTCAAAGGTGAAACCAACATTGAAGAGCAAATGGGGAACACTTGGGAGAGAGAGGTGCTGCCCTATTGTTTAGGTAGACAGGCTGGCACTCGGGAAGGAGAGGGGAAAACCACTTGCCAAACTGATTTTGTCCTGGGCCATCCCCTTGGTATCTACACATCTGGGTTCGGCTAGGGAGCGCTGGACGCCAAGAGAGGGGTTCTGTCCTGTTGGAAGTAGGCAGAATGATGCAAATTGGGATAGCCAGATGCCACACTTCCTAGAAAGTGGTCATCAGGAGGTAGAAAGCCCAGTAGCCTATTGGATACTGACTGTGCCTATTCTGAGGGCACTTTCTGAACATAAATTAGGCACCCCTAGCACTAGAACTCACATCTCAACTGGACTGGAAGAAGGACTGCCCTGCTACACCAAGGAACCAGAAAAGAGAGGCTTTACCAAAATAGACTGCATCTACTGAACCTGGTGGCTAGCAAAGGAGACGGAGCTGTGCCTGCTGTGTCCTGCTTGTGAAGAAGTCATCTCTAGAGCCCAGCCGAAGCAAGAGGCTCCAAGGGGCAGTTGGCTGACCTTCTGTTCACAGCACAGGGCTACAACTGCTGAAGAAGCCTTCTGAGGCAAGTTGGTAGCCCAGATCACCACCAACCGACACCCTGCAGTGCCAGAGACCAGGACCCAATGCTTAAATATGCACCTGAGTCTCCTGGACCCAGGAGAGTTGTCGGAGTGCAGCTTGGTCACTCAGAAGATGAGTTCTGGCAGAGGGAAGGATTTGGCTGTGACTGAGATACAGGGCAACTGGCAGTCCATTAGCGACTGGACTTCTGCAAGGACTGAGAGGACATCAAGGGATGTCGACCATGTGGCCAGGAACAGTGCACCCAGCAAAATAGGCTGAGGGGTAGCCACAGGAACACCCCTGTTAACTGGATCACATCTACAGCATCCTAGAGCATCTTCACCATCCTGCATCCCTTGCATCAGGATAACTCCATAGGAACCTACAGCAAAGGGATAAAGGTGCCTGGAACTAACTGAAGACTGCTTCTACCTTCGAGGTAACTGTTTCTGTGGACTTTGTTGGTAACCTTGACTGGATCCCTACTGGAGATGGTTGCCTAAATTAACTCAGTTAACAGCATTGGTACTTGCTCAAATTTTACTTGAAAAAGTTTCTGTCAAATTTGATGACTTTGCCAAATGCTTGTTCACGGTTAACTGCAAAAGTGCACATTTCCTATACCTTGTAAAATCTATATCTTCGGAAACCTCTAGTGAATCTTTTTTTTTGCTGTTGTGTCCAAAATACACAAAAATATTTTTTTAAAATTTGTGTTGGATTTCTTAAATGTCTTGTATATTTCGTCATCAATTGTTTTGGTGCTGTTTAAGTGTTTTACACTTGTTCCTTTTGTACAAGCCTTGCTGCTTAGAGCCACGGCTACCTAGGGTTGAGCTCGAAGGTTGAACAAATGAAATCTACTGTCCTAAAAGGGTTGGTAAGCATATTACACGGTATCGTCTCACAACCACATCATATAACACACCTCATTTCCTCACAGTGATCTCTTAACAAGCTTTAGACTGCAAAATTATGCAACTAGCAAACATGTTTGTCTAAAGAAATTTGACCATACATGACAATATTCTTAGAAGGCTACTGGTAAGGAACCCAGCTCTACTTTAGTGTGCTTTGCCTGTCTGCACATCCCTTTTCTGTGATGAGTAGTTTATTGTATACACGCATTCAGTAACAGAGGTACACCGGAGCGTTATTGTCTGCTGCTGACTCTAAACTGGTTGCCTCAAGGTGGCGGTGTGTGAAGTTAAGGGTTAAGAGGCAAGCTATTGAGTGTAGCCACAATCTTTTCCCAGGACTAACTTATGAGCGCACGATGACGGGATCTATTTTCCTTTTGTACAGACTACAGCTGATGAGTTACGGTGTGCATTACAAATATCCAAAAGTAAGTATTAAAAAAAACGTAGGTCATATGAGGCACTATATGGACTTTTGAATTTTGCGCAACTTTGTGTGTATTATATTATTCTGTACTGTGGGCGCTTAGAAACTCTGCTTTTTCCAGCAGTTCTATGAGTTACAAATAAACAAGCAAACATAGATAGCAGGAAGTGCTTAACTCACTAAGCTATCTTTCTGGTAGCACTGAACCAGTGGTGATATGTAGTTTTGTTCGAATTATATGCTCCTGTCACCTATACCGAAACCTATAATCTAATTTCAGATGAAAGACTGAGAAGATGGAAAAAAAGGGCTGGCAAAAAAGGGGGTTGAGGGAGGCTGCACATGTGCTTTTTCCCACGAGTGGGGTGGAGTTTGCAAAGAAGTGGCACCACACCCATAAGCAATATGAATAGCAGCCGTACACATATGAGGGGCATGATAACCTTTGCTCTTTTGTTTCCACAGGTATCTCAGAAGGACATCAGTACCATTGGGTATTATTTCACTTTAGTTAGGTGTACCACACCATACCACAGAGCATTCAGTGTTATTGCCTTTACTAGTGGTAGTCAATCAAGGAGTGACATTAGGGAGTCCACCTTGGTCCTGAAGAGGAGTCCGGGGGTTAAACTCCGAAACATGTACACCGACCAGGAGGGAAGGTACATAATATACCCTACCTTCGACGCCCCTTTTTAACCATACCGCCCTTGAGAGACATATTAAATTAGTAGTACCACTCAAAGGCAGGTATTTTTAACTTACCTAAAACCCCACCACTCCTATCCCTCTCAAAGTTCACATTGATGAAACTATAACAGTGCTCCCACGTATTCAGTCAGTCTCAGTACGCCCTGTTCTACAGCGAAACAGGAGGAAAACCAATGATGAAGCATGCCACCAAGGGGTAACCGTGATGAGTGAGGGTATTTCACACAAAAGAAGCATTTTTCTTTCTCTTGTCCAGCCTGTGGAATCTCTTTGGGCTGGGTCTTTTTGTAATGTTATATAGGCTATAAGGAAGACAGACTCAGCCCTACGAAAACCTCCTTCTCCCTTTTTGGTATCGAATACGATCTATGTATATACAATCTATGTGGGTTTTGAGACACCATGATCACTAAAATCAGTATTTTAGGTACAAAGGGCCAGATTACGAGTTTGGCAGTTGGCTTTGACGACTGCCAGACCTGTGGTGAGGAGACCACCATCGAGGTGGCGGTCTCCCCACGGCCCTATTACGACTTTCCCACCTGGCTGACAGGTGGAAATCACGGTTCAGGTGCAGCAGTATTGCCACCAGCTAATAATAGAGCCAGCGCAATGCTGCTGCACGCAGGGGGCACCAGCACCCTCGAAATGCGCACTGTCTTCACACCAGCCAGTGCTCATTTCCAGGGTGCTGGACAGGGGTCCCCTGTACTGCCCATGCCATGGGCAGTTTAGGGGCCCCCCTGTTACCCACTGCACTTGTTCCCCACAGCCTCTTCATGGCGGTTGAACCACCATGAAAAGGCTGGTGCAGAACAAGTTTGTAATCAGCAGGGTGGCGCTGACGTCAGTGCTGCCCTGGCTGATTACAACCAGCATCTCAGTCATCCCATTGGAGATCCTGGCGTGGACGTCGGTAGGTTGGTGGGTCTGCCCACCAACCTCGTAATGTGGCAATTGGATCGCCACAACTGTAGCAGTCCGACCGCCACCGTGGGTCTGGCAGTCTGTTGACCGCCAGACTCGTAATAAGGCCTAAAGTGTGAATCCTAGACGAGGACATTTCAGGGAATATTTTCAGATTTCAAGCACCAGAAGCCAGCTTTAAGAAAATGTCAGTGATTTTTCCCTCTTATTGTCATGGCCTGGCCTGACCTGCATTAAACATTGAAGAACAAAAATGGCTGTCAAGGCGGGTCTTTTTATTTCTTCAGAGAACAGTGATTCTGCTCCCTTTTTTCAAGACTGCAACTCTTTTAATCAGTTTCAGTTTAAATAATTAAAAGTGACTTTCCCCAAGTTAGTCTATGTTTTGGAAAGTCATTACTTTTTGTGAAAAACCCCCAAAACTTTTCAGGTGGCGAATGTTATTATAAACCGTGCAACCTGTTACAATTATTGTATTATAAAAGAATGGGTTAATTGTTCTTCTCGCATACGCATGCATTATGTGACCACTGTAAATTAATAAAGCATAAAATGATTATTTTATTGAACACAATTTTATTTCTGCTTTTAAAATTGTAAAAATGAAAGTATAATCACAATGCACCCATCAATGCATAAAGAAGCATTACAATATAAAATATTAGTTCATTGTTCTTCTCGCCTACTCTTGCATTATGTTGACACCGTAAATAAATAAAATATAAGTTGATTATTTTACTGAACAATAATTTATTTCTGCCTTTAAAATAGTTTTTAAAAAGCAGTGGCTACGCACTCATTAATGTATACAGAAGAACAAAATTATTTGTTTTAACTTGGGGATGTTTTACCTTGTGAAGGTTTTTGATTTCCAGCTTATCAAGATATTAAACCGCTTATAATCAATAAGAAATCGCAAAGTTAACAAAAAAAGATTAGGAGCAAAGTTGTGATAAGAAATCTCTTCTGTAAGAATGTATTCTTTGTCGGAAACGTCTTCTGCAAAGGAAGTTATGTCTAGTTAGGAAACCCTAAGGGGTGTAAAATGCACACAAACAATTTTGTGATCATGAGTAATGTATTGTAAAGGTAGCCACATATATTTTTGTATGGTCTTAAAAACTATGACCCAGATTTAAAAGGGCCTAGCGCCATTCTAAAGACACATTAGCATAATTTTCTTAGACCCTTATGTGGCGTTAGATGGCCAAAAACACTGTGCCATACTAACAAAGTGGCAAAATGCATGCATTGCCCCACTTGTAACCCTTTGCGCTACATTATGCCTGGCCAGGTAAAATGTATGCAAAGGGGGACATATCCCCAGTTAGGGGTGCCGAGAAAATGGGCCAAAGAAATCTAAGATTTTGGCACTTTTAACGCGTACTCAGAGCAGGCACTAAAAGGAGGTTCCCGTTGGTTACAATGGGCCTCTGGGTGCTTTGCAGGATTAGCATCAACACTTTTTACACTAATCCTGCAAGGCGCCGAGCTAGCATTGAAAATTCCGACACTAGTTCCCTAACTACCGCCATGGTGCGCTGTATATTAAATACGACGCATACATGGTGGAGTTAGGGGGGCACTAAGGGCGCAAGAAAAGTGGCGCTGCACTAGGTGCAGCGCCACTTTTTATAAATGTGCCCCTATGTTTCGACTAGGAGAGAATCAGCCTCTAAAACTAAGGGGGTCATTACAAGCTTGGTGGGCGGCTACCGCCACCCGCCAAGCTGTAACCGCCGTGCGGCCGCACTCCCGCGGTCCCCATTACAACATTCCCGCTGGGCCGGCGGGCGCAAACCTAGTTTACGCCCCCCGGCCCAGCAGGGATGCAGCTGCAACATAGGAGCCGGCTCCTAATGGAGCCGGCGGTGTTGCGGCCGTGCGACGGGTGCAGTAGCACCCGTCACGCTTTTCACTGTCTGCTATGCAGACAGTGAAAAGCTGCACGGGGCCCTGTTAGGGGGCCCCTGCACTGCCCATGCCAGTGGCATGGGCAGTGCAGGGGCCCCCAGGGGCCCCAGGACTCCCCTTACCGCCAGCCTCTTCCTGGCGGTGCAAACCGCCAGAAACAGGCTGGTGGTAGGGGGGGAGTCATAATCCCCAGGGCAGCGCTGCTTGCAGCACTGCCCTGGCGGATTACCACCACCGGGGCTAAAACGGCAGGAAACCGCCGGCCCCGGCGGTGCAAAATATGGGTCTCCGTACCGCCAGCCTGTTGGCGGTACGGACGCCACTTTAGCCCTGGCGGTCTCTGACCGCCAGGGTTAAAATGACCCCCTAAATATGAGCATATGTATCAAACATGAGCAGAAAATCCAGCCTGCAGTACATGTCTAGCCCGTAGGCTGTATGGATATCCCCGAGGGAAGTGGCTATAGTAATGTCCTAATGGATAATACATGGGGCAGAGTGTTGAAAGTGAGGTTTGACCAGCCAGGAGCGCTACTGTACAGAGAAGCACACCATTGTTAAATCTTTATGTATCGTCATAAGGCTCTATGAGGAACATGTCCAGCATATCTCGGCTTTCTTCTTACCTTATGTCCTTTCCCGTTTTAATCACTTTGATCTTCCTCTTTCACCCTTCTTAAAATTCCCAAAATGCACCTCTCTAGATCAGGCAGAACAGCTTCTTATTATAGAGCCTGCACACTTTGGAGCTGCCTCCCCCCTGAACTTCAGATTCAAGGTTACATCAAAGGACTCATTACTGTCAAATGACTGTGCTGGTCTGACTCTCAATAAGGTATGTGGATCACAATGAAATCAGGAATGAAGGCCCAGCTTGAAGTATAATTGAACACATCCCAAGACAGCCTCTGGTTTATAAATCCATATAAGGTGCAGAGAAGAGGTTTGCTGTGAAACACTGAAAAAAGCCAAAATGAACAGCTCAATCAGTCCTTTTGACCTGGAAGGAGCAAAGCAATCTTCTCCGGGGGGAAACCCCAGAACAGATCGACTAAGGAACCTTTTGTGGTGCCAGTGATTGTGACTGAATCCACAACAATGCTGACCTCCCATTAACAAAAAAAACAATACATTTACTACTCAGAGGGGCTCTATTGATGGCTCTTGTGTGACTTCACATTATTGGGGCGCGGTGGGGCTCTCTACCTAAGGGTTTAATCACAGAGGGTGAAAACTGCCCTCAAAATGGTACCGTTCAGGGTGAGGTGCAAACTGTACTCACAAAGTGTGTATGGAGTGTACGAGAGGGTGTGTGGTCGGCCTGCATTTCTTTTCCCAAAAAAGCTTGGTCTATGGAAGTAGCCTGGTGGGGAATGAGTGTGGCGATCTGCTAGTGGGTGGAATAGACTGGAAGAGGCTATGGCCAAGTGTAATTTCTGAGTTTGATAGTAATGTGGTTTTCTCCTAAGAACATGACCCCCAACCCCTTAAGGAGACACTTTACACCTCTCATTCGTAGTACTACGTGCTGGGGCTTAGTGGCTACAGTGAGGAGTCACCATTTCGTCGGGCAATCAAGGTGGAAACCTAACAGACCTTCACAGTGCCCACTCCTTGACGCGTCCGCAGCAAATGTTGTAAACATTCTGCAAATCACAGAATGAACATTGGCATTTCCCTAATTACATTGTTTAACAAGATAAGCTAATTTACTTTTTTACGGCTAGTCTTAAGGACTGCTTTATGTACCTTTCAATGAATTCCATAACTAAAGAAGTTAAACATTCAGAAGGGTCTGTCATTGCATATTTGATTGTACAGTATTATTTGTAATTTCTTCAGTGCGATTCACCCTAGGGCCTTTGTACATATAACCACCATTACCTACATCCTTTCTGCATATTACCACCCTTATCTACAGCCTTTGTCTTATTACTGAGTAACGTTCAGCTCAAATAGTTCTGTTTAACGTTTGTGAGGAAAGGAGGTGGAGTGTGAGAATTAAAAACAGTTAGTGAGCTTTCAAGAGCTGGTAGCTTTATAAGAGAGGAGGGCACGAGGCATGCAGAGTAGGGCCCTGGGATGAATGAAGAGAAGTACCATGGTGACAAATTGACAGGTAGGAGCTTATGACGAAACAGTATGCCAGAAAATGATATGAAGGAGTTTGGCAGGGAATATAATGACGTATGCAGAGAATGAGCTGAAGGAGATGGGCAAGGAAGGAGTTGCAAGAGATGGACAGGGAGTGAGGCACGGGCGGATGGAGAATGGCGGCCAGCAGCTGGATAGGGAATGAGAGCCAGGAGCTGCACTTCTGGAGAGCTGGGCAGAACAGGAACAAAAGTGTCTGGAGAAGAATTTGTAGGATAAAAGATAGGGTTGAGACCGGAGTGGAACAAATACTAAGTGCCATGGAATGAGGGAGGTTCAGGACAGGGAAGAATGTGAAGGGGATGGGCAGACGCTAGGGGAATGCATTTGGCATGTGATGGGTCCAGGATCTGGGGGTTTGTGGAATGAAGGGCAGGGGACTGGAGGGCATGTAAGTTCAGATACTGAGGGCCATATTTATACTTTTTGACGCAAAACTGCGCCGGCGCAGTTTTGCGTCAAAAATAATACCGCCGGCTAACGCCATTTTGGTGCGCCGTGCGGGCATCAAATTTATACTTTGACGCACGGCGGCGCAAACCAAAGGTGGGAGTCATTTATTTTGACGCACACCGTAGCGTCAAGTCGTAAAGCAAAACGACGTTAACGCGGCGGAAATGACTGTGGGTCGATTTACGACCCCGCAAACCGGATATGCGCCGTTTTTTTACGCAATAGCGTAAAAAAAAAACCACGAACACTGCCATTTCACCCGAGGAGAGCCAAAATGGATCCCAGATGCCACAACAGACCCCAGGAAAATGACAACAGACCAGGAACCAGCCAGGAGGACCCACACAAGAACCAGGACACTTATAAGAAGAAAAGAAAGTGTCGCTTCAGTGCAGAGGAGCAGGAAATTCTGGTTAAAGAGGTGACGGAACATCAGCACCAACTGTTTGTCACCTCATAATTGCCAATTAGTAGGAGAGAGGCTATATGGCAACAAATTGTTGACAAGATTAACAGTGTGGCAGAAGTACGCAGAACTGTCATTGAGTGCAAGAAACGCTGGCATGACTGCAAGCACAGGACCAAGGAAAAGATGGGCAAGAACAGGAAGGCAGCACTGCTGACTGGAGGTGGGAGTCCAGCACACCAGGAGCCCCTGGACCACATGGAGGAGATGGTCTCAGCCGTCATCCCTGAGGAGATCGTCACAGGGATTCAAGGACAGGACAGCGCAGACTACCAGGAGACAACGCACATGCAGGGTAAGTCGCATGGGGAATTGAAATGCACTCATTTCAACTGCAACCGGGGGCGGGGGGAATACCTACTACACATTGCATGCAAGTCATCATATACATGGAGTGGCATGGGTAAAGAGGCACGGCATGGGGGCATATACATGGAGTGGCATGGGTAAAGAGGCACAGACAGAAGCTGGGGCACACCATTACACTACACCAACAACAGTCCCATGGGGGCATGCTGCCATGCCAACGATGGAGCAAAGGGAAAGCCACGCCAGGAGGGAAGGGCACAACGTCAAACTGACATCCCGGCACACGTCAGCCACCATACCCCCCCTCATTAACTAGGGCCCTATCAACAACCTCTAGCCATACCAACAACTGGAATGTAACATTGACAACAGTTGCCACTACCACCTCCGCTCTGTGTGCAGCTCAAGTAGCCAATGGCAGTAACCTCCCCATGGATCATACACACCTAAATTAGAGGGTTGAGGATGACAACTTCAACAATCCCCTGAAAAAAGACAAAGGCCCCAGTACTGTCAAATGTCAATGCCCATAGTTGTTGCAAACATCAGCCAATGTAAACAACAATAGGAGCGACACAGCGCTAAGGACATACCCATGCCTCATATGTCAGGGTCCATCCTGTGCCTGGGTCACAATGTAACATCCCAAATGTCATACTGCTCAGACAACAGCATTGAGGGGGGGACACATGTAACAGGTCGCTGACATACACCTGCACAGTCAGAGGAGGAAATAGGACACTGATACGATTATCAGGGCAATCCAATGTACCACACATTCCCAACATCAGCTGTACACATTACCAACGCCAACATCCATATCGTGCCATAACATTGCTATGCATAGGATATGCTACATGTCAACTACATTTAAGTGGATGTGAAAGATCAGAGACTGGGGCAGGTCCAGATTGTTAAGTGTGCTGCCAGTACCATCAGAACACCCACAGCCAGTGAAAAGTCTCACCATGAGAATGGATGTAGACGGAGGCTTGAGTAGGATAAGAAGGTGGCAATTCACTATTTGGCCAAAACCAACACCGAGAAGAGATGATGCCAACAAGTCTAATAACTTAATAACATACATGTGACATGCAGGTGGGCCATAGGCCTGGGAGAATGCCCATCTAAAAGACTGGAGCAATAAACACGAAACAAGATCACAATGTGAAATCATCACAAGGCACCAGCTTTGAGAGAACTGTAGTTGGGGTACAGTGGGAGCTGGCCAAGGAGGTGCGGGTGGGGATGCAAACTATGGCAGCCAGCCTAGAGGGGGTGCGTTTGTGCATGATGTTATCTGCAGATCAGGCAGCAGCTATGCAAGCCCTAACATCTATCTTGCAGGAACAGCAAAAAACCCAGAAGGAAATCAGCACAGCTGTAATACAGTTGACCCAACACCTACAACAGCAATCCTGTCAACGCGTGCACGAATGCAACATTGAACCCCTCAGGGCCGACCTGGCTGCCTACCATCGTGATGTGGCTGCTATTCTTAATAATCAGCAGATCCTCCTTGCTGCAGTACTGCCCTTAAGACCTTCACAGGTAGCAGCGACCAGGATGTCTGAGTCCACATCTTCTAACACTGAGGTGTGTGTTGCCCCTTCACAACCACCACCACCAAGAACAGAGGAGGCAACACACACATCAGAAGAAGAAGACATGGAACAGATCACCTTCACACAGAAAAGTACCCGGAGGCACTAGTCCCTGCCACATGGCCAACAATTACCAAGGTCCAGAGCTTTGTAACATACCAGTCTTACAACAACTCTACTTAATGACTGTTCTGCCTACCACTTTATATCTTGTCAGCCTGCCCAGTGATTGTCTCTCTCTTACTCATTGGCAAATCCTGTCCCTCTGCACTGTCTGAAACATCACCCCAGCATGTCAAAAGCATTTCCGTAACCCCTTGTGTAGGATCATAATGTAAGATGTCACTCTAATGGACTCACAATCATGGACAATGTACAGATAGCACTACAGCACTTTTCAATAAATAGCACTCACACAACAAATCTGTCTCTGGGTAATGTGACATATCAACTGTGCAGTAGATAACTGAAATGTGCCCACTGTCAAATTACGTAGTTTGTAGATACAACTGTCCTGATATTATGTAGTCAGATAAATTTGCACAGTGCCCATGATTGCATCATACTCTGCCCATCCTGAGGGACATATCTGATGAAGTGAGAAACCATACACCATCATGCTGTGTTGGACAGAATAATGCTTCCTCAAGGGATATCTCAGTCATAAAATAGTGGCAGCAAAGTGTTGTCACCATGCAATATTAACACATATAACAGTGCACACTAATCTAAGCAAACACTACAAAAACTGCATGAATGAAGCTATCTGAGTTTACATACAAATAGGTACTCATGCTGAACTGTATCACAAATGACGTAAGTGAGTCATGAAGACAAGAATACAAGAGTGCCTACGAGAACTCATCTTATAAGGGTGTCCTTGATCATCACACTGCAGTCAGACCTAAAACTGTTCCCCCAATACCAAGTCTGGAAGCACTGTTTGTGACGTAGAAAACACACTTATCAACAGAAACACATTGTGATCCATATTAACTGTGATTGGTGGTTGCAACGAAGGGTGGAAACTTTGCAAGGTAGCACATGGTCCATCTTCCGTTCCATGTTGTGGAATGCTGCAGGGTCAACAGATGGAGCTGTGGCAGTATGGGTACCGATGGAGGAGGTCTGTGTGTGTGTGTGGAGCCAAGGCCAGTGGGCTGTCCTGCACCTGTAGCAATGCTGGGGCCTGGAAGTCCGGCAGATGTAGGGACAACAGTCCCAGCTGTGGGTGGGGCCACCTGGCTTGAAGTAGTGCTGGGTGTGGCTGTGGTGGGCAAAGTAGGGCCACACTGTGGGAAGGCCCTCCATGCCCCGGAGGCCCGTTCATGGCGATATCGATGGGCCATCCTCCTGAACCCCGACTCCACCAGCAGGATGTGCTGGTATCTCATGTCCCGCCGCTGGAACTCACGGACCTGGACTGGAGTCATGTTTGCAGCTGTGAAGACAAATGCAAATAATCTACATTAGGAACTGCATTGTGTGAAATGGCACAAGAAGTCAATCAGACAATACATCTACTGTACTTGCAACAGCTCATATCACAATACAGATCATTGAATGTCCCTGAGGAAGTACATGGCAGGCCAGCTTACAAAGGTCACATCACACATAGCACATCCATAACCTACAAGATGGGTAACAACTGGCATTGACTTGCCATCTGAGTCCTGCCAGTTATCAGCTAACAATCATGCTGCATATCCTCCGCCAGTACCTGGGCTACAAATGTCAGTGTATGGAATGCAAAACTAAAGCCACATGGTCTGCAAGTTGCAACAGGACTTGCCAGTATAGTACCCATGTGCCAGACCTGAGTGTGTATACTAGGTTCCAACCAAACAGTCACTTTTTCACATATATATGTAACATACTGGTAGCATCAGTCCTAGGTACCCCATTCACAAACCCATGCCTGTGTTTGAGGGTGGGGGGGTGGGTAAACAACTACCAATTCCAAACAACATGGACACTGAGGAGTGTATAGAAAACTCCACATGTGTTTGTCTCTACACACACACCACAGGTAAGGTCTATCAACAATTAGGCTTCTGCAAATCCTTGACCAATCATAGCGCCACACATGTCAGGAAATAGAGAGCTTGGTACACAACAAATACTTCCAGTAAGGCATGACTTACATCAGACACAGAGTTGCAAGAACAGCCATGATCATGATTAGCATGCACATCTAGGCCATTGCACTCAAGTTCCACATACTTGTAGCACTACATGTGGAAGTACATGCTGCTAGGAGGTTCTACCTACAGTTTGATAAGTACCTTGGTAAATAGGGAAGCAGAAGTCTATTGGAAAGTAATTTGCTGTACCAATCTTGGAGAATGTGGGTCTGACAGGCTGACTAAATCTGAGCTGACTTCCAGTGCTACTCTTGTTGATACAAGTGTCATCCACATGACTCACCCCAGTACTCACTGTGGTGCCTACAGGAATGGCCTACAATCCCTAGATAATACAATAGGATACACATTGGCCAACTCAAAACATTTGAGAACCTGAAATCCCACTCATGGAACAAGACAAATGATTGCCCAACGCATCACACCTTGCTATGCGTTCAACACACCGGAGTCCATAACCAGCAAACACAACACATAACAGACATATCAACACTTACTGGAGTGGTCGGGGTCCTCAAGCGTAGCCACCTCTCCCACAGTGTAGGGTGCCGGTTCACCTGTAAGGCATGGAAGGAAGAAATGTGCTCAAAATCTGTGCACAGACCAACAATTTCATAAACATAAACAATGTGTAGGCTGAATAAGGAAATGGCAGCCATTCAGACATGATGATACTGCATCTGATATATCACGGACAACTTGTACATAGCATGGGTCTCCTGTGACAGTTACACACATATCTGCACACATGCAGTGGCCCTAACTATCATGTGGTGGCAAACATGCCCCGTCATTGGTGACCAGAAAAAAATATGGAGTGTAATCGTCTCATCATGTGCATCCAAGAGAGACATCCAAAGCCTGGTTACTTGAGGACTGCATTACCAGTCAAACATCCTATGTGGCCATGACACATTTATTACACATAGGTACAATGTACAGAGAGACAGGGGCTTTTGTAAGCCCTCATGTTGTTACAGTTTATTCCTTTGATGTGGCCCAGCTATGGTGATTTGCACCAACCATGGAGATGTGAACCCAGGTGCATACCTTTGGACTGCCATCCCTAATTGGAATGTGGCACAACTAACTCCAACAAACATTCTAAGATGTTAGCTGAGGGCACCTTACACCTTTTCACAATGTTTTCAAATCCAGATCTGACATGTATCCAACAAGAGAAATGACCACAATAATCTCTAACATTCATAGTACTTCTGTGAACTCTTTCCTTACACACTCACCAGACTCACATGAGACATATGTCTGAGCCACTTTGCTATCATCAATTGATGTGAAGCCAGCACTCATTTTCTGCATCATGTAGTGATTCTAAAGTCAGTCTAGCTATTGCGTCAACAAAGTTAGCCAATATGTTGGTACATCTTTACTTCTCTGGCAAATGTGCCCTATATAGACATGACTGGCTCATATTTTGTTTGGTTGTCTGACACAAAGGCAGCACCAATTTACTTCACGGAAAAGTATCCTGTAAGTTTGCTGAGCACGTGCTACCTGACAGCTAGCAATTGTGATCCTTCCCATAGTGCATCAATTATCCCAGTATGTTTCCCCAGCATTACACACAGTCAGCAACTTAGCTGGCAGACATTGTACAAATCATCTGATGTCACTACAGAGCATTTAATCGTGCACATTTACATGATTAGTACTCACCAACAGGGCCACCAATCACGATGCCCAGGTGGTCCAAGAGACCCTGCTCCCTGGTGATGAGGTCAGCCCACCGGTGCTTTAACTGGTGGTCACTCCTCTGGCTGGCATACACACGCTGCAGGTGATGCAGCACCTTTCCCCACCGGATTCTACGCGCCTATGTGTGATACCCCTGTATCACCCTGCCCCCTGCCTCGATCATCAGTGGCAAGAAATGGCACACCAGCCATATGAAGCCCCCCAACTCCTCTTCACCCATCCTGCCAAGACGTGGCCTACCAGACAATGTAGAAATGTGAAAGGGAATAGGGGGTTAAAGAAATAGAAAGGGTAAAAGGGGGAAAGTAGGGGTACAAATACAGAAGAAAAGAAAACTTAACCACTAAAAGAGCCAAACTATCCCCAAACTACCACTACCCACAACAGACTCCCACAAACAACAAAAACACTAGATAAATGGACAAATGTACACGGTAGGACAGTATACACCAACAATATTTATTTCACAAATTGACAATAGAGACAGCACACAGGACACAAAAGCACAAAATCTATGGACACCACTCTCTACAGAGCCACACAGTCTAGAAGAATCATAGACTGCAAAGTGAAAGTGAAAGTACACCCACTGTACATGATCTGTAAACAGGATATCCTATTACATCACTTCCTGTATAAAATGTCCGCCCTTTTTCGCGTTATGCGTCATAATTTTTTCACGCATGACGCTAGCAACGTCAAAATTTCAGTGCATGAAATGGTTTTGGGATTTTTTTCTGTTTTTATGTTATGTTACATTTGGGACACATCAGAGATAAGCTGATGGCACCCACTATGGTGTTGATGGTGTATGTTCACATGTGTGACATCATACTGCAGCGGACCATGATCCGCTACTTCCTTCACAGTATTTTTACGGTTGGCTGACGCAGTAGATGGCCATATGTGTGGCCTACATATATGTATTGCACAAATTGGGCATGTTTGGCATCAGGAGAGGATAGCAATGTGACGCACATATGTACAATACCTAAATGCCTTTGGCTCAATGTGTGTGCTGTGGCAACTAATGTATTTGTTGTCCAAGTGTGTGTGTGTATCACATGATGCATTATTGCACATATGCTTGTATGAATGTGACGTCCATGTGTCCAAACCTTAGATGCAAGTCATTGTGGAAATGAGAGAGGACATGTGTTAGTCATACATGTAGCAACATCCGTAATGTGGACTTCCAAGATTTAGGGTAATGTAGACACCACATATGACAAAGCATGCACCGGATAGATGGCAGACGCTTGTTCATGTCAATGGTCCACATTTTCAACATCCTATGTCCTAGAGTTTTGGTAACAGCTTCCTAGGCACTAGTTGGTGAATCCCACAGTGAGTCATACACATGCATTGAGGAAGTGGGTACCATGTTGTTTGCCCAGACAGACAAAGGTGAATCACAAATGTATGATAACACCACAGTTGAGGTCATATAAGTGAGCCACAACTCTCAAGTGGCTGTGGTGGACCAGCAGATGAGGCAGCACGTGTCCACATATTTCCAGTGATCAATTGCACATTGGTGTCTTGTTCATGTGTGTGGTCCAATGTTGATCCTGTATATTGTTTGGGGTGTAATTTGCCACAGTTCGGTCCAGGACTCATCATGAGTCAGTGGCAGCTATTCCTGTATCTACTGAGTATCCTTTGTTGATCAATGTGAGTAAAGTGGATGTGGACATGAGAACCTACATGGGGATGGTCCCACCCTGTCACTAAAGACGTGTAATGAGACAGTCAACAGGGCAACCTTGGTGTGCTGAGTGAGATAATGTCTCAGGTGTCATGTTCCGGCAGGTGTCATTACAACATTTGTACACAGGTTAGCCTCTGCAATTCCCACTGCATATGGGAACATCATAGCCTCTGTGCTGATTATTCTGGCAGCTATTCACCACACATGGCCCATCAATATGTTGTGAGCAATGTAATTCTGTGTGTGAACTGTCAGGGTCCTGACATGTGTGGATTTTTCATGGACATTTTAAGAGGTTACTGGATCTGCTGAAGGCCCCCTACCCAATCCCTGCATACGGCCCTGGGACACTGTCACACTTTGTCATTCATGCATAAATGAGACCCAGACAAGGGATGGGCCATGAATTTTGGTTTTCACAGAGGATTTAACTCATATGGTACAGTTGAAAGGCAGATGATGCTATACAATGTATTTGGGTATGCATAGAAGAAGCACATGCCCAAATACCCCCTGATGAATGAGAGGTTTGCTAACGCAAGTGTGGTACTTATGTAGACACATGGATACTTTAGTGTGACGCACAGAGAGATGCCAGTCAGGCTGACAGAATGCAGGGTGAATCAGGATACAGCAATTTGACAAGTTACATAATCAGTGGTCTGACTAAGACTGTTTGGAGGATGAACTAGACAGTTGACATGTCTAACTATGTATGTCCTGTGTTTTTGAAGGTGACAAATGAACCCAAGGGCTGTGTTACACGGCTTAATTAGTATCAATGCTTAACGGTGTATTTGATAAAATGGCAACTCCTATGCTGTTCCAGGCATCAGCAGGGGCAGTGCTTGTTGAAATGGGTGGTGTGCATGGAGGTGATCACAGGTGTGGGCTGCATCTGTTTCTCACAAGTCCTGTAGGTGAGATTTGCATTCTAATGGCCAACAGACATTTTCACACGGGAAGCAATCTACAGGTGCTAACAGGGCTTGGAAACTAGAAGCCAGTGTATTAATTGACCTGACGTCCATGCAGTCAGATGTTCTATGACAATGGCATACCATAGGAAAGGGTGTAGCACACTGGATTGCTATTGACAAGCTGTGTGTGTAGAGGAGGGAATATCAGGGTACACATCTTAGTGTTCCAGGGACCTCTTCAGACAGGTGGGTTGTGACCAGGTGCATGGGTGTGTCAGGAGTTAGGAAATGGGCTGACATGTACATGGAATGTCATGTGCGCAATGCTGCTCATATGTGTGGCACTTGTGCTGTCTATGTACTGCTTCTATGGAACTCTGGTCACAGATAGTCCTTGCAAATATTGGATGCAGTTGGACTTACTGCTGTCAAGGGTCTGGTCAGACATTCCTGTTACTGATGCAAAAGCACATCAACAGCCTCATGTATGAGGCTTGTTTTCCCCTTATTGAGTGATGGTGTCTTAGTTGTGTGCCATATGCTGCGTTGGACCTTGATTTCAACATGTATGTGTGAAATAGGTGTGGTCCTCTGCTATTGGCCTTCAAAGGAGAAATGTACATGATATATGTCATTTACAGTGTGTGTGTATGTGACCATTGTATGTTACGCATCACATTAGCTCTGGGATTTTCAGTGTCCTAATCGGTATTTCAGCAATGCTCCATGAGGCAACACTCTTATTCTGATAGTTAGAGATGAAGGTGTGCAAAAATGAATAGCCAAACGATGATATGGTGATTATTATACTTGTTTATTTAAATTAGTTCATAAAGTGGTGATGGTGATTATATTTAAAAGAAATTGTTCACGATATGTTGCCGCCTGCGTATACCAGCGGCCGTGTTCTGTAGTTCCCCCTCATGTTGCAGGCCAGCATCCTCCTCTTCCTCCTCTTCAGGCATGTGTGGCTCGGGTTCCAGGAGGGGAATGTTCCTTTTGATGCAAATGTTGTGCAGAATAGCACATGTTAGGATGATCTTACAGACCATCTCCGGGGAATATAGGAGGCTACCACCAGTGATGTCGAGGCACCGGAACCTTGACTTGAGGATGCCGAAGGTCCTCTCGACTATGGTGCGTGTCCTCCAATGTGCGTCATTGTAGGCACGCTCTGCTGCAGTACTCGGGTTGCCAATAGGTGTCATTATCCATGGCTGGATGCCATACCCCTGATCAGCTGCAAGAGAATATGAAGGGGATCATGTTGATGTAGCTAGCCCCATTGAAATCACCTTTCATGGCAGTAGTTGTCTTGTGTTGTCTGTGACTCTTTTGTGTTATTATGTCGCATCCTAGGCTTGTAGGATGTACCATCTGCATCGTGTTTTTTCCTTGGCTGAACGAGTATTTGTCAGCAGTATGTTTTGGGATTTGCAGTACAGTGTGCCCTCCCTAGCATTGTGACTTGTGATACAGGTGTCAGTGTGTCTTCACTGGGGGTGAGATGATAGTTCCATACACAGATTCATTTTGACAGTGTTGTTAACACGTTCATATCAATGTACCCTGGACATCCCATACCTTTAGACTTATGCAATGGATTAATGTAAACATAATTGGGACACTTACCATTTGTAAGGTGACATTTAGGCAACCCATTCCACATGTTGTGATCTTTCACGTCTTAACATTAGACTGTACACTAATTTCCGATGTGTGACAGGTTCAATGGTGACCTATGAAACATGGCTAGCGATGTCACGACCTCAGTGTGTTCCTGTCGACATGTTGCTGTTGTGGAGAATGTGTTGTGTGTCCTAGAGAGTTGCTGTGCAGTTGCTGTGCAGTGTGTATATAAGTAGGTTTTTGTACTTACCAACAAGTAGTCCATTGCCATACCGTCCATCCTGGAAGTGTTCATTGATGGTGCAGTGACGGAAGATGAATGAGTCATGGACACTCCCAGGATATTTAGCCACGATTTTGGTGATCAATCCTTGGTGATCGACAATGGCCTGCACATTGATAGAGTGTGTGTGCTTCCTGTTGCGGTAGAGGTGTTCAGTTGCAGCAGGTGGCACAAGGCGTACATGTGTACAGTCAATTGCATCAAGGACATGTGGGAAGCCACTAATGAGGTAGAAGCCCTGTTTTGTTTCCTGCTGCTTCTTCAGTGTGTTAGGGAAGCTGATGTGGCGGGGTGTAAGTCCAATGATGGCATCCAGTACTTTGGGCAAAAAGGCAGAGAATGATGGTTGTGATATTCCGGCAACCAGGGCACCAGTTGTTTGAAAAGAGCCACTTGCCAGCATGTGAAATACGGCAAGCAGCTTGGTTTCTGTTGGGATGGTGCGGGGTGTCAGCAAAGTGGGTGTCAACTGCTTCTCAATGTTTCGCAGCAGCTGCTGAATGGCCTGCCAGTTCAACCTGTACCTCTGGATGATGTCGTGTTCCCTGAGGCCATGAAGGGTTGTTCTGGGGCGGAATATCCCCTCCTGCCTTCTGCGCTGCCTTTGGGGTCCCTGCTGGTGTTGTGGTAGCTGCTGTTGTAGCTGCTGGGCTCTGAGTCTGCGTGCACGCTGGATAAGAATCACCTCCATGTCTCCCTTTTGCTGCTCTGCTGCTCTGCTGTTGCTTCTGTGTGTTCTGATTAAATACAGGTGTGTTTGCCCCATTTTAACGCCTGCCCTGACGTTAAATTTTGACGCAAATCGGGCTGTGAGTCATTTTCCAGCTTGGCCTCCCGGCCGTGCGTCATTTTTGCCCGAAAGCATAAATACGACGCAGGGCCGTTTAAGTCATTTTTCGACGGGAACGCCTACCTTGCATATCATTAACGCAAGGCGGGTTGCCGCAGCCAAAAAATGACGCACACGGCGGACTTTTGTCGTCCACGGGCTCGTGCGTCAAAATTAAATACGTGGCAACGTTTGCACTGAATGTGCGTCAAAACGTTTGACGCACATTCGGCGCAGATGGAGTATAAATATGCCCCTGAGTATTGTGGAAGAGAGGAAACACGATGTGGTAAGAATCAGGGGGATGGGTCGATGAAGGACAGGAGCTGGGGAGGGAATGAGCAGGAAGCAAAAGAGCAGGGCAAATGTGACTGGCCGGAGCTGGATAAGGAATGAGAGGCAGAAGAAGGTTATTTGATGCAGGCCTGTGCCATGGATTGGAATGGTGGAACAGAATCCTGAGCACATGCACTCTGCATTCCATCCTTGGGGCAGATACTGGGAGGACATAGTCTGTGCTGGTTGTTGTAACTTCGCTCTTCGGGAGTAATAAACTGAATTAGATCTACTGAGTGAGAGTATACTTGCTAACGTACCAAGTGGCGACAAGCACACCTGTGGAGGAACCTGCGCGGGTAGATTGGAGATTAATGCTGACTTTGTCTATGGATGGCTACCGGGTGAGGAACATTGTGCTTATTTATCTTCCCTGGATTACTATCACTTCTGAGAACGACTACAAATCATCAGGAGTTAGGTGGCCCAGCATGTCTGTGGACAGTGACTGGAGCCAGAGAAGAGGTAATTCCCCAGTCAGACCACAACCGTTGGATCAACAGCACAGTTAGTTTTAATTCAAGCTGCTTACCTACAGAAGGCGTATCTCCCTGTTTTCTTTTAAAAGCTTCTCGCACTGTGAACAATCTAGGATGCACAAACCTCCTTCTTCGAGCCCTGATGTGTGAAGAACGTAACGTTGCTGATGTCATGGCACAAGGTCATGAAAAATGACCTTGCAAGTCAGCCATTTTTAATTGGGCAATGCAATAAGTTAAACAGGAGAGATCACAACAGCCATATTTTTACCAATCATTATTCAATCATTTCAGCAACATGCGTGATCAGTGTTTGAGTGACAGTACAACCAAAATTATTTTGACTACTGGTGCACTGCAGTGTAAAATTATGGTTACAACAGCAGGAAAAGTTGAGAGTTCCTTTCTGGATATGTGGATTTAATGTATAGAATAATTTTCACCTTACACAGCACATTCTGTGGATTTATTAAAATGTTACTAATAAAAAGGAAAAGCTATTTTGTAACTGCCCTTGTTGTTTAGTTGTGGCAGATGGACAGTGAACTAGTCCAGTGTGGTGAAAAGTGGACATTGGACAACTCCATTAAGCCACATCATGAGCACACAAAGTTTTAGCATCTATTCACTGCAAGCTTTTTTGGCCACCTGGTTCAGAGCCCATATTAAGATGGGCAGAGTGGATAGCGTATTTTCAGAACTACATTGCTGCTGTGGATGAGTAAGCAAAATGTCTCTGGACAAGAGAAACAGGATTTTATTACATTTAATATGATCTCAGAGGTTAAGTGTGTACACCCAGATGCCAAAAGCACTTGTTACATGGGACACTAATGTTTTTAATAGCAATACTAGATCTTGCCAATTATTTTGTACCAAAGGTTTCTATTGGTATTACTAGGTTCAAATTCCTCCACAGAAAAAAGGGTAAACATGAATTACTGGATGAGTATATTGTGGAATTATAAAGGTTAGCCTTGGATTGCAAATCTGGTAATTTGTACAACAATTTGATCATAGATCAGGTGCCCATGCATGCTTGTAATCCAGGTATTCAGGAACATCTTTAGGTCAATTGGGATTCAGCTTTAGAGGATGTTCTTGCCATAGTGCGTAAAGCAGAAATTTCTGAGAGATTTGCTGTAGCTCTTAAGCAGAATGTGAAGGACTCTTAAGTAGTTGGAGAGTGAAATCTAGTGCTGATACAATGAGAAGTCCAAAGTTTCACAAAGACAAACGGAAGTTGAAGGAATAGACTAAGGCCCTCATTACGACCCTGGCGGTCGGTGATAAGGTGGCAGTAATACCACCAACAGGCCAGCGGTAACTACCGCCAAATTATGACCATGGCGGAAAGATCTCCGAAAGACAGCCAATGTACCACACCGATCGCCAGGGCGGAAACAACAGGCATCACAGCAGTAGCCCCCTACAGCCAGGCAGAAGTCAAAGTTCCACCCACCATATTATGACAAGACGATCCGCCACCTTTTCCGGGGCAGTACCAATGACATCAAAAGCCTGGCAGAAACACTGCACAGAAGTGAAAGGACTTACCATTGGAGATACAGGGAAGAACCATGCCGCCATGGAACCAGAACTGCAAGTATTTCCGATGATATTCTACGTTCTGCTCCACCACGAACACCAATGCCGGCGAACACGACGAAGGTGAGTACAGCCACCAAGCACACAAGGGAGGGGGGAGGAAAAAGAGAGTGACACTCACACGCACCACACACACCCCCCACACACACACCATACACACAACCAGCTACCCAAGAAAACAAGTTAATCCCCCTAAATCGGCTGAATTTTGCAAGGAGAACAGGAATGTACCAAAGTGATTGTAATAAGAGCAACACAGTATAAATAATAATTTAGCCAAAGCTACAGATATTTACAAATGTACAGAAAAAGGGACACTGCCCAGTCCTCAGTTCATGTGGGCCACATGGCCACAGGGCAAAGTCCAAGGCCCCACTTGTCACCTGCACCAATACGGAGAAAACACTGCAGGAGCATCAGTTGGCAAATAGGCAGGCACCTCAGGGGGAGGAGAGCAAACTCAGCCGGAAGCGGAAACAAGACCACTGGTTCTGGAGGGGGCAACATGCCCCGTGCTTGGTCCTGGGGAGTGATAGGCTACAGTCTCTCAAGTGGGTGATTCGCCCACTGGTTCTGGAGGGGGCAACATACCCTGTGCTTTGTTGTGTGGAATGATAGGCCACAGTCTCTCAGGTGGGTGTCTTCCCCTCTGGTTCTGGAGGGGGCAACATGCCCTGTGCTTTGTCCTGGGGAGTGATAGGTCACATTCTCTCAGGTGAGTGACTTTCCTGCTGGTTCTGGAGAGAGCAACATGCCTTGTGCTTTGTCCTGGGGAGTGATGGGCCACAGTCTCTCAGGTGAGTGTCTTCCCCACTGGTTCTGGAGGGGGCAACATTCCCTGTGCTTTGTCCTGGGGAGTTCAAAGCCACAGTCTCTCAGGTGGGTGTCTTCCCCACTGGTTCTGGAGGGGGCAACATGCCCTGTGCTTTGTCCTGGGCAGTGATAGGCCACAGTCTCTCTGGTGGATGTCTTCCACTATGGGTCTGGAGGGGGCAACATGCCCTGTGCTTTGTCCTGGGGAGTAATAGGCCACAGTCTCTCGAGTGGGTGTCTTCCCCACTGGTTCTGAAGGGGACAGGCCGCACAGCAGCCCAAGGAGGCTGGATCACATTGCATCCGCCGGCGGTGACGGCTGCACTGTGGAGGTGCTGGTGGTGGTGGTGGGAGGCTCCTGCACAGTCCCTGCACCCTCGGATGGGTGCACTGTGGTGGTGCTGGTGGTAGGAGGCTCCTGCAAGGCCCCTGCACCCTCAGATGGCTGCACTGTGGTGCTGCTGGTGGTGGGACGCTCCTGTACCCTGCGATGGCTGCACAACCACGGTTGGTAGTGGGGGCTCCGTGACAGCTGCTGGTGCAGGCTCCCTCCCCTTCTTGCCTGCCGTTGCAGGCTCCTTGCCCTTCTTTCCTGTTGGTGCAGGCTCCTTTCCCTTTTGGATGGCAGGTGCAGGCTCCTTCCACTTTCGGCTGGCTGGTGCAGGCTCCTTCCCCTTCAGTATATGTGTCCTGGAATCCTTTCCACCACGAATAGGTGCGGATGGAACTGGGCCCATGGACTGTGTGGCTGAGGTGCTTGGCTGGGTTTGTGATATCCCAGCCACACGTGCAGGACGGGGGGGGAGAGGTAAGGAAGAGGTCAATGGTGAAAAGGAAACGTTTTTTAGGGACATTGGGGCAGGAAGAGGGCGAAGTAATGGGAGTGGAGGATGAGGGAGTGGTTGTTGGAGGTGTCTGTCTGCTGGATTTGGGTGCAGGTGCATGGGCTGTATGCTGTTGTGAGGTGGATGGCTGTTGGCTGTTTGAGTGCTTGCGTTTGTGTACTTTAGGTGGGGGGGACATACACAGTGGGAGAGGACATAGGGGACGTGTGCATGGCTGTTGTGGAGGTGGCTGCCAGTGAGATGTGTGTTCTACTTGGTGTTGTGATGATGCAGGTAATGGATGATGATGTAGTGCATGCAGGTGTGAGTGTAGATGTAATTGGGTGGGAGGTGCAGGAGGAGGAAGAGGGGGAGACAGTGGAAATAGTGGATGATGTTGTGTCTGCAACTGGATGGTGCCTGTGGGATGAAGTCGCCGGTGCCTCTGCTTCTCCGCTAGATTATGCTAATGCACATGAGGACAGGATGACAAAACAAGAAAGGGGGGGAGAAAGACAAAGGATACACTGGGTCAATGGCGTACACAGCATCCTCACACACAGGGAACAGGCCTACGCATTATGCATTGGACCACCTCTTGATAATGCTAGCCACCAAGGCATGAGGAGGGGCACACACCGCCAACTGCAGCATACCTGACCAGTAGTGGATGCTTACAAGCTAGGTAAGCAGTATTATCCCTTCAGAACCCTAGCCACCAGAGGACTTACGCTGCTATGTCAGGCCTGGCCTAGGGGCACCCACTAAGACACATCCACCACCCAGATACCACTCCACCAGCCGTAAGTTGTAATGATAGCCGCTGTACTCACCCCCCTGTGGCTGCTGTGATGCCCTCAAGCGCCCATCCAGCTTTGGATAGGCCACGGGCAGTATGCAGGCCATCAGGGGGGTCAGGGTCCAACGGCACCCCTTCCCCATTGGGAGGCCATCCCTTGCCGGGCCACTGCCATCGTCTGTGCCCAGGGTCTCAGGTCCTCCCACCATTTGCGACAGTGGGTGCTTCGCCTGCCGTAGACACCTAGGGTCCACACGTCCTTGGTGATGGCACGCCATATACCCTTCTTTTGATGGGCGCTGACCTGCAGAGAAGTACACATAGGAAAACACCATTAGACAGACAGTCCAGCCTGTCACACAAATGGCCCACCATACTCATTTGCATCACCATTGGCACACACATAGCCCAGCCCACAACATGTTCACCGCCAAGTGCACATCCACCCACCCCCTTACACAAGGCCTTTACACACACAACTCCATGCATTCATGCCACATACATCGTGCCCACAGTATACTCACCTGTTGGTCTGGAGGCCCATACAGCAGTCCGTACTGGGATAGGACCCCATGTTCCAGTCTCTCCAACTCCTCCGAAATGAATGCTAGGGCCCTTTCTCCGGTCACACAGTCCATGGTAGGTTCCAGACACATGTCACAGCAGCACATGCAGTGTGGGTCCTCTCCTATGGAAGGTCAGGTAGCAAGTGTAGAATATGATAGAAAATGGCAGGCATGTCCCCGGCGGTGCATATCGTCACTGCCGGCGTAGATCACCATTGGCCACTGTAACCCATAGGGCCCAATATTAACCAATGAGGATTTGTACGGTGGTTCAAGACCACCTCCAGCAACAGCGCACAACATCAGCAGAATTACCTTACTTCCACCTGTCCCTCCATACAGGACAGGCGGAAGCCATTTCATGGGGGGGCAGCCCAATGGAATCATGCTGCGTCACAGGAGAAATAGGCACATACTGGACAAATCACACTGACCCATTACGTGTTTACAGAATGCTAACTACTGTTGTGGCTCCAATGTTCAGTTTGTGACAGCCTCCTCACTTTTGTGATCCTTAGATACCTACTGCTGCGGATGAATAGGAGATGGAGACATACCCCGTGTACAGACCCCTGGTGGACTTGGTTACACTGGAGGACAGGCACATTATACTCACCTGTAGACTGGACAGGGCCACAATCACAGAGCTGTGTGCCCAGTTGGAACCTGACCTGATCTCAGCTATCCGTCATCCCACTGGGATCCCCCCTCTTGTGCAAGTGCTATCTGTACTCCATTTTCTGCCAACTTGTTCTTTCCAGGTGATAGTGGGCTTGGCAGCAGGGATGTCACAGCCAATGTTCTCAAACGTGCTGACAAGAGTGTTGTCTGCCCTGATAAAACACATGTGCAGCTTCATTGTTTTCCCCCAGGTTGAGGATTTGGCCACAGTGAAGGGCGGGTTTTTTGCAATGGGACATATCCCCAACATAACTAGGGCGATTGATGGTACACATATTGCATTAGTTCACCCCCACCCGCCAGAATTAACAGGTGTTCAGGAATCGTAAGAGTTTGGTGTGCTTCGCGGACCAGTACATCTCCCACGTCAATGCTAAGTATCCTGTGTCGGTGCATGATTCCTTTGTCCTGAGGAATAGCAGCATCCAAAATGTGATCGGCCAACTACATAGGCACATGGTGTGGCTAATAGGTGTGCCCTGATTCCCACCCAGTATATGTTGGGGTATGGTGTGGGCCATATAGGATAGTGTGTTGCTAAATGCTGTCCCTCAATATTTGCAGGTGACTCTGGTTACCCAAACCTATCATGGCTGCTGACCCCTCTGATGAAAGCCAGGACAAGGGCAGAATAACGTTATAATGAGGCACATGGGTGAACCAGAAGGATAATTGAGAGAATCTTTGGCTTCCTGAAGGCCAGGTTCCGGTGCCTCCATCTAACAGGTGGATCCCTGTGCTACTCACCCAAGAAGGTCTACCAGATAGTAGTGGCATGCTGCATATTGCACAACCTGGCCCTCAGATGCCATGTCCCTTTTCTGCACGAGGAGGAGACTGGAGATGCCCCCTTTTAGGTAATAAAGGGGCTCATTCTGAGCCCGCCGGGCGGAAACCGCCGAAAGACCGCACCGCAGTCAATAGACGGGGGGGTCATTTTGACTTTCCCGCTGGACCGGCGGGCGATCGCCAGAAGATCGCCCGCCGGCCCAGCGGGAAAGCCCCTGCAACGAGGAAGCCGGCTCCGAATGGAGCCGGCGGAGTTGCAGGAGTGCGACTGGTGCAGTAGCACCCGTCGCGATTTTCACTGTCTGCATAGCAGACAGTGAAAATCTTTGTGGGGTCCTGTTAGGGGGCCCCTGCACTGCCCATGCCAGTGGCATGGGCAGTGCAGGGGCCCCCAGGGGCCCCACGACACCCGTTCCCGCCATCCTGTTCCTGGCGGGTTTTACCAGGATGGCGGGAAGGGGGTTGGAATCCCCATGGCGGCGCTGCTCTCTGGCCCAGGGGAAATCCGGCGGGAAACCGCCGGATCCCCTTTTCTGACCGTGGCTTTACCGCCGCGGTCAGAATGGGCACTGAAGCACCGCCAGCCTGTTGGCGGTGCTTCCGTTGCCCGTGGCCCTGGCGGTTTAGGACTGCCAGGGTCAGAATGAGGGCCAAAATCTAATCAACCATGGATGATGGGATTTTTGTCAGAAGTGACAGACTTATTCCTCCAGATGGTTTACATATCATGGTCTTGTAACTATGTCATGATAGCCATTTTGGTATATATAATTAAAACTAGGGCTGTGGTAAAAGAAATGTTTTGGTGGCTGGAATTGACTTGGCAGTTGAAATGTTTGTAATGGATTGTAAGAATTATTCTACAACAGACAAATGTATGCTGGCATTATGCCTAAATATCAGTTGGAATGTGTTGCTATAGATATTATGGGTCCAGTAGATTTTCCATACATGCACATCATTGTGTTGATTGATTTATTTTCAAGATGGCCAGTTGTCAAAGTGGCTGACAGGGCAGAGTTTCTGTTTTAGAATTTTCAGATTAAACAGTTATTTCTGAAGGTATTCCTGCATCTGTTTTGAGTGACAAAGGGATTCAATTCATGTGTAGCGAAGCAGAGTGTTATTTAAAAAAACTAAGAAAAAGCACAGAATTAAGTCATTACATTATACTAGTGGTAATGGCATGGTGGAAAGGATTAACTGAGTAATCAAAGGGACTATTCAATTGGCCAAGAGTTGCAGGAGAATTGGACCACTCAGATTGGTAAAATAGTTTAGGCTTATCATGTCACTTGTAATGAAGTTACATGTCTAGTTCAGTTTGTGATTCTGAAAGGGAAGAAACCTCGGTCAAGGTACAATCCTAATTGACTATTCTGCACACGTGTGGAGCAATGGTCATTGGAAAGATATACAATAAGATGAGGAACAGTAATCATAAGAGTAAAGTTTAATATGATGCAAAACATGGTGTTACGCCTGGGAAGATTAATGTTGGTGGTTAAGTTCATGTTAAGAAATTCAGCAAAATTTGTAAAGGTGAAAGTCAATTTCATGATCCTAATGAAGTTGTGGAAGTTTTGCAACAGGTGGTGAGATTAAGAAATGGTAAAGTGTGGAATCTTGATAAGACAGCAGATGGACCAAGCGATATTTGGATGGAATACAATACGAAGTTTGATGGACAGGATATTGGATGGTTACACAATGAAGTTGTAGAACCCGGGGAGAAGGCAACAAGTAAAAATGTGTGTCAAAATAATTGTGAGGTACAGGTTGCCACACAAGGTGATACTAATATCAGGAAAGAATCTCTGAATTCTGAAGAGGATAATGGGCTGATGTTTGATGTGTCATTTTCTGATGGCTGTGTTTCTAAAAGAAATCCTGGTTTTAAGAGGGACAGGAAACCACCCACTTGAATAAATGATTATATTGTACATAATAAGTACAATACAAGATGATCACCCACTTGGTTAAAAGATTATATTGTTCATAACAAATATAATACAAGATGAATGTATTTGCGTAATTTATAATGTTCTAATTGTTTTACTTCATTTTTGTTCCAAATTGTTTTCAACAGATCACTTCCTGAACAATTCTGTTTAACCAAGTTTTGTATTCATAAGGAAGAGCATTGTGTTGTAAGCTTATGTCATAGATTGAAATGGTGGATTGGAATCCTGAGCACATGCACTTCAGATTCCATTCTTGCGGCCAGAAGCTGGGACTGTGCTGGTTGTTGTAACAATATGTTCTTCAGGTGTAATAAACTCACCTGAAATTACTAAGTGCTAATTACTAAATTTGCTAACATAAGATCATGTCAGGTAACATGGAGCACGGACCGAGCTGGGTGTGAGTGGCAAGGCCTGGGAAAGGAACAGTAAGGGAAGCTGTAGAGAGGAGGGCGGCAGAGCTGGGCACTGTATGAGGCACAGAAAAATAAGAGTGAGAGGGGCAGGAACTGGACACCAAAATAAAAGTGGGCTCCATTCATGAGTTAGAAAGCTAAAAGGTGGCCCGTATATGCAAATTCGGACAGTTTTGAATTTGTAAAGATACCCTGTGTAAGCGTTTTGCATGGCATGGACGACTGCATGCATAGAAGTTTGCAGCAGGCAATTTTGTTTTAATCAACAGCAAAATCCAGCCCAGCAGACCATAAAACAGACCCACAAATAGACAAAAAGAACAGCCCACAGTCTAACCTGTCAGACCAGGCATTGAGCACAGCCTGAATACCCTACAGGTCTGTCCGACCCTGGATGGGGATGAGATGCAGAAGCGTGCAGAGAGCGAGGGACGGGGACTGTTGAAAGGATGATGGGCAGAGCGGGGAGAGAAGTGAACAGGAGGCACATGGAGGAGGGGGGGTGCCAAAAGGCGGGGAGTAAGTGAGTGAACGAGGCAGGACCTGAGCATAGAGCGAAGGACAGAAGCCGGTCAAGAAATGTGTGGCAGGAGATGGGCAGAGAATGAGAGGCATGAACGAGGACCAAGAACTGACTGAAGGAAGGACGGGGTGGGCTGGGAATAAGTAGCACGAGCTAAGTCAGAAAGGAGGGACCGAAGCTGGGCAGGGAATGTGGAACAGGAGTTGGCCAAAACATGAGGGCCTCGGCAGAGAACCAGAGGCTGGGAAGCGACTGGAGGTAGCTGCGGTAATCAGCACCTCTTCACAGGCAGGAGTGACTCAGAGACATGTGAAGAAGAAAGACCTTTTGAAGATGGCGTTGAATGTCTGCAGCCAACGTACCATGAAAGGGCTGTGGAAGGCCCAGCAGGGCTGGTGACAGGACAGGCAGCGGTTCATCTCCTGCCCTTTGATCTGCTGCCCACAGACAGCCTCAGAAATCACCGTACTAATTACAGAACTGGGACATATTTTTCACAATAGCTGGAATGAGGAAAAAAAACAAGCACAGGAGAGTGGTTTAGAAAGCCCAGGAGCAGCTCTTGCCTTGCAAAGCCGGTTACGCTCCATGGATTAACCCTGAAGTGCTTCGTTCTGAGTACAGTCAAAATCTGTGGAAAAATACGTGAACATCTGAGGAAATGTTTTTACATTTCTGTTGGAAAAGGAATCAAAAATTGACCGTGAAAAGTGTTATTTTGTTAAATAATGTCAAAAATAATAAGAAAAGTATTTATTTTCAATATTCCTCATAGTTTATAAAACACGCCAATTAAAACATGAATGGTCTCTGTTCCTCTCTTGCACAGCTCTTCAGTTAACTGTTGTTGACTCTTAAATCAAGGTCTCACATCCCACATATACATCTGTGCTTAGGGAGGTGTCAGAATTTCGTTGCCCGAATATTGTCTGACAGAAATATCATGTCCCAAATACCATCTACAAAAATATTGCCGTGCTGGATTTAATAATAGTAAAGTTTACACAAAATTAGATCACATCTCTGTAAATGATAATAAGGACACAATGGCCATAATTATGAGTTTGGTGGGTGGAAAAGGCTGTCCGCCAAACTCCCGCGGTCAGGTTACCGCCAGTATGGTCCGATTCCAGTGGCCCCTATTAAGAGTTTCTCGCTGTGTCAGCGGGAAACAGCCCACAACATTGACACCAGTTCATAATTGAGCCAGTGGCAATGTTGCGGTGCGTAGGGAGCACCAGAACCCTTTGCGCTTTTCACTGTCTGTAATTTAGACCGTGAAAAGCGTGGCGGGCTGTCAAGTGCATGGGCAGTGCAGGGGACCCCATGAGGCCTCCTGCACCCGGCCTCCGCCAGCCTTTACATGGCGGTGCTACCGCCATGTTAAAGCTGGCAGAGAGGGGACTTGTAATTCCCAGGGTAGCGCTGCTTGCAGCGCTGCCGTGGCGAATCAGGACCACCGTGCTCCAGCCCCTCCAGTGGAGGAGAAGTGGTGGTGCTGGCGGTCCGACCATGACGAAACCGCCGCATTCGTAATTGTGGATGTTGAACCGCCACATTGGCGGCGGTCCGACCTCCACCGCGGACCGCCAGGGGCAATGTGTACTCAGCCATGATCGTTACAGACCAAAAGTGCATTACACTATGACCAAAAATAGACTGAAACAGTAGTTATAATGACCAAATGGTAAATGGACACCAGCGATAGACTTGGACTGGCAGCTTACCTGCAAATACTTGCTATGCAGGTGTACATTGCTTAATCTAATTTGCAAAGCAGATGAAGTGCTATTAAAATCAATGAGCTCCTTATTCAGTGCATGCAGTGTTGCTAGTCTATGTTATTAGCTGCCATTATGGTCACACCTCCTTACCCCAAAACCTCTGCTTACTATTTTTATACACTTTCTTTCTTCCTGGAAATTCAGACAAAGAAAATGTGCAGATTGCTTTTAGAGTTTCAGAAGCCAGTATACAATCTGGCAAATGTCCAAATTTTGCAGAGAACTGAGAAATCTTCAGGGAACTTAGAAGTTTTCATTTTTGGAGAACCTAATTAAATCTGAGCTATGATTTTCGAGTTTCCCTAGTTTTAAGGGGTAAATAAATGGCCATGTCCAATGCAAAGCAACACTCATGGGTGTATTTTATTCAGTCATATGTGGAGGAGCGATGAATGAGATTACCAACAGTCACCACAGTGTGCCTAACTAAAAAAGGTGGTAAGAGTAGCAGGGTTGGAACAAGGGAATGGAGTTTAGAGAGGTGTTGGGTTGGTGTAAAAAGTGTTGGTCATCGGTTAGAAGGATGATACTCTGAAAAGTAAACAACTTTCTTGAAGCCACTGAAAACTACCCAAAGCTTATGAGGTCATATTTATAGGCCCCTAGTGTCACAGGAGCATCACTTTTAGTGACGCTCCTGTGGCGCTAAGCACAGCGCCGTATTTATAAGGTGCCGTTAAGCCACTTTTTGTGGCTTAACGCCACCTTGGAAATACTGCCCCTTCCCACACAGCTCTGTGCGTGGAAGGGGCGTGCAACGGGTGTTGCTGTGGGCGTGCATTTTGATGCTGCCTCAGATCTATGAAATCTCATAAGCCTGAGGCAAAGCCAAAATCTAACACCACCCCCAGGGGTGGCATTAGCAGGGTGCAACGAGGAGGAATACATTTATTCCTCCTTGTTTTTTGCTTTTTCTATGCGTGATACATTCTGCCACACGCATAGAAAAAGCAAAATGGCAGAAACTATTGTTTATGTGCGGGAAGGTGTCCCTTCCTGCACATAAACAATCATTTGAAAATGACGCTTTGGCACTTCTGTTTATGCTGCATTGTGCAGCACAAACAGAAGTGCCAAAGTGCCAAAGCGCCATTAGTGATTGTTTATGTGCAGGAAGAGACACCTTCCCGCACATAAACAATCACACCCCTCAACACAGACACCCTTGCACGGTGGTGCAAGGATACCTGCGTTGGTGCTGGCAGCTAAATTTAGCGCCAGCACAGGGGAAAATGCAGGGGTGTGCCATATCCCTTAAATGAGGCGCATCCCTGCGTTTCTAAAGTGACGCAGTGCGGTGCTGCCAATTTTGGCACAGCACCGCGCTGACCCACTTTTCTTTAAATCTGGCTAGTGGTCTTTTATATTGTTCCCTAAAGTATGGACACAAGTTCATCAAAATGCTAGGGGCAGCAGAAGTGACAACATGCATTCTTTGATCCCCATGTGTGGTCTTAAGATACAGCTTCAGAAACCCAAAGGGCCAGGGGCAAAAATTAAAGAAAGTTAACCAGGGACATTGGGATGTTGTTAGGTCTCACCTTAGACAGCACATGCACTGTCTGCTGCAAGAGTTATTGTTGTCTTACAGTGGGCTTAGAGCTCACCTATTGCTTACCACTGGTTGGTTTCATTGCCACTTTCATTTGCTTACATCTTATTTATTAGGTAGGTGGGCTTTCTTAGCCCTTCGTGTGTTTGGCCCACCCCTGGAGTATGAAAGCATTACTATATCTTTCCAGGGCTCACCTTTCCAAATGCTCCTTTTTCCTTTTTATTTAAGTACTCTACCAGAGTGTATGTGTTTTCCCACTGTCTCTCTTGTGTGCTTCTTCACTCCTCTCTATCACTCTCTGTGTTCCTCTCTCTCACCTGTGTGCCTTTTCCCCCACTCCCTCTGTAGTGCCTTCTCACTCATGTGCTTTCTCCCCACCAGCTCCAAGATGCGCTCTTTTACATGTTTAGTTCCCCACTCCCACATCGCCATGTTGTTTTCCCCACCCTCACCTCCTTGTTGTTTTTGTCCTCCCATGTTGTTTCCACCCTCGTGTTGCTTTGACCTCCTTCTGCTGCTTCCCACCACCCTCTTTAAAAACTTGCTTCCTCACCCACACCCCGTGTTTCCACCACCACTTGCTCCAATAAAAAAGAGAACGCTTTTAAACATCTACATCAGATTAGGAACTAAAAAAGAAAAAAAAAACGGATGCATCATTTTTGTTGATCCACATTTAATGCTATTTCCTAACTATAATGTCTCTGTAACCTTCGTTTTTTTGTGAATTTCACTGTTTATTTAATATAAGTTGAACTAAAACTTCACCCATAACTTCAATTTAGTTATATACATTTTGACATCTTTATAAACATATTTTATTCAAACATTTATTCTTAATAAACATTTTAAAAGTAACAATTAACAAATCAAGGTAAGGTATCTTATGTAGTCTTTCTATAAATGCAGTACACCAAGTTTTTCTCTTTTTTTGTATTCATTTTATGGATCTGCTGATCCGCCACAAATACAAGAAGGCAGCCCATACGAGTACTCTATGGTTACTAGTTCCTGTGACAAAATCGTGTTAGATCCATGGATTCCATAAAACATTTAAAAAATACACATTTATTATATACGGGCCACATAAATTGTATTATTTACAACAGGAAAACTATATACATACATTAATATTTACAAGCCTATCTATGTTTTACAATATACTTATTTATTTTAGGAGTTTGGCGAATCCTCGGATCTGCCGCAATACCACAGTGGATCCACTGCAATGCTAGGAACACAACCAAACCTCAACTTCTCATTGGATACAGTAAGTCCCCACCCATGCCCACTGCAAACCACGTCCTAAGAGGAGAGAAGAGAAGAGAAGAGAGTTTGAAAGTCAACATGCCTTCTGCTGGAGTTAGAAGAGAAGGAGAAAAGCAGCATGAAGAAGAAGACTTTTCACCTCCGCAGAAGGCCTTTTATGTTTGTAAATTTTTATACCCCTTCAGGAGAAAAGAAAGTTGTTGCAAAATTCTCCTATGCAATATATACAGCAAAAAAACTGTCCAGGGATATAGGGAAGAATTATTCCCATGGCACATGCCCCATGTAGAAGCATCTCAAAGCCATACAGACAAGGATGTAGGAAAAGATGATCAGGGAGAGGGAAGGTGGCATAACATCATCAGGAGCTGGGCCATATGTGGACCCCTTGCCGTCTGACCTGATCATCTTTTCCTACATCCTTGTCTGCATGGGTGTATGAGTATGGGAGTAGGTGTGTGAATGTGTAAATGGGTGTGTGAGTGGCTTTATGGGAGTCTGAGTGGGTGTGTAAATGACTGTGTGGGTGTGTCACTACCTGTGTGAGTGACTTTATGGGTGTGTAAGTGGGGATGTAAATGTCTATGTGGGTGTGTGAGTAGGTGTGTGAGAGGTTAAGTAGGTCTGTCAATGGGTGTGAGAGTGATTGTATGGGTGTGTGAGTGGGTGTCTGAGTGGCTGTACAAGTGTATGTATGGGTGTGTTAGTGACAATGTAAATGTCTGTGTGGATGTGTAAGTGGGTTTGCAAGTGTGTTAGTGTCTGTGTGCATCTGTGAGTGGGTGTGAGTGGCTGTATTGGTGTGAGAGTGGGTGTCTGAATGGCAGCATGGGTGTGTGAGTTTGTGTGTATAGGTATGTTAGTGGGTATGTAAGTATGTGTATGGGTGTATAAGTAGCTGTGTAAGTGTCTGTATGCATGTGCAAGTGGGTCTCAGAATGATTGTGTGGGTATATGATAAGTCTGTGCCTGTATAGGTGTGTGAGTCGGTGTATGAGTGGCTGTATGAGACTATAAGTGGGTATCTGACTGTGTAAGTTGGTGTATTTTTTTTAATTGCAGGTTGTAACACCCTCACAATGTAATCTAATGCAACAACACTGAAAGAACATATTTTTAAACCACATTACTTCAAAAGATGGTGCCTTCATCTGTATAAAAAAAGAAAAAACTAATATGAATTAGTATTCTAATTTGTAACATTGTAAATTAAACTTTAAATTTATGATAGCAATAAATCACTACACATTTCCCATGCTCTAATGCTATGTTATAATAAAAAATCAACATTTCATTTTCCCTTTTTTTTTTACTGTATTCCGACTTTGTTCTTATACAACATTAATGATGTACTGCAAAAAGTATCACCCTTAAACAGTGGGGAAAACAATCATATAGACTATATAAAAAAAACATAACTTCCCAGAATGTCACTGCAAATAAGCAACACAGTGCATTGGAAACACTACAAATTTTTCAAATGATTATTTTATCTATACTTGCAGTACTAATCCAAAGAAATGTAAGCTAAAAGTGAGAGCTTCATCATTAGAAGTGCTACAGCAGCACTTCTAGATATATAAAGCACACCAGCATTGGCAAAGCTTTATAAAGACATCACTCTTGAAAGGCTGTATGATGTCATTAAATTCTGATAAAGCATCTACAATAACTAGAGTATTCTACTTTTACAGCGGCCACCTTCCTTACAACTTTAATTCCAAAAATAAACAATAATAATTTGGTAACTTCCAAGGCAATCTTTACCGGAATTTGAGGTTCCTATCATTTCATTATATCAATCCATCTGTACCTTCTAGATAGACAGTATAATGACCAGATTGTATACTCTTTCATTAAAAATGATAATGACAGTAGTGTATGTTTTACCAGAAATAGATATTTGTCTTTCTTCAAAGTTAGTAATCTCAGTCTAATTTATTGCCATCTGCTCTGCATCGTTGTAGCATTAAAATTACATATTTCCCAGTACTTGCAACACCCAAAGCTACAGAATATCTGTTAGACAATTTGGACATACATTATTATGTGTAATGTTTCTCACTATTCTCTTAAAAGTCACATTATTGGAATCTGGTAACATTAGATAAATGAAATCCTGCAATTCTATTTGTGTAGTTGATATGCATGAACAATCTTTACATTCATGGTGCTATGAGTAACTAAGTCCAAATAATTCATTAAACTCTATCTCCTCTTCTTCTAAAACAGAAATGATCACCATTGTAAACTCCTGTGCATCCTCTTGAGTATTTTGAGTAAACTGTATAGATCCACTATTGATCTACAGTGTCTTGAATTACTGATGCAGAATGTATTTTAGTTCTCTCACTACACAGACAGTCGAACAAAACACACAGTGTAGAACATGAAACCTCCTGTTGCTTCTCTTGAATTGCATCTACAATGCATGGTAATGCAAACAATACATTTACCACAACATTAGCATAGACGTTCACACCAGAGGGGTTTGACAACTGGTAGCCAACAATATCCCCCTCATTTTCAATTTTCTGTTTCTCAACAGCCTCCTCCTTCTCTTTTATTCCCCCCTTACAACAGCATCACTACACTGCTTTGAAACTTTTCACTTTGGGCAAATGGAATGTTTCTCATAAACTGGATACTGTCCCAAATGAGGAGCATATACCCTTCCTAGTTGGTTGTATTACGGGTGATTTGCCGCACTTTATAAAGTGCTCTCTAAATGTTTGATTGATTGATTGATTGATTGATTTTACACAACTTGAGTCTGTGTTTATTCTGCTCTCATCAAATGCAACTAGATACAAATGAGACAATGTTCTAACTCGAGTCAAAGCTACATATATAATACCTTCCTTAAACACTGTACTACCAATAATAATAAATGCTGCATCTAAACAGCACATGCTAGAGAAACTCAAAACTGTTCCGTCAAACATATAAATCTCTCAGAACAATATGCAGCAGATTATCCAGTTTGCTTTGCAGTGCCAATCTGATCAAATTTTTTATCACAAGGTATTCCATCTTATTCGTATTAGGAAAATTAATAAAATCTAAAACTTTACTCATAGCATCATTAACCAAACTTTCTTCAACATTTAAATTTCAGCGCAAAATCACCCTACAATTTTTGTATAGACTTAAGCTTTTCTCCAAGCCTGCAGTTTGTGAAACATATTTTTCTAATGAATCCAGTTTTGCTTGTAACTTTTCACTTAGAAATACCGGGACACCAGAGGGTTCCATTATATCTAGTACCTTCAGTTACAAAATGTTTTCTTTCTTTAATTCCAACAATTCATTGTTGAAAGATGCACACTCCTCCACTGTAAGTATGTTTACCATCTTGTATAATACTGAACATTAGTTCTACTGCTGTCTTTTTTGTTGGCTAAAGTTTTTTAAGAAGACGACTTTGTAGAACACACCTTCCTTCTTTTGAAAGAGCAACTACTCTAATATCTTTCAACATATTACCATTTTCAACGTCAAATGCTTGTTGCATATTCCTGGTTAATTATTTGTATTCGAAATGTAACCAAATATTCACATTTCCAATGCTTCCCAAATAATTCCTAGTTTCATCTTGCAGCAGTATTTTGAACACAGGCTGACCCTTCACAGGAATAGTTTCAGTAGATCTCCCAAAAAAATCACATGCTCTACTCCAAATAAGACAATATTATCAATTCGCAGAACCACTTGCATGCTCAAATGCACAAAGGCTGGCATTACGTTTGAGACCATGCTCAACTCACCAGTGATTAAAAGTTTCAACTCTTTCAACACTGTTGACACTTCATAACAACCTTCACCAGATAGCCTTAGGTATTGCAGTTTGTTGTCATGTTCCACAAGGAGCATCAAAAGTTGAAGCAAAATAATACCTTTGATATTGTGCGCAGCTAAACCAGTAGGTGCCGTAACCACACATGATAAATTGCACTCTGTAGTCCTTTGTAGAAAAGCAGTAGGAACATGTACTAAGAAACTTTTGCCAGTGCCTGATTCACCACTGACATGCAACAGTATAGGTTTAAATGTTGATTATGCACACTATTTCTTGTCATGAAGCAATCAATGCTCAACTGTAGCTTTCACATCCAAATATACTTGCATTTGCTCATCATTTTGCTGTGCAATTAAATCTGCCAAATCAATTGTTTTCTGTCTTGCTTGCTCCATTGCAGTCTCCATCTCAATCAATGGCAGCCTCAAGTAATCAATGGCAGCCTCATTTTCAATTACTGGCTGTCCAAATGAGTCCTGACTTTGAGGACCTGAACTTTGGCTACTTTTCAAACTCTCCTTAGCTATCTCAGCAGCAATTTTATCTTCCTGTTGAATTTCATCATTAAACATTTGCAAGTAGTTTGCAAATACTGAGCACTGAATGCCATCCTCTGCAGCATTGAAAGAGTCTTCATAGCAGTCAAACTCTCCTAGTAATTCTGTTTCACAATGTTAAGGTTTAAACAGCTGCAAAAGGGCCAAATAGAAACATTATCTTTTTTCAGAATTCCGTCAACTCAGTTTTCTATGGTTAATTAAACTGCCTTTGCTATGTCACACCAAGCAACCACTGCAACCAAATACTGCAAATTTACCTTCATATAGATGGATGTTCTGTCACATTGTTGTTATATGTGTAGAACTGAAGTTCATCATAGAGACAAACATTTTCAAGATGTACACTTCTTGTTGGACAGTAAGTGTCCTACATGTTTGGGTTTACAATGTCTGTACTATCTGCCTCAAATTCTGCAGGGTATTGAATTTCTGGAAAATATTTCAAAACTCTGTTTCGAGTTGATGCTAGGCCTAGATTCACACAAATAATTCCTTTCAACTTAGAATATAAACAAACAGAACTCAAACAATCACAATATTCATAGGATCCAATTTCACTGTGTGAAAGCATCTTCAAAATGAGGCTGTACAATTTTATTTGTTAGAGGTTTTTCAGCAGAGATCTCTTTACACGCATATTTCATCTCTGTCTTCTCAGATTTTTTAAATGTATGAAGTAACATAACAAGCAACAGCTATAGAGATGTCAGCTACAAATTGAACTTTGGAATTCCACAGTTTCAAAATAACAGGATTGTAGTCCATAGAAATACTTTATTTCAGCCATAGATCATAAAAGTTACACAGTAAAAACTAGGTTGAAATACAATTCCTTATCATCATGACTAAACAGAACATTGCTCTCAGTGGTCTTCCATGGAGAAAGATATTACATGCAATACTTCCCTATTTGCATAACGGCTCAAGGAGAAAAGGCAAAGAACACAAACCACAGACAAAAACCTAATAAGGTCCTCCATGCCTAATAGTGGGTTTATGTAAGTTCTTGGACCTATGAATTGTCTGTGTGGTAGTAGCCAGAGTTTTCTACTCTCTTTTCAACTTTATTGTAGTTTCAATACCACAAGAGCAGAGGAAAGAGGTGTACAGTTATAAAAACATGTGCTGACTGCACTAGTGATATATCAGAGCTATTTATGAAAAGGTTTGCTATTGAATTTAAGTGAATCCGTCGATCTCCTGCTGTCAATACAGAGCATTTAAAATCTTAAAGTGGGTATATGACAATCGTACAGCTGCAATTGTCTGTCAATAATTAATAAATAAAGATTGTGCAAGGGGCCAGACTCTTACCTGATGGGTTAGGACCTCGTACCAAAGTGCCTTAATGAAATAAAATAGGCATTCTTCTAGCATAATTAACAAATCACAGGGGAGATTTGTAAACAAGTTGTTCTGAGGTATCACACCTAATTCGGCTACTGGCCTCACAATAGTGAGTTATGCCTAGCAGCCTACAAATAGGAACACTCCACTTTTTTCTTTAAGTCAAGTATACTGGGCAGAAAAACAGGAAGTGGTCTTCTGTTTGCAGAGTCATTGGGGAAAAGGGACAATCAGCAGAGGAGTTTGAGGACCTATACAATTTTGCTGTGAAGGATTTGAGAGGTAGATAGCCAGATTTATACCTAATATGCAGGTTTGTAGCGTAGCTAGGGCTAATCCTGTCTAGGTAGGGTGCAAAGCTGGGGGTACAATTATGCTGAAGAAGTTTTGCAACAAGGCCCTCCTCCTTTTGACCATTCCAGAGTTCGACTAGCGTACACTCCAAAGCTATTCTTCATTCTGTTCACTATGGTTTCTTTTTTAATATATCTTTATTGGCATTTATACTATTTTCAATAACATTACATGTCCTGTATTTATGACAGGATTACAGATCAGGTGGGTAGTTTATAAATATAGGCCCATATTTATACTTTTTGATGCAAAACTGAGTTTGCGCAGTTTTGCATAAAAAAGTATAGCACGGGCTTGCGTCATTCCAAAGTGCCATCCGGGTGCCAAATTTATGGAATCCCGCAATCAGGCACAAATGGTGGGCTGACCTCTGGGAAAATTACGTTAGCCGGGTGAGGATGGTGGTATGGAGTTTTGCACCAACAAATGATGTTAGGCTGGTTAGAGGCAATAAAAATTGCCTTTAACCAGCCTAGGGTAATTTCTTGATGCAAAACCAATCATACCACATGACTCCTGTCTTGTGAAAGACAGGAGTCATGCCCACCACCCCAGTGGCAAGCACAGGGGACAAGGGTCCCCTGGGGATGGCCATTGCACCCAGTGCCATGTAGGGGGGCCCATTTCATGGCCCCCAATGGCACTTTAAAAATAAAATGAAAACACTTACCTCTACTTACCCTACTTACCTAGGATGGGGCTTGGGGTGGGACCTGTGGGCTCTTTCCATGATGTTTGACCATGGAAATGGGTCCACAGGTCCCCTAACGCCTGCCCTGACCCAGGCGTTAAATAATGGCGCTAAGCAGGCTTAGCAACATTATTTAGGCCCACCTCCCTCCCATGCACCATTTTTGCACAGGATGATAAAAGCAAGTATACATATGGGCCATAGTACTTTCTAGAGGCGAATATGTGTTATCAGTACCTGAGTGAATATCTGTACTTTAATTATTTTATTGTGTCACAGCACTAATGACCATAGTTTCTAGATTGAGCATGGATTTTCAGTCTAGGTATGAAGGCCTCATCAAGTTGTGCAGTAGTGTTTCAGTCCTGATCTGAAATAGTCTCAGTTGATTGTGCATAATGCAGGATGACTTGAGCTACTGGCCAATGTCAGACCAACAGATGAGCAACTAAATGAAACAAAGAACATTCAAGTAACTGAAACAGAGAAATAAAAGAATTGAGAAAAAGAAAAGGAACCAAAAACCAGAACTAATATACTGTCCCACGTGTGATAGAGTCTGACCTTGTATTTGTCAACTTGTACCCTGTTGGAGCCATCCCCTTACTCCACAGTCTCTTCTCCACCACTTCCAGCATCACCGTGCTATGAATCTGTGTCTCCCTGTGGTTGATACCAGCTCTCCGAAACCTCTCCTCACAGTCCCGCTGCGTGGCGTCTCCTAATACCTCAAGCATCTTCCATGCGGAGTATGCTCTCTTCGGTTCTGGCCCATATGGTGACGTCAATGGCCCATTTCCCCTCCGTAGGTCCTGTCCTTAAATTCCAGCCCAGCGCAACTCATCGCTTAGCCAGCGCAAGGGCAAGATTTAGGAATCTAGTGCCGACTTTCTGCATTTTGAGTCTGGAGAAGTTTCCAAGTAGGCACACCTCTATGGAGCAAGGGAGAGAGTGCCCCAGGGTCCCATGGAGTCAGTACAATAGTAGTAATGTTGTGTAGTGTCAGGCACTCCCACATCATATGGTTAAAGTCTGCGTCAAGCCGACAGTATCTGGGGCATTTGTGGGGCTCTCCCCCATATAGAACCTGCAACCTGTGAAGAGTGAGGTAGGTCATATGCAGTATGTTGAACTGTGTATATTTTACCCTTGTGTTCCTGGAGATTCTGTGTGGGTAGACAGGCATCCTATCCCATTCCCTGTCATTGGTCGTCCAACCCACGATGCCATCCCATTTGGCCCCCGAGTGCCGTCAGTGGGCCTGACCCCTCTGTTCACTATTTCTTTATGCAATGCCAATGGAGTGTGCCAGACTTCTTCCATTTTAATGACAGTGCAGAATTTAATCTTGCTAAACCATGGAGTGCTAGCCCTTCTATCTAGCTCAATTAGTTCATTTAGGGCATCATGGGAAGGGGCTAGTTTAGGTATTGTCCAGATTCGTATCCACTACTTCAGCATCTCTAGTGATACCACAGCATCAAGGCGTTGCAATGCTATGTCAAAGCGAATGGGGACCAAAGGAGTGCATGTGGACTGTTCAAAAATAGATCTGATGAATATATTTTCCACAAGCAGAAAAGGGGATATATCAGCATTGCCCCATAGCTCTGCACCATAGCTAGCCCAGGTCAAGGCTATGGTACTATAGACTTCAAGCACTGGTGAGATCTCGCTGCTGGGGGTGGCCTTCAACTTCCTCAGAATAGGTGTCGCCCTGTGCTGTAGTATGGATTTGCTTTTCACAATCTAAGGACTCCATGGGCTATTGCTGGCCAGCTTGGCACCTAGATAGCCAAAGTTTTTAACTTGTTCTATGGGGGCACCCTCAACAAACATCTTCCCCTAAAGGAACAATGGGACCTAATCGCCATGAATTTGGATTTTGGGGTGTTTATCTCCAGCCCCCTGGCCACACAGAAGGAAGCAAACTTGTCCAAGAGGACCCGCAGCCACATAGGAGTTCTAGAAAGTAGAAGTGTATCATCTACAAACATGAGCACAGAAGTGCTGATGCCCGCAGAATTCAGGGTGTCATGGTTACAGTTGCCAAGCCAGTCCACTTCGCCTTTGATGTGTAAACTAAACAATGTGCGGGTTAAGATGCACCCACGCCTTACGCCACGCTTGATTGGGATTCTTAGTGTGAGATCTTGATCATAATGCAACTTCACTTAGGCATAAGTCAGAATGGAGAGTGTTCAGAATTCTTGATTGACCACCGGGCATAACATTGTTCCTTAATACCCTCCATAGACATTCCCCAGGGACAAGGTCTAAAGTAGCCCTCAAATCCATGAAACCCACGTTTCTTAAAAGTCTTATAAAAAGGCCTGTTTGTTTATTAGCTTGTGGATTTTGTGTTTTTTGACAAGGTATTCTATGTAAAAAATATATTTGAACGATATTTTGACAACTAATCTTTAGTACAAGTAAATTACCTCTTGAATGCTTATCTTGATTTAATGTCTTCGGACTATGTTACAAATATGTCTGCTTTTGTACCTGCCTGACGATGCCACTGGGTTTGATTTTTAGAATGTATCTCCTGTACGTTTCAGTTACATTTCCTTACCGATGAGCTGGTATGTCTGGTCTTACACTTGCTAGACTATACAATGTACTCATAATGAGAACTCTATATCAATGTACAGACTCTTGTTAGGGCAACCTTTTGACCTTGTGTATACTATATTTTTATTTGAATCTCACTTGGATGACAAAATTGCTACAAATGTTTGTCCTTTTTTAATGTACCATTGAAATCTTGGAAGTGAGTTTTTTTTACTAAGGTATTGAACTGTCTATGATGTTTTATTTTGAACTTCATAATACTTGCTCATGTCACTTTGCAAAGAGGGTTATTAGACTTTCCAATTATGCACTCTTGCACTCCCTTCCTCATAAAATTAGTTCACTGGGTTAGCCTCACCTCATACACTTCTAGCTTGTTCCATCCTGTCAGTCACCAGAATCCATTATTGCTTGGGGTATGCTCTGAATAATGAATGATCTGAGTTTTGACTGCGATCCTTTGCTCTCTTGTCTAAACTATGACTTCACCTTTTATCAGACGTATTGTATACCGGATTAGGTTTCGTTCTCAGTCACCATAATGCACAAATGCACTCAGCACACATGCATACCTACATGCCAGCACCATGTTTCTTTTCCAGTCTGGAGTCATCACCAGAAGTAGTCAAGTACTAAATAAATTGATATCCAAAACAAACACTGACACTATCAATCGTACTTCTCAATACTAAATGATTTGTAAACCAGATTTCTTGTTTCCTCCACTCTACAACCTTGAGAAGTCCACAGGTTCTCGACCATGTAAGGGGCGAAACACGTGTCAGCTGTCTCTCTAAAAACTTGCAGTAAAGAATATCTGGATCAACAGTATGATATTGACCATGTTTTGAATGTTTTGAACATTTCAATTGCATATATTGCTCCTAAACCTATCGTCCAAGAGCTACCTTAATACCTAATCTTGGGTGGGTTCACATACTCATTTTCAATACAAGTAATTATTCTGAGGAACAAGTGGTCTAAACCTCACTTGGTGACCCACCTTGAACATGGATATTGTGTGACAGAAGGGGAGTGTTGGACCTTTGAGCACTTCATTTAACTTGTTACGCACTACCCCTACCTGCACAACTCAGTATATACAAATAAAAACAAGCATAACTATTTTACTCCTGAAGCAGTCATAAATATGACAGATGTCGGATTATCAGAACCGCAGAGAACAAAGAAACAGTAGACTTAATCATGTCTTTGATACAATTGGTGCTGGCATAAGTCAATCCAATCCAACTAATCCTCTCTCAGCAAAAAGCATGTTTCAAGCATTAGAGTAAGCTGTGAAAAAGGAAACACTGAAGTGGTGGGAAGCTGCATCTCTTAAAAAATATCTGGAGCACAATCTCATCCGTAGGGGCTTCAGAATTCTTATATTTCAACCCATAGAAACAACTTCTCCAGAAAGACTCAAAGAATGGGAGGATAACTTACATGTTGAGACAACTGGTGGAGATAGCACAAGAAGAATTTGAGAAATACAGAGGGGAAGTAGACACTCTTACAAAAAGGATTGAGGAAGCTAACTGGGGGCGGGTATAACCAAGAAGAACTATGAAATTCTTAACAAAATTATTGATGAATGCGAAGAAGATATAATTCAGAGGAAAAATAGAAATTTCAGGCTTGACCTAACTGACTACCTATTAGGAAGAGCCTATACCTTTGGGAAAAAAATACGATAACATAAAAAGGAGCAACATTACCACAGAACCAACAAGCTACTCCAAAACGATACCTTCGTTGGAAATGGATTCAATAGAAGAAACAGATACCAGTAGAACCACACGTCCTGGAGTAAATTTTTACAAGTAAGAAAGAAGACACCATCTGGGTACCACACAAGACAATCGCACAAGACCACCAAGTCCAAAAACCCAAGAACCTAGTACATCGGGGTCCATACCAGGGCCAGAAGCAGGGAACAAGCCAGGACTCAGACTCGAACAACCAACTAATTGTGAACCTATCTACAAAAAGCTTTTCCAGTACACATACTAGGATCTTGCACAAGGGACTTTCCTTCTCCCCAACCTTTAGCTGGGACCTAGAGCAACTGGATTTTCTTCACTTTTTTTACATCCACTAGTTCCTGCCAGATGTTGTTGTTGTTTTTGGGCACCCCATTTGCTAGAATAAAAGGCAGTTCTTTCCAAATCTCTCTCTACACCTACAGTTTCAATATTGCATTTACAATCTAAAGGTAATATACAACGCTACCTTTATGCCCTTTCTGTAGTTCAGTGCATGGTAGTTTCCCAGTCTTTGGTTCCATATCAACTTTTGCATGAAAGGAGTATAGCTTGTATGAGTATTCCTTCATAAACATTCAGATGTCAAAGAGCTTCTGAAAGGTCAACCACCTCTAACTTATTGTTTATTGCTCTGGCAGGCATTTTGTTATCCTCTAATTTGTCATAGCAATACTTACACATGATCTGGTGTATCAACAAATCAAAAGATTTCTCCATAAATAAATACACTGCAAACTCAAGCCACTTTTATTTGTTTCTTTCTTCAGTTCTCAAGCACACATCAACATTTAGAATTAGGGCTTTGTAGTGGGTGCGTCGACAACAAATACAACATAGTTTGGTTTCTCTGTAGAAACTGCATTAAGCTTTGCTACTTCTCACCTAAAGTTACCAGTACTAATATCTGTTTTTTGTTTCTCTATAACTCAACATACCAACTCCTTTCACCCAGACTGTACTTCAGAACCAAAGAAACGTAAATGAATATCTTCACAAACATTTTCAATCTATGATACTGTACAATACAGATGGGCTTTGTTCATTTCTCATTAAACACAATGCAGGACTCTTTACTAAGTAAAGTCTTCTAACTAAATTTCACATTTTTGAACAGCCGATAGTCAAAAATGATGAAATGTGCTTGTGCACACATTTCTGGATAGACACTCCAGTGAGTGTTCTTGTAAATTAGAATATTTCCTGACTTTGCATGGCTCTAACACTTGCAACATTGCAATTTTCTGCTTCTTACTTCTATCTGGAAATTGGTGCAGAAATGTCTTAATATATCAATTGATACCTGGAAAATACTACAAATACTGCTGCAGTCCCATTTATATACAAGAGTATGTCTACGTTTTCCTTGTGCCTCTTCACCTATCTCTTCCTCTACATTTCTAGGAATCATCTCCTCTTTTGCAATGGGAGTACCTTCTTTTATCTCATAGCATTGGCCAGTTGTTTCAACTGCATGCACTAACGAGTTCTGTTGTAAGCAGCTTTCTTCATTAAAGAAAGCCTCAGTACTAGATGTATGCTTCAATTCTCCTTTGACGTTTTTGCAAAAATTACTTTTTTTAATAAGCCTTTTTTGGCATCTTTTCTTTAAAGACAACACTGTTTCATCCAGTGTTCTCACTCTGTTTAGTATCAAAATAAATAAGTTTCACTTCAGGCAAACACTTTAACAACCAAACTCTCAATATATTGTTTTTGTTTCAGTGCTACCCTTCTCCTCTTATACTGCTTCATGTTTCATACTAAATTCTGTATTACCCTACTGCTAAACATTCTCAATCATATTTCTTTGGATTTGTTCTACCTCCTTGTCAAATTAGGTGTTTTCTTATAAGATTTTTCACCTTCAATCTGACTTACTCCTCCGCCTTTGTGAGTTGATTTTAAACCCCACTTTTTATTTAAAACATTTTCCACATTTTGCATTTTTCCACATATTCCTTTAACATACTCCTTAGTTCTCTTACCAGCAGCTCTTTTTTCCCAGCATGTTCTTCCCATCATGTCCTTTATTCTCACTTTTAAGCAGATAGTAATCTTTCTTCTGTTTTTTATCCCTTGTGTCTTTCTCTTTAAACACAAGTAGATATCTGAAAAGGAACTACAGAATACATTGAATTTTACATTACATACTATTAGATGACATACTATAAGCAAGTGAATAGCTACATAAGTGGTTATGTAGTGAGTATTGGTGAATAAGTGGGTATGAATGTATGAGTGGCTGTACAGGTGGGTGACTGGGTGTTTGTGTGGTTGAGTGGATATGTAAGTGAGTGCATCAGTGCCTGTGTGGGTGAGTCAATGGATGTGTAAATAGCTGTGTGACTGTGTGACTGGGTGTATTAGTGACTGTGTGGGTGTCTAAATAGGTATGAAAGTGGCTGTATGGACTGGTAATTGGCTGTGTTAGTGGGTGTTTTGGTGTGTAACTGTGTGTGCAAGTGGCTATGTTAGTGGTGCGAACATAAATGCTGTGTGGGTGTGTGACTGGATGTGTAAGTGCCTCTGTCGCCCTCTGACTGAGTGCGTGAGGGGCTTTATGGTTTTGTAAATAGGTATGTGAGCGGCTGTATGAGTGGGTGACTGGGTGTATAACTAAGTGTATGGGTGGGTAAGTGTGTGTGTGCAATTGACTGAATGAGGTCTATAGTTGGAAGTCAGTTTACACCCTGTCCAAGTAGGGACTCTCACTCTAGCCAGCTCAGATAACCCCTGCTCAATGCCTTGGTAACTTGGCACAAGCAGTAAGGCTTATCTCAGAAGCAATGTGGAAAGCATTTGCTCAAAACACACAGTAATACAGTGAAAACACACAATAGGACACCAGATCAGTTTTAGAAATATAGCCAACAGGTATCTGTGTAAAACAAGACCAAAATGGAAAATCCAACATACAGTAATAAAGATAGGAATTTTGCAAGAGTTACTTAAAAAGTACAGTTCCTTGAAATCTGGGGCTATCACGATGTTGTGAACAAAAAATTCAACAGTTCAGGCCATCTGCGGGGTTGTGGGCCAGCTACTGTGTCGGGAAGACCCGCAAACAGTACCATGGAAATGTAAGGCCTCTTGATCCTCACAATGAGATCAGGAGTGTGGCATCGCTGGCGTAGACAGGTACCAGTTCCAGAGGTCGGTGCAGGGGTCATCCGGCCCTTGAAGTCACCGACATGGTAAATCAAACTCAGGGCAGATGAGGGAGTCAGGAGCGCTGGCGTTGATGGCGTTGGGGCTGCAGTGCAAAGTGGGGCAATGTGACGTGCGGTGCCCACAGGTCACAGTGCAGGCAGCGGCTTAGTGATGGCACCCTGCGGCGTCAGTGTGACCAGGGCTGAGGTGTGAAGCGGGGCGGCGTGACATGCGGTGTCTCCAGGTCATGGTGCAGGAAGCGGTGGTGGCGTTGCTGAAGGACTCTCATCAGTGGGCCCAAGGCAGAGGTACGATGAAGGGTGGGCTCTGTGTGCTGCCCACAGATTGCGGTGCAGACAGGAGAGTCTGTTGACGATGCTTGCGGTGCACACATGAGCGTCTTTTGACGATGCTGGAGTCAATGGCACTGGCGTCGGTGGACCGGAGCTGCGGTGCGGGACGGGACGGTGCTTCATGTACCTCACGAGCTGTGTCCTCAGGCCACAGTAGAGGCAGTGGCGTCGGTGTCAGCATAGAGTGCCATCGTTAGGTATACAAAGGCTGTGGTGTGAGTAAGGTGATGCGGAGTGCAGGGCCCACAGGTCACGGTGCAAGCACCAGCTTGATGATGGCGTCAGGTGGCAGCATCAGTGAGACCAGGGTTGTGGTGCGGAGTGGTGCACTGCTCCATGCGACGGCGTCAGAACAGGGTGCAGGCAGTGGCGTCATTGACAGTGTTGTGGTGGTTTTTCTTCTGTTGCAGCACAAAACACACAGTTTCTAGTGCTGTAGGCAGATGAACCTGAAGCCTTTGATATCCCTGAGACTTCCAACAGGAGCCAAGCTCTACTTCAAGCCCTTGGAGAACCTTCCAGTCTTTGTCCTCTTTAAGGCCGAAGCAGCAACTGCAGACCAACCTAGAAAATCACACACAGCAAAGGGGCAGTAATCCTCCTCCAGCTCTTCAGCTCTTCTCTTTGGCAGAGGTTCCACTTGATCCAGAAGTGTTCTAAACGTCTGGGGTTTTGGGTCCACTACTTATACTCAATTCTGTCTTTGAAGGAGGCAAACTTCAAAGGAAAGTCTCTTTTGCTCACCAGATCCTGCCTTGCCCAGGCCCCAGACACACACCAGGGGGTTGGAGACTGCACTGTGTGAGGACAGGCACAGCCCTTTCAGGTGCAGGTGTCAGCTCCTCCCTCCCCACTCTAGCCCAGGAGACTCATCAGGATATGCAGGTCATTCCTCAGCTCTCTTTGTGTCACTGTCTAGAGGGAATTCACAAACAACCCAACTGTCAGTCTGACACAGACGTGGATTCCACAAGCAGGCAGAGGCACAGAATGGTTAAGCAAGAAAATGCCCACTTTCTAAAAGTGGTCTTTTCAAACAGACAATCTAAAAACCCACTCTACCAAAAGATGTATTTTTAAATTGGGAGTTCAGAGATCTCAAACTCCATTTCTCTAGCTATTCCCAATGTGAAACTGCACTTAAAAGATATTTAAAGGCAGTCCCCATCTTAACCTATGGGAGGGATAGGTCTTGCAATAGTGAAAAACGAATTGGCAGTATTTCACTATCAGGACATGAAAAACACACCAGTACACGGCACACCTTTTAAATACACTGCACCCTGCCCATGGGGCTACCCAGGGCCTACCTTATGAGTGACTTACATGTAGTAAAAGAGAAGGTTTGGACCTGGCGAGAAGGTACACTTGCCAGGTCAATTGGCAGTGCAGGACTGCACACACAGACACTGCAGTGGCAGATCTGAGACATGTTTACAGGGCTACTCATGTCGTGACACAATCAGTGTTGCAGGCCCAAAAGTAGCATTTGATATGCAAGCCCTGGGCACATATAATGCACTTTACTAGGGACTTACTAGTAAATCAGGTATGCCAATCATGGATAAACCAATCACCAATACAATTTACACAGGAATCACTTGCACTTTAGCACTGATCTAAAGAGCTAAAGTGTGCAGAGACAATAGACCAGCAAAAACAGATATGAAAAAATAGCAGGAAGAAGGCAACATGTTTGCAGATAACCCTGTAAAAAGGGCCATTTCCAACACATACCTGTAAATTCTCTTTGCTGTTGTCCAACTTGTATTTTATTATCTGTTAATATCTGTTTTCTACCACTGCAAATCTTAAGTCAGGAAAATGCCAACGCGTCTCCACTCTCAGTGCAAAAGTACCAATAATGGCTACCCTTCCCACTGCACTTTCACTCATACTTCTGTACTTAGCAAATCACAGACTTCCTTTCATATTTTATTTTTGTTATACCACTTATAAATGGTCACTATCTTTTAACCCTCTCCATGTTTCCTGTGAGGAAGGCCAATTTGGTAGGTTTTTTGCAGATCCGTGGATCCACTGAGAGGCACAGCACCCCGCCAACCTCCCCCAGGTGTGGTCTGCAGTGGATCCAAGGATCCAAATCACAGCCCTTAAAAACATTCAACAATTTGATCTTAATGCCTTTCATTTATATTTTATTTTGTACAATATTGCCAATTACAAGACATACACTCCCTACTGGGAAATATTTCTATACCAGTCTGCTTTTCAGTTTCAACTGCAGTCTCTTTTGTTCCCTTTGCCCACACTCTTTTAGGTCCATATCCCCAGTAACCATGTTTTCAATAGTCTCTCTCAACCAGTAGGTAAAAAGCTCACAAGAGTTTCTTGCAACACCATACTAGCTTCTCATTAAGTGTATCAGGTGTGGTTGACTGTTTAAAATTCCATACATATCCCAAACAACATAACTTTTTTTTATTTTTTCAAAGCCAATCAAAAGTTACCTATTTTTTTTCATATATTCAGTACCTTATTTTAGTTCCCTGCACATAATCATCCAATCAAATGTTATTTTATATTTTACGTGCCGTCCTTCCCTTTAACTGCCTTTCATCTTCAAAACTGACTCATTCTGCTGTGTCCTTTTCCTGTGTGCTACTCCTTCTTGTCTCAAAAATGGTCAGAGTTTTGACTGTCAGCCATAGTTTTGTGTTTTAGACCATAAAGAGTGCTAGTAGGAGTGGCATTGACAGCGATCTACATTTACCTAATGTAGACATTACTTGGGTTGGCCAGAGAGGGTTAAAGTGGCATCATTTGCTGCATTTGGTTGAAAGCATTGCGGATTGCCAACACCCAGACTTCATGATTGTGTATTGTGGTGGTAATGACCTAGGCACAATTATTGGGTATGACTGAAAATCCTGAATGATACCTTTGCTAAATTAATGTCACTTTTCCCAAATACTGACTTGGTGTGCTCCAACATTTTCCAAAGACAGATGTGGCAGTGGTCAACCCAATTTTGTCCACAGATAGAGAAATCAAGGAAACATATCACTAAATTTGTTTCTGCATTTCTCAGAGACAACAATATGGGCTATATATACCATAACAACTAATGGTTTGGCATAGACAGAATATATCAAAAAGATGGAGTCCATATCACAGATGCAGGGAACAGGGTGTTCCACAACAACTCATAAGACTGCGTCCTGTTCTATATGTAACTATCATCTACACACCATAAACACAACGGCTCTTTTGAGAGACAACCCTGTTCCCTAACACTGGCTCCTTTTGGTTTCAAATCCTTTTTAAAAATTTCTCACTCAGATCAGCTGATCTGCCTTGGATCCTGGTCCAAATAAAGGGTCTGTGGCTTCGTTGCAGGTGGATCCGTGACAGATCCGCGGATAAGTTCCCAACCAAAAGCACACATTCAATATAAAACAACAACTCATTTAATACAAACATATCATATTGCAATTTCTATAACTGTATCATTGCCTCTGTGTGGGTGTGTGAGCAGTTGTGTAAGTGACTATGTGGTTGTGTGACTAGCTGTCTAGTGCCTGAATGGATGTGCAATTGATTTTCTGGATCTGTAAGTGGGTGCGTAAATGACTGTATAAGTGTGTGAGTAGCTAAGTGGCTGTTTGGATGTGTAAGTGATTCTGTGAGTGTGTGAGTGGGTGTGTCACTGGCTGTGTGGGTATATAAGTGGCTGTATAGGTGTGTGAGTGGTTGTGTGGGTGTGTTGCTGGGTGTGCGAGCGTGGAGTGGGTGTGTGAGTGGGTGTGTTAGTGTTTGTGTGGGTCTCTGAGTGGATGTGTGAGTGGTTCTCTGTATATGTATGTGGGTGTGTGAACGGCTGTATGAGTGTGTAAATGGGTGTCTGAGTGGTTTTCTGGGTCTCTCACTGGATGTGTGAGTGGCTGTATGATGTCTCAGTTGGTGTGTAAGTGTTTTTCTGAGTCTCTGAGTAGATTTGTGAGTGGCTGTTTAGGTGTGTGAGCGGATGTGTGAGTGGATTTTGAAAGTGGGTGTGTGAGTGTGGTGAATCTGTGAGTGGGTATATGATTGGTTCTCTGGGTTTCTGAGTGGATGTACCAGTGACTATGGGTGTGTGAGTGGTGTGTAGGGATGTGTGACTATGTACGTGAGTGGCTGTATGGGTGTATGAGTGGGTGTAAGAGTGGTTCTCAGAGTCTCTGAGTAGATGTATCAGTGACTTGTGAGGTTGAATGGGTGTGTGAGTCACCTGTGTGGGTTTGTGAGAGGGTGTGTGAGCAGTTATGTGTGTCTGTGAATGTGAGTGGGTATTTGAGTGATTGTACAGGTGGGTGGGTGGCTGTATGAGTGGCTGTGTGGGTCTGTGAGTGAATGTGTAAGTGGCTGTATGGGTGTGTACATAGCTGTGTGAGTGGGTGTGTCAGTGGGTGTATGAGTAGGTGTATGAGTGGGTGTGAGTGAGTATGTAAGTAGCTGTATAGGTGTGTATGTGGCTGAGTGAGTGGGTGTGTAAGTGGCTGTGTGTGTGAGTGGTTTTGTGGGTCTGTGATGTGAGTTGCTGGACGTGTGTGAGTGGATGCATGAGTGGATGTGTGGGTCTGTGAATGGATGTGTAAGTGGCTGTATGGGTGTACATGGCTGTGTGTGTGTGTGAGTGGGTGTTTAAGTTGTGATGTGGATGTGTGAGTGGGTGTGTGATTGGCTGTGTGGGTCTGTGAGTGGGTGAGTAAGTGGCTGTATGGGTGTGTGCATGGCTGTGTGAGTGGGCGTGTGATTGCCTTGTGGGTCTCTAAGTGGGTATGTGAGTGGTTATCTGGGTCTCTGAGTGGATGTATCAGTGACTGTATGCATGTGTGAGTGCCTATGTGGGTTTGTGAGTAGTCCTGGGTGGAGTTCACAGAGTTCCACTCAATTGAATTCCATGGAGTTGATAAAAAACTCCATGGAATTCCGTGGAGGCGGAGTTCCGTGACCTGCGGAGTCCTGAGTATGCCTGATCTCGGACGCACTAAACAGATTAGCCAGGCCCGACCCTGCTTAGCACTTACGAGATCGGGCACATTCAGAAAAGGGCCGTAGGCAGTGAAAGCTGCCGTTTCAGGCCTCTTGTGCATCGGCCTGTCCTGTGTGCAGTGCACATGGGGCAGACCGGTGCAAAAAGAGGCCTGAAACAAAGGCTTTCTTTCGCAAAAGCTGGCAGGCCTCTTGTGCACGGCCTGCCCACCTGAATTTAGGCCGGGGCCGCAGGCAGCAAAAGTTGCTGTTTCAGTACTTGTTTGTGCACCAATGTGCACAAACAAAGAAAAAGAAAAGAGACAAGGACTTACCTGGGTCCTCCAGGGGGTCCTCTCCTTGTTGTCCTCTGCAGCAGCCTGGCTCTCTGACTCCCTATGCCCTCGGCTCCCGAGCTGCTGGCAGATGGAGGTGTGGCCCTTGATCTGTCTCCGGTGCACACTGCAGTCCAGTTATGGGCTACACAGCACAAGCGGAGACAGTTTGCGCTTACGCTGTGTAGCCCATAACTGGGCTGCTGTGCGCACCAGGAGAGCGTCGCTCTGTTGGCGGGGCTAGCAGAGTTTTTGGACGAACTCTGGGAAAACTCCAGCGGAGCTCTCACCCACCCCTATTTGTGAGTGTGTGTGTAGGTGGTTTTGTGGGTCCGTGAGTGGGTGTGTGAATGACTGTATGGGTCTGTAAGTGGTTGTGTAAGTGGATGTATGGAGGTGCAAGTGAGTGTGTGTGTAAGTGGGTGTGTGAGTGGGTGTGTTAGTGCATGTGTTGGTCTGTGAGCAGGTGTTTAAGAGGCTGTATGGATGTGCAAGTGGCTGTGTGAGTGGGTGTCTGCGTGGGTGTGTAAGAGCCTGTCTGAGTGGGTGTGTTATTGGCTGTGTGGGTCTGTAAGTGGGTGTATAATTGGCTGTATGGTAGTAAATGTGGCTGTTTGAGTGGGTGTGTAAGTGGCTGTGTGAGTGGTTTTGTTGGTCTCTGAGTGGGTGTGCGAGTGGCTGTATGGGTGTGTGAGTGGTTGTGTGGGTGTGTAAGTGGTTGTCTGAATGGGTGTGCGAGTGGCTGTATGAGTGGCTGAGTAGATCTGTGAGTGGGTGTGTAAGTGGCTGTATAGGTCTGTATGTGGCTGTGTGATTGTGTGTGTTGATGTGTGAGTGGCTGTGTGGGCCTGTGAGAGGGTGTATAAGTAGCTGTAGGGTGCATGTACATGGCTGCATGAGTGTGTGTGAGTGGGTGTGTAAAAGACTGTGTGTGTGACTGGGTGTCTGAGTGGTTGTGTGGGTCTATGAGAGGGTGTCTGAGTGTGGGAATGTGTGTGTGAGTGGCTGCGTGGGAGTGCGAGTGGGTCTGTGAGGGGGTTGCGGTAGTGATTTTGTGGGTCTGTGAGTGAGTGTTTGGATGGGTGTGTGGGCCGTGTGGACCTAAGAGTGGGCCTGGTAGTGTTTTTTTTGGTCTGTGAGTGGGTGTGTGAGCAGTTGTATGGGTGAGTAAGGAGGTGTGTGTGTGTGTGTGTGTGTGGTGGGTAGGTATATGAGTGGATGTGTAACTGGCTGTGTGGGTCTCTGAGTGGTGTGTCAGTGGCTGCATGGGTGTGTGAGTGTGTATGTCAGTGATTTTGCTTTATTGGTGTGCAAGTGGCTGTGTAAGTGGCTGTGTGGGTCCGTGAGTGGGCGTGTAAGTGGTTTTATGGGTGTGTAAGTGGTTATATGAGTGGGTGTGTGACTACCTGTGTGGGTCTGTGAGCAGTGCTCTGGGTCTCTGAGTGGATGTGTGAGTCACTGTATGGGGTGTGAGTGGGTGTGTGAGTGGTTGGGTGGATGTGTAAGTGAGTTTGTGAGTGTTTCTGTGAGTGGGTGTATGTTTTTCTAATTGGGGTCTGGATCCACAGTTCTGCCATGGATTCACACCGGGCCGCACTGAGTGCTGCAATGAATTAGCAGATACTTGTGCACCCCAAAAAAACATTTTTGGGCAATTCCTTGCCATTGAGGGATACCTCACAGACTCCTCCATCAGTCCCATGGGGTCAGGATACCTCTGCCCTGACCCCTTATATCCAATTTACCCTTTAATTCCCCCTGCCCATCCTAGAAACCATGTCCAGATTCACAAAATTGCAGCCGGAACTTTACTCTCTGGTTGCGGCCAGCTAATCACAGCATTGCTGTTGGCCCGTGGATCTGCGATTCCACCGCAGTGGATATGTATTCTAGATGTACATAAATATTTTGATTTAACAATGCCAAAACTACAGAACACATTCACACCAAATTGCAAAAACCACTCTTTCTGGTTACGTAACTAGCCTTCTGCCAAAGATCCAGCGGTTCGGGCTGTAGTTGGGTCTAAAATGCCTATGGGAAAATGCATGAGGAAAACATGTTTGGGACTACTCCCCTCCATCCCCCCCCCTTTTTCTTGGCCCGCCGCTTGATGAATCACCCTGAAACTTCATAGACAGCAGCTGAAGTGAGTGACAAACTAGTTTTGAAAAACGTTATTAGCAAAACAAAAACGCTGTTTTCTATGGAAACTTGGTCCTAACTATATATATATATATATATATATATATATATATGCTGCACATAAAATTCGAAACTCTTTATATAACCATATATAAAGAGTAGAATGGGTCACATGACACATATAATCATATATAAAGAGTAGAATGGGTCACATGACTTGAATACTTGGAGGGCCAAGGAGGAAGACCGTGATGGTTGAAACGCGTCGCCCTAAAATCTGTGATTTCTGAGTTACATGGATTGATATGAAATTTTGGATATAAATAAAGGACAGAAATCTGCATAGAGTGCCATTGTTCGAATTTTATGTGCAGCATATATATATTTGGCTGGCAACAGCCGCTAACAAAAATATTGTGGCTGCCGTTAAAGAACTCAAGAACTTAGTCCCTGCGTCCTGCACATAAAAAAATAATAATGTAGAAGGGGATATAGTAGGGGTACCCTGTCCTCCTGGAACCTTGGAGGGCCCCCCAACTCTCCTGGGTCAAATAAAAAAGAAAAAAGTTTTGGGGTGCTGCAATCCCATAGCAGTCCCAAAGACACAGTGTGGTCCTCGTGCACTCCTGTGAGAGTCCCACGGAAACCAGAGCGACTACGGTCTCCCATGGGACTCCTGCAGGACTGGAAAAACGATTTTTTTTTAAAAGGACAAATTTAGGCTGGTTGTTCACTAATAGGGGCTTGACCACATCAGGTTTGGTAAGGAGTCTGCAGCCATACGTAATTGACAGTTCTACTTAACTGACATAAGCCATCTCCTGCCGGAAGCCATAATTGGTACTAGCAGGGGAGACAGCAGGACCGCAGGAGTCCTGGAGCTCTCTCCATAGCCCCCAATGAAAAATAAGGTGGTGGATTTCCTGGGTGAGCCCAGGACACCCACAATAATAATAATAAAAAAAAGGGCAAATGAAAAATAAATGAGTTGCAAGAGCCTCTCATTTATTATTCACAGCTCCAAGTAAGAATCGCCCCATAATGCCCTACGGCTTTTTTCATGTGTATGATTTTTAGCTGGTGGGCCCTCTATGACAGCCAGGGAACTACCATTTTTAAATGTTGTGGGGAAGCTGCAGGGAGTGCAGCGCCCCCTTATCAACATTAAAAAACAGCAAGTCTCCTGGTCTTTAAATCCATGATTGCAGGAGAGTTTAACATATTTTTCAAAAGCACTTCAATCTGGAGCTTTGTGCTTTTTAGTTGAAGTGTGGAGACCTCTAATGGTTTGCTCTATGGTTTCACTTTATGCCTTCAAAAATGTTAAAAGAAGTACTCAAAAACATGTTAATGTTTTTTAAAGGCTTTACTCAAAATATTTTATGCAATCACTTTTATTAATCATTACAATTTCTGAATGTATTAAATATACATTTGATTATAATTATTGGTGACTTTTTGACAAAGCCAGTATGTTTGCCTTACCGTATTACACATAGTCAGCTAGGAGTGCTAGTGAGGGATTGGGTGTGGGGTCTCGCCTGTGTCCAGGGTCTGTGACCAGCCCTCAAGGTGCTCTGCATGGTCAAAGGCCATGAACACCAGGGAGTTGAGTGCCTCCCCTGCATCCAAACCTACCTGAAGCACAGTGAAGAAGAACATAGAAATTCACTGTAACCTACCTGAAGCACAGTGAAGAAGAACATAGAAATTCACTGAAAAAACAAAGGTTAAAGGGACATTATATTTAGGTATGGTAATATTATCTTAGTTTGCAGGGAAGAACTCAGAAATTCACTGACAAAAACAAAGGTTGAAGGGACATTGTAATTAGGTGAAAATGTCAGTTGAAACACACAGTTTTAAACTACCCAAACCACTGAAATTCACCAGTTATAGTAGTTTTCAAGTAACTATATATCGTGCCCTAAAGTAACTATAACTAGTGCCCTTTCAATGCACTGCTTATGACCTCACATATTCCATCGCTGGTGACATGTTCTATGACATCATTTATGATGATATGACTGTAACATCTGAAATGACATAATTGATGACAACACTGTGTAGGGCGGGACCCAAGTTATAGTTACTATAGCCCTATCACCTATTTCACTTTTTTCCCACTCCCTCCTTTCTTAACATCTCTGTTCCTTTCTCTCTCTCCACCCCTCTGCATCTCCTTTCTACCCATCCTTCCTTTCTCCCCATTCCCCATGCCTATTGTTATCTTAAAAACCCACTCTGTGCTCTCTCTTACCCACTCTCTTGTTCCCTTCAATCTGTTTCTCTCAATGGCTTTCTCTTGCCTTTGTTCCTCCACCTCCCCATTCTGTCCCATGTCCTACTATTCCTCTGTGCCTCCATTTCTGATCCTCTCTCCTTCATTCTGCCCCTTCTACACTCCCCTTTTTGTTCTTCCCTTCCTATTTTATGCCCCACTCTTTCTCTCCATTATGCCTCCTCTAATCCCTTTGTTGTGGTCCCTCTCTACCATATCTCCCTTTCTCTCCTACTTGCTGTCCCCTCCCTACCTTTTGTATTTCTCTCCTCTGATTTCTCTATCTGCCCGATCCTGGTTCATGTGTCATTGTGGCTTGGGAAACTGATATATACTGGCTCCTCCTCTTCTGGAAGCCTTGTTGGAGACAAGGAATGCAACATGGATGGCCAAGGAGTTAAATGATTAGTCTCAGCTGCTCCCATCGATTAGGGAATTTCCATCAGCCACATTTTTTCTAAACAGGGGCCTCTGAAGTAACATAGCTGTATCAGAAAAAGTAAACAGCAGTCCCGCTCAATGTTCCACGGAGTCAAAATGTCATCATAGTTTGTTCATTGATTCAAAATGCCATCATGGTTTCTTTGCATTGACATTGTAGGAGTATCGCCATCAAGATGGAATGGTCCACCATTTCGCTCACATGACAGAGATCAAGTAAAATAATTGCTGATGTGCCCCCACTGTCAAGAATTGTTCTCAGTTCATCTGAGGCAATTACTAGGAAAGTTTGTGAATGAAACCAAATTGTCAGGGGTACATCAGATCAGACTCTTCCAGAAAAGTGGGGCGTTGCCCTGCCAAAGTTGGGAGAAAGGTAATGGGTTGATAGTTGTCGGTAGTTTCCATGTTTCCCATTATTTATAAATAGGGTAATATCCCCTACCTTACAGTTGGAAGCAACTGATGAAGGAAAAATGGAAATATTGACCACCTTACTGTGTCTTAATGATCACTGGAGGGGTTAGAAGAGTTGTCATCCGGCAACCCAGTTTTGACTTTTAGAAGACTCCTCTGTATTTCTTTTCTATCCACAGTTGAAAATGAATACCAAATGTGAATGAAAATGATAGCTGCTGATGGGATGGTAGGGGAGTTCTTAGGTTGTAGGATCTGTTATCAGAGTAAATACTTTGGAATATGGATATGACAAAGTCTACCAGTTTTTTTGCAAAAAGCTTGAGAAGAAGGTATTTTAGAGTTAATATCAGGTACCCCGAGGTACCTCGCCCCCACAACCTGGAACTCCGTCCCCACCAACCTCCACAAAACCAAAGACCTCCTACTCTTCAGAAAAAACCTCAAGACATGGCTGTTTGAACAGTAACCCCCACACAGCCCCCCCCAACAAGCACCTTGAGACCCTCACGGGTGAGTAGCGCGCTCTATAAAAAAAAATTGATTGATTGATTGATTGAGTAGAGCAATAGGAATTGGCTACTGGCTATGTTTTCTGACTGCTACACACAGGGGCTCAAATATACTCATTTGGCTTGAAAAAAGAAGCGACATTTCCATCCCAGCTGTCTCACAGCAAGGTTTTCTATTTTTAACAAACCAGAAAACATATATTTTGCTGCCTGAACGTTTTGTGTGTGGAAGATTTACTGGTTGCTTCTTTATCCAGAACCTTTGAATAACCTGACCTAAAGTGTATCAGTGTCTGATGGCAGTAGAGAAGGCTTTATCTGTTGAAAAATGTAATTTGAGATTCTAAAAGGCTAGTTAGATGGGTTTTTTTCTCATCCCCACGAACGTCTGTTAATGCCTTTGCACTTAAAGGGTGTTTTTTATAAAGGAAAATGGACTAAAAGGAGATAAAACACATCAATTCACGTTTTAAGTGGACGGTGTGCTTATGTGTGTTGCAGTGTGCTCGTATTGGTGATAATGAATATATAAGACAGTATGTGCATGCTTGTGTTATGTTATGTTATCTGATGTTTGCTGCATCACTACGATGTATGACATCTGATAGCACTTTCATAATCTAGAGATCCTTTAACATTCTAATAGTACTGAAGACTGGAATCAAATTGATTTGAATATATTGAATTTGGTTGGTTTCAATGTTTAGAAGTGAATCATATATGGTATTAGCTGGCATTGAATACAAAGGATAACAAATCAATATTTTTAGTGATTGGTTCTATTGGATGGTGGTCAGTTACAGCCATTTAAAGGTCTGTTTAGAGCATTATGTGTATGGGTGATATGGATGTGGCCAAATGACTGTTGTTTATTTCATTCTGCTGGGATAAATGGATGTCTATTGCTTTGCTGGGTGTAGCTGATTAGTTTTATATATTCTTTAATGATTATGTCACTTTGATACACTGCTGTATGTATTTAGGTGTGTCTGGTATTTGAGGGATAATTTCTTCCAGATTTTTGCTGTTAAGGTGGCAATGTTTAGAAAACTATATAGCTTTGGTGCATATTGTACATGTGATGGTGCAAGGTAGTGTTTGAGCATAGGCTAACTTAACTGTAAATCTCTAGTACATGGTACCAAGGGTACCCTGCGCAAACAATTTAGAGAGTCACCTAAGTGATTGCAGCACTGTATGTGCCACGATAGACAGTTTATTTCAGAATGCAATTCCTTAAAAACATAACACACATAATTCAATGCATCCCCACACATATCTATTGCAATAAAATTAAGTAAAAGTCGTTCATCTTGCATAATTTACAATATCCTTTGGAATGTCTCATCTATATCCCAATACTACATCATCAAAACATTTTTTCAAATCATTCACTTGAGTATATGTGTAAAATTCTGCAGTAAACATTTTAGAATTGGCTCCAAATACCTCACAAACAAATGTTAAAAAATCAGAGTTATCGGACCATATTAGCAACCACCCTAAATCAATATACATATGTGCTTAAACTTCTCTTATGAATGCATAAACTTAAAATGTAATTACAAAGTCTTCCCAGTAGCCATCTCATTTGGACACTGGATATCCTACAGCAATAACTGCATCATATAGTAACTTAAACATACTCTAAAACCATACAGAGTAAACTGCTATCCTAGAATTAAAGACCTTGAGATCAGGTTCTTCACCCACACCCTCTTGTTAATAAATTGATTTAGTCCCTTCGCAACTAGAACAGCCTAGACGTAACTGGTTGTACCACCCTTAGTGAGACACAGGTAAAATGAGGCTCCCAATCAGCCACTGCAGATTGGAAGAGCAGTTTTAAACTGCTAGCTTGACTTTGCCATTCAAAGCAATGGCAAAACCAAACCTCTCTCTACAATATCTGTAAGTGACATCTACCACGCCCTATTCAGGATGCAACATATTTCATGAGAGGAGCATGCACTTTTCATGTTCTGGCAGTAAAAACAAGAAATTGTTGTTTTACCTGTGGAAAGACTTGGTCACCCCATTGGCCAGTACAAGGTTACATGACGAGGCCTCAGCTATGCTAACTCCTGAAAGGTGTGACCAAAGTTGATACTTTTCAGTATCAAACAACTTGTTACAGTAAGCCCAACTTGATTCTCAAGTCGAAATTAATATAACAAGTAATGACGTGCAACTTTTACAAATTTGACACTTTGTTGCCTTCAATCTCCTGTGCCCTTAACGGTTACACATGGAACTTGAACCCAAGAAAGCCATCTGCCCTCCTGGGGGGATGTGCTAATGACTCCCAGGAAAGGAGACAATAGGGACCTGCACTGGGGAGACGTGTTACCTTCCTCCTGCTGGATGCCACACAGGTATTGGCCCAAATGACAAGCATCAAAGCTGAAGCAGCCTTTGAAGAAAAATGGAGACCACTTGGGAGAGGGGAAGCCCCATTGTTTAGGTAGACTCGCTGGCACCCAGGAAGGAGAAGGGAAACCTATTGTCAAAATGGTTTTCCTGGGGCATGTAGCCCCCTTTATAGCCACACCTTTTGTTCGGGCTAGTGACCTTTGGATGCCCCCGGGTGGTGCTTTTGCTATCTTGGGAGTGGGCACAATGGTCCATCTTGGGTTAGCCAGGTGCCACACTTCCCAGGAAGTAGTCATCAGGAACGAGGAAACCAAGTAGCTTATTAGCTACGGACCATGTCTACCCTAAGGGTGCTTTCTGAGCATAAAGACTGCACCCCTGGAAGCCAGAACTCAGATCTCAACTGGACTGGAGGAAGAAGTGAAGAAGGACTGTCTGCTGCATCATGGAACTAGCAAGGAGAAGCCATCTCTAGAGCCCAGCTAAAGCAAAGAGGCTCCAAAGGTCAGCTGGCTGACTTCCTGTTCACAGTACAGGGTCACAAAAGCTGAGGCCAGAAGCTGAGGTATCACCCAGGGAAGGATTTGGCTGTGACCGTGACATGGGGCGACTGGTAGCCATTGACGACTTCTACCGGCACCAAGATGACATCGACCTTGTGACCAGAACAGATATACCCCCTTCGGGGACCATGACTGAATCGCATCCACAGCATCCTTGAGCCTCTTCAGGATCCTTCATCCCTTGCATGAGGACCACTTCATAGGAAATCTCTGCAATGCATAAAAGAACCTGGAACTGCATGAGGACCACTTCCATAGGAAATCTTTGCAACATATAAAGGTGCCTGGAACAGCCTGGAAACTGCTTCGCCAGCTGAGGTAACTGTTTCTGAGGACCGTGCTGCTCCCCTGACAGGCTTCCCACTGGAGTTGGTCACCTAAAGTGACTCTCAGCAATGAAACTAGCCCAATTTTGGGGTGAAAAAGTTTCTAAGTTTGAAATTCGCAGAATTTATCAATGCTTGTTCACGGTTGAGCGAAATGTTTTGATTTACTATACCTTGTAAATTCTGTATCTCCGGAACCCTCTGGTGGATCTTTTTCATTATGGTGTCTGAAAATACATACAAATGCAGTCTGTTTTTATAAATTGTTGTCTGATTTCTTCTCCAAGGGGGTTATTACAACTTTGGAGGAGGTGTTAATCCGTCCCAAAAGTGACGGTAAAGGGACGGATATACCACCAGCCGTATTACGAGTTCCATAGGATATAATGGACTCGTAATACGGCTGGTGGTACATCCGTCACTTTACCGTCACTTTTGGGACGGATTAACACCTCTTCCAAAGTTGTAATATCCCCCCAATTCTTTTGGTGCTGTTGAAAAGCTTTACACTTGTTCCTTTGTGTAAGCCTTTCTGCTCATAGCCACAGCTACCCAGGGTTGAGCTGAAAGTTTGAAGCCTACTTGTCCTAAAGGGGTAAGTGTATTACACAGTGAGGTGACACAACCCCACCATATAATATACACAATTTTCCTCACAATTATTTTTTAAATATAAGCTAGTGTAGATTTATAAAGTGCATGTGCACCTTGAAGGATATATTGGCACTAAGATAATGTATGTTAATTGTTACCAAACTCAATGGTTGGAAAAGTTGAATTAGAAATTCAACTGGAAATGTAAATGGAAATTCAACAATTTTTCTCCAAACATCAGTTTATAAGTTCTGAACATACAAACCATTTCATCTCGAATACATGCTTTTCAATTTTGGTGTATATACATGTATATTTATCAGTATAATATTTCAACCTCGCAAAAACTTTAATTTAGTGGGCTAGACACAGGAGAGCTACTTACAATTAGCTGAAGAGCTACCTGTAGCTCACAAGGTGCTTGATGCAGAAGCCTGTCTTGGAGCAATGTGGTGAGCTGGGATCAAGGTAGAGTAGAGTGAGTGAGTGAGAGAGTGTGTGTGTATGTGTGTGTGTGTGTGTGTGTGTGTGTGTCAAATAGGGAGGGAGAAACAAGATTGTGATTGTGATTGGTACATGATGCTGGGTTAATGAGTGTGGGTGGTGGGGAGTGTTTGTGGAGGCATCTGACAGTAAGTTGGGGAGTGAGTGTGTGCATGGGTAAGAGCATACATGGGGCAGGGTGTGTTATTGTTTCTGGGAGAATGTTTGTGTGGGTCACTGTTATTTATGTGGGAGTGTGTGCTTGTGTCAGGAAGTGAGCGTAGAGGATCTATTTGTTGGAAAGAGAAGTGATGTGTGAGTATTCGGGGTGGTGTTTCCATGGGACTTGGATGTGCCTGGGACATATTTGTGGTACAGAACAACATACTCTGCATTAGTGTATTCATTAGTGTATTCACATATTACAACACTACCAGATGCTGCAACGTGACCGGTATCTTTATGGAGTCCATTTGCACCGCCACCACGACTATTGGCCACACTACACTACAGTATACAGTCTGAAATTGTTATTTTCTTGGCGAGGGAAACATGCTCTGGTGACTAAATCAACTGCAGAAAAAGAGGCGGCATCAGTCTACTCTAAATATGGAAAACACATATTTTCACTAAATACGGTCTGCTCAAATAAATGGCCCCAAGCCTGCCTGGTACAACTTTGAAAAACGCAACCTGCTTAAATGCCTTCTTTTAGTGAAACCAATCTCCGTGAGCTCTGAATATTATGGGACAGGGGCCACTTGTGAACCATGAAGGGGCCCGCGGAGAGGGAGATGCAGTCTAGTCTCTCCGCGGGTGGATTCGGGACAGGGGAAGTGGCGCGGAAGGCGCCCCATTGGTGGAAGGTAAGTAGGGGCGGGGTTATAGGTAAGGGATTATAAGGGGGGTGGAGGGTGGGGTCGGCCTCTTTATCCGCGCCGACAGTCAGAGAGGGAGGTGTTGGCAGCAGTGACCACCCACCCACCCAGCATAGGAAGACAGGGGGAAGGAGAGGGATTTAGGCAGGAAGGTAGGCAGAGAAGGGCGGTTAATAGTCATTTAGGACAGGTGATTTGAGAGAGGTAGCAGGGCAGGAGATGGGGGAGGGTGGAGAGCCAGATGCGGGCTTGTCCACCCTTCCAGGGGGAAAAACAAGGAGGTGAAGGTTCAGAGCGGGGAGGGGTAGGCTACAAGCAGGGGAGGAATAGGGGAGCATATACGGTAGGAGAATTGAAGGGAGATATTTGAGGAAGGAATGAAGGCAAAGGGATTGTAAAAGTTAAGATCTGCTTTAAAAGAAGATATACAGTTAAAAGTTTAAGTATTGTTTGTGTTTAAACCCTGTTCTAATAAATGACCTTTTACACCAAAAAGAGTGTCACGTATGTATGTCCCGATGTACGTTTACCGGAGAAAAGAGCATGCAAACAGCGACTCTCCTTCTCCCCCCCCCACAGTCACAATTTAATGGCCACCCAAGAATACACATCGAGTTCTGGGTCATTAGGTTTTGCCTGCACGCTGTGCTTGTGAAATCTTTTGTTGATAAAAAAACCTAAAAAGGGGCTTAGAAACTGCCCTTAACTTACCTGAACTTACCATTGGCTTTGTCCAAAGCCGTTCTAATTTACATGCTTTTGATTGGCCAGCATGTTGTCTGCGTTCACTTCCTGCTCTCTTCTTTGCCGTGTAAGCCGTTGTGTTGCCTTAGGACCAAGTACTCCTTCTGGTAACTTGCCAATGGTTACTGGCCATTTTCCTACCTCTAGCTATGACACTGAAGGTACTTTTTTCATTCTTAGCAATAAATCACAATTCAATTGTGCGATCCCTAGTCTTTAGCCTGCCTGACCATCCTTGCACTTGTGGGTTTTTTTTTTTTTACTATTCGGCATGCACTTGCTTGACTTGCTTGACATAGTTTGTTTTTTTAACCCCCCTCCCCTTGTCAAAAGCTGTAAGTGCTGCTGCATATTTATGGGTGTTAAGTCGCCATGGGAGTACACAATGATTGCAGGATTATGCACGAATTGATTATTTGCACAACAAAAGACTGATGTATATTTGACCACTCCCACAACATCGCAGTTCATAGGCAGTCACTGTCTGCGCTGTGAAGCATTTGGAAGGCACTGTTGCATATTTGTTTAAAATTGTTTATTCTATTAGTTAATGTGTCTCTAAATTGCCAACTAATGACAGGAAGTGGGTACTTGGCTAGGTACAGGGATGAAGAGTTTTCGGACACGGCTCAGGCCCTAGAGGGCGGGCCCAGCAGCTCACTTCCTCCACTCCATTCTGCTCCTCGATCCTCAGCCACAGACTCATTGAGCCCGGAGCTCACCACTCGCATCCCCGATCCCGCTCCTCGCTAAACAGACTGCTATACTGCATCAAGGCCAGCAATAAGGTTCAAGATCCTTCATTGGAGAAGACTTATCGGATCTTCATAACAGAGGTGCTTCACTCAAGTCCTTGATGCCAATGCCATGGTTCATTTGGACTTCAGTCTGCCCTGTCTGAAGCATTTGTACAATGAACTCACAAAGACAATGGTGTATTTGCTTTTATGTATCCTTTGCAATTGTTAAACTTTCTGGATTGAAGGGCGGAGATAGTCATAGTGCAGCAGGTGAAGTGACACTTGGGCACAGAGATCTAAGGGGCTCACTGGAACCCAATTATAGCTGTTTTATTACTTCCAAACAAGGGAATTGTGCCATTTTCCAATATCGCATCAGAGACCAAAGCTGTTGTGCAACATGTAAAATACATTGACCAAGTCAATTGATTTTGCATAGGCGAAACCTTTTGGCTTTGCCAATGCTTGTTTTAAACCCCCATCCTCCCTCTTAGCTCACCTACTATTTTTTGCGGTCCCATGGTCTCAAGAATACATGAGTTCACAACAATGTTGCATGAACATTGTTTATTTACTAATCTGAAGTGCACCAACACTAAGTGGCAAACGTTTCGGTCATATCACTTTCCAAGCAGTGATAAACTTCCACGTGAACCACAGGATCATCAGAAAACAGACAAAAAACATATTCAAAGATGTGAATTTACTCCTCGAACGTCTGCTACGAGCAGCGTCAGGGCGTAATCACATCGACGAGTACACCTGGAAAACAGACAACCTTGCACCCATTAACATTCACAAAGAACATATTCATATTCATACCGAGTAACATACGCAACCATCTGCAACCAATAAATCAAAAAACACTGTCAAAAATGCATATGACAAACCTTACAGTACGTGAAGTGGAACAACATGGAGACAGAACGAGCACTCTGATATGAACAGAAAGCAGACAGTCTCAAAACCGAATCACCACCAGCCTCCTAGGCAGTGCTTCTCGGATTCAGCCCACAAGATGAAAATGCCCATCCCTGTACCTCAAACGTGCATGCACAAGACATCAGATACTACTAAGTTACTTTGCCTTTCTGTATGAGGAAGAGGAGCAGGCTGCCCAGCAACAAATGGCTACAGCACAAACAAGAACAAAATAAATCCTCACAAAATGACAGGTGAACAGATACTCAACATGTACTGCTCAAACTGGGACAGCGTCAAAACAACGATGGATGTGAATGTTGCAACTGTACAGTCCAAGACTGAGACCAACATTCAGACTGTAATCCCAAAATTGATAAACTTGCAGCTATTACTCCATTTCTGTGCTCGTAGCTCGTTCCAGCAGACAGTGCCCATGGGTTGGTCCATCCAAACTTTGAGCAAATCCTGATGTAGGTCTAGAATGAGCCGCTGAAGAACAGTGGCTTGCACATTTTGTTAACAGACTCACAGATAAAGAATGCAGTGAATGCTATTGCATGTTTTCCTAGTCTGGTAGGTGTCATTGACTGCACACACATCTGCCCCTCTAATCCAAAGGCCATGATTAAGTGCACCAGAAAACAAGACGCAGAACATCGAATACAAGCATCTTACTTAGGATACTGATCTCTTCACAGTGTGTTGCTGTGCCTGACTTCCTGGTTCCACCCATAATGTGTTTCCAAGGAGCAGCCAGATACCAATATCTTTGCAGACAGAACTCTCCTACTGATCTTGGTTTCTAGGTGTTAGAGAACTGCACTCACACACCGCTCACCCCCTCCATCCACTGACCTCACCCACAATAATTCTTACACACGAATTAGCTCATCCCATTGAATCATTCAATAAGATACAAATGTGATGCAGTCAGTGTCGAAGATCAGTGTGACAACATCACCCCACTCATACAAAATAGAAGTATGAACTGACAGTACCTCGGCAATACATACAACCTAGCTTGGTGACACAGAAAACATATTATATCACGAATTATGTTAAAGAAAATGTCCTCACATGCCAATTGAACTCTGACAAGTTTTATTGATATGAAGAAAAATTATTAGTCTGTGAATCAAAGGTTCAGATGGTTAGAGTTACCCACAGCAATTTGGAGCATCCTCAGAAAGCAAAGGGAAGACACACATTTGTAGTGTTTCATGAACAGTTCTGCAATGGGGCGCACATAATACATTCAAATAAAGGGAGTAGAACAATGTCCGAAGACTGTGATCATGGGAAAGGAAGAAGGCGACCTTCAGTTTGCAATAAGAATGTAAACATTTTGGCTGAGTGAGCTAAAGAACACTTTCTGTTGTCAGAGACCAAGATAGGAAAAAGAGGCTCAAAACATCAGAGATGGGCCCTTCATTGGGCATTTATTGACATGAGCAGAACAGAGTGGCTGGAGCAGGTTACAGTTACATTAATGAAGCTTTATTTCACAGTGTCACAATCTGTCACAAGCGATTTCACCAGTGGCAACCTACTAGCAAAACAACTAACCACACGCAGCCAAGTTAGAGACTAGGATGACTGAACATTCGATGGTCAATCAATCAATCAATCAATCAATCACATTTATAAAGCGCGCTACTCACCCATAAGGGTCTCAAGGCGCTGGGGGGAGGGGGTCAGTGCTCGAAGAGCCAGGTCTTGAGCTGCCTTCTGAAGGGGAGGTGTTCGGGTATGGCGCGAAGGTGACTGGGCAGGGAGTTCCAGGTCTTCGCTGCCAGAAAAGAGAAGGATTTTCCTCCGGCTGTGGTTTTGCGGATGCGGGGAACGGCTGCCAAGGCCTGACCGGTGGAGCGCAGAGTGCGCGGAGGAGTGTAGAAGGAGACGCGGGAGTTGATGAGTTTGGGTCCGAGGTTGTAGAGGGCTTTGTGTGCGTGGGTGAGGAGTCTGAAGGTGATCCTCTTGTTGACCGGGAGCCAATGGAGTTTTCTCAGGTGTCCGGAGATGTGGTGGTGGCGAGGTATGTCCAGGATGAGTCGTGCTGCGGCGTTCTGGATCCGTTGAAGTTTCCTCTGCAGCTTGGTGGTGATGCCGGCGTACAGAGTGTTCCCGTAGTCCAGGCGGCTGGTGACGAGGGCGTGGGTGACGGTCTTCCTGGTGTCGATGGGGATCCAGCGGAAGATCTTGCGGAGCATGCGGAGGGTGTTGAAGCACGCTGAGGTCACCGAGTTGACCTGTCTGGTCATCGAGAGGGAGGAGTCCAGGATGAAGCCGAGGTTGCGTGCGTGGTTGGTCGGTTGGGGAGTGCTGCCTAGGGCGGGGGGCCACCAGGAGTCGTCCCATGCGGAGGGGGTAGGGCCGAGGATGAGGACCTCCGTTTTATCTGTGTTCAGTTTCAGTCGGCTGTCTGTCATCCAGGTCGCTACTTCCTTCATGCCGTCGTGTAGTCTGGTCCTTGCTGATGTGGGGTTGTTGGTGAGGGATAAGATGAGCTGGGTGTCGTCGGCGTAGGATATGATGTCGAGTCCGTGTTTGCGTGCGATGTTTGCCAGGGGGGTCATGTAGACGTTGAATAGGGTGGGGCTGAGGGAGGATCCTTGGGGTACGCCGCAGATGATCTCCGTGGCTGCGGATCTGAAGGGGGGGAGGCGGACTCTCTGGGTCCTTCCGGAGAGGAAGGAGATGACCCATTCCAGGGCCTTGCCTCTGATGCCGGCGCTGCCGAGGCGGTCTATCAGGGTGCGGTGGCAGACCGTGTCGAAGGCTGCAGAGAGATCCAGGAGAATGAGGGCCACAGTTTCACCCTTGTCGGTCAGGGCTCGGATGTCGTCCGTGGCTGCGATGAGGGCGGTTTCGGTGCTGTGGTTGGCCCTGAATCCGAACTGAGTGGAGTCGAGGGAATCGGAGGATTCCAGGGCGGCGGTGAGTTGAGCGTTGACGATTTTCTCAATCACTTTGGCGGGGAACGGTAGGAGGGAGATAGGCCGGAAGTTTTTGAGTTCGGTGGGGTCTGCTGTAGGTTTCTTTAAGAGGGCGTTGAGTTCTGCGTGTTTCCAGCTTTCAGGGAAGGTAGCAGTGGTGAGGGAGGCGTTGATGACGTCTCGGAGGTGGGGTGCGATGATGTTGTCGGCCTTGTTGTAAATGTGGTGAGGACAGGGGTCGGAGGGTGATCCCGAGTGGATCGAGTTCATGACGCGGGTGGTTTCCTCGGTGGTGGTAGGGTTCCAGGCGAGGATGGTGGAGATGTCGTTTGCGGCTTCCGGGGGCGGGTTCATGTTGGTGGTCGTGAAGCTGTTGTAGATGTCGGCGATCTTACGGTGGAAGAAGGTCGCGAGGGAATCGCAGAGGTCCTGTGAGGGAGGGATGGGGTTGGTTTCTGCGTCCGGGTTGGAGAGCTCTTTGACGATGCCAAATAGTTCCTTGCTGTTGTGGGCGTTGTTGTCAAGTCTGTTCTGGTAGGCTGTTTTTCGTGCGGTGCGGAGGCGTTGGTGGTGTTGGCGGGTGGTGTCCTTGAGAGCTGTCAGGTTTTCCTCTGTCGGGTTGAGGCGCCATGTCTTCTCGCGGAGGCGGCATTCTTTCTTGGAGTTTTTGAGTTCGGTGGTGAACCAGGAGTTTTTCTTGTGGTTGTTGGTGTTGGTTTGGGTCTTCAGAGGGGCCAGGAGGTTGGCGCAGTCGGAGATCCAGTTGGTGAGGTTGTTGGCGGCCTCGTTGGGGTTGCTGGTGCTGGTGGGTTGGTTCAGGGAGAGCGTTGCTGCGAGTTGTTCTGTGGTGATTCGGTTCCAGTGTCTTTTTGGTGGTTGTCGGGTGTGGTGATGCACGGTGGTTTTCTTGAAGTTGAAGTGGACGCAGCTGTGGTCCAACCATGTGAGTTCGGTGGTGTGGCTGAAGGTGATGTGTTTGCTTGAGGAGAAGATGGGGTCGAGCGTGTGTCCGGCGTAGTGGGTGGGGGTGTTGACCAGTTGTTTCAGTCCCAGGTTGGCGAGGTTGTCTAGAACGGCGGTGGTGTTGTTGTCGGTGTGGTTCTCCAGGTGAAAGTTGAGGTCTCCTAGGAGGATGTAGTCGGTGGATGAGAGTGCGTGGGGGTTGACGAAGTCTGCGATGTCTTCGCTGAACTTGGTGCGGGGTCCTGGTGGTCTGTACATGAGGGTGCCTCTTAGGGTTGTCTTGGGGTCGATGTGGATCGCGAAGTGGAGGTGTTCGGCGTCGGGAAGTGAGTTGTCAGTGTGGGTCGAGATGCTGATGGAGCTTTTGTGTGCGATGGCGATGCCTCCTCCGGTGCGGTTGAAGCGGTCTCTCCGGATGATTTTGTAGCCGTCGGGGATGGCTATGGCGATGTCGGGTGCCGAGGAGGGGTTCATCCAGGTCTCGGTGAGGAAGGCGATGTCTGGGTTCGTTGAGTTGATGAGGTTCCACAGTTCGATGGCGTGCCTGTGGACGGAGCGGGTGTTGACCAGGATGCATTCGAGGTTGCTTCCGGGGGCGTCGTTCTTGGTGGTGGCGGTGTGGGTCCGTAGGCAGGTGAAGCGGCAGTTGCTGCAGGTGAAGGGTCCGTGGGTTCGTTTGGGGGTGGCGCGGTAGCAGCCCGGCACGCGGCCAGGGTTGAGGTTGGCGAGGGTGGCGGAGTCATAGGTCAGGCGGGGGCGTGGGGGCCAGGGGTTCGGGCGCTGGGCGCGGTCCAGGCGCGGACGGGCGCAGACGGGCTTGCCTTAGGCGCGCCAGCGGCGCGCCAGCGGCGCGCCCGCTGCGCGCGGCCGCTGCGCGGCCTCGCAGCGGCCGCCATTTAAGGGGTAGGTGGGGAGGCGGGGTCAGCTGGGAGGCGGGAGGTGGGCGGGCAGGGGAGCTGGAAGCGGCAAAAAAAGAGCGGCAAAAAAAGAGCGGCAAAAAAGAGCGGCAAAAAAGAGCGGCAAAAAAGAGCGGCAAAAAACAGCGGAAAAGCGCAGTAGGAGTGGCGGGAAAAAGCAGCAAGACGGCGAAAAGGGAAATCTACTAAAAAGGAGGGGCTGAGAGGGGAGGACGGCGCACGGCACTCAGGGGCACACTCACGGGATACAGGGAGAGAAAAGGGAATTTCAGTCACTCGGGGGCACACGCACGGGATACAAGGAGAGAAAAGGGAATTTCAGTCAGCACCAGCACAAGCACAAGCACTCGGGGTACACGGGCAAGAAGGGGGGGAGCACACTCACAGGAGAGGAAGGCAGTCAGGGACTGGAGGCGCTGCGTGAGCAGGGGAGCGACCTACCCGAGGGTCAGTGGTCGCTACCTCTGCCTCGTAGCGGCCGCCATTTAAGGGGTAGGTGGGGAGGCGGGGTCAGCTGGGAGGCGGGAGGTGGGCGGGCAGGGGAGCTGGAAGCGGCAAAAAAAGAGCGGCAAAAAAGAGCGGCAAAAAAGAGCGGCAAAAAAGAGTGGCAAAAAACGGCGGAAAAGCGCAGTAGGAGCGGCGGGAAAAAGCGGCAAGATGGCGAAAAGGGAAATCTACTAAAAAGGAGGGGCTGAGAGGGGAGGACGGCGCACGGCACTCGGGGGCACACTCACGGGATACAGGGAGAGAAAAGGGAATTTCAGTCACTCGGGGGCACACGCACGGGATACAAGGAGAGAAAAGGGAATTTCAGTCAGCACCAGCACAAGCACAAGCACTCGGGGTACACGGGCAAGAAGGGGGGGAGCACACTCACAGGAGAGGAAGGCAGTCAGGGACTGGAGGCGCTGCGTGAGCAGGGGAGCGACCTACCCGAGGGTCAGTGGTCGCTACCTCTGCCTCGTAGCGGCCGCCATTTAAGGGGTAGGTGGGGAGGCGGGGTCAGCTGGGAGGCGGGAGGTGGGCGGGCAGGGGAGCTGGAAGCGGCAAAAAAAGAGCGGCAAAAAAAGAGCGGCAAAAAAGAGCGGCAAAAAAGAGCGGCAAAAAAGAGCGGCAAAAAACGGCGGAAAAGCGCAGTAGGAGCGGCGGGAAAAAGCGGCAAGACGGCGAAAAGGGAAATCTACTAAAAAGGAGGGGCTGAGAGGGGAGGACGGCGCACGGCACTCGGGGGCACACTCACGGGATACAGGGAGAGAAAAGGGAATTTCAGTCACTCGGGGGCACACGCACGGGATACAAGGAGAGAAAAGGGAATTTCAGTCAGCACCAGCACAAGCACAAGCACTCGGGGTACACGGGCAAGAAGGGGGGGAGCACACTCACAGGAGAGGAAGGCAGTCAGGGACTGGAGGCGCTGCGTGAGCAGGGGAGCGACCTACCCGAGGGTCAGTGGTCGCTACCTCTGCCTCGTAGCGGCCGCCATTTAAGGGGTAGGTGGGGAGGCGGGGTCAGCTGGGAGGCGGGAGGTGGGCGGGCAGGGGAGCTGGAAGCGGCAAAAAAAGAGCGGCAAAAAAGAGCGGCAAAAAAGAGCGGCAAAAAAGAGCGGCAAAAAACGGCGGAAAAGCGCAGTAGGAGCGGCGGGAAAAAGCGGCAAGACGGCAAAAAGGGAAATCTACTAAAAAGGAGGGGCTGAGAGGGGAGGACGGCGCATGGCACTCGGGGGCACACTCACGGGATACAGGGAGAGAAAAGGGAATTTCAGTCACTCGGGGGCACACGCACGGGATACAAGGAGAGAAAAGGGAATTTCAGTCAGCACCAGCACAAGCACAAGCACTCGGGGTACACGGGCAAGAAGGGGGGGAGCACACTCACAGGAGAGGAAGGCAGTCAGGGACTGGAGGCGCTGCATGAGCAGGGGAGCGACCTACCCGAGGGTCAGTGGTCGCTACCTCTGCCTCGCAGCGGCCGCCATTTAAGGGGTAGGTGGGGAGGCGGGGTCAGCTGGGAGGCGGGAGGTGGGCGGGCAGGGGAGCTGGAAGCGGCAAAAAAAGAGCGGCAAAAAAAGAGCGGCAAAAAAGAGCGGCAAAAAAGAGCGGCAAAAAACAGCGGCAAAAAACAGCGGAAAAGCGCAGTAGGAGTGGCGGGAAAAAGCAGCAAGACGGCGAAAAGGGAAATCTACTAAAAAGGAGGGGCTGAGAGGGGAGGACGGCGCACGGCACTCAGGGGCACACTCACGGGATACAGGGAGAGAAAAGGGAATTTCAGTCACTCGGGGGCACACGCACGGGATACAAGGAGAGAAAAGGGAATTTCAGTCAGCACCAGCACAAGCACAAGCACTCGGGGTACACGGGCAAGAAGGGGGGGAGCACACTCACAGGAGAGGAAGGCAGTCAGGGACTGGAGGCGCTGCGTGAGCAGGGGAGCGACCTACCCGAGGGTCAGTGGTCGCTACCTCTGCCTCGTAGCGGCCGCCATTTAAGGGGTAGGTGGGGAGGCGGGGTCAGCTGGGAGGCGGGAGGTGGGCGGGCAGGGGAGCTGGAAGCGGCAAAAAAAGAGCGGCAAAAAAGAGCGGCAAAAAAGAGCGGCAAAAAAGAGTGGCAAAAAACGGCGGAAAAGCGCAGTAGGAGCGGCGGGAAAAAGCGGCAAGATGGCGAAAAGGGAAATCTACTAAAAAGGAGGGGCTGAGAGGGGAGGACGGCGCACGGCACTCGGGGGCACACTCACGGGATACAGGGAGAGAAAAGGGAATTTCAGTCACTCGGGGGCACACGCACGGGATACAAGGAGAGAAAAGGGAATTTCAGTCAGCACCAGCACAAGCACAAGCACTCGGGGTACACGGGCAAGAAGGGGGGGAGCACACTCACAGGAGAGGAAGGCAGTCAGGGACTGGAGGCGCTGCGTGAGCAGGGGAGCGACCTACCCGAGGGTCAGTGGTCGCTACCTCTGCCTCGTAGCGGCCGCCATTTAAGGGGTAGGTGGGGAGGCGGGGTCAGCTGGGAGGCGGGAGGTGGGCGGGCAGGGGAGCTGGAAGCGGCAAAAAAAGAGCGGCAAAAAAAGAGCGGCAAAAAAGAGCGGCAAAAAAGAGCGGCAAAAAAGAGCGGCAAAAAACGGCGGAAAAGCGCAGTAGGATCGGCGGGAAAAAGCGGCAAGACGGCGAAAAGGGAAATCTACTAAAAAGGAGGGGCTGAGAGGGGAGGACGGCGCACGGCACTCGGGGGCACACTCACGGGATACAGGGAGAGAAAAGGGAATTTCAGTCACTCGGGGGCACACGCACGGGATACAAGGAGAGAAAAGGGAATTTCAGTCAGCACCAGCACAAGCACAAGCACTCGGGGTACACGGGCAAGAAGGGGGGGAGCACACTCACAGGAGAGGAAGGCAGTCAGGGACTGGAGGCGCTGCGTGAGCAGGGGAGCGACCTACCCGAGGGTCAGTGGTCGCTACCTCTGCCTCGTAGCGGCCGCCATTTAAGGGGTAGGTGGGGAGGCGGGGTCAGCTGGGAGGCGGGAGGTGGGCGGGCAGGGGAGCTGGAAGCGGCAAAAAAAGAGCGGCAAAAAAGAGCGGCAAAAAAGAGCGGCAAAAAAGAGCGGCAAAAAACGGCGGAAAAGCGCAGTAGGAGCGGCGGGAAAAAGCGGCAAGACGGCAAAAAGGGAAATCTACTAAAAAGGAGGGGCTGAGAGGGGAGGACGGCGCATGGCACTCGGGGGCACACTCACGGGATACAGGGAGAGAAAAGGGAATTTCAGTCACTCGGGGGCACACGCACGGGATACAAGGAGAGAAAAGGGAATTTCAGTCAGCACCAGCACAAGCACAAGCACTCGGGGTACACGGGCAAGAAGGGGGGGAGCACACTCACAGGAGAGGAAGGCAGTCAGGGACTGGAGGCGCTGCATGAGCAGGGGAGCGACCTACCCGAGGGTCAGTGGTCGCTACCTCTGCCTCGCAGCGGCCGCCATTTAAGGGGTAGGTGGGGAGGCGGGGTCAGCTGGGAGGCGGGAGGTGGGCGGGCAGGGGAGCTTGAAGCGGCAAAAAAAGAGCGGCAAAAAAAGAGCGGCAAAAAAGAGCGGCAAAAAAGAGCGGCAAAAAACGGCGGAAAAGCGCAGTAGGAGCGGCGGAAAAAGCGGCAAGACGGCGAAAAGGGAAATCTACTAAAAAGGAGGGGCTGAGAGGGGAGGACGGCGCACGGCACTCGGGGGCACACTCACGGGATACAGGGAGAGAAAAGGGAATTTCAGTCACTCGGGGGCACACGCACGGGATACAAGGAGAGAAAAGGGAATTTCAGTCAGCACAAGCACAAGCACTCGGGGTACACGGGCAAGAAGGGGGGGAGCACACTCACAGGAGAGAAAGGCAGTCAGGGACTGGAGGCGCTGCGTGAGCAGGGGAGCGACCTACCCGAGGGTCAGTGGTCGCTACCTCTGCCTCGCAGCGGCCGCCATTTAAGGGGTAGGTGGGGAGGCGGGGTCAGCTGGGAGGCGGGAGGTGGGCGGGCAGGGGAGCTGGAAGCGGCAAAAAAAGAGCGGCAAAAAAAGAGCGGCAAAAAAGAGCGGCAAAAAAGAGCGGCAAAAAACGGCGGAAAAGCGCAGTAGGAGCGGCGGGAAAAAGCGGCAAGACGGCGAAAAGGGAAATCTACTAAAAAGGAGGGGCTGAGAGGGGAGGACGGCGCACGGCACTCGGGGGCACACTCACGGGATACAGGGAGAGAAAAGGGAATTTCAGTCACTCGGGGGCACACGCACGGGATACAAGGAGAGAAAAGGGAATTTCAGTCAGCACCAGCACAAGCACTCGGGGTACACGGGCAAGAAGGGGGGGAGCACACTCACAGGAGAGGAAGGCAGTCAGGGACTGGAGGCGCTGCGTGAGCAGGGGAGCGACCTACCCGAGGGTCAGTGGTCGCTACACCTATATGACTGTTTAGCCAATTCGACATTATCTAATCTTCGAACCACAGAAGATGTAACTGGTGTGTATAATATTGAGCCTTGAAAAGAGTTAACAACATACAGGCCTAAGCAAAACACGAGTTGATGGTGTTCTGATCGATTAACTCAAAACAAGATGGCTGAGTACTATATGATAAACCCACAACAAGTCAGACACTTTCTTAAAGGTTGACCTTTTTATGTAGGGCCTCATACTTGACTTTAAAATGCATTTTTTATTTTATTTTACAGCTTCATTGACCGTGAATCTATACAAAGCTTATGTGGTGTGCATCCATTGCTTATTGAACAGTACAACAATGTACATGTTAATCAGCACTGAAAGAATAAATGTCAAGCTGTCCCTTCATGCGATGTTTTAAATTATTTTTCTTGAAATTTCACCTGCCCACACATTTTTCACCTATGGTCCCTGAATTACCTATGTGACAGCAGTAGTGTGTTATGAGGTAAAGTCTGCGGCTGTCGAGGGATACGTAAAGTCCTCCTTTCATCCTCATAGAGTAATGTTCTTGGAGAGCTATCCTTTTTCTATGCATATTGAGGTGATGTCTGACACCCCGCCATTTGGCAATCCGTATAGTCACATTAGTGTAACCTATGGCTTGGGAAGAAGGGTGTGTGCGTGTGTGTGTGTGTGTGTGTAGGAGGTGGTGTACACAAACGTTCTTGCATGTGTGTCCATGCACACATGGGACAACCTTAATTTCCCTTTGTGTTCTATATGTGATTGCAGCATGACTGGGCAACTGTTTGAGGCCCTGTAGAGAGAAGAGACATTGTTGTATCTGGGACACCTCAATTACTTTGGAATGGACTTCTTTGTGTTTGAACTCTCTATTTGTGTCCCTCACTCCAGGTGATTGACAGGCTACATGAACAGCTAGACCCCTCCATGATGCACCATGCACCTAATTTTAGGCTGGCTGTGATTTAAGTCTACATGAGCTAACTTTGTCTAGTGGTGTTGGTTGTGTGCCTAGCGCTAGGTGACAAGCTGTTGGAAAAGAGCAGCTGCACCAGTGAATTGTGCATCGCACACCTTCTACCTGACTAGCTGTGGTTCACTTGGGCTATTCCGAAGAAGTGATGTGGCTACATGCCTGACCCTAGGTGACAAACAATGTATAAAATGGAGCAGATAGACTCACCAAGATAAAGTATACAAACTCGCTAGGTGGGTTGTCATTTAAGATCACTTGAGCTAACTTTAGTCTTAGTGGGGTGACTGTGTGCATGGCTCTAGGTGGTGGAGAGGCTGTAGAAGCTGCTGTAGCAGAAGCATACAGCGTGTCATCCACTGGCTGTGATTTCAGCTCATCTGGACTAGTTTGAGGTAATGTAGTTGTGTGCCTGGCCTAGGAGATGGTCAAGGTGTAAGATGGAACAGCCAGGCCTTTCCAAGAAGCAGCACACAGCTTATCCTCAGTTGGCAGTGATTTAAGTTCACTTGGGCTAACTTGGCCCAGTCGCGGTGGCTCAGTTCTGGGTCCGGTATCCTGTGATGGACAGGCTACGTGCCTGTTATGAGTTGACAGCCAGGATGTAGCAGCAGCCTGGCCCCCCTACACCTTCTCTTTCACCTGGCTTTACTATTAAGCCTGGTCTTGCCAAGTGGCAGTGTCTTGTGTGTCTGAAACCAGATGACACCCACATGTTATCCTCAGCTGGCTGTGTGTCTGGACCCAGATGGCTGGTACATGTTATCCGCAGCTGGCTGTGATTTAAGCTCCCTTGACGTAGCCATGTGGATGTGTGCCTGGTCCCAGTTGATACACAGGCTGTAGCAGTGACTGGGCTTCTCCATAAACATTCTGTTTGTTTTAGCACGAATCCGGCCCAAGGGCTTTGGAGTGCATTACATGAGCACCAGTTGCATGACCAGTGAGATTCATTTTTATTATGCACAAGGAGATTAAGTGATTTGATCCAGAAACACAGGATGTTGAGCCAATGCCGGTACTCGAAAGTGGTTCAACCAAGTTAGCAACTTTACCACAACACCACATCCTCTACCATAATATAGTTTGTCCTAGCCATGTGGCTGTGTCCAAGGCCCGGGTGAAATACAGACTGCAGCAGCGGCTGGGCCCCTCTACAAAATTTCTCTTCCGCTGGCTATGATACAAGCTCACAAGGGCTATGTTGGCCTAGCCATGTGGTTGAGTCTGGTCCCAGGCGACAGACAGACTGCAGCCAGCCGGGCCTCTCTTCGGCTGGTTATGATATAAACTCATTAGAGCTAGCTTGGCCTAGTCATGAGGCTTTGTGCCTGGCCCCATGCAACAGACAGGCTGTAGCAGGGCCGAGCCTCTCTATAAACAGTCTTTTCTGCTGGCTATGATATAAGCTCAATAGGTCTAGCTTGGCCTAGCTATGTGTCTGTGTGCCTGGCCCCAGGCGACAGAGAGGCAGTACACCGGGCCTTTCTATAAACCGTCTCTTCTGCCTGCTATGATAGAAGCTCACCAGGCCTAGCTTGGCCCAGTCACGTGTCTGTGTACCTGGCTCCAGGCGACAGACAGGCTGTAGCACGGAGAGGCCTCTCTGTAAACCTTCTGTTCGGCTGGATATGATGATATAAGCTCACTAGGGCTAGCTTGGCCCAGTCGTGTCTGTGCACCTGACTGCAGGCGACAGACGGGCTGGGGCCGCGGCTGACCCTCTGCATGCAGCACACACACACCCTCTTCCGCTGGCGGGGAAACAAAAGCCTGCGCGCGGACCTTTGGTTAAGCTCGTGCAGAGTCCTCTTATAGAACGAGCCGCCGCTTCCGAGTCCACTTATCCCGTCTCCAGGAGAGCGAGAGAACATTACAGCGAGAGCTGTGCCAGTTAAATTTAGCTGTTTTCTAAGCATCTCGCCTGAGCCCCGGCAACGTTTTCAGAGAATGCTGTCATTCCTAAAGTCCCAATTACCAAACAGCTAATACACCAGGGAGCGTGGGTATGAGGAGAGGAGGAAGTGGCTGCAAGTAAATAGACAGAAGCAGCTCTTGAAGCCCAGATGTAAATCACCTGTCCGGGAATTCAGAAAAAAACTAATGGCTTCAGAGTGTACCGCTGCTTGTGCGCGCGGGCGTTCCAGGGGAAAGGCGGTAAATGGTCTTAATTAGCCAGGGGAAATGATGTTTCAATGAAATGGAAAATGACTGCGTTGTAAATGTACGAGCCTGAATATAGTCAGATATTGCAATAAACGGTAATGAACAGATGCTAATAAATTTCAACTCTCAAAATTGAAAAATGAGAAAATGTGTGCATTAAGGTTGCCTGACCAGCGCATGTTTATGAAGGGTTCGAGTTGATGACAGAGGTCTCTTCACTGGGTGGGGGGAGGAGGCTTCTGTGCAGGGTCGGAGAGGGACTGGCAGCTGTCTGCACAGAGAGAGACCAGCTGCCAGCGCAGAGATCAGAGTCACTGGCAGATGTCTGTGTAGGGAAAAAGGGGGTCTGATAGTGAATTCAGTTCGGCACACATCATAAAATGACTGACAGCTGTCCGCACAGAGAAAGGCTGACGGAGAAAGAAGGGGCGGTTTTCTAGGCGGAGATCACAGAGTGACTGGCAGCTGTCAGTGCAGAGACAGAGTGTGTCTGATAGTGAACGTTAGTTCGGCAGACATCATAAAATGGCTGAGAGCTGTCTCGAGAAAGGGACTGATAGAGAAAGAGACGGGCAGCTGTCTGTCTGTAGATATCGCAGATTGTCTCACTGGCAGCTTTCTCTACAGAGACGAGAGTGTCTGTGAGCTCAGCTCATCACAGATCATGAAATGACTGACAGCTGTCTTGAGAGGGAGAGAGACATTCTCATGTATCTGTGCAAAGAGAGTGTATCTGATGGTTCGGCATATACAACGACTGATAGCTGCCTGTTCACAGAAATACATTGACAGCTGTCTGTAAAGAGATCACAGAGTGACTTGCAGCTCTGGGCAGAGATGCAGGGAAAGAGGGTATGTGATACACAACTCAGTTCAGCACAGAGAATAAAATGGCTGACAGCCGCCTGCACCGGGAGATGGACCTGCAGAGGGAGTGAGTTACTGATGGCTGTCTGTGCAAAGATCTGAGAGTAACATTGAAATACTCCTGACTGTCACAGATCACACAGAGTGGCAGATGCGTGCAAAGTGAGAGAAACGTGCTGCAGTCTGTGTAGAGATCACACCAGCAACTATTGGGACATAGTCATTGACACAGTGGTTTACGTAGTGTAAAAGGCCATTTATTTAGGACAGGATTGCATCTTATACATAAACATTGTATATACTCAACTTCAAAATCTAACTTTAAAACCCCACCCTTTGAAACTTCTCCCCAGCCCTTTTCACTCATTCCCTCACTTTGCCTCCGTTCACCCATTTTCCACTTCAATTCACCCACACATCCTTCTTTTCCTTTCATCCCCTGCCTGCTTCGGGCATCCCCCACGCTATCATCTTTCACCTGCTTTCTTCTCCCCCCTGGAAGGGTGGCCAGGCCCGCATCTGACTCTCCACCCTCCCCCATCTACTGCCACACATACCCCTATCCACAACCTGCCCTAACTGGCATCCACCCAACATCCAAACCTTTCAACACAAAAAACCCCATGTCGATACCCTTCCACATGTAGGGCGGTTGGGTGGCTAAACTTCCTACCAAGCGATGGGCTGGCGCGGAAGCAGCCAGTCCCTCCCCTCTCAAAACTATTTAAGGACTCCCTTATTCCCACCCCCACGCACCTTGCAACAGTGCTACCCCTCTGTGCCAGTTCATACTTCCCGAAAGCTCCTGTGGAGAGACTAGACTGCGTCTGCTCTCCATGGGGCCCTCCATCGGGACACAGTGTTTTACGTAGTGCAAAAGGCCATTTAATAGGACAGTATTGTATCTTAAACATAAACATTGTATATACTCAACTTCAAACTCTAACTTTAATACCCCACCCTTTGAAACTTCTCCCCAGTCCTCCTTTTCACTCATTCCCTCACTTTGCCTCAGTTCACCCACCTTCCACTTCAATTCACCCACACATCCCCCTTTTCCTTTCATCCCCTGCCTGCTTTGGGCATCCCCCACGCTATCGTCCTTCAACTGCTTCTTTCTCCCCCCCTGGAAGGGTGGCCAAGCCCGCATCTGACTCTCCACCCTCCCCCATCTACTGCCACACAGCACCAACATGTTAGGTGTTTTGCTGCCCCACCAGCGAGCCCGCTGCAACATTGCAACCTTACACCTTTTCCTTGAGCCACATCATTTCCCCCCACAAATCACCCTCAATTAATCGCAGCTCCGTAAGGTAATATGCATTGCCCAGCTCTGATAGAGGCACACCATCAGACCTAAACAGCCCTGCCTCACCTCCTACGTAATGTCTTTGTGCTTCAACACCTTAATACCATGTGCCCATCAGAAAACCCTCACTGCCCTGTTGAGCTTCCTCCAAACCCTCTCCATAGCCCCATGCTTCATTGCCCCTCTCCACTTTCTTCTGGGTATGAACTCAGTCCAAACTAAGCAGGTAACTTGCATCTTCTGACAAAGCAACTCCAAATCCCATTGCATATGTTGCAGAAGGGTGAGCCCCGAAAGTTTCACCAGGTCATTTCCCCCCAGGTGCAATAGCAGAAGATCTGGGCAGCCCCAATTTGGCATCATTGATGTTAGAAAAGGAAGCAGGTTACCCCCACCTCATACCGCTCTTCCCCCACCACAGGACTTCATGACGGATACTCAGCAGTTCCAACGAGCGTCCATAGATCTGCAACTCGGCGTATTTAGCCGCCCAATGTATGAACGAATGACTGACCATCCAAGTGACCATCTTCCCGCTCCTGGGGCCCATTATGCAACCTGCAAAAAGAACAGGCTTTAATAAAACGCCTACAAGATCCCCCTGCCCACTTATATACCAGCCCTCACCCTTCCTATGCAGCACCCCCCCACCAGTCAAGGCCTCACATATCGCTCGCAGTATCTAGACCTCCACCTACCAATTTGTATAATCTGGGCCCAGTCCCAACCCAGCTGCGGTAGCTGCCCCTATTCTAAATAAATGAGTTCCATAGCACTGGGCCCTTCTCCCGATTTGTTGAAGCATCATCCGCTAAACGGCTAACAACTGAGAGGCTGTGACCTTCTTGCCACTCGAATGGCTAAAAACACCAGCCCCACCTGCACCCCTGTGTGACTGAAAACTGATCCACTCGACCACGGGACAAGCAACTGTTTCCCCCCCTTTCTCCAACCAGACCCACTTCCCCTGTCCCAACTGATCCGTCTTTGACTTTCTAAGCCATATGCTCAAGCGCCCCCACCCCAAGGTATACATCGCCCGCTCTTACACCTATGGACCTCCCCACATCCAAAAGTTCAGACACCCGAAAAGCCCCAAAAAACATCCATACCATCCACAATCAAAACAACGCCAGCTCACAGGCATCTGTACAATAAACCGGCAGCACATGCAACAATTCCAACAACAATTCAAATGTAATGGGTTCCCGCGCCTCCTTGCCGCCCTGCTCTAGTTCTACCCCACCCTTTCAACATTCTTCCTAGAATATCATCCCTGGCTGGGTCGCAACCAAAAAACAATTTACCATAAAAAGACACACCAGCCAACTTGTCCCAAATCGTAGCGGGTGATAAACCTTTTCGCAAACACAAAACGCAAAGTACAAGAATGTAACATGTCCTTAGTCTGCAACCAAAAATCTCCTTCAAAACATTTGAAATTTTGAAATTCCAACCATGCCAGACGATAACTCCTTCAAGTGGATTCAACTAGTGACATCTCAACCAGACAAATGATCATCATGCCCCCCACTCCCAAATGTTTGCCGGGACCGCTGTCTTGTGCCACTCTACTCCTGGCGCCAAGCTGCGAAAACTGTGCCATTGTGAACGAGACAGGGAATCTGTAATAGCATTGTTCACCCATGGAATGTGTACTGCTTTAAATATGACATTCAACGATAAACATCTGAGCATGAAACACTTCAATGAACGCAAGACCCTCAGATCTTTAGCACTCTGTCTGTTCACCAGGTCTACAACCATCATGTTGTCCATGTGAAAAACTACTGTCCTGTTGGCAAGTTTGTCCCTCCAAACAGTCAAGGCCACCAACAAAGGAAAGAATTCCAGAAACGCAATACTCCTGCCCTGTGTCAACCAATGTGCCGGACACTTCCGCACACCTCCGCCCATCCCAAAAGAGACCAAAACCATAAGTCCCGGCTGCATCCGTAAAGATGTTGCACCTGCCAGATTGTGTCCTCCTCCCAAAAGGTCATGTAAACCCCATTGAACTGTGTTAAGAAATTCGCACACTCGGACGTCTTCTCGCAGCCTCACCGACACTCGAATCCTATGATGCGAGAGGGAGGCACCTGACATAGCCAATCCCAAGTGCCTGCAAAATGTTCTGCCCCCTCTGACCATCCTGCATGCAAAGTGGAGGAAACCCAGAATCTGTTCTGCCATGCGCAAATCAATCTTGTGCAAGGACCAGACCTGCCTCAAAAACTCCATAATCTCACCCACTTTCCCAATTGGCAGTCGAGCCACCAATTCCTCCGGGTTCAGTTCAATCCCCAAAGAGGTCAGCACACAACCGGGGCTCTTAGTTTTCTCGGGAGCCAACGAAATCCCTATCTCCCAGGCCAGTCTCTCAAAACCTGCCAATGCCTCCTTACAAGAGTCGGAGCCAACCTTACCCATAAAAGGAAATTGTCCAAGTAATGTGTCACCTCATGATGTCCACACACTTTCACAAAACACCCACTGGAGGAAAGCACTAAAGGCACTGAAAAGCGGGCAGGAAATGGCACAGCCCATCGGGAGTTCTCTGTCAACAAAAATCGCCCCGTCTAGCTGCATGCCCAATAACGCAAAGTCCTCAGGATGGAAAGGAAGGAGCCAAAAGGCCACCTTTATATCGCATTTTGAAAGCTCAGACACCCTGCCACACCCACGAACGAGCTGAATGGCGTAGTCCACTGAAGCATAAACCACCTTTGTGTCCTCAGACGCGACAAAGTCAGTCACCGACGCACCTTCCGGCCATGACAAGTGATGGATGAGACAAAACTCACCCTTGATCTTTTTGGGAACCACACCCAGAGGTGAAATCATCAGGTTTTCCATGGGCCAATCGAAAAATGGACTCACAGTTCCTCCCTCTGTAACTTCCTTTGACAGTTTATCCACTACCACTTTAGGCATGTCTTTGGCAGACCGCAAATTGTCCGCCCATCTCTTCTGTCTCGGCCCATGATAACCTATCTGAAACCCTTCCCTGAAACCCCACTCTAACTTGCTTGCTATGTCACCGTCCAGGTACATGCGCAACCAGGGCAGCAATACCTCCAGCTTAATTGGCGTAGGCGCCCTTTGAGGCATGAGCGCCTTGGATCGTTCTACCCCTAGCTGCTCTCCACTGCTATGCAGGACTATTGAGTGAAAAGCACTGCATGGCCGAGTGTCTTTCCCAACATTTGGAGCACTCACGCTTGAACTTACAAGGATGTCTCAAGCAGAAACCCTTATTGAAGTTCCAACATACCCCTGAGGTAGGTATCTGAGGTCGTTGTACAATACCCACCCCTGCTTGGGCGGGACGGGTCTGAAAAGGCTCATACACCACTGGTAGGCCGCTAGCGGTATGTGTCGATGCTGCAGAATGTGATGACACCATCTACCTCATTCATACCTCTGAATCTACATCTTCCTAGGGCTTATCAAGATTCACACTTACACAAGCCTGAAACTCCAAGTCATAACTGAGCCATGCAAACCCCCAAAATGCATTTGGGCCTTCCGCATAATATCCATGTACTTGAGAAGCGCAATGGCCCTGTCGCAAAATTTCTTGCAATAGAAACTGGCATATATCAAGAAAGCTGATGTCCAATTATCCATAGTGATCGGTACCCTGGGCTGCCTAGCTAACTCCCACTCCTCCTCTTTAGAGCCCTCTTTCGCCTGTATATCTTCATGGAGCAGTTTGAAAACATCTACATACTCATGTCGTCAAATATGCACCTTTGTCTTGTCAGCCACATGCGAACCCAAAGGCATCGCAAGGCCCATATAGGGGAGTCGCTTCTTGTATGCTTCACCGACCTTCTTATCCCCCTCCTTGCCGCCTACCATTGCAGCTCCCCTAGCGTCACCAGTAATAGTCATATCCCGCACCGTCAGCTTACTGTCCCCAAACTGTGCCACACTAGCGCCAGGTGCGTTATGTATTGAGTGATCACCAACTGCTATAGACTTGTGCGTTTTTGTCACAGCCGTACCTTGACACCCTCCCCAAACAGAGCACCATTCCCCTTTACCTTAAACACAGTGCACCATCCCCTTTGATGCCATCGGAACTTGGCGACCACGCTCCTCCTTGTGTGCCACTTACTGAGACATCCCACCATCCACTGTCTATTGCAAGACAGAAAGTGAAGAGGGGGTTGCCCCGCTTTTGTGACCTTACCCCCTCCCTTTCTCCCCGCTCACCTCACTTTTGTGAATCTTTCAGTCGTCCCATTCATCCGACTCATCCTCCTAATCAAGTTCCACCATCTGCCTCCTCGTCCATCTCATGCTCTTCATCCTCTCCTCTCGCATCCATCGCATCACTCCACTCATCCTGAGCCCTTCCCCCATGGCGTCCACCATACTTGCGACCAGCATGTTCCTGCACTGTAGAGAAGACCGCCGAAGACCCCTCTAGTACTTCAGACCAACGTCCCGGAGCCGTGTTGCACCCCGCTGGCGTCACCTTCTTGCTGCAAGTCTCCTTTACTGGCTTGTTCTCTCTGCGCCGCACATGGCCGTATGTGCCACTCGTGCCCTTCACACGGCCAGACCCCGCGGCCGCACAAGCCTGCTGGCCACTCTCCCGTTCGTTTGGAACCCATACCCAACTACCCTGTTCTTCCCCAGAGGTTGGAATGCCTCCGGTCGCCCGTCTGCCCACCTTCCTCTTTGGCTGCTGCTCTCTCTCTAAGGCCTTCTCCCTGTCCCTGCATAGCTGTGCCCACCTCTCCTCTGTCTCCGCCACTGTCCTCCTCTGTTCTTTAATCCTGGCCTCTATGTCCACAGAGGACCAGTCCTGTGCCGTGCCCTGCCCTGCCTTAACACCTGAAGGTGCTTCACTCGTGTGCCCAGAGGAGGCCCTCAGGGGCCCAGACTGTCCTTTACCGCCCGCCCAGGCCTCCCCCTCTAATGCCTTGTCCTGGCCCACCCCCAAACCGTGGGTGCCCAGCCCTTTTGCTTTTGTTTTCCCAGGGGCCTGCCTGTCCCCCCAGGTATAGGCCACCTGGTTGCAGTGTGGGGTCCAAAAGGGAGCTGCCCAGATTACAGGGCCCAGCTCCCCTGCCCTGGGCCCACAACGTGTCCTCATCATTCCCCAATACAATGGGGCCAAAATGATCTCTCCTCCAGGGGGGCCCACCCCTCCCCCCCTCCCCCCCTCCACCTCGGGCTCAGCATGCCCCACTAAAAAGAATGTGCTGCGTCCCCTCCCCCCTGCTGATTTTCTTTTTTTGGGCCGTTCGGGCGAACAGCAGGCTGCAATTGCACCCGCAACGCCGCTAGAGGCCATGCACACCGGGCGCGACATGCCGACCCAGGCCTGGTCGAGCACGCCAGGCTTGAGTAAATCGGCACAGCCAGCTTCGCCTAAGACGTGAAGTGCAGATCCCACTGCAGCGGCGTCATGGCCTTGAGCCATGCCACTATTACAATAAATATCCCCCACCTACCTACACTACGGAGAAGGGTCGGAGCGGCAAACTTCCTACCGCACGATGGTCTGGCACGGAAGAGGCCGGTCCCTCCCCTCCCAAAACTATTTAAGGACTCCCTTATTTCCACCTCCACACACCTTGCACCAATCCTGCTCCTGTGTGCCACTTCCTATTTCCCAAAAGCTCCCGGGGAGAGACTAGATTGCGTCTGCTCTCCACGGGGCCCTCCATCGTGCACAGAGATGTTGTGGCACCAGAATGAGCTTCTCAGAACATCATCAGATATAAATATCATGCCCTAAATTTCTTCAGCTAAAATATTCCAAATTGGAGTTAATAACACACACACACATAGAGGGACGATATTTAGAACATAATATTTCTGCCAGTTAATATTTCTGTAAACAATATTCTGACATGCAATCCAGAGAAACACCAGCTGTTGACCAGATATGAGAGTGGCTGGCAGATGTCTGTGCTGGGAGAGGTCGTAGCAGATAGCCAACTCATTTCTGCACAGATCATAAAATAACTGCCGACAGTCGGAGCAGCAATCAGTGTGTGACAAACTACTTTTTTGCAGGAGCTGGTTTGTGCAAATGTCAGTGAAAATTTACTCTGCATTAGTGAATTGTGGCATAACCCGGTCCCGGGTCTGGGAACAGTGTCACAATTTCCAACTGAAGGATGCATCCAGCTTTCAGAAACCATGAGAGATCCGTCAGTGGGATGGATATGACACCCCGCGAATTACCCAAACAAAGAAACCAGGCTGGTGGCAAATTTCGAACACTGCACATGTTACAATGCATTACCAGTTTCACTTAACTGAGAACATGGCATGGGTGCTAAATTAATGGAAATTAAAGTGCTTTCTCAGATGATTTTTCAAATAAGTCCAACTACAGCATTTTGTTCAGTGTGCCATGGGCAAGCAAGTACCAGAAAGAGCACTGATGTGTCAAAGTATGAGTAACTCTACATGTAACCCTAAAAGCAAGAGCGAGGAGGGCAGACTAAGGCATCCTGGAAGATGGGAGAAAGCAAGCAGATTTCCTAAACCCCAATTGTATTAGCCTTGCTACTCTTACTGCAACATCCGCTCCAGTTTTTCACAGAAAGATGCTGGCCCACTTTGAACAAGCACCAGCATGGCCCCACTGCAGCCAAATCTTCTTAATCTGCCACAACACATCTTGCAGCTTCCCCCTATTCAGAAAACCACTTGTTTTCCCCCATAGCCACTAGAAGTTCTCCCCAACAAAGAAAACTGTTCCGTTGTCACTAATGGTCCCACACTAGCAGAGTGCCCAGTTGTGCGAGCACCATGGGTAGGACCTTGCAGTGTATTCATGACCTGCATTCAAGTAAAGAGGGCTCTATATAGCAAATTCCTATATTGACTCTTATCAGGGCTGCACCAGAAAGAAGTCCTCTCAAAACATCAGGGTCAAACCCCATGAGGGTCATCTCCAGGACTTCATGAGGTACCCCATGGGGATCAGCTCCGAGAAGGGTCCTCTCCAGGACACACCAAGGGCGGGTCTTCTGCAAGCAATATGGGCCAGGTTAATGCCTAGGGCAGTGCTCTCCAAGCTCCTGGCTTGCAGATCTAAGTTCTTCTCTAGGCTTGACCCTGATTCTGCTTAGTAACTAGGGTCAACCCCTGGGACGATCATCATCCCTGTAACATCCATGATACAAGAATATCATTATTCATGACTTTCACAGCTTTCTTAGGATTGCACGTGAGATGCCTTCTTCACAAGATGTAGTTCAATTGCACAAAAACACATTCACTTATAAAAAGTTAAAGTGCTTTGCACTGATCATGACCATCAAGCTTTTTTTATTTTTTATAATTGATACACCCTTCACGTCATTTTTACTTTATTCAAATTACAAAGACAATACCCGTCCAACCACACACCCTTCACTGCGTAGAGTGCTTCCCACATAGGCAAGCACTTCAGCCACATAGGGATAGTAAGCCCTATATAAGTTTTGCAATGTAATACAAAACAGTACTCTTCACGCACAGCCTAACCAAGGAGGACACATCCTGTTGTTTGGCTCTCACTTACACAAAAGTTACAATTCAGTTTGTCACACAACTGGTATACCAACCTGAGCGCAAAAATCGCTTTCCACATGGTGAACACTCTGTATTTCAAGCCTCCTGTCAAATTCAACCATTCATTTACAATAAAACAATATAATCCGAAAACTAACACAATTAAGGTCTTCATTTGAGTAATCCTGTGTTTTTGTTGAAAGAATATATCTAAAAATGTCGTAGCATATTGAGAACTTCCATTAGGGAAAGGAGCCTTGAGACAGGCAATAATAATTTATAGAGCAAGCACAGCCAAGCCTTTATTATAACTGCGCGATCACATTTGTCTCACTGAGAATGTTATGTCCAATGCGATATAATAGTTATGCTTGTTATTATTGCCTTCTTAGTCAGTACATGTTCGTGTTGACATGGCTACTGGGATTGGTCAGGTCCCCTTTTTCAAGATCTTATTTCAATCGGAACAGCCTGTTGCGTCTACTTGTAAAGTTTTTGATGGTGTTGAGCCAATGTTTTAGAGATGTTTAAAAAAATCGATTGTATTTTGAAACTGTAAATTTCAATAGAATCTGATGTGTTTTGAAACTGTAAATTCTGAAAATTGTGTTGGGTCTTGTTGGAGGCCATTGATCAGAAATATATAAGATGTAACTCGAACTAAATAATTATCTTACTACCTGTTGTAGGTTAGCTGCATTCGACTGTAGGCCAATGGCATCTGTCTGAACCGAAATATTGTTTTGGAAATTATGAAGGCTTCTGGCCTCATATAAGGGTACAGTTTACATCTCTAAACGGTCTAGGGCATGTCCAAGGTTGAAACCACATCTGCGCCTCCCAATAAGGCGGTCAGAGCTCCTGTAGTGAGAAGAGGAAAGTGACCTATTGCATTCTCTTTCTACGTTACTTGCTTATACAAATGTTTGAACTCTTTAGGAAAATGTTTTCATCAGAGAGAATGATGGCTTATTTTGCTCCCAGGATGTATAATAAGAGCTGGTACCTATGTGACGTCAAGTTGACTACTTTAATTGGGATAGGGTTAGCCTCCAATTGCAAATGAAAATTATGTATAAATCCACTTAAACACCTTAGTGCTCTTCAGAAATAAAAAAAAAGATCAAGCCCTGGTTTCACCACACGTTATTTGACCTTTACTATGTGTGATACATCTCCCTCTCTCTCTCTCTCTCACTCCCCTTCTCCCCAACCCTCTCTTTTTCAAGGCTAGACTGTCTATACTGGGCATCCTGCATTTCCCCTACGAGTCGGGAAGGGTGGCAGGGATTGGGAGGGTGTTTTGTTAGTGGGGACCGGTTTTCTAGCAGTGCAGCAGCTTTAAAAATATACCTGCTGCAGACTTCCTTATATACCCAGCATTTTTCAGGCAAGGATAAAAATGTCACAATCATTTTGGTGATCAATGTATCTGCTGGACAGAGATCACAATTTTGTCTAGTGGCAGTTTTGACTCATCTTAGGTAGCACAGGGGGTTAATATGCCTGTTGCAAAGAACGTGTACCATGCAGATCATAGAACAGTATTTTATGGGAATATCTCAGTGGGCTATTGCTTTTATCATAGAGATCCTTTTCTTACTGTGCAGTTCATAAGTGTAGGAAGCTGGCTTTCTATATGGTGCACTAAAACGAAGTACACCATGCAGAGAGTCCAGTGGATCCCTAATTGGTTTGTAGAGGCAAAAGGAGAGAGGAATAATGCTATATTTTGTGGTAGTATGGGCGAGCAGTTAGGCTTATCAGAGGATAGTGCTAAGAATTTGTTGTACTCACAGAGGCAATAAATGAGACACACACTCAAAGAATAAATCTGAGTCCAATTAAGAAAAATAACGCTTCTTTTTACATATACTTTAAACCCAAGAACTTTGTTATAAGGTATGTTTTCAAGCACAAATACTTTTTAGTTTAAAAAATCGACACAGTACAATTTCAGAGTTTCAATGTTAACATATGGGAGGAAAACACAGTGAGCAAATAAGTACTTATTGCAACTCACACAACCAATCTTGTAGACTTAAGATAAGTACTGGGCAAGGGTTAGGACAACATCAACAGGTCACCCATGCAGCACTGCGGCAGCAGGGTGCAGTACGCCTCAGGTGCCCAACGTATTTCAATGAGGATTGGTCTCTGTGGATTTAGGCTGCAGGCTCTGGCTGGAGGCCCACTGGGGGCAACCAACAGGTAGGTCACAAACATGGGGTGCTCAGGGATTTAGGTGCACCTTTGGTCCCCTTCACTAGGGCCCAGGGGTGACGGATGCAGGGGTGCCCTTTGGCATTGGGTTTGCTTGTCCTGGAGCACTTGTGGTTGCGGGGTCCTGTGTCTGAGGCTGCAGGAGTCATCGTGGAGTCCAGGAGGGGTGAAACCACAGTGGACTCAAGCTCAGGGGACCAGGAGGATGTCATTAACACCAGGGGTCCACTTCAAATCAGGCTAGGTGTCGGGTTCTCTCACTCTAGTAGCTACAGGAGAGAGGGGCCTGCATGCAGAGGTGCAGATGACTTCAGGGAGTCCAAGAGAGGTAAAACCACAATGGATTTGGACTCTGGACAGAGCTGGTGGACCTTATTGGCACCGGAGGTCCTCTCCCACTCAGGTCAGTGACAGTGGGTGCTGTGGTCTTTGCAGTTCCGGAGGCATTATAGCCCTTTCTTTGGAGTTGGAATTTCTTTGGGGACAGGCTGGCGGGTTGGTACCAGGTCAGCTGCTGCTTCTTCTCCTCTTCTGTAGGTGTGTCTCTTCTTTGTCCTTTTCTTCATAGGTCATCAGAATCTGAGTTCTAGGGTTCAGGGGTGCCACCTAAATTCTCATTTTAGGGGTGTTACCTGGAGTGCTAATGGGTTGCCCACCTTAATGGTGACTACACCCTTTCTATGACCACTTCCACTGGGAAGTGGGCATAACCCTAACCCCAGTGGCCTAATTCCTTCCAAACAATGAAGGTGGGTGGGACTGGCATGAAGTGGGCACACTTCCTAATCTGCCTAATTTGTTCGCCTGCTCTGCTGCCAAAAGTGGGGTCAGGACAGGGGGATCGGTCATCACCATCATTTGGAGAGACCTAGGTCACATTTGAAAGGTGGCCAGGCCTTTGAAGCTTTCCGCCCTGGAATGTTCATCCTGCCTGGAGGAGGTGTCAACACCCCCACCCAATGCAGGCTTTTGTCTCTGGGCGCCGCAAGCACTGGCTCTCACCTTCAGGGGAGGGGGGGTCAGAAACATGGCTAAGTTGGCTGAACTGGTCAGGACCAGTCAGTCAACACGCCAATAGCTGGTGGGTTTTCAGGGGGCACCTCTAAGGTGCCTCTGGGTGCATTTATTAATAAATCCATCACTGGAATTAGTGAGTGTTAATTAATCTGAGATGTTTGATACCAAACATCCCTGGGTTCAGAGAAGCCATCATGTAGCTGGGAAACTCGTGACCGGTGTCCAGCACATGTACTTAAAATGGCTTCCCTGTTCATTTACTATGTCTAAGAATCAACAGAGACATATCAGGGTCATATATGATCATGCATCTATGCCCTCACATGTGTCCTGATGCATCCTGCCTTGGGGTGATTTACACCTGGCCCATAGAGTGGTAGGGGACACAGCAAAGGCTTCCCTCTCAATGGCAATACAACCCTGCTCTCTGGAGGGTAACCTTCTGCTAATGAAAGCAACAGGTTGGTTATGGCCATCATAATTGATTTGGGACAGGACGGCTCCTATCCCAAGTTCAGAGGCATCTGTTTACACTATCAACTGCTTGATGTAATCTGGAGCTTTTAGAACAGGTGCTGAGCACATTGTTTCGTTCAAGGTGTCAAAGGCCTTTTGGCATCTCACTGTCCAGTTGACCTTTTTGGGCAACATTTTGGAGGTCAGTCTGTAAGAGGATCCACAATGGTACCATATCCTTTCACGAACCACCTGTAGTTCCCAGTCAAAAGTCAAGCCAAGGAATGCCTTGGCTTGGGTATGGGTTGTATAGAGCTACCCAGTCCAGAACTATCTGGATCTTAGGTTGTAGTGGTTGAACTTGGCCTCCACCTACAAGGTGAACAAATTATACAACCTGACCCTGCCTTAGCTGGCACTTGGTTGCCCTGATAGTTAGGCCTGCATTTTCAGAGCCTCTGGGATCTTGCCAAGGTGGATCAGGTGATCGTGCCAGTTAGAGCCAAAGACAGCAATATCATCAAGATGTGCTGCACTAACGTCTTCTAACCCAGCAAGGACTTTGTTCACCAACCTTTGGAAGGTGGCAGGGGCATTTTTCAATCCAAAGGGCAAACAGAAAACTTATAATGCCCAGCAGGAGAAGAGAATGTGGATTTCTCATTTGCTCCAGGGGTCAGACCTATCTGCCAGTACCCTGACATGAGATCAAAAGTACTGAGATATTTGGCTGCCCCTAACCTTTCAATCAGTTTATCAGCTCTAGGAATTGGGTGAGCATTTGTTGTCGTCATGGTACTGAGATCCCTATTGTTCACACAAAACCTCATTTATTTACTAAAACAACTAGGTGCAAAGTGACTCACAATTCCAGCATCTTGCCGACTTCAGCTTTGATCTCTCTTTGACATGATAAGGCTGTCTTTATGTTTAATTATTGACAGGGAAGCTGTCCCCGGTGCCCACAACATTGGTACACCAGGTAGTTGGACTAGGGGTCATAAAAGCTCAGCATACTGCTGCAAGACTGGCTTGCAGTCAGTCTGCTGTTGGTCAGTGAGGGTGTATGAAAAGATCACTCCTTCAACTGAGCCATCTTTTGGGTTGCTGGAGAGGCTATCAGGGAGAGGTTCACTCTCAGCTTCCTGTACCTCATCAGTGACCATGAGCATGGTCATCTTAGCTCTGTTGTGATGGGGTTTAGGACGATTTACATGGATAACCCCTTTGGGGTTCCTACAAGAGTCAAAGTCCACCAGGTAGGTGACTTCCACCTTTTCTCTCTATGATAGGGTAGGGCCCACTCCACACAGGTTCCAAAACCCATATCTTCTGCCCTGGTTGGAACTCCACCGGTGCCACTTTTGGTCACACCACAGCTTCTGGAGGTCTTAGCTGGCCTCGAGGTTTTTAGATGCTTTTGCCATGTCGTATGCCATTCTACAGTGAAGGCCAAGTACATAGTCCACAGTATCCTGTTTGGGTTCTCTGAAAGGTCTCTCCCACCCTTCCTTCACAGACAAAGTGGTCCTCTTACAGGATGCCCAAACAGAAGTTCAAATGGGGAAACCCCTACTCCCTTCTATGGCACTTCCTTGTAAGTGAAAAGCAAGCATGGTAAGTAAGATATCCCATCTTCTTCTGAGTTTTTCAGGGAGTCCACCAATCATATCTTTCAATTTCTTGTTGAATCTCTCAAAAAGGCCATTGGTTTGTGGGTGATATGGGGTAGTAAACTTATAGGTCACACTACATTCAGCCCAAATGTGTTTTAGATAGTCAGACATGATATTTGTGCCTCTGTCTAACACCACCTCCTTTGGAAAGCCCACTATGGTAAAGATACCAATGAGAGCCCTAGCTATTGCAGGGGCAGTAGTAGTCCCCATTGGAATTGCTTCATTATAGCTGGTTGCATGATCCCCTACAACCAGTATGAATCTGTTTCCTGATGCAGTTGGAGGATCAGGGGGACCGACAATGTAAATTCCTACCATTCCAAGGGGAACCCCAACTACTGGAAGTGGAATGAAGGGGGTCTTTGGGCAGCCATCTGTCTTGCCACTGGCTTGATAGGTGGCACAGGAGTTACAAAACTCCTTCACCTTCTGGGACATACCTGGCCAATAGAAGTGGTTCACCAATCTACTCCATGTTTTGGCCTGGCCAAGACGCCCATGTATCGTAATCTATCACAGTGACCTATGAACTGCCATCAAAGAGCTGTAACAAACCGCATGGTACAGTTATAAAGTTATATTTTTCCCAGTCTTTTATTATCCTAATGTTGCTAAGATGGGTTAGTTTGGGTAGAAATAAATTCTAATATGTAGAGCCAACCCTAACCACTGTGTTACATTCTAAATTCTTATTTGCGCTTCTCCAGACCAAGCACTCTTAAGAAATGCCCACCAGTATTGATGACATGAATCCTGCACCTTGTAGTCCTCTTTGTCTTATGTAACATTTTCTATACACTGATGTACATACATAATATGATTTATAGTCTGTGTGTGTGTGAAGCAAAAGTGCTCCGACACCCTTGACTGATATGAAAGGCGCTATAAAACATATTAAATACGTGTGATAGGGGGGCTATGGAGAGATTAAGGCACAGTTGGAGGGTGATAGTGATTAAATAATTGAAGAGAACCCAACAAAGATTGTCGTATTCTGGTGCACTGTAAGCTCATCTTTTACAATGCTTTAAACGCCTATACAATTCAATATATAACAAAAATGTGCTGTAGAATGCACCATTTTTGCCATTTATTCCCAAATTTCCTTTCCCAAATTTCCGAGGGAGGAGACCCACCCAGACCAGACCTCTCTTGTAGTGTCAAGCTCGCTCGTTGCGATCGTTCTGCACTGTACAAAGGCTGATTTGATAAAATGTGCTTGTCAGAGCTGCTTTTGGTTGCCAGTCTGACCCCGCTTGAATGGAATGCCTTTCTTCCCAAAAACTTCTTTGCACTTTCTCGGACATAGTGCACCATTTACTTGGGATAATGGTCTATTAACTGTTGGCCCAGATTTACTTTTTTGCACAGGGTATCATATTTCCAAAATCTTTTACAATTTCACTATTCATAGCTCAATAGCTAGATTAATGGCCACATTTCCTTTGCCTTTTGCTGGTATAGCTTTACTGTCCAGGGACACTCGCTGATGGGGGTCAGAGAACTAGAACAGATGCAAAGTGGCATGAAGAGATAGACATTTTCACACACTTCTACCCTTGGCAGGAATACTGTTCCTTTGATGCCCTCTAAGGCAGAAAGGATTGTGCAGCTACTGCTGTAATTCATTTACCAAAATCAAAGTTCCCGAAACAAGTTGTTTTCTTCGACATTACTTTGTTTTCTAACTTTGTAAGTGGCGTTTGATAATGCAATGCACACAACTGTCCAGGAACCTTGTTTAGCTCTAGAACCAAGGAAGGCTTGACTCTGCTCATCTGTAATTGTAAATGTGTGTTGTACATCCATGTATGCTATCGAGCAAAAGATAGTGATGGCTCCTTGGCGCTCAGGATCAGTGTCTTTGGACTCATTAATGCAAGATCAGATACAACAGGATGGACAAGCAGGGCTTTAATCAAGGCCCAGGATTAGTTCTAGTTTTGAAAAAAGGAACACACAGCTACATTTTCAGGGACCTCCACACCTGGATTCGCACAGGTCTGTGCTGGTGAAAATCGTCAAAATATTGAACTGAGTCTAATGCTCATATTCACAACCTTGGCATATGAACAACAGCTTATTGCCAGTCAGGAAGGGCACATATTTATGGTTTAATGTTCAGCTACTCAGATTGGAACAGGTTTCCTCTCACAGGGGATGCTGATTTGTCTCGCTCGCAGAATGTAATGTAAGAGTTGGCATCTATGCAACATAAGGCATGTACACAATCCAGGAGTCAGCTCTGGTGGTAAGCTTTGTGTAGTAGCCTGTCCAGAGGAAAATGTTATTTTTGCACACCTCTTTTGCCCTCTTGATGGTACATAGTGAGATTCCCCAAATCTTCGCTTTGTCTGTTTGGTACGTAGGTGGTAAGCTTGTTCATTTTAATCTGCAAGGTCAGTGTACTTCTGTGCTCTTCTCATGGATTGGCCAAATGGTATGATTTCCTACAGTCTTTTTGGGGTCATAATTGCCAAATCCGAGTAGTGATTTTTTTTTTCTTTGTACTTTGCTACTCTGGCTGCCCGACAGGGGTCCCAAGCAGAGGCTAAGAAAGATTTTTCAGTCTTGCTCTTGGTAGCTGACAAAATGAGGTAGAAAGACTCAGGCAAAGAAGGCAATTGTAGATTGCTCTTCCCTATTACAAATTAAATGGATATAGCCAATCTACCATTACCGGATCATGAAAAAACAAATTAAGGGTTCTGAATGGTAAGAATCTTTGAGGTCTCTAACAAACGGATTTGAGGGACAGCAGAAATGGTGGTGACTATGGAAACGCCTCGTATTTTGAGGTTGAAGGATTCTTCGTAATGGTAAAAGTTACCTGTTACAGGCATTTCCAGGCCTTCCAATAGGAAGGAACCAGGGGCCATATGTACGAACACTTTCTTCCATAGACACAGAATGGGTAAAAACCTTTGATACATCTGGCCCCAGGAGTGTTATGGGGCCAGTCTCTGTCCTTCAGTATCTCCCCAATGGCTTTCATTCGGCTCATTGCACTATTCTGGTGTGCAGTGCTTCAACATCAAGGTTCACCTAAGTTTGCATTTCAGGATAAAACACACAATCACAATTAATTTTTAGGACATCCTTAGTATATATCAGGTGCACAGTCATCTCCCCTACTTTAGAAGAAATGGCACAAATGTGACTCTAGGTTTTCTAGGGGCGTATGTTCTGTGCTTATGAACATTAAGGAGTGTGTGACAAATATAGGCTTTAAGGGTTGTATGCTTCACACTTCACGTTCCACCAGCTGTGAGATCCTCTGTGACTAGGTTCATTACCAGGGTTTGGATTTTCTTCATAAGGTTAATGGTCAGTTTTTCATTAGACAGGAGCATAAGATTTTGACTCTGGTGCGATTGTGAACCCCCCTTGCATGCCTGCATGTTAGTTCTCTCTCTTGTGTCACAACACTGCTGCATGCTGCCACACCCCCCAACTGTTGGAGCACCTTACAGGATAGTGACCTTCTTTGCTGCTGGCTTTGCTTTCCCTCCTTTTTATTCAGACAGGTAAGGCCAGCATGTCATCTCCCAAAATATCAAAAACATGGTCACTCCATCGGAGAGCTGCGGATGCTTCAGACTCCAACCCCCACCCCAGCCGAGAGCAATGATACTATTGTGATACAACTGTGATGTAACAGTGTTGTGATGCCACACAACGTATATAAACGTTATCTTGCTTTTGTTGTTAAAGTGTTAAATTCTGCCCATTTACATCCAAACTCCATGTGATCTTAGAGGCTTTGAATTGCAACTTCGTAATTGTAACTGAGAAACGGAATTGTGACTGTGTGGCTGGAAAGCATTATCTCTTTACAGTATCCCTACATCTTCCTATCCTACTCTCGGAATTGTTCTCACCCGATTTGCTGGATCATGAGAGCAAGGTAAGTGAGCTGAACCATGAACATTATGAAAATAGTGAACTGGAAGTAGCAAAACTAAAACGCCAAAGCAAGCCAAAGCTAAAGCAAAGGGGCGAGGTGACATCATACAGCACATACCATAGATGGTTACATCAATATAGTAGGAGAAGCCTAGAAATCAAATCAATGATTGCAGCCTAATCCATCGAGTGCTCTTCCATAGCTTCACCATTTAGAGACCACCTTTTAAAGACATCCTGAGTTTAAGCTGAAAAGCTTAAATAAATCTAAAAATCAAGCCACCCGGCTCCTTCCTAGAACTGAATGAAATAGATAAATCGTACTGTGATGTGACTTATATGAACCCATATGGGCTTATACGATTGGAATTACAGGCATTACAAGGAATTTTGACTTGGTAATGGAGAAATCTTTGGGTGGATACGAACTTATTTCATCATTATTGACACCAACATTAGAAGTACTGTCCAAAATGAAAGAAACAAGCAATGTGGAATCACAAACTGAGCCTCCAACAAGTGCCATAAGACATTCTTGGCTATATGCCTACATCTCCAAGTCAACTATGGTTCCACCTTTTCAACCTTATCGACTGCAATGCCTCTTCTATTCTTCAAAGTGAGAACAGCCTGTCTCTCAAGTTTGGAGGTATTATTGGGAGGTCTGAGGCAGGTCTTCTCAGGCCCATTGGCAGATGTACTTGCTTCTGCCCCAGCTCCTAGTTACGCGGGGAGGACTGAAGACATATGTGCCTTGAAAAAGGATCCAGAAGTGTGCCTATGAGGCAAACGCAAGACATCCATCGTGTGAAGCCTGTAAATGAAATGAAACACGGACATGCAACGGCCCATCCCCTGATTTGCAGGGCAAACTACCTGGCACTAATGGTTGTACCTATGCTGAATTATTCACTGTGAGTCCATTAATAATTAAGGTATTAACAGCAGGTCTGAAACAGCAATATTGGATGTCACTGTCACTAAGGAGCGATCATTAAGAGGAAACACTTTTAGGAACTCACATGACATGTGTATGGTACTTCTCATGTTCTGGTGTATGTGCGTTGGGGTGGGGTGCCACAGGACATTTGAAAGGTGCTAAAATGGAGGGAAAAGAGAGGTGGGCAGGACACCACTGTAGATGAAATATCGTGTGATGCTAATCCCAGTAACAGACACTGCGGGGTGCCCGACAGGAACAAATAATGTCCTAAGTGGACCCACCGATAGCCCCTGCTCCTACCCCCGGGTAGTGAGGGCTTTAGTGGAATGACAAGACTCTAATCCCAAGTTTGGGGAACACACCAGAAGAGAGAGAGACACACAGGAGCCGATCTCTCTAGTCAGGCAGTACTCCACCTGTCTTGGTTGCAAAGCTGCAGAATACGGGTATAATTAATTCATAAAACAAGAATTGAGAGTGTGAAGTGAAAAAGCTGGGCATGTAGGTATTAGCAGGTGAGGTAGGAGGCAGTGTCCCACCAGTCTCCAAGAGATGGAGCGCTTTATCGAGTTTCACACTAACCAGGATACAGGCACAGATCTCAGGAGGACCCCGGAGGTGGAGATGAAGAAACTATGGAGAAAGTAATAGACAAGAGCAACAACACTTGAGGAGGACCTGATACAGACATGTTAACTCACACGGTGCCACTGTGTGACACATCATATCTGTTCACATCACACAGTCACCTGCTGAAAAGTTGATGTTACACGGCGGTGTACAAATGTTAAGCTGGAAACCCTCGAAGACCGTGGGTTTCCACCTTAAGGTTGGAGACTTCGCACAGCCAACGTCCATAAGGGGGTAAGATATATCTCCTGAGCATCGGTGTCTTCAGAAACTTTTGTTTGTATGTTTATGGACCCTCTTAATGAGGCTTAAATCACCGCCCCCTCTCCAGACCCCACAGCATCCAAGTCCCCTCCTCATCTCACATGGTCAAAATATTTTCAAAGTTGGCTGGTCTGGTAATGCCCAAGGAGAATCAGGAGAGGGAGGAAACTAACAAAAGTGCAGGAACGGATGCCGGGTGCAAACTCAAACTGAAGGCAGAAGCAATGAGCAACTTCCTGGGCGCTGGCAGGAAAAGCTGCACTGACTCAATTCCCCTTTTGTGCTAACTCAGACAATACTGCCCTGGAAGTGGAAAGGTCCGCCCTGGAAGACTCACCCGTCTACGTCCTCTGACAGCAGTCAGAAGTCAGGGGATGGTAATTATAAGAAAGGAGGGAAGATATGATACAAACGGGTGCCACCACTGCTGAAAAAGGCACATTTCGATACATTGGTTGCAGCAAATGGAACTAGAGCCCCCCACTGTAGCATGGAGACAAGCATAAGTGGGGGGTTTTGGCTGAGGAGGTGGCTATGGCAAGAGCACTAAGTGATGAGAGAATACATTCAGATGTGCAGGAATGGAGCTGAATGTCTCTTGAGTTGTTCTATCATGAAGCGGGTGATGATCCCTGAGTTTTGCTGACGTTTTGATGTGTACTTAGCCTATTGCTGGTTTGCATTGCCGTGACTACCGATGGGTTGGAAAAATGTGTGCATCAAGGATATGATGCTTGTATTCTTGTGAATAAAGAACTCAGAAGACTCTTCATCTATGATTAGAACTCTTTTGTGGTGGAGTGCTCAGGGATTCAGACTTTTTGCAAGGACATTGTCCTCTTTAAGGAAAGTTTGGTGCCATTTCTTACCCCTGCAGCACCCAATCTTTGGTCTTAACAACATAATTTCCTGTGCTGATTGACTTGTTATATTGCTATTTGTAATACTTGGTCTGTGTGCTCCGTCATTTACCCAGCCATCCCTCTTCATTTGTGTAGAGTTGGGTTGGCACCTAGTGCCCCGCCAAGCTTATTATCTCTTCTTGCCTAGAAAGACCCAAGTTTTTTGCTGTAAAACCTGGTGTGATCTTGGTTTATGCTTTCCCTATACCTGCCTATTTTTGTGTTTAACTCAATAAAAAAAAAATAAAAAAAAATGTTTATCAAGATACTGATGGTCTGATAAATACAGCTCAATCAAGATGGCACGGGGGTTGGTTGAGCTTTGTATGCAGAGTGGGCTAACCAATCATAATTAATATCATATCATAATTAATAAATGGGAATATCAGGGAACAGCAACAGAAAATACAGAGATCCTACTGGGAACAATTATCAGGCAGAGTTATTTATGGTAGAAAAGCACTGCCAGGCCTAGCTCACCTCATGGCATGCCATGTTAGTTGTTTGTACTGCACTTCCAGCCGTTTGCCTGCTTCAAAGGGCTGTGGTGGAATTGAAGTTTAAGAGGGAAGGATGAGATGAAAAAGAGGGACTTTCTGCTGTGCCTCAGTTCTCCACTATTTGCAAGATCTGAGATATTTTGGCAGCGTGCCAATATTGAAGCCCTTGAATACTATTTTCCTTTCTACTGATGTAGAAATGACCAGTTGATGTCGGGTGCAGTCATGTGATGTAAGCTGTGGGTTTTTCTCCCCACCGCCCAGTCGGCCACTTTCACTAATAGAATGATAACCATATTTAGCCCAAGCCAAAGTTTAATGATATTGCGATCTCTTTATGAACAATTATCCTACATCTCCATGGTGCGTGAGTTAAAAATGGGAACTGTGCTGAGGTGGAACTATGCCTAAAACAGCTCTGACTAAACAACAGAGATTAGCTCTTTCTTGATTAAATTATCTTCATTCTGCCCATCCCAACTGTAGGAAGTCGGGTTGTCCAGTGGCGCAGATTCTCCCACCACTGTGCAAAGTTCCAGACAGCCTTGTCAACCCCAGGACCATGTGTGTCATGGGCTGGCAGTAGCAGCACAACACTTGGATCAAGAAACCACTAACTAAAGCTCTCAGGCCAGTTTCCGCACGGAGTCTCACTTCAGCGTGGTGAGTCAGTGAAAGTTCCTGCGCAGTACTTAGGAGACACCAACAAAGGCTTCTTCCCCACCCCTCACACAGTGTTACCTCCAGCTCCAGGCTGCCTTCTGCTCCTGTCAGGTAGGAGGAGCTGAATGTCAGTCAGTACAGGCAGGCACAGTTCACAGTTGCCAAACTTCGCGGAGATGTCGAGGTGTTTCGGGCTTGTGTCTACACAGTAGATTTAAATATTGGCGGAAAGGTAACTTCGTCACAACGGTGACGATTATCTTGTCTGCAGAAATCTACAGCCCACAGCTATGCTAAGTGAATAGTCAGCTTGAAGCTCTCCAAGATTTTCACTAGAAAACTGTGCTGCCCTTACGTACCTTATTTACATTGGTTTACCCCATTGAACACCAAGGCTAATCTCATCCAAACCGTTTCGGTGACACCGCATTTCTTTCCAATGTAGCGCCCCAGCTGTGCTACTCCTCTGAGCTTCCATCTAGCAGATGTTCCTGTCGTACCTCCTTCTGCAGCCCTTTCATGCACAGAACAGTGGGGTTATGTACCTGCACATGAGAAACTAAACACTGTTAACCTATTTAATATAAAGGAAACGCATGCACTGGTTAAAACAGCTGGTGGTTTCTCGGTGAGCCAACTGAAAATGCCACCATTATTTAGCAGAGAAAAGGGACAGGAACCACGTGAAAAGGTACTTGATTTTCTTCACTTATTAATTGCCCCCCACCTCCATTAGGGGACCCTCATCGGTCACATTTATTGTCTATGTCTAACGGGCACACTATGAACAATTTCATATTTCGGCAGGAATTTCATGAAATGGAGGGGCTGCGGGGCCTTCCTGTGACAGACGAGTGTTGATTGAGGGCCCTGGGCCCTGAAAAGGATTTGAACAGGAAGGGCTGCGGGGCCAATCCGACCTGCACGGGCGCTGCTTTGCTTTTTTGGGCACCAGGCATCGACTGAGTTCAGAGAAGGTTCTGTCACTGGGACCCTTACTCGCATGAAGAGGCTCTGCTCCTGGGGCCTGGGGGCCTGGAGAGCAATTGGGTGAAAGGGAAGGGCTGCAAGCCTGCTCTTCATGATGCAGAAGAGTTGGGGGGTGGGGGGGCTTGGCCTCGAGTACATTCTTCACCTTCTTGGAGTAGGCTCGAGAGCGCACGAGGCACCTGGACGGACCCATCAACTGTCTGGTGTCACGCCTGGAAGCACCGGATTAGCGGGGTCACGCCCCCTCCAGGGCCGAGCAGGGAGAGGCATTTTCCCTGGATACCAATTTCCTCATTTGTAAAGGCAGCGAGCGCTGCAGCAGCTCATTAGGCAACGAGGCCCGCGCGGCCGCAGAGGGGCGGCTGGCAGCCGGTGCCGGCGAGGGAGCCGGGCGGCCTCCACGGACCATTGCCCTCCTCTCGCCGTTACTAGGCAGGAAACGTCTGCAGCCCGGCTACCGTCGCAATGGAAACCTGGCAGTCAGGAGCAGGAGAATGCATCGCTCCCCGGGGACGCGCCAGGCGCGATGTCGCAGCTACTTACCTGAGCTGCAACCTGTTTATTCTCTGCTGCATCCCTCGGCGAAGGGGGCTGCGCGCTCTGCCGAGTGCCCCGAGGAACGCTGTGCTTGCTATTATACATTTAAGTTGGATGGAGACTTGCAGTTCCATTTTATTCTATATATTTGTTAGTGTATTTTATCTAGCGCTAGCATGTCGTCTTGCGCCACTTCATAGCGCCGAGACCGACAAATGATGGCGCAAAATCATTTTCTATGTTGTGGTTACGTTTTACGTGGAGACCCTGCACCACTACAATCAGTCACTCCTTCGGGTATGTCAGCAAGGCTAGTCTAATCGTCTCCCCCAGCGCCAAGAGGTAGAAAGTTGCATGAAACATTCTAAGGTCAGAGTTCTCGCTTTTGAACATCCTAAAACCCCATTGTAGAGTCGGCGAGGCGCTGTAAGGGGACGCTGAGACTGAGGTGAGGTTTGGTTATTGTATTTATTGTAATGACCGCTCACCTCTCAGTCTCGGCGTTTGCAGCTAACAACCCCGCTCCCGCCGTTTGTGGCCCTTTTTACCGTCTCTCCTACATCACGCTGCCCCTACCATTCACCTGACACACGGTTGTGATCTTAGCCGCCCCTGTCCAGGAGTGTACTTTTGGGTTCACCTGGGAATGGCGAACACTACACCCATCTAAAATCCTTCTACAGCTCCGATCCTTCAAACAACTCTTTAAAACAGCCCTCTAGAAATAAGCCTTACCTATTCCTAAAATGACCTTGGAACCTCCTCAGCCCAGTCTCTACGAACCGAGAAACCCTTGCTCTAGATCACACAGTGCCTCCTAGTCCAACCTCATCAAGGGGTAGGTGCTCTCGACAAGCTACCATCTTACTATGCCTCGACCACATATTTGAGCTGTTCAACAGTTATAAATAATGAATATGGGTGCTGTCCAGGGCGGTGCTCTGCTCAATGGTAAGGAGAGCCCACAAAATGCGGGGGAGGCCCGTAAAAATGTCACAAAGGCTGGCCGCGTCACAGATTTACAAAGGCCTTGGGCCGTGCGGGGCCCCAGGCCCCCTGAGCCGGGGCCACTCTGCGCTGAAAGACCAATTGACGCGTGGAGTCCTCTGATCTTGGAAAGGGCTGAGTTAGGCTCTGTTTAAAAGCAGCCATGCCAGGCTGCGCCCGCAGCTGTATAGGTGAAGGTATTTACTGCCCACAAAAAATGTAAATCCTTCAATGCCCTCATTCACCAGGGCCTGTAGAGCCAAGGACAGCGGGCCAGGCGGAGAGGCCTGTTCTTCCGCGCCGTGCCAAGCGTTACTTGCAGACAGTATATTAATTGCGCAGTCAATAGCAGGCAGTGTATTAAACAGGGCGGTCGATAATATTTATACATTTCGGAGACAGGTCTCTCAGGAAGGGGGAGCAGAAAGCCCCGCTGACCCGGCTGTGCAGGAAGGCAGGCCGGCATCGGTGCCTGGGGCTTAAATGCAAAGCGTAGCCACTGCGGCCAACTCTAAAACAAATCAGATTACAGGCCATTTTATTTTATTTGGTCTTTCGGAGACTTGCTGGCTGAAGTCAGATTGAATTTGATCAGTGTTTAAAATAAAGGGCAAATATTCCGACATGTTTGTTCGAATTCTCCATTAAACGCCCGTGGAAGCTGCCGAGCTGCCGGCTGGAGGCTGCGGCCGCCGATAAAACAAGGCAGGCAACGCAGCCTCGGTGTGCTTCTGGGAGACTTAAAACAAAAGCAGCAATTGTCAAAACTTGCGTTTGCGGTTTCTACAGAGGAAGAGGGCAACGGTCGTAGCCGGCAGAGCGCCACCTACTGTCCGCACTGCGCAAATACCCAGGATCTCAGAACATTAACAAACCAGTCTCCGGCCTTGATTTTGGTAGTTTTAGGTTTTGCAAGATCGCCTTGCAATTGTCTGTTTTTTATGAATCCTCTTAAACTTCCTGATTACAAAATATGTTCTTCAGCGTTAACAGAGTACGTGAGGTAGAGGTGTCGAGCTCCGATTTGACGACATTGTTGTTGATACTAGTGCATATACTTCCTGAGCTAAATATTGTGTGAGGTTATTCTGTACTTGTACTTCCCGAGGGTCTGCTTCAGACCAATCCCGTGCATTCATACAGAAGTTGTACCACGTGTTCATGTTCTGTTGTTATTTCATGATTTTAAGTTTCTGTGCTTGTATTCCACCTGCTTATGCTGCCCTCTTGCTTCACATGTCTATATTCTCCTTGTACTGCATATGCTTATTTTCTGTTTTTATTTTGTGTGCTTGTTCTCATTGCCTTGCTTCTGTTTCACCTCTTTATGATGTTCTTCTATTTCATGCCCTTTTGCCTCTTATTTGCTGCCCGTTATGCCAGCTGGCATGTAGGGCAGCAGCGAAGGACCTCCACTTCTGTCTTAGGCAGGTGTATGGTGCCCAGGGTCTTCATTTCTGTTCCACAGTTCTCCTTGAGGTGTTCTTGTCCCGCCTCTCTTCCGTTTGCGCTCTGGGATCCAGTACAGCGCTGTTCTTGTGGTGGAGTCGTGTTCTCCTCTGATGGTTTGTCCTATTCAGTCCCATCTTTTCTTCATGAAGATGGTGTCCACTCTCTCTTTCTTGCATCTGGAGAGCAGTTCGTGGTTGGAGATGGTTCGTGGCCAGAAAACGTGCAACATTCTTCTCAGGTCACTGGTGTGGCAGACTGATCGGTTGGTGATGTTGCTTTTCATCAACTGCCAGCATTCTGGTCCATACAAGAAAGCGGGCAGACACAGCTCTTTTGCTGCTGCAGTGACAATATTTAGGGCCATATTTATACTTTTTGACGCAAAACTGCGCTAACGCAGTTTTGCGCCAAACAAATTAGCGCCGGCTAACGCCATTCTGAAGCACCATGCGGGCACCGTATTTATTGAATGGCGTTAGCCGGCGTTAGCCGACCGGCGCTGCCAGGTGTGCGTGAAAAAAAACGACGTACACCAGGCAGCGCCGGCGTAGGGAAAAATGGCGTTTGGGCGTCCCAAAATGGGGCAAGTCAGGCTGAGGCAAAAAAATAGTCTTAACCCGATTTGCGCCATTTTTATTGGGCGCCCAGACGCCATTAACATGACTCCTGTCTTAGCAAAGACAGGAGTCATGCCCCCTTGCCCAATGGCCATGCTCAGGTGACCTCTGTCCCCTGGGCATGGTCATTGGGCATAGTGGCATGTAGGGGGGCACAAATCAGGCCCCCCTATGCCACAAAAAAAAATTAAAATACTTACCACAACTTACCTTTTCTTCCCTGGGGTGGGTCCCTCCATCCTTGGGTGTCCTCCTGGGGTGGGCAAGGGTGGCAGGGGGTGTCCCTGGGGGCAGGGGAGGGCACCTCTGGGCTCATTGTGAGCCCACAGGTCCCTTAACGCCTGCCCTGACCCAGGCCGTTAAAAAGAGGCGCAAATGCGGGGTTTTTTGCCACGCCCACTCCCGGGCGTCATTTTTGCCCGGGAGTATAAATACCACGCACATGCCTGGGAGTCATTTTTTAAGATGGGAACGCCTACCTTGCATCTCATTAACGCAAGGAAGGTGTTCACGCACAAAAATGACGCTAACTCCAAGATCTTTGGCGCTAGACGCGTCTAACGCCAAAGTATAAATATGGAGTTAGTTTTGCGTCGAATTTGCGTCGAAAAAAACGACGCAAATTCGGCGCAAACGGAGTATAAATATGCCCCTTAATGTGTGTCTGCTCCTGTTATGCCGCACTTCTCTTGAATGTGTTAATGCACTGCTTGTTTTGCACACGTTTACTGTCCATTGGCATTTAACGAGTGACGCATGTGTTATTAGTATAGCACCAACCCTGCCACAAAGCAGAGGAGCGATGTACTGAGGCCAAGATAACACGAGTGAGTGATCGGAAGGGGCGGTGGGTCCCGAGAGCAGAGAGGGGCTTCTCATATTTCGCATGTTTATGCTGTGCTCGTATTTCAGGCCTTTATACTGGGCTTCTATTGCACGTGCTTATGCTGTCCTGGAACTTAATACATACCTGCTGTGCACTTCTGTTCTTGTGCATATGTTGCCTTTGCATCTCATTGGCAGCTCTTTGAATGTTTCAAGCCGGAAGATTATTTTTTCACCACTAAACATAATACCACCCGCTTTAAAGAGTTTATTGACTTTTGATGACTAGGGGCGAGCGCAGTGAGGGGTTCTCACGTTGCTTTCAGTCCTTAAAAAAGCAGGTGGCACGGGGTCCCCGTTTCTCCCCTCTTTTCATTGTCAGCTCCCTAGCTACAACTCAGGTAGAAAACCGGGTTTGGCGGGAATAACGTCGCATGAAGCACCTGTGCATGGCATACATGTGCTCTGATTTTACCCCATGATGTAGCTCAGTGTGAAGCCATTTTCTATGGCTTTGTGTCAAGCCTTACCCTGGATTCCTGAAACAGACCCGGGCCAGTGTTTCAATGTTGCATTTTTCAGAAATTACCCTTAGCGCTGGAGCTGGGCTGTCATATGTACAACCAGGTACCTGAAGGAGCAGGTGTCGTGCCCTTTGGAAGAGCCTAGGTGTGGAGCCGAGAAGCCTGCATCGAGGGATGCCGCCACCCCCGGAGATCCGGAGACTTGGCGCGGGCAATCTATCAGGCCCAAAGCCTGTCCCCTTAGCCGTGCTCACACCGTGCCAATTTTCCTGATAGACCGGCGGCTCCAAGACAAGCTCGGCGGTTCACGTTAAATGCTTCCAGTTTAGCTCAGGTGAGCTCACAGGTCGATCAGTAATCCGCGCCTCAACGAGTAAGCTCCGCTGGGACCCCATTTTCTCTCCAAGACGGCTCTGCTTTCTGTGGAAAGCTGCCACCGCCAGCCCGCCCCGCTGAGGCGATCGAGCGCTAGCTTGTTTGCATGATTGTTTATTATTTTAATGTGTATTGATTAGCGACCATAGCCCCTTCGAGATTCTCACTCTATTATCCTGACTGTTTGCGGCCTGTAAAAGGGTCTGAGCAGCGCGTCCGATTGAGTTGGATAATGCCTCTTAATGGAGCCGCCTAAAATAGCGCCAGGGAAGGTTCGGCGACTGAACATCGTGTGCCTTCCAGTGGAGGGGGCTCTGCAGAGACCAGGATCTCAAGCTGCTTCCACAGACTGAGGTACATACTCTGGCAGACAGAGCCACGGAGGCCAGTGGGCATGGAGTTTGCAGGTTCAAATTTCCTAATTCGCCTCCCCAAGTTACTGAGGGTTCAGGTACCTGCTCATAGACCACATCAAATGGCTGTTCCGTTCAACCATCGGAGCGCGCCATTTCCTTCCACAGACATAGTCGCAGGCTTTCTCAGAAAAGCCGGAAACAATGCCAGCAAAAATATCGCCACCCTCAACGCTCTCACCGTATCACTAAATGCTAATGCACATAATGGCGCCTGCTTCACCTCAATAGCCCAAAACATCCTTTTTTATAAAAAAAAAAACAGTTTTATTGATTTTAACCACAACACAGTATCAACGCATGCTACAGAGCCAATTGCAAGGCAAAACAGAGTCACAACAGTACTTCGATTACCAGTGTGACAGCTACAACAATTCACGCACAGTCGAGAGGAAACATGTACAGGTAGACCTCGGAGTGAACTTGTGATCTGTCAGCTGCGGCTCTGTGAAGGAGTGCATCTCCCCCCATGGACCATGCTGTGGTTGGGCAGGGTTCCAACAGCATCCCTCTGAGACTGTCCCACTCCTCCCATATCTTATGATATTTCTGAGGCACCCCTTGCTAAATAAACTGGATTTTTCACACTCATACAGTGATCCATGCCGGTGGCCCATCTGTCAACAAAGTGGGCTGCAGTGTCTTTCCATGCCCGTGCTATGGCCCTCTTCGTGACCCGTAGCTGCAACCAGAGCAACGTTTTCTGGTATCTGTCTCCTTCTATAGCCCCTGTGATGTGTAATAGGATTAACTTTGGATCGTTGGGGGTCCTTCAGCCCAGGATGCTTTCCAAAGTCCCCAACACCCCCTCCCCACTCCAAAATGGTAATAAGACCGGACATTGCCAGAATGTATGCAGCAAATCCCTGATGTGGTCACCGCAGCAAAGGCAATTTCCCGTGCCAGTCAATCCCATTTAAAACAGTTGTGTCATTGAAAGGTAACTGCGCTGTATCAGCTTGAATTGAATTAGCCGGAACGTTTAGGCTGTCACTGCCTCCAGGGGACGGCCACTGCCTCAGTCCAGTCTTCGTCCCCCACCGATCGAAGGTCCTGCACATATGCACCCCTCCCACCAAGGGGTCCAGGATTGAGCAGCAGCATCTGATATATGACGGACAGTTTGTGGTCTTTAAGATTGGTAAGTAACAGTTTTGCCTCCAAAGGTGAGTATTCGGAAATGTCCGCGGTAGGCTGTATGTAGTGCATGTCGGAGCTGTAAGTAACGGAAGAACTGGGTACGTCTGCAGGCCTTGAAAGGACTTCAGGGGCCCATTGTGTATCACGTTGCCCACGGATGATATGTCTCTACTGCCCCCAGCGGAGTAGCCGCGAACGATCGTGACCTGAGGGAGCCTAGGGCCATATCTACGAACACTTTTTCCCATAGACACGGAATGGATAAAAACCTTTGCTACATCTGGCCCCTAGTCCCTTTTCCACAGCAGGGTCTCCAGGGTGAGCCTGCCTGCCTACCACCCTACGGACATTGCCACATCTACCCAAACAGTCAATACGACCTTTGTAGCGGCAGGTAGAGAGCCCAGGATGTCCCCCCACTGTAGAGCTAGTGAGGGAGGTTGCTGCGATCCATGATCCACCCCTCCACCTCATACGCCTGTACGTCAAACCCCTCAAACCACAAGTCCGTAAGTACTGGTATGTGTGCTGCTCTAGAGTATGAGTATGTTTGGGGTAGCTATTCTGCCCTCAAAGGTAGGCCTGCAGCACTTTCAAGGAAGATCTGAGGGATTTTTCACCTTCCATCCCCCAAAAGGTCCCTTATCAGGGATTTGACCTTAGCGAAATAGACTTCCCACCGGAAAGGGATGGTTCTGGAGCTGATATAGAACCCTCGGGAGGGAGACCGTCTTAAAAATCGCTGATCGGGGCAGTGAGAGTGCGGATCAGTATTTCACATCCTTCATCAAGCCATCCAACTGAGGCTGCAGGTTAGTCCCATACGGCCGGGCCCTATCTTCTGTGATGAAGTCCCATAGGTATTTAAACCGTAGTGTGAGCACCTGTAACTCTGTTGCCCGCGACATGGCTAGCGGGCATGGAGCAATGGGGTATATAGAGGATTTGGTCTTGTTCATGAGTAAGCACCAAAGACCTCTAGGATTTGAAGGTGAAGGACGTGGGGCCCTGTCACCTTAGGGTCATCCAGAAACAGCAAGACATCATTGGCATAGAGGGCGATTCTGCCACTGAGCGTTTGAGAACACTGGAAGGTATGGAACAGAGCATCCATGCGCACTCATGCAGCCAGAGGATCAATTTCCAAGGCAAACAGCATTGGGAAGAGAGGACAGCCCTGGCGAGTGCCCCTCTCTATATTGAACCAATCCAACATAGTCTCACCAACATGCAACCTTGCTTGGATGTTTGTATAGAGCAGTCATGCAGAGCTGACAAACTTTGGTCCACAGCCAAACCGAGTCAAGAGGGCGAACAGACAGTCCCAGTCCACTGAGTCACATGCTTTTTGGAAGTCTACCAGGAGCAGTGCTTGGTGACCAGACAATCTACTGCTTAGCTCGATGGCGCTATGGGCTTTGAATATGTTGTGTTGGGTGGCCTGATGAGGCATAAATCCGGATTGATTTATATGTATGATGCATTCAATCACTCCCATGAGTTGGTTAGCTAGCATCCTGGCCCATATTATGACCCCTGAGTTCAGCCTGAATTTCTTGCATCGGGCGCCACTGAGGCCTGGCTTCGGGATCACTACTGTCTCTCCCACTCTGAGGTCGTGGGTTAACTCACCCCTCATTAGAGCTTCATTGAAAGTTTGTAGCAGCAGTGGGCCCATCTTGGGTAAAATAAGGTGCAAAAACTCTGCTGGGAAGTTGTTAGGCCCCTGCACCTTGCCCACTTCAAGTTGCACAAGGGCAACTCCTCGCAAGTGACCTGTGCCTCCAAGGATTAGCAGTATGATGGGGGCAGGCACTGCACTGGCAGGTCTACCACTAACTGGTGGGAATCCATCCACAAGGTCAGGCCCGTAGAGTCTACTATAGTAGGCCGTAAACATGTTCACTTCTGGCTTGCTTCCCATTTCCTGAGAGCCCTCACCCATCTCAAGGTAGGTGGCACGAGCCCCAGCAGTACGGGGGAGAGGGGTGCACAACCAATGCAGCGTTTTACTTGCTTTGTCTCCCATTGGTAGACGCGGGTACAGGTAGCCAACCACGCCTCTTGGGCTTCCTGCATGAGCTTCTGTTTGGGCAAGGATTGTGCATGTAGGGAGTTGCACAGGAAGGATTCTTCTGCCATAGCGATTTGAGGTCCTTCACCTTCCGCTGGGCCAGATCTCACTTTCCCTAGTTGTAGCTAATGATGTCCCCATGAAGGGTGGCCTTGAGGGCCTCCCAAAGAACACCTGGGGAGCCCACTGACCCACAATTCTCTTTTAGAAATCATTGGCTCAAGTACTGACAAGCCCCATTAAACTCCTTGCCTTGGAGGCTCCAACGCCAGGGAACCTGCTGCAGACCGGGCAGGTTCCCAGGCCAACTCCATTATCACCGCCAAAGGATCTGACATGCCCCTCACCATCAGTCGGACATCAAGTACTTGATGGCCATGTCTCTGGGATAGAAGATAATCTAATTGGGGGAAGGATATATGGGTGCCGGAATAGAAGATGCATCTGAGTTATGCTGGGTGCTGTGCTCTCCACACATCCACTAGAGACGTTGTGTAAAAAGGTAGACTATTGTTGGACCAGGTCTGGCAGCAGCGGAAACATAGGATCAATCAAGGCTAGGATCACCCACCCCATTAGAGTTCCCCCCCAAATCCACGATGCATATGGTAACTCCATGAGGGTCTGCTGAACCAAAGTAACGAAAATCCTGGTCGCAGAGCATTGCAGCACTTCCAAACCAAGCAATGGAGGGGATGTGTTGATTTTCTGCACACAACAGTGTGCTTTGGTTCCGAGATGCCAGGGAGTTAGGGTGTGAGTTCCTGCTGCGTCGACATCAAGGACCCTGGCCCCAGGGCTTGCGATGCGAAGACTGGTGTTGAGGATACCTTGTATAATCAAGGCGATACGTCAGTTCTGAGGAGCGCAGAGGTTGTATTGCAGAGATTTGGCACAGTCGAGGCTGCTGTCGATGGGGATGCAAGAACATTGAGCCAGGAACTACCTCACAGGCAGTTTAGAAGGCGATGAGCCGGTTCTGTCCCATGCAACAGTGGCAATGCATCAATTCTGCTCCAACAGTGGAGGATGTATTGGTTCTGCTGGAGAAAACATGTTAGGCCCACTTCCAAGAGTACAGGACTGGGGTGGCACCATTTGGCAGGGCAGACTCACAGATGGCAGAGTCCAGGTGCAGGAGAAAGGTGTCTGGTAGTCTTTTATGTCCCTGAGAATTCAGATCAGGAGGGCAGCCGTTTAGCCCTTGGAGTCACTCTGGGTTCAAGTGATGCACGTCCAGTTCTTTTCACCCAGGCAGAGGAACAGCAGGTAGCAGGGCAGCACAATAAAGCAGGAGTCCAGCAAAGCAGTAGCCCTGCAGAGTGGCAGTCCTTCAGCAGCACAGCGATCCTTCCTGACATTGGATTCACAGGTCCAGAAGTATACTGAGTTTGTGGTGTCAGAGGTCCAGTACTTATACTCAGTTGGGCCTTTGAAGTGGGGGATACTTCAGAGAAAGGCCTTTGAAGAGCACAGCATACATGCATTTCCTGCAGTGGCTCCAGACTCACTACAAGGGGTTATGCAGCCCTTTGTGTGGGGACAGGACAAAGCCTATTCAGGCGCAAGTGAGGCTGTGGCCAGCTCCTCCCTCTCATCTCCCATGATGTCCCATCAAGTCACACCTAAGCTCCCATTGTGTGTGCCCGTTTAGAGGGAATACACAAAGCCCAACTGTCACCCACCCCAGATAAGTGATCAGACCGGTAGCAGGCACCAAAAGTTTCTAAAAATGCAATTTTCAGAATTGCAATTTAAAATCCAACTTCTCCATAAGATGTGATTTTAAATTGTAATTCCAGAGATATCAAACTCAAAATGTTTATCTCTTGCAGATTGCGTATTACACAAATAAAATGTAATAAGGTAATCCCAATGTTATCCTATCAGAGAGATATGCCTTGCTGTAGTGAAAAATGACTTAGAGGGTTTCTCACAAAAAGGAAATGTAAAATGTAAAAGTACATGTCCTGCCTTTTAAATGCATTGCACACTGCCTCTGGGCTATCCAAGGCCTACCTTAGCGATTACTTATAAGTATAAAAAGGGATGGTTTGGGCTTGGCAAAATAATTATTTTGTCAGGTCGACATGGCAGTATAAAACTGCACACAAAGGCTCAGCAGTGCCAGGGCTGGGACATGGTTAGAGGGCTACTTAAGTGAGAGGCACAGTCAGTGCTGCAGGCCCACAAGTAAGATTTAATTAATAGGCCCAGGGTGGTGCACTTAACTCAGGACTTATAAATACATTAAATATGCCAAACTGGAGAGAAGCCAATGTCACTGTGTTTTTGGAGAGAAGCCGATGTGAGTGTGTTTTAGGCAGAGTGCACAAGTACTTTAGCACTGGTTAGACGTAAAGTGCACAGAGTTCTAAGGCAAGCAAAAACAAAGTCAGAACAAATAGGAGGAAGGCAGAAAGTTTGGGGGTGACCCTGCAGAATGGGCCAATTTTCAACAGTGTCCAAACATGACTGCTTCTCTGTCGCAGGCCTGGGTAGTTCCCCGACCAGCTGGGCCTCCCCCAGAATTGACATATCTATTGTTAAGAAAAATGCTGTATTGCAAAAGTCACTACACTTTCAACAGTCTATGACTACGATCTCATAGGTGAACTCTGTAGGAAAGGGCCCCTTTTGGCATAGTTACCCCCACAGTTTGCCTGATATTGATGCTAACTTGACTGAGTGTGTGCTGGTATCCTACTAAACAGGCCCCAGCACCAGTGTTCTTTCCCTAAACTGTACCATTGTATCCACAATTAGCACACCCCTGGCACACAGCTAAGTCCCTTGTAAAAGGTATCAGTGGTACCAAGGGCTCTGTGGCCATGGGGGAGCCCTAAAGAATAGAACATGTATTGTGCCACCCTAAGGGGCCCCTCACCAAACACATGCATACTGCCATTGCAGATTGTGTGTGTTGGTGGGGAGAAAAAGGTAAAGTCTACATGGCATCCTTCCCAGGGTGCCATGCCCACAAGCCACTGTCTGTGGCATAGGTAAGTCACCCCTCTAGCAGACCTTACAGACCTAAGGCAGGGTGCACTATACCACAGGTGAGGGCATAGCTGCATGAACAATATGCCCCTACAATGTCCAAGTCCATTCTTAGACATCGTAAGTGCAGTGTGGCCATGCATGGGCTGGGAGTTAGTCATTACAAACTCCACAGCTCCATGATGGCTTCACTGAAGACTGGGAAGTTTGGTATCAAACTTCTAAGCACATTAAACCCAAACTGATGCCGGTGTTGGATTTATTGTAAAATGCACACAGAGGGCATCTCAGAAATGCCCACTGTGTTTTACCCAACCCTTTAGTGCAGGGCTGACCAGTCTGTGCCAGTCTGCCACTAACAGACAAGTGTCTGACCCCATGGGGTGGGAGCCTTTGTGATCTCTGGGGTCAGGAACAAAGCCTGCTATGGGTGGAAGTGCTTCACACCTCCCCCAGCAGGAGCTGCAACACTTCGCAGTGAGCCTGAAAGGCTCAGGCTTCTGTTACAGTGCCCCAGGGCACTCCAGCTAGTGGAGATGCCCTCCCCCAGACCAAGCCCCACTTTTGGTGGCAGGTCTGGCTGGAAAATTAGGTAAAACAGGGAGGAGTGACAACTGTAGCTAAGACCACCTCTAAGGTGTCCAGAGCTGAAGTGACCCCCTCCTTGCAGAACCCTCCATCTTGTTTTGGAGGAGCGGGACCAATAGGGATAGGAATGTGCCCTCCTCTCCAAATCTAGTATTTAGGGGCACCCCTGAACCTTACTCGCCAGATTCCTGGTGACCTCAAGATAGAAGATGGACTGCAAAGCTGACCCCAGCAGTGAAGACTCCAGATGACAACTGACTTAGCCCCAGCCTACCAGCATGTCTGCAGCTTCAAGACTACTGCTACAAAAAGGAAATGCATCCTGCAGGACCAGCAACCTCTACAAACCCCCAGAGGACTCCCTGCCCAACAGAGGACCAAGAACTCCAGAGTACAGTGACCCTGTCCAGAAGAAACCTGCAAAGAGGACTCCAGAACTGCCCCAGATCTGCAAGCCCTGCCCACTCTGAACCTGACACCCATGGCCCGAATCCAGGGTACCCACTGAGTCCAGAGAAGGTCCCCAGGCGATTTTGACCTCAAGTCCACCTTGGGTTGACCCCTCCTGGCCATCCCAACGACACCTGCAGCCTGAATCCAGAGGACCGGATCCGATGAAGATTCCAGAAACCCAAAGGTACCCCTGCACCTGCAGCCCCCTGGCCTTGGAGAATCCTACTGATGGTCAAGCAACATTCAGTGAGTGCCTCTCCTTCATGACCCCCTGGACCCAACCTGCAGCATCTTTTGTGACCCTGGGGTCCCCCCACTGAAAGGCATTGGGCGCCCAGCTCTGTGTTTGCACCCAGCACCCAGTCACTTCTGTGCCACTGAGGGTGTATGTTTAGTGTTGACCTGTGGCCCCCCACGGTGCTGACCTAAACCCCCCAGGCCTATGTCCTGAAACCAGGGGTACTTACTTACCTGCAATCTGTTTTCTACCAAGCACCCCCATTCCTCATAGGATTCCATTGAAAACCTGACGCCAACATTGACCTCTATACCCAGCCGGCCCATGTTGCTGGTAGTGCACTTTTGGGGTCAACTTGAACTTTGACCTGTGGACATCCTAACCCCCACACCTTTTAAATGTGTTAACACTTTTCGTCCCCAAGGACTCTATTGCTTCCTATGAAAAATTGCGCTACTTGTAAACTGCTTTATCTGCTTTGGCCTCTGTTAAGCCATTGGGGAGTCTCTGGACTCTGTGCACACAATACCTCATTTTGGTCTAGTATATACAGAGCCAGTGTCCTACAAACTCCAACTGTGGAATTATGACTCCCTGCAAAGACACCTGTGAGGAATAGTCTTTAACCGCACTGTGTTGAGTAACTGCTTCTTACTGCTATTCAGGTTCCTGGCTGACTCATTAATATCCTTAGCAGACCAGACTGACCTCCATACTTGTCATGGCGGGATGTGAGACCATGCTATTTCCATGATATCATTCTCAAACAGGGCTCTTCTACCCAGAGTCACCAAGTCGTTGCCCCATATGGGCAAATCGTCTACGAGGTGATGAAGACCATCCAAGCATAAACCATGTGTACCGATCCAATGGAACCGAAGACCCGCTTCTACTGTCAGCCTGCAGTACTGGTTGCAAGTTGGCTTTGCCACCACAGAAAGGAATGACCAAGGATCCAAACACTGGCTGGAGCAATGAGACCTATCTGGGGAAGACAAAAAAGGTAGGTCCCATTGTGCAGGTGCTTCAGCGGTCATCAGGGGCAGCCAGGGAAAACCAGTTGGCATCAGGTGATGTTGTGCCCCTTTTTAACTCACCTGGCTGCCCCTGCCATCCTGACCAGGTGACCCTGTCGTCCCCTAACCAGCCAATGGCTGGCATCGCAGTGAGCCCATGAAAATTCAAACACAGTGGCTACTATTGGCCACCGCCTTCAGCCAGTTCAATTCGGCACTCACCTGTCTTTGGGGCCCGCCATCATTTGGCATCACCCCTGGTCCACTAGTGGAAGAGCCATCTGAGGACTCTGTTGAGGTTATGACTTCAAGCGGAGTCATATGTAACTGCCAGGTAAAGTTCTCATCAGCCTGGAAATCGAGGTTTTGAACAAGGTTGACCAGCTTGGGACGTTTGGCCCATATGGCAGGCATCCAACATTTGGTTCTCCCCACAAATTAGAGTATTTCTTTATTATCATAAGTTGTGACATAGTAGGCCCAATTATGAAGATGGACAGAAACCAGGCTGACCTGTAGTGCAGGAGATGGCAAGCACACTCATCAATGTAAAATGAGAACTATATATCATCCCCATGTGCAATAAAGAGTAATCTAAACCTGTCAATCTGTCAAAAGATGCAAAGGGACTCCTAAAAAAGAGCCATTCCTGGACGAATTCTGAAGAACTCAACAAGAAAAGAAGGAAATTCAGGAGTACAAGGTAGGGCAAGGAGTACATTGTGGGATAGGCACACACTGTGGGTAATCAGTAAGAAGGTAGTCAGTTTTGTAAGACTCAAGCTCCCACCTCAAATGTCAGCAATATGGTTAAATAAAATGGCAGGGGTGAACTGTATCGAATTCCCCCGATCTAATGAAGTGATGGCACATGTTTTAAAAATATCACAAGAGGGGCATAACTCATATGTTCACCAGGGTCAAGACTGGCCTTTTTGAAAAGAGATGCTGCAACAGCCCTCTTTAAATTTGTGGGTAAGTGATCACAGAGGAGTTAATCAGGTGATGGAACTGAGGCTAGAGTGTCAGGGATCTTTTAAGGGGGCAACTGCGCTAGCCAATATCTGAAGAATTCAAGGCACTCTGACGATAGATGCCCTGACCAGAGCGGTGGCCATTTCCTCGCAGCATTTCTTCCATATCATTAAAATCTATACCCACTTCTCCTCCTGATACATGATCCTCTTCATCAAAGTCACACTGGAAGCATTCAGAAACACCGAGACTCAGATCGGCCAAGCAAGCTCCCTCCACCTCGGTCTGGAGGAGCAACAGATCTTCTATCCGTATGCTCTACCATTAGAGGAGCCAAAGGGAAACACACTGGAGCTTGATCACGCCCACCTTTCTGGACACTCCACTGACCCCTCTTAAATTCTTGGAACACCTGACCTTCAAGACTTCAGAGCCATTCCCAAATGCATCTTCAGAAATGGTTCTATTTGCATGTTAAGAGAAACCAAAACGACACTCCAGAAAAATCTGCTTCATACCCCCAAACACAGTGCACTCCAAAGTACCCAGCAGTTCAGGAGCAGAGATTATAGAACACCTGGTCAGCCAAACCACGAGACTTTCTGAAAATTACTTAAAATACAACACTTCTAATCCTCGCACAATCACTGCCACGACCAGGAAACACCGAAAGGTGATACAGTGTGCTAGGGAGATCTGTTAAATGCTTATTACTCCAATAATTATGTTTATTGGTGGAAGAGGGAATTTAGAGTGTGTATTTGGTGCTTCGAATGGCTCCAAATGGGATGCACTTATGTTTGAAGTTATATGCAAGAGAGGTGGCTTCCAACACTGCCTCTGGTGGCAGTTGCTCACTTTACTTGCCATGCCAGCTTCCACCCTGCTCACCAGGGCCAATCTCCTACTCAGGTCACACATGCCACATTTGCAAGTGGCCCTCCAACACCAGCGTCCCACACTGCTCACAAAGGGCATCATCTTATTCTACCACAGGCTAGAACCAGCATCCCACAGATCACATTACTGCTACTTTTTCCACCACTTTGTACCAAAAGCAGTTTCTCAGACCACCCACCAGCACTAGCTTGGTACTCTGTCCACAAGTGTTCACAGAAATGTACAAGCTGGAATCCCACTAAAGCTGCAACCATTCATCAAAATATTCACGTCAGAGGTACTTGGGTCAAGTTTCTTCAAATTGAATACTAACGCCCAACATCTTACATGAACACTGTCATTAGTTAAATAAAAGATACAGGGTGGGCAGCATCAGCCTCAGATAAGTACAGGGTTGTTCAACGTAGCCCATAAGGACCGGATCAAAGCAAATATTGAGGGAAGCCATGCAAGATAGATTTAACTACATGGTAACTCAAAAGGAGATCATTTACTTACTTGTTATCCCGAAAACATGGCATGGATGAGGCTTTCCACTAGGCCTACACTAGACACACTTTGGTGGAGACACTGTGATCTTTTTTGGTGCAGTTTGTGAAAGCAAAAAAAGCCATTTTTGATGCACAAAAGCCAAATTGCGATTCTGTAACTTATCAAATCGCAATTTAGGTTTACAATTCAGTATTATAGGATGGGGTCCCTAAGGGAACCTTTCCTCTTTGATAATGTACAACAAATATTAAAGAGCAGGCAGTGGTACATGGATCACTGTCTACTACTCAAAAATGAAACGTAAAAATGTGTTTTTTATGCACACCCCATTTTCTTTTAAGGAAAAGAGGCTGCATTAAAAAAAAAAACTTGCTTAATTTAAAACCAATTACAGACATGGCGGTCTGTTGACCCCAGCAGGCTACTATCCCTGTAATGGCATTGATTCATAGTGGGCCCCAAATTGTGACCTACTGCGTTAATATTGATGAGGTAAGTCAATTTGCAACCCCACTAGGAATTGCTGTTTTTAATATATTCTTTTGTACATTAGGAACTGCAATTTTCTAATTGTGATTCAGTAAGAATTGCAGTTTTGGAAATTGCAATTCTTAATTTTTGTACATCCGGCCCTAGGTGAATACATTTCCACACATTATCGTTTGTGCGCTGTATAGTTTTATTAGTAAAACTGTATGTGTGGGCAAATGTAATGGTCATTTCAATTGAAAATATGTTTTTTGTAATGGCAGTGCGGTACTAGTCTATGCATATTCTACACTATACCAATCAACACTACACCTCTTCACTCTACAGAACTCCAAGTCACACCACTCCACTCTACTGTGTGACATGCCACTCAACTATCACATTCCACACCTGTCCACTCTAAAACACCCTACAACACACTACTCTACTCTACAACATGCCACTCCACTCTACGCCACACCAATCTATAACACAACACTCTATGCCACTCCACTCAATGGCACTCTACTGCACTCCACTCTACGCTATGCCACTCCACTCTACAACACTTTTTTCCACTTTACAACACTCCACCCTAGGTCACTCCGCTGTATGCCACTCCACTCTGCAGCCCTCCACTCTACACCACTCCACAACACTCCACTTCACACAACTCCCTCCATGCCACTCCACGCCATTTTACTCCACTCTACCCTATGACACACTACTCCACAATACTACTCCACTCTATGCCACGTCACTGTAGAACACTCTACTCCATATGCTCTACTCTGTGCCACTCCATTATATTCTATGACACTCCACATTAGTCCACTCTACGAAACACCACTTGACACTACACTCTGTCACATTCTGCCCTAAAACACTCTACTCCGCTCTGTGCCACTCCACAACACTTACACAACTCTATGCCACTCCACAGCAATCTATTCCACCTTACACCACACTATTGTGCAACACTCAACTCCACTCTACACAACTCCCTCTACACCACTTTATAACACTCTACACCACTTCACACTACGCCACTCCATGACACTACTCCTCTCCACGACACTCTATGCCATTCCACTCAATGCCACTCTACTCCACTCTGTTCCACTCCACTCTATGACAACCTACTCCACTCTACACCACAACAGGCTACTCTACTGAGCAACACTCCACACCCTTCTACTCTATGCCACTCCACCGTACTTTACGCCACTCCACAACACTCCATGCCACTCCATTCTGTGAAACTCCAGTCTACGACAATCTACTCCACTCTACTCCATGATACTCTACACTCCTCCACTCTATGCCCTTCAACTCTACTTCCTCCACGGCACTCCAAGACACTACACCACTCCATGACTATGTGCCATTCCTCTCTGCTTCATTCGACACCACTCTGCTCTATGCCACTCCACAACACTCTATACCACTCTACAACACTCTACTCCATGCCACTCTCCTCTATGCCACTAACTTTTAGCCATGCTTAACAGCAGCCACACTGGTGTTCAACATGGCTAAAACACATTGACAAAGCCAATAGCTCTTTCATAGGTGAGATCTATTGGCCAATGCAAATGCTTGTTTTTGTTACAGCACCCAGGTTCAAAATTGATAAGAATAGAATGCAGCAAGTAGGTTCCTTCAGCCACTCAAGGCAACAAGCAGTAGCAAGGCCAATTGGATGCCCCTTTCAGACCTAACGGCTTTGCTAATGGTGATATTCTTGCTATATAGCATGCCCAATGCTATTCAGCATGGCTTTTAAAAAAAGAAAAAAAGTCCTTTGTGGCAAACCACTTCATTTTGTAGGCAAGTGTGCCAAGCATGCATGCGACTATATATTGATGTGAGTACAGTTTTTCTTTTGTCGTTCCGAATTGAATCATTAACATGGTACCTGCTATTTATTTTTTATATCACGTTTTGTTTCGTGGCTGTTAGTGTGAACAAGCTTTTATATTCAAAGTGCAGCTATAAAATAAGTACTGATTGGAATTAGAATGTTTAAACTTTGTTTACTTTTCTTCAATAAATTGTTACTAAATCAATGGGCAATAGCACAGGTCAGTGGAGTTATGAGATTCTGTGGCTGCAGCACTTACAGCATGATTATAGATTTTCTGCATTTGTCATAATTGCAAAACTTGCAGTTTTCACAAAAAATGTACCCTATCATACATGGATAAAAATGCAGTAAATGTGCTGTATTTGAGTTTTTTGCCACATAGTTTAGAAAACCTTGTTGCATAATTTGGCCCTCCATGCTAGCCCTAACAATGTTAAAGCTCTGCTGAGTGTTTTTGGGCTGCTATTAATCTGTATGCCTCAAGCATCCATGAAATATTTTTCCCAACTTTCACGGTTCCTTCTGAAATATAGGATTTTTTATCACTGTATTTTGTGCGATAAAAACACCAAAACATGTAACATATATAAATATATTCACTGAAAAAACAAATGTCAAGGTTACATTATTGTAACATATAGGAATAAGAAATTAGCTTGTGTAAAAAAATAACAGAAATTAATCGAAAAAAAACAAAGGTTAAATTGATGGTATAATGAGGTGACAGCTAGCTTTGGATTCTCTGATAAGTACAGGATGAGGAAAAGACACACAGCACACCTCAGTCCAATGCACAGAAAAGCCAAGCAAATAGAACGTGCTTTGGGCTGGGTTTAAATAGGATTTGCAGACAAGCTGGCCACCATAACACGTGATAACAGGAACATTTGTGAGACTTCCTTTGGTCACATGGTGGGAGGTCAAACAACGGGCTACAAAGCACTGCTTAATTTGTAAATAAAAAAGTGCCGGTGCTCAAAGCCCTCCTCTTAAACACGCGCTGCTGCAATTAATTGTGTGAACACGGAATACTGAGGCGCCGTAATCCTGAAGCCATCTCGGGCCACTTCAGTCCATATAAAGCCCCTCCCTGCCCCTTCAGCTCAGTCCTGCAGCTTTCTACTTTCTTCCTTTGTGACGCTTTTTCGTTTTTCCCTTCCTTCGTCTTCCCCATATGTGTTCTGTGCTCGCAGCAAATACTTGAGGCAGAAGAGTAAGCCCCGGCCCTCGAAAATAAGTGCTGGTGCTCAGCACCGGAAACAACAAGCACAAATTAAGCACTGCTACAAAGCCTACAGAGCCAATTACGAAGTGACATTCGGACACATTGAGGCACAGTTCGCTTGAGGGAGCAAGGGTCTTTTTTGACAACTTGGTAAGTCTTCTTGTGAAGCTATGTTGGCATCAACCTGAATGTAGGAATCTTGGATGGTACTGAGTATCTCCTGTGAACGTTGGGCATAGGATAGTAGACCTTGAGCTGAATGAGCACAAGTTATGTGAGGTGTGACAGCCCCCCTCCCAAAGACCCAATTAAAGGCCTGGGCTTGTTAGAATTTTTTTAAATGGAAGGTCCGAACAAATCTGGAGGTATGTACATGGCCTATGAGTTCCCATGAATGGTCCTCAGGTTTGCAGCCTTTCCAATATATGAGGTGAAATAACCTTCCTTTTACATGTTTAACATCAAGAATTATGTTTACCCATTAGAAATGGGGATGGGAGAGGATCAGGTCTAGGACCAGAAGTAGATGATTTTGCCAAGGAATCATGAAATACTGTGTGAATTTTTATGTCTTCCTGGAGTATTGTTTAGCAATAATAAACAGCGTTCACAACCCGGGTAATTATAAATGGACTTCTGCATCTTGATTACATCTTGCGCAGACCTTCCAAATTGAGATTTTTAGTAGCTAACCACACAAGTCCCCTGCTTGGTATGCCGGTACTCTATTCCGATGCTGGTCTGCTCTTGCTTTTATTGTTTCCTTTATCAAACAAAGCTTTTCATGGCTTTCTGGTGAATCTTTTGTAATTGTTCATGATGTTCCTTAACTGCGGGTACAGAAAATACTTTTCCTTTACAGTAACTTGTAATCACCTTAGGATGAATTCCTGTCATGCAAAAGAAGGGTGAAAACCACATTCTTGTATGCAGATTGGTATTATGGGAGTCAGCAATACTCAGACTGTGTAGTCAATTAGAGATATGTGTGGCTAACAGACAGCTCAGGTAATGCTCAAGAGATTGGTTTGCGGGTTCTGTTTGCCCATCTGTTTGTGGATGGTAAGCAGTAGATAAATAGGTATCAATTTCCAAAGCTGCACATAGGTGTCGCCAAAACTAAGATACAAATTGTGGACCTTCTTCCGAAATGGTAACAGAAAGGGGACCGTCCAATTTTACAACATTGCCTATGGAGATATTAACTAACTCTTTAGCAGATGCTATCTTTCTAAAAGCTACGAAGTGGGCCATTTTGTTAAAGAGTCTATTTCTACCAAAATGATAGAGAATCCTCGACTGAGTGGTAAATCTGTAATGAAATCTCAAGTGATTGTGTGCACATGAAAAGTGAGGACTGGCCTGGATGCATCAGGTATGTTTGGCGTCCCACAGAGGAAAAAAGGTGGGGGTGGAGCGGTCAGTGTGGCATGAACACATCTCCAGGGTATCCTGCACTCAGGGGTAGGTACTTAGTTGTGAACAACAACGCTGTCCTCCGATTGCCCCTTAAATCTCTCCAAGTGCAAGTCCAATTCCAAGGAGATCGGTGTTCCTCGCAGCCCTCTATATTCTTCTTGTCGCAACAAGGGTTTCCCATTAAAAGAATCAGTGACAAAGTTGATTTGTTTTGGTAACTCCCAGGAGACCAGCTGAAGTCACACCAATGTAATACCAAGTCTAATAGTTCAGAATTGGGGATGTACATTAATGTAGCAACACACGAAGAGATGATGGATGGAGTACTGAAACGTTTCAAAAACTCACCCCCAGTCATAGATCTAGGTTATATCCATCGTTATTTTGCTCACTGTGCCACCCCAGTTTGGACCCAGCCATATACATATCAGTCTTGACCCTATTCCCCATGGGAACAGTCCAGCCTGAACTGCCAGGCCAGTCCCTCTCTGGATCGGAAACAAGCATTCTGGGACCAATTTTGGGGTATGACCCCTAATCAGCCAGGCTAGCTTGAACCCAGTGGCACATGAAGCAAGGGACCAACGTCTGGGCATGCTCTGGCCACTTAAGCGAACATAGCAACACACAAAGAGACACTTTTCAAACACTCACCCAAGTCGCAGAAATCATGATTTCATCATCTGGAATGATTTTGGGTGGCTCTAGCTGACCCTCCTTTGTATTTGGTATTCCAGTTCTGGACATAACCTCTGTCTTCGCTTTTTTAACCCCTGATTAAAAAGAAATGGCAACGTTGAATTTGCTAAAAAACAGCATCCATTACATCTGACGAGGAGTAAGTGATCTGGCAGATTAAAAAAATTCCTATGGTCGGAAAAGATAGTTACAGTATGCTGAGCACCTAGTAAATAGAGGCGCCTTTCTTTAAAAGCCTTCTTAATGGCTGTCAGCACTCGCTGAGCAATAGTGTAATTCTGTTCTGCCGACAGAATTATCTTAGAAAAGGACACTATGGGTTGAATCTGTCCAGAATCTGGGTTTCGTTAGCAAGTACTCCACCCACAGCACTCAGCAAAGCATCAGCTACAACTAAGAAAGGTAAGGCTGGACCAGGGTGTCCTAGGATCAGTGTTGAAATAGAACTCTTCTTTAGAGAAATAAAAGCTTTGTAAGCTTCTTTTGACCAATGAAAAGATACGCCTTTTCGTTATATTCATGTTGTCGGAATAACTGGCTGAGAAAAGTAGGCAATGACCTTCTATAAAAATTGACAAAACCCAGAAAACTCAGGACTTCCTTGACAATTGGTGTGTATGGGCCAATTAAGAAACACATCAACTTTACAAGTGAGTGCCCATTTTAATTCCTTCAGGTGAAATGAACAGCTTTAGAAATTCTACTAAACTCATGTGAAAAGTACATTTTTCTAGCCTGGCAAACAAATGATTGTCTCACAAACATGGGAGTGCTGTGCACACTTGCTGGACATGTTCCGGTTCTGCCTGAGAACAGATCAAGATATTGGTCTAAACTACGACACAGACATTCAAGAATTTTCTTAGAACCTCTTGAAAAAAACTGGAACACCGCTGGAGTATTACAGAATCTGAAAGGCATAACACAGTACTCATACAGACCGTATTTAGAATGAAATGCAGTCTTTCACTTGTCTCCCTCTCAGACTCTGATGAAGTGATATGCTCCACAGAGATCTAGCTGTGCATAAATGGTTGAGTCTCACACTTGATCCAAGTGTACGGGAATTAAAGGTAATGGATATTGTTTTTTGATTTGCTACCTTAGTCAGGGCACACTAATCAATATATGGTATTACTTAACCTTTCTTTGTGAGAAGAAAATATACTGGTGAAGACCTGGGGGAAGTTGAGTGCTGAACGAAGCCACTCCCCAGCAATTCCTCCAAATAAGATTTTAGATAAAGATTTTTTATTCAGTGTGATCATATACCTTGCTGCAAGGAAGAGTTGCCCGAGGTAGTAGATCTATTCAGCAGTCAAAGCTTCTATAAGGTAGCAGGCGGTGGCCTGAACCTGATCAAATACATCCCAAAAATCAGAATAATTATCTGGAACCTGACCTTCTTTGCACTGATTTGTGACTGCGAAAGTTTGGGATAACAAGTGGACACAAAATTTAAAGTCTGTTGAAAATTGGGTCTCTAGTTGGCAGTCGGTTTGCATCCTGTCCAAGTATAGACCCTCACTCTAGTCAGGCTAAGGGAGATACCCAGCTCAGATAACCCCTGCTCACCCCATTGACAGCTTGGTACAAGCAATCAGGCTTATCTCAAAAGCAATGTGTAAAGAATTTGCACATAACACACAGTAATAGAGTGAAGATACTACAAAAGGGCACCACATCAGTTTTAGAAAAATAGCCAATATTTAGCTATGTGAAACAAGACCAAAATGAGAAAAATCCAACATACAGAAATAAAGATATGAATTTTGCAAGAATTATTTAAAAATACAGTTCCTTGAAGTCAATAGCTCTGTCTGGGGCTATCATGGCGTCATGAACAACAGATCCAACAGTTCAGGACGGCTGCGGCGTTGCAGGCCAGCTACGGTGTTGGGAAGACCTGCAAACAGTACTTTGGAAATGCAGTGCCTGGTGAACCTTGCAATGAGATCTGGAGTGCAGTGTTGCTGGAGTCGGTTCAGGGGCCGTTGGGCCCTTGAAGTCACACGTGTTGCAGATCGAACTCCGGGCTGATGTCAAAGTCAGGAGCGCTGGCATGGATGGCGTCTGGGCTGCGGTGCGAAGCAGAACGATGCAATGTGTGGTGCCCGCAGGTCATGGTGCAGGCAGCGGCTCGGTGATAGCATCATGTGGCTTCGGTGAAACCTGGGCTGCAGTGTGAAGCAGGCGGTGCGAGGTGCAGTGTCTCCAGGTCACAGTGCAGGCAGCAGCGTCATTGTTGCTGAAGAGCTGTCATTGGTAGGCCCAGGGCGGTGGTGCGGCATGGGGTGGGCTCCGTGAAGTACCCACAGGTCGCGGTGCAGACAGGGACATCTGTTGACGACACTGGAGTCAATGGCGTTGGTGAACTGGGGCTGCAGTGCGGAACAGGACAATGCTTTGTTTACCTCATGAGTGGTATCCACAGGCCACGGTACAGGCAGCGGCGCCGGTTTCAGTGTGGAGCAGTGTCATCAGAAATTATGCTGCTCCAAGGCTGCAGTGTGAGCAAGGCGATGCGTAGTGCAGGATCCACAGGTCATAGTGCAAGCAGAAGCTCGGTGAAGGCATCGGGTGCGTCGTCGGTGAGACCAGGGTTGTGGCGCAACGTGGGGCACAGCTCTGTGTGGTGTCATCAGGTCATGGTGCAGTCAGCTGTGTCCTTGACAGCATCTCAATGGTTTTCTTCTGTTGCAGCACAAAACACACAGTTCCCAGTGCTGTAGGCAGATTAAGCTTAAGTCTTTTATATCCCTCAGACTTCCAACAGGAGGCAAGCTCTACTCCAAGCCCTTGGAGAAACCTCACAGGCAGGATACACCTCAAATTCCAGTCTTTGCCCTCCTTAAGGCAGAAGCAGCAACTACAGATCAACCCAGCAAGGCACACACAGAAAAGGGGCAGTACTCTTCCTTCAGCTCCTCTCCTTGGCAGAGGTTCCTCTTGATCTAGAAGTGTTCGAAAAGTCTGGGGTTTGGGTCCACTACGTATACCCCTTTCTGCATTTGAAGTAGGCAAACTTCAAAGGAAAGTATTTGTTGTTGACTAGCTCCTGCCTTGACCAGGCCTGGCCCCAGACAAACACAAGGGGGTTGGAGACTGCATTGTGCGAGGACAGACACAGCCCTTTCAGGTGTAAGTGGTGGCTCATCCCTCCCAACTCTAGCCCAGGAGACTTATCAGGAGATGCAGGCTACACCCCAGCTCTCTTTGTGTCACTGTCTAGAGGGAATTCACAATAGCCCAACTGTCAGTCTGACCCAGACGTGGAATACACAAGCAGGCAGAGGCACAGAATGGTTTAAGCAAGAAAATGTCCACTTTCTAAAAGTGGTGTTTTCAAACAGACAATTTAAAAAACAACTTTCTAAAGGGAAACTGCGCTTAAAAGTTATTTAAAGGCAGCCCCCATGTTAATCTATGAGAGAGATAGGCCTTTGCTACAGTGAAAACTGAAATTGGTCGTATTTCACTGTTGGGACATGCAAAACACACCAGTACATGTCCTAACTTCCAAAAACACTGCACCCTGCCCTTGGGGCTACCTACGGCCTACCTTAGGGGTACCTTACATGTAAAAGGGAAGGTTTGGGCCTGGCAAGTGGGTGCTCTTGCCAGGTCGAATTGGCAGTTTAAAACTGCACACATAGACACTGAAGTGGCAGGTCTGAGACATGTTCATAGGTCTATTCATGTGGGTGGCACAACCAGTGGTGCAGGCCCACTAGTAGCGTTTGATTTACAGGCACTGGACACAGTTAGTAAATCAAATATGCCAATCATGGATAAACCAATCACCAATACAATTTACCTAAGCCGCACTTGCACTTTAGCTCTGATCTGCAGTGGTAAAGTGCGCAGAGACAATAAACCAGAAAAAACAAATCAGAAAAAATAAGAGGAAGAAGACGAAAAGTTTGAGGATAACCCTGCAAAAAGGGCCATTTCCAACAGAGCCTATGGCCATTTTACGATTTTGCCTATCAATACATGGGTTCTGGAGCTAAAGCCACGGTTCTCTCAAGATAGCACCAAACAAAGGGGTATCAATGCGATCAAATACCTCTGTTTCAGCATGATCACTGTCACAAACCACTATCAGATTCTGAGCTTGAAAAGTAATTAGCCCAGAAGACAGTTGTGAGCCATCAATGAATCAAGCATCTCTTGTTTAGTCACTGGGGCTCCCAGTTCCTTGGCCAAGGAAATGTTGAGGAAATTCCATGTAGCCCTAGAGTCTAAAATTATATTTAGTACTTTCCTTTTCTCTAACGTTAAGATTAACATCATTGGAATATTCAGATGCTTGGGTATATTTGCCATTGTAATGAGTAAACTGTGTAAAGCCCAACTGAGATCACTTCTCATTGAAATGGTCTTAAATTTCAAAAAGGACTCTACTTTTTCTGACTCCTCTGGATTGATTCCAGAACAGTTGTCACTGTTTTAGGGCCCTTGGATTTGCTGTGAAGTCTTTGGCAAAGTGACCAGGCTCGCCACAATTAAACATAGGTTCAAGCAGCTCCTCTTTTTGTTTTCCTCTTTTGAAAGAGGATCACAAATTCCATCAATTTGCATCAGTTCTGGTTAATTACTACTTAGGCTCAACAGACCTTCTCTTGGATTTTAAGACCACAATTCTAGGTATACCTCTTAATCTTTCACCGTTTCTTTCTCCTAACCTACAGTCAATCTAAACCCTCAGGAGGATCCACTATCTGGGAAAGAGCATCTTTAACATCATCACTTAGTCTATGATAAACCAATGAACTGCTTTTCTGTTCAGGCCAGTTGGTTTCAGCAAATATGCATCCTAAATTAGACAAATATGTGAAAAGATTTTTGCACCCTTATCTGAGGCCTAATAGCTCATTGCCCACTGCCTGCATACAAGCATGTTTGGCAATGAGCTTACAGATGGCCTCCTTGAAGTCTCATAGCTTATATAGGATGGGATTGTCAGCCTCCGCAAGGGGAGCTGACCATAGGACTACCTTCAATACAAGATCGGAGAGAATAAAAGCTTTTCTTGGGCAGGGCTAAAGATACTGGTGAACATGAAGACACAGAAATATTTACCAGATGACTAGATGAGGATGAAGCAGAAGACATGGGATCAGTCTGAACAGCATTTAAACCGGGAATAACAAACCTTGTTGGAGGAAACACTGTTTTCGGGGTTCCTTCTATTTTCTATAGGAAATTATAATTTGTCCCCTCTGGGCCGATATCTATCTAAATTGACTCTTAAGTCATGGTTTTCTTGCCTCAAAGATTACAACTCTGCCAGCATGATCGAAAAAGTCTGGGCCATTTCTGACACTATAGGAACCTTATCCTACAAACCCCTTGGCAGTTGATTTACATCTGTCTGATCCAAACCCAGATCAATGTCATCCAGGTAACTCTAAATTTGTGGGGGTTGGTTTCCTGACATGACCACTAAGCTGTATCCTTTGGGAGTTCCAGGGAAAATGTGAATTCAAGCACTCCCTGAATGAGATACACCCAACCTCTGACTGACGGATAGTGAGTGAGAGCATACCAAATGGTGAAGGAGGTTGGGGCTGAGAGAGGTGGTCCTGAACCTTATTTTGCAGAGTTAACCAATGTCGGTCTTTGCTTTCATCAAGTGTGTTTTCCCTCTCTGATTGACACCAAATCTCTAAATGAGAACAGGCCTATAGAGACAAAATACTAATTAGCAAAAGAACACTTCCTAGGTTTTGGACAACTTTTTATAAACTTTTACTTCCACAGTGACCCAAACTTACTTGAATAAATATTTGAGTTTAATAGGACCAATTCAACAAGAACTTCCAAACAGTCTCTCTTTGATGTGGTCCTCCTTTCCAAATGTCTTTTTGCATTTACTGTTGCCAAGGAGTTAAAGTCTTTTTAGGAAAACAACATGTGGTTGGCATTACGAACTTAGTATCCGACTGTGGATCCTTCTGCTTGGAGATTGACTTCCTGTCACAGATTCCTTTATTTGTCAAAGTGTTTTTCCCAAATATTTCTTTAGTTCGAATTTGGTTGAACACAATTTCCTCTCTTACTAAGTGCATGTTTTATTTTGACAATGATTTTAACTTAAGGCTGTGACTCTTGGGACAATGTTTATCTTATTCAAGGTTCCTTCTGTGTATGACTAATGATTAATTAATTGCCATTGTGTGTTTTCTTTTGAGTTGTCTATTTTCCAACTAACCTTGTATTACTTTAATTCGTAGTCCCTACGAAGCTGCCAAGGACATCCTGAAGGAAGAAAACTCAGCGAGCTCTGTATTCTTTGGTACATACAGAAAGGGGAGCAGACACACAGCACACCTCCGTCCGATGCACAGGAAAGGCAAGCAAACAGAACATGAGTTGGGTGGGGTTTAAACAGGATTGTCAGACAACATGGCCCCCGTACCAGGAACTGTTGTGGGAGTACCTTTGGTCACGTAGCCCGAGGTCAAACCACAGACTTCAAAACTTTAGGGGGAGGGGAGCAGGATCCAATTAGGAAGTGACACGGGGAAATTGAGGCATAGCTCACTTGAGGGAGAGAGTGTCTTTCTTTTGCAGACTTCTTCTTGGGAAGCTATGTTCACATCGACTTGAGTGTGGGGATCTTGGGTGGGACTGTGTATCTCCTGTCAACCCTGAGAATGGGATAGTGGACCTTGAGATGAATGAGTACAAGATATGCAAGTTTTGACAAACACAGTATGCCAAACCACTTTGTGTAATCTACTGTCTTGTCCTTGAGAACTCAGCTTTTGTTCTACTAGATGTCTGTGCCTGAGTTTGTTGTGGGTAGAGGCACTCCCTAGAACTGGATTTTAGTGTTAGATGTGGAAGGACATTAATTTATCATAGTACACAACTTACAGACACACATCCTGCCCTCAGAGCCCAAGTTTGGTATGGCTGAAGACTTTGGCTATCTTGAAAATGGCCAAAGTAGGTAGCGCTAGCCTCAGGAACCATTATCCCATTGGTTAGAGTGTCCCCCACTAGCTTATGCCAGACATAAATATAGCTTCTCCAGACACCCACCTCAGAACACTCCTAGACCAGTGGAAGATCAGAAGAAGACTGAATCTGATATCTACAACCTAGAAAGAACCTTGAAGGCTGGACCTACTCTCTGTCTTGCAATCAGGAAAAAAAAGTGTACTCCAAAGGTCAATAAGGGCTGATCTCCTGTTAAATCTACTTGGACACAACAAGCTGCAAGAGGTCTTTCCCCGCAACTGCCCCAGCTGACCTCGACATAGACAGTACCTCCTGCTGGCCTCTACTTGCCACTCTGTGAGTGCCTGCCTCCTCCAAGGTCCTAATGGGCTTTAGAAGTGCAGTCTGTAGTGGAGTGGCACTTAGAGGACTAAGGTCAGAAGCTAAAATCTGTGATCAGGACAAACCTGGTTAGTGTATCCGACCCACAATCCAAATTGTGCCTAGGTCCTGTTCTACAGCAACCATTGAGTATAACTGTCACTTTTTGCTTCTTAGCACATTTTCTACCTAACACTTAAAAAATTCATTCCTGGTTCCCCTTATTGAATTTTTGTCATTTTGGTGTCATTTTATTTATTAATGTTTTATTATTTGTTTTGGGGTGTTTAATCTTTTACATTTCAATTTTATTACTGTTTTAGTACTGCATAAATGTTTTACACATTGCCTCTAAGTTAAGCCTGTCTGCACTGTAGCATAGCTACCAGGGGATTGGCCGCAAGTTAATTTAGTGACTTTAGTGATTCACCTGTTCAAGGACTGGGATTATTACTTGAGGTTGTTACCTACTCTCCTCAACTAACACCTCCATTTCTTACAAGGATTGTAAGAAGTTGGCTCTGTATATACTATTTCAAAGTAAGAAATAGTGTGCACAGAGTCCAAGGGTTCCCCTTAGAGGTAAGATAGTGGCAAAAAGAGATAATTCTCATGCTCTATTTTGTGGTAGTGTGGTCGAGCAGTAGGCTTATCAGAGGGTAGTGTTAAGCATTTGTTGTACACACACAGGCAATAAATGAGGAACACACACTCAAAGACTGATTCCAGGACTAATAGGTTTTTATATAGAAAAATATATTTTCTTAGTTTATTTTAAGACCCACAGGTTCAAGATTTACAAGTAATACTTCAAATGAAAGTTATTTCACTCAGGTATTCTAGGCACTTTGAATAGTCACAATAGCATGTACAGTTTTGACAAAAATGGCAATAAGCTATTTTAAAAGTGGACACAGTGCAAAAATCAACAGTTCCTGGGGGAGGTAAGTATTTGTTAAGTTCACAGGTAAGTAAAGCACTTACAGGGTTCAAAGTTGAGTCCAAGGTAGCCCACCATTGGGGGTTCAGGGCAACCCCAGAGTTACCACACCAGCAGCTCAGGGCCAGTCAGGTGCAGAGGTCCAAGTGGTGCCCAAAACACCTAGGCTTCAATGGAAATAGGGGTGCCCCGGTTCCAGTCTGCCAGCAGGTAAGTACCCGCGTCCTCGGAGGGCAGACCAGGGGGGTTTTGTAGGGCACCGGGGGGGGGACACAAGCAGGCACAGAAAGTACACCCTCAGCGGCACAGGGGCGGCCGGGTGCAGAGTGCAAACAGGCGTCCGGTTTCTGATAGGAATCAATGGGGAGACCCGGGGGTCTCTTCAACGATGCAGGCAGGCACAGCCGTGGCTCCTCGGGGTAGCTACCACCTGGGCTAGGAAGAGGGTCACCTGGGGGTCGCTCCTACACTGGAGTGCGGTTACTTCAGGTCCTGGGGGCTGCGGGTGCAGTGCTGGTTCCAGGTGTTGGGTTCCTTGTTACAGGCAGTCGCAGTCAGGGGGAGCCTCTGGATTTCCTCTCCAGGCGTCGCTGTGGGGGACCAGGGGGGTCAACTCTGGCTACTCACGGGCTCGCAGTCACCTGGGAGTCCTCCCTGTGGTGTTAGTTTTCCGCAGGTTGAGCCGGGGGCATCGGGTGCAGAGTGGAAAATATCATGCTTCCGGCAGGAAACGTGTGGTCTTTAAAAGTAGCTTCTTTGTTGCAGAAAGTTGCAGTTTGTTGAACAAGGCCGCTGTTCTCGGAAGCTTCTTGGTCCTTTAGATGCAGGGTAGTCCTCCGAGGCTTCAGAGGTCACTGGACCCTGTTGGATGCGTCGCTGTTTTCGTGGAAGTAGGGAGACAGGCCGGTGGGGCTGGGGCCAAATCAGTTGTCGTCTCCGTCTTCACTGCAGGGCTTCAGGTCAGCAGTCCTTCTTCTTCTTTAGTTGCAGGAATCTGTCTTCCTCAGTTCTGGGAGCCCCTAAATACTGAATTTAGGGGTGTGTTTAGGTCTGGGAGGGCAGTAGCCAATGGCTACTGTCCTGGAGGGTGGCTACACCCTCTTTGTGCCTCCTTCCTGTGGGGAGGGGGGCACATCCCTAATCCTATTGGGGGAATCCTCCTTCTACAAGATGGAGGATTTCTAAAAGTAAGAGTCACCTCAGCTCAGGACACCTTAGGGGCTGTCCTGACTGGGGGAGGGGTGACTCCTCCTTGTTTTCCTCATTATCTCCTCCAGCCTTGCCGCCAAAAGTGGGGGCAGTGGCCGGAGGGGTGGGCATTTCCACCAGCTGGGATGCCCTGTGGCGCTGTAACAAAGGGGGTGAGCCTTTGAGGCTCACCGTCAGGTGTTACAGTTCCTTCAGGGGGAGGTGAGAAGCACCTCCACCCAGTACAGGCTTTGTTCCTGGCCACAGAGTGACAAAGGCACGCTCCCCATGTGGCCAGCAACATGTCTGGTGTGTGGCAGACTGGCAGAAACTAGTCAGCCCACACTGGAAGTCAGGTATGTTTTCAGGGGGCATCTCTAAGATGCCCTCTGGGTGTATTTTACAATAAAGTGCACACTGGCATCAGTGTGCATTTATTGTGCTGAGAAGTTTGATACCAAACTTTCCAGTTTTCAGTGTAGCCATTATGGTGCTGTGGAGTTTGTGTTTGACAGACTCCCAGACCATATACTCTTATGGCTACCCTGCACTTACAATGTCTAAGGTTTTGCTTAGACACTGTAGGGGCATAGTGCTCATGCACATATGCCCTCGCCCGTGGTATAGTGCACCCTGCCTTAGGGCTGTAAGGCCTGCTAGAGGGGTGACTAACCTATGCCACAGGCAGTGTGAGGTTGGCATGGCACTTCTTCCCACCAGCACACACAATCTGGCAAGCAGTGTGTATGTGCTGAGTGAGGGGTCCCCAGGGTGGCATAATACATGCTGCAGCCCTTAGAGACCTCCCCTGGCATCAGGACCCTTGGTACCAGGAGTACCAGTTACAAGGCACTTACCTGGCTGCCAGGGTTGTGCCAATTGTGGAGACAAAGGTACCGTTTAGGGAAAGAACACTGGTGCTGGGGGCTGGTTAGCAGGGTCCCAGCACACTTTCAAATCATAACTTGGCATCAGCAAAGGCAAAATGTCAGGGGGTAACCATGCCAAGGAGGCATTTCCTTACAAGGATGATGCTATTTAAGAACACGTTGTGGGGGGCAGGGATGTCCCGGTCCCAGGGGGAGCCAGAGGGCATCTATCAGTGTGCTCATTTTGAGTCTTGCCTCTTTCGTGATAAAGCAGGAGGCCTCACTGTGCTGGCCCAGGTTGTGTAGCAGAACAGTACCAAAGAACGCAAATAGCATGTCCAATGGTGCCTCTCCCCAAGTGAGAGTAAGGGTAGTCACTCAGGTACATCCAACATTTCCTGAGTGCCCAGCACCTGAGAAGCATGATCTTATGAAGCTCTTCGTGGTAACCAGACCTGAGGAATGCTGAACCTGGGCCCTTTGGAGGACTGTGGAGGTGGAGACAAGCACATTCCTGGCCAGGCAGCAACAGCATAAAATACACTTATAAAGCTTCATGAGGCCAGAACAACAAGCCTCAAGACCTTCAATCAGTTTGTGATCTCTACAGCAAGTGAGTGGTGGACTACTGCTATACCACATGGAACCAACAAAGCTGAGGATCTGAGGCACCATTGAGATACCTACCTAATCATGAAAGGTATGGTGGCAAAGAAGAAAAGTAAAGAAGACTTCTTTAACCTATGGGACAATATCATAAGGGCCAGTAATGGAGATGGGACAGGCCCTCAAGTGGATAAATCAGTTAAAACACAAGAAGAACAAATATTACCACTTTATATAGCAACTTGAAAGAAGGACTTATCAGAACTGCGGTCAAAGAGGGGACACTGGACAATCTTTTACCCAGAGTGTTCACTGAAGCAAAAACTGGGATCGGCAGGATCTGAAAAAGGGATGCACAATGGAGCTGAATGAGATACTGAAGAGAGTAACACTGTTTAAACCCAAGGCTGTAGAAGACCTAGTACAGCTGAGGAGAAAATTGAGACCTTAGTCAATTTGCACAGCTAAGCAAAGATAAGAGTTTGAGGGATGCCAGTGGAGGTCATGGACAAGGCACCTGTGGCAATGCTTTATAAATTAACACTAGATTGTGGTCATTTATAAAACTGGTGGGCGGCCCCTCCACCAGGAGGACAGAGTAAATTACTCCATTGCCCTGACGGAACAATGGGCCGTACGCTAAAATATAAATCAGGCCCTTAGTAAAATGGAAAAATTCATACATAAAAGCCCTTGCTAAGCCTGCCTGAGATATGAGGTACCTCTTCCCCTGGTAATTAATTCACAAACTAACCAGGAAGTCTACTGAGGCTTCAATCTTTCTTTTATTTTAAGCCTGGTTGGCCATTGTACGCTGTTCCACACTTCACCACTCCATGCCACTACACTTGACACCACTCCTCTCTATGACAATCCTTTCTCCGCTGTACGCCACTGCACTCTGCTATTCCACTCTATGGCACTTCACTCTACATTACATTCTATGCCACAAAACTAGATGCTATTCCACTCTAGGACAGTCCACTACATGCCACTCCACTCTATGCTATTCCACTGTCCGTTTCTCCACATTACGCTACTCTGCTCTGCACTATTCAACTCTACGCCACTCCACTCAAAGCCACAGTACTGTATGCCACTCCACTGTACGTCACTCCACACTATTCCAATCTACACCATTCCACGGCTCTCCACTCTACGCCATTCCACTCTATGCATCTTCACTCCACTCTATGCCACTACACTCTACGCCACTCTACTCAACGCTACTCACCGCTATTCCACTCTACGCCACTCCACTCTACTCCATTCTGCGCCACTGTACTGCATGCAACACTACTGTACCCCACTTCACCCTACCCCACTTCACTCTACCTCATTTCACTGTATGCCACTCTATACCACAATAAAACAATCCCTACTCTAGGGCACTCTGTGTGCCACTCTAGTCTATGCCACTACTACTTTGTGATATCTAACAAAAATAAAATAAAAAACATGCAAATTCAATGAAAAATCAAAGGGTAAAGCTTACTCATAATTATGAAAATGTTATTCTTTTTATAGAAACAAAAACTACACAAACATTAGACATTTTAAAGTTATAGTTATACCCTAAATTTATAATTTACATCCCATCTTCAAATTACTATAACTTTATTTATTATTTGAATACAAACAAAACCTAAAGTAACCAAACATTACAAATTCTAAAATTATACTTATATCTTCAATTAATATAACTCACGCACCTCATTACAAAATATTGTCAACGCACTAAGCACACAGTACATACATTTTAACAGGTGCCTTCTCCATGCACCAGCTTATATGCTTTCATAGTGCATCACTTATACTATTTTAAATCATATTATTTAAAACAAAACTTGTCACATCTCCAATTACATCTTTTGTGAAAGCACTGTGCATGGTAGGAGGGCGTGAAACTGTTGAATATGCTATTTTCAGTTATTCCAACTGCACCAACTCAAAATGCCCAATCACAGCTCTAGGTGTAGACTACAAAATAATATAATCTCAGTCAGAGAAAATCCCTTCTTGGTTTAAGGTCTTTGGTGTGCAATACATTTCTTGCGGTCTCATGTCATATGATGAAACTTTCTGACTTACATCTCTTATTGCTGTATTTTAATCCTATTTCTCCGTTTCCATTTATTTTACAATCTTCATTCTCTAAATTCCTTTTTATTTATTCCGGAACTGGCACAATAAATACTGCCAATCTTGATTTTATATATAAAAAAAAGATAGGCTCGCCTCATTATTTGTGGAGAGTGTGTAGCTGTACAGCAAATCCATTTTGGTTCCTTTTGCGGTACAATTTTCCCTTGATCACCTGTTGCGATGTCTATTTTTACTCTATCAATTGCATAGAAAAATACTACCATGAGAGTACTCCAAGCATGTTCAGCGTTTGCATATTTCTTATCTTTATTATATATCCCTCTTATACAGTCCATAAATTCCAATTTCAAGTTATGTCTTGTGCTTCCAACATATGTTTACATAAATAATGAATTATGCGTACCACAAATGTTGAATTACAGTTCAAGAAATAGCAATTTCCAAAATCTTATTTTGCCTATTCTTAAAAGAGACACTACAACGATAATATAAAAGTGCAGATAAAGGGGGCAATTTAGGAATAATGAATACTGAAGAATATATGCAAAAATCAAAAACAACTCACTGATAAATTTGCATCTTGTGAATGGAAAAGAGACCCTGCTATTGAATATATTCGGCAACTGCACGAGCTATAGGATTTGTGTTTTTAAAATGGCGCTCTGCTCCAAGAAAAAATCTATTTTTTTACAGACTAAAAACCCAGAGTGCCAACTTTATATACACCTTCTAACATCCATAAGGATGAGAGACCTCCATTCAAAAGACGTATAGGCTTCGGTTTGGGCAATTTACTAGAGAATATTTCAAATATTTTTAGATCAATATTTCACACCATTTATTTTGGCTTTGCTTCATATGTAAAGGGAATAACAGCTTTATTCAGTTAAGTATATGTTATTTAATGGGAAGAAGACTTTACACTTGCAATAACGAATGTGGTATCCCTGGACACGTCAATCAGACGTGATGATTGTTTATGAGCAGTTTGGTCATTCTCAGATATAATGTCACTAAGCCACAGCAGCATTTAAATATGCTGTCTTTTGGATTTTGATCAAGTTTGAACTGAACCACAAACATTTTATTTTTATATCAAAGTTTACAATCAACATTATGGTACAGTGATGAAAGGCCAGATTGCTCCAGTGTATGGTTGCATTATCATGGGTTGGTGGGAACAAAACCATCGCTGGAACCAACACAATAAGGTCTTCAGGTGAAATCTCACTACATTACTTTTGCCCCCAGATTATCTTTATTGATTTTAACCGCAATCCAACAGCATGTCATCATAGTAGTCTGACATATGAATTCAGCTAAACATTCAATACGCTCAATTCGGCAAAATGGACATGTGAGCGTGAAACATCTCAATCCCTAGCTAAAAAGGCTAGGATTGGCATAGTTCAATAAAGAACATCAGTAACCCACTATAACAGTGTATAAAAACATTACCCAGTATGACCCATTATTGATCTTCACTATGTCTGTGCTTCATAGAAATCTCTAGACTGAAGGTTTTGGGCACAGTCGACACCTGGCCAGCAGTGTCTGTACCAACTGTCATGCCACCTTGGCATTTCTCCCACAGCTAAGGGGCCCAGTCGCACCCTTCTGCATACTCTATCTTTCAATCACCCCATTGGAGGCCCTGCCATCACTTGCGTATTAAGCATACTGAACCATCCGTTATACATGGGGTTCAGGCAATTGGTCCAGCACCCACAAACTGGCGACCACCTCCCCAACAGATCCACCAGCGACTGTCTGCAAAACTTATAGTCCTCTGAATGAAGCGCTTCCCCTTTGGCCATCACCCATGAACTCACATCAGCAAGCCATGTACAATGAGGTGGGCCATGTGGGGACTTCTAGTGGCGAGTGATGTCCCTGCGCTCTACCCATAAGGCTAAGTTTAAAAATCGGTCATCCACTTTCCTTTCAGGGCCTCCTTAATACAGCCCTAAAGGGCACATTTCAACTGTGCGTAGCTGCCTGCAGTTTAATGGTTGCACTCCAGGTCTGTCAATAATAGGCAACCAAAAACGCATTAAAGCTGGAAAGCCCCAAACCATGCGTAAAAAATCTGCATCAACCTGAGCACATCTAGGACACCTCAAGGCTGGGATTTTCAGCATGATTTTAAGCCTGTGCCGGGTGAGATGGGTGCAATGTAGGTAACTAAACTGTATATACTTGGATCTTGTATTGCGAAAGTAGGACTAAGTGTACTCCAGGATTCAGAGGAATTTCTTACCACAGAAGGGGTGACCAATATGGGTCTCCCATTTAGCCTTCAGTACCGGTAAATCATCCGTCCACTTGCTCACAGGGACTCGTACCGTACTACTAAGAGACCAGGGGCCAGATGTAGCAAAGGGTTTTTCCCATTCTGTGTCAATGGGAAAATGTGTTCGTACATATGCCCCTTAGTGTCTGCGCCACAAAATGTTGAGAGTCTGAAGGAGCTCATGTGCCGGGGGCTCCTGCTTGAGTGCCCCAAAAATGTGGCTGAGGGGTCGGGTGATCGCACCGTACGCCAGGAATTGAGTCCCAGGGAGGTCGACCTTGGTCACTAGCGCCTCCAAGGACTAGAAGCAGTCCCCTGCGTAGCAGACTCCGACTGTCTCAAGCCCTGCCTCTAAGGCAACATCTGCCTCGCTGTGAAATAGCTGCCTCTGGTTGTCAGGAGGCCTACAGGAGGCACCGCTGGCACGCGCAAGACTGCTGGCTCAACGCGACGGCACACTTCCCCCAGCACCTGAGGCGATGTGGAGGAGCCGCGACTTATGGACCAGGAGAAGCTGGACCCCCCACAGTAGTGCCAGTAGTGCCCCTTTCCTGCTATGATCACTGAATTCCTCCAGCTCCGGAAGGCTAAGCCCCGCCAGCCAATAAGCGAGACACTGCAACTGAGCAGCATGGTAATGTAATTCATAATTTGGGATCCCGATACTCCCAGCTGCCAGGGTCACTACATAGCTTTGATTTATACATTACATTTCTGTCTTCTGGAAATTGGATGTACGAACGTTAGAGAGGTTTGTGGGTTGTCTGAATAAAAAAGGTTATGGTATCGGATGAAACGTGAGCTGCGGTAAAGGAAAAAATGTGTTGCTGGAAACAGCGCTAATATGAACATGTGCTTAGAAAAGGGAACAACAGAAAATTTAATTTTATGTGCAACGTTGCCATTCAAAGTTGACAACTGAAAAAACCCTGCTTGGTTTATACATGTGAACAAAAAGGAATCACAGTATGGAGAATGGATTTATGAAGGAGGTGAGAGAAATGACTGATCGTTTTTAAAAACGAGTGAATGAAGTGTATACCAAAAATATGCTTTAAGAGAGCCAAATTGAAAACCAGATAAAATCTGCTATTTAAATACAATGTTGTGGAAAATACAATGTCAAGGGGTGATTATTGAGAACAATGTGACAAGAATTATTGAGCAACTTTGGCTTTTTTTTAGCTTGTGGTAAATATCTTAAACTAATACTGAACTATTGACATCTAGCCATTATGCTTTCTCCAAAACCCCAGGAAGGTCTTGGTCACCACCATTAGCTGATGGTAACCCCCATTACCTGATGGTTTTCACTCTCCTGGACATAGTGAAGTCTCTGAAGTAGCATCACATGTACAGAAGACTCTTGAGAGGGTTAGCAAAATAAACTGTAGAAAATTAACAAAAGGAATGTTGTAAAATAATTGGAAATGGGCACATAATAAATTTAAACACATCAAGATATATGTTATATAGTGTAGTTTCATGGCAGAAATCTCATGTTATGTGTTGCATGCTGTTTTCATTACTTGTGATAATATAATTTTAAAGTCTACAACTCGCGATATAATTGGGTATTTTGAATTAATGCAATCAGAATTATTGAAAGTGATGTATCCAACAGTTTCTACAATGACTAGAGTAGGACTATCTTGACATTAGACTCTGCTTAAAACACTGACTCCAGAAACCTGGAAGAAGGCCCTTGAGATTTCTTGAAACACACATGTTGGTTTGTTAAGGTGGACTGGTGACATCGGATGCAGATGTTGAGGTGTTCCCTTGGGTTGCAGCGTCAAGTAACAGTGGTGATGACCGGACTGGCCACCAACAAGCATTGGCAGTGATAAGGTGGAGAAGAAGCTATCTCTTCTTCTGGAGGTCCTGAGGAAAATGGTAGCTCACTGTCTCTTGGTGGAGAGCTGGGCTTCACTTCCCACAGTGCACTGGACCACCTGCTTTTGTGTGATCACTCAGAGGGCCGGATGGCAAGCTCTTCTTTGGTTCCATTAGGTGCTTTTTACCTGCAGCAGGCAGGGGACTAGTGCCACTAGTCCAAGAGAGTCTGGTCTTGCCTTTGACTAAAAAAGTGTTCCCTCTTGCTGGGGGAATCTAACTTTAGTGTAGGATGAGTCTCAGTCAAGCAGTTCCATAAAGATTGCCACAAGTTCAAGATATCACACCCTTGTTTTAAGCAAGCTCCTGTTGTTGTCAATTCTTGACTTCTGTCCGTTCTTTGCAAGTTGTTGCAGATCTGAGGTCCTAGTTCTGGGGTGCCCCTTAAATGTTAAATTTAGGGGTATCAGGGGTGTGGGTGCAAGTAGCCAAATGGCTATTAGCCCCAGCAGCCAATCTGCCCGAGGTGACCACATCCACTGGGTTTGTGGCACCTATTCTACCCAGAACCTCCTATTTTGCTACTTTTTACGGTGGCAGAAGTCTTTCTCAGCTCTACAGTCCAAGTACCCCACCCTAGAGGTGTGGCTATTCTTCTGGGGTGTAGGTCTCCTTACTAACTAATTTCCCCCCTGCCAGGTGCAAATATGCCTTTGGGCAGGGGGATGACTTTGTCTTCCACTGAGGGACAGCCTGCTTGCATATCGGAAACAGTGTGTCCTTTGCGGCTCACCGCCTTGATGTGATATTTCACTAGCCTTCCTGGGAGGGAGGTGTGACCTTCTTCCCGTCCGGGCCTTTGTTCTGACTCCTGGGAGTGTTCACACTTCTGCCCAGGGGGTCAAAATCCTATCCTGGCGGCAGAAAGTGCGAGGTGGCAGCCAGAGCACAGGGAAACTTGGGCAACTAGGTGGGCAATCTGTAAGGTCACCACCTGGGTACATGCCACATTGTACTGGACACAAGATTTATGTGAGAGATGAGAAGGCACGTTGTTTGATACCAAACACAATCCATTTGGGCAGTACCATAATGGAGCTGGCGACCCCTGGGTGCTTATGGACTGCTTTTCACTTATAGCGGCCTTTAATGGAAAAGGGCACCATAGTGAGATATAAGCTTGCATGTATATGTCCACACCTTTAATATAATACACCCTGCCTTCTTGGCTCAAGAGGGCTTCCTTAGGGGTGATTGACATATATTAAAGATAGTGCTTTGACTGAGCCACACATGGTGTGGGCACAGTTGAGTTTGAGCATTTTATATGGCTCTGGCAGTCTTTTATGGCAAGCCTGCTGTTAGTAGTTTATTTGGGCCACTCCGCAAAAACAGTGCTTTAGGCCATGGTGACCCCTTAAACACCCATGCCCTGGTACCACTGGTACCATATACTAGGCACTTATAAAGACGGGTGGTTAAAGTCCTTGCCAATTGGAGATAGGGATTCACATATAAAAAATTTATGGAGAGAGCAGTGGGACCTGAAGCAGGCTCCAGTGCACTTGCAGAGTCATAACCAACAGCATCTAGAGTAAAAAGTGTGGTATCAACCGTCCAAAAAGGACACTTTGATACAGTATTTTTCCATCTGGTCCTTTTCTTTATGTTAGATATGTTCAACCTCTTTGATGGTATCTAGTTGGCCAGGCCTGCTGACAGACAGCGGACAAATAATGGGGCTGCTTCCCAGTCACAGTTCTGGCAAGGTGAGAGTTCAGCGCTGAGAGGTCCTTTTGTTCTATTGCCTGTACAAGTTGTTGTTTTCGGGAGCAGTCTGGGTGTTTTTTCTGTAGGCCTGGAAGATGATCTTAAATACAATGATGGGATGGACACTCCAAATTACTGGGGACCTACTAATTACCAAAGTATGTCCAGGGGCGAAGAATACGATAACAAGTGTTTGTCTGGCACAGCATGTTTCTCCTAGTACAATTTGTTGATTATTGATGGCCTCAAGGCTAGACCTGATGAGTCTGGTTCCTGTTACATTTATGGTTTTACCCCATAAATGAAAGTCCCCTACAAAAAGTACTGGTTAGGGAGGTTTATCAGAGCCTTTGTCACTGTATGCAGTAAGGTATGCTGAAAAGTTTCAGTTACTTGCAGGTGGTCAGTAAGTAAGGAGAAAGTAGCTGAAGAAGGTTGGTGAGGGGAGACAATTTATCAGCATGGATTTGCAACTGGTCATGAATGTGGTTTCAAGGATTTCTTAAAGATGACCGCTAGGACTCCTCCTGTCTTGCCATTGAGATTTCCTATTGATGATAGTGTATTCAGGGGAAATGGATTCATGATATACAGATGCAGCTCCATCACTGAGCCAAGTTTCTGTGATGAATTTGAAGTCATGTGCTATTTCCAAAAGAGGGTCAAAGATGTTTAGGTAATTTTTGTTCATGGATCTTTAATTGAGGAGCAAGCAGTTTAGTTGTTGTGCTTCCATGTCCTTGTTGTGTCAGTGTGGATTGCAGGTGCAGCCTGGTACTAAATGGGGGATAGATATGGGTAGGGGAGAGAGTCTTCCTCTGGAGGCAGAGGAGGTAGAGTCTTGGGGAAAATCACAGTCTGGGACTCTGGTAATCATGCATTTGTGCTATGCGGTAATCCAGTGGTTCTTAACCTGTGGTCTCAGGAGGATGGCGGGTCCATGAAGCCTACTCAGGTTGTCCTTGACCACTTTTATTAACAGAATAATAAAATGTATATAAATAAAGAAGCAAAATGTACAGTTGAAAATTGTAAAAATGTTCTGTAAATGTGCAGGAATTTGACATTGGAGGCTAAAAATTTAATTAGTATCTTCCGATCGATTTATGGGACCAGTGCAAGTGCATCAAACAGAATATAGCAAGGATGAAGAGTGGCCTCAATTGAATTTAGAAAAGCCCCAAACTTTGTATTAAAATTACAGTTTTTATTTTTTTATTTTATTTTTGTAAATTAAATAAGAAATGTCATAATTTGTGCAGTTGTTTTATAAATGCTTGTTTCTGTATTTTTGGTGTATTGTTTTGTAGTTCAAATCATTGAAAATGTTTAGGTCGGGGGTCCCGGGCTTCCAATAATGATCAGCGGGGATCTCTTGGTCCCATTAATGATTAAGTAAAGGCAGTGGTTAATTTGTGTAAAACAAAAAAAAATCTGTGCCAGAGTCCTCGTCAGGAGTCCACTGCAGCTTGCACCACCCATTGCTCCTGCCTGACAGTGCCAAAACAACTACTATCACACTTCCACAAGTTTGACTATTCAGACTCTTCCAGGACACCCAGAACTATAACAATGGCTTGGGTGGCAGATCTTAGTCATTTTTCATGTATATTGTATTAAAACACAGATGGTGTTGCACTCATCTCTAAATTAGAAACCAGCGCCACCATGTGGCACTGTCATTGGTGCCATTGCTGAGCACTGGAAACCACTGACTCAAATTAGCACTGAGTAGAGGTCCACAGAAGTCAAAAGATTAAGAATCACTGCTAATCCTTAGTTTCCTCCTAGCAATGGACAATGTATTGGATGTCTTAGATTGTGGTCTTTTGTGGATGAATTTGCCATAGGATGTGATTGGGAGTGGCAAATCTTTGTCTATAGGAAGACCAGTTGGTGATCTGAGATGTTTGTGAGAGGAGGGCTCTAAAGTCTGATGTTTTGAAGATTAATGTATCCAGGGATCACTGTTCATCTAGGAGTAAACAATATCTGAGGTGGGCGTTGTGCTAAGATCTGGATTGTTGACACTTGTGAAGATCGAAAACATTTAGCCTGAGCAAAGTTGCCAATTTGCCTTGTAAATTTGCTGCATAAAGTAGCTGGAAACAGTTCTGTGATAAAACCACATATGATAACATTTCTACGCTACTGGAATCATATGTGCAATGTTTCTGCTTGAACTGGATGCACACTAAAATTTCTCACAAGTTAACTTTATCAATTTTTGGTTCTGTCATTAATCAGAGCCCATTGATGTTGCTCTGCCCATTAAAAAAGTTAACTCAAAGAGTCTTTCCAATGCTTAAGATCATGTAATTGTATTTATTTTTCAAATTAAATGCTAAACTACATTGAAGTGGTAAAGCCAAAAACCACAGCTCCCATTCAGCACCAAGGATAGCTAAGCACACCTAAGCACCTGAGATGCCTGAACTAGGTGGAGCTGTTCTGCTTGGTGAATCCTGGTCCAGGGGCCCAAACAAGCTTAACCGTCAGTGAGCTCCCATGAACGTGACCTGCAAGCGACCTAGTGTCACAAGTATCATTTTTCAGCCCCTGTGTTTCCCACGTTCCGCACCAAGGACAGCCAGGACACCTCGGCACTTGGGCCCCAGGAGTCAGGTAAAATTTGTCTTACTGTTGCAGCTTTGTCCTGGGACGTGAATCACTTTAACTATAAGTGGATTCTCGGAACTCACCGAACAAGTGGCAGAGTGTCACTAGTGATTTTTCCCATTGACCACAATGTTAAAAGTTTGACAGCCTGAACTGTACTCAATTATTTTTCACTTGAAAATCCATAACTCTGATTATATGTATCTGATCTACTTTGTTTTGGTGTCTAAATTAATATAAAAATCTGCTATATTTTTATAAATTAGAGCCATATTTCTTTCGAGTCATGTCAATTACGTATTGCCCATATTGGTTCTCTGAAATGCTTAACACATGTTCCTCTAGTAAATCCTGACTGCTCTTTACAACTCTCCAAGACTGTGCTAAGGATTTATTACTGTAAATCAAAGGACTGTCTTTGGGGTAATGCGAAAATGTTACATAGTAAAGCCTAACTAGCATCACTGCATAATACTACACTTTCCAGCAAATATCAAGATCAAGAAAATGAAAACAGATCTTTGCATCCTACAACACAAATCGGGGAAATCACAGTATGAGAAAGACAAATGTATATTACATAATTATAACAAAGGGGAAATCAGAACTACGAGAAGACACCAGTACTCCATATGCATAACGGATGCTGACTGATCTTTACAGGAACAACACAATATTCTGGCAGAGTTCTGCAATCAAGAGTACCACAACTCAATGACACCACAGCCAAGCCTTCTATGGCAGAATCACCAAAGAGCTCATGCCAACAACTGAAAAACTCAAAAACCATTTCATTGTCAAAGCAGTGAATATCCCTTTTCCAAATAACAGGACCCCAAAGCAATAAACAGATCAAATCAATTAATCATCTGTTAACATCTTCAATACATTCTCTGAAGATTTAGTTTGCAAAATTATCAAAACAAGCTGGATATCATGCCCACCAGAGGACCCAGTCCCCTCAAAACATCATCAAAGATATCCTTCTGACAACTTGTGCTGGGGCAGTAGCTCCAGTCATGTAAACAAACAATATAAATACTGCTGAAGGTTGAAGTCTTTGGCAAGGAGACATTAATATTCCTAGTATTTGAGAATATTAAGGATAGACATGACAATTGTGTAAATATTCGTTTTTTTGTCCCTTTGAAGAAATTCCCCCTCATACTAAGTGGCCATTTTGTTTATTTATTTATTTGTTTTATAGAGTGCACAATTACCAAGGGGTCCTGGCGCTAGCAAACTAATACACTCTATACAGCAACTTGCATGCTCAATTGCACCATACAAAGCCTATGTAAACAAATGGATTTTTAGAGTCCTGCGAAATTCTAAGATATTTGGCCCTAGGCATAAGTCTGTTCCATGTCTCAGCTGTAGAAAAAGCTTATCCTCTCAATCTTGCTCTCCGGTAGTTAGGTACTGTGATCAGACAGGCAGAGGTCAAGCAAAAAAAGTCTGTGAGGAATGTATTTTTGAAACATATCATATGTATATGAAGACCAAGCTATTGGGTAAGGGGCCTTATGAACCATACAAAGGGCCTTGAAGCAGCATCTCACATGAACAGGGAACCAGTGTAACTGGCCAAGTAAAAACGAGATGTTGTCAAACATACTACTCAAAAAAATAAACCTAGCTTGCTCATTCTGTATAAGTTGTAACCTCTTTATAAGGTAATCAGGAAGTCAAATGCAGAAAACATTGCAATAGTCCAGTCTGCTTAAAATCAGCCCTTGTACCAACAACTGTCGATAATGTTAAAGAATAAATAGAAGGACCTTCTTCAGTTGTTTCATTAGCAGGAAGCAAGTAGAATCAACATTAATCTGATACTCAAATGGGAGTTTCCTATGAAAAAGCACGTCCAGATTGTGGGCAGTGGATGCTGGTTTTAGACCTTCCTGTAACAACTGGGGCTACCATGTAGAGAACCAGATCAAGGGATTACCGAATATCAAAACCTAGGTTTTATCTGACTTTAGCCTGAAAGAACTGGCATTTATTGAGTTAGCAACCTTGATCAAACAGCCATTGAAAGTCTCCTGTAATTGGTTAATGTTGCAATCCACGTGGATTATTATTTGGGTCTCATCTGCATAGCCATAAAATTGAAAGCAAAAAGAGGCAATCAAATCTGCCAGGGAAGCAGCATTTATAATAAAAAGTGTGGGACTAACAACAGACCGCCAAGGAACACCACAGGCCATATCTTTAAAATCTGAGCGAAAAGTTGCCATCTGGACATCCTCAGTTCTATTTTCCAGAAATGATTCTAACCATCTAATTGGTTTGCCTCTCATGGCAAAAGAAAATACCTTTTTCAGTGAAATAGCATGAGAAATTGTATGAAAGGTGGCTGACAAATCAAGGAAGATGAGTGCCGCAAAACTTCCCCCATCCTAGATCATATTAATGTCACTGTTAGCTGCCGTAGGTACAGTTTCAGTGCTAAGGCACGATCTAAATCCAGACTGGTGCTTTTTAAAACACCATTTTCCTCACTGTAAGAAGCTACCTGTGTATTTACTCAGCTCTCCAGGAGTTCTGCAAAAAAGTAAGATGAGAAACAGGTTGATAATTAGAGGAAATACTACAGTCTAGAGTCTCTTCTTTAAGAGCGTAACTAATCCTGAATTACAAAAAGCAGGTACCACACCCCTCTCTAAGGAGTTACTACACATGATAGTTATCAAATGAGAGAAAAAGGGGGCTTAACTCTTTTAAACTACTAACAGGACAAGTGTCAAGAAGAGAGACCAACTTGATTATAGAAGTTTTAGATATCACCTCCTCCTCTGTGATAAGTCTAAGCTCTGACTAACAATTACAATGTTGATCACCTTGATCCAGTCTATCTTCAGATTCCACTGTTGGGGTGGATGACGATAAATTTAAAGACGTTTTACTATGAAAGAAATCCAACAATTCTGAGCAAAGCCTTTGCATTGGGGAGTCTTGCCCAGAAGCTGCATACTTTTTAACCACATAGTTGTAGACTTTGAGAAGTTCTCTAGTAGTGTTGTTTCAATAAAGGAATTTGTTATGATAATAGCTACACCTAGAGGCTTTCACAAGCCCTTTATATATTCTAATTTCTATTTTATAAGCTCCTTTTCCTGCCTCACAATAGTCTTGTCTCTAACCCACAATCCAGCCTTTTACATTTAGTTTTTGCTTGAGTCAAATCTTGAGAATATCAGAGAGCTGACAGTGTTTTACGATGTGTAATCCCGGTTTTAAGAGGCAACACTTCATCTAGGGTCCCTACAATCCAGGAATTAAACTGATTAACAGCATTGTCAACATTAGTATTTGACGGATTATCTGGTTTGGAAATTTCTATACAATTGCTTAGTCTTTTATTGTCTAATTACACAGGCACAAAAGAAAGTTTTTGTGGGTGGTTGTGAGGGATACGTGCCTCCTGTCATGTGCAGGCGGAAATAAATTACCTTATGGTCAGACCATAAAACCTCCTCAACAACATCCACAGTGATCAATCCTGCTCTGGCATAGATGTAATCCAATATATGCCATGCCTGGTCCGTTGGCTTTTCGACAAACTGTTGCCGTTTCAATTTTGTCCAGAAAATTGATGACTAAACATAATCTATAGATTTCTATGACATACGCCCATCCAAATTAGAATGCAACATTATGTTTTTGTTTTAAGGGGTATCATTTTTTTTAAAATGTGTAAATCTTTCTTCTGTAAATCAAGATCAGGACTAGCTACAGGAAACTTGGATAACCCCCCTCTTTTTCACAGGGGTAGTCCTTAGCCCACAGACAGCCATACATTTAAACAGCTCAATTGCATCTTGTAAGAAATTGAACTATTATTTGGGTCACTACCCACCTCAAGCAACAATCATAACACTTGTCACTGTGAATCCTCAAAGTTACTACATTAACCTGAACTTAACCCCCTGGTAGCTCTGGCATAGGGCAGACAGGCTTAATTTAGGGGATTGTGTAAAGCATTAAAGCATTAGCACAGCAGTAATAAGGGCAAAATGCAAAGCAAAAAAAAAATCAAACCAAATTAAATAAACTGGCACCAAAATAACAAAACTTTAATGAGGGGACCGGAGATTTTACGTGTATAGTAGGAACAGCGCCAAGAAGAACAAAGTGTCAATGATAGTCAATGGCCATGGTAGACTACGGCCTGGGTGCAATTTGAGGCTGACTGTGAAGAAGTGCAGTTAGTATACACCAACCAGGTTTGACCTAGTCAAGGATTTTAGGGTCTGACTGGGGGTCTGATTTAGAGTTTGGCAGAGTGGGTACTCCACTGCAATAGTGAAGGAGTACAGTTTCTTCCAAACTGGAGCCCACTTCATTCAGAGTTGGGCAGGTCTTAAGTATGTCAGAAACGGCTACTACTCCGTCTCTGCCACTGACACAGTCCTCCGATGGCCTCACAGAGTAAGTGCCATTGGATGATTGGCCATTTGTCCAACCACCCATTTTAGAGTGGGTAAACAAATGGGCACTTTTTACTTTCAAAACAGTGATCAATGGAATGCTCGAATTAATCTCAGCCACTGGTAATCATTCAGGGCTGCATCCCATCCATTGTTATTTTGCACACCATGCCACCCCAGTGACATAGCAGACCTGCCAACTTCAACAACAATCTCACAGTGAGAGAAGGGGGCAGGGCCTTGGAGGAGATAGGCCATGTGCTGAGAAGTACCTAAGAGGCACTTTTGCCCCCCCCGCCCCAAGCCCCCTGCCGTAAAAAACAAACACAAAAAAAAACGATGAGACTGCTGCCGATGTCCTAGGGTATTTTCACAACCATAAATGGACATCAGCAGTTGAAAGCCTCCAAAAACAAACTGAAAACCACTTTTTACAGTGGTTTACAGCTCGTTCTCCCTGCCATCATTTGATATCGCCTCCTCACCAGGTGATGGGAGCTGATATAGTGTGTTGTATAGTGCGGGCTGGCAGGTCTGACACAGTGTCACAGACTGGACTGTTTCTATTGGAGCAGGGACAAGAATGATTTGCTTATGGCTGGGTCCAAATTGAGGTGGTATGGTGAGGAAAATAACAATGGATTGGGATGCGGCCCAAGTGATTACATGTGGCTGAGATTAATTCTAGCATTCCATCCATCACTTTTTTGTACACTTTTCAATTTCACACACCGCCATCCGAGCGGTAAGTGAAAGTTCAAACATTTTAATGACCTCCAAACCATGGGCCAAAATGTTTTTTTATTTTCAAAAATAATTTTGTTTTGAAACAACCATTGAACTACCATTGCCTGGTTTTTAAGCGTGGATGTCAGATCGCGCCGCACTGCCTATGCACCTATTAGAACAATGCATTTGCAATGTAAGCACCCTGACGCCCTACACCTGCTGTTGTCCAGACCCACATGGTGATGAAAGACTGTCTCTGCCAAAGAGGGGGGCCTCGCCTGGTAGAACGAACCTTCGCACTCCAACCAAAGATGTGGAAGGTTTGGAGTGTGCAGTGAAATACAGCTCAGCTCTTTTCACCCAGTAACATGTCCACACACTGGGCCAAGAAAGATGCAACATTGAAGGACTTGCTGTGCAAACCTCCTGAGAACAAAGGCAAATAATGCTTGGATAATCCACCAAACACATCCCTCATGGCGTCGACATCTCACACGGACTGCCTGAGAAACTGGTGACACATACATTCCTGGAGACTCTCTTTGGGATGCTGAGAGCCCTTAAATGAGATATGGCATTGGACATCAAAGAAATCAAGAAAGAACTGGGTGACATAGGGCAGAGGGTGGACTCACTTGAGAGATCAAGAGACCAAAGAGAGGAGGAGGTCAGTAATTAGCACAGAGAGTTGCTGGAGCTTCAGGACAAGAATGATGACCTGCTATACCACCTAGAGGACCTTGAAAACCTCTTGCGCCACTCCAACATTTGTATCAAAGGCACTCCACTCCAGGCAGGTGCAGGAAAACTGGAGGAGTATGTAGTGGGTCACTTTCAACAGGTAGCACCAGAGTTGATGGACAAAACCATAAAATTAGACCACACTCACAGAGCAGGCAGGCCAGCTAGGGCCCCTTGTGCACCCCAAGATATTCATACCTACCTCCACTTGTATAAACAAAAAGAACTCATTATGGCGAGGTGAGAGAAAAATCCACTAGCACCTTTGAGGGAGTGAAAGTAGGTGTCTTCCAGGACCTGTATCCAATCACCCTCCAGCGGCACCGAACATTGAGCCCGGCTACCACCTTCCTCCGTGATCAGGGGACTCGTTATAAGTGGGGTCATCCTTTACAGCTTATCTTTGTCTGAAATGAAGAAACCTGCATGGTCCACATCCTAGAAGCACAATCCATCCTGGGTTTTGACCGCCGTGCTCCTTATTTGCCACTGTTGACTCAGAAGTGCTGCTGTGTTGGCATCACCACTTACACGTAGAGCGGCGGAGCTCCCCTCCCTACGACACCTGGATATGGAACGTGTTTTGCCCTCAAGGACATGGACCCCTACAATGTGGTACTGTTTGTTTCCAGAGCAGTAAACCTTGTTGGTTTATTGTTATTCTTGTTTTCTCTCACCCTATTGGTTGATGTTCCTCCCTCAACTGCTTCCATTATGCTCGGGCACCCTTGCAACCTTGATGACTGGCATGCTGCTGCTCCAGTATCAAGGTTTAGACCATTCTCCTGGACAGGCCAGACTTGTCTGACAGTCCGGTTAAATGATTAAAACACTTAGCCTCAGTGTTCGAGGCCTTAACTCCCCTGTAAAGCGACTGGCACTGCTCTCCATGCTCAAAGAATCCAAATGCGATATGTCTCCTTCAAGAGACTCACCTTCTCAGGAAGGTCTCCCCCCCCTGAATTTCCAGTGGTTTGACAGACGTTTTTTTTCTCTTCAGGTCTGCAGAAGCCCTGCTCTTGGCCACGCACTTCCCGGGCCGCGTACTTCAAACAGGCAGAAATTCAGAGTAGGATGCCATAACTCCGCACTGCTCTTCCCACTTATACCTTCACAATACCTATGGTCTACGTCCCTAATGACCACCAGGAAACATTCCTCATAGATGCTATGGGACGCATGATGGCGTTCCACTGACACGGATATACTGCTGGGAGGGGATTTTAATCTAGTGCTGCAAACTTTCGTGGATTGGTCGGCCCAGAGGATAGGTCAGACAGGGGCATTTACCCCAGCCAGACTCCAATGGTTAAAGGACATGGGCGCGCACCCTACTGATAGGGCATAAATGTTTCATTCAGCAGCCCATCTAACGTACGCCAGATTAGACTTATTTCTCACATTCCCATGCCTAACCACAACTGTCACAGATGTTGAGATAGGGACTGATGCCCTGTGTGACCATTCTCCCATCTCCATAATCCTACGCTTTCCAGGCACCTCACCCCAAATAGACACATGGCAACTCAATGCCTCTCTTGCAATATGACCCAGGTACTGCTGAAATTACCAACTCCATACACACCTATCTTGAAACTAATGACACCCCAGATATTCCTGTTGCTTTACTCTGGGAAACCCTGAAGGCAGTGATCTGGGGTACATTCACAGCAATTTCCACCAGGTGCAATAAAGAAAGAAAGGACAAGAAGCTTCTTCTAGAAAGCAGAGTAAAAAAACTTGAGGAAGAGCATAAGCGTTCAGGCACACAAAGTGTGCCGCCAGCTTATGACGGCACGTGCTGAACTTAAGGCACTAGACACCAATAAAGTGGAATATGCATTGCTGTGCCTTAAACAAAATTTGTATTCAGGTGGCAATAAGCCAGGACATCTACTGGCACACCACTTGCGAGAGCAAACTGTTCGTCATAGAATAACAGAGCCTGAAGGGAGACATGGTGAGAAACTGTGTCTGGACCCCCATATTGCCCAAGCATTTGAGCGCTTCTGCACAACACTGTATGCAGCGGAGACGTTGAACAATGCAAACATGTCCCAATATCTTACTTCCCTTCAGTTAGATCAAAAACCCACTAGTGACTGCACCCACTTAAAGAGGGATATTCATGCTAGTGAGGTCTTAGCAGCCATTGCCAGGCAAAGCACCTGGCAGGATGGCTTCCCATCTTACTTTTGCAAATACTTTGCCCCGACACTCCCATACTGGCTCATCTGTATAACTCATTTAGAGCATCAGGGACCCTCACAGATACAATGAGACATGTCACCATCACAGTGATTACCAAACCGGGGAAAAACCTTGTGTATTGTGACTCTTGTCAACCTATCTCATTGTTGAATGTTGAAACTAAAATCTTAACCAGTGTGCTAGTGGCACACCTGGCTCCCTATATGCAGGGACTAACAGACCCAGGCCAAGCCGGCTTCATACCTGAATGAAGCTGTAGCGATAACACCAAGCACCTATGTCACCTCATAGACAAAGTCCAGCGCTCGCAGACACCTGCAAACCTGATTTCTGTGTACGTAGAAAAGGCGTTAAACTGGGTCCACTGGCCCTATCTCCGGGAGGTGTTGGCAAATGTCAGCCTGGGACCCCGCTTTCCAGGCGGAAACTATGCAGCTCCACAGGCCCAAGTTAGGGTGAATGGACTGTTGTCACAACCCTTCAACATAGCGCACAAGACAGGCCTGCCCCTTGTCCCTCCTTCTCTTTGACCTTTATATGGCACCTCTGGCAGACAGTATAAGCTGTAACCCCCAGATAACAGGCATTCCGATGGGAGGCAGGGAACACAAATTAGCTATGTATGCTGACAACGTTATGATCATCCTTGCAAAGCCTCACATATCCCTTCCACCCCTGATCACAGAGTTGGAGGAATTTGGTATTGGGTTTTAAAGTCAACCTCCAAAAGAGACAGATACTGAGGCTGACTATCCCACAGGTGAGCCAATAATATCTTGCTAAGTGATTTCCTTTTACTTGTGTCACACAGTGCATCTGCTGTCTTGCCCTACAAGTCCACTCTACGGTACTGAACGCAAATATGCTGGGCTACTTTCCACAACTAAGTTGGACCTGCAGTCCGAGATGGGGGGTACCCTTTCTTGGCTGGGACGGTTAGCAGCGATGAAAATGACACTCATCCCTAAAATACTGTATATGATGCAGATGCTGCCAATTCTAACCCCCCGCACATCCTAGAAAAGATGTAGACCCCAACTGATTCTTGTATCTGGGGGAATAAAAAAGCCCACATACCGAGAAAGCAAGCTTAATGACCCATGAGTGAGGGTAGTCTAGGAATCCCACACTTAATCCACTGCTACCAGGCTACCCAGCTCCGATATATGGTGGGGTGGGTATGAACTAGGACTGAGAAACAGGGGTTTCATGACCAGGCAATTGCCGGGATCCATATCTGGAAGATACCCTGGCTCCCCAAACCACCCAGGCCAGTCAAGGTTTATATGTCCCCAGTTCTCCGAGCGACAGTGGGCACCTGAGATAGAGTGAAATCACAAAATCCTTGTCAACATGCCTATCCCTGCATTTTTGGAAAACCCTGACTTTCCACCAGCGTTGCAAGACATATCGTTCCTACAGTGGCAAATTACTGGCTGTAAAAAGGTGGGGAATTTTTGGGACCAGACAGAAATCCTGGATGTTGCACAGCTCCAACAAGACTATGATCTTCCCTCAAGTGCCCACTGGCAATACCTTGCTACATGTCATTAGATCATGCAACCCCATTTATGACCACACACTAGTCGCCCACTCACATCTTTCGAGAAGTGGCCTATCACTAGAGACACGGACAAACATATTTTATCCAACATATACACATTTCCCCAGAAGGCAGCGTCCTCAGCACAGAGATGCTGGGAGAAGGAATGTGGTTGCACCTTTACACTTAAGAAATGGTTAGACATCCTACAATGAGCATGTATGTCAGCACGTAGTACCGGTAGCCAAAACATTTTACTGAAGGTTTACACTACTGGTGCTACACACCTGCCAGACTAGCCAAGTGAAAACCGGGAGGGACTGATGGCTGTCGGAGATGCTGTGGGCACACTAGGATGTTATGACACACGCTTGGCAATGTCCCAAGCTACAGGACTTTTGGAACAAGGTCTTGACAGATATTAATCAAATGCACAACACAGACCTCCCATGAGTCTCTAGCTACATTCTCTTAGGGCTTCCTAATGCATTAACATATGCCTTGCGATTGGCAGGAGGCCAAGCCATCACCTTGGCATTATGTGAGACTAAACAGGTCATCCTGGCGAAATGGAGCCCTGACACTATCCTGACAATCCTTGACTAGCGCTATAAACTCTGGGGCCTACTAGGTATGGAGAGGTTAACGTCAGTGTTTGAACACAAACAGCCACAATTTGATAAGACTTGGGGGCCATGCATACGCTATCTATCCCAAAAATTTCGAGAACTCAAGTGTCCGAGATAAATGAGAGTACTCCGCCTCACACAGACAGACCAAGCTTCAACTGGGGGACTTGCTTTTCCTCATTAAACTGTGTGGGCCCCTTACAATCATGGCTGCTTTATGCTACACTCTCTGGTGGGATGTCGACACCTCCATGTTGTTGTGCCTGCCCAAGGTTCTGTCTTGACCTTTTCACTCCCCATCCTTCTCCCCACATTGCACATCCGTGTATTTTCATTACCCTGCCGGCCCGTCAATGTAGGCAGAGGTGTATTGTATCGTTAAATTTTTTCCCCTAAAATCAATAAAACAGATTTAAACCATAAAGTTCTACATGCCCTACTTTTAAAAACCAATCAGCCTGCATTGCGGGTGACTAGGCCTAAATACGGGTGACTTAGTAATATTTAAAAGGGAGGTTTTGATCGGTCAAAAGGGTTTATTTTGACTGGTCAGAATGCATGTTTTGCATTTTTACAGTCAGGCTACAGTTGTGGGCCTGAAGTACAAGTTACTTACCTTCAGCAATGCCTTATTTGGTAGAGACTCGATCTAGCCGCAGCTTCCTTACTTTAGAACAGTGGTCTCCAAACTTTTCAATACCTCGCCCGCCAGTTGAAAAATAAAAATCATTGGGCCCTCCCCTCAGAATTTTTCATAATTATTTTATAAAGATGTCAATGTTTAAATATGTCTAGACCTAGGTAAGCATTGTCATTAAGTACTGTTACCTTTTTAAAAATGTAATAACATGCTTCTGCTTAAAACAGAGCCCTGTTATCTGTATGATGCTTCTTTTGGCCAGAGCCTGGCACCCTCACCTGGGATCACTTGAGGCCCCCAGAGGGGGGGCCTGCCCCCGAGTTTGAAGACCTCTGCCTTAGAATAATCCACAGGTGCCAGACTGTATCCAGAAGTTTTTGAGCAGTACCACTGCTTGCCGGTCGGTGGTGTCATTCAGCTCCACGTCGGAAGTGATGTGTGCGGTGCCTCTCTAGGAGTCACCCCAGCATGTGGTGTCAGTTTCTTTTCGTGATTTTCCACAGCAGGATCGTGGAGCCACAAGGAACACTGACAACTGGTGTGAATTTCTAAGGCCCTTAGAAGGGTGACCGTCAAACTCTTAATCAGTTCGAGTGGGGAGGATGGGAGGGCTAGTAAAGAATCTGCGGCTTGATAGAGTCTATACCAGCTAAGGCGTTACCGAAGGTAAGTAACATGTTATTTTGACAGACTTCTAACCACAGATCCATCACATTAGAATAGATACCCAAGCAATACCTCCCCAGAGGTGGGTGTGCGAAACCAGTTTGGACCAAAAGGACTAGGAAAAATGCTCATCACAATGTATTTGACTGTCCAGGCAGTGGTGTTTGGTAAATGTGTGAAGAGATGCTCACGTAACTGCCTGACAGATGTCCAGGACAGGGACTCCCCAAGCTAACGCAGTGACCACAGCTTTGGTTCTGGTGGAATGAGCATGCAAGCCGTCAGGGGGTTGCTTCTGGCCAATGCATAGCAGATCTTAATGCAGAGCACTATCCATTGTGAGATGGTCCATTTCTGCGTGGCCTTCCCCATTTTAGCTCTAACATATCCTACGAAGAGTTGATAGCACACACGGAACTCATTGGTATGATCATGGTAGAATGACCATGCTCTTTTTGGGCCTGGCTGTGGAGTTTCTCCTTTTCTTTAGCAGGGTGAGGTAGAGCAAAGAAGGTAGGAAGGTGATATTTTATCCTACATGAAAGAGGATTACTACCTTTAGTATGAAGGAGGCACATGTTCGAAGGACCAGCTTGTGTGGGTAAACAGTGGTATAAGGAGGGTGTACACACAGTGCCTGCAGCTTGCTGGCCCTCCCAGCTGATGTTACGGCTTTAGGGTTAACAACCACAGTGGGCAGTTGTGCAGCTGCTCACAAGGAGCACACATCAGAAAAGGCAGAACTAAGTTTAAGTCCCACTTGGGCAAGATGAACAGCCCGGGAGGAAACATAGGTTGGAGACCTTTAAGGAACCTAGTAAAAATAGGTGACTTGAACAAAGATTGGTCTGCAAGGTGCAAAAATGCAGAAATGGCTGATAAATAGCCCTTCGCTTTTGTGCTCAGATCAGATCCCCACTGGGCCAAAGAGAAAACAAATTGTAAAACCTGACAAAGGGACACAGAGCGAGGTTGATGGTCTTGGATACACACTGTGCCATAAATCTGTTCCAGTGGCAGGTATATACCGTCTTGATGGAAGAATGCCTGGCTGCCAGAATAACATCATAGACTTCGGGAGGTGTTGGAAGCTATCAACTGGTGCCATCCAAACTCCATGCAAGAAGGTGGAGGGTGCGCAGGTTTGGGTGCAAGACCCTCCACTGCTGCTGAGACAGAAGATCTTCCTGAAGAGGCAGCCTGACTGGAGGACCAATGCTCATGCTCAACAGCTCGGGATACCGGATTCTCTGTACCCAATCTGGAGCCACAAGAATGACTTTGGCCCAGTCATTCCTGATCTTCTTGAGAACTCTGGGCAGGAGTGGTATCTGCAAAAAGGCATACAGGAGGCCGGAACTCCACTCAAGACGAAAAGTGTTGCAGAGCGAGAGCTGCTTTGGAAACTCTTGCTCGCAGAAGTTGTAGAAGCCTAATTATTCAGCACCCATTCAGGATACAAACGACCGTTAGCCAGCTCTTCTAGATAAACATAATGAATTTATTAGGGATAGAATAGAAAGACATGTACATGGAGGATGCTCTGTACTAGTGTACACTCGAGCAGCCTAATACAAGGAAGTAATACACGATCTTTTATAGTATTAAACCACAAACATAATTCAACGTCTTATTGGTTCTTTGGCTTTGACGTATGACTACTTCTCCATTATGGCTGAGGTCGTTTTTCATATCATACCATATATAGTAACAAAAAGCATAGAAAAGGATTTTACACAAGGTGGCCTACGTGCCTAATATCACATGGTCCATCTTGTGACAGAACTTGAGAACATCACGTACTCAGACTGGTACTTTCCAGAAGGGAGATTGCTTCAGCTAGCATGCAATGACGATGATATTTCCTGATGGCTGTTCAGAGGGCAAGCCTTGCAACATAATGTGTTCCTAGCAGTAGCGAATTACATTTGTAGGCCTCTTTACTTAATGCTAGGCCTGTGCAGAGATTGTCATTGTGTATCACAGGGGCCACTAGGCATAGCATCCCTAAGAACTGTAAAATGGGATTCCACATTCCGCCCTCTGATACTCAATGACAAATCTAAGGGTCATTGTGTATTGCTCTCATTTATACCTCTTGCTTGTCCCTGTTGTCATCCTTATATCTTTTTCTTTGATAATGTGTGTGTTTCTGGTGACAGTTTCTTTTTTTTTTCTTTTTTTTCAAGAGTAGGGCCAGGAAGGATGGACAAACTGGTATGAGCACACATATCGTTATCAGTGCCACGATCCCTATCGCTAGTACCTCTACCAACCAGGTACCCCAACCCCTGAACCATGCTGCTACTCGATCCAGCATTCCTCCGACTTCTCTCCCATCTCCCACTTTCCCAGCTCCTTCTTCTACCTTTTTTATATCCTCTATTTCCTTTCTTATATTCCCCACGTTGGTGTCCTCTTCCTGCGCACCCCGCCAAGTGTTCTCTTTTCCCCCTTCTGTAATTCTGTTCTATGTGCCATTTTTGGTAGCACGAATGCTAAGTAGCAGGTACCTTGCCAACCTGCTGGCAATTTAAAAAAATGCAGATGTCCCACATATAATAAATATTCCTTTGGGAGGTGTCAGGCCTATGGACAAGCCTGTTGTGTCATTTCTTTTGTAGTTCTTTTGTAGTCCAGGCTCAATGTTGTATTGCAAATACTATGTCCCACATCAATTCCGTGTTTGCTAGTGTCTGCGTTACCTCTTGAGCATTTGAAACACCATGGTGCCTTTATTTCTGTATCTATGGCCAGGCATGGTATTCGTTGTTCTGAGCCATGATCCCTTTCAGTGTAACCCTTCCCTCTTTCTGTTGTAAATGCATTCAATACATTCTCTTCTTCTTTCTTTGGATTCTAATCTCCTACACTTCTTTCTTCTCCTTCTATCTTCTTCCTCCAATTTATTTGACACTCTTTCTACCAATTTTCCTTGCATATCACCTACATAAGGTTCATCTTCCAAACCATACTCATCCCTTTTTCTCCTCATTTCTCCTTTGTTTATATTTTCTCTCCTTTTTTTCTTTTCCCTGTACTCATTCCTTTTAAATTTCCCCCTAACATGTTATCTAATATGTTACGTGCCACGAATTCTGTGAGGGGCATTTAAGTGTAATTTCTTTTCTCCTGGCTAGTGGTCGGTAGGTGGGTACATATATAACAATCAGACACATTTGCTAGTTCTTTGTACATTGATACCATTTGCACAAATGTATTGTCCTTATAATCTTTTCCATCTTCTTTCCATTTTGTATATTTCACCCATTTTGTTTTATCCTCCACCCTCTCATGTTATTTTGAGATATTGTTGTTCTCACCACCTGTTGTTCTTTCACCTTGGCCATTTTTGGGGATGTAGTGTTCCTGGTCGAGCCATGGAATATGTATGTCGTCTTTATATACTATCAGCATTGTTGTTAGTACTATAGCTGCTACCGGGGTGAGTAATGCTGTGACCACCACTGGCCACTTCTTCTGCTCCTTTTTCTTATGTTGTAATCTTAAATCCATGTCGCCTTATAGGGTGTGGTCGGATGTGGCTAGCACTTGAAACCAGTTCTATTGGTATGTAACCTTTGATACCTCCTTGTTCCTGTAGGAGTGACACACGAGTAGTCTATTCCTTCTGTATATTTTCGGGGCGACGTTGAATGCTATTTGACACTTGTAGTTATGCAGAGTATAAAGGGATGAATCCCAGTGTCCAGTTCTAAGGGAGTTGGGTGCGATAGTCCACTGACCAGAGGGATGGCCCTTTTGTCCTATTTTTGCTGTATTCCTAATTGGAAGAGGCACCTCCCAATGGGGCTACAAGCCGCACTGATCCTAGTGACCAGCCGCTTCCGTAGGACTGGGATCTGTACCTCTTGGCGCAAATTTTTCTAGCGGACTTTTAGAATTCTGTTCATTTATATCCTGATGTCTTTAATACTTAAGTGGCCTTGCTTGACTCTCCGACTCCTGTGGAGAGTAGCACGAGCAGTTCTGAAAGAATATCCTGGTGTCTTGAGGACCCGCTTGCACCCTCCGACTCCTGTGGGGTTGCAGCACGAGCAGTCCAAGAACAATGCTCTGGTGTACTGGGGAACCCGCGTACACTCTCCGACTCCTGTGGAAGTGTAGCACGAGCAGTTCCGTCAGTGTTGGCTGGTGGCGCTTGTTGAACGAAGGTTGTACCGCTGTGGTGAAGGTGGCATTACTCTCATCCGCAACTTTGTTGGCGGCTGGTCGTCCTTTGGTCCAGCGACCTTCTTGGTGTGTGAGGTATGGACCCAGGATGTGATGCCCTCACACTTGACTGCTGTGGCTGTTGTCAACAGGACTTGGTATGGTCCCCTCCACCGTGGTTGAAGGCAGTGACATCTGGTGTGGCCTTTACCCACATCCAGTCTCCAGGATGCAATTGTGTTCGGTGGTGTACCTTCTTGGTGTAATAGCAGTGGATCCAGGAGGTCGGTCCCTCCTACTTTTCAGGAGACCCAAGCCCAATCTCCCTGTTGGAGATCATGTACAGGTAGTGTTGTCCAGCCAGGAAGGACCTGCAGCACCTAATGCTGAAGGTAAGGCAAACTGCTGTCAAAATGTCTTATCAGACAATAACTTCTCAGCACCAGACATGTTCATAGGCCAGTCAAACAGTATCTCAGTCGGTGCTCACTTTGACAACTTTGTCAAGGGTGCCTTTCTTGACCAATGAAGCAAGCGGTAGTGCATCAATCTAGAACCGCTCAGCAGATGCACAAAATCTTATAAAGGGACATATCAGACTGGTTTTATGGGGTAACTAGCACACTCTTAAACTGAAATCAACACTCAAAAAATAAATAACAATTACACTCAGTAACAGTGGAATATTCACACAAACTATTTCACCAAACAAATGGTGATCCAAAGGTCAGGCGAAAACACATGTTACACTGGTATACAGCCAGTAAAAAATTGTTAACATAGCATTTTATCCTATTATTCTATTTCAACATCCAGAATATCTGCATCAATGCTGGAAGGGTTGGGACTTTGCAGGCATCACCGCCATCAGAAGTCACTTCCCCTTTCTCGTACAAGTGTGATGTTCTGAAATGCTGATGTTCCTTTAAGATATTATATTTATTTTATTTATTTATATTTGGCACCCTCATCATCAGAGGTATATTACTCATAGCTGTATTGCAGTACTACATAGCACATCCTAAGGTAGTAATAACTCTATCCTAATATAGGTATTTTCAATACCCAAAACCAGTTTGGAGAATATTTAGTTGCAATCTACCAACACATGAAGGCAATCCATGTCACTGCACTCATTAAGATGTACCACGGAAGACTCCCATTAATTATGAAAACATAAAACGTAACATAGACAGACGGATACAGAAACCACATCTTCTCGTCCATGTTCTGAAACCTAGGAAAAAAACATGGATAGAAAAATACTCCTCCTGCCGCCAATTATATTCACATATATATTATATTAAAATTAACTGTAACATTCAGCTCTACATTTATTTTACTTTTCTACTTGGAACGTCATATTGCAACAATTCGTGGCTTTGCCCATTGGAGTCATGCCCAGAGTCTGTGGTTTTCAGAAATGGGGAAGGTAACCTTAACTGCTACAATTTAATATAGGGACGGGACCTGGCAGATAAATGCATAAAATAAAATACCATAAAAATAAAACACATTTGTGACAAATGTGCTGCATTTTTACCCATTCATTGCCCTTTTGACACCCTAGTTGCACTCACATGACTTCAACATACCACATGTACTGCAGATGTTTAAACATCCACTTGTGTTATTTTCTTTTAGCCTCTCATTAAGTGAAATCGATCAGTCACTAACACGTCATGTGTAATCATTATTACTGCACTAATGTATTTATTTTAAATATCAATACACCTTAGTAGAAGTTTGTTACTACATAATTAACTCACTCTACACCCCAACAACAACCCACATTTTTATATATCTGTTATTTCCTTATATTATTTACAATTCATCACATTTTAACACTTCTGTTAATTTCTATATCTGTTCTGTCATTGAACATGACTAAATTATTAGTATGTACTCTATAGAGCTATGAAGAAATACACAACCAGGGGTATGGAACTACCGTAAACAAATGCCCAGCACAATTCTTCCAGAATGCTCTCTCATCAGATGGAAATATCTGCAGAAGCTCGAAAGCAAAATTTTGTTTTTCCTTGCTTTCAAAATACCTTCACAAACAATGTAACTAGGAAAGAAACATTCTGCTAAACTACCATGATATTTTAGGTGTCATTTCTTTGAAGCATCATTTAGTAAAATGTGCGGATGCATGGTGGTATTTCCAACATTTATATTCATAACAGGAAAAATCAATGTAACCTTTTCATCGAAGTTACACATTGCCATAGTAGTTCCTGGCATGAACAAAACTACTTTGTGCCAAAACTACTTTGTGCCAATATTCTTCGTATGGAAGAGCAGAATTGTGTCACTACCACTGAAGCCAGTCAATAAACAGAGAGACAGAATTCAAATAACAAAAGATCTGTGATAACCAGTTTATGGCAGAATTCTCAAAGAAAATCACAAAGTGCACCCATGGTATCTGTTCCTGCATTAGTGCAGATTTACAGCTTTTATACATGAGCTAGCATTTAATGAGGCAGACCAGGAAATCGAACTCCTCGACAATATTTGTAAACACCATTTTAGCAGGAGGAAAATATGCATGTCTTTTTACAGGACAAGTAGACTGATGACACAAACTGTCCCATGGACAATTTAGACATTTTATAAAATTCCACACTCCTGACAACATATTGTTAACTGCTGCAAATGAATCCTCTGTTCCCTCCAGACTAAATTTGTTTACTGTAAGAATTTTGGCAACCTTTGCATGGGTCAAATATTTTTAAATGTAATCCCTACATAAGAAAGTTCTAATTTGTTGCACACCTGTGGTTCCTAACCTTTTTACTCCTAAAAAAATATGCAAAAATCTAAACATTTTATTGGAAATGTTGGTGCTGCATCTTGGCGACCAACTTTTCAATTTTTAACCATAAGTGCCTCTCTTCTCTCCCTATCCTTTTTGTCACATTTAATTAATTTTTATTATAGCATCTCTCATACCATTGTAGGTGTTGGAGCACTTTACAGCACTTTAAAATGAAAGACTGGGAAAAAACAGCTTTCTAATTTGTGCTATGCAGTTGGCATGCAGCTCCTTAATTGCAGTTCATAGCTCACTGTGCTAGATTACTATTATGAACTGTACAGTAACTAAAGAATCTCTGTGACAAAAGCAGTAACCCACTGTGCCACCCACATGAACTACTGTTCTTTTCATGATACACATCCTTTGCGGCCTGCATATTAACCATCTGCACTATCTTTCAGTCAAAAATGCCACTGTCCAAAACTCTCATTCCTCCCCAGCAGGTACATTAATCACTGGAGTTATCTTGACACTTTTATTTTCGCTGTACAATGCTCTTTGCAGTGCTTTTAAAGCCATTAACAAGTAATAAAGTCTGAATTTTGTGTCTTATTACGTGTGATAATTTAACAATTAAACTTAAATTTTCTACAGTGTGTAAGCATGGTACAGCCATCCCTTGTCTACTTGCAAACCTTTCCCATACTCAGTCTAGTGCCAAATGATAGTGTAGTAATTGGAGTAGTGGTCACATTTTTCAGGCCAGTGTATCTCCTTCTTACAATCCTCCCACAAATCTCATGGTACAATAATGCTAAACAATGTATCCAGATCCTTCCAAAGCAGCCCTTCCCATGGCTATTATTCTGTTTAACTCTGTACATTTTTATGTAAGTCGAGAGACTGTGTCTTGTGATCTCCAGCTGTGTGTTTGTATTGCTGAGCACCTCCTTCCACATCTTGATGTTATGGATTGTGTGATGTGCATACATGGACATATCCCATAGTAAATTGTGTGATCCCTCTCGCCCCTTGCCAATACATTTTTCCATTTCAATTGATATCTGTTCGTACTTCTGTTCATGTTTTCTAATTGCGTTAGCCACTTCCTCTTTACCCTGGCTATGGAATAACTGTCTAATTCTTTCACAAGGTCTCTTACTTTTTGCTTTTATTTTTCACTTCCTCATCCATCAAACGCCATGCCAGGGTGCGGCTTTCACGTTCCGTCTCTGCCTGCTGTTGTAGAGGCAGCTCAGAGTGTTTGGTCCCTGTTGTGGTGCCCTCACGCTGTAGTGTATTTCCCAAATGTCTTCAAACAAAATCGATGTTTTGTTCCTGTGACTGTGCACTTGTCACAGGAAGAGAGCTTGACAAGCCCCTATCATCTCTCTTTTTTTTTTTTTTCTTCGTCCTCCAATATTCCCTGCCCTTGTCAGCCCCCCCACCATGTGGAGAAAACCATTCTTCAGTTCAGTTTATTTATTTCTTTTTTTTTTTATCCTCCACATACAGGACAGCCCCACATTCAATGCACATCCCATATGCAACTAGCATGTAGGCAGCATTGTAAAGCACCACACATGTCCGCAAAGCCACAGAAACACTACTGTCAGTTTCCTTGCAAAGTCAAAGTCTAAGTACAGTAGTGCCTATAGGCCTTCTTTCGCCTCTATTTGGTACGCTGGACTGTCCATGGGGCTATGTTGATGTGTCTATAGTTTGCCTTTACTAAGAGGGTTCCTTGTGACTGTCTTACCCTAGCCTTTTGTTACATAACACGAAGACAATTACAATCGTTCCAGAAAACAGTAGGATGTCGGTGTATTTTTTTTCTTTTTACACCGCTCATACCCCATGACACAGAAGGGGTAACAATGGGTATATTCACACACGCAGCCTCTCTTTGCCAGCCGCAATTATTGATTAGTAAAAGCAGGAAGCAAGCCGGTCTGCATCCATGCCACAATTTCAGCCAGCCATGTCCACCTTAGCTCACACAAAGTTTGAAATCAGACAGTACCCAAGGTGCTAGTGACGGCGTCCACACTGGCGTCCTTTGGGGTGAATCAAGAGATGACAGAATAGTCAGGAGGGACAGGGTGCGGCTGTATGATATTGGAAGCTGGACCAGATCCTTGGCCAGTGACACACAGATAATGCAATAGCGGTGAACAAGTCAAGCAACCACATGTGACGGCAGAACCATAGACAAGGGTCACAGTACAACTAGCCCTGTGGGGTGATCCTACTCCCACCCCTTGTATCAATATGTAGTGAGTGCAGGGGGGGTGTTTGTACTGTGTGATGTTTGCAGATTAAATCAGTCAATTGTCATAAAAATCTGTATTATGTCGCCCAGGAGTCCACCCACCTAGTCTTAAATTTTCTAAAAATTCTTATCCTAAATCGCAAATGCATGCAGTAAAAATAAATCACAGTACACCACCTTGTTGTCAACCCTTCCTTCATCAATCAAAAACCACTTTCGCACACACACGTATCTATATCTCAAAAACCACTTTCAGACACACACACGTATTTATAGCTCAAAAACCACTTTCGCACACACACGGATTTATACCTCAAAAACCACTTTCGCACACACACGGATTTATACCTCAAAAACCACTTTCACACACACACGGATTTATACCTCAAAAACCACTTTTACACACACACGTAATCAAACCATCATCTATAGTTTACACCATTTCACATGAGTAGCCGATAGTTCAATATGCCATAAGCATTGTTCAAAGAGCTGCAATATCACAGGAAACAGATGACATAACAATTTTTTAACACGACAAACAGAGCCTGCCTGCTCCACTGGAATGAACCACTATCATCCAGTTACTGGAATGAACCACTATCACTCCTATAAACACAAGGATGCTGACATCACCTGCCAGTTCCTCTTAAATGTACACATAGAACCTGGAACGGACCACTACCATCCCACATCTGGGCAACACCCTTTTAACTTGGTGCCTACAACACCCTCTCTGGCCAGAGTTATCCGCCCCAGCCCCTCCGGCTGGGGACTGCAAACAGCGACTCGCGCTGTGTTCTGAAGCAACACCGCTAGTTGCCTCTATTCCTCGGACATCTTTTTTTAACAGTAACAAGCTACATGAAATACAGGAAGCTATTCTAAGTATACAGCTGCAGCGCAGGGAAGAAGGAAATGGTGTAATACAATGGAAGGACCAAATTAACACAGAATGCTAGCAGCCTGCGGACGGTTATAGTTAACTATCTGAATCTTTTCACGAGGTGCATTATCGGAGCCCGCAACAGAGGACAACAGAGGAAGAAATGCCCTTGGCATGCCACCGGAGACAGAGAAATAAAAAGATGTCATTACAAAAAGCTGGCTAAGGGGTACGGCAAATAGAAATATTAACCATAAATGCATAACCACTCTATGCAGGAAGCATATTAACGAAACACCCCAGTTACCTCCCTGTTTCGCAATATTTACACCAAAAACACAGTAGAGCAAACAGCGAGAGCAGGACCACGAAGCAGCAATAGATACTCACGACAGCTCCAGACTCCGTCGCAGGAGGGGCCCTGTCCAATGGGTCAGCTGTCGCCCCAACCGAAACAGGAGCCGGGCTGAAGGAAGCTATTCGCTGAACGAGACCGCAATTCTTCCATTCTCCACCAAATGTAGAAGCCTAATTATTCAGCACCCATTCAGGATACAAACGACCGTTAGCCAGCTCTTCTAGATAAACATAATTAATTTATTAGGGATAGAATAGAAAGACATGTACATGGAGGATGCTCTGTACTAGTGTACACTCGAGCAGCCTAATACAAGGAAGTAATACACGATCTTTTATAGTATTAAACCACAAACATAATTCAACGTCTTATTGGTTCTTTGGCTTTGACGTATGACTACTTCTCCATTATGGCTGAGGTCGTTTTTCATATCATACCATATATAGTAACAAAAAGCATAGAAAAGGATTTTACACAAGGTGGCCTACGTGCCTAATATCACATGGTCCATCTTGTGACAGAACTTGAGAACATCACGTACTCAGACTGGTACTTTCCAGAAGGGAGATTGCTTCAGCTAGCATGCAATGACGATGATATTTCCTGATGGCTGTTCAGAGGGCAAGCCTTGCAACATAATGTGTTCCTAGCAGTAGCGAATTACATTTGTAGGCCTCTTTACTTAATGCTAGGCCTGTGCAGAGATTGTCATTGTGTATCACAGGGGCCACTAGGCATAGCATCCCTAAGAACTGTAAAATGGGATTCCACAAAGTGATTACATTGCGTGTTCTAGACGGTGGCGAACAGATCTAACCAAGATTTTCTCCATTCTTGAAAGAGACCTTGCACCAAATCCGGATGGAGATGCCATTTGTGAAACACTAGGCACCGGCAGCTGTGTTTGTCCATGCTAGCACTCAGAAAGCCCGCCGGGTGTTGAACCACCAGGGACATGCCCTGATGTTTCAGCCATGTCCAGAGATGTAGGGCCTCTTGACAAAGGGACCACAACCCCACCCCGCCCTGTTTGCTGCAGAACCACATGGTGGTAATATTGTTTGAGAACACCTGCTCCAGACGTCCCCTGATCAACAATGCCAATCCGATCCCCCGAAACTCCAACAGGTTGATATGGAGCCCGGACTCCAGTGGAGACAAGAGTTCCCTTAGCTCCACCTCTCCCAGATGGACGCATCTGTCACTACTGTCAACTGTGGCTGGGGAAGTGAGAGGGGTCTGCCTCTGACTCAATTGCAGTTTGTCAGTCACCGCTGCAGGACTTTTACAGTTCTCTCAAAGACCTGGAGAATGTTGGAGAGGTTTCCCTGATGGTTTGCCCTCTGGGACTTCAGGTCCCACTGCAGAGCCAGCATGTGCCAAAAGGCATGCGTCACAAGCAGGATGCAGGAGGCCATGAGACCCAACACACCATCAGTCAGTCTCACCAAAATCCAGGATAGAGGTTGAAGCATCATTATAATATCCTGAATGTCCTGGACTTGCCACTCAGGAGGACAGGCCCCAATTTGCAGTGTCCAGAAGAGCTCCCATGAAAGTGAGCATCGGAGAGGGAGTCAGGTGTGACTTTGGCACGTTTATAGTGAACCCTAGCGAATGCAGGAGGTCAGCTGTAGTTTGGAGATCGGAGACGACTGCCTGGGGTGAGGCTGCCTTCAACAGCCAATAGTCAAGGTAGGTGGAATCTCTAACCTCAGCAGATGTGCCAAAACCACCACCATCACTTTTGTGAACACCCTCGGGGTGTTGGTAAGGCCAAAAGGGAGCATGGCAAACTGGAAGTGCTCTTGGCCCACCATGAACCACAGGTAACATCTATGGGCAGGCACGACAAAGCTGTGGAAGTATGCATCCTGCAAGTCTAATGTTACATCCAGTGTCCAGGATTCAGGGCAGACAGGACTTGAGCTAATGTGATTATTCTGAACTCCTCCTTTTTCAGGAAGAATTTGAAAAGGTGCAGGTCTAGAATAGGATGAAGGCCTCTGCCCTTCTTGGGCACCAGAAAGAAGCAGGAATGGCATTCACAACCTACTTCTGATTCTGACATCCCTCGATGGCTCCCTTGGCCAAGAGAGTGAACACTTACTGACGGAGCTAGGAGAGATGGTCATCTGCCAGCTGGTCGTGAGTGGCATGGGTGGAGGGGTGCCCAGAAAGGGAATGGAGTAGCCCCTTTGAACTATCTGTAAAACACATTTGTCTGATGTTACCGGCTGCCAGCGGTGCAGGTGGTGGAGTATCCTTCCTCCCACTGGATGCCCATCTTGGTAGAAGGGCACACTAAAGGGGTTTCAAGGCTGCGGCTTCCGGGCAGGTGGTGGACTGGGTCGACTTCTGGTTAGTGGCCTCACGTGGTCTGTGGGGGCTGTGGTGGCTAGGTGGGAATACACGCGGCTGTGAGCTCCTTCCGTGGACACCAAGAGGCAGAAAGCAGACAGGGGCTGGCAAGGGGCCATGGATAGGCCCAGGGACCTAGTTGTAACTCTGCTACACTTAAAGTGCTCCGGAGGTGAGTCCACCTTCTCATCAAAAAGGCGAGAACCACCAAAGGGCATGTCCATGACTGAGGCTTGGAATCCCCCAAAAACCCAGTAGTTCTCAGCCAGGTGTGGCGCCTAAGTGCCATTGATGATTAAATTGCTCTTCCCAGTGAGTTGGTCGTATCTAGTCCACATCTGATGGTGAACTTCGCTGGTTCCCTGCCACCTGCAATTTCCTTAAACAGCATGGCCCAGGCCTCCTTTTAGACCATGGGCAGCACTTGCACAATTGAATCCCAGATTGTATGAGTATATCAGCCCAAGAGGCACACAGTGTTCGCTGACTGTAGTGCTAGGCTGAAGGAAGAGGACATCCTCTTACAGAAGGTGTCCAGCATTTTAGACTCTCTATCCTGTGGAGTGGCAGGGTATGTGCCAGGGTTAACTCCGGAAGTGGAGGCATGGACCACCAAGCTCTCCAGGGTGTGGAGCTGAGTGAGAAAACTAGGGTCCCATGCAGTGGGGCACTGATGGTGGGCAATTTCCTGTGTGCAGAAGCCCCTGTCCAGCGCTTGGACCAGGCCCTAAGTAGAAGATGGCTAAAGGTTTCATTAAATGGGAGTAAGGGTTTGGAGGGGGCAACTCCTGGCTGAAACACCACCATAGTGAATGAGGCGCCCTCCTCCATAGCCATAGTAGAGGGAGAGACCAGGCCAGTGTCTGGTTTGGTGTCTAACCTCCTGCCATCAGCCACATCCTCATACTACTTGTCCTATGTGTCATCTAGGGGATGCTGGTATCCATAAGGTTCCTCTGACCCCTCCCATTCATCTCCCTCCCAGGTCTGTCGGATGAAAAAGGCAGTGGCTCCAAATTTGAAGGGCATGGTCCTGGTCGGCACCAGATGCCACCCCGTCCGGCTCCATGTTGAAGTCATGAATGATGATGGGGGTTGTGCTGCCGTGGAACATCAGCAGCACTCGGAGCTAGAGCAGTCACCGAGGAAGGTTGCGATCTCATGAGGCGCACCACTCTAGATCCGGCACCGAATCTAATCGTCCCAACTGGCACGATGGACAAACCTACCAGTGGGAATCCAGTGGGGGCCAGCCATGAATCCATGTGGCCCGAAAGCGCTACAGAGATGTCAGGCCACCCAAATTTGAGGTGCATGGTCTCACAGAACTCTTTTAGTTGGGCCGGCGCCACCCCTGCTCTGGGAAAGTAAGGGAGGTGCGGAACAGACCCTGGCACAGGTGCTGCAGAGGGGTGATGCTTGGAGTGCCAATACTCCCATGCCTCATTCAAGGATTTGGACTGGTGCGGCCTACTCACTCCACACCACGGCACAGATCACTACAAAAGATCTCTGGCAAAGAGCCCCTTTGTGGGGCTCATCAAACATTGCAGCGCCAGTCTGGTGAGAAGCAAGCCCTATGGTGAAGCATGGCATTGAACGGATGTGTGAGGGCTCTTGCTTCTACATTTAGAAGTGCCTAGCGGACTTGTGTCTGTCTTTTGGAACAGTGTACTTTATTTGTTCAATGTAACTTTTAAATATTTTAGTCAGGGCTCCAAATGCAAGCCAGACCTACTGCCTTTGTCAAGGCTTGTTTGCACAGAGGGCCAGAAGGGGTGGTCAGCCTTACCAGCCCAGGGTGAGTTATGACAGATGCAGCTTGAACAACTCAGATTCATTGAGAGCTGTACTTTATTAGGAATGTTTCACACCCGATTTTTTCTTTTTTTTTCTTTTTTGAGATGCTCCTCTCCAAATGTTTGCAGCTGACCATGGCTTTTAGCGCCAGACAAATGATCAATGACGATTTCAAGATTACTGACATTTTATCAAATACATTAGAATTGGTCACATAGATTAAAATCAATCATAGTTTGTGTCCTGAAAAAAGCCTAGCTCTTGAAAGCAGTCCACTTCCCTCTTTGGACACAGAAAGTCGTCTACTTCTGCTGTCAGAACTCAGCTACGCCGCCAATCACTCGTTGAACGTGTCTTTGCTTTTAACCTTGTATAGCAGTGCGCTGTCTTTCAGCTAGGTTCGTGCTACTGAATTGCCAGGTGCATGCATACATACAAAGCACACTCTTAGTTTGTACTTATTACTTTATTTCTGTAGCAAGTGAGTATTACTGTCTTGTATCCTTTGCAAGCTGCTAGTATCATATTATACCACAAGGTTATACAACAAGATCAAGGAAAAACAGGCATAATACAAGCAGATGTAAATAGCTCATACTTTAGTCCGGACTGTGAGCATGAAGAGTTTTAGCAGAACATCTGGAGCAGTTAGGCCCTCATTTAACTCTAGGACTGACTGATACTGTCTTACGAATCTTAAGGATCCTGGGAAATGTAGTTTCACATCCAGCAGAACAGCATCAACTAAGCTTCACAGAGCCTCAGATTTAGTACAAGTTTGGTTCTTTTACCCTGTGCATGCCATATAACAAACACACAGAAGGCAATGGGAGGCATGCTTGCAATAGGTCTAACCACTGACAGTCGCTCAGGGTAGCATCCCAACTCATCGTTCTTTAGCCCACCATGCCACCTAAGTTGGGACCAGCCGTATGTAAATCAGTGTTGAACCTCGACCCAGCCATACCATGCTCCAATAGGAACAGTCTACCCCGAACTGTCAGGCCAGGTCCTCCCTGAACCAAAACACAAGCAGCCCAAGACTGGTTTCACCCTTATTGGGACTCGTCAGTTTGGTGTAGCTTGATTCCAGGTGCCCAGCGAGCAAGGGGCCCACGTCTCGGCAAAGAGTATGGCCTATCATGACATATAACTCCAACCCCAGATATTGGCTCTAGAAAGGCAATTAAACTAGAATCTTTGAACTCCTACCTCCGGTTCTGACACATTTTGAGCCAGGGAACAGGAATACAGATGCGAAATTAGCATCTGCAGTGCTCATCCTCGAAATTATTACTTATCCTGGCCTTGCTACAGACAAATCCACTGACTGTCATCAATTTGAAGAATGTTATGTCTTCTGAATAATGAAGGAGGTTTTTACTTGCCACTGTTCCCTTCTACTTGAAGACCCCAAGGCAGTGCGGAGTCAAAGTTAATAACTTATCCCTGGTAGCCAGGGAGGCAATATCGGAGACAAGATTCGCACGAATATCCATCTTTTACTACAAGTGCTTTGCCTCTCACACAGACTTTCAGGTTCTGCAGCTCCTGTATCTATACAAATAGACGTAATTGCTCTAAGTCTCAAACACCGTAGTCAATTTCTGCTTGATCTCATTTGCCACGATTCAGATTCCCCTCCGCATTAAATCTATAGAATCCAGTGTAAGGCCAATGCAAAAACGGCACCATCTCGGGAGAAGATACAGATTTTTTCATAGTATGTGACTTTCAAACAGCACACCGACTCCTAGAAAACAAAAACAAAATGTGGCAGCCACAGAACGGAACGGAAAAGACAACTATGGGGTGACAATAATTATTAGGCTTCAATGGGCCCCCCAGGTCTCCGGTGCACTGCACCTGCTGCACCAAAGGTAGCTAGCCCTCTGCTGCGGCAGTTAAGTGAAAAGCAGTTAGGGCCATATGTACCAACGCATTTTCCCATAGACACAGACTGGGTAAAACCCTTTGATACATTTGGCCCTTACTTCGTTAAAAAAAAAAAGTGAGCATTTTCTTGTGGAGTGCAAAATGAGTCGACTCTGAGACCTGCGCTTGTTTTACATCTACGTGGCAGGCACAGAATCTGATTTTATGTCTCTGATTATGACACACAACTGATTATTTCTGAGTGGCAACAAGACTACTTCAGAAGCAGTTCAATGAATGGGCCCGGGGGAGCGACAGGCAAACTCAGTCTCCCCCCGGGCTACTTCATGGGATATAACAGTCCAGGAGAGGGCATAGGTTATGGATAGGTCAGGGTGTGGGCTCTAGGGAAAGTATTTAAGGCAAGTAGAGGTGAAGGTTTAGCCTCTTTGATGACTCCTGCACCTTGGCAGGTGTTATGTTCTGGGCCATAGGCCCACATACCAGACAAATAATGACGGACACCAGTCTGTATGGTATGGAATTAGTTATGAGCACATGCACTCGGGCCCCTTTATTGGAAGGGTGTCATGACTGGTGACGTCTGTGTTGGATGGGTGTTGGGTGGGTGTAAACTCCAGCCCTCAGGAAATGACTGGCAAAATGCTACATGCAGAAATGCACGTGTCCAGCAGGACACTACATTCCTCTCAAACTTTATTGAAAATGGAACAGGACCAACTGTAACAACAAAACAGAGAAACATAAAACACCACCTAAGTCTCTCAGCCTTAAGAGGCAGTCCCCTGGATGGCAGTGGATAGGTGCAGCTGGGAGCAGCCAGGCATCTCCACACGCATCCATGATTTAATCAGCTGCGGCTGGGCACGACCGCTGTGTGGATGGAGTCCGGATTCAGGGACAGCCGGTTGGTTGGTTCAATGTCCACACATGCACTGTTGGTCAGTCCTGCATGCTCTCGCGGTGATGCGGTTGGTGTAAACAGTTTAAACTTGGTACATTAGGAGCAATGGTGGAGTTTGCTGCACAGGTACTTCATGAGACATCCTGACTTCATGAAGGCCAATCCAGAGAAGACTGGGAAGACATCAGTGGTGAAATGGCACCCTTCTCTGAATCCCAGTGCTTCCTGGTACTCTGTCGGTGGAGCAGCTTCCAGACCACCTCTTGTTTATGGATTCCTCACTCAGGAATGTCCTTGAGGCCCTTTCAATAGGTTGCCACAGGACCGGTATGGACTGTGCTGGGTTGTGTGCGGGCCATATGCAGCCCGCTGCAGGCTCTCCAAGAGAAGCCACGGCTGGATGATGCCTGGTCAGTGTGCTTGCCAACAGGAACCAGGTGTGGGTGGGCTGTCAGATAGTCCCTGGGCAATTGATCTCACACATTGTCAGGATTGCCTCGTTGGTCTCTTGATGCTTTGTGAAGGTGATGTTGAGATACTCCTTTGTTGAATCAGGTGATGCACATGGCAATGATGGTATTGCCGTTAGGTGACCTGGGCGACAGGTGTTGATGTTGCTGGAGTGAGGGGAATTGGAGGGACTTTGTAGCCACATGACTCATCACCTCATTGGTGCAGTTCTTCTCCTACAGCATGTGTGGTTGACTGGCGGTGGTGCCATCAGCTTAAAGCAGCCGGTGATAGGTGACTGGATTGTCGCAGTGTGAAGCGTGGGGCAAGTACGTGGTTCTCACATACTTGAAAGCTTACGTTCGGTACTCCAGCTGAGCTGTCTCCAGTGATGTCGCTGCACCCCAGTGGCTGGCTTGTCTGTAGGTGTGCTCTCGGGTAGTGGCATGACTCCTTCATCTCTTCACTCTGGGATCTTTTACTCTCACACATCTGCGGTTGCAAGGTCTTCCAGTGTGACAGATGTTGTCACAATATCTTCTCTTTTCTCTTTCCTTCCTTTTTCATGGCGTAGTGTTGCATCACGCTCTCTTCTCGTTTGTTGTGATGTGGCCTCCGGGAAGACCTTTTGCAGCTCTGGTCCTGTCCAAGGACTAGGCGTCTTCTCAGTGTTGCGGTGGAGGCAGACTGCCACTCAAGGGGTGCTACTCTCCTCTTGCCTGTTATGAGTCACTGCCGACTCTGTCTTGAGGCAGTGTGAGGAAGGGCGCTCATTGAACTTTCTCTGGCCCACTGCAGAGCAGTGATGGCAGGTCACCTCCTTTCCGCCTCCTCTTCGCTCGAGTGTACAGTGCTTGTGCCTCCAGATTGCGCCGTCGCAGCGGCAGGTCCTGCTGAGGTTTGTGCGGGCTTCCCAGGATTGGTCATGCTGTGTGGCATTCTCATGGATGAGTAAGGATGGCAATTTGGTTGTCTCCTCACACATGGTGGCAGCAGACGGCCGCTAGGTGGTGCTCGTGCAGAGCACATCGCTCCCCGGTACGTGCAGCTTCATTAGAAAAGGGAACTGCAGAGGGGTGGGGTCCTCAGAGCGGACACAGCCACAGGCCCGGCCATATGCAAACAGTCCAGAATGCAGCCTACAGGCCAAGGGCCTCTGTTGTGAGTGTTTATGCCAGCAGGCGGCAGGAGGACTCACCAGCCAGCAGGTAGGGACATGTGGGGTGTGCTCTCCTCTGAATGTTTTCTAATGTGGAGTGCGCACTTGCACAGACATTCTGTTTTCTTGAGCACGGTCTGCTCTTGCACGTGTGGCCTCGGTCTTCACTCCTTCTGGTAGGGAGCCACGCTTGAATGTCTCTGCTGGCCAGACTGCCTTCTTTGCTCTGGCGGGCAGGCTGGCTGGCAGTTCCAAAAGCTCACCTACTCTTGTGAGCGCCTAGAGCTCGTAAGAGGGCTCGAGCTCAATTCAGCGCAGGCAGTGGTGAATGTGTAGAGAAGGGAGCACTCACTCGGGATTCTCCTCCGGGGCACTTCGGTTGCTGTAGTCTTTCGTGGGAGGGTGCTTCTCTCTCATTGTCTTGCCAAGACCAGATGGCTGCAGTCGGGCAGCAGACAGGCTTCTCTGCCGGTAGGGGACCCTTTAGGTGTGGCGGGACTCATTCTGTGTGTCAGCAACGCATGCCTCAAATGCTGAGGACACCTGGTGACTCTTGCAGCTCTCTGCCTCTTCTCACGGCTCAATCTTCCACCCAGCTTCAAGCAGCCCACAAACCATGGGCTCTCCTCATGTGCAGCGGGTAAGCGGGCATTGCTCCCGCTCAACCTCTGCTTTACTGGAGTCAGCAGTAGGCCATGAGGCCTCTTCCCCCCTTGTTCCTTGCTTCCTGGTATCTGGGGGGAATGGAAGTAGTGCTGGACGGGAAGCTGTCTCACGACAGGCAGGCGGCTGCGGCGATCTTACCAGTGGACGCCAGTGTATTCACTAGATGGCCTTCTTTCTGCCCTGTTCTGCCCCTGTTGCTGTCATGCTGGCAGTAGCTATGGGGTGGCTTATACAAGGGGTACAGTTCCCTCCCACGAAGAAAAGCAGAGTTGCTGCTAGCGCACACGCGGGCTCAGACCTGCTTGTCATCAATGTCATGTTCTGGGCCCTAGGACCACATACCAGACAATTAATGACATGGATGTGTGAGGTATGTTCAGTTTTTCTATGCAGTATGCAGGGGAGTGATGTGGTGTGGGAATCCCTGTGCACTCTCCGTGCTGGAGGGAGAGAAGACCTCCTCAGACCTGGGATAAGGGACCAGGCCTGGGTCGTGATGTTTCACCTGGCACATTCAGCATTGGGCAGTGTTGTAGCAGCCGCTGCGGCCTGCTTGCCGCAAGGGGGAAATCACGGAGTAAATGAAGTGGGGATGCAGCAAAGCAGTCACGCCACCAATGGCTAGCAATGTCAGAGCCTCGTGGATGAGAAAGGGCTTACAGGTGGCGGATGGGCGCAAGGAGGTGGAGACAGAACAGCAAGCGGTGAGGCCTTTGGAATGAGTGCAAGAATCAGGGCCTAACAATCAGGAGATGGCAGTGTGTATCCCAGAGGAGGGGCCACAGAGGAGGGCTGGCCGGATGAGCTCTATAGGCCTCGAGTGGGAACCTGTTGATATGCCAGGCAGGAAGCCAGGATAATAGAAAAAAGAAGAGGGGAGACTCAAGTGTGGGATGGGAGTGGCAGCTGTGGCATGTTTGGACAATATGTCCCTGGAGATTCTGGAGCTGGGGACCCTTTGAGACCTGTAGTGTTGGGGAAGGGTCAACCTTCACAGTGGCAAGGTGTGGATCTTGAGGTTAACATCCTCAAAAAGCAATAGCTGGTGGCAACGGTTGTGTAGGGAGGGGGAAGTGGCACTGGAGCAAGGCCATTTAGACAAGAGGGTCAGGGCATGCATCCGGGGAGACTGGAAGGAGGCCAGTACCAGGGAATGCCAAGGTAGGCAGAAGACAGTGGTTCTGAGTGCCAGGCGAGGGAGGGGGCCACATAGGGACAGTGAGAGCTGAGACGACTCGAGGGGCCAAGTGTGAAGAAGCCCTGCAGGTTGGTGCAGCCTGTAGGGTGGAAGGGTGACAATGCCAATGGGTGAGGTTGGCAGAAGGTTGATGATGCCTATAGGGCACACTGTGGCCCTGGGACATTGGCCTGCAGGCGTGGCAGCATCATAGTCATCCCTCCCTATGCCGCGGTCCTGGTCACAACTGGCCTGTGCACCACAGCGCAGTACACAGGTCCAGCATATGTCTTTGCCTGGGGGCAATGTAGTACATGAACTGTGACGACTTAGTGGGTAGTGCCACTTGGTGCCTGACTATGATAAAGGCAGTAACGAATGGTAGAAAGGTGAGGTGCGGGATAATTATATGGGGGAACAAGGAGATCAACGGGAGAAGTCAGCTAGTGTGGGTGTCATGGAGGAGGGCACTCTTGGTGTTTTGATTAATTCAAGTGCGCAATATTGCCAACAGATGGAAAGCTGCAACCCTGCTGCAACCCTCCTGCACCCCCGCTTGGCAGAAAATTTAATTCTGCCTGGGCTCAGGCTACAACAAAAACTGTTGCACTCCATCACTTGGAAAGCATCCTGCCTGTCCCCTTTTTGGAGCCACACCCATCTACCACTCCTGCCTGATCAGTCCTAGAACTTCGCAACCAAATCCTCAACTGCGTCTGCTCCAGACAAATCTTGCCAAGCAACACTCCCACCTTTTGCGCAGATCCCAGTAATTCAGGAAGCCTAAATGCCCCAAAGAACATCCACAACATGTGCAGGAGGGTTGCAGCTTTCCATCTGTTGGCGATATTGCGTATGGAACTGTGGAAGGTGGGTGTGGATCCAGCCAGATTCGGGGTGCACTCAGCATTTGGGCAGCCACGGCTGCGGCACTGTTGGGGTGGGTTTGGGGACACATTAGGACACAAATTTGTTGGAGATCTAGGTGCTGTACAATAGGTCGTTGGAAATGTAGGTGCTGTGAGTGCTACGTGCAAAAAAAGGATTTAGTGGGGCTGTGGGGTGGTCAGGTGCACAGCACACTACTAATACTTTTTCACCTTAGGGTGTGTGAGCGGCCCAAAGATAAGAAAGTTGGTGATGTGGATTGTAGAACATTCTTTTGTGCCTTGAGCAGCTAAGTACACAGATTAGCAGGTATATGGACGGAGCCTTGGACTACCCGGTGGCAGGCATGAAGTAATATGGTGGGGCAGGATGTGATTGGGCAACCTTTAGCAAGCCTGGTTCAACAAAGGGGTGCCTGCACATGCTGCTCATACACTTGGTTGAAAATGATTTGGTTAAGTTATCCGGTCTGATGCTGCTACAGCACATGAAGGAGGATCTCCAACTGATTTAGAGTAAATTTGCAGGGACACGTCTTCTGTGGATGGAGAGTTTGTCTAGGAGACAATGGAGAGGGGCTCTGAAGCACTCTGCCATTGACCAAGTGAGGAGGAAGCTCAACAGAACGATTAGGGTTTTCTATTGGCTCAAATCTCTGCTGTATATCTTGTTGCTGGGATTCGCAACTGACCCCTATATATACCCATCTGAGATCCTTACATTGGTTGCCTGTTTCTAAGTGTAGCCTGAGGCTCTTAGCCTGCATCACTGTGTTATGCTTCTGTGGTCTAAAAGGACACCCACCTTCCTTTTTTAGCTTGATTACCATTAGCTCCCCAGACTGTAAAGAATAGACAGTGATGGCAGCAATATGATTATAGTGAGAAGACAGACTAAGAAGGAGAGGAACTAAGAAGGAGCAAAGACACCATGAACCAAAGCTGTCCACTACCACACATGAAATGACCTACCAACCTCTGCCAAAGGGTGAAGCCTCCTGGAAACACTGAAGTGTTCCAGAGTGTGAGGTGATGTATCTACTCTCGGAATGTAGGGTGCCATTGAACACAACACTCCTTGTGTTCAGCACAAGTGACCAAATCACTGAGAAGCATCAAGGCATTAGAAAGTTCTAAACTCATCCCACGGTATCTCGCGAAGACCCACAGTGCCCCGAGATGTACTGCGATAAAGAATAAATGCCCACAACTGGCAGAGGCAACTTCAACCAGCCCAAAATACTCACTGCTTTGACCCTCAGTGGACAACTAGCTTGTTTTTTTTCAATTTTGGGTTTTTCACTGGGCCTGAGTTAGAATCCAAGTGACAAGATGCACCAGACTGTTAGTGAGGCAACCCAGGTGCAAATGCGTCCATCCATTACTAGATATGCTATTGCTTGCCTGAACCCATGTGCGCAGGTGCACTGCTTGTGGAACACGGCCAAGTCAGCTGGGCCAGGGCAGAGACACTGCGATCCCTGCTTGTTGAGGCATACCGAGCACATAGCTCCCGGAGTGGTAATGCCCTGCTGAACAAGGAAGGCACTTCCTGCACGACCAAGACAAATACAGACAGAGTACTGTGCAAAGGGGAAGGCACCGCAACAGACAAGAAGCGATTCCCTATGAGAAGGCGTGTAAGCCAATATCAGCAAAGGCTAGGTTCGCCTCACCCATCGATACCAGTTGTCATATCTGCTACACAGTGGTCCCAGAGACTGTTTTGCTTTGCACTAAGATTACTAATGAGATCTGTTCTGCAGAAACAGTGCAGGTTGTCTCACAGAATCTACTAAGATGAGCTACATAAATGTAACTTCAGTTCTCCATAGCTGGAATATTTAATATATTCACATGCAGAAATCATTCACCTGCCGCCAGGCTGGGAATCCCCAGGAACTTTAAAATACCAGTTAATAGTATTAACATGGTCAGAGGCCTTACCATACTTTGTTTAGTAGCACACTCACCTCATTTGAAACAATCCAAACTTCTGCCAAAGAGGTAGACTTGCTGAGCTCTCCTACTCTCCCCAAGGGCCACCATGGTGCTGATTTCATAGCACAAGTGTGAGGAGTACATATGATAGAAGTGAGGCTCCAACCCGGGAAGAGGGAGGGTTGCGTGTCAATAAATGAAATACCAATACTGGAGAACTCGAGTTACAGGTAACTAGTTTCATCTGCAGCATTCATATATTCACATGCTTGAATCAGAATAGCAAGCATAACATTTGAATAAAGTGGAACGTAGGCTCACCTTTACTAAAACAGGTTGTGGAGAGCTGCTTGCCTCACTGCTGAATTGGTTGCTCCATTCACATCCAGGCAGTAGTGCTGTGTGAACATGTGCCTTCTTTTCCACATGGCTCCTCAAAATGCCTTGCAGAGGAACTCCAGCATAAACTGTAGCAGTTGTTGCCATGCTTCTGAAACAAAGCAAAGCATCCACTACTGGGTTGTGTGATGCAAGTTGACAGCCGATGTGGTATGCCCTGTTTGGACATTAGGTGGTCTACTTCTGATGGCCGAAATGCAAAAACAACTGTTGTTATGTACGTAAGCCTTTTGTCTTGACCAAGTTAACCCTAATGTACCTGTGGACATTAAGTGAGTGAAAAGATTTATCAGATAACTATATTGAATTAGAGAAAAGGGAAAGAGGATAACTGGTTCATTTAAATGAATGACTGTAGGTACTTTAAGCATAACATGTCATGTTGGTTCGAAGGATGACTTTGTCTTTGGTAAATAAAAAAAAAGGCCCTTTTATGGTAGATGCCTGTAACTCTCCTACACTCTCTGATGTGAGGGCAAGTCTTTTGCAAGATAGATTTTAGGTGCACCTTATGAACTGATTTACAAGGAGGTGTTCATTTCCCGTGGCACTGGAGCCATTTCATGAATTGATTTTTGATCCTTTGTGAAACTAAAGATGAGGCAGTGTCATCTGTTCTCCTGAACCTTAAAATTGCTACAAGATGGACCCTCCCTGAAGTGTATTCAAGGCTACTCTTGGCCAGATCTAGCAAGTCTGAAAACATTTGATGGGCTTGCCGAGAGATTAATTAAAGTCCTCGTCTTTGCACCAATCACAGAAACACTCACATTTGGCATTAAACGTCTTTGTAGTTGCTAATGCATGACCTGTGCCAGAGTGATCCAAGGGACCATGCAGTGTCTGTGTCTGTTTTAATATTTTTCAGGGCATCAGCAATGGTTTCCAAATAGTGTCTGCTTATCAATGGGCATGTCCAAGATCTTGAGTTGGATTTTCGGTCAAAAGAGTGTGAAACATAGCTATCCTTGTCTTCGTAGGACCAAAGCACATTCAGTTGTGAGATGTCTGACACTGCATCTATGGGACTCACCAATGCATTAGCCTCCTAATAAACTATGACTTTTGTCTTCTGAGATCAAGTTTATCAGTGGCAAAATGTCATGCCACATCTGGTATTTGCAACGGTCAAAGATGAAAAAGACATTTCCTGCTTATATTGAAGTTGTCTACATAGAAATTACTCTGCCACACATGGTGGTGGTGCCTGCTGACACAAAGATAGAATCAAGCTTATAATCGCCCATCAAACAGGCTTCAGGCAAATCCGGGGCCCAATAATTTTCCAAAAGAGGAACCACTGCTTGGACTGTTGCTGGTGTCTTCCTCATCTTATGGCCCTCTGATAAATCAAAGGATACTGACTGACTTTTAAGGGGTTGTTATTTAAAGTCATAGAGAGAACAATGGTGCTGTACTGACATCATTGGGAGATAAAATTATTTAGCTACCCTTTCCATGGGCACATGAACGCGGGCTATGTTATCTGGAGGGGAGTAATGCTATGAAGATGGCTAGTCTCCCTCTTTTGGTGATATGTAATCTTCCCATTCTGGCACGTAGTCTTCTTGTACCCCTGTTATGCCATTAATTGTGTTTGACCACTGACTTTGTGTTTCACCACTGCGCAAATTAGTTGTTCAATGTTCACCAGTAGCACATTTCATGTTGTATTCAGTTTAGCTGCCTATTGGCTTTAACGTGGTATTAGACATTACATTGTGTATTTAGGTTAGCTGCCTATTGGCTTTAACGTGGCATTAGACATTACATTCTGTATTCAGTTCAGCTGCCTATTGGCTTTATCGTGGTGTTAGACATTGCAGTTGAGACATTGCAGATGAGCTGTGTTTTTCCACATGGTAGACCAAGCTGTGTTTTTCGTATTTTGTTCACAGCGAACCCTAGCGTGATAACAGGGCGCATATTTTGTGTTTTCCTCTCTACTCAGCCTTGGGAAGGAGCGAGGTTTAGGAGATCTGGGCAATCTCCAATGGCTTGTTTTCTTCCCAACTCTGCATGTTTTGACTATTAGAGGAAAGGGCCTGTTAGCAGGCTTTTTCATTATAAAACGGTGTCCCTGGGCAGCAGCAAGGGGGAATTTTCCAAGACTTCAGTCAGGAGCGGACGTCAGCTGCCTGACCTCCCGTTTGGGTGAAAAATCTCTTTCTCGCAGTTGAACAGGAGTCATCAACTTGCAGGCATGAGAAAGATGACGAGCAGTGATAGGCCCTGCGGTGATGAATTTTGACTTTTATTCTTTGCTTTGAAGTCATGCTATAATATAATCACATGTATTTGCTGTGTACATTGCAATTGAGAAGTACTTTGATATATTTTCCTTTCATTGCTGTGACTACTTTTAAACGTGTGCTTCCAACCTACTAATCTCATCTCTCAGGAATCTCGTGGTGAAGTAATAATAAATGTCTTCTTTAAACTAAGAAGGGCATTCCAGAGAAGTTTTGTCAGCTCGGTCATAAGATAAGGAAATCAAAACAACCCCTTCTTGCAGCTCACCATCTTCCTCCATTTCTGATAACTGGTCAGAGTTTAATGTATTCTATTTGCTAAAGTCCCTCATTTGATTAAACAGGGTAAGTAGCTTTTGCAGGTGTGGGAAGTGAGTTTGGAGGAGGTGTCTCCAACACTGAAGGACAAGTAGGTAGTGGATGCATGGGTACCCGTGGAAGAGGTGTCAGCCTGGGTGACCTGGTTGGTGGGCCAGTTGGCAGCCATTGCTGTTGAGTAATCAGCTAAGAAAGTGTTCATCATTCCTTGTAGTGTCATCATGAATGCAACAGGTACTTGCATCACCTCAGACTGATTAGAGTACTGTAGGCGACTATAAGATGGGGGAATATTTTCAGACACAAATGTTTAAAGTTGGTAGCTGTATTCTTGATTCTGATCTTCCTCGTAAGCTTTCTCCTCAAATGCAGACACGTAGCACACATCCAGTTATCCAATATCTGAGGCATTCTCCTGGTCACTGACATCAGCTTCAATTTTTTACTCTAAAATCTTAGCAGGCAGTGTGCTGTCACTTTGACATTAAAGAAGCAGTTAATTGTTTTGTTGTTTATAGAGAGTGGAGGACTGCCATTCATGGGAGGGGTGATAGACATCCGTGGTGCGGTAGCCAAGGCAGTCCTTGTTGATGGCCCTGTAGTTAACAGTGTTGTAGTTGTTGACAAAATTGCCATCAACAAGGCTTGTATCAGAGGTTTCAAAGAAAGAGTGGTCAATGACAAGAGGGTTGATAACTATGAAAGGGTCATCAACAACAAGGGTGGATTTGTCATCATTGCTAAGGACGGCAGTCCTGAACAGGCTTCTGTTGAGCTCCATTTCCACAATATTTTTCACAGAGGTTAATCTTTTCCCATTATGGAGTGTTGTTTTATGGAAGCTCAGTTTATTCTTTTGAGGAGGTGGTTGCTGGTGTTTTAGGTGAAAAAAATCCAGCTCTGGAAACACCATGTTTCCTTTTCTGCACAGCCTTCATGAAAAGGCTTGGTAAAGCACTTCTCATAGAATCATCCCCAGAGGGGGGATATTGCCTTTGGAAAGGGGAGCTTTCTTTTCCTCCAGCAGGAAAATATCCAGCATCCTTTCTCCATCTTCAAAGCATGGAAATAAATGGTTTTACAACTATCACAGAAAGATGCCCTATGCACTAGATAAAGGCAAAAAATACATTAATTATTAGGGTCAACAGAATCGATTTTCTTCTATGACAGAGCAAGATTTAAATAGTGATTTTCCTTGTTAGCCACGATGACAATTGGTGACAGAAAGCCCCCAGCTCAAAAAGTTGAGATTTTCTTAACACACAAAAACAACTCACAGTATGATTAAAGCTGAAGTTTGGGCTGATGGAAGTCCACAGAAGACCAGAAATGTATCAGATAATGTCAAACATAGCATAGAGCCTAGCTCCGCCTGGGGACTCCCTTAAACACAAAATTCAGTAGAGACCTGCATTAGGGTGAATCCTAGGGGGAGTAGGAGAGCTCAGCACTTCTACCTCATTGGCTGAAGTTTGGGTTGCTTCTTATGCGGTGAATGTTCTACTAAACAAATATTGTTGTACACAGGGCTATTTTAACACTGTTTACTGCCATTTTAAAATGATGAAGGTTCCCCAGTCTGACAATAATTAAAGTATGTTAATATAGGAAAGGCCCAGTTCTGGAGAAATTACTTGTATACAGAATAACACTTGCCCTCGGATAACTATGTATAGCATTGTGTTGTGTGCGAATAGTAGAGTAATTCCTCTTTCAAGGCAGCACACAGGCTCAACATTTATTTGTCATTAATCACTAAAGGATGTGTTTACTGACGTTTGAGCCTCTAACGCCATATTTCTGTCTAAGGTTCAGACTGCTCAAATAATCTACTGTATGCTAAAGTGCTAAATGGATTTACTTGGCGCTCAGGTTTTGGGATGCTACTATGCTTAACTCCAGGACACTAGTAGTAACTACCTCTAATTGTCACAAACTGAACTCCATAACCTCTGCCTGCCATGGAACTCCTGAAAACGTTCCCGCATCACTGAATTGCTTTCCTTTTGCAAACAGCCCTTTTCTCTTCACCCTAAAATTTCTTGTGCTTCCAAATTTATTTACAGATTAATCAATTAATAAAACAAACGTTTTGCTGATTTACCTGACAAAGAGTGACCTCTGTGTCATGACTATTAAGTGACTGTCTGGTTGGTAGATTACCTGGCAACAATACTGCCTTTATGATATGCCTTTAGGGAAGAGGTCTACTGCCTTTACCTATTAAAATCCAAATAGTCTCCCACAAAAGTCACTTGCATTTGTGAATGAGAAATATACAACAATTAATGAATGATTCCCTATTAGAATGGCAGTCTGATGCACCTGACACCCTGCTAGAAGTCACTGCCAACAACTAGCATGCCCAATATGAAGTTATTTTGAAGAGGTCTAGCTTGAGGCTGGAATACATATGTTCCCAGTCCAAACCAGATTCATCCTTTTTCCCAAAAAATATTGAATCTATTCTGTGTGTCTTTATGCCTAGGTGCATGTCTCAATCAATCAATCATGGATTTATAAAGTGCAGCACTATCACCCCTAAGAGTATCTGGGCACTGAAGGTGTTGTATCTCCGTCAAAAAGCCACGTCTTGAGTCTCCTTCTGGGGTACGCCAGGAAGGAAGCTGTTTGGAGGTGGAGGGGCAGCCTATTCCAGGACTTGGCTGCTGTGTAGGAGAAGGAGCTGCCTCAACACCGGTTGCCATGGATGCGGGGGGTTGTGTGCGAGGTTTAGCGAGGCAGAGCATACTTGTCTTGCTGGGACATAGAAGCTCAGTCACTGGTTGATGTAGGATGGCCCTAGCTTGTGGAGAGCCTTGTGTGTGAGTGTGAGGATTTTGAATTGGAATCTCTTCTGGACGGGGAGTCAGTGGAGGTTCGTGACGTCTGGGGTGATGCTTGAGCACTTGGGGAGGTTAAGGTTGAGTCGGGCTGCGGTGTTCTGTACAGTCTGGAGTCTATTAATTAGCTGGGAGGACACTCAGGCATAGAGAGCGTTGCCATATTTGAGGCGGCTGGTGACCAGGGCATGCGTGACAGTCTTTCTGATGTCAGTAGTGATCTGTTTGAAGATTTGGTGGAGGATGTAGAAACAGGAGGAGGCGACTGAGTTTACTAGTCGATTCATGGATAGTTGGCCTGCCAAGGTATCATGCATGGTCTGATGGAGAGGGTGTTGGTCTGAGTTCTGCTGGCCACCAGCTGTGGTCACATATGGAGGTGTTCTTCTCAAAGATCAGGACTTCTGTTTTGTAGGTGTTAAGTTTGAGGCAACTGTTTTTCATCCATGTTAGGCTGGTCACAACACTGCAGAAGTTGGCTTTTGCATTGTGGGGGTCTTCTGTGAGTGAGAGGAGTGGGAGATCATTGCCCTAAAAAAGAGGCTATCAGGAATTCATGAACCTTAGGACACCCAAAGATAACAACTTCATCCTTCCAGTTCAAATATATGGCCCATGAAGCCTTTCCAGTATCTCAAGCCCTGACTGTGAGGTCCTCTTATTCTGTGGACACCAAATAACACAGCCTCAACAATAAACATATTAGCCACTATGGCCAGCTATTACCCGGAAACTATGAGCCAACAGAGTATCAAGGTCACTAGTGGCCAGGGACAAATTTAACTGCAAAGTCCAAAAGACTGTTTTTAAACACAGTTTTCCTATTTACTCTTTTTACCTCAATAGCAGTTAGCCTCACGGCATCAGCAACACCCAATAAGCGGCTTTGGAATCCCTACCAGAATGTTGTACTAGAGCCATCAACACTTGCATATGAACTGTACTCTTCCATCGACTGTCTGGTTGTTTGTAAACAGCGTAGTAATACCCAAAGACCAAGTGCTCACAAAAGCTGCCTCATAATCTACCACTGGCCCACAAAAACACAAGCACTAGGCACTATTATGCTTTATGTCAGAGTATATTATGTAACCTATATTTACCTCTGGTGCCTTGCAGGCAATGCACTTTTCTTTTTCATTGTTCTTTAATTTAACTGTACTATCAGTATTTTAAAAACTCTCTTTGTCAATATTAACGATCCCTTCTCAAAAATAACTCTTATTTGATGTTTTCCTTTATTAAGAGTTATGATGCATGTGTTATGTTGTATTTCAAACGAGCCTCCACGTCACTACCTTTGAGTAGATCTTGGATTCTCAATCACAGCTACCACTACAGTCAGGGAAACGAGCCGAGTCATGAAATGGAAGAAGGATGAGGCTGGAACAATACAAAGGGAGAGAGCATGGGTGGGTGTGTTTGCCCCGTTTCCCTACACATTAAGGGGCTCAGTAGTAGATCTATGTTTCAGCAGTGCAGTGTTGTTTAGGTCATATATGTCTGGCACTTGCACCATTCATAATGAACATACTGTATAGTAAACTTACTTTAACGGGTCTGTAGACAGACTCCTTCAGTCCATAGCAAAAGTTGCCTTGAAAGCTTAAGACATTAGTTGCACATCACCCAATTGGAGTAGTTTGGTGTCTTGTTTTTATAGCTGTTTAGGGGTGTCATTCTGTCTCCATGGAATGCATGAAGGTCTCATGAAAGTGGAGACCATCTTGGAATGGAATACCCTATTTTTTTAAACAACTTTATTAGTTTTGTAGAAAGACATACACTGAATAGGTCACACCCCCGCCCCCCGGACATGGTACCAAACAGTTCCGCACAATTGACATAGGTCCACGATTGACATTAGTCAGAATAATCTGCAACAGGGCACCCCACAGCAAGACACCTACAACCCAGCCCCTAAATCTCCTCCCCAGGCGGCCGTCCACTTCTACCGGACACCCTCTTGCTTCATACACAAGTTTTTCTCGTTGGGCACACCAGTCCACTCCGTGGCGCCACTTTGTAAACGTCGGCGTCGCCTCTGCCCTCCAGCCAGCTACAATGTATCTTTTGGCTACCAGATAAGCCACCCCCAAAAAGGTCCGGTCAGCTCTACTAGACCCCACTCCTTCCATGACTATCCAGTAAAAGCGTCAACGGGGCCTTCTCCGCATTCACCTGCAAGACCCTTGAGAATTCAGTCACCACCGCCCGCCAGTAGAAAACTATGCATGGGCAGTTCCACACAATATGGTAAAAGTCAGCGTCAGAGCTGGCGTAACAAGGACAGTCTGTGTGGGGCAGGAGGCCCCCCTTATATAACCTGGCGGGCGTGAGATATGCTGTATGTAAGTAGTATGCCTGCACCACGCGAAGACGGGTGGTCAGAGTCAAAGTTCTAGGGGCCATCAGCGCATCCCTCCAGTCCTCCTCCTCCAAGGGGCCCAACCACCCTTCCCACCGCTGTCGGAGTTTGTCCAGCACCTGAGTTGTGTTAGTGACCAGGGAGCGGTAGATCCGCGACACTCTCCCTTACCCAGGCCGCCCATCAGCACCTTGGACACCATGGGACTGAACTCGGTGAGGACCACCCCGGTCCGGACATGTATGTGTAACACGTGCCGGAGCTGCAGGTATTTGTGGAATTAGGTCTATTTGAGTGAATATTGCTGCTGAAGCTCCTCAAAGGTCAGCATGTGTGACCCCCCCCAGACATCCCCTAGCTTTGATGCCTATAAGGTCCCATTTTTTAAACCCCTCTAAAGCAGAGACCTCCCCCAGTCACCCCCCCTGCCACAGCGGTGTCTGCTGGGTAAGACGGCGCCACCAACCCGACACCCTCTGCGCCTCCCTCCAACACATCAGGACCACCACTGGTCACCTCTGGGATTGTGCGAGGCAAGGGGTTACCGTATAGCACCCAGAGCAAGCCAGGAAAGCCCACTGTCAGGAGTTCTAGCTGGTACGCAGGGTCAGACCAGCCGGCCTTCCCCATCCAGTCATTTATCACCAGTAGATGCATTGCTAGATAATAAAGGTAAATGTTGGACATCCCCAAACCTCCTTCATACACATCTCTTTGACAGATGCTGAGAGCCAACCTGGGCTGGGTGCCCCACCATAAAAACTGTCACGCTGCGGCATCCACCTCCCTAAACCACCGCCTAGGCACGGAGTAGGGGGAGTTCTGGAGCAGGTAAAGGAACCGGGGCAATAGCATCATTTGATAGAGAGCTATTCTGCCCAGTATGTTGAGGGGCCGGGTCTGCCATCTCTGGAGGTTATCTTTGACTTTTCGAGTGAGCAGTAAAACGTTAAGTGCCCAGGCCAGTTTGGGCAGCAGAGCCACGGTTATTCCCAGATACCCGAAGCTGTTACGCCTGATAGGGATGGCCTGCTGCTAGTCGAGGCAGTCCCTAGCGGGTTGCAGTGGTACCAGCAGGGATTTACCGGGATTGAGTATCAGGCCAGAGTCCTCTGAAAACAGTCCTAAGATCTGCAGCACCCAGGGCCCACTGCGGGCTGGGTTGGCCAGGAATAAGAGCACATCGTCTGCGTAAAGCGCCACTCAGTCCTCTCGCCCGGTGGGCCAAGACCAACCGTCAATAAGGAGGTCCTCCCTTATAAGCTTCGCCAGAGGTTCCATCGCTAACGCGAAGAGGAGCAGGGACAGAGGACACCCCTGACGGGTCCCCCGGCAGATGAGGAACAGGTCCGACACCACCCTGTTTACCTGCATCTGCGCCGTCGGGTTAGAATAAAGGAGTTTCACTAGGCCACGAAATTTGGGACCAAACCCGGTGCACAACTGCACCTAGTCTAGGTAAGTCCAGTCCACTGTGTTGGAGGCCTTTTCAAAATCTAGCAGAAGGAGTGCCAGAGGAGGGGTTAAGAGGCCCCAGTGAGCCAACACCACATGTAAGCACCTAATGCAGAGCCTGGTACTTCTCACCGGCATAAAGCCACACTGATCTGGGTGCATCAGCGAGGGCAACGTCCTCTTCAGTCTGGAGGCAAGGATTGTGGATAGTATCTTAACCTCAGAGTTGAGAAGCAAAATGGGGCGATAGGCAGAGCGTTGCCTTGATGGGGGGTTAGTCTTAGGAATCACCACTATGGTGGTTTGGTCTAGACCCGGAGGAAAGCCACCTGTCCTTTCCGCCTCCTCAAACATGGCAAGCATGTGGGGGCTAGGATGTCACTACATTTGCTGTAGAGTTCTGCCGGGAAACCGTCCGGGCCCGGAGTCATACCCGCAGCCAGTACCGAAATGGCATCCCTGACCTCTGAGACCCACGGGCTCATCGAGGCAGTGCCTTTCCATCAACGAGAGTCTAGAGAGAGATACCTCCCACAACAAGGGGGCCTCCCTCTCCACCTGTGGTCTCGCATAATAAGTGGCAAAGCTCTGTGCGATTTAGCAGGGCATCTTGGAGAGGACCCCAGACTCATCAACGACCTCAGGGATAACCCTATTAGCCAACGGCCGGGATGATTGCCAGTGCAGGAGCTTTCCGTTCTTGTCCCCCCAGCCGTACATGCGGGCCGCTGAAGCCAGCCACATATATGTTGCAGTTTTAAGAACAGAGTGTCAGATCTCCTCTATAATTAGGGTTAACTGCCTTGTTATGGACACATGCGCAGAGATAGCAAGCCGATGCTCAAGTCGTACTGCCCAGGCCTCAAGCTCCGACACTTTGAGATTATGTGCGAGCTCACGCATGCACAGGAGATGCTTAGCCTGCCCCCTGAGGGTGGCATTACAGGCGGCCCAGAGCGTGCCAGGCGACTGTACGGACTCCAGATATTGTTCAAAATATTGGGTGAGTTGGTCACGGCTTGGGTATACTCCCTGTCTTGCAGGCACCAGGCGTTCAGCTGCCACACTGGGCGTCAAGTGGGGTCTGTGTCCCCCAGGCGGATTAGTAATGGCGCATGAGCCGAAACCCCATGTGGCAGTATCTCTGCCCCTGTGACTCTAGAGACATCCAGTGCTGGCATAAAAAGGAGATCTATTCTGGCGTGAGTGTGGTGCGCCACCGACGTGTACTGCCGGGTTCTAGGGTGCCATATACTCCACACATCACAGAGACCAAGGCTCTCAGCCCGGCGGCCCAGTCCATACGCCCGGTAGGAATGACTCACGGACAGAGGACCGGAGATATCCAGCGCTGGATTTATGACGGAGTTGAAGTCCCCACCCAGCAAAGTCAGGCCCGGAGGGAGCCCCGACAACACGTCCCGGAGAGCAAGCAAAAAGCACTCAAATGCTCCAGGAGGAGCATAGGCACTCAGGATATTAATCGTCTGCCACTGAGCATGCCGGACACCACTACATAGCCCCCCTGTGGATCCAACTGAGTAGTGGTTATCACTATGGGCAAGGAGCAACGCAGCAGAACAGCCACCCCCCTGGAGCCCCTAGAAAAACCTATGTGGTAGACCCTGTTGTATCCCCCCGCAAGAGTATGGGGCAATGAGTACCAAATAAGTAGGTCTCCTGGAGGAGGGCCATGGAGGGGGCGTATCTGCGGAGAGCACTAAAAACCGCGGACCGCTTTATCTAGGAGCCCGTTAACATTCCATGAAAGTACCTGCATCAGGGGATACTGCGCACGAGGGGAACTAGTTAGGACATAAGTAGCATGCCAGCCATTGGGCCTGGATGTGACCACCTAAAAGAAGAAAAGTTAAAATAACAGCAACAGAAACACAGTAAAACATAGAATTGCTGTGAAGTTACTAACTCCCCTCCTCCCAACAACCCCCAACCCCATACTTCCACCCCTGAAGCATCTGTCGCCCATAAACTCAACCAAAACCTTGAACACAGAGAGTCTGTCATTGGTGTTGAGTGGTGGACCCCTCCATTTAGTCGGAAATCTGCAATATAGCCACCTCTCCACCTGTGCCCGGTGCCAAACAGGAAGAACAAATCCCTGGGTGTCTCCGACTGCAGGAAGTCTGAGCGTAATGCCCTTCAGGAGAGCGAGGGAGTTTGGCTGAGGCAGTCCTCTTCCACGACCCATGCAGGACTCTTCTCCTCCGGGCATCTGAAGGGGCTCCCCCAGCGAGTCCCCAGCCGACGGACTGCCCAGACCACTCAGTTTCCTACGGCGGGACCGGGTGCGTCTGCGTCCACCCCGTGCACCCGGGGGCTCAACTTGGCTGGGACCTGCGGAGCCCCCCTCCGGGCCGAGGGGGACGCCTCCGGGCCAGCCGTTCTCCTCAGTCAGCCAGTCCCACGCCGCTTCAGGCAAGTCAAAGAACAAGGACTTCCCATCCATAAGGACTTGAAGGCGAGCGGGGAAAAGGAGCATATAGGTTAACTGGATTGCCCTGAGCTTTAGCTTAACTCCTTCGTAGGAGCGGCGCTTGATCTGCACCTCCCGTGTGTAGTCTGGGAATACTAAGATCCTGTGGTTGTCCTAACAGAGATCCGGGCATGCTCTAGATTCTCCAAGGATGGTGTTGCAATCCTTGAAGTTCAGGAATCGTGCGATCATTGGCCTCCTGGGTCCCCAAGGTGGAGGTCTGGGCGCGAGCGCCCCATGGGCCCGTTCAATTGCAAACCAGGGAGAGAGATGCTGCTCTGATATCCAGGATCTGATCCAGCTCTCCAAAAACTCAATCACCTGGCCCGCCTCTGCTCTCTCTAGGAAGCTAACGAAGCGTAGGTCATTGCGCCTGGAGCGGTTCTCCGCATCTTCGGCTTGGCGGTGCAACTCGCCTGTGCGGGTCATCAGTTTCGAGCTCTGCGAGATCATCCTCAGCCTGAGAAACCCGATCCTCTACCTCCGTCCGTAATGCTGCCCACTGCTATCCGCAGATCCTGCCGCAACAGTCCCACGTTCTCACGTACCTTGCGAATCTTAGTCTCAACCGCCAGTTGTGAGGACTGAATGGCCTGGAGGATCATGCTCACCCCCTCCGCAGCGGAACCCCCTAACGCCAGATCGCTCACTCACTGGCGAGCCGCCTGTCTGGTGAACTGATCGATGCGCGGCTGGGATGCCGGAGGCTGTTTGCCAGCCCTGTCCTTCCCCATGTCATCTCGCCAGGCTGAAGTGTCACAACGCATATTACCCACTCCACCCAAGGTCTCTTCACCGACTCTCAGGCAGCGCTGCACCTCAGAGCCAGGAAGTTCGGGGGGACCTCACAGACTCAGGCTCCTCCCCAAACACCCTCCGTTCACCTTGCCCTCTGGCCGAGGATCATCTATCAAGGGAGGTTCCGCCAGTCTTCACGGGCCGTCACGGCATCCCCTCCTCGGTGGCCCCAGCCTCTCCTCCACTCCCTCGCCTGGGCAAACGTGTGCCTTTCCAAGTGGAACGATGCACCCGCCGCTGCGCCTCACTGCTCCCCAGTTGCCGGCCGCACGCGGATTACCACCTGTTCGTCCCGGGCGGGGCCGGTCCACTACCCCGCAGACGCCGATCTCCAGTGCAGGGAAGGGGCCAACGGCCTCATGGGGCCCACACACTGCTCCGCTGCAGGTGGCACACAACACCTCCGACTCCCCCGGGTTTCGGCCTGAATGGCCGCAGCTGCGCCTTTGCACTCCGGGCCCCGGCTTCTTCACTTTTCTATACTCGAGCGTAGGCCACGCCCCCAGGCTATGATCCAGCCGCGGCCGCTCGTTCAGACGGTGGCCCCATAGGCCGGGGCTCGCCCGCCTGGCCCGCACCGCCGGCCCTCCTGCCACGTGGGCTCCTCCGCGCCCACAATGCCTTCAGTCGGACATCCCGGGTGTCGGCCCGGATGGCCGCCGCTGCACCTCCGCACTCCAGGCCCCAGCCTCTTCGCCTCTCCGCACGCGGAGGCAGGCCCCACCTCCTGGGCCAGGATCTAGCCGCGGCTCAACACCCAGAGGGCCGCCCCGGCCTCAACCAACGGCCGGAGCTCGCCCCTCCAGGCCGCACCGCCGACTGTGCTGCCTCGCGGCTCCTCTGCTCTTCCGTGGCACCCACTGGGCTCGAGTCGCCCCCCAGGCTCTGCCACCGGCCTCACGACCGGGCGGGGGCAAATTGGGCGCGGGATGGTTGGGGCTTCTACTGGCAGGTGACGGAGGGGTCCGGTGCACTCTTAGAGAGTGACCGCCATCTTGACGCCCGAAGGCACGCCCCGGATTACCCTTTTAATGACTGCTAAGAATGCTTCTTTTTAGGGTAAGTGCTAGAGACCTGCCTTACGCTTTGGTTAAAAAATCTCCCCTCTAATTTAGTTAGGACACTGTTTAACACTTAGAGATGGGAAACATTTTACGGTTTTCTAACAATGAGGTTAGACTTTCTTAAGGTTCTCTTAGAAATATATGATTACTCCAATGGTGAACAAAGAGGAATGAGAAGAACATTTTCTACATGTAAGAATGGTAGCCAAATATACTTTATTAGAGTTAAATACCTGATTTATCGAAATTAAGAAGCTAAGGGAGTACTGTCACTGTCTGAGAAGCTCTTGTGTCCACTGCTTCACCAGACTCATAATCTCTTCCACTTAAAGGCATATAAAGATCCTAAAGAATTATGTTTATACTCTCAAGATACTCTTGCATTTGTCTGACAGGTTCAGAGATGACTATGCTGTAGGCACTCAAGAGCCAAGCAGTTAATCTCAGCATGATAGGTTTGGATAGAGGATCCTGTCTGGCATACTTGAGAGATGATCCAGTCTGGTTGGAAGGCCCTGTTCAACTGAATAGATAGGTGGAGTAGGTACAGATACCACCACTGTCTTGCTCATTCAAGGGCAATTAGAATCACCATTGTCTCACTCTGACTGGCGTTCCTGTTTCATCAAGAGTCTGGGTAGCTTGATGTGTAGGCTAGGCATTATGGGCCTCATTATGACCCTGGCGGTAGAGAACCGCCAGGGCCAACGGGGGCGGGAGCACCGCCGACAGGCCGGCGGTGCTCCCTTGGGCATTCTGACCGCGGCGCTTTGGCCGCGGTCAGAAAGGGAAAACCGGCGGTCTTCCGCCGGTTTTCCACTGCCCCTAAGAATCCTCCAAGGCGGCGCAGCTCGCTGCGCCGCCGAGGGGATTCTGACAATCCTTCCCGCCATCCTGTTCCTGGCGGCTCGCCCGCCAGGAACAGGATGGCGGTAAGGATTGTCGTGTGGCCCCTGGGGGCCCCTGCAGTGCCCATGCCAATGGCATGGGCACTGCAGGGGCCCCCGTAAGAGGGCCCCGCTAGTATTTCACTGTCTGCATAGCAGACAGTGAAATACGCGACGGGTGCAGTAGCACCCGTCGCACCTTCCCACTCCGCCGGCTCGATTACGAGCCGGCATCCTCGTGGGAAGGGAGTTTTTCCCTGGGCTGGTGGGCGGTCTTTTGGAGACCGCCCGCCAGCCCAGGGAAAAACTCATAATACCCTCCGCGGTCTTTTGACCGCGGAGCGGTATTATGGAGGGCTGAATTCTGGCGGGCGGCCTCCACCGCCCGCCAGAATCAGAATGAGGGCCTATGTGTTTGTTTCTGTGGCAAACCTGTGAATGTAGTTCTACATGCTTTGAAACGTTTTGCATGTTCTTCTCCATTTAGTACCCACTATTGCTCCTCCAAAACATGCCTACTCAATTTGTCTGACTTTGAGTCTTGCAGAGGTGGGTGAGGGACAGCACTAAGGTTCACATTCCACACTAGAAAGCAAGGACAAATTGCCTTAACTTCCATTGAAAGGGCTTTGGACCTGGTTCCCCCACTAGTTGAGATAATGCATTGTTGCAGTGTTACGCAGAAGGATGGATACAGAATAGAAAGCAGGCAGCAAAGTCTTTAGGTCTTTCTGCATTGCCCTGAGCTCCAGGACATTATTATGCTGCTTCTGCCCAGAAAGGGACCACTTTCCTAAAGTCAAGAGGTCATTGTGTGAGCTGCCCATCCCTACTTTGATCCATTTGTTACATAGTTAGATTTTGGAGAAGCTTATACTTATACGAAGGTAGGCAGAGGCTCCCTGTGCCTTCCCACGCTTGGCTAAAACGGCGAGATACTGTTGTGGTTGAATTTTAATGTAAATTGTTAAACATTGAATCTGATGTATTGAAATTGAATTCTTATTGCACTTTGCACTTGAAGGAGCTAGTCGCTCGATTTTAATGTAAAGAGATTCGTTTTTTAGATGTCTGCCTAGAATTCGTCTGGTAAAGATTTATATTAGCACACTGATCATATTTTACGGCGACCTAGTCCTATAAGTAATAGGTCATATAAATTACCGGGAAAATCAGGAAAATAGTACATCCCACTCTCGATACAAGGCGGAAAACCACCGCCATTTTGGGGGTTAGCACTCTAGCTTTTTACTGCGAGAGAGCTATTTATTCACACCATGATCGCGGCGCGCAGCTGAAGGTAGGCAGAGGCTCCCTGTGCCTTCCCACGCTTGGCTAAAACGGCAAGATACTGTTGTGGTTGAATTTTAATGTAAATTGTTAAACATTGAATCTGATGTATTGAAATTGAATTCTTATTGCACTTTGCACTTGAAGGAGCTAGTCGCTCGATTTTAATGTAAAGAGATTCATTTTTTAGATGTCTGCCTAGAATTCGTCTGGTAAGGATTTATATTAGCACACTGATCATATTTTACAACGACCTAGTCCTATAAGTAATAGGTCATATAAATTACCGGGAAAATCAGGAAAATAGTACATCCCACTCTCGATACAAGGCGGAAAACCGCCGCCATTTTGGGGGTTAGCACTCTAGCTTTTTACTGCTAGAGAGCTATTTATTCACACCATGATCGCGGCGCGCAGCTGAAGGTAGGCAGAGGCTCCCTGTGCCTTCCCACGCTTGGCTAAAACGGCGAGATACTGTTGTGGTTGAATTTTAATGTAAATTGTTAAACATTGAATCTGATGTATTGAAAATTGAATTCTTATTGCACTTTGCACTTTGCACTTGAAGGAGCTAGTCGCTCGATTTTAATGTAAAGAGATTCGTTTTTTAGATGTCTGCCTAGAATTCGTCTGGTAAAGATTTATATTAGCACACTGATCATATTTTACGGCGACCTAGTCCTATAAGTAATAGGTCATATAAATTACCGGGAAAATCAGGAAAATAGTACATCCCACTCTCGATACAAGGCAGAAAACCGCCGCCATTTTGGGGGTTAGCACTCTAGCTTTTTACTGCTAGAGAGCTATTTATTCACACCATGATCGCGGCGCGCAGCTGAAGGTAGGCAGAGGCTCCCTGTGCCTTCCCACGCTTGGCTAAAACGGCGAGATACTGTTGTGGTTGAATTTTAATGTAAATTGTTAAACATTGAATCTGATGTATTGAAAATTGAATTCTTATTGCACTTTGCACTTGAAGGAGCTAGTCGCTCGATTTTAATGTAAAGAGATTTGTTTTTTAGATGTCTGCCTAGAATTCGTCTGGTAAAGATTTATATTAGCACACTGATCATATTTTACGGCGACCTAGTCCTATAAGTAATAGGTCATATAAATTACCGGGAAAATCAGGAAAATAGTACATCCCACTCTCGATACAAGGCGGAAAACCGCCGCCATTTTGGGGGTTAGCACTCTAGCTTTTTACTGCTAGAGAGCTATTTATTCACACCATGATCGCGGCGCGCAGCGGGCGCGCCGCTGGCGCACCAAAGGCAAGCCCGTCTGCGCCCGTCCGTGCCAGATCGAGCCAAGAGCCAAGAAACTATGCCCGAGTTCCAACAGAGAAGGCAGTTATCACTTATTCCAAAGATGAATTACTCCTCCTTAACAATAAATCTCATGCGCTGTGTAGTAAAAGCCTAGTCCCACATATTGGCAAATTTAGATGCCCCTTGTGTGCATGGTCACTCAAAACGCACACAGACTATCAACAAGTTGAGAACTCCGATAAATTATCAATTTTCTTAGTTAATTGTCGCTCATTAGGAGCGCATATAATGGATATTCACCTTTTAATTGAACAAATCAAACCTCTGGCCCTATTTCTGACAGAAACCTGGCTGGATGAAAGCTCTGCTCCAGATGTCGCGAGGGCTCTTCCCTCAGGCTATAAGATCAGCTGAGTGGACAGACCTAGTAGAGGGGGTGGCATTGCAGTCATCTATAGGGACACGTGTAAGATTAATACCGCACCCAATCTAATTAAAGACTGCGAGAGTATGTCTTTCTCCATTAACGTGAATCCTCATTACACCATCTCGGGTGTTTTGATTTACCGTCCACCAGTTCCCATGGGAGATTTTATGATGTCACTGGCAGAAAACACTTCACAACTAATATACACTAAATCAAATTTCTTAGTGTTGGGTGATTTTAACCTACATGCGGAAAATACAGATAATGCTTCTACTAAGATGTTGATAGCAGACATGAATGCATGTGACCTAATACAACTTATTCAAGGACCTACTCATATTAAGGGACATACACTGGATTTGGTATTCTCTAATGTTCCAAGTATAAAATTTCTATCGTCTTGCCCGCTAGCATGGTCGGATCACTTCCTTCTAGAGCTGGAACTACACATCACTTACTATAAGATCACCTATATGGGGGCACCCCCTCGCCGAAGGAAATGGCACAAACTAAAATCTACAGAGTTTATCTCCGCACTGGAAAAAAAATAGACCAGGAAGTATAAATAGAAATAATATAACAGAATTTTCGCAGTCTGTGAACAAATGGATAGAGGATAGCCTAGAGGAGACTATTCCTCTCTCCTCGTCTAAAAACATCCATCGAAAGAAGTCGGCTCCATGGTACAATGCACGCCTACTCGAGAAGAAAAGAGAGTGTAGAAAGCAAGAGAGGAGATGGAGATGCACCCAAGATGAATCCATGAAAAGGGACTACAAAAATCTAATTCGAGAGTATCATTTAGAAATTTAAAAAACTCAGGCGACTTACTACTCAGGAAAAATTGAAGCAGCAGCTAATTCACCCAAGGAGATTTTTAATGCCCTAAAAGATCTTATTTATCCAAGGGAGGAAGCAGAAATCAGGGACTTTCCACAACAACATGTAGAAGATCTGGCTAGTTTCTTTTTAAGTAAAATTCAGAACATATATCAAGCCTTCCCTAACCCCCCTAGTAAAGATCAGGGGAGGATGAACCAAGAGGTCAGGGAGGCTACTCTTCTCACAAATTTTACACCTATCAGTTTGGACAGAGTTATCAACTTACTGAGTTCAACAAAATCAGGCTCCCCTTTAGATCCTGCCCCCCCCCAGATCTTATCCTTGGGAATATCAGTATTAGGGCCGATAATCACACAACTTATTAATACCTCACTAAGGGACGGCACTGTACCTGATCACTGGAAACAGGCCATTGTCAAGCCGCTCTTAAAAAAAAATAATCTAAATCCTAAAATACTGAACAACTATAGGCCAATCTCATTACTGCCTCTAATTGCCAAACTTGCTGAGAAGCACGTACATTCTCAGTTATCTACGCTTCTGGAAGAAAATAAACTTATACATCCTACCCAGATGGGTTTTAGACCTAAACATGGCACAGAAACCGCACTGATTGCCATCACCGAAGAAGCAAGAAAGAGGATGGATAAAGGTATGGAAACCGCTATTATCCTCCTTGACCTAAGTGCGGCATTCGACACAGTTGACCTAAAAATCCTTATAGACAGATTGAGAAGATGTGGAATTGCCGGACCCGCGCTAGAATGGATTTGCTCATTTATACATGGGAGGTCCTTTCAGGTACTCGAGAGAGAGTATATCTCCAGGAGCACCTTCAGTAGCTGTGGTGTTCCTCAAGGTTCGGCTCTAAGTCCATTACTTTTTAACGTTTATATGCGGCCACTAGCAGGAATAGTTGAGCCATTCGGATTGAAGCTGGTATCATATGCAGATGACACGCAACTGATAGTCTCCTTTTCCAATGCCCGCCCAGACATGGGCACAGCACTAGGTCCCTGTATGAAAGCAGTTGCAGCCTGGATGTCTGAAAGTAAATTAAAGCTCAACAATGACAAAACGGAAGTCATGTTTTTTGGAAATAAAATGCCCTCAATCAATCCCAGTCTACTGAGAGGGGTGCCTACCCTCCCACCCCCTAAATGTCTTATTAAAAGCTTAGGGGTATGGTTGGACCCTTTTCTCTCAATGGCCCAACATGAGAACAGAATGGCAGGAACTGCATTTGCTCTACTAAGGACCCTGAGGAAGGTTTTAACTATTTTACCATTCTCAGCCAGAAGAATGGTTATCTAGGCACTGATAGGCTCTCGGATTGACTATGGCAATGCCTTGTTTATAGGCTCACCGAAATATGTAATTCAAAGATTACAAAGGGTACAAAATGCAGCGGCTCGTCTGCTGCTAAATATTCCTAGACAGCACTCGATACGGTCAGGAATCGTCTCCCTACACTGGCTCCCTGTAGCATAAAGGATTCAGTTCAAAACCCTTTGTCACATTCATAGATCCATATTTGATAATGGACCGGAAATGCTGAAAACACTGGCACAGGTTTATATTCCAGTCAGGCCACTTAGATCCTCCTCAGCTAATCTGGCCATAGTTCCAACAGTGAGGAAAGCCAGATGGGGAGGAAGATCGCTAGCATACCAAGGTGCTTTGCTCTGGAATAATTTCCCTCTCAAGATGAGAGCAAACCCTCAAGAGATGTCGTTTAGGAAGGAACTGAAGACTTGGCTATTCAAAATTTAAATCTCCTGTATAAACATAAACAGTATGTCACCGCCATGGCAGTATAAGCGCTACGAGGCCGTTGGGCAGTTAGGCGCTATATAAACCATTATAACATAACATAACATAACATAACATATTGCATCATCACGCACAGGACTGAAAAAATTACTATTTCAACAATATTAGTTAATTTTAAATCCCAGACATCTGAGACAATTGATCCTGCAGGCATTCCTGAAAAGGCTGCATGTAAAGACTAGCATTCAAGGCAATAAAAATGCATGGGGCAATGAAGCGTAGCTGAGTTACCACCTTATTCTTCAATTGTTGCATCTCATCATCCACATTAGAACCAAAATGGGAGGTCTCCACAAAGGGGAGATCCAGGAAACCATTGACCTCAGAGGTCAATGAAGCCAGTGATAGCTATGAATTTCTCTGTAGAGAAAAAGCCACAACAGTAACCTTATGCTGTGTGATCAGTGAACTCATTAGGCACACTGATTGGAAGTAATCATTAGGGCCTTTGGTAAATCTTCCCTTTTGTTATAGAACTATAAAGGGCTATGGTGCAACGTCCCATGTCATCCAATAAACTAGCTGCTGACAAAGAATCAGCCAATATTTGGGAAAACGTTCTCCTTGTAGAATCTATCTTCCTATTCTGTTTCTCTGGGGAAGACGAAAGTAGGGAGCTCAACATACTGCAGCACTTCTCAGGATCAAACAACATAAAAAAAGTGTAGAGCAGGAGTGTCCTGGAAAAAGAAAGGAACAGATTTTGGTGGCTTGTACTTCTTCTCCAGCTTCATTTCTACTGGTTCTACAGTGAAAGGAGGTATATTAAACCCTAAACGAAAGGAATAGCAGGTGTGGCCTAAGGTTTTAGTTTCAATGAATCATTGTGTGGAAGCAAGAATATTATTGATAAAAAGTTGAGTCTTTATGTAATCATACTTACAGATTAATGTGTGGATTAATTAGATAATAATATCATCTTGATGAAAATGTGACTAATTGAATGGCCACCATATTATGTAAGGCCTAAATTCTGCTCATGCTAACGTAAGCTAATGAAATTATTCTGTCTTTACAAGAGAGTGTGTTTCTTAACTAAAACAAATAATAGAAATAAATGTGTATTTAGTGACCTCTGCTGGACTGAAGTAGAAGCAGATGCAAGGGCATTGTGTAATGTAAGCTCTATAAAATGTTTCTAATGTGTTCTGTAGTCTGACTGACTTCATTGTTTAGAGATATGTTTTTAACTTGTAGGAAAAGAAAAAGGTTTAGTGTAACATAATTTGTAATCATTCTTCCTGTGACTTCGTATTTCTGGTGGAGTGGAAGCAAAGGTTCCACCGATGAGGCAGAAGAAGAGGAAGTCCAGAATATAAAATGTATTAGTCTAGATTTCGTCAATGGAATAACAGCAAATAGAAAAGCTTGGAGTAAACTAATTGTATAATTTTGATATCTGTTAATGTTCTGATTGGTCATAACTTTCTCACCTTTATGCTTTACCCAATCATTTTCATTTAACAAGTTTAATTTAATGTTCAGTCACCAGTGTTCGGGGTTCATTCATTCCTTTGGGTCATTCTTGGAGTGATTCATCTTTGGGATTCTCATGCATTCTGAGACCTAGAGATTCTATTGCTTATGAAGAAACGTAATACTTAAATGGTTTAGTATATCTTGTAGTCCAAATTCTAAACCATTGCCCCACCTTAATCTGTTCTTATCCTGATGTTACTGCCTGATGCCGTCCCACTGACGAAGTAGACGTTGTTGCTGATTACTGTAATATTGGGTAAAGTATATATGTGAATTGTTATTTGTCTTTTGTTTGTCAGGTACCAGCTGCAATTGTTCATTTACTGCTATATATATATATATATATATATATATATATATATATATATATATCTTTTTTTTTTATAGAAACTTTAGCTAGATGTTTTCTGAATTTGTGTTGCTAAAACGTTTACATGAAGCCCAACATGTCAATGCTAATTAGTGGTTAGTGAAAGAGGCGTTTCTCACATGCTCATGATTTGTTTATGATTTTTTTCTTTGGATTATCATTATTCAGATGTATTCAATTTCTCTTGCTCAGATTCTATTGCTATGGTTCTGTGTTATAACCATTGAGATAATTTGTCTTTTTGCATTGATTAAACTCAGATATATCCGGCGTTCGAATCAGCCTTTGTTATTACTCTATATGTTTCATTTGTGTTTGAGAATTGTTTTTGTGACTTTAGCATTGTTAATATAGGGAAATAATTACTTTCTTAGTAAACTGGTGTGGTTACTGAGGTTGAACTGGTTTATATATGTTATTTGTAATGTTTATGATGTATTTTGAATGACATCCCCTCGAAACAAATTCAGTTCATCGACCTAGGGTGTGAAATCCCCTATTAAGTCTAAAATATAGGATTTCTCTGCGTTAACAGTTTTGGTAGCAGAGGATGGTTACGTATTTTTTTGATGATGTCATTGCTTGCATCATAAATTGTGAAAATTAATTAGTATGTTTTGATTATTAATTTTTGAAAATGTTGTTCAAATTTGATAAAATGAGGGCTAGATGCCTTAAGTGACTTTCCCCGGTCATTGGAGGTTCCCTGGGTTGGTAGGGAGTGCTCTTAGCATTCTGTTGTTAGATTGAGTGGGTAGAATATGTGCTTGCACAGCTTTAGCTAATTTGCAGTTGATTGAGTTGTTTGTGAGTTTTAGGAGAGTTGGCGTACTCTGAAGTATGTGAGTAGGGCAGTCGGTGAACTTCATATGTGTGTGGTGCTTGGTGCTCGGAAAAATTGTCCACGTGGTTGTTGATAAAAAACAGACCTGATGGTAGAGGTCTAAGACTCCGGAGTATATTGAAAAGTGTAGTGAGACACTTGGTTTATGTTGTAATTTGTCTATTTAGTAGACCAATCGGGCGTGGTTGGTAAGTCGAGTTTGCGAGGTAAACTGAATGTTTTTAGACTGAGATTTTGCAAGTTCTATGTGCACCAGGACTGTCTCCATTGATCAGTTGAGGGTGAAATTTGCAGGTCGAATTTTGCTTGCGAATCTTGGGAACTGTGGAAAAGAACAGCTGCAAGAGCGAAAGCTGACAGTGAAATTTGGAAGGTTCCTGAAGCGATTATGTTACCCTACCTATAGCAAATAGACACATTTATTTTCTATTGGTTTAGAAGCAGTGCTCGTGATTCATTTTTGCATTTTAGTTTGAGTGTTTCAAGTCTAGGAGGACAAGCCGCAAGACCATGTCAGCCGCTGTGTGTGAGTGTGACGTAATTTTTGTGCCTCGCCAGGATAGGTTGGTTAGCTAGAAGGATCGCGCACGGATTGGTGGACAATCGTGTAGTACGATTGGATGAGAAGGGTGTCGAAGAGGATTGTGGGATTGTAGTCACTTTCCTGATTATTGCTTTTGGGTACGATTTGTGGAAAATTAGGTTTTTCAAAGTTTTTAAAAGTGCTCTTAGAGGAGATGGGTATATTCCGGCAAGGGAAGGAGAAATTTGTCCACCAGAAGGTACTCCAGCATATATCGTAATTGAGGAGAAAGGTACCGGAGCATGTCTTTGGTTGAAACACTGATTAAGATCACAACACAACAAAGGAAGGTTGTTTAGCTTTTCCTGAAAATTGTACTTATAATTTGAGAATTTTGGAAAATTGAGACAGAAAATGTATGGTCTGAGACCTCCTCCAAGACCAGCTCAGTTTGAAGCTTTCGTGATCTGGGAGCTAATAGCTAGACAGCAACAGTATTTGAAATTTGGTAGGGGAAAGAGTAGGGCAGAAAAGTCACTGGCAGAGGCTAGATGGGACAGTGAGCAAAGACAGTGGAGACATGAAACCTTACAATGTGTTCGATTGTTTCCAGCATTAACAAAAGACAATGAAAATGAGTCGAACAAGGTTTCAAAGAAGACTAAAAAGAGTTCTTCAGCAGTCGAAGAGCAGACATCAAGAGAGCCTAAAAGAGTTTTGTTCAATGATGATGAATCGGACGATGATGGTTATTACACAAATTTTGAGAAATCATCCACCACCACCATATGTGGCTCAGGAGGGTTCTGGTACTAGAGATATAAATCCTACTGCACTGATACCAGCTGTAGTGTCACAGAGTTCAGTTCAAAGTGATCAATACACAACTGAGAGTTCTGTACAGGCTAATCTTAACATGAATCAGAGTTCAGGACAGAGTTCACAGGGCTCAGGACAGATTAGCTCTTTTGGGCAAGTACCGATTCAGACCAGCTTTAATCAGTCGACAGACAATGGACAGCTACCAGAGATTAATATTCCTGAGATTTATCCAGATGTTCCGATTGTGAAGACAACTACTAATTTAGTGCTACCTTCGAGTCAGAATCCCAAAGAGCTGAGATTGATTAAGAAAGAGCCTACTCCGATATTGTTACCACAGATGCCGAATATGGGAATAAGACAGCCTTACAATGGAGAAACCAGAAGCCCAGATGCGATTTCAGTACCAATTACATTTGGTCCACCTAGGCCTTTATATGTACAGAGCAACAGAGGTGTAGTAAATCAAGGAGTTCAAAGTCAGAATGGTAACATTTGGTTTATGTCATCAATGGGACATACCCTAAACAAGTCAAGGTCTTTAATAGATCGGTCTCCTGTTAGAAATTCTGAAATAACTGGATCATGCAGTGGCCAGGAGAGGAGATTATTGACTCCACAATCCGCGAGTCCCATGCAGCAACAGTTACCAAGTGTTCAGTCTGATAAGGTTTCATTGAAGGGTCTGACTGCACAGGAAATAACAAAATGGTTGGAAGATTTGAGTGTCAAAATAAGGGAGATAAATTATAAACAAAACAAGATTATCAATAGAGGCGGGTGATCTTCTTGAAGGGACAATGGGAGTAAATAGACTTGAATCATATACTGAAGCCCAGTTGAGATATTTGTGTAAGCTAATTACAGAGGGAGCAGCTGAAGTACATCAGCAATTACATGAATTAGCAGAAAAATATGAAATAGATCTTACAAAAATGAAGAACCTGAAAAGAAGTTAAATTTTAAATTTTGACACTGAAGATTTTGAACACATGAAGTCTGCAGTGATGAAAACACACCTTAGGTAATTGCTTGAGAGAGTACAAATTTGGGGAGCATTTGAAAAATGGGAAGACAGATGGGTCAAGATGAGAGAAAAGGCCGAAGAAAGATTTAGATCCTCCTTTTGCAGATATAACGCAGATAAAATAACCAGTGAAGATGCTGCCAATGAGAGAAACTCTAGGAGGGAATTTTGTATATGTACCTTGGAGCAGGAGTGATATAATGAGTTTTACAAATGATTACCCCAGGTTGAGATAGAAGCCAGTGCAATGGTATCAGCAGACAGATAGCGTTGTGAAACGTCCGAAATGCCTGTGAGAGGACTTGAATATTCTCTTTGGTATTGTTGTTTCAGCAAATTTGTGGACTGAGTGTAAAAGAAGTGTAGATTGGCCTACAAGTGAACCGCAAAGGGATTTGAAAACAGGTGCACCATCTCCTGAAGTAATGAAGTATTACTATAAAGTCATTGAGTTCCTGAAAACTAGAATTTCACCGAAAAATATCGATTGGCAACGCATAGATAGAACAGCTCAGGAAGGGAAAGAGGCGATTCATGCGTACTACGATAGGTTGTTAAAAGCGTTTAAACATTACAGTGGTACAGAAACAATTGAGCCAAAAGACATGATTAAGTTTGTGTTCAAATTTATTGAAGGATTGAGACCAGAGACTGGCCAGATGATTAAGAGTCATCTGATCTGTGGCAAGCTAAACCGATTAATGATGTTACAGTATGCGAAATACTGTAGTGATGAGACTGAATTGAAGCAGAGAAAGTTGAAAGAGAAAGCGATGGTGATGTAGATTAAAGCTGCACAGACAGGGATTAATGGGAATTTTCGGCAGCAGCCGCAGGCTAATGGTATGTTTCAGAATCACGGCAGAGGTAGAGGACGTGGTGGAATGACACTTCTAGTTGATAATCAAGGTGTGGATTTGAATTCTGTGATGTTGCACGGAGAGCAGCAGGGGAAAAGAATGTTACCATGTCATATTTGTGGAGCAATTGGACATTGGAAACGGCAGTGCCTAATGCTGAATCAAGGAGGTATTGTTCAACAGACAAATGGTATCAATACTTTTCAGAGCATGAGAGGACCAAGAATGAGAGGTCAAATTCAGAATTTCCAGAATGATGTAAATCCGATGCAGGGTTTCCAACCCTTACAGCCAATGCAACAAGGGCAGAATGTACAGCCGCAGGTATAAGTACAAATGCCCCAGGTACAGCAGTTATAGCCACAAGTGCAGATGGTGCCTGCACAGCAAATTCAAGTACCTAGACAATTACAGGTGCCACAGAGTCCTATGGATCAGCAACAGGTGATGCTTTCTCAGGTGGTCACAAGTCAGAAATTAAACCAGAGTGACAATACAGTGACTCAATTTCCTTTACATAGTGAGAATGAAATAAATGATGTATGGTTGACGGATAGTTCAGATCAGGAGGATTATGTGATGGCTACATCTTTAGAAGTGGATCAGAAAGGTCCTTATGTTGAGGGAAAAGTACATGGTCATGAACTTTCTTTTCTGGTTGATAATGGAGCTACACACTCAACAGTGAGATCTGTAGACGTTCCAGATTTACCTCTGTCAGGGAGGACAGTTCAGATTGTGGAAGTTGCAAACAAACATTTGACAAATCCTATTACAGAAGCAGTTATTGTTAACATTGGAAACTTTAAGGGTTTACATAAGCTTGTGGTTTGTGACTCAAGTCCTGTGTCACTCCTGGGTAGAGATCTGTTGTGTAAAACAAGATGCTCAATTACTTGTACAGATGAAGGAATTGAGATTCAGACAAACAGTGATGAAGAAGATACAACAGTTACTTTTGACAATGAGTCAATGTCTGGGAAGTTTCCTTTGATTATTTTCGATGAGCCAGAGGTTGAAGAAACACCTTTGATTAACTTCTTTCCAGTTTCTGAAATTAAAGATCTTCCGGTTGATTTGCAGAAGACTGTTAAGTCTAAAGTTTTGGATCTTTCATGGAAAGGATATTGGGTTGATTAAAGGAGTAGAACCAGTCAGAGTTGCAGTGAAACTGAATGTGGTTTTCTCGTAGACTCCGCAATATCCAATGACAATTGAGGCAATCAAAGGTGTAAGACTTTTGATATAACAGTTTGTGGAGAAAGGAATCTTAAAAGAGGTGTTGAGTAGCCTGTGCAATTCACCAATAATGGGTTTGAGAAACCCATGCAGGAAAATTCATCTTGTACAGGATCTGAGGAAAATAAATGACATTGTGATCAAGTGTTGTCCAACTGTGCCACATCTAGCTGTAATTATGTTTCAGATTCCATGTGATGCTGAATGGTTTACTGTGTTAGATCTGTGTCAAGCATTTTTCTCCATGCCTCTTCATGAGGACAGTAGATATCTCTTTTGTTTTAATTTTTTAGGAAAAGTCTACTGTTGGTGTAGAATTCCACAGGGGTTTTCAGAATCACCATCAATTTTCAATCAGATTTTGAAAAAGAATCTAGAGTCATTGGTGATACCTTGCCAATCGACATTGGTGCAACACATAGATGATTTGTTAATTGCATCACAAACAAAAGAGGGATGTAAATATGATATGATTGCATTGTTGAATTTCCTGGGATACAATGGTCATAAAGTGTCCCCTACTAAGTTGCAGTACTGTTAGAGAGAGGTGAAATATTTGGGTCATCTGATTGAGAAAGGAACTAGGAGAATCCCGAGAGAGAGTTGCGTCAATTTTGAAGAAGAAAGTACAAAGTACACAAAAAGATGTGAGGATGTTTCTAGGAATTGTTGGATATTGTCGCCAGTGGATTCCAAATTTCTCAGTTATTTCAAGGCCTTTACAGAGATTGACTCCTAAAGACGTTTCCGATCCTATACTGATGGATGCAGAGTGTATGAAAGCATTCACTGAACTGAAAGAGAGTTTGTGTCAAGCTCCAGCTACAGGTATGCCTGATTACACTAAAAGTTTTCTGTTGTTTTGTCATGAACGTAATGCATGCTCTTTGTCTGTCTTGACTAAGACACATAGTGGTGTCAATCGTCCAGTAACATATCTTTAAGCTTCTTTGGATCCAGTCACAGCAGCTTTACCAGGATGTTTGCGGCCCGTTGCAGCAGTAGAGCAGGGCATTGCTCAAAGTGAGACTATTGTAATGGGACACCCTCTTACTGTGATGGTGCCCCATTCAATAGAAATGTTGTTGACTCGTTCAAAAACACACTATCTGACCAGTGCTAGACTGACCAGATATGAGACTGCAATCCTAGGGTCACCTAATGTGACGATCAAGAGATGTACAGTGCTTAACCCAGCAAATTCACTTCCAGTTGAAAATGTTGGTTCAGATAAATTGGATGATACTGAACATGATTGTTTGGAGATTACAGAGTTATGCACAAAACCTAGAGCAGATATTAGAGACACCTGCCTGGAAGACAATGATCAAGTTATCTTTGTTGATGGTTTCTGCTTAAGAGATAATGTGGGCACTCTGAGAGAAGGATATGCTGTATGTACTATCACAGGCATACTGGAAGCTTCATTGCTTTGGGGAGTGTTTTCTGCACAAGTAGCAGAATTGGTGGCTCTTACCAGAACATGCCAAATTGCGAGTCAAATGAAAGTGACAATCTACATAGATAGTCAATATGGATTCTGCAATGTGCACGACTTTAGCCAGATATGGTCACAGAGAGGTTTCTTAACTTCTTCTGGTTCACCAGTGAGGAATGGTGAGAAAATTCATGTGTTGTTACAAGCAGTTCAGGAGCCAGAGAAAATTACTCTGTCAGAGTCACCAGATCCTTGGGGTCTGTGCACATTCCCAACACGTCCACCACTGAACAGCTCCAAGACTCTGATAGATAAATCACAGAGACTGAGAGAGTTCAAGAGGGGAAGAGGGGATTAGGAAGGGAACAGCTGGGAAGGAGAGCTGTAGTAAGAAAAAGGTTAGAACACACAATATGAAAATTATATCTCCTGAAATCAATACTAGACTATGATTCTAAGCCTAGTCACTCTGAAAACATGAACAATCTAAGAGTTAAGTTTAAAATGACTAAGTTTCAAGATGGCCGGATACCTGTAAGGGAATCAAGATGAATTAAATGAAAACTTTCTTATTCAAGTACTTTCCTTTACATGAGAATCAGAAAAAACATTCTGACTAACTTTTAAACCAGTCATATAAATCCTGTTTTGAGAATGTATACTAGGACCATACAATACTGCATCTAGAAACTCTGGCCTTCTGTGTACTCTTAAAATGTTTCACACAAATTGCGCATATTGCATATATATATATATAAAAGGATTGTGCACCATGAAGAACACAATATGGATTCAGGAAACAAATGACATAACTTGTCAACTCGAATATTACATAATAAATATCTTAGAATAGTGGCATACAATAAACAACATGAAATAAACTCGAGGAGAGAATTGTGCGTCTTGCTGATTCGAGTGTCACCATGTAAAATACCAAGAAATGGTAGCACGCAATGAATATCAAAGTCAAATCATCATTAATCGAATTGTGCGTCTTGCCGATTCGTAAAACACGATGTAAATGTCAAGAAATAACAGCTCACAATAAATAACAAGATCAAAGTACAATGAAACGAATCGCGCTTCTTTTGCCGATTCTTAAGCCACCATGTAAATGTCAAGAAATGGTAGCGCGCAATGAACAACAAAGTTAAATCCTCATGTAACGAGTTGCGCGTCTTGCCAATTCGTAAAACATCATGTAAATGTCAAGAAATAGTAGCGTGCAATGGACAACAATGTTTAAACACCATAAAACGAATTGCGCGTCTTGCCGATTCTTAAGCCACCATGCCAATGTCAAGAAATGGTAGCACGCAATGAATAACAAAGTCAAACCTTTATGAAACAAATCGCGTGTCTTGCCTATTTGTAAACTACCATATAAATGTCAATAAATGGTAGCGCGCAAGTAATCTGTTACTCATTTAAGAATTAAACCAAGAATATGAAAATTCTCAATAACGGTGTCGGAACAGTCCAACCACCATCTTACCGCCTGGAACAATGATCACCAATGAAGGATGAAGGGCAGAAGACTGGAAGATCCAAATAGGCCTCCGGGACAGAAGCTCAGGAAGAAGCCGCTGCTCTGCACCGGGACCTCTGAATAGTGAGGACTGGGAGTTGGGCTGGCTCTCTTTTATAGAGTCTTGGCCTAGCCCAGAACCACGCCCAGGTATGTTGCAGGGAAAGTCTCTGGAAGGCCCTGGAAAGGGGCCACACCCTAACACACTCTGAAAACCTGCAGCATTACATTGCAAAGGAACAGTATTTGTAAGCATATTAAAAATACGTTTTCAGGATTGAACTCTGCAATGCAAAAATGTAAACCACAACATATCAGCACAATGCACAAATTACGTTGTTTTGAGAGTGCTGGGTTTTTGCATTTTTGTCACCAACAGAGCGCGTACTGCTCTGGTATTGACAGTACTCCCCTCTCCCAGACGCGCTCTAGGGCCTGATTTGCTTGGATTAAGACGATGAAAGCGTCTCACAAGTACTGGAGCATGAACATCAGATGCGGAAACCCATGAGTTACTTTCAGGACCATAACCTTTCCATGAGATTAAGTACCATAGATTACACCCTCTCAGTTTAGAATCCAACACTTTCTTGACTTTGTATTCTTCTTCCCCTTGTACTAGAACAGGAGCTGGATGAGGGTGGACCTTTTGGACTGCCTTTTTCAAGAGGGAAGTGTGGAACACTGGATGAATCCGTAAGGATCTGGGCAATTGTAGTTTATAGGTCACCGAATTGATTTGCTGAAAGACAGTATAAGGACCAATGAATTTAGGGTTAAACATGTGCTTCTTCTTGAAGTCTATATGTTTTGTGGAAAGCCACACTTTGTCACCTGGTTGATATTGCGGTCCCTCACAATGTTTCTTGTCATAATGCCTTTTATATTTTTCTTTGGCTTTTTCTAAATGCTGTTGAATCAGTTTCTGGGTTTGATGTAAATGCTGAATGGTTTCTGACACAGCTGGAGTAAGAGAACTTTCTTGAGGAATTGTGATGGGCAAGGTGTCAGGATGATAGCCAAATAAACCAAAAAATGGTGTAACGCCAATAGAAGTGTGGAATGAGTTATTGTAAGCTAACTCAGCTAACCAGAGCATAGATGTCCAAGAATGAAGTGCCTTTTCAGCGTAGGCACGTAGTTATTGTTTCAAAGTCTGATTTAGTCTCTCCGTTTGACCATCTGTTTGAGGATGCTGACTAGTAGATAGCGTAGATGTCACTTGGAGTGTTTTACACGATGTCTTCCAGAAATTGGAGGAAAATTGTGACCCCCGATCGGAGAGGATAACCTTTGGCAGTCCATGATAACGAACCACTCTGTTCAGTAAAATAGTTGCCAATTCACTAGAAGTGGGCAATTTTTTTACAGGCGATGAAATGTCCATATTTCGTGAGACTATCTACTACCACCAGAATTACTGAATGCTGTTGAACCACTGGCAGACCGGTAATAAAGTCTAAAGAAATGTGCTCCCATGGACGACTTGAGGTTGGAAGTGGATGTAACAACCCTTTTGGTTTTGAATGACTTGTTTTAATGCGAGCACAAACTTCACAGTTGTTTACCATTGCTTTTATATCTTTTGTTAGGGTAGGCCACCAAAAATAGTGTTGGATCAGTTCAAGAGTTTTAGGAGTACCTGGGTGACCTGCCGTAGGTATAACATGCAACCAATGAAACACTATCTTGCGAAGTTTGGTAGTGGGTACGAACAAATGAGCGTCATGAAAGGGTAAACCTTGCTTGATTGACCTTTTGGGATCTGCTTGGGCCCATGTTTGTCATTTTTCAACAGTGAAAGATTTGCGAATTTCTTCAAAGAAATCTTCAGTTTTTATGATACATAGAACCTTGTCAGGAGCAATGATAGCTCTGGAGGCTTGAAATGCAGGCAACGTGGTAGACTCTTGACGAGACAAGGCATCAGCCTTGCGATTATCTTTACCAGGCCGGAAGGTTACTACAAAATCAAATTCGGCAAAAAAGAGCATCCAGCGTAATTGCCGAGGGGTCAAAAGTCTGGCGGAACTCATGAATTGAAGATTACGATGATCAGTATATACTGTGACAGTGTATTTGGCACCCAACAAATGATGTCTCCATTCTTTAAAGGCGTCACGAATCGCCAGAAGCTCTTTTTCAGCAATGACATAGTTCTGTTCGGCTTCGTTCAACTTCCGAGACATATAAGTTACAGGATGAAGTTAAACAGTGTCTTTATTTCGTTGTGATAAGACGGCTCCTATTGCTACATCTGAAGCATCAGCTTCCACTATGAAAGGTTGATTCGCATCAGGATGAGTCAAGACTGGGGCAGTGTAGAAAGCTTCCTTCAAAGTCGAGAAGGCTTGATGAGCTTCTGGGGACCATACAAACTTTTCTTTCTTTCTTAGTAGCTTAGTGATTGGAGCCACTGTCTGGGAGAAATGATTTATGAACCTCTGGTAAAAATTTGCAAACCCCAGGAAACATTGTACATCACGAACAGTCTTTGGGGTGGGCCAATCAGATACGACTTTTACTTTCTTTTCTGCCATCACCATACCTTGAGGGGTGAGAATAACCTCTAAAAACTCAACTGTGGTAACATGAAACTCACACTTGGTTAGTTTGCAATATAAATGGTGTTTTCGAAGGGCTGCAAGAATTTTCTTGACATGTTGGACATGTTCGTTTTCATTGTCTGAGTAGATCAAAATGTCATTGATGTAGACTATGGCAAATATGTCGAGGTACTCTCTAAGAACGTCATTCAAGAAAAATTGAAATGCTGCTGGAGCCTTACACAGACCAAAAGGCATGACGGTGTATTAAAAAAGGCCATATCTTGTCTTGAACGCCGTTTTCCATTCGTCACCCTCTCTCATTCTGACCAAATGATAAGCACCTCGAAGGTCAAGCTTCGTGTAGATTTTTGCTCTCTTTACTTGTTCCAATAAGACCGGAATTAGGGGTAAAGGATATTTATTCTTGATGATGAGTTTGTTCAAACCCCTATAGTCGATGCAAGTTTGAAGTTCTCCATTAGCTTTTGGAACAAAAAACAAAGGCGAAGCTGCAGGAGACTTAGAGGGGCGAATGAAGCCATTCTCCAAAAATGTATCTAGGTATTTTCGTAAATGTTGATTTCCATGTTCTGACAGGGCATATACACGACAGTTGAGAAGTATCGCACCTGGGGCTAGATCAATTTGACAGTCTTAAGACCTATGAGGAGGTAGAGTCTCTGCTCCTTTCTCATCAAATACATCTTTGTAAGATGAATACTGTTTGGGCAGCTGAATTTCTTTCTCCGCGGCAGTAGCTATGTAAGAGTTGCTAACTTTTGGTACTTGAATCTTTTGGAGACATTGTTTGTCACATAGCTCAGATGAGAACACGATTTTTCGTTCTGCCCAATTGATCCCCGGATTGTGATGAGTTAAGCATGGCAAGCCAAGGATAATCCCATATTGGGGAGCATGGATCACGTCAAGGATGATTTTCTCTTTATGTTTCTTTCTTTGATTCTTATCTTCACATATCATCGACAAGGGGATAGTCTGAAGAGTTACCAGACCTCTAGTCAAGAGTTTTCCATCGACTGCCTGGATGATTTCTGGGGTCTTCTTTTCAATACATGGGATCCCCCATGCACAAACCAATTGGACATCAACAAAGTTCCCAGTAGCCCCAGAATCGACTAGAGCTTTTTTTAAATAGATCTTTTTTTTGACCTGAACTCTTATTTCCAGTTTAAGATATCTAGATTGTGAAGGGTCCACGTGACACCCAAGAGCAACCCTTCTCTGCATCTTGGGTGTTTTAGTTTTCCAACTCGACTGGTGTATTGGCTGCGACCTTCTGAACTGGACCTTGCTTGTTCTTTGGTTTGATTGGACAATCTTTGGCAAAATGACCTTTTCGCCCACAATAAAGACATTGTCCATTTTTTTCGCGTAGGTCCTTTTCATCTTTGGTCAAAGGTCTTCTTATGGTTCCAATTTCCATCGGTTCCGGGTTCTTTCTTTCGGAGTTCTTGAGTCTCTGTCATCATGAACGCGCCATGAATATTTTTCAATCTTTTTGCGCGTTCCTTTACATTCTGCTAAATAATGATCAAGTCTCAAGACAAGATTTATTAATTCTTGACAGTCTGTAGGTTGTGGGTCGATTTGCGCTAAGCTATCTTTTAGTTCCTCTTTGAGTCCCTTGTAAAACAAGACCGCTTGTTTTTCTTCAGGCCAGGATGTCTCGGCAACAAAGCCGGTTAAAGTTGGCTAAATACGACACTAGGTCTTGATTCCCTTGGCGTAAATCTAATAATTCGCGATCTGCTGACTGTGTTACAGTTCTACGATCAAAAACTCTCTCAAATTCACGAACAAAATTTCTCCAGTTGTACAACAAGGAACTATTTTTACGCACAAGAGGAATTGCCCAAGTAGCTGCATCTTCAGACAGATATGATAACAAGAAAGCTACTTTGGACTGGGCATTGGGGAAAGTATTTGGTCTGCAGGTGAAGTGTAGTTCCACTTGAACCAGGAAAGATTGCGCTTTCAAAGGGTCACCTGAGAAACGTTCTGGGGGAGCTAAAGGAATTGCAGAAGGAACATTTAGGGAAATCGGATTACTTCCAGAAGCCTGAGAAGAAGTACCTGGCCAAGACACACCTGTGGGACTTTGTTCCTTCTTCTCTACCTTATCTTGCAACTGACTCACTCTCTCTGCAAAGCTAGTCGTCAATTCTTTGGATGATACCACCTCTGCTTGGAGCTGGGTGATAGCCTTGACTAACTCGTCTAGCGTGGCCATGCTGAGAACATACACAAGCCAGGAGGATAATAATTTGTGGGCTCACTATTCTGTCAGAGTCACCAGATCCTCGGGGTCTGTGCACGTTCCCAACACGTCCACCACTGAACAGCTCCAAGACTCTGATAGATAAATCACAGAGACTGAGAGAGTTCAAGAGGGGAAGAGGGGATTAGGAAGGGAACAGCTGGGAAGGAGACCTGTAGTAAGAAAAAGGTTAGAACACACAATATGAAAATTATATCTCCTGAAATCAATACTAGACTATGATTCTAAGACTAGTCACTCTGAAAACAAGAACAATCTAAGAGTTAAGTTTAAAATGACTAAGTTTCAAGATGGCCGGATACCTGTAAGGGAATCAAGATGAATTAAATGAAAACTTTCTTATTCAAGTACTTTCCTTTACATGAGAATCAGAAAAAACATTCTGACTAACTTTTAAACCAGTCATATAAATCCTGTTTTGAGAATGTATACTAGGACCATACAATATTGCATCTAGAAACTCTGGCCTTCTGTGTACTCTTAAAATGTTTCACACAAATTGCGCATATTGCAGATATATATATATATATATATATATATATATATAGTAAACACCATAAAAGGATTGTGCACCATGAATAACACAATATGGATTCAGGAAACAAATGACATAACTTGTCAACTCGAATATTACATAATAAATATCTTAGAATAGTGGCATACAATAAACAACATGAAATAAACTCGAGGAGAGAATTGTGCGTCTTGCCGATTCGAGTGCCACCATGTAAAATACCAAGAAATGGTAGCACGCAATGAATATCAAAGTCAAATCATCATTAATCGAATCGCGTGTCTTGCCGATTCGCAAAACACGATGTAAATGTCAAGAAATAACAGCTCACAATAAATAACAAGATCAAAGTACAATGAAACGAATCGCGCTTCTTTTGCCGATTCTTAAGCCACCATGTAAATGTCAAGAAATGGTAGCGCGCAATGAACAACAAAGTTAAATCCTCATGAACTGAGTTGCGCGTCTTGCCAATTCGTAAAACATCATGTAAATGTCAAGAAATAGTAGTGCGCAATGGACAACAATGTTCAAACACCATAAAACGAATCACGCGTCTTGCCGATTCTTAAGCCACCATGCCAATGTCAAGAAATGGTAGCACGCAATGAATAACAAAGTCAAACCTTTATGAAACAAATCGCGCATCTTGCCTATTTGTAAACTACCATATAAATGTCAAGAAATGGTAGCGCGCAAGTAATCTGTTACTCATTTAAGAATTAAACCAAGAATATGAAAATTCTCAATAACGGTGTTGGAACAGTCCAACCACCGTCTTACCGCCTGGAACAATGATCACCAATGAAGGATGAAGGGCAGAAGACTGGAAGATCCAAATAGGCCGCCGGGACAGGAGCTCAGGAAGAAGCCGCTGCTCTGCACCGGGACATCTGAATAGTGAGCACTGGGAGTTGGGCTGGCTCTCTTTTATAGAGTCTTGGCGCAGCCCAGAACCCCGCCCAGGCATGTTGCAGGGAAAGTCTCTGGAAGGCCCAGGAAAGGGGCCACACCCTAACACACTCTGAAAACCTGCAGCAATACATTGCAAAGGAACAGTATTTGTAAGCATATTAAAAATACGTTTTCAGGATTGAACTCTGCAATGCAAAAGGTTAAACCACAACATATCAGCACAATGCATAAATTACGCTGTTTTGAGAGTGCTGGGTTTTTGCATTTTTGTCGCCAATAGAGCGCGTACTGCTCTGGTGTTGACAGTGGTGAAATGCAGTGCACATCAGAGGTCACAAGATTGCGTGTCATTGGGAAATACATATGCAGATCAGGTTGCCATATCTTGCGCCTTGAATGGCATATCTTTTAAAGGAAATTGGGAATTGTTACCTGAAAATGAAGTGTATACGAATTTTACTATGCAAATTGTTGATACTTTGGAAGAGCTGAAGGCTCTACAAGACAATGTTTCTAGGGAAAAACGCAGGGATTATATCTTGGGAAGATGATGTCTGGGTGACAGCAGAGGGGAAGGTAGTTTTACCACAGTCTACTGACTCAAATGGCTAGATACTATCATGGTCAAGCACACATAGGAGAGATGCAATGGTTCGGAGTTTTAAGCAACACTGGTTTAATCCAAAATTTAGACAGGTCGCCGAAACAGTTTGCCATAGATGCATTGTTTGCCAGCAAATGAATGTTTGTAAAGGGACAGTGGTTAATATGGGACACATTGGCATGGCAGGAGCAGAATGCAAATGGATTTTATTGAGATGACTGTGTGTGCTGGATTGAAGTATGTGTTGGTGATTGTGTGCATTTTCAGTCACTAGATTGAGGCTTACCCTACAAGGAGAAATGATAGTCTCACAGTAGCTAAGTTACTGCATAGAGAGTTAATTCCACGTTTCGGGTTCCTTGTCTCTTTAGAACCAGATATAGGAAGCCACTTCAATAATGAAGTGATAAAATTGATGTGCTCTGCTTTAAACGTTGAGCAGAAACTCCACTGTAGTTACTACCCAGAAGCTTCAGGACACGTAGTGCAGATGAATGGAACTCTAAAGTCCAGACTTGCAAAGATGCGTGCATCCACACACTTGAAATGGCCAGATGCTTAACCGTTGGTTCTAATGTCATTAAGAAGTACTCTTGACAAGAAGACAGGATTGTCGCCCCATGAGATTCTTATGGGTAGAGCCATGAGACTACCAGCAGTACCTGCAAATGCTCTTGTAAATATTACAGATGACATGGTGTTAGATTACTGCAAATGCCTAGTTGATGAGGTTCAATCTTTTTCTCATCAGGTGGAAGCAACCACACTTCAACAATCTCAAGGCCAGGGACACAACCTGAAAGCTGGTGATTGGGCCATCATTCATAAGCACATAAGGAAGTCGTGCTTGGAGCCAAGGTGGAAAAGACCCTACCAGGTGATATTAATAACGAAGCTGTGAAGTGTGCAGGCCTACCGAACTGGGTGCATTGAAGCCACACTCGGAGGTGAACAATCCAACAGAGGAAGAAAAAGAGCTGTTGAGATTACCTGCAGTAAACCGTATTCCAGGACAGGAGAGAGAAAGAGAGGAACTAGAGGTTGTACCTGGAAATGTTCCAATTGATTTACCTACTGCTTTGTCAGACGAAGTGGAGAAAATCTTGGAGGAAGAAGGTGAATCATCCACGAATGGAGTAGTAAAAGAACTGGTCCAAGGAGAACAAGAGAGAGTACTGGTCAGGAGAGACACTGCTCAAAGGAGGGTGTCCTCAGAAGCAGGTTGTCTGATGAACCAGACTGAACAAGTGACTGATCCCAGTGGAAAGGGAGTTGAGACAGATCCAAGCCAAGAGGGTTTGACTCCTTTTGAGCCAGTTGCGGGTACGTTGAAGGAGAAGAGTTTGAGTTCAATTCTGAAAAGAGTGTTAACCAGAAGGCCTTTAAAAGGTGATAACTGGCCAGAGAAGAGCACAGAAGTAGGGAAGATAAACGTGGTTCCACCCATTCAAGAGGAAAACGAGCTAAAAGAAGGAGAAGATCTCAGTGAAGAAGAAGCTGGTAGTAGTCAAAGAGTGAAAAGAAAGAGAGTTGCAAATCGGAAATATTCCGGTCCAGAATGGGCATATGTAACTACAAATGAATGGCAAGAAAAGTTTTTGATTTTTTGTTATGAAAGAGACATTCCAAGTCTCTTAGACAGTATGATTATTACACTGACTTTCTTTAACTCCTCATGCCGTTTACCCTAGTTTGTTGTTGTTAATTATACTTTCTGTAACGGTTTGTACCTTTTTCCTGGATCTTTGGGTTTATGTTCAGTCTGTTTTCTATCTATAACACCACAACCACTGGTAGTTACGTGGGTAGTGATGTATATATTGTTGTTTTATAAAGGTATGTCAGGTCATTCCTTTTTTTCTTGACACCCATTAGCCCCTTGTAGGAGGCCTAATATACATGCTTGTGTCCCACTTTGGACCCTACGGACATGTGGTTTAAGTGATTCCATTTTAGTTGCAACAGCGATCACCACTGTATGGACTAATTCATTTATTTTTCAAATTGGAGTAATCTGTTTGACATGTGATAAGGCCTTTTTCTGCCTAGGGCCACATAATTTGTTCACACATCCGTGTTCCCCTTGAGCTACTCCAGTCAGCGTTGCAGTCTCCTATACATGTGGCAAGTTGCTTCCGTGTACCTCCAATCTGATGTGCCGTCTTGCACATGTGCACTGATGATTGTATATCCATAAACAGCCCGTCTTGCTAGCTCTTTCCACATAACCAGAATTTATGACAGCTTCCTGATTGATACTATCATGTACTGTCCCACCATTTGCTGGTTTTCCCCCACTAGGCAGATTGGACACGGTTTCACACACTGGCAAGGTGAATGTTACCACCCTTGGACACTTTGTAAGATTGGTGTCTGTAAGGAAATGCCTCCTTGGCATGGTTACCCCCTGCCTTTTTGCCTTTTGCTGATGCCAGTTATGACTGAAAGTGTGCTGGGACCCTGCTAATCAGGCCACAGCACCAGTGTTCTTTCCCTAAACTGTACCTTTGTTCCCACAACTGGCACAACCCTGGCACCCAGATAAGTCTCTTGTAAATGGTACCCCTGGTACCAAGGGCCCTGATGCCAGGGAAGGTCTCTAAGGGCTGCAGCATGTCTTATGCCACCCTGGGGACCCCTCACTCAGCACATGCACACTGCTTCACAGCTTGGGTGTGCTGGTGGGGAGAAAATGACTAAGTCGACATGGCACTCCCCTCAGAGTGCCATGCCACCTCACACTGCCTGTGGCATAGGCAAGTCACCCCTCTAGCAAGCCTTACAGCCCTAAGGCAGGGTGCACAATACCACAGGTGAGGGCATATCTGCATGAGCACTATGCTCCTACAGTGTCTACGCCAAACCTTAGACATTGTAAGTGCAGGGTAGCCATAAAGAGTATATGGTCTGGGAGTTTGTCACACACGAACTCCACAGTTCCATAATGGCTACACTGAAATCTGGGAAGTTTGGTATCAAACTTCTCAGCACAATAAATGCACACTGATGCCAGTGTGGGATTTATTGTAAAATGCACCCACAGGGCATCTTAGAGATTCCCCCTGAATACCAGTCCGACTCCTAGTGCTAGGCTGACCAGTTTCTGCCAGCCTGCCACAAGGGGAGAGTACCCTTATCACTCTGTGGCCAGAAAAAAAGCCTGTACTGGGTGCAGGTGCTTCTCACCTCCCCCTGCAGGAACTGTAACACCTGGAGGTGAGCCTCAAAGGCTCATGCCTTTTGTTACAGCACCCCGGGGCATCCCAGCTAGTGGAGATGCGCGCCCCTCCGGCCACTGCCCCCACTTTTGGCAGCAAGGCTGGAGGAGATAATGAGAAAAACAAGGAGGAGTCACCCACCAGTCAGGACAGCCCCTAAGGTGTCCTGAGCTGAGGTGACCCCTGCCTTTAGAAATCCTCCATCTTGAGATTGGAGGATTCCTCCAATAGGATTGGGGATGTGCCCCCTCCCCTCAGGGAGGAGTCACAAAGAGGGTGTAGCCACCCTCCAGGACAGTTGCCATTGGCTACTGCCCTCCTGACCTAAACACACCCCTAAATTGAGTATTTAGGGGCAACCCAGAACCCAGGAAATCAGATTCCTGCAACCTACACAAAGAAGAAGGACTGCTGACCTGAACGCCCTGCAGAGACGACGGAGACAACAACTGCTTTGGCCCCAGCCCTACCGGCCTGTCTGCAGACTCAAAGAACCTGCAGAACGACACATCTGACAGGGACTAGTGACCTCTGCTGAAGCCTCAGAGGACTGCCCCGAACCCAAAGGACCAAGAAACTCCCAAGAACAGCAGCACTGTTCAAAAACAGCTACAACTTTGCAACTTTTAAAGAACTCACTCTTCCCGCGGGAAGCGTGAGACTTCACCCTCTGCACTCGACGCCCCCTGCCCGAGCTCCAGAGAACTAACACCGCAGAGAGGACTCCCAGGCGACTGCAACTTCGTGAGTAACCTGAGACGACCCCCTTGCACCCCCACAGCGATGCATGCGAAGAGAATCCAGAAGCTCCCCCTGACCGCGACTGCCTGAAACAAAGAACCCGACGCCTGGACCAAGCACAGCACCCGCAGCCCCCAGGATCAAAAGGAACCGAACTCCAGTGCAGGAGTGACCATCAGGCGACCCTCTGCCTAGCCCAGTCAGTGGCTGGCCCGAGAAGCCCCCATGTGCCCTGCCTGCACCTCTAGAGTGACCCCCGGGTCCCTCCATTGACTTCTACTGAAAACCCAACGCCTGCTAAGCACACTGCACCTGGCCGCCCCTGTGCCTCTGAGGGTGTGTTTTGTGTGCCTACTTGTGTTCCCCCCAGTGCTCTACAAAACCCCCCTAGTCTGCTCTCCGAAGACGCAGGTACTTACCTGTTGGCAGACTGGGACCGGAGGAACCCATGTTCCCCACAGGCGCCTATGTGTTTTTGGCCCTCCTTTGACCTCTGCACCTGACCGGCCCTGTGTTGCTGGTGTGGTGACTTTGGGGTTGCCTTGAACCCCCCATCGGTGGGGTGCCTATGCCCAGGAAACTGAACTTGTAAGTGCCTTACTTACCTGAAAAACTAACCAATACTTACCTCCCCCAGGAACTGTTGATTTTTGCAGTGACCACTTTTAAAATAGCTTATTGCCATTTTAACCTATACTGTGTGTACTACTACTTTAATTCAAAGTTCCTTACTTACCTATGTGGAGTACCTTGCATTTTATGTATTTACTTCAAATCTTGAATCTTGATGTTCTAAAATAAATTAAGAAAATATATGTTTCTATATACAAACTATTGGCCTGGAGTTAAGTCTTTGAGTGTGTGTTCCTCATTTATTGCCTGTGTGTGTACAACAAATGCTGAACACTACCCTCTGATAAGCCTACTGCTCGACCACACTACCACAAAATAGAGCATTAGAATTATCTAATTTTGCCACTATCACCCTCTAAGGGGAACCCTTGGACTTTGTGCACACTATCTCTCACTTTGAGATAGTATATACAGAGCCAACTTCCTACAGTGTCCCACACCTTAAAATCTATTTTGATTTCATTTGCTTCTCAGAAACTGCACACTGCAGCCCTTGAGTAAGCGGGCCAGTAGTTGCTGATACCCCAATTCGTTTCTTCCTCATGTGGCCATGGGTCCACATACCTAAAGGTTAGTAACACTACTCTTGGTCCCTCCACATGTTTGGGGTGCTGTGCATTTTACAATTCTTTTTTCACCTTGATTTCCTTCCTCCCTAGAAACTGCACAGTTCAGCCCTTAAGCTATCAGGCAGTGTTGCGGCTGCTACACTTACTTGTTCCATTTTGGGGGACGTACTTGTTACGTTGCGTTGCCATGAGCTAGCAACACCTAAGGTCATTCTCCTCCTTAGGGATCCCTGGGGTTCCTGGGTCTTTTTTTCAATTTTTTGTTTATCAAATCAATTAATCAAATGCCCTTTCTACTTTAAAGTCATTGTTGCTATACCCCAGTGGTACGAGTGCCACCAGTCACACAGCGGTCCACCTCCGGTACTCCAGTACCCTCAGGCTGAGTCCTACTGACATGAGCCTCCATTTGACAAACTCCCCTGCTAGCCAGCACTGATCTGAAATTAGGTGAACCAATTCAACAACTGATGTATACATTCCAACCACAACACATGAACTTTTAGCAGGTTTAATTTTAATATCTCTTTGTTATTCAGGGTTGACTCGGACGCCCTCGCCTCCCCTTCCAAATTGCTGAAGGGAGCCCCCTCCTGAACTGACTCCTAATTCCCAGCGCCACACGCAAGTGAATTTTTCCAATCTCACACTTACCTTTTCAGGCCCAGATTCACCCTCCCATAATTCTCATACATATGTTTTTAATTTCTAGATATTGGGTGCTCAAACCCCATCCTGATGATGACCTCACATTGTCAGAGGTTGAAACACTGTTCACAATAGACCTGTATAGACTTCTCTTATACAAAATAACCTTAAGGAGTCATATGTCTTTTTATGTGTGATGCACACCTCCTTCTCACTACTCTATCACCGCTCTTCACTCAGTGGTGGCTGGTGACGTTTAAAAGTGGCGGGCATAAAAGTTTGGGAAGAGTGCTCTGTGGTGAGCGAGCCCAGCCATCCCAACGGAGTTTGGGGGGAGGGAGTTCTCACCCTGGACAATTTTGAAAAAAAAAAGTGGGCAAATGGTGCATGTTCAAGCAAATTTGAAAAACAAGAAGGTAAGTAAAGCAGTTGTGAAAGTTTAGTTTTGACATCAATAAAGAGATTTCATATAATGACATATGTAGCTGCTTATTCAGTATAACCAGAGACCTTCTCTATAAATACGTTTACTATTCACTTAGTCTTTGTATGTATCATGTATCAATTGAATACCGATTATATTATGTGATGTTTAAACAGTTAGAACAGTAATGTTGAAAGAATACACGATGCAGATACTTTTTTCTGCTCTGCAAATATATTTCTAATTCTCCATACATTGCTTTCAACATTACGCTCAGTGCTCCTTTTAAAATTTTTCTCTAGGCCCGTTTGTACTTTTCACTCCTTGCCCCTGTCAACATTCCTCCCTGTTTGTATTTCTGTACTTTACCCATACATTTTTTCACGTTTCTCTCTGAATCTCTCAAATTGTTCAGTAGCTCTCTTCTATATTCTCTCATTTTTTATATTTCACGTCCTGTTCCTATGTTATTTCTATCCTTGCCCATATAGCATGCTATACGGTGCTACAGGCAGGCAACCAATTCCTTCTATCCACAATCAACGATCCTCTGCCTGCTAGCAAATGCATGCACTGAAAGTGTTGAAACCATAAGTCTGGACATGGGAGAAATCTGAACCAACCGTCTGCTTTTGGGTTGTTCCTGCAAGAGGCATGCTCTCTCTTCAACAAAGGGGTGGCAATAGCCCTCAAAACAGCCACACTGCACAAATCTCCACAGCCAGCAGCAAGGCACCCGTCCAAACCAACATACGAACTTCAATCCAAAGCCCAACTGATCTCAACCAGGCTGCGTCAAAGCCCCACCCCCACCCACATCCCCCCCACTCACTCAGAAACTGAAAGGCAAACTCGGTCCTGCTGGCAGTGCACTGCGGCCAAGCTAGGAAATAAAAATAATTAATCAAAACATTTAATACTGGGTGTGGAGCAACAGAACAAACAAGGGGCAACACCCCTACCCCCCAATTAAAGAAACTTCCCGTCTCCACTCCTCTTCACTTAAGCGCGAGCATTTACTCTTCTTCAAACCACTCAAAAATAATTAGATAAATAACAGTATGCAATGAATGAATACATTGCAATACAGTATTGATTACCTGCCTGTTTCTTCCTTGCCTTGTTGAATTGGTAATACTTTGTGTTCATTTACTGAACACATATTGGTTGTTCTATTGGGGTTAATGCTCGAGTGAACCACTGTTTTTCATAATATACTCAACCACTCCAGAGGCTGCTTCTTGACCAGTGAGTACCAGACCGTGATACAGAGCACTATCCATCTTATCTGAGTCCTTTTCTGAACTACCTTGCCTTTCTTTGCATCAGAGAACCCTATAAAGAGTTGATCATCAACCAATAGTCTTTGGTGTGATTAATGTAAAAACTCAAGGCCCACTCAGTGTCCAGCCAGTAGAATCTTTCAGAGTGGCGAGGCAGGGAAAAGAACGGTTGACTAGTGATGAACAGTCAGATGTAAAAAGCTGTCATAACATTAGGGGGAAAAAAGCAGTACTTAGTCTGGTAAAAAGGTGGTATAAGCTGGCTACACCGAAAGAGCTTGGAGTTCGCATGCACAACCAGCTGAAGTTACTGCAACCAGAAACACAGTGCTAAAGGTCAGGAGATGTAATGGACAGCTGTGTATGAGGAAAGGGTGAACCAAATTAAAATCCCTCTGTGGCATCACAAAGGCTTTCAGAGAAAACAAACAAGTCAAACTCATTACAGCGGGTGATTTGAACAGTAATATTTAGTCCGGTAAACGTAAAAATGGTGAAAGTGCCAACAGACCTGTAACAGTGCCAATGCAAGTCCTAGTCCTGGGCCAAAGATAGAATGAACAATAGGACATCAAACAGTTTAACCTGCAATGGATCAGTAGTGTGGGTGCCACACCAGGCCACAAAATTATCCCAGTGTCCAGTGTTGAGGGACTTAGTTGAAAGATGCCTGGCAGCCAGGATGGCACCCACAGCTTCAGAGGAAGAATTAATGCTGTCAACTGTTGGCACTCAATCACCACGTATGGAGGTGCAGATTGTGCTGGTTCAGGTAAAAGACCCTGTCCTTCTGCTGCGATGGGAGGTCCTCTCAAACAGTAGCCTGGTCGGAGGACAGATGCTCCTGCCTAGAAGGTCTGAGCACCACAATCTCTTGCCCAATTTAGAGCCATCAGGACAACTTGGGCCAGGTCGTTCCTGATCTTTTACAGAACTCAGGGAAGGATAGGTAGCGGCAGTAAAGTGTAAAGGAGTCTTGTGCTCCACTCTATTCAGGATGCATCTCAGAGAGAGCCTTCTCAAAAACTCCAGAATAGAGAAGTTTAAAGATTTTGCTTTCTCTGCAGTGGCTAAAAAAATCTAACAAGGGTTATCTCTATTTGCTGGAAGATGTAGAGTGCCACCTCTGACTATAACTGCCATTCGTGATCTCTAGTGTGCGGCCAGCTCGTCTTCACTAATGTTTAAAGTTCCAGCTAGGTGTCTCACAACAAGGGAAAGACTCCAAAGTTCCAACCAGCTCCAGAGTACAAGTGTTTCCTGGCAAGAATTAAGGACCACACCCCACAAATGTTTATTACAGTAGGACATGGTGGTGGTGGTGTCTATGTGAACCTCAACCGGCTTCTCTTGATGGATCGTAGGAACGTCTTCAGCAATAGGCAAATGGCTTGCAACAAGCTAATGTTGAGATGGGTCTTTGCCGTAGATCAGAGTCCTCTGATTTCTACCTCTCCCAGATGACTCTCCCCCCTCATTCCAGCAGAGATATATTTGACACAATAGTCAGCTCTGGGTGGGTCAGGAAGAGGGGACTGCCTCTGGTCCAAATACCTACGGTTCAGTCACCATTGCAGGTCTTTTGTGGCCTCCTCCAAAATTTTTATGGAACCCAATAGGTTCCCCAAGTGCTGGGCCCAGTAAAACTTTGGATCCCACTGCAGAGTCCACATATACCTTCTGCCATAATCGAATAGAAAGATGCAAGATGCCAAGAGGACCAGACATTTCAGAGCCACTCTCACCGAGACCCAGGAGCAAGGCTGAAGTATCAAAATGGAGGATGGAGGTGGTCTATGACTGATTGTGGCGAACCTTCAAAAGCCATCAGTGAGGTAGGGAAATACAGGTATACCCGACCTCCTAAGATGTGCTGGGACCATCCCCATCACTACTGAAAACACCTAAGGGGCATAGGGGAAACTGATGCAGAGCACACCATATTGAAAATGCTCATGACCCACTTTGAACCGCAAGAGAAGCCCATGGGACTGTGGGACAAGTACATAAAAGTAGGTATCCTGAAGGTTCAAAGCCACCATACCGGTCACCTGGATCTAGGGCAGACAGAACACGAGCCAGTGCAAGCATCTTGGATTTCTGCTTCTGAAAAAAGACATTAAGAAGGCCCAGATCCAAAAAAGGACAAAGGCCTTCATACTTCGACAAGAGGAAATAACAGGAGCAACAGCCCATTTCCTATTCGGAACCCTTTTTATGACTCCTTTGGCCAAAAAAAGACTGGACATTGGGAGCAAGATGTGAAGGTGTTCCTCTGAAAGATGCTCTGATATAGGTGGGGGTGCAGCAGGTCTAAAAGGAATGATAAGGCATAGCCTTGTTAGATTATCTGCAAGATCCACTTGTCAGATGTTACCTTTTGACACCCAGGTATAAAATATCTGATCCTGCCTCCTTCAGGATGGCCGCGTGCAGCTAAGGGCAAATAAAAGTGGGTTGGAGCTGAATGAAGGAGGGCCAGGGGAATGGGAAGTTTGCTGCCATTGATGGCCTGTGTGTGAGATGCTTTCTGTGGGGCGAAAGACCTTGGCATGGGCAGTACATCGATCCTCTGGAGAAGTCTTGAAAGGGGAGAAACTGCTGTGGATATTGTTTTGCAAGAGTAGAAAGGCTTTCTTTAAATCATTCCAACACTGACTCAGCCTTCTCGCCAAACAAGCGTGACCTGTCAAATGGCATGTTCATGAAACAGGCTTGCACATCTCCACACAAGTCTGTGATCACATCCAATAGTGGTGCTGAAGCAATGCATTAGTGCCAGCTGCTCTGCCCAAGCAGTCCTTAGTGTCCAGCCCAGAACGGATAATATTTTGTTTGGCATTCTGACCTTCCTGGATGGTTTGAGCCAAATCAATTTGAATTTCTTCTTGGGGAATGCTGGTCATGTCCCATAAAGCAGGAGCATACCGTCCCAGCAAGTAGCTGCCATTGACTGATTGGAGGCCAAGGCTGGCAGAGGAAAACATCTGTTTCCCAAAGGTCTCAAGGCGTTTCAACTCTGTCAGAGTGAGTTGTGGGAAAGTAACTGGGGTACACCCTACGGATAGAAGGTTACACCACCAAACTCTCAGATGTATGTTGCACTGTCAAAAAACTAGGGTCATCTGGCAGTGCACTATGGTGTTTGGTAACCTGTCTGATTACAAGAGGGCAGGAGCTGGGTTTAGCCGGGTTTGGACCAGGTGCCCATAAGGGTGTCAAGGAAGCAACAACTTTGATGAAGTTTGTCTGCTGTAAGAGCATTGGTTTTGATTTCAATAGTGTCTAAAGTTTTGACTTTCATAGTGGGTAACTATAGGTCCAAAACCTCTGCCGTGCATCTCATCATCACGGTGAAGGACGCATTCTCATCTCTCAGAGGTCCAGCGCAGAGGTGCGGGTCTGAGATAGAGGCGTGCTTCTGTCTAACTGGGAATGAACTTGGGCCAGGTGTGTCAGTACAGTATTGAGACGTGGCCCCGGTCAAGGCGAAGATGGATTTGCCTCACAGTTGGAGAAGACAGGGGGGAGTTGTCCCCTGGCACTGAGTACGTGGGTACCTGCATCAACATCACAGAGACTGGGTAGATTTTGGTGCTGGACTGAAAGAGGGCTCTGGCCTTGTAGTGAAACTCAAGATGGGTTCATGGTGCAGAGGGTGGACCTGCTGGCAGTAATCTGACTGAAGGCCTCTGTGGATTCTTGGGGACCAAAGGTGAACCCAGAAGGGTGACAGATTCACAACATTGCTTTTCTGAATGCTTCAATCAGGTGAGGCACCAGTGACTGACCCAGAAACTTGGGGTGCATCACAACCAATTTCAGGATCGGCCCTTTGGCAGGTGGCCAATAGCAGGACCACCCTGACGTCCTTGCAACTTCTGAGGCTGGGGGTGGCGGTAGAGCGAAGAATCCTGCTTAGTTTTTTTGTGGTTCCACCTTACTGGAAACATGGACCTTGATGATGACCTGTTTCAAGAATGTCCATGACAGTAGGAACAGGTTTGTGCCCTCGACTGCAAGCGGTACCTCTGAAACCTCTTTCAGTATTCTGCAACGTATATTTTGTGGTCCTGGTTGCCTTTGGGTTCATAAAGGTGCACTTCTCTGAGGACTTGGAATCATGTGTGAACTGGAACACTAGAGACAGACCTTATGAGGATCTGTCACAGACATCTGTTTGCGACTGGCCCTACAAGAGTTAAACCCTGTAGTTTTAGGAGGAGACATAGCCCTTGAATACTGAAAAAATAATTCTGTGAAAAAAACTTGTCAGAAGACAAGGAAAAAGTTGGAAGCGAGTTTCTGATTCCCATACAAAGGCACAGAAAGGAACTGTTGTCAGCATGCAGGGGTGGCACTAACATGCTGCTCCATTTGTCACATACGGAGTTAAACAAAGTCGATGAGAAGCCGCATGACACCACTTACCGGCACATAGGAGCAATGCTATTAAAATCTTCCAGCTCCAGTGCGGCACCAAGGGATATTCTTAAAGTGAGAAGTCTGCAGTTAGAAGTATCAATGAGAAGCCATTAGTTTGAAAGTCTTGTACATACGCAAGATGAACACAGAAAACAAAATTGATGTTCTTGTGGTGGTAGGACACGGTATCATATGGAACAAGTCCAATAAGTCTTGTCGCGTAGGCTCTCATTATTCTAATTAGACTACTGGATTTGAGCGGCAGAATCGCCTGTGGTGTGGAGGACTGAGTCTAACCCACTACAGGTGACACCTGTCGCCCCAAACCAGGTTTTGCTCTGGCAAGCTAGCAGTGCCTCATCTCTATCAAAGAGCAGGGATGATTGGGCAGATGAGCGCATGACACAATTGACTCTTTAGGGAAATCTTGGCCACTCAGATGTCATCCGTTTCTCTCACTTACTGTATATTAGTCTCACATACACAATGACAAACAGAGGCAGTATATGTTTCATTAAGGTTTTAATGAAGCAACTGCATCTTAGACAATAATGCATGTACTGCAATAACCAGGACGATAAAGCTTGACAAGATTAAAATTGTGACAAGGAGAGTGAAGCATAGAAATAACGATACCATATTGTCACTAGAGTCAATGGACTAATTCCTACCTAGGTTATATTAGAGCACAGCATATTAAGCTCTAGTTCTGCCCCTCAGGTTCCCCCTGGGAAGACATCAACCCCCATACCTGAGCAAAGGCCTGAAGTCTGCATAAGCAGCTGTAGCGAAGCGTTCAGCAATCAGCATACAGTCGTGGTCATCTGGCTGTAATCTCCCCCTAACGTGTCTGGGACAGTGAAGTGTTTTTATAATAAAACAGCTGATGTTCTGAGAAAATGTCCCTACATAAGGATGTATATGTTTCTATGAAGTGTAATCATGTTTTACCGGCAACCTATCTCACTGCAGCCTTGAGAGAAGCACAGAGTGCTTGTTTAAGATCACAGTGTTTGCCTAGGCAAAGAACAGCTAGATAGAGAGAAATAAACAATACCACAAATGTGGCTACAGTTAAAATAATAAACAAAGCTGAATAAAACATATCTATGTTAAGGTGCACAGCGGCAGGCCTAGTGTGCTAAAATAAAGTGCATGGAGCTATAACTAAAATGGCTACACAACAGTCTGATGGATTCCTCTTGACGGGCTCATTAGCCATGTAACAGATTTCCCAAGCCTGTTCTGACAAGCCATAATGCATGTAAGTTAAATACTAATACTACCTACCTGCACCGCTGACATTTATGTAGTGGGCAGTGTTGCATTATATTTGTGCCCAATCTTCACACCACCACCTATGGGGATCGATCTTGGCTGCTCAACCACAGTTCGCACCAGGGAGTTAAGGACAAATGTTTAACAATTGTTGGCCTTGCACCCATCATCACTGCCAGCAGGGAGAAGAGACACTATTACATTTTAAACTACTAGGCGCTACATCTAGTTTGTAAATCTGGGGAAAGGGAGAGATGTTTCTAGATCTGTGGCATGCATACAGATCTAGAAAGACGGGAGAGCTGATATTGATGGATAATCATCTGGCACCTCCTATTTGAATTTCAGAGCTATGGAAAGTACCTTGGAGAGGCACAGTGGATAAAGTGCAGTATCTACAACCTTAAAGACACTTTTAAGGCTGGATACCAAGTTAAAGCATCCTAGTAAGAGGAGTGTTGTTGTGTGCAATATATGCATTGAAGCAAGAGTGGAACGTGCACGAGATGGTCCTTAATATAGAAGTAAAGAGTTTTTTAAACAATTTTAGATTGCATCCTTACAGAGCTTGGTGTAGTGTGAATGCGAAGATGCAGTCTCTGCTTCAGAAGACACCAGATCACTATTAGCCTATTCCACAAGCACCTTCACGGAGCCAGCGCTGTCAGGGGAAGGAGAGTTGTCAAGCTAAGTTCTTATAGCCCTGAAAGCTGCATTTTCAATCTTGTAGAGTTGGAAGAGGGTGCATGTTTGGTGAAGCCCGTGATGCGCTCACTGCATGGCACCCGCTTGCATCCTTTCCTACAGAGCAATACCCAACAGCAGGGGTCTGCACATCGCTAGATTTCACAGTAATTCTTTGTTTGGACATCCAGGCTGTAAATATGAGGTTTAAAAATTTGAAGGCAGACTGTATTGGGAGATGTTGTGATATAAACACGGGTTGCCAGAAAGGGGGATCAATTATGATTTCCAACCTGCAATCTGTCAATCCAAAAAGGCCTCGAAGACCATCATTTCCCAACCAGCACTTTCCGAGGCAAGGTCAAAAGGGACATATGATTCAATATATATATATTTTTTTTAAAACAGAAACCGCAGCAGCAGCTAGTTGTGAATTACCCCAAGAGGTTCACGGAAAGCCTGTATTCTGGGAGACAGTAAATCAATGGAATTTTAGGCAGGGCTCCTCAATACCCAGCAATGCTTACTGAACATACAAAAACAAAGGAGATTAAACGTTTCAGCATCAAAATAGAATAAATGCAGAAGTTATCCCCACACAACCCCTAGTTAGTTCCTCCTGTCCTTCACAACAATCCACATTCTGCCACAGAGGGCAAGGCATGAAGTTGGACATTCAACCCAAAAGGATGAGATCTTTCCACTGAGGCTCTCAAACAATACAAGCATTGGCAAAGCCAATAAGTCTCGCCAATGGAAGCTAATGGTTTTGGCAGTGTTTTGTAGCCATGCTGTACCGCACCGCCGATGCTTTGCACTGTGGGTAAAGCTAAATTTCAAAAGTGATACGACAACCAGAGCTAATGCATTTTTGTTTTTTAAGTGCAGTGGCGCTGGGTACATCATAATCAGTTCATCTCCCCATGCGTGAACAAGAAAAAAATGACTTTTGGCATAAACGTCTACCATATGAAGAAAGCGATTGCACCCATGTCTTAGTGAAACATTTGGAAGAAGATAATATCTCATTACAATAAAAAAATATAAAATCTGCAGTAATAAAAAAAAAAACACCCATTTCAAAGGAGAAATGGGCTTCTGTGAAGTATGTGTGGCATTGTAAAACATGAAGCCAACAAATGTTAACCAATGGACGGGCAGCAAGGACCTTTTTATATACAATATCTCTCACAAGAAAGAAAGCATGCGTTGGTGCAAGCAAGATCTAAAAATTGAAGCAGTGGAAACAGCCAAGTTGTCAGGCTGATGAATACTTCTAACAGCAGATTCCTCACTTTCTGAATATATGTCAAAGCAGATTTTCCCAAAGAGGAGAGTCCATAGAGTGGACTCAGACCAGAAAATTCCAAAAGACCGAACAAGCAAAATGCACTTCTCATCGGACCTGACTGTCAAGGCAATAGCGCTCGGTAAATGTGTGCACTGATGGCCATGATGCGACCTGACAGATGTCTAGAGCAGGCACCCCGTTTGCTAATGCAGTAGTATGAGCTTTGGCACTGGTGGAATGGCCTTTGACACCTTCTGGAGGCTGCTTTGGCCAGTCAGAAGCAAATCTTAACACAGACAACTATCCACCATGGCAGTTCTTTTCTACACCACCTACCCATTCTTTGCCTCAAAAAACCCCACAAAGAACTGATCATGCACCCAATAGTTTTTGGTGTGAACTTTGCAAAAGATTAGGCCTCTTCTGGGGTCAAACCAATGGAGTTTCTCCAATTTTAAGGTGGGTAGGTGGGGCAAAGAACTTTGGAAGAGTGAGGGACTGGCCAGTGTGAAACAGCATCATAACATTGTGGTGTGGCAGCAGTGAGAGAGCCTAGAACTCACTCACAAGACAAGCTGAAGTGATCATAATGAGACAAGGAATATTGTCAATCAGGAGAAGCAACAAGTGGGCTCAAATAGAGTCCACTAAGGAAGGTGAGGACTAAATTATGGGCCCACGTAGCGTCACAATCTCTTTGGGAAGAAAGCTGTGTCAACACTTCCGTAAAATGCAGCACAATTGATTTAAACTAGCATATTGGTCCGTTAAAGGCAAAAAGGCCAAATAGGACACTAAAAAGCTCACTGGGCTAGAGGCAAAACAAACTGTGTCACATCCAATTGTTTGGCTTGTAAGGGGCTGTGTTGCAGACTCCACAACAGGCCACAACTTGTCCCAGCGCCCAGCACAGACTGACTTGGTAGAGGGACACCTGGATGAGAGGTTGAAATCCACAACCTCAGTCACTTGCTGCTGCTCAATCACTACGCCTCAATATGTAGAATGCACAGGTTTGGGTGGGAACTCTGCCTTGCTACTGCAGCATAAGATCCTCCTGCTGGGGTAGCCTGATGGGAGGACACATTTTCCAGCCCAGAGGTTTTAGTTACCACACTCTCCTAGCCTAAGCCAAAGCAACCAGGGATGACTTGAATCCAGTTGTTCCTGATATTCTTCAGAACTCTGTACAGGAGAGGCAGTGGCTGAAAGGCGTACAGAAGCCCTGTGCATTTAAAGATCCCTCTATGTGGTTCACAATATGGGAAAAACCCTGATACTCCAGCCAACTCCAGAGGCCTTCTGGCACAGGACTCAAGACCCCACTCATCCCTGCTTGTTGAAATATCACATGGCAGTGGTGTTGTCTGTGAGAACCTGCACTAGCCTGCCCTTGATGGATGCAAGGAGGCCTTTAACGCCAAGCAGACAGCCTGTAGATCCAACAGATTGATGGGTAACCAGATTTCTGCAAGAGACATCTCCTTCCACAAGTGACTGCCTAAACCCAGCAGAAATACATCTGTCCCCGCTGTCAACTCTCGGTGAGGACGTGAAAGTGGTCTGCTGCTGGATAGATTACAATCAAGCAGCCAGCACTGCAAATCTTGTACAGTCTTGGCTGAAACCTGGATACCATCTGACAGGCTTTCTTGGTGCTTGGCACAATGAGACTTCAGTTACCACTACAGAGCACACGTATGCCACCCAGTGAAAGGGACAACCAGTATTCATGAGCTTAACAGACCCAGGAGCCAGGATAGAGGCTGAAACATCTGGATCATAGCCTGGACTCTTGCAGAGGAGGAAGTGCCTTGAACAGCATTGTATCCAAAAAATACTCTGTGAAGGAGTCAGGTGTGATTTTGGCTTGTCGATAGAGGACTTCAGTGATATTAGGAGGTTTGCCATCATCTGGATGTGCTCCATGGCAGACTGTGGTGAACCTTGCTTCAGCGGCCAGTGATTGAGGTAGGGGAAAACTGGTATTTCTAATCGCTGAAGGTGTGCCATGACCACTGACGTCACTTTCCTGAGCACCAGAGGGGCACTGCTAAGACCAAAAGAGAGCTCAGCAAAGTGAAAATGCCCCTTGTATTCCTTGAACAGCAGGTAGCATTTGTGTGATTGCATATGTGGGTTGCGGGACATGGGATGATACATGAATATACATATCCTAAAGATTCAAAGCAACCATCCAGTTGCTTGGAACCAGGGCAGACAGGACTTGGGCCACAGTGAGCATTCTTAATTTGTCCTTCCAGAGGAAGGCATTCCGAGAGAGCAAACTACAATAGGATGCAGGCCTCCGTACCTCTTCAGCCAAAGGAAGTAGCAGGAGTAGCAAAGTATCCCAACCTCTGAGGCCGGCACCCTCTCAACTTTCCATTTGCCCAATAGAGACTGCAACTCTTGCATTAACATGGAAAGGTGCTTCTGCGAAATCGACTCTGATATGAGAGGAAGTTGAGGTAGGTGGGAAATGAATGGATAATCTAAAGGACCCATCTGATGGATGTGATGGTCTGCCACCCTGGTTGAAAATGGATGATATTGCCTTCCAACGGGTGGCTTTGTGCCAATGAAGGCAAGTTAAAGTGGCTTGGTGCCTGATGCCACAGGTAGAGAGGGCTTAATGGTGCATTTGTGGCCTACACAGTTTATGGCGTCTGGCCGACCTGTTTACTGGTGGGCAAGAGCAAGGTTTCTCCGAAGTACCAATAATGATGTCAGGGCTTCATTAAATGGGAGTAAGGGCTTAAATCAAGCTGGCTAAACTTAAGTCAGTACATTGATTTTGACTAGGGCGAGCTGTAATTCCAGGACTTCAGCTGCACGTCTAATCACAACAGCAAAAGATGTGCTCTGTTCAGTAAGGGGTCCAGCTGCTGACAGCAATCCTGTTTCTGGGGCGCTATCCAGCCCACTGGCCTCTTCCAAGTCCAGGTAAATGCCATCCTCATCATAATGCGGGATAACTTAAACTCAGCATGTCCAACATCATTGTCAGGCCCAAAAAGCTCTAATTGAGGCTTCGCAGGAGAGGAAGAGTTTTGGCAGAATCAGACCATACTGGGAATGGGTGTGCTGGTGTGGATTCAAGGAGCAACCTCAGGCCAATTTGAAGTTGATTCAGCTTGAGGCTGGACACTAGATTCAAGAGGGTCTCTACATTGAGTGTTGGTGATGTAAGGACCAGGGTTAGTGGAAAGAGGATTGCCAAGAATCTTGGAGCCAGAGAAACGTCAGCATAGGAGTCAGTGCAGACCCAGAGGTGGCCTCATAGGGCTCAGATGGTGCACAAGACATAACCACTGATGGTAACCCTCCTGGAGGTCCTAGTGGGTCCTTGGGGCCCAAAGCTGTGCCAGAAGAGGACAAAAATACATAGCATGACCTCCTTATTAGCCTGAAAATACTGCGGTGTCCTTGATAGCCTGAAAATTTCAGGGAGTAATGGGACCAATTGAAGGAATCTGTTGTACAACCATGGATAGGGAGCGAGATCGGTTGGCACCTAGACAATACCTCTGCTTCTCTTTGGATATAGAGTGGCAGGATGGGTTGTGTCCCAATTCAACTTCTTGTTTCTTTTTTGCCTTTGAATTACTAGATGACCTCAACTGTGAAGAGGACCTGTTACAGGAACAGGATTGAGTCAGTGCCTTCGACTTGGAGTGGGAGTAACACAATATACGAGGCTTCTTTCGGTGTTCAGCGATATAAAGCTTTGCTTCAAGGTGCCGGATCACCTTTGGCTGCATGACTGCCCATTTTTTGCATGTCTTGGTGTTGTACCCAGAGCCAAAGCCACTGAGGCAGACCTTGTGCAGGTCTGTCGCCGATATCTGTTTCCCACAATCACAACATGATTCGAACCTTGCAGTTTTTGGTGGAACATGGGTCCTTTCACATTGGAAAAAAACTGTAGAAGAATTTCTTAGCTGTCAGAAGGGAGCAGAGCTCTGGATCCCCATCTCAGGCGAGAAAAGAAAGGAACTAATGTCACTGTGCAGAAGTAGCACATTTATGCGACTCCACTTTGTCACAACTGGGGCGGAAAGAAGTCAACACAGAGCCACACAGTGCCACCGAGTGGTATGGAGGAGCACAGATATGAAGATTTATTGATCCATTCTGGTGCTTGCGGAATATTTTAAAGGCAAGAATTAGAACTATCTATCTGAATGATGAGGCTATTTACTATTTTTTTTTTTTTTTTAAACAATCTTCAGCTGTGCTACACAGTTTGAAGTTTATTATGATTGTTTGTTAAGGAGAAAACAATAAAGACCCACCTAACCCATCACTCAAAATAGAGGAATCTACAATGTGACAAACATTTAATAATAAACTTTATTAAAGGGCAATGTAAAAAAAAAATAGCTGGTAGTTACAGTTAATATAAAAAAATAAAATTAAAACAGCCCATTTTGAACCAGTTTTGTAACTGAAGAGAAATGAACTTTTTTAGGCTGATGTGAACAATGTGCACAGGTTTTGCGCAGTCACTCAAAGTTAAGGGATCCAGTGGTTAAAGTAAGTTAAACTATTGCCTCACGCCTTATGCTCTGGTGGGTGGAAGAAAAATGTGGGTGACAATATTATAGACTTATGACAAACCAAAATTCTCCTGCCTATCTATGATTTTTAAGGAAAACCAAACCAACAGTCTGGAGAAACAACTCAAGGTGTCTCATAGGCCAGATGTAAGTAGGGCAGCTAGATAGGATGCTTTTATTTTTTATACTTTGGACATCTGGGTTTTGACTACAGGTGTAGAAGCATTTGATGATCAAGCCTGCAAAATGGGAAAAAATGGTTTTAAATTGCCATTGTTTACTCTGTGGTAAGCCACCTATTCTGCATACATGTTTTGCCCTGCTGACTAAAGTTCATATACTGTGTGAAAATTGGAAGCAATATTTTCCCAGCTTGTAAAAAAAAAATGCTGATATGCTTAAGAACTCGTGTTTTGTGAGCAGCTGTAGATGACGTTGTTATAAACATATGGGGCAACACTGAATCCAGAGACCTTGGGCATGTGATCCATTATAGAACAATATTCCCTCAGGATACAGTTTGACAATTTTAAACCAATTCTACATTTATGTAAAACATCAAATCAAAAATAGGCCAATGGCAGGTCTTTATACTGCATAAAATGTCATAAAAGTAATAAACGTTGGAGGATTTAGTAACAACAAAAATAGCGTCCTAAAATAGTAAAGTAGCACAGTTATCCAAGAGCACACTGATGGGTGCATTGGGAATAGAAAGCAATGATGGAAAAAACATTTTTGTAAGAAAAAGTTATAATACAACAATCTTGATATGTAATATCCAAAAAAGCTGTAGTAAGAAGCATCAGTATGTCAACTCCAGTTGTAAAATCAGCAAGGTCTCCCCTGGGACAGCAAAGATTTCAACACAGTTCAAGCCACTAGTCTAAGTAAAGAAGATAAGAAAGAATGGAGACCTTCAACAAACAAGAACATATTTCTGGGTATTTAATAAGCAATTGGTACAAAATAGAAGGACATGTTTGTTGCTTTTCCAGTGCAAACTGTATTGGTTTTGCCAGTGTTTGTCAATGCTCAACTGAATGAGGAAAACAAACATTTTTTATACACTTGTAGGTGTACTTACCCACAAACATATGCATCATGATGCAATGGTGGCCCCATGACGACGCATTTGTGGGTCACCAAACATGCAACATCACACGGCCGCCATTTTTTTAAAGTTTCCAGCTCCAACATGGCAGACATACACATAAATAAAATGTGCACAAAAAGCACATTTACAGAAGAAAGCAAATTCCTCCTCTTTAGGTCAACATGGAGTTTTAAAAAACAGACGGGGCAGAGAGGTAACACAGGAAGAGTGTGAGTGAGGGGTTATTTATACACTGCGGATGAGTGGTAAGCAGGAAGGTGGAATAAAGTTCAAGGAGGGGGTGGAGGACTAAGAGAGTGGCGGTGGGTGTTGGTGTGAATGGGGAAGCAGTTCACGGGGGAGACACCAATAAAACAGACATACTCCCACCGAGAGTAAAAGAAAAAAAACCAGTTCTCTGAATGTAAACAATGTAAGGTTAAAAAACAACCAATCGAAAGTATGATAAAGAAGCTATCCTCACGGACAGAATTTAAACACAAGACGGAGGAAAAACACCAAATAAGAGGCAAGCAAATGAGAATCACAAGAATGCAATCAATGGGCTACCCATAGCCTACAATAAATATTGGAGTTGTCCAACAATAGGCCTTTCGACAACAGACAGCTACAGTTTTTTTGTAAGTGAGACAGAAAATTGATTCATTTAAGTAATCCACTGGATATTCTTTGTGTATAAAATCAACAATGATTGAAGGTGGCCATTAAACTGTAGTGAGGCCCTCTTGGACTTAGGCTGGTTCACAATTTTGGCTTCATTTTAGTTTTAATATTTTACATGTTTTAGCTGCATTGGTTTCTAGCAGGGACATTCTATACACTTTGCTTGCATGCTATTATTCTAAGAATATATTGCACTATGTGCTTGTTTTAGGTGTTTAGTCTCGACATATAATCAGTACATTCTGTTCAAGGCTAGCAACACAGTACATGGTATCCCAGTGCTCGAGTTGCCAGTCTGGAGACAGCTTCTAACATCTAGACATAGATAGCATTGCATCAGAGCTGTCCTAACAAAGTGTGTTTTTTATCATAGAAATGATGCACTGAACCGGAAGGGTCAGAGGGATACTCCAGCCACAACTGTCCTAGGACGAATGCTGTGTTCGACATGCAGCTCTAATCTACCATGTTTCTGAAAGGACTGCCATTCATATTACAGGCTGACTTCTGATGCTGTTCTCCAGGTATGGGAGCTCAGCTAACCAGCTGGATCGGGCAGAGGCAGAGGGTACATCCACTATGCTCCCAGTATAGGCTTAGGGTTAATTAGGAATATCTAGATGTCATTTACTAGTTGGATTGTTTATTCCCTTTATCATGTTCATAATGCTGGTTACTTTGCTTTGTTTCATCTACTTAATTATTGTAGCTCATTCTCTCTGTGCAAGACTACGATTGTTTCACTAAACATATTGAAAAATGATCTTGTATCTCTCATGTTTTTGCCTAGGCGTGTATAAGTAATACAACAAAAGGGTAAGATCTGTTCCCACGACTTCCTTGGGAGTCACTGTGACATGTTTAGATTGCCACAATCACCTTCCAACCGGGTAAGGTTAGGGGTGTAGGTGAGGCGCTGTGAGCTAGCCAGGAATGAGGCTGACAGCTTCTGATATTGTATATGGACCTAAACCCCACATTCTGAAGATCTGTCATCCTACTACGCAGTCCTATTATCTTGGTAGGAACCGTATAACAAAAAATATTCCTTTTGGATGCCCTGTCAGAGTCTCTAGGTGCCCAATATTGCAGATCTATCTTCCTGTACTTTTTTCTGGTCCAAAGCTGCCCAACTGGCTATTTATGAGGCGAGCACCTGTTGAAATGTCCTATTTCAGCTGGTCTACTGCTTTTTATTCAGGCAGTGCTTTCTTTCACAGTCTCAAGGATAGATTTCCACAGGGCAACCAGACTTCCTGGCTGATTTTGGACCTCTTTGTTTTGTTCCTGTACCTGGAATAACTTTCCAATGCCAGAGAATCAAAATAGAGTTGCATAAATATGTCTCTAGATGGCATTCTAACAGGCATATGGGAACAGAAGCAGGCAATTCTTCGGTTGTCTTTATCAGGCACCACTCGCTCTATATTAAGGCAGGGGCTTTAAAAGGTGAACTCCACTGCAAATCAAGTACTGTCAACAAGGGGAGTCAGTTCCTTTTTCAAAAGCCTTTCCTACTTTTAAAGTTACCTCAGAACCTTTTGTACCAAAGACAAAAAGATGACCGTATCCTTCAACCCTTCTCCAGCATTCTCCTGACTTTGCCCAAAACTGACCCAATCCTGCCTTTCATGAATCAAAGAAAAACCCTCCATTCAGGTTCCACATGCTTCCATTTCATGATGTAAAGGGCTCCATTGTGGCATTGACATGCCTTATTAATAAAGAGGCCATTATTACAGCTTACTTAGAAAGGGAAATGTGAATTGGCTGTGGGCAAAGCCAGACATCCCTTCCTAAATCTCATTACTCTGCAGTTCTGTGAAGTCAGGTATGTGGCCACTGTAACCCACAAGGAAATTACACATGAGCCCCCAGGTGCTAGCTAGGATAACCGAAGGCAAGCCATAGGACACTGTTTTAAAGAACATAGGCAAGGACTGTAATCCACTCCATTGATTGTTTACCTATTTACATGCTGCAAATCTGAACTTTGTAGCCTCTTCCTATCAAAGTTGGAAAAAGAGGGCTAATGCCAGATGTCACACTCCAAAATACAGTCATCTGCAGTTTCTGCCAATCAAAGCATATTTTCTTAGCAATGAAAGTAGGGAAAGCATCTGTGCAAACATTCTGTACACATTTACACCTGACATCAAAATGTCAGTCATCACAGTTTAAATACAAAGTTTTCATTTATTTTTATGTCTGGGCACATGCAGCTGGCAGTTGCTTACCAGGTCCTAGTGCTGTAGGTCAAAATACCAGATGTCAAAAATAACAAGTGGGGGAACAAAGGTAAAGATGTATTTCTTTGATCAGCTAATGCATCTAGACCATATATATCAGATTTCTAAGATATTCCAGTTGGTTACTATTTATGCTGTGAGAATCTGTGGGAAACTTGTGTTCCAAAGGCTTTAATCTTATTGTAGGCTACTGAGCGTTATATCAAACCATTTACTTGGATTATAACATTTACCTGCAAGACAGTGCTAACAATGTAAAAACAAGCATTTGCAATGCAATAGGTCTCACATTTTCTTGAGTTAGAGCTACTGACATTGTAAATTCAGAACTGGACTTTTCCCATAAAATTGGTCCACCCGTCTCATAATTTCTTCCTGCCATGTTTTGGTGGTCACTGGCTGCTACGGACATCAGAAATCACAAGCCTTTGACAAGATGAATGCACAACCTCGCAATGTGTAAACGTCTGAACAGAAATTTGAAAATAAGGCTGGAAAGGTGAAATGGGAAAAACATCTTTTGGTATTACAGATCCGTTGTGTAATCTTTTCGGGTTAATATACAGAGTTGTGTATTTGCCAACCTTATGGTTACTTGCCTTTTGGTAAGCGTGCTTTCAATAATTTCCTTAAGCTCAGACACTCAGGCTTTGGTATGATAGATAAAATGGAGCGCAGTCATTCCATTTTATTTTCATTGCACAGGTGTGCGCCAGTTGTAGGGATCAATATGGAAAGTGTTATTTGCTTCCACCAAGGAGAACCGGTATTTCTTGGGTGATCAAGAACAACAAGCAAATATGAAAAGGAGAGAGAAAAGGTGGAAGAGAAAGAATGAGCAGGGGAGATAAGTTTGAACTGAAAGAACGAGAAAATTATATTAGAAAAGAACAGATCTAGGTAGGAATGGGAGAAGGAAGAGAATGTAGATAGATTAGAGTGAAAAACAGCGGCAAGGGAGAAAGACTGGAAAAGAGAGATATGGAGGGGTGGCAAAGACATTTCAGTAATATCAGGCCCTGGATAGAGGAAGCAGACTACTGATAGAGGAACACAGGGGGCAACAAGTAAGGAGACAATGTTGGACATGGCTACTGAAAGAAGAGATCCATCTAAACCGGCAAGAGGGGCGAGTGCACGTCGTGCTCATCCGCTAACAAGATGGGTGAGTCCACATTGAGCTCATACCCTAAAAAAGATACTAAAATTAAAATAAACAGTATAAGCACGTTTACCAACAGATGAAAAAATTCTGCCTAGAGAAACGTCTCAGACATTGCAGTCAAAACACCAACATCGAAAAGGAGAAAAAATGAAAAGTAAAACAGTTGACATAAGCAAGCCGATTCAAAGCGTCACTGCTTTCATGAGGGCGGAGAGACAAAACGAAAACAAGGCTCAACAGCTAAAAAAGACCCATGCCCTTGAAGATGAAGCATGGCGTTGAGCCGTGAGGAGAAAGGATCACGGCTCTGATTAAAGGGAAAACTGAAACCAGATGGGAGGAGGGAGGCGGGCCATCACACGCTGGAGGAAGCGTGACGTAGTATGATGGCCAACAAAAATGTTCTCTCAGTAAATGCTCTCTTGTCGGGAACTAAGCACACAAAGGAGGAACATTTAGCACAGTGCACTAATAAAAGTGAAGCATTTAAGACAAGCACAACAAAGAACGAATGGCAAGAGTGGGTGTGGCGTAAGCCCCTATACTGAACACTGCATGTCTCGCCGAGACGGCACATTAGCTGCCAAGACTCGACCTATAAATAAGGACTGTAGACCAAATAAAGATGACAACATTACCAAAAACCTTTGCCAGGTCCCAAGGAGCTACCTAATTGCATGTTGCTCACTTTTAATATTTCCCCATCTTAACAATAGCCCTGGAAAAAGATTGGGCTGGTGGAGCAAGATGGTACACTGTGGCTGAGTGTGAGAGGTGAGAGAACCATGACCTACAGTCAGCTCTGCTGCTCTTCTTTCTGCTAATGCATATGGTGCCAGCCTGTAAGTGACAAACTATCGAGAGGCGTGTCCTTTTTTTAAAAATAAAAAGCAGGATAAAATGCTGGTAGGACCACGATTAAAGGGGCCAATCTGTATGTTAGACTGATTTTAGGTGACCCTTATTTGAAACAACTAGCCAGCATTTTACACTCATTATAATACAAAGGAACAGAGGAATAATTAGGGCTTAAGAACATTTATTATCTGACAAAAGTTCCGTGTGAATTGCAGAGTCAGACGAGAACTTTCCTTTAGGTCTTTTTGTAAAAAAAAAAAAATGAGCGTACTCCAACTATGACAGTCCAAATTATCCCTACAGCACAATGCATTTATAACGCCACCAAAACGACACACAAAACAAACAGAGTAGGTCAGAACATAGACTGTAATTGAAAGTCACCAGGCTTTAAGGAACAGTAATTATCTGAATGATAGGACCTAACCATTTTATCCAAGTATATGGAAAATGAAAGAATCGCTCAAGGATTAGGCATACTCGCTTCTTCCTCTTTGGATGACCCTGACCCCGGAAGAAGTGAGTATGCTTAATCCTTGAGCGATTCTTTCATTCTCCATATATTTTGATAAAATGGTTAGGTCCTATCATTTAGATAATCTCATGAAACAGTGGGAAAGTAACCTGAAACGTTCATCTGAAAATTATAATTAAACATGGCTTGAACAAAATGCAGAAACTCCATTCTCGCATTTCTGACTTAGGGGAAGAACTATGTGGGATGATAATGAAAGAACACACTGCAAAAAAGACAGCATCTCCTTGAATGCCTAATTACTTATGGGTAATCTTGATTACTCTTAACTCTACTCATCCTCGACCCAGTTATTTACCTATGAGGAAAGTCATCCAATCAAAGGACAGGAAACAAACAGTGAATGTAAGCAGGTCCATCCACTCTCGGGTGGATACTATAAAGGATTAGTATTCCCCCATCTTTTCCTGTAATCCAAAGCCTCTTTATCAAAGGTCTGGACATCAGGGTTTGGAGGGATATATTAACTAGGTCGAGGACGCGTAGAACTAAGAGTAGTGAAGACCACTGGTAAGTAATCAAGGCATTATACCTACATACCTTGTCCTCGATCCAGTCATATAACTATGAGGTGTACCAAAGCAAAGGGACAGGCCTTTGATAAACAGACATAACGGTGTGTGGGCCAGATAACAGTAACATCTCCAGGCTCACGCTAAAGGGCCAGTCCTTATGTAGTGTGAATGACTTTAGATATTTAGGGGGTCATTCTGACCCCGGCGGTCTCAGACCGCCGGGGCCAGGGTTGGCGGGAGCACCGCCGACAGACCGGCGGCGCCCCGCAGGGCATTCTGACCGCGGCGCTTTGGCCGCGGTCAGTGCAGGAAAACCGGCGGTCTCCCGCCGGTTTTCCGCTGCCCGTCAGAATCCTCCAAGGCGGCGCAGCATGCTGCGCCGCCTTGGGGATTCTGACACCCCCTACCGCCATCCTGTTCCTGGCGGTTCGCCCGCCAGGAACAGGATGGCGGTAGGGGGTGTCGCGGGGCCCCTGGGGGCCCCTGCAGTGCCCATGCCAATGGCATGGGCACTGCAGGGGCCCCCGTAAGAGGGCCCCGCTTGTATTTCACTGTCTGCATAGCAGACAGTGAAATACGAGACGGGTGCAGTAGCACCCGTCGCACCTTTCCACTCCGCCGGCTCGATTACGAGCCGGCTTCATGGTGGGAAGGTCGTTTTCCCCTGGGCTGGCGGGCGGCCTTTTGAAGGCCGCCCGCCAGCCCAGGGGAAAACTCAAAATACCCGCTGCGGTCTTCCGACCGCGGTACGGTATTTTGACGGCTCCCGCCGGGCGCGCAGTGACCGCGCCCGGCGGGAGTCAGAATGACCCCCTTAGTCATTTTTAAGTGTAAGGGTTCCTGGCAGCCTCAGTTGAATCTAGCATGGCTCAATCTTGGAAGAGTGGCCGGTGCACTGTTTAATCTACCTAGAGCAGGGGGGAGGGTTCCACTCTCCCCCTTTTGAAAATTTATAATGCACAGTGCGCGTCCCTGCTGCCACGTACAGGCCGGGTTTTTGTAATCTTCTGCCACTTATACTGAAGAAAATTGCATTTATGAAAGGTTGCTGTAAGCACCTCTGTCCAGCTCAAGCTTTATTATGCATTCAGAGATTAACTTAAAATATATTACGGATAAGGTTAACCTGGCCCCCTTACTTCTGTGGGTTAGCATGTGGTCAAATCCAACGGCGTCTCTACGTAGGGATGGAATAATGGGATGTCTCAGCTTAGATAAGAGCCAATCTATCCTCTGGATAAATTATATCTCTAAAACCTTTTGTTCATTAGGGGTTGAAGGAACTATTTACGTCCCCAGCAAATATTTTTTTTTAAATGACAAGCTGAAAGTAAAGCACTGTTTCCTTGAGTACTGCACAGCAAAAAAGGATGAACTCTGAACTATGTAAAGTGTCAGTTTTAAAATTTTATGGATCATTTGGAATTTGTGAACCTGCGTTATATATGTCTATATCCCTTCTGAACTGGGAGAGGTCTTGTTTTGTTTCAGTACATGCACAGTATGGAAGATACTGTGCTTCTGGGGTGATAGTAGCATGTCTGGAGGGCTAGTCCGCCTTGCCCTTGTGATGGCCAAGGGTAGCATTCATTGATACCTTCTATGTTCTTCTGTAAAGTTTTTAACCTTCAGTTTAGAATTTTCCTCAAACCTTTGTTTGAGCTGGGGCACCGCAAATGTAGAGGAGCGTTATTCCATTTACAATTGTTGAACAGCCATGAAATATGCCTGAGGGTAAGTTCCTTCCGCTGTGCTGCTGTGAAATGCAGAAAGCCTATGGAAAGGTAGTACGGGATATGGCCTTTTTAAAGCTGTTCATTTATAGATTATGTCGAGGACAATTGTAGGTGCTCTTATGAAATGCCGGGTAAATTGGTCAATCTTATGTATCTTTTAGCTTATTATTTGTATATTTATGATGTATGTGTGTACAGCATAGTTGCTGTACTCTGTGTAAATATGGTTGTGATGATTAATGCTGCTATTGTGTTTAGATAAGAATTACAGCTGATTCCGCTATGAGTTTTATTATGAAATTGTGTGTTTTAAATTAATTTTACTTTTCTTGTATGGTCAGTATCAGGCCGAATAAAGAATAATTATGGTGGTGATGGAAAAGTGTAAAGTATAGACCAGATCAAGATATAATGCAACAGCACAGTGATTTATTGCTGCTATCATGCTCAAAATGAAAAATAATACACAAACATAATAACAAAACAGATTGTGACACTCCTTCACCAAAGTTCTTGTGAGCACTTCGCATCTCCCTTAATCTGTAATGTTTTACAGAGGTATTCTCCTAGGCCCAAGTCCCTGCTCTGCAGATTTCTTCCATTGTGACACCTCACAGTTCTGCCCAAGAGCCCACTACTCCTCTAGAAGAGTGATCCGGCAACTCAGAGGTTACAGGTACATTACAATCTGAATAAACAAGTCCAATAGTCACTTTTATCCAACGACTCAACGTTATCTTGGAATCCTTCTTACCTCTTGCAGGCAGACTGAAAGTGAAAAAGAGTGTCTTTCTGAATCCACTGGATCTATCAAGATAAATGGTTAAAGCATGCTTAACACCCAACAAATTCACCAGAAGAAGGAGAAGAAAAAAGTCAGAAGAACCAGTTCCTGAGAGAAGTGAAACTTAGAATTGATCTCAGGAATAATAGCAGGATCTAATTTAAGGATCACTGCATCGTCCAAAAAAGCCCAGAAAAGTAAATTACATAGTAAAACAGACAGTTCCCTCAGCCTTCTAGAAGAGGTGATACCCATCAAGGATAGAACCTTATAGGATAGAAATTGGAAAACCACAGCGGTAAAAGGTTCAATAGGAGGACCCTGTAAAGCCTCAAGAACCACAGGTAAATCTCAAGCAGGGGCGGAGGAGCAAGGAACAGGCCTAAAAATAGCAAAACATTTAAACATTCTAGCCCCCAAAGGTTCTGCCTTCTTAATCATAACATCAATATCATGAAAAAGCCTTAAAAGCAAACCACTGAGATTCCAAAGTGAACAGAGATAAGATTTTATTAAAGCCATCCAAAGAAAGTGAAATATATAGGGAACAGAGCAAGATAGAGACAAAAGCACATTCCTAGCACACCACTTATCACCATTTTTCCAATTTTTAGAAAAACTAGAAAGAGTTAAAGCTCTTCTAGACTTTAGAACAGCCTTAATAATATGTGGAGGTTAACCTTGCTTCTAAAGATTTAGCCTCAACCTCCAAATTGACAGCGTGAGATACAGTGAAAGAAGAGGGTGACACGATTTCAGAGGAGAGGGAGATAGAGGAAGAATCCAAAGACGTTTAAGGGCCATCCCTTTCAATAGATAGAACCAAGTTCTCCTGGGCCAAAATGGAACTATCACCACCACCTGGATCTTCTTTTGACCAATCTTCCATAACAGAGTTTGTATTAAGGAAAAAGATGAAAGGCAAACAAAAGTTAATTTGGCCATTTCAGGGTCAAAGCGTCCACTTTCCAAGCTCCTTGCTCCGGAAACCTGGAGGAAAATCTTGGGAGACGAGAACTGGTCCTGGAAGCAAACAGGTATACATAAGGTTCCCCAAACCTCCTGCAGATTTCCCTGAATGTTGACATGGACATGTTCAGGTTCTGTTCTGAGAAAATGGAAATACCCGGCTCAAGAGTTCTATCTCCAACTTATTGAGACTCTTGATATGGAAATCTGATAAAGACAGGAAATCCTGCTCTGGTCGCAGTTCTAAAGAGCAGGTCACCTTGTTCAGAGATTAAGAATGAGTGCTGCCCTGATGACAGTGTTGCCTGATCTTACCAACACACAGCATTACACAGGTGTGGCTTGAAATGCCGAACAGCCTTCAACACTGCTGTTAGTTCTCTCCAGTTGGAAGATCTCGAAGTTTCCATTTAAGATCACTTTGCTTGAACTGATAGATTCCCCAGCGTTGCATCCCAGCCTTAGGTGCTTGCATGTGTTGTCAGAATAAGAGGAGGATATTGGTGCATCGATACCCCTTTGCTGAGACTGAAGTTCCATCCTGATGTCTGAAGTCACTGGAAGCTTCATCTCTATGTTCTTTGATGATAGAGCCCCATACTTGTTCAAGGGCCAGAGCAGTGGCCTCAGATGTAACATGCCCACTGAACAGTGAACATTGTAACGCCAATGTGTCCTTGCAGATTGATTCACTTGAACAACTTTGCCTCCCGCTCTGTAATAGGAGTGCTAAAAGGTTTTGAAGACAAGCAATTCTCTCTACCAGAAGGAAGACTTTGCCCAGGAGAGTTTTGAACCTTGCTCCAGTGAACACAAGATCTTGAGAGGGATGTAGTTGATACTTCTGAAGATTTAGAAGGAATCCGTTTAGGTTTAGAGTATTCATGGTTAATGATAAATGATTGTTCATCCCTTAAAGAGAAGGAGTGTGGTGCAACCAATGTTCCAGGTAAGAAAAGATAGAGATCCCTGAAGGTGTAGATGGGTGACCAGAGGAGCTACCACCTTGCTACCCTTGATGACGACCTGAGACCAAACGGAAGGACTCTGTACTGCCAGTGTTGTCCTAGAACACAAAACCTCCACAATTTATAATGAGGTTTGAACACTGCAACATGAGCAGGTAAGCATCCATCATGTTCAATGTCACTAGATAGGATTTGAACTGAATCAGAGGGATCATTTTCGGAAGAGTCAATTGTTAACTGAATCTTCTTCACTGATTTGTTCAATTCCTTTAGATCTATCAAAATCCAAAATCCTCCCTTGTGTTCTAGAACCAGGAATACAATCTAGTAAGTTCCTTCCCCGCCGCTGATGCCACATCTCCCACCACCTGAAGGACCTCCACTGGCTCCCTGTGGACAAGAGGATCACCTTTAAACTCCTCACCCACGCGCACAAAGCACTCCACAATGCCGGACCCGCCTACCTGAACAACAGACTCAACTTCTACATCCCCTCCCGCCAACTCCGCTCTGCCAACCTCTCCCTCGCCATCGTTCCCCGATTCCAACGCAAGACCTCTGGCGGCAGATCCTTCTCCTACCTCGCCGCCAAGACCTGGAATTCCCTCCCGACCCCCCTGCGCCAGACCCGGGACCTCCTCACCTTCAGGAGACTCCTCAAGACCTGGCTCTTCGACCAATAGCAGCTACCCGCCCCCCTCCCCTCAGCACCTTGAAACCCTAACGGGTACGTAGTGCGCTTTAGAAATTTACTGATTTATTGATTTTTCTTCTTTTGGGACTGGAACCACAGGCTTCTTTTGAAACAATGACTGAAACCTTTTCCTCAAAGCAATCATCTTCTCTTGAGTTCTTGGGAGAAGAACAGATGGTTCCTGAGCATGTCAGTGGTGAGAAGAATTCTATCTTGTAACCTGTCTTGGTGACATTACCAATGTATTTGTTACCAGAAGTTGTCTGCCAATCTTTGAGGAAATAATGGATCCTACCACCAACCTGTAACTTGGAGCCATCTGCTTCCTGGTTTCCAGCGTAGTAAGAAATGCTGAAATGGATTTGAGGAATTCTGCTTCTGTTTCCTTTAAAATTCTGAGGAGAAGGATTGATGCACCTTCCACATTCCACTGCCTTCTGGAAGGTTGTCAGACATATTTGTTTTCAAATTGAAAAGAAGTTTCGGGTTTATGTTGTTTCCGAAAGGAAAATTGTTTTGCTCTTTAGACATTCTATGCAATTTGTCCTCCAATTGTGTTCCAAAGAATCTGGACCCTTAGAAAAGCATGCTTAAGGCAAAGGATCTCAGTGCCAAATGTGTATCCCAATCCTTCAGGAACAGATTTTTCCGTGCTGCTATAGAAGCACCGCAAACTAAAGTCGAGGCATTAAATGGAATATTGGAAAGCAATTCAACTTGCTTTTCCATATTCTCTAGGAATATTGGGCATTGCGAAATTTCTTGCATGGCTTTAAGGAGTTCTTTACTATCCAAAAGCAGTGATTGGGCAGTATAGGCTCCACAGATCCCAGAGCAACGAGCCATATGTGATCAGAATATTTTCTTTAGCCCACCAAACTAGCCCCTACAGAATCCACATGAACGAAACACAGAAGTTTCTCCTCCATCCCTTCCAGAGGATACAACTTGGACATGAACCTGGGAATACCTATTTTGGCCAGATCTTTCCACTTGTTCAGAATAACATCAACATAATGAATAACAGGAAACACAGAACTCATAGGCTTTTTGACTAGCCTTAGCACAGTGTCCTTTGAAGAACTGGTCACCTCTTCCGGGAAACCCATCATGTCTTTCATAATGGGGCAACAAATCTAGCAGCAGGTCTTTAGAATTATAATTTCCTGTGTGATCTGGAGGAGAAGAGAATCATCTGAGGTTTGAGCCTGAAAGGTTGGAATAAACAGACCCATGACCAGCACCATCACCCACATCCTTTTTATATTTTAGGGAAAACAGAGTTTCCAGTATTAACTTTCTTATGGTGGCGTCTTCATTGGAAGCTTTGACTTTTTTCCTCCGAGGAGGCATGCAGGCCGATCTGCCCAAAGATGAAGCGGAAGACGTGGACAGATGCCTCTCTTTGGGAGAGTGCTTTCCCATGACGGCAGATATATGGCCTTAAGATAAGAAAGCTATTCTAGAAAAGCTTGTTCAATACCGACCAAAGTCCCAAAGGAGCACTTACCTGAAACTCCAATGGAAAAATAAGGGAGGAACTGGCTCCAGTGTTCCTGTAAGTTGGAAGCGAAACCGGAGCTGCAGCACATGCATAAAGCATAGACACTACTAAAAGACTCAACAAGCATTTGCAAACTATCAGAATAATAAGAAGTCTCTCGCCACATCTAGCACCCCCAAACTGCAGATCGGCTTTACATTCAAAGAAAGGTAAATCTTTAAAAAGTCATGAAGGTACCTTAAGAACAAGGAGTGTGATACTGCCCTACCTAAACATGCTTACCGCCACCATAAATACGAGGGGATCCGCTCAAAATTCCCCCTCAAGCGGTGCCCCCAAGCCCACAGAGGTGCGTTCTCCAAGCCCAGAAGAGAGAACATCCTCTCCTTTGTTAGAAATCAATGCCCAGCAAAGACACTAGCATTCCCTGAACACAATCTGCAACAAACAGGAAGTGCTACAGTTTTCTCTTCTCTGGCTGTCAGATTCCTTTTGACAGCGGTGTGTTTTGGATACTGAGGCGGTAGCCTCATTACTCCATATACATTTTGGACTTGTCAAATCGCTGTTTTGTTTGCTTATTATAGTACCCAGCTGGGTTAAAGACCTTTTGAAAACCTCAGTGGCATTCTAAATCCCAACTAAATCTCCCAGTGAAAAACTGTCACTTGGTCTTCCCATAGATCCTTGGCCTGCTGCAAATGTAGTTTCTGCTCAGGGTCACACCTAAAGCCTGCAATGAGGAAGCAGTGGAATGCAAGAAGGCCTATTCCTAGCAGAGAAAACTCCTGTGTGACTGAAACTGAATTGCAGTTGAAAATAGTTGTCACAAGGGCCATCAATTTCACTACTCATTTCGGGGAAGAGAATGCACTTCCTTGAGCAGGGTCCAAGTATGCTAGTAAGATGGCTAGTGATCATCAATGGAGCGGATTTGGCCTCGTTCAGAGTGAGCACCGATAATCAGAAGAGCACCAATCAGGCATTTGTTCAATGTTCTGTTTCTTTTGCTGTCAACCCATTTATCAGCCATTCGTCCATGTACACAAAAAGCAGCTTTTCCTCCGCAGATGAGCTGCTGCTAGTGACAGACACTTGGTGATGACTTCTGGGGATGAATGGGAGGGCTCTGAACTGGTAATTCTGCCCACCTAAGAAAAATCTCAGATATGGTTTACTATTTTGATGAATGTGTATTTGGAAGTAAACTTACTGAAGTAATGATGCACAAATTGACATTCGTGGATCATTGAGAGGACCTCTTGTGTTGTCACCGTTCTGAAGAACCGTGCCTCAGGGTTCTTGAGATCTTGCAGGTCAATGATTAGTCTCCAACAGTCTTTTTTTTTACCACAAAGAATCTATAATAATGGCGCTTTTCTTTGTGCTTGTTTTTGGTATCTTTTCAACAGCACCTTTGAGAGGTTGAGAATTTGGGATGACGTTCTCTGCCTGAAGGGCAGAAGGGAGGTGTTTGTGGAAATTCCATCTTATTCCGTAATGGACAATCTGAAGTACCCAGTGGGTTGTAGTTATGTTCTCCCATTCTGAGGTAAAACCTGATCTCTTACATCCACCTTGGGTGGTGACTGGGAGTGACTGGCAGCTCAAGGAAGTCAGCTTTACTTGTTTGTGTCTTGCCCTAAGAAGTGTAAAGAACTATGAGTTTCTGTAAAGGTTTTTTGTAGTCCTGTATTATGTAGTATCCTTGGTAGTGGTAAACCTGGTGGTAAAGGCTATAATGCCTCTGCCCAAATCAGTAGCCTGAGGAGCCTCCCCTGAAGTTTTGTAATCTTCTGGAACCATGAAATCCAGAGGGTACTCGAATTAACAATGTTCCACAAGAGCATGCCATGTCAGAGTGCATTTTTATGCCTTGAAGACTCTCAACCACGTTTGCAAAATAGTGTTCAGCTATCAAAGCAATTTCGAGGAATGGTTTCACACCGCACGTTCAGTCAAAAGTGGTGCTTTTAAGCCATTCTTGTCATCAAAGGACTGCCGCTAGCAGACATGCACTCACATTGAAAACATCCATTGCGCCACTGATCATAGCAGAAAAGGCATTGTCTTGTTCTAATATGATCACTTCTGCTGCCTCTCTTTTATCATCTGGTAGGAGCTCCAGGTAGTGTGTGATGTCATTCAACATTTGTCTTGAATGGCCAGTGCATTTTCCACCTTAAAAGACGTTCCTGCATGGAACTGGCCCTCTTGCCAAACACATAAATGCCATCCCAATCAGGGGGCATGGAGTTAAGCATGGCTGGATAGGGTGATCTGCATTCAGCTGCCATAGTGATAATTTAATTCAGGCATACATGACCCTTGAGACAAGATGATGCGGAGTTCAGAGCATGGTATTTCCTTTCTAGATATGGAACTAGAGGAAATACTGTGATTGGTGTCTTTGCCAGTTCCTCTCTTCTTGCCATAGTCCCTCCTTAAATCTAGAACGGAAACATTGCTGCTCTGCTGGTACGGGAAGGCCACAATACTTTGCTGCCCTTTCAGTAGAGAATGCAGCCTAGAAATATCATCTGGTGTCAGTTCCAGTTGTGATGGTGTTTCTGCCTATTATCCGGAATGTTGCTGTCATCACTGTCATTTACATTCATGTCTTCCTCCTCTGGTCTGTCATTGATGTCCTGGACTTCATTTCCACTTTCTTCTACGCACTGAATGCTCATATACTGTGAGTATGGAGGAATCTTCACCATCTCAGGTTGAGGATTCAAAGGAGATCGGGGGTGCTCAGAGGTGATGGTAACTGGGGGAGAACGCTTCCAGCAAGGCAGAACTGAAGCCATCAGTCTTGTGGAAATATTTGTTAAAATGACATGAAAAGATCTACGTGGATTATTTGCAGGTCTCATGGTATTGCTCTGACAATGCTGGGTTTATAGAAAGGTCCATATCTACTATAATGTCTAAACTCTTTGTAGAGGTTTTCTTTGAAATGATGCAACTCATCTTGATCACGGACTGTTCGTTGTATGGGGGCACCTACCCCTCGGAAACAATTTCCTACTCATCCGTTTCCAAGGTATGGGTGGGTGGGAAGCTTGATATCTTAAAAAATGAGGCATACTGAACGGTCCTGTAGTCTCATGTAGAGTCTGCAGCAACAAAGCACTGGCTGATGGACAGTAACCTTCTCTTCCTGGATGGTCAATATGGAGGGGATCATCCAGGAAGTGCAGGTTACCGTCCATGATGAGGTTTGGTGACAACCTTTGACAAGATAGTCGAAAATGGTTGACAGGCAGGAGACCATGAATAAGGCAGTTGATGACCGGACTATTAACAATGCTGTCATCAACAAAGTGACAGTTATTTGAGAAACATTCACTGACAACTGAGTAGATAACGTGGCATTTGTAGTCAACAAGACTGTTACTTGATCATCATTCCAACGTGAAACGTATTTGGACATCCGCCGAAGCCACTTTTTGCCCTTTTTTTTTCAGGAACAGGGAAAAATGATGGTCAGAGGGGGCATCAAGAGCACTGATCTGATTTTTTTAAGCAGTAGAAGACTTGGGGGACATCCCTTTAATAAGTAACCCAGGCCCCTGCTTTTTGTTCTGTGTCATTTTTCCAGAAACTCCAAAAGGTACACTATCTGCAGAATCATTCCCTTAGAAGGGGGCATCTCTCTTATGGTCCTTCCCCCCATAAAGCTAGGTATCTGACTTCGTCTGAAGAGTTTTGCACAAGAAAGACTTACAACTGAAACATTTTAATTTCTTATGCTTTGGATACAGGCAATAAAAGCATGTGAGCTTTTATTGCCTTTATCCAAAGCATAAGACACCAACAAAACCTTTTTAAGCCACAAGCCAAACTGGCTTTGAAGAGAAATTTGGCATCTTGGCCTAAATTTCCCCAGATCCAGAAACCTCTTATTGTGAACCAGAGGCTAAATCTTGGTTGTTGGCCAGGAGAGATAAAAAGATGACATCCTCATTTTGAGTAAAATGTGGCAGATAGAGCAAAGCCCTGACTAGGGACTCCCTCACACCTGATGTGTGGTAGAATATCTGAGCTTTGTACCCACTGAAAAAGTTACTTACCTTCAGTAACACCTCTTCTGGTAGAGACTATCTAATCGCATCTAGGCCCTCTGAATCAGTTGTCAGATCTGTACCAAGCCTGGCATAGAATCTGCTACTGGTGCCATCCCATACACTGAGCCGAGACCCCCTCCCCCCGATGCCAGTGCAATCTTCACCAGCGTGGCTAGAACAACCCGTGCTATTACCCGGTGTCGAACCAGCACTGTGCAGACTCTGCCCAGCGTCATCTTTGATGGCGTTTCTCCTACCCACCAATTCTGACACAGTATCCTTGTCCCGAGCAAGGAACACAATTTTTGTTGGCAAGGATGAGGGTACCTATGATGATGCTTTTGACCAGTTATATCAAGGGACCAACTGGTATGATGCACTTCAAGATGCCAGTGGGCTTTGTACTGTTCTCCTGTCCATGGCTGGCCACCAAGAATTCTGTGTAATTTGCTGTAGAGGTGCGCAGAGCCGCAGAGATCTAGGACCTTTAGCTTTTAGGTCAAGAGGTGATAACGAATTTGCTGACTGAGGTCTTCCAAACTGGCCAAACTGCTGCTGAGCCTTTTTTAGTTTTCAACAAGCCCTTGACCAATGCCCCTTTGGGGACCTGGGCTAAGCCCTTCTCAGGGGACCATGTCAATTGTCAGATGCCACCATCCTGCACCAAAGGATCTAATCTCTCTCAGCAATCCTTCCCAGAGTTTAGTGGTGAAGGATCCAGCTAGCAGGGTGCAATCTAACATGTTCTCTTCCACTCCATTGGGTAAGATGTCAGAACACATCAACATTTTCCATTTCCCAGGCCATGCAAGATAACCGGGACAGGGCAAAGTTTTGTGGTTTGGACTCTACAGATTTGCTGGGCCGAGCCATCAAGAACAATGTCTCTATCAGATGATATGCTTAGATCCGCTCCACTAGTTAATTGGGGGAGGTCCAATCAACCCTGATGGACATGCCCTTTGACGGGTCCAGTCTTTTTGGAGAAAAGGCCGATTCAGTGCTGGAGCGCTTTAAGGGTTCAACTTTCAGTGTATATGTTCCCTTCACCAAAGACGTTGACCTAATTACTCCAGAGACTTGCTGGTTGTTAAGAAATGGGGTCTGCAATTGGCAGTGGTTTGCATCCTGTCCAAGTAGGGACCCTCACTCTAGTCAGGGTAAGGGAGCCACACAGCTAAGCTAACACTAACACATACACCAGTGAAAATACAACACAAGTGCTTCGCACCAGTTTAAAAAATAGCCAATATTTATCTGAGTGAAACAAGACCAAAACGACAAAAATCCAACACACAAGTAAAGATACACATTTTTGAAGATTAAATATTAGAAAAGAACTTTGAAACACAAAAGCTCCAACTGGGGCTATCATGGCGTCTTGATGGAGTTGTTTCCAACAGTCGACGCCTTGCAAGGGAGTCTGGGCTGGTCACAGACTCGCACAGACCCCAGGTACAGTACTTTTGAAAACGATGAGGAAACAAAGACGTTGCATGGAGTCGGGGAGGAGAGGCGTCACTGGAGCCGGTTCGGTGATAGTTCCTTGGGCTACTCGGGTGGTGAGGCGTCAGTTCCTTACCCTTGCAGGGAAGGTGATGCAGCATCAGTGGCCAGGTGTCACTTCCTTACGACCCGGCAGGGTTAATGAACCTAGCAGCTCAAGATGTGAGGCATCGACTTCACGGTGTTACGATCACACCACAGGCCACAGGTGTTGTAGCAGAGTTGTGCGACACAGGTGTGGGTGACACAGCACTCAGGAATCACGCTGTGGTGGAATTTTGGAGGCACTGCGGCAGGGTCAGGCTGCGGCATCGGTCGCGGTATTCAGCAGGGACCACAGCTTTGGTGCAGCCAGCAACGCGGAGTCAGACAGCGACGTCAGTTCTGAAGACACTCTGGAGTCCATGTACTTGGTTTCTTCTTGGTTGCACCAGAACTCATTCCCAAGGTAACTTACAGGTAAATCAAATATGCCAATCATACCAAGTTTTAGGGGAGAGAGCACATGCACTTTTAGAACTGATTAGCAGTGGTAAAGTGCACAGAGTCCTAAAGCCAACAAATAGGTCAGAAAAATAGGAGGAGAAAGGCAAAAGGTTTGGGGATAACCCTGCAGAAAGGGCCATTTCAAACAGGTGCCTATCAAACCTGTCTCAGGCCTGCCACTGCAGGGCCTGGGTGTGCAGTCTATTGCCACATTGTCTTGGCATTTCAAACTACTTGCCAAGACCTGAACTTCTCTTATGGACACCTAAGTCACCCCTAAGGACGGCCTAAATTAGCCTTATGGGCATGGTGCGGCATAAGCAAATGCGCATGTGCTTTCATGTTTTACATGTCCTAGTAGTGACAAACTATTTTGATTTTTATTACCGTAAGGGTTGCTCCTCTCATAAGTTAGCATTTAGAATTCCCCATATATTTTTAAGTGGTAATTTCTGATCTGAAAGAAGTAGCGTTGTCTTGTTTGGTACATTTGAAATCTTAGTCAGAAATCCTGCTTACTAGTGTAGTTGAATTTTACATTACTATTTTAGAAATGCCACTTTTAGAAAGTTGGAAGCTTATAACTCTGGTATTTTGCAGCATAACTCCAATCCACATCTAGGGCAGAGTGACAGTTACACTTTGTGGTTACTTTCCATGACAAACGAAGAGCTGGGTATGACAAGAGAGGCATCGGCATACTGATAGTCTTCCTGGGCTGGGAGAGGTTGTTTACACCTTACATGATAATAGACTGTATCCTGCCCTCACACAAAGGGCTGATCTACCCCCCCACAACTGATGTCTGGAGCCAGTGCTGGGTTAAAAAGGGTTGTATTACACTTGAAAGGGTTCCTTTAAAGTCAAGTACAGGGGCTCTGACCTCATGTTTTTAGAGCACTTTGGATCTGGGACTGAACTGCTCTGGCAGAACTCCTGTACTGCACAAAGAACACATCTGAACTGCTCTTCTGCTGTTGCCCTCCTGCCTGCAAAGTGTTTTGTAGCCTAAAGGACTAACTGATTGCTTTTCTGTTTGTTGCTCTGATGCCAGCTTCCTGTTCCACAAAGGCACTGGGGTACTGCCAGGAGGAACCGCCCCTTGAATCATCAGCTTTGTTGTGTGCTGGTCTCTCTGCAGCTCTCTACCCTGGGACAGTGTTCTCGGGGGGCTTGCTGGTTTGCCCCACCTATTCACTTAGGAATCTCAGCAGGAATTTTTTGAAGTCCCTGAGTGCTCTTTGGCCTCCTGATTTTTTTTGCGAGTGTGGATAGCTTGTTATTACTTCTTAGAGTGTGCTTAGCGCTGTACATTCTTCTGAACATCAGCATGTGTAAAGGCCTTCTTCAAGAAATCACCTGTGATCAGTATTGTCTTGCTCTGACTTGTGCCAAGCCCCTGAGTGCCCTGAGAGGCAGAATGCAACACCTCTTCCTCTGACCTCCCTGACTTGTGCTGCACAGGCCGTGTGTACAAAGTCCACAAGGTGCCTTCTCCCTGGTCGGTGTGGCCTGGAAACCTCTGCATGGCAGCCAGCACCACTTCACCTCGCCTCCTCAGGTGGCTGAGATCCATACAGCCGCTGTCAGTCATCAGCCCTGTGAGAAAGGAGCCCGTCTGAGCCTCTGATCACAGTGTCCCTGGTGGGCCTCAAAGTTGGCCATGATCATCAGAGGACAGCCAGCTTGGCCCTGGCCAGAGACTGGTATGGAGCACTTCAGCTGAGTGCTGCAAGAGGAGCCGGCCGCAGGCCAGCCCAGAGAGACCACGCGAAGGCTGCAGCACTCGCACCAGGGACACTTTATGCCTTGGATCCTTCCACTACAGGGTAAACCTCGAGGGAGGCCCTCCCCCCCTACCCCATCCCCTCCTCCAAGAGGAATGCGGGATTGTTGCCAAATGCTGTCTTGGGTGAGGGGCATATTTTCTTTGAGTAGGTATATGGAGTGGGTCCTTAACGGAGGCCCTGCTCGCCACTTGAGAAGTGGCTTTGCTTCACATTAGGACTTGCCCTAATCATCGTATCACACCTAATAGGCATGCGGGCACCCCGGTACCCTAAACGGACCCCAGTATTACCCTATAAACTATAACGGGAGTGCAGCTGTGCTGCACCCTTCCCTATTGTGGGAATAGTTAAGGACTATGCTATTATGGTGATGTATGGTAATTACTGGTTTATCAGCCTCCAAACCAAGTTGCATTATTTGTACAAAGGTGTTGATTTATGCATTTTGCACCAAATACATTTCATGCTATAAGCGTTCTCTAGTATTGGGAGATGGGTTGTTTTGGGTTCTGGGCAAGCATTACTCCAGTATTTATGAGATACGCACAGTACTTGTGATTTATGTCGCTGATGGTCTAAGATATATATTTACAATATAGAAATCATATTGTTTATATATAATCCAGTGTGGAGTCTCTTTTGGAGTGTATTTATTGTGTCACTGGTGCGAGTATGTTGTGCAAATGCTTTACACATTGTTTCTGGGGATAAGCCTGACTGCTCTGCACCAAGCTACCAGGGGTTGAACACAGGCTATCTTTGGTGTGTAACTTACTTGCCCTGACTAGAGTGGTGGGTTCTGCCTGGCTTGAGTGCATACCCTAGCCAACAAGAAACCCAATTTTTCTAACAGCGCCCTGGAGGACCAATGCTACCATCCAGGATCTAGGGCAGAAAAGCTGTGGGTCAGGTTGAGCATTTTGAATTGTTTCTTAGTAAGGAAGGTATTAAGTGGGTGCACGTCTAAAACAGGCCAGGGGCCTCTGTCCTTTCTAGCACCAGGAATTACATGATGTCCTACTTCTGGTGCAGGCACCCTCTCAATAGTCCCTTTGGTTAAAATGTGCTTGCACTTCCTGCTACAAAACAGGAAAATAGTCCTTTATCAATCTTTGAGGAGATGGTCAAATGTGCATCAGTGCAGAGAGGAAGGGGAGGACATAGCCCTTTTGAACAATTTGCAGGACCCACCTGTCTGATGTTATGGTCTGCCAACCCAGGAAGAATTGTCAGATCCTACCACCCACCGGATGGCCATTCTCCACTAAGAGCATTCTAAAGGGCATTTGGGGGTGAGGCTGTGGGAGGGGCGAGAAGTGGACTGGGTGGCTTGTTGACCTTGGCTGCGTGGGCACCATGCTGTGACGCGAAACACCATGCTGTAATGGGAATGGCTAATGGTATAGGATACCTCAGTCTAAACCACAAAAAAAGTAGTAGGGCTGAGGTGGCTGGCGAGGTTAGGCAGATAAGCCCAAGGACTATGCTGGGGCACTGCTCTCCTTGAATTGCTCAAGTGGAGCCTGCATTGTGCTAAACAAGTGAGTCCCATTGAACGGTATGTCCATAAGGAACGACTGGACATCGCCAGAAGGGGCAGCAAATGGCAACACTGGTGCCGATGGCCAGCCTGATGGAATTGGCGGTGTCCAAGCCACAAGAAGTCGTGAACTTGGCAGTATCTTGGCTGTCCTTAATGGCTAGGGCAAAGATAGGTCGGAGATCTTCAGGGACACCTGAGAGGACATTAGCCACAGAGTCCCAAAGGGTGTGGGAATAGCACCCAAGAAGGGAGGTGGCAATCACTGACTTGCATACCAAGCTGGTAGACTAAAATACTTGTATACTAAAGGTTTCAACACCTTTCGACTCGGTCTCAAAGAGTAGTTGGGAACATGTTGGAATTGGCCTTACTTGCCCCTGCCCCACAAAACTTTCAGGGAACAGATGCTGAGAGAGAAAAGTGGGATCTCCTTGGACAGGGCGATGGTGTTGCGCAATTTGGTAGTTGACTGGTGAGCCAGAGTAAGGTTTGGCTATGCCCCCAATAAGGTCAATTAAGGACTTGTTAAAAATCCAGAGGGGCTCAAAAGATGTTTGTCCTGTATAGAAAACTTCTGTGAAGATGTTTGTCTTCAACTTCAAGATAGGGAGCCGGAAGTCAAGGACTTCAGCCGCCCTATGTATTACCATGGTGCAGGAAGGGAACTCCTCAATTGCTGGGCCAAGAGTGAGAGAAGACTAGTTTTAGGAAAGGAATAGAGACCACTAGCCTCCTGCAAGTCATCATACTAATTGTCATCTTGATAGGGCTGAGCGATCTCATCACCCACTTCATACTCATTATCTGAGCTGTGCCAAAAAGTGAATGTAAGGTGTGTTGTCTTGCCTGTGGAGGTGGTAGAGCAGGCAGAGGAAGTAGCGCCGCAACTGCTGGTGGGTGCGACATTGGCCATGGTCAGACAAGTGGCATCTTGGAGTTGGACAGTACTATGCGTGGCACTTGGGGCCGAAAGCAAAGCTTGGGCTGGAGTCAGGGGTGTTGTAAGGTTCAGATGGTCCAATCAGCACAAAAGCAAACCTGCTGGCGCTACCCCAGGTGGAAGGCCTCTCAGTTCCTTGGAGACCTGAGGTGAACCAGAGGGAGTCAGCAAAGATCTGAAGAGCTAAAGCTTGGTTGCTCTTCAATCTGTTGTGGGGTGCAGGCAGCCCTGGGAAACTTGGGATATGCCAGGAATAGTTGCAGGATTGACTCAAAGTCAGCCAAATCTGGGAGCGAGATCAAGAATCATGGTGCTACCCCTGCGCCTGCTCAGGCAAGTGGCACGAGGGGGACGAGTCTTGCTTAGACTTCTTTCCAGACTGACCGGATAATTTGGATCACAACAAAACCTAGTCTTGCGAGGGGCTTTGGCGGTTCTTACAGCAGGAACGAGACAGAACCTGGGCTTGGACCACGAATTAGGGTGGTCTCAGTGAGGAGTCTTCTTATGCTTGGCGATGTAAATGTTCCCCAGCAGCCTCAAATGGCCTTCGGGTTCCATCAGTGGGCAGTCATAGCAGGCTTTGGAGTCGTGACTCAACCTCCAACACCACAGTCACGCCTGATGAGGATCTGCCACAGCCATTTGCGTGTGTGCATCACAAGGCCTAAAACCTGTTGTTTTAGGAGGAGACATCCCTTGCACACTGTAGAAATTTGGAGAAAAATATTGAAGTAAAGGGCCTCTGACAGATGAGATGAAGAACCGGATCCATGTCAGAAGGTGCAGAAAGAAAGGAACTGATGTTGGTGTGCACAGTGGCATCTATGTAGGCTCCACATGTCATTTCAAGAGCGGAACAGTGTTGGTGCAGTCGCACCGTGCCACCTTCCGGCACACAAAGGTACTGCTGAAAAGTTTCTGACAGCTGGAGAATATTCAAAAGGGAAGAATCTGAGGCAAGAATGGCTAGAAGTCTATCAGCAGCCCTAGTTTAAAAGGCTCTCAGGAATCTCTAGGTGTTTTCTTAAACGTTTGAGGTTTAACTAAAAATGTCTGGTGAGATATCGCTGCCTATCGTCAGTTACTTAGACTCTGGGCTTGTTTCACAATGTATGTTTAAAGTTATTCATGTCACCTTAGGATTCACTGGGCGACTGTGCATTCAATTCAAAATTACTTTTTTTGAAGTGGCGACATGCATCGTGGCAATGTTTGCGTACCACTGAGATGTAGCTGAATTGCACATTAAGTACCTCCAATCTATGGAGGGAATTTCAATGAGGTAAGAAATCTTACTTATCTTCAGTAACATTCTAATTGATAGTCTAAACACAGATTCCTGACCTTTTGAATCTCTACAGGTGCCAGACTGGATTCATAATCTCTCGCAATAGCACCTGCAGCTGGTGCCATTTACCTTCTCATGACTCCATTCTGCCTTTGAATAATATGATATAGATCAGCATTGGCCATTTCTGCACTCTGACAAGTGGGGCACGACTAATAGATTTGCACACTGTCAATATCCTAGATCTAATATTGGAACCTGAACTGCTAAAGTTCACTCCGCAGAACAGGGAGGAACAGGGCGGTTGGTGAGCATTTTGAAAACAGACACTGTATCCACCACAAAGAGTGCCACCAAAGGAAAGTAACTTATTCTTTTGATTTATACTTTTTGCAAATTCCTCACCTTATGAATTAGTACCAAAGAAATACCACCTGCAAGGATGCAGATCTGAGGAATGGACATTACACCAGGAAGTCCTGCAGAAGAGAGCAGACAAAATTACTCTCCCCTGTGCATGTGAGAATCAATACAATAGTGCCTGTGTTGTATAGATATTTTAGTGATGTCTCGGGGCACGTTATTTTAGTACCTAGGCTTGCCGCTTGTGCCCTTTAGCCCAGTTACATTTTATTCTGTTTCATTTTTATTATTTCAGAATAGGTCACATTTGTGTGCTGTTTTATTTTCTAGTTGTTCTTTCGCCTAAGAAAGCATTGCATATTTTAGCAAGACATTCTATTCGCTTTGTGCTTTCCTCCAGGCTGCAGCGAGATAGGGTTGCTGGCACAAGTGGTACACTGTGTCTCTAACATTCACAGAAACATACGTATCTTCACATAGGGACATTTTCTCAGACAAAGAGTTGCTTTATTATTAAAAAAAAAAATAAAAAAACACTTCTCGGTCCCATACATGTTAGAGGGAGATTCCAGCCAGATGACCACAACCGCATGCTGATTGACTTTGCTACAGCTGCTCGCTGAGACTACTGGTTCCCTGGCCTATATCGGGATGGTGTCTCTATAGAAAACAGGCTTCTTTGCTCAGGAACGAGGGGTGATGTCTTCCCAGGGGGAATCCTGAAGGGTGGATTAGGGCTTATCCTGCGGGCGATAACATAGCTTGGGTAGGAATTGCATATAGTGTGCATAGTGACAGTAGGGTGCGACTTTTCCTGTGTTTCACTTTCCTTGTCACCATTTTGCTTCTAACATGTTTCATCATTCTCATGATTGCATTCCATTGCCATTTTATCTAAGATGCCGCTGATTCAATCAATCTTATTGAACCATTTTCTGCCTCGGTTTGTCTTTGCATGTGTGAGACTAATGTAACTGAGAGAAAAGAACGAGATCTGATCCACCACAACTGCGCCCAGTTGCCACAAATCATCCCTCTCTTGGGGGGAGATGAGGCGTTGCTAGCTGGAGGGAAACAAATTAGGTCTATCATCATCACATGGGTTGGGATTGGATTTAGTCCCCCACAATTCAGGTGATGCTGCTGCCCAAATCCAGCAGCTTCATTAAGATAATGAGAGCCCACACAACATGACGCAGGCTTTGATTTTTGGATCCTCCTGAGTATCTCTGCCTCGCTACGTGCTAAAGGCACAGCAATACTACATACGTATAAGTTTGTTGTGTTGAGGATTTCCTTGTCAGCTAGGTAGGAAGTACCTATCCAACACTGTGGGTTGCTCAAACTTGAATCTTGAAAGGATCAATCCCCTTTTGGTGTCCTTATCTCTTAACAGGTATATTTACCATGGCGAACCCGCAACGGGTAGCAATTGCAGTAAACATGTGACCTCCTCTCACCGCTCATTCGCTAGCAAATGGCCTTACAGCCCGGGGGTCCTGTAATATTTGTAATTGAGGCCCATCCAGCCTACAGACCAGAATATTTTACTCTTGGGTCACTTTTCCAGCAGTCCAGGGGAACACTAACACATGTCATCACTACACGCACCTGCAAACATACCTGCACAATACAAAGCTTATGCATATTTAGAGATACTTCTATCTTTTCAAGACCATAATAACTGTTGTGATAGCGCCTTGCCACACACAATACTGCACGTTAGGTTAGGTCCTCTGAGCAATGATGGCCATACCTGGCCTTTATTGACCACATATACACCGCATCCTGATACAGCCACGTTGGCCATAGCTGGGGTGGGCCGCTTGTACTTTAAGCTTACAGCAATATACAGACTGTTAGTTAGTACAGTTCGCAATGCAAACATTAAATATTAACCCAGTGTGAGCTGCCCCAGCGCAACCAGATGCAGTCACAGCAGGCATTAATCCTGCAACTGTACATTTGATCATGGGTGAGGTAGGAGCCAAGCAAGGAAAAAATCCATTTTGGTTATCTCAAAAAATAAATGCGTTGGAAGCAGTTTTTCCCCATACAGGACCTCAGGATAAACATAGAATACTCACTACGTGCTTGCCATTTAGGATGGTTCTCACAGTAGATAACTGCACTACTTGGGGCACAGTATTTGTCACGCTGCATACTACCACACACGGTACACAGACACTTGCTAATTTTCTGCAGGTTTTAAAACAAATTCGAAATGAATACGGGCTGCTCCAACCCTGGATTTGGGGATGCAATTAATGGACAATTTTGCCACTGTATCTTCAATAATATTTAACAATCTTAAAGGGAAAGCAGTTGCACTATCAGTGTGCATGCAGCTGCGGGACGCTCCTGTACAAGATCAAGAACGCGAGTTACCAAAGATTATCACTGAGACCTACTCTAGTATTGGTTGAGAGTCTGGGAGCAAGACCTAATCAAACCACAAATACAGGGTAAATCCAATAAGGATTCTACCAAGCAAGCACCTGAGGGTTAAAAAACAAAACAACAAAAAAAAAACACTGGGATAAACAAAAACAAACACCTAAAAAAGATAGGGAATAATCTCTGCATTCGGAGACCCCCAAAACCACTATAACCTTAGAAATAGGAATAATATAAAACACCTGATAGATATCAATATATTGATACACATCAATCTTGTCCCTCTCAGGGCTCACCGGATAAACGCATTGAGAGAGGTGGGCGGTCACAGCAGCGAACGGAGTACGTGAAACCACGAAAGGAGTCACAACACTCAATTCAAAAAGAAAAAAGTGGCAGCGATTTCTATGTGAAATGCCACTCAGGATGAGAGCTTTACTGAGGAACAGGAAGTGGGCACTGGCACAGCTAGGCAGAGGTCACAATAGTTCGCCAGAATCTTCAAGAGCATCTGGAGGTGAAAGCAACTGATGGCTCCAGACTGCGGACATGCACACATTCACACCGGATAGGGTGTATAAACAAAAAATACAAGTAGAAGGAGACATTGAGCGCACAATAGATGCCATCTTTTGGGATTGCATCATTACAATTTATGATATTTTATTGGCCGAAAAAGACTGGCTACCAGAATTTGTCTGTAATCTCCCATATTGGGAAGAGGTAATTGAACCCTCTTTCTCACCTCTTGTTCCCAGAGCTCAGGGAGGCTTACGCCATTGACTGGGCAAAGGCACAGGCACCCACGTTATATCGCAACCACATGGGGTGGGATAAAGATTCTCCCTACCATACAATACCAATTAGTTCCCAACCTCAACCCCAATACCCAATAAAGCATGAAGTTAGAGCATCTATGATGGAAATCCTCACACAGCTAGAGTATCCGGGTGTAATTGAACCCTGTGTCTCGCCAATGAGCAACCTGTTGTCCCCATAGCCAAAGCAGACCATTCATATAAAAGTCTTAGACTACAGACATTTAAATAGTCATACACGCACATTTGCCATTCAAAATGCACAGTACAGCACTTATTAACAATATGGTGTGTAAAAAAATACAAAACCACCCTGGTAATTTCCAGCTGGTTTTTCTACCAAAATATAGTGCCTGAAAGTGGAGACTTAGCAAGTTTTAGCACTTTAGGCTCACAGAAAACAATTTGCTGACTCCCACAAGGGTATATAAATAGTCCAGGATTGTTTGCAGCTTATGTTACTTCAAATTTACACAACATTGACCCTGAGGCATTGTCCTACATAGATGACATCTACATTACTGATGATGATCTTGTTCAACATGTAAGATGTGCAAGCCGCATTGCTGTAGGATTTGCTGAAATAGGCTACAAATTTAATTTCAAATAACAAAAATAGCATTCCTTAGTGTGCTATTCTTGGGGTACAAACTATTAGGTGAAGGCAAGAGCCAAGCGTCCCACTTTTTAGAAAAATGCGCACAACTACAACCACCAAACACTATCAAAAAGCTCCAGTCATTGTTGGGCTTTTTAAACTTTGGCAGAATTTACATTCCAGATTATGCACAACTCATTAAACCATTATATGACTTAGTACGTCCTGAGTTTTCAAGTAAATATTGGACAGTTCAACACACATGCATTCTCAGAGCATTGCAACAAGACTTGCTTGCAACTAAACATTTACATACAAGAGACAACAAAACACGTTTGGTCATCAGAGTAATTGCTGGTGCCATTGGTTGCGCCTATGTAACGTTCAATGATGGTGATACCGTTCCAATTGCATACAAATCACATTTATAATACACAGCTGAACAACGCTTTGTTCCAACAGAAAAAAATCTGACTGCTGTTCAGATGGCTGTCATTAAAGAGAGACCTCTGGGCCAGGGAAATCGCATCATTCTCATATCTCCAGTCCCAGCCCTTGAAGCTGGTACCAAAGCCAGCCTTCCTAACGCTAAGGCACTACATCCACGTTGAATTCAATAGGCAATGTCTCCGACAGCCACTGACTGACTGTGTTTTTGACCCAAAATGACAAACTCAAGAATTCTTACAATATGAACTTGAATATCCAATTCCAGCAAACACATTGCCTATTGAACAATATCAAACAATTATGGGTCAGCCCAACCCGCAGTAGGCACTAAACATCAATACTCTACTCCCTCCGTGGTCACGAGTGGCTATATGAAGGATGCTGAATTCCATCCACAACACACTTACACACAGACCTTAAGGGACTGCACTGCACAGCTAGCACAGCTCAAGGCTCTCTTGATGGCACTGGAACACAAGGATCCAGGACAGTTAACACTAATCGTCTGTGAGTCGTATTACTGTGTCCAGTCCTTCAATGAATGCCTGCATTACTTGCCCCAGAATGGGTTCAGAGATTCAAAAGGCAACACCATAAAATACAGACTTCTGTGGGGGAAAGTAGCAGATCTGAAAGAAACACTACCCTATGTCCATGTAGTTCATAATTGGGCAACTACAATACCTGTTGGAATACACGTTACTGGCAATACCTTAGCTGATGAAGCGGCCAATTAAGCAGTAGCTATGGCTTCTGTTGCTGCAATGACTCGTTCACGGACGAGATTGGATGATTAAACACTGGCTGCTGTGAAAGCTTTACCTGAAGGCAAGCCCATGCCAAAGGCAAATCTTGCTATATATTCCTACCGCATATATAGCCTCAATACTGCCCTACTAACAATACCAGGGGTGGGTGATCGTGTGATCCCCAACCAAGATCAAATTCCTGAGTTGATTAAAGCAGTGCATGAGGAAGTTGCTTCTGCCCATGCTGGTGTGGCTGCTACTATTACATGTTACAAGCACGGTAGTGGTGGCTGCTCTCTCGGCTCCATACAGGTGATTAAGCGAGCTACGACCCGTGGCTAATACTCTTGCTGGTTGGGATTGCTTTAAATCCTTGTTTCTGCACTACACAACACTGTTTCCCTGGGGATGATATGGAGAAGAATAATACAGTTTAACCCCCCTAACAAAGCCATGGTGCCCCTGAATACCCCTGAAGCGAAAGCAGAGCTCTGGTCCGAGTAGAAAGCTGCAACTGTATATGTGCCGATAAAGACTTGCAAATCTTTAACAACAGTTTGGCCGTCAGCCGAGCGCTGTGGCCATACCCATAGAAATCTGGAGCATAGTCAACAGCAACTAGGATGTATTTGTATACACCATTAGCTGTCATAGGACCACAGTGGTCCAGGTACACACATTGTAGTGGTTCATTGGAAATTAAGAGGGGCGTCTGCAGTGGGCGTTTGACGTGGACCCTTTTATTTGCTGACAGATGTTACAGCAAAGGACATACTGCTTGGTCTGTCTATATACTTAATAATCTGCCCAGAAGGTCCCTGGGAGGGGGGTACCCCACATGAATGTCTGTTTGGAACACAAATGTACGTTCCAGATCTAGATGGTCCTGACACGAAGGCAGTAGATACACCTTTTGACATAAATGAACGCTTCACTGTCTTGCAGGACTTAAAATAGTTCTGTGATGACAACTCATCTGCCAGTGCCGCCTCCTTGGGAATAAGGGATGCACCTATAGCACCTACCGGCTCGACCCAGACCGACTAGATCGAGGATCTACTGTGTGAAAAGATTGCTGTGAAAAAGGAGTTTGGTCCTTCCTATCACGCAATCGGTTCCAGTCCTGGCAATACACAGTACCAGAACTGTTATTCTACCAATGCTGCCTGGTTCTAAAGAAAATCGCTTTGTCTCAATCGACAATGTCAAGCTACACTTGACATTGTCGATAGAGACAAATGGCTGACCCTGCACAACAGACCTAGAGAACTCCTGGGTAGTACCGACTCCCTCTCACTAAAGACCAGGATGTTCCTCTACGGGTTTGGAGCAGCGTTGCTGACACCTCTCAGAGCTTGGGGAGGGTGAAAAATGATCTTTCATTAATACCATTAACTTCTTCTGCAACAAGCAATGTCCATAATATTGAGCAATTCTACTCAAATTCAACACAAACTGATGGAATAGTATAGTATGAACCACCAAGAGAGACTTCTGCCAGTTCTCCTCTCCTAAACACGGCTCTAGTTTAGCACACACTGCATCTGGATACTTTGCTGACCCTTTCACAGACTCATCTGCCTCTTCTGCAACAAGACTGTCAAGAGCATGTAAGCTGGTAAACTGGCTAAAAAAAAAAAAACGATTTCATTTTCCATGGAACTATCTGTGGTTTTATCGACTTTACTTGCCTTCCTTCTTTGGTTTGAGTTTGTAATCCTCTTTTCCTACTAATACATGGTCATTACCTTCCTGAATGCTCTACAGTTGAACTGGTGGATGAGGTCCTAAAACCACATTTTTCCTCCCATAAGGTCCACAGAGACTTGTCCCTAGTGAACATTTCAACCACACCAATTCCTAATGGGATTGTTTGGGATAAAGTACCCAATGATATATATGGTCCAATGGAGGATATTCAAATTTCATATGCATTTAAACTTTCCATGAATGATGTGATAACACCCGGAGTTGTTTCTGATGATATGGATGTAAAACCAGTTGATTCTATGTTATCTAAATTAGAATATTTTACTGTATTTAAAGTGAAGATGTTTATCAATCAAAAGAAAATGATGAAAATATGTTCTGTTATAATTATTATGGATATCATTACATTCACAGAGCAAGCACCACAAAGACTATTTTCAATTGCACACAATTGCATCATTGTCCAACTCCACCAATGGGGAGTTCGAAAACATTCTGAAAAGTTCGCATATTTTTCTGGGCACAATGTTAAAAATGCTGAGTCGTATTATTAAAAATCGCCAGTGATGGAAATGCAACATATCTTATTAACTGATCCCAAAATGATTTATTCTGACTCCTTTGTTTCCTGGTTGGCTATAGAAGGCTATGGGTGCCTGGCAGAGGTCTCAATACTAGACTGCCAACCTCCAAAATGGTGGTGCGGTAAGTGCCTGCAAACAACCAGGAAGTGTGGCAACACGGGTGACAGCCCTTTCTGCACAAACAGAACAAGTTGTGGTGGACCAAAGGGAAGTAGGCAGTGTAAAACAAAGTAAAGGTAGGTGCTCTTCCCCCCCACCTCCAGAGTCCATGTAAAAGTTTTCAAAATATTAAAGACAGAGAAGAGTTTTTACCAACTACAGATGCAGCAAGTCCCCGTGTGACAAACTGAACTCCCAAACAATTATATGGGGAGAGGGGAACAATGTCATTCTTGATAGTTCACTTGACAGCACAAACATAAGAGACAGGTAGCAGGTGGGGATGGGAAAAGCATTAGTAAGGGTCATGCACCACACAATCTCTTGGACCTATGGAGAGCAAGTAATCATAATCAACACAGTCAGTTCATGAACATAATTGTCACTTCCAATGAGGTCACGAGTCTCCTTTGTTGCTGCCACAGAGCACCACATGATACCTGCGACTCCATATTGATCATGAAAAACAATCTGGATCCACTTTAGCATCTGGGAAGGAAGGAGAGAGAAAGAAAGAGAGAGAGAGCGCGAGAGAGAGAGAAAGAGTGTGTGTGTGTGTGTGTGTGTTTGTGTTATGCGTTAGCCGAATGTTTTTCATCCCACTTAATAAAGGAGAAGTAATGTAACACTCAAAAAGGTTAAAATGCTCTGACAGCTTTGGCTGATTGGGATGTCAAAACAACCACACTTGCTGCTGAGAAGTAAAACAATTCAAAATCCAAACAAGCTCACTCACCATATTCAGACTGTACAGAAATTAAACACATACGCTAAAAAAGTAAGCATACAAAATGCTGAAAGGGTATTACTCAGTGTATTTTAAAATTAATTATCATAATAGCAAATAGACAGAAACAGAGCACGCTTAGTGTCAGACCCCGTTCAAAGTGGTTATAGCGCAAACTAGATCAACTGGGCCTCAACTGTCAGGGTTGGGTCTACCTCTGATGTCCCAGGGTCCGTTCTCCTATGGATCTGCAAACTGGGTGAAGTAGAACCCCTTGAGCACTTGGCTCCCAGTGATCGTGATGAAGAGCAGTCACGGGTCTCTCAGGGAGATAGTGAAGGGGTACTTGAGCTCAGAACTCAACAAGCACACAGTAAACCCACTTTACTTTTTAAATGAAAAGTTCTTTAATACACATCAAAACTAAATACTACATATGCAATAAAGATTACGTATAACTTAGCAAACAGACTGCTAGAGCTATCTGTACCACATTCTGCTACCCTATTCCTCATCCCTAGGATCTCCTATTTGCAGGAAGTGTCAATAACATGAATTTAGGCTTATTGCTTCGCAAAGTACCCACCTGTGAACCGTCAGTGCGCTCAGTCTTTCATAGTTCATGCAGTCTCACCACAGCAAGTTCTGAAGACATTTGGTTTCGAGTTGCAGCAGCCAACAGCAGCACGCATCCTTTCTCCCGCTTCTTGTAGGGCATGCCACTGCTTTGATGTGGACTCCACCTGCAGCAAGGGTGCAGCTGTAGAGCAGCCCCAGGAGCAGATGACAGGGACCTTCAGAGTCAACAAAACAGGTATCCTGGATTTGTGGTGATCCCACATGGGCAGATCTCGTAACTGCCACATTCCAGCCACCCTCTGGGTCCTAAGCTTTGTACATGCTCTGCTCAGGGAACAGGGTTCCCCAGTCAATTTGGTTCATGGCCTTGGTTTCTTTGAGCTCAGCAGCACACGGGAAACCTTCAATCTTTAGGTGAGGTGTAGCAGAGCACGTCAGCCACAACAGTTTTTGGTCACATTGCTTCAGCTGCCGTCACAGTTGTTTGGGTTTACAGCAGCACAGGCCAGCAGTGTTCACAATCCTTGTGGCAGTGGCATCAGATTACCCCAATTCCTCAGTTCCGACCTGGAACCACTAGTAGGTACACAGATCGTTCTTCTCAGTCCTCCTTACTCTAGCAGACCCCCTTAAGCACTGGGGACTTGCTGCAATGGGCTACTCCTGGGTAGTCACTCCTGCAGGCCTGGAAGGTTGGCTTTCTAGGTACTTCAGATAAATACCTTCTTCCAGCAATGCAATATTTAGGTGACGTCACCTCACCTCTGGAACGCTGACCATCAGGCATACACCTCCTCATCACTCATCTGAGAAATCCCTTCTTGGTCACAGAAAACTTGAAACTGGAACAAGTGGGTCAAACATTTATATTCAGTCTAAACAGGGAGGAAGGAGATGGTTGCCCTTTCAAGAGTTCTGTAAAGGCTGCCCTCTTGTGATCCTTTGTATAGAATGATGCTCTTCACAGCAGAGGCATAAAGAAGGGTGAGCTTTAAGCACTTGGTCATCATAAGCCACAATGAAAAGTGATCAGGGGAAAGGTAAAAAGCTGGCTTCGCTTAAGGGATCCCTTTCACCTTGAACAACAAATCCTGCAGCCCCACCCTTCATTCCACTATTTACAAAATGGCAAAGCTACAGGAACAATAATCGATAGGCCAAGAAAGTTTCTACGCAGACAATGTCTGCATAGAAGTTTTCTTGACCTATCAATGTAGTCAATGAAATCTAGGTGAACCATTGTTCTAATTATAATGTGGATGCCTAGATTCCGGGTGGTTTAAGGGCAGCGCTTGTTTCTTGTACTGAAAGGGATAATAGTAAGCAACCCTTCTTAGCAAAAGGCCTAATTCCAATTACTAAAGCAGCCTGATCTCCTCTGCCCCCAATGCAATATCTACATCTGTTCACTACAACTTCAGGAAATGTTGGCAATGCACTTCCACTCTCTGGGACAACACCTTCATGTTGTGCACAAGGCTGGGGCATCCAGAATAGACCCAACAGGTCCAAATTACTCTGTGACATTCATACATATGATGTATGTATCAAGAAGACCACATACACAAAAACACACAACATACACCTCAGATGTTAGCGGGTAGAAGCAGAACTTTAAAAATGTGGGCCAGAAGCTCTCCACTCCAAAGACTCACATAAAATATCTTGTTACAACTATGGACTCACAAAACACGGTGTGCTGCAACCTTTGCTCTGTGTACTAAACCCAAGACAAGGTCAGTACTCTACTGTCACTGTAATAAGCGCACACTTGGTGCGCCCCTTCAGGTGAAGGCCAGCACCTCACTGTCAAGCATGCAATAGAAATGTGTGACTTTACAGATCAGAATAAACCTCCTGGGTTGCTTTTATTGTTTATCTGTATATCCGATATCTCTGCCCTCGACATAATTAATTCCCTGCAGACTGCAAAATTCTCTCTCAAAACAGTCAAGTGAAGTGGTGTAACAGCAATTTTTCAGAGATGGCCTAGCCAATTCTTCTTACAGGCCAAATTACCATACTGAGCACTTGCTTTTTATCTAGGAATTAATAATTTCAATGTTGATTTTACTTTAATATGAACCACCTGATTACATGAGTAATTTTCCAACGGACTATTATCAATTAATTAGCTCCATTCCCCCTACCTGTGCTTGTTGTCTCATCGAAGGCGATTACTGGACAGATAATACATAAAGGAACACAAAGGAGCCAACTTTTTGAAAGTCACTTTCCTCTCTTAACTTGACAACATATTCAGACTTCTGTACATTCAAAAGACCACATGGTACCCCCTCCCCCCCGGTCACATCATCTAAATATTTCTGACCAATTAATCCCTGCCTATGGTCTGACCGTTGTCTAATTTAACGGAGAATTCCTCTTGGCTGTCCTGTCTTAGTCACAGACACATTAACATAAGATTCACTTCACAGCAATGGACAATCATAGATATAGAGGCATGTAACAAGACCTTTATCTTGACAGGCTATTGCCCCCACGCGCCGAGTAATTGATAAAAGCGGTGTGGCTCTTCATTCCACAACACAGTTGATATTCAAGCCCCAAATCAGTAGATCCACTGCTAGTTGTCAAAAAACAAGTTCCTTGGTACTCTCCTGATCTAAGAAAGGCTCAAACTAGTCTGCGTACAATGGAATGGAGATGTAGGTCTAATCCCTATGAGGAACCAAAAAACCGAACCTATATAAAGCAGAAATGAACCACTACAAAAATCTGATATCTCCAACTAAACGGTCTTACTATTCAAGCAAAAAAGGATTCTTGATTTTTGTTTATTTTTTATACACCGTCTTTCATATCGTAAATAACAAGCTACTTACTTTTGGTAATGACCTTTCCGGTGGACACAAACCACAGATTCCTCGCTTTTTGAATACTCTCAGGCTTCAGACTGGATCTGGAATGTTTAAACAGTATCCATGCGTGTTGGTAGGTGGCGTCATGCAGCGCCACACAAATGTTATTCCACCCCGAAAGTGAAATGCAGAGCTGCATATAAGAGCCACCTATGCACGTTGACATCAATTGCTTTCTCGGATGTCTGCGCCCCAAGAGGCAGAGCCCAATAGCACATCGGTTCTGAACAGTGTGCAGATGTCTAAACTTGGGAGCTTTTTAGATGGAAAAAGAGCTCAGATCCCAAAACAGGGAGGTGGGAGGGTTGGTGAGGAATCTGCAGTTAAGATATTCACCAGAAAATGTGCTACCGAAGGTAAGTAACTTATTCTTCTGGTGGATACTTCTAACTGCAGATGCCTCATCTTTTGAATAGACACCAAAGCAGTATCTCCCAGGCTGTGGGTCTGTGAACTGGCTCAGACCAAAACACCCTAAGGACTGAGCAGGCAAAGAGCCCTTCCTAATAGACAAGACTGACGCCCATGCAGCAGCCTGGCAAATGATCAGGATGGGAAATCCGTATGGCAATAAAGTGGTGGCAGCCTTGGCTTAAATGGAATGAGTTTGCAAGCCTTCTGGGGGCTGCTTCTGTGCATCAGATTTACTTGCAGAGAATAATCCAGCTTTAAAAATTCTCTTCTGCACTATTCTGCCTTTTTTAACTTCAGCGACTATATCAAAGAGCCGATTGTCCACACCACATTCCCTGGTACTATCAATGTAAAAACTAAGAGGACTTTTAGGATCCAGCCTATGAAGTCTCTGCTCCTCCAACCGTGCTCCATGTTATGGTTATGAGGAAAACTGTCAGAGTGAGGAGCCACAATGGACAGCTGTTCAGTGTTTCAAAGGGTGTACACATTAAGAACGTGAGAACTAGATTCATTTCCCACTGAGGCATGATGAAGAGTGTGGGAGAAAACAGATGCTGCAAACCTTTATAAACAAAAAAAAACAACAAAAAAACCTTCATCGCAACAGGTGACAAACGAAGAGGGCTGGTCCGCCAACTGCGAAAAAGTCAAGAGGCAACAAATAAGCAAGTCCTTGCTGGGTAGTGGCTCAATCTGCTGAGTACTGCAATAAATCACAAACAGCGGGTGTATACTAATTTATAGAGGGACACCGTGCTGCCAGAAGTCAAAGAGTTCGGAAGCTAGGTCAAATGAAGTCAACTGTCGCTGCTCAATCTCCAAGATTGCGCAGGCCCGGAAGCAGGACCGTGCCCCACCGCTGGGACAGAAGATCCTGCTGAAGGGGAAGCCTGACAAGAGGACAGATGCTCATGCCTAGGAGTTCCAGGTACCACATATTCCTTGCCCAACCCAATGCCACTAGGATGACTTGAGCCAAGTCATTCCTGGTCATCATCAGAACTTGGGGAGAAGAGGTAGCAGCAGAAAGGCATAGGGCTGTCCATTTTTCCACTCTAGGCAGAATATGTCCCTGAGAGAGAACGATCCTAGGAACTCCAACATGCAAAAATGCTGACATTTCGCCACAACCAAGAACGCGCAAAGATGAAGTCAAAGTTTTCCCCATTCGTGGAGGAGACTCTGCGTCACCTTCATGTGACACTGCCATTCATGATCTGCTAGGCGTCAGAGGCAGCGGCTGAGCTCATCAGCCCTCGTGTTCAAAGATCCTGCTAAGTGGTGGGTCATCAAGGGCACCCCCTGGTGATCCAGCCACGTTCTGTGGCATAGTGCCCCTTGCCACTAATCCACATCCCCAACTCATCCTACTTGTACTACCACATGGCAGTGGTTTGGTTGTGAGCACCAGCCTCCCTTTTATGGATGGCAGAAAGGCTTTCAGCGCCAAATGGGTGGCTTGCATCCAACGTAGACCGATGTGGAACCGAGCCTCTACTGGCTCCTCTAATCTCCACCTCTTCTAGATGGGCCCCCCAGTCCAGACGTGATGCATCAATCACCACCTTAACTTTTGGTGGTGCCAAGAAAGTGGTTTTCTGTTCACTCAGTCGTGGTCCAGCAGTCATCACTGCAGGCCTTTTCCAGGCACCTCTGAATTCTGGACATAACCAGACAGACCCCTGACGCGGTGCCCACTCGGACTTTAGGTCCCACTACTTCAGAGCCTGCATATGTTATCCGGCATGCTTCAGCAACAGATGCAGGTGATAGGAATCCCAGGAGACAATTTACACCAACAAAAAACCCACAAAGAAGAGCAGTAATGACTCAAGGGGGTTGTTTAGAGATGGGCTGGTCAAAGGTATTGGCAAGTACGTAAATACTTTTACTCTCCAGGTTAAGGCCCAACGTTCACTATAAAAAGTCTTTTGAAGTAGTGCTGTTTTGCTAGGGGAAGGGAAATGTTTTCTTCAAGGTCCCAAACGTAATATCAAGGTAGAAGAGCCTTTGTTAGTTTCCAGTCAGCTACAGACTTCTTTCCCCAGAGAGGAAGGTAAAGTGGAAGACAGTCAAAAGGAAAAGGCCAGCAAACAGCTGTCCAGCAAGATAAGTATAAAGACTCAATCTGGTTCTTCCCAAATAAAGGTGGGAGGAAGGTTAAGCATGTTCTTGAGCGAGTTGAAAAAGTTGACATGCAATTGTTGGACACAACAAGCCATTTAGACTTATGTGTTGAACTGTCAGAGCCACAAGTTCAAAGAGGGAACCCCGACAGTTACGTTTCTTGAAAGAGAAGAACAATCTGGTAAGAGCTGATGTATTTTGTTTCAAAAAGAGATAATTTGCAGGTACAGGAATGCATGAAAGGATTTGTGAGTACTCTGATTTTGGTTGAAAAGAAGGACAAAGCCTGGAGACCCAGAATAAATTTAAAGTAGTCTACAGGCATTTCAAGATGGAGGGTATTTACCTTTTCAGTGACATTTTGCAGGAAGGAGTTTGGTGAGCAAAGCTAGATCTGAAGGAAGCATGCTTTACAATTCTTATTGCTTGGTAAAGCCACTGCTATCTGCAGTTACATTGCGAGGGAGGTCATTCAGATTCACGCCCCATGGTCTGACTTCTGCACTTCGGTGTTTCACCAAAATAATGTAGTTTGTAGCAAGCTTTTTGAGAGAAAAAGGGGTGAAGATGATAATGTACTTGGACCAGTGGTCCTTAACCAGTGGTTCAGAGACTAACTACTAGGGGCTTGTCATGCCAATATTAGGAGGGTCAGTAACCTCTTAGAAAAAGAAAGACTATTAACAGATTAATAAAGAACATATAATTAAGCAAATTGTTCCCAGATTCCAATATTGGCTCAATGGGGTGGGGGTTCCCCATATTCCAGTAATAACTCCCTGGGGTCTCCAGATTCCAATTACGGTTCGGTGGGCATCCCCAAATTCCAGTAATGATTAAGTTGAGGTCCAGAGAAGTCAAAAGGTTAAGAACCACTGACTTAAGACAATGTGCTATTCATGACTCAGGACAGTGTTGAAGTGGAGAATCAGCTGAATTTGGCAGCGGCCCTTTTAGAGAGTTTGGGTTTTGTTTTGAACAATGAGAAATCTATTTTTACCCATGACAAAATTCTAGAATTTTTGTATTTTAATGTAGGTATGAAGGAAGCAGTGTTGAAAAGTTTCCTCAAAAAGTGAAGGAATGGAGAAAGGTTTAGACAGATTGTTTGGAAAAGAAAGAAATAATTTTTGCTTTGAAAAGTTTCAAAGAGGTTTCAAGGGGATGTTCAGTTCTTCAGAAGATGGGCAACACGTCAGTGCTATGTTATACCAGTAGGTTAGGGAGAAGTAGATTGAAGGGTGTTTTTGATCTGGCAATAGTTTCAAGATTTTTGTTTGAATACAAACTGGTAGTGAGGGCTGAGTGCCAGGTCTACAAAATTAGGTGGTGGACTTGAATTCAAGGTACCGAAATGACTCAGAGATTGGTGAATAGACAAAGAGGTTTTCCTAATGATTTACTGTATGTGGAGTCCTTGGGATGTGGGTGTGTGCGCGTCAAGGATAGCAGCACAAATGGAATGCTACTTCAGTTGGAGCCAATACTAAATTGCTTGGCATGGAAGCGTTCTTCGAAAATTAGAACACCACAACTTCAGGTGCATGCATTTCCTCCTTTTGAAATGATAATAAGGATTCTGGTGCAAGTGAAGAAGCAACTTGACAGTGTTAGCAATCCCATTTTGGTGTCCTCAACCTTGGTTTACAGTGGTATCAGTGACAGCAGTAGAACAGCCTCAGTTGATTTCTGTTTTACAGAGGAATGTTGGCAGGACCAGGAGGAGATGAGCATCCCCTTGAAGTGTCAGGAACTCTGAACCTTCTTCTTTGAGGGGTATCAGGTATTTAGGAGAGCTCAGTGAAGTCTCAGAGGCTTTAGTTTGGCTTACAGTCTCCTGAGCACCAGATACAAGGACACAACAGAAAAGGACTTGGCAGTGAATGGAACCTTGGTGCGTAAAAAAAGATTCTGATTCCTTGGAGGTGTTTGCAGTAAGGTTGACAAATTTCTTAACTGAGCTAAAAGGTAAAGGATTAATTTATAGGGTTATTTACTGTTATAGGTTGGAGGCTGCTGCAGGTCATGAGCTGGTAATTGGTAACATAATTGGATGGGATGTTAACTTGTAGAGGGATGAAGTCAGTTTAAACTTCATAGATTACCAAGGCAAAGTATAGCTCTGTTTACGGTGTTAAACTGGTACTCACTTTGACTGCAAACTGGCCAGGTAATGCCTTATTAAGTTTGCATTGTCTCAAATGTAAATTGGTAACTTTGCTGTGTCTTATCTTCACTATGGGATCTCAGGTGTTTGTCCATTAGAGTTGGATAGAAGGTTTTACTCACCTGGGGAGGGAGATAATGTCTACAACAAACCTCATCATATCATATCTCACGTATCACATTATATATCATCTCATATCACAGCATAGCTCATATATCATAACTCAAGTCGTCTCATATTGTACCTCATATATCACATAATCTCTTCATTATATACCATCTCATATCATATATATCCCACTAAACATCTCACATTATATATATCATATACCTCATATCTTACATCATATATATATCCCTATATTTCATATCTCATACCATATCCCTTACTAATATCATATACCTCATTCCCCATATACCGCAGGGCCCATATATCTCTATATCTCATACCCTAATTCATATCCCTTACCTCATATCATCTACCTCATTCCCCATATCTTATACCATATATATCTCCTACCATATATCCCTTACTATATATCTCCTACTATATATCTCCTACCATATATCCCTTACTATATATCTCCTACCATATATATCTCTCATACCATATAAATCTCATACCATATATTTCTCATACCATATACCTCATATTATATCTCATATCACATTTCTCTCAACTCTCATACCATACATCATATCCCAATTTATATCATACCATATTTCATACTATATAACTCATAACATATACATCTCTCATATCTCCTCTCCTCCCATATCGCGCGTGTGTGTGTTTTTTTTTTTTTTTTAATTTTTTTTTACCTACTGGTGGTCGCCAGTAGGTAATTATAGTTAGGACCTAGTTCGAGAGGAAAACTTTTTTGTTTTGCCAATAACTTTGGCGCCGCTTGACAAATCTTTCACAATTTTTTCAAAACGTATACTTCGGTGGGTTAATCTGCTGTCTTGAAAGTTTCGGGGTGATCCGTCAAGCGGGGCCTGGGAAAAAGGGGGGTCCCCAAAAACACTTTTTCCCCATGCATTTTCCCATAGGGATTTTTAACACGACTACAGCCCAAACCGCAGGACAAAATTACACCAAATTTGGCAGAAATATAGCTCTTGCTCCAGAAAGTGTGCTTTTTGTGATTTGGTGTAAATCCATTTAGTAGTACTTGAGGTATTAGAGTTTAACAAATCTAGGGGCGCTGCTCCAACTGTCCCCGTGATGATATCCGATTGGTTGCCAACACTTTTCCAAGATGGCTGCCTACACTTCCTTGTTACTCTACTTCAACAGAGTCCCGCAAAAAAAAAAGTAATATTAAAAAAAAAAAAAAAAAAGAATTGGGGGCTGGGGGAGGTGGGAGAGCGGGGACGCCAGGATAGGGTTACCCTGAGCCCTTAGCCTTGGTCTAGGGGTCCCTCACGGACCCGCACAAGGGCTAAAAAGCATTTTATTTTTAATCTCGGAAAAATCCTGATCTGCAGATATTTTTCAAGATTTAAAAAAAAAAATATATATATATATATTTATTTTTTTTATTGCAGTCTTCCGCCCTTTTCTTTTATTTTGCCTATGGGTAGGCCAGGTTCTGGAGGCACTGACGATTTAAAAAATTGAGGAGGCACACGGGTTTTCCCTTCCTGGGCTTATATTAGCCCTAGGGATCACCACCTCCCTGAGGAGATTATGCAAAAAATGCAGGGGGGGGGGGGGGTTTGATGTGCTGCGCTCCCCCCCCCCCACCCCCAGACCACCACCTCCCCGGGGCAAAATGTTCATTTGTAATGGGGGGGAAGACCCATATGGCCTCACTCACAGCCCTAGGCCCACCACCTCCCCAGGACTGTATATGAAATTTATGCAGGGCCTGCATACCCCCAACCTGCAGCCCCAGGGACGGCCACCTCCCTGGGGCAATTGACTGCAATAAAGGAGGGGAAGCTGCATGCCAACAGCCCCGGTAAGCGCCACCTCCCCAGGGCTGAAATAAAATGATGAAGGGTGTCCGTTGCAGACCCCCGGCCTCGGGTAAAGTTTAAACATTGAAGGGAGACAGCACGGCCCCATCCGTCAAGCAAATAATTGGCCCTGTGGACTGCCACTCCCCAAGGCTGGCTCCTGCTATGTCCCTGGATGCCCACCCACGGGACACTGCTGTTTCCTGACTTGGCGGCAGCTTTAACTGCTCCCCCCAAGTCAGAGCAAACACTCTGGTTCCAGCGGGCGAGAGCGGTCAAGGTGCTCCCACCACTGGAAATGGAGGTTTCATCTCTTTCGCTGCCTGCAGAAATGCAGGCAGGGAAAGAGATGAAACCCTTGCTCTTACAGCTCCCTGTGTGCAAAAGCAATGGCGGCTCCCACAGGAGGCGGGTAGTCAGCTAGGACCGCAGGGGCATTCAGGCCCCCTCTGTGGTCCCATGGCACACTGGTTGACCTGGACATGGCCAAGCCCTGATGGAAGTGGTCCCCGGGACCACATTCAGCCCAAGGAGGTGGGCTGCACTGCCTCCTCCTCTAATTAGTGAAGACTGGGCCCCGGGGGATGGGGTCCCCAGAACCGAAATCAGCCCTGGGAGGGGGAAGCACCCCACATTTATTGCCAGGTCCCGGGGGATGGGGCCTCTAAGGAAACTATAACTTACGCCCTCACCATGCACCGCTTATTACCCCAGATATTACTGCACTCATGACATCTTCTATAAAGTTATTAAAAATATAAATGAAGCATTAGCAGTCAAATTTATAAAGACAAAACTGTGCATGACGGGGGCTCGAGTTCTAGTTACCTTAGGGCGCAAGTTCTAGTTCCTTGAAATAACTAACTATAACTGCTGAATTTTTAAGGTTTTGTACAAGTAAATTCAGACCCAACTATAACGTCCCTGTCACCTTTAGTTTTTTTCAGACTATATATATATATATATATATATATATATATATATACACACACATACATATATTTTTTTTATTCTGGTGAGGTTTTTTTTTTTTCCATTTTACGATGGCCAATGATTCAAAGAATGACAACTGGCAGAGAAAAGAAAGTGTATGTCAATTGCTACTGAGCTTTAGTTGAATTTGGAGAAAAATGAAGCAGAACCATAAGAGGGAAATAGGGATTGTTCTGAGGTTTATACAGGCGCTGACTAATGTTCTACGGCTTTTATATTGCCATAGTTAAGCTCTGAAGTACTGATGGGGCAGTAATGAAAGGATTCCATGCATGATGTTAGTCTCAGTGTCCTTGATAAAATCAGGACTGTCCTGTTAGTCAATCTGGAGAATCTGCATTCTCTACCGAGTTTTAGTCCTTTAAAAATGTGGCTTTCCCATCAATCTTCCTCTTTCTGGACTAACTGTTCTATTCTTTTATTCCAGCTGATTTGATGTCCTTCTTCCTTAGCGCGGAGAGCATATTATTGATAGTCTACTTAATAAGTTGACATGTCAAGGGACAGGCCTAGATCCGTGTCAAAAATCAAAACCCAGGATGCCAGATATACCCAGATGGGCACACAGAGGCGAAAACACGTGTACACAATGCAGGGGGCATGTCTGTCCCAACATACGGCATGGAAAGGATGCAATTGGGGTACAGTTGAAGCCCTGTTACATGGTACAAAATAAACAACAATACAGTGCATCAAATGTTTAAAGAATGAGACTGGGTGACAAGTTGGTAAACAGTACAGGAAGACTAGAGGGCAAACAGTGAGGAAGGGAGGTGAATGAGTCTACCATACAGCGCACATCAGTAATGTGCAGTGTAGACAATACACATTTTATGACAAGACCGGAGGATCCTATTATGCTTTCTTTTCTTGCTTTATTTTTAATAGCAGCTGCAGCCAAGAAAAAACACTAATCCCAAAAGGTTTGCAGAACAAGCAACCAATGGGAAACAAAGAAGAATCTAACCAATCAGATCCCCATACACATGAAGATATACTAATCCTGACTGCAAGCAGCCCTCTTTTCTTGTTGCTCGCAGTCAAGGTAAGTATATCTCTTTGGTGCTCTACGTACTTTTATTGTGCATGATTTAATGAATCTTCTTTTAGTAATTGTTATCTTATTTTTAGGCATTGTTCATGTTGAGCGCGTGTTTGCGCTTCCATACAATTTATATAAGTTATTTTTAGGCTTGTTTTTCCCGTTTTCTTTCTCGAGCCGAGTTTCAGCGTTCCTCTTTGATCGTCTCCCTTTAGCATCCCGATCCCATCGTGCCAACGTTCCATTGCAAACGCTTTCTGACGCGCGTATTATTTTGGTCAGCTCCGACTATTAGACTGCTTCTCCTTCGGCGCGCAGCATTCCTATCATATTTTCAACCATTATTTAGTCCTACCGTGCTTCAGACGCTCCCCAGACGCTTTTCTTTCTCAGACAACCTCCTCGCATTCGGCAGCCTTCGATTTCTTTGCTCTGCCACTTTGTTAGGCGTGGCTTCATCGCTTCAGCCTTTTTGGTTGGCAGTCTATCGGTGAGTCATTGAACTTCCTTCAAAGCCCTTCCCCTCAGTTTTTTAACCCCATATTTACCAGTTTTGTTTCCTTGGAGTACAATGGATTTTTCAGATTTTTTCACTGCAAATGGGGATTCTGAAGAGGCTTTTTCTAATAATTTAAATCATTTTATCCAGTCTTCTGTGACTAAGGCAGTTTCTGCCTCTATGGTAAAAATGTCTAAACAAATTGAGAATACTGTGTCTTCCTGTCTCTCCCAATCACATTTGGCCCATTATGCGGGGGAAAGCAGAAAGCGCAAAGCCTCAGAGGCTTCTATCTCTAACCAATCAAATGCCTCTTCTGCGCTAATGAACAGTGAGTTAAACTCACACAGGATACAGGACGAAGCTCCTCACAGGCCTCTTAATGCGGAGGGGAAAAATTCTATTGATTCAAAAAGTAAATCTAAAACAAAACATATTTCCAAAACCCATAAGCTTGTGATTGAACCTATTAAAGACACAGATGATGACATGGACGATATTGGGTCCAATAACAATAATGATGATACTAACACCTCTGATTTTTGGTTTGGGCCTCCCCCCAAAAAGGCAAAATCAGCTTAATCTGATCAACCCACTTCCCCTCTTTTGGACGCTGATGGCAACCCCATGTTTGACCCTGGCTTAATTCATCACCCCAACTCCACCGAGTGGTTACCCTCTGAACACGTGGCTAATTACATCTTGGCTAAATTACGACTTCCTCTAGATAAACAAGTACGGTCCAGACTCCGTTCCGAGTGTCCTAGGCCCTCGTTTCCTCTACACATTACTGCCACTCTATCTATCGACTCGTCAATGATTACTTTTTTCTCCAAATTTGGGAAAGATCCCCGCAAGGGGTAGACAGAGCTTGGTCCCTCTGCCAGGACAAAGTACTTGACATGGTTGGTCCACTAGCTCGCATTTTTGATTTAGCGGAATCCGCAAGGCTCAATGATGAACCTATAGATCCTGATGAATTGTCACTCTGGATTCAGCGAGCCTTCTGCCTACTTGGCAATGCAAACTCTGCCATGACGCATGAACGTCGCAAAGGTCTTTTGCTCAAGTTAGATCTGAAACTTGCGAATCTGGCAGCTATGGATCCAGGGCCAAAAGCTGATGGACTTCACTTTGGAGACTCTTATCAAAGAATTAAGTAGATATGTTACCACTTTCGCCTCAATGGACAAAGCGCATCAGTCCCTTAAGAAGGTATTTAACGCATGGGTTTTTGCCAGGGCCGGTAGAGGAAGAGGCCGCTTTACCGGCCGGTCCTTCAGAAACCAAGGCTTCAGAGGTTCCTATAACTCAACAGCAAGAATTTCGACCGCAATTCTATCCCCAATGCTCCAGAGGGTTCAGGGGCAGATATAAGCGCAATTCCAAGACTTACAACAACTCAGGTAAGCCAATTTTCTGGCCATCTTTCTAGAGGGGGTCGTCTAAAAATGTCTCCACCGGTGGAAAGAGATTACCTCAGATCCTTGGGTTCTCAATACCGTCAAAGGTTATTTAATAGAGTTTTACGATATACCCTTTCAAAGGTCTCCCATTTCCCCTCTCAATTTCTCATCAGAAATGTCAAATCTAATCCCATCCGAAATACAAGATCTTCCTCTTCAATCAAGCTTTATAAGCCCCCTTTTTCTAGCAATCAGGAAAAACAAAAATCAGACCAGTCATCAATCTCAAGTAATTCAATCAATTCGTCATTTATCGTCATTTCAAGATGGAAACAATACTTCATCTCAGGGATTCACTTCTTTTGAACGACTGGATGGTCCATCTGGACCTTCAAGATGCCTACTTAACAGTACCCATTCATTACTCCCACAGAAAGTTTCTTCAGTTTCAATGGCAACATCAAACCTACCAGTTTACTTGCCTACCTTTCGGTCTTTCCTCAGCCCCTTGGTGTTTCATCAAGTTAATGAAACCTATTGTAGCTCATCTCAGATCTCAAGGTTTCAGAATGATAATTTACCTAGACAATATTCTCCTCAAGCATCAAGACGTCTCTATTCTTCGTTCTCAACTGTACTACACTATCTCTCTCTTTTCAGATCTAGGATTCATAATGAACAATGAGAAATCGGTCTTTATTCCGTCGCAAATCATGGAATTCCTAGGTTTTCTAGTCAATTCTACTCAAGGAATTCTCCAACTCCCGGAATCAAAAATAAAATCCATCAAATCCGATAACCCTCTCTTTACAGCAGACTTTTCTCTCCCTAAGGTCTCTTGCAAGAATTGTAGGTCTTCTTTCTTCCTCGATTCAAGCAATCTTTCCAGTTCCTCTCCACTACTGAGCTCTTCAGAGATTAAAGATTCAACATCTGCGCAAGGGTCTTGCCTATTCAGATACCATCCCTCTCGATCTCGAATCCCATACAGAACTTCAATGGTGGCTAGACCATCTAGAAGCCTGGAACGGCAGGACCATCTCTGCATCAGCCCCAGATCTGGTCTTAGAATCCGATGCAAGCCGAACAGGTTGGGGCACAAGGTGTGGTCAAATTTCGACTGGAGGCACACGGTCTCCTCAGGAGTCTTCATTGCACATCAACTGCTTAGAGATGCTTGTAGACTCCTTTGCGATCAGAAGCTTCACCAAAGACAGAATCCACTGTTCAGTCCTTCTCCGTATGGACAACCTATCAGCAGTCAAATACATCAATCATCTCGGCGGTACCAAATCCAAACCTCTAGCCGAATTAGCCAAACATTTCTGGGAATTCTGCTTACACCAAAAAATTTCAGTTTGAGCAGAATACTTGCCAGGTTCACTCAATTCAGTGGCAGATTGGTATTTGCGTCATCTCTCCGACTCCAGCAACTGGAAACTTCATTCTTCAGTTTTCAAGTTATTACATCACAAATGGGGTCCCTTCCAAATAGACCTCTTCGCATCTCGACTCAACTCCCAACTTCCTCATTTCTTCAGCTGGAGACTAGATCCTCAGGTTTTAGCGACTGATGCTTTTCTTCAACAGTGGTCCCATTCAATAAATTACACCTTCCCTCCTTCCATCATGATAAACAGAGTACTCGCTCTTCTTCGGCGTCAGAAAGCCACTGTAGTTCTAATTGTCTCATTCTGGCAATCCCAAGTGTTGTATCCTCCTTTTCTCGAACTATCTATCGATTTCCAGGTCCTCCTTCCTTCCTTCCTTCCTATCCCTCCGTCTCAATCCCCAAGGTCTTCCTCAAGATCTCATCCTCAACAAATCTCTTCTTCTATCAGCCTGGAAAGTGTCAGGTCTTCCTCATCTTATCCAGGAATTTCACTTGAGGCTTCAACTTACATCAACAACTCCTGGGCTCGGGGCACATCCAAGGCTTACAAATCAGCCTGGTCTATCTGGTGTCTGGGAAAAGCTTGTGATCCCTTTTCAGCAGATCTAAGTCTGATAGCTAATTTCCTTGCTGCTCAAGCTAGCTCAGGCAAATCCTAAAGGACCATCAATTTATATAGGTCAGCCATTTCCCTCCACCATCCTTTCATAAATGGAAAACCTATAGGGGAACACCCTATCTGTCGCCTTTTAAAAGGAGTAAAACTCTCCAACCCTCCCCTTCCCAAATATACCGCCTTGTGTGATGTTAACCTTGTTTTACAAATGTTTTTATCTTGGCAGGACAATGACTTGTCTTTGAAGATGCTTTCTGCTAAATTAACCATGTTACTCTGTTTAGTCTCTATCAAACGTCTTTCTGATGTCAAAGCCTTGGCTATCTCTGCCTGTCATTTTACTCCTACAGGTGTACTTTTCAATGTTTCTCGATGTACCAAAACCAGTATTTCTTCTGTTTTCTATCCTTTTTTTCCCCAATTATCCAAGATTATGTATGGGAAACCGTTTAAAGGTTTATGAACAAAAGACTGCCGATCTTAGAACATCTTCAGCCTCCCAACTTTTAATTTCCTTCAGGAAACCCTATGAACCTGTTTCTTCACCTACTTTGGCCCGTTGGATTAAATGGATAATGTCGCTTGCAGACATTGACACCTCAAAATTTGGAGCCCATTCTGCTAGAGGAGCTATGGCGTCCAAAGCCTTCTGGGCTGGCTCCCGCTTGGAAGATATTCTAAGATCGGCAGATTGGTCAAATGATTTTATTTTTCGTACATTTTATTGTAAATCTGTTAATACTGCAACTTCTTTAGTAATTAATATGCTTTAAACAAGCATTATAGGAGCCTCCGGTTTTGTCATAAAATGTAGATTTTCCAAATTATTTATGATGGAAAGTCTTAATTTTATTAAAGACACGGAGGCGAGTATTATCCCACCACATTTTTTTTTTTACCAATGCTGTTCTATTTTACCCACCCCTTTTTAGTTTCTACCAACGCTCCAGCGTCTACTTCGGGCTGAAGCTCCGGATTCTGCTGCTACTCAGTCTTCCTTCTTTCCACTCATCATTGAAACCAGATCCTTGTCCTCATCACCCCATCAAGTTCTCCCCTTCTCCTACTCTGAACAGAATTCAGGACTTGCTTGCGTTTATCCTAGCAAAATGTATAATTTGTTGTATTTTACCATTGTTTAAATCCTTCTCTTGAATATCTCGCAGTTGAAAAGAGGGCTGCTTGCAGTCAGTATTGGTATATCTTTATGTGTATTGGGTTCGGATTGGTTAGATTCTTCTTTGTTTCCCATTGGTTGCTTGTTCTGAAAACCTTTTGGGGTTGGTGTTTTTTCTTGGCTGCAGCTGCTATTATAAATAAAGCAAGAAAAGAAAGCATAATACTCGCCTCCGTGTCTTTAATAAAATTAAGACTTTCCATCATAAATTATTTGGAGAATCTACATTTTATCCATCCATGATTCTACCAAGGTGATAACCCTTTCCAAATTTGAGAGGCTATCCTTCTGGCTATAAATAAGAGAAGGAAAATCTATGGCGTCCTGTTTAAACACTTTCTGGGTACGCAAAGTGAGAAATAGCACTAAGCATTCTAATGATGCAAGGGAGAGCCTGCATAAACTTCTGCTGTACATGAGACATTCAGAACTCGAGTAAGAGGCAAATGCATGACAGCTAATGTCCAGTTAAAGCTCGCTGTTGTGGTACAACAGAAAAATAAAGGGAAGCAAGCACCGAAAGAACACACCTGTGGGCCCAATATAACAGTTAAATTATACAATAAAAAAACAGCAGTACAAAGCATCATATTGAGATAAGAGGCAACACTAAGAGCCATTAAATGGCACTTTCTTGGAACACGACTGAGCCAGAATTACAAAGAGCGCAGTGCAGGGTAACAACGCAACGGAGCGCCCTGTGGGATATTTTATAATTATTGGCACAGTGCTAGCAAAGACCTAGTAAAAGCTCATTGAGCGGATCTCAGCGCAAAAACAAATAGGACCAAAGAGGCGAAGGACACGGCCGAGTACGTGGAAGAAGCTACGGATGGCGCTATATAGTGCTAAGTGAAATAACGCCAGGCGAGGGACATGTGCGGCTGAGAGACCGGCTGAGTGTCACTTGGTATACAGCGCTAAGAGCCATAGCGTCAGCTGGGAAAGGATGCGGCTGAGGCCCACCTGAAGTTCTCTTCGGTGGTAGACAGTCAAGAACGAAATCGAGAGCGCTGTGCGGGGGAAAAACACTGGCAGACATTTCATTCTCGTAATTAGGAGCACACCATGCTCCATTCGTGCACACCCGAGAAGTCCGGGGAAGTAATTAGTGTTTTCGGCACCTACTTTGCTGTCTGTATAAATTTCAAAGGCTGGTTGGTTTTAGAGTGCTGTGTAAACGTCAAAAGGCATTTCCCAAGCACTGGATCATCGGCATTCGTAGGCCACGCACGGCGAACAACAGATGTGGATGCAGAGATCAACACCGTGAAGGCGGCTGCTGCGGTGCACGAGAGCCTGCAAAAAAGACGCCCCCTCCACCCAGCACTTCACATGAACAGCAATTAATACGGCTTCACCACTTAGGCAGGCTTCATGCCCGTAATGGAGAAAAGGAACAGGCAGAATACGCAAAACTAGACACTGTTTATTTAAATCCAGCCCTAAAAATAAAAAGGTTTTATTCTCAGCCGCCCCCCCCCCCCCCCCCTCTTGCGCCCTCAACCCCCGTGAGCTGTCAGTCAACCTCGGTACAAAAGAAAAGCAACACAAATAACCACAACAAAAGAAGCAGAACAGAAGAAAATGTACAGGCAGCAAACTACAGCAATTTACCCATCATCCCCTCCCAAAAAAGAGCAATATTAATTTAAATGAAAAATGCAGCAAAGCTTTGTAGTTCTGCAAATCTCCCTGGGGGCAGCGAGTCAATGCTTATCAGCACTCCTCAGAAGAGACAATTTTGATTAACATCGGCGTCATGCGACTGTGTATTAAACCCTGAAGGGAGGCTCGTCCTGATAGGAGATAGGTCTGATTAACATTTCTGCCACGCTGCCGTTCTGAGCACTAACCAGCAGCCACGTACACCGGGAACAAGTGGAGAAAGGAAGGCTGACGCCACACACTTCAGCGATCCTAAGAAAAAGGCCTCCAACCTTCACCTTCCACCAACTGATTAGTCCCCTAGGTGGACCAAAACGCACATTTCACTCCATCTTACAAATCAGGGAGATGTGAAACCCAGGATGTTGAATGGAGATACGTGTTATAAGGTGCGTCCGTTCCAGGCCGTTTCTAGGCCAAAGCATGGGTGCCATGGAATGTGGCAAGCTAAGGTTCCCATACTGCTGTGGACAGAATGACCTAACCACCCAGGGCACAATGCACGTTCCACCACGTCCCAACCAACCAGCACTGATGTTATGGCGTAGATAAGGTGCATCCCAGTCGAAGGAGGGATGTCAGGCAATTACAGATACAAAGATTTGTTTTTAGAATTAGCTGAAAAAAAAACCTGCTGCCTTCATGACACGCCTCACCCCTCAAGTTTTAAGTTGCGGATGCCGGAAGACTAGCTAAGTGCGAACAGTAACGCCTACATGATTCTCTCCCCATTGTAGCAGAACAGAGGTCCTCTCAGAGAAGTAGAATCCTGCAAAGAGTGCACTCCTGGGTGAGTGATAGAAGATGTGACCCTCCCACAAGGTGTCTAGGAATACTGCAGGAAACACAGAGGCACAGCACTGAACATTGAAAACAAAACACAGGCTGATGGACAGCCACAAAAGGATCCTCACGGGGGTCAGAAAATACAAAGATCAGAGGAGACACTGCTCAGCCAGAAGACCATCTGACATAGTGTGGTGAAAGTGTAAATATGTCTGATTAGGAGTCTATTTAAGCACACTGTCGTGGCACACAGTAGTGTGTTTCTGATGCCTGCACCTCTTCTCGAGGCATAGCAGATGAAGGGGGCCCCCAGGGTCTTCTGTGCAGTGCAGACTCAGCAGCACAATGAACGTCCTCAGGCCATCTTCCTTATGTTCATGATCAGCCTCTTAGCGTGCTCCTTGTGGTCCACTGGCTTCACATCCATGACTGTCCCCTTGATGCGTGACTCGTCCTGGGAATGACAGGTATAAATAGGTTAACAGCCACTCCTGCCAAGGTCTACATCCCACCTGGTTAAAAGTTAGCAATCGAGTAACAGACCTAAAGCCCTCAGAGTGTTGCTCAAATAAATCCGGGTCACACAGCAGTGCAAACAAAACTGGTCTTGAATGTATTCACAGGACAGTGATTGGTTTGTCACCCTCCTCACTTTAGAATGGAAACGATTCTACATTGATATACATCTACATTTTTCCACAATGGCATCTTGCAGACGTGTGTAAGAGTTTTGCAATTCAGATGAGACTGTCACAGGAGTCTGTGTTACCAGTACACCAATCGTCTTTACTTTTGGTGCCGCAGCCATTCTTTGTCCCTTGTATTTTTGACCAGAAAAATATTTGTTCAATTAAGCCTAAACATTTACTGTCCCTCCCTACTTTATGTCACAGCCACAAGCCGACCCCTTACGCCCCCCCAGTACACTTTCCTACACTCCCTCGTATCCATAAAAACAGAAGATCAGGCAATTGTAAGTACTATAGGGCCCCTTTTCCTTTACCTTGTAGGTGCTTGCATCCACATGTTTTAAGCACATGTAATTTACTAAAATAGTGCGCATTATAGATTGCAACCTGAGTCAGCAAACTGGATGGGCTGTAATTACCTAGGTCTGTTAAACTCTGTCCGCAGATCTGTTGAGTGTGAGAGAGATTTGGCTGTGTGGGGTTTTAGAAAATGTACGGGCCACCCCAACAAGGGGGGGACCCTGCTTATGGCGGCACTGGGCCACAAGGGGATGGGGAGCAAAAGGCACCCACGGGCCCACCCCCACCCCTGAAATAACATTGCAGTGGATTGGCTTTTGGGGCTGATGCATCACTGGATGGACTTTAGTCTTCGAGGGATGCACGCAGCAATGACTTTGCGGGCCCCACCTATTTCAGACAGGCGCGGTCGGCAGACCGTGTTGCGGCACCACTGGACCCCTGAAGATCCTTGTTTTTGTCTCCCACCCCCTTTTCTGTTTCTTTTTTTTTTTTTTGCAGGCAGCGGCTGCTGCGAGGAGGACATCTTTACCGGCAGGGGCGCAAGGGAACCAGCACGCCTCACAGGGAGTCGTACGGATTCGAGCTGAGCTCACCTGACCAGAGTTTATCTTGGTGGCGGCTCCTCTGGAACTCCTGGGGCTGCTGGGTGAGGGGCCTTCGGGCCATGTGTGTGGAAGTCGCACAGGGATCATTTAATTTGTAGCGTGGGGCAGTAGGCTTAAAGAAAAAAAAAAAATCAATTTGCTGTGTTTTAAGCCTTTGCGTTTTTTAAAGCATTAAGGTTCCATTGGAGTTTAGGGCAGTAGGTTTTGGAAATACCGTCTTTGAAGTGGTAAGCGCACAGAGGGTTAGCAGTCATTGGTGGTGCGTTTTTGGGAAGGGATATGAATCCCCTCATGGAGATCCTACCCCTGGAACTCATAGCGGGAGGAGGCGCAGGGACTGGGGGGTACTAGCCAAACAGTCATGATCTCATTCACAACCACCAACATTGGGGTACGCAGGAACGTACTGTATTAGTCAGTGTTAGGGCTTTGGATGTATTACCGTACTCAAGGCTAGGCATCCATAGGAAACACTGTAAATATTATGTAAATATGATGCGGTTTCTGCCTATAATTTTTAATGATCGTGATTAATTCGTGTGTTGTTGACAATAAAAATACACCCTGGGGTTCACAACACTTAAACCCAAAAGAAGTGTGGCTGATTATAAAGCAAGCTAGGATGGGTTGGGCTATCTGGGGGTGGAGGGGGCTGAGTGGTTGTCGTATAAATGCCAGACTGTTTGGATCCGTAGCAGTAATTGATACAGGCTGCCCAGAGAGCCACTAAACCTGCCACCGAGCAAGTGCGTGGCACAGGGCCGGACTGGCCAATGGGCTGGTATGACAGGTCAGTGTGTGGGCCGGATTGCTGGCTGTTTGTGAGCCTGTTTTATGGTCCCCTGGTCCGGTTTTTACAATGATTTCCCGAATATTAAAGCAAACATTGCCTCAAATCTACCTTGCAAAACACCTATACAGTATATTTACAAGACCAAAACTGCCCCAATTTGTATACATGGGCCACTATTTAAGCTTCACTAATGGGGGCCATTTTTTGTTTGGTGCCTGGGCCTATCGACAGGACCAGTCGTTCACTGGCTTGGCAGGCCGGTCTGTGCTCTGCAATTGATTAGGTCATGATTTGCTTCCAGACTGGCTCCACCTCCCAGGTGGGATTAGCTGGATAAGAGTGTCTGAACAGTTCGTCCATCAACACATACATGTGTGTATTAGCCTTATCAATCACCAAACGCTGGCTTGAACCTGCAAGGGTGTCTGCACTAAGTGTCGTAACTGGTACTCAAGGTCATGCTTTAACACACACGAGACTAGAGAACAATAAAATCCATACTGCTTTAGTCTTCGCTGAAGATATACAGAGTAATCTACAAGGCTACGTGGTTAAACAGACCAAATGCACACAAGAGAAAGCATGAAAACAAATGCTTAATTGCCCTTCTGTTGCCCATATCTTAATTATAAGACCCAGAGAGATGTCAGAGAAGTGGGGTCAAGTTCCGTGCTTAATATTCCCAGAGTTAAAAAGCTAGCAACCAGCTCATTTTATTAGATTCTTCCACAATGTATATGCCAAGCTTTCTGCATAATGGACATCTTTCTGTATGGGTAAACATACTTATTTATCCACATGCTTCAGGCACGTTTAGTGTGGTCAGAGAGAGGTCTTTATGCAACATTTAAAAAAGAACACAAGAGCCTGTGGAGCATCCAGATGTATGAGGCATATCAGGTATTAAACCACAAAAAGTATCTCCTGTTTCTTTCCTAGATATATACTTTCGCATGAAACAAAGCCCACCAAAAGCACACACAACATGCACGTTGTGCACAGTTAGAGGGTCCATGATTGAGACATGGAAAAAGTTATTCTTGTTGAAAAAGTAAGTTCAGAAAGCTGGAGGTGGGACAAAATTGATTGATAGATGACTTTGGCAGGATGCCTTGGACCCTAACAGCCAGTAACACTTCAGGTTTTGCCTTCATAAACAAATCCAATTCACAGGTATCCCTGCGTTAACCGTTAGGGTGCCTGGGGCGAGGTGGCCTCGTCCTCGCACATGGTTCCTGTGTGCTGGGGACGAGACCAGCTCGTCCTGCACCCAGCACACGGGGGAGTGCTAGAGCTCCCCCCAGTGGACCTCCTTCCTGCACACCCCTGTCGGGGATGGAATGGGAATCGCTTCCCCTTTGTAAGGAAATGCCTCCTTGGCATGGTTACCCCCTGACCTTTTGCCTTTTGCTGATGCCAGTTATGAATGAAAGTGTGCTGGGACCCTGCTAACCAGGCCCCAGCACCAGTGTTCTTTCCTTAAACTGTACCTTTGCTTCCACAATTGGCACAACCCTGGCACTCAGATAAGTCCTTAGTAAATGGTACCCCTGGTATCAAGGGCCCTGATGCCAGGGAAGGTCTCTAAGGGTTGCAGCATGTCTTATGCCAACCTGGGGACCCCTCACCCAGCCAATGCACACTGCCTCACAGCTTGCCTTTACTGGTGAGGAGAAAATGACTAAGTCGACATGGCACTCCCCTAAGAGTGCCATGCCAACCTCACACTGCCTGTGGCATAGGTAAGTCACCTCTCTAGCAGGCCTTACAGCCCTAAGGCAGGGTGCACTATACCACAGGTGAGGGGATATGTGTCTAAGCAAAACCTTAGACATTGTAAGTGCAGGGTAGCCATAAAGAGTATTTGGTCTGGGATTTTGTCAAATACGAACTCCACAGTTCCATAATGGCTACACTGAAATCTGGGAAGTTTGGTATCAAACTTCTCAGCACAATAAATGCACACTGATGCCAGTGTGGAATTTATTGTAAAACGCACCCAGAGGGCATCTTAGAGATGCCCCCTGAATACCAGTCTGACTACCAGTGCTAGGCTGACCAGTTTCTGCCAGCCTGCCGCAACCAGACAAGTTGCTGGTCACATGGGAAAGAGTGCCATTGTCACTCTGTGGCCAGGCACAAAGCCTGTACTGGGTGGAGGTGCTTCTCACCTCCCCCTGCAGGAACAGTAACACCTGGCAGTGAGCCTCAAAGGCTCATGCCTTTTGTTACAGCACCCCAAGGTATCCCAGCTAGTGGAGATGCCCACCCCTCCAGCCGCTGCCCCCCACTTTTGGTGGCTAGGCTGGAGGAGATAATGACAAAAACAAGGAGTCGTCACCCACCAGTCAGGACAGCCCCCAAGGTGTCCTGAGCTGAGGTGACCCCTGCCTTTAGAAATCCTCCATCTTGAGATTGGAGGATTCCCCCAAGGATTAGGGATGTGCCCCCTTCCCCTCAGGGAGGAGGCACAAAGAGGGTGTAGCCACCCTCCAAGGCAGTAGCCATTGGCTACTGCCCCCCAGACCTAAACACACCCCTAGATTTAGTATTTAGGGGCACCCCAGAACCCAGGAAATCAGATTCCTGCAACCTGAAACAAGAAGGACTGCTGACCTGAAAGCCCTGCAGAGATGACTGAGACGACAACTGCTTTGGCCCCAGCCCTACCGGCCTGTCTCCTGCCCCGAAGAAAACTGCAAAAGCGATGCATCCGACAGGGACCAGCGACCTCTGAAGCCTCAGAGGACTGCCCTGAACCAAAGTACCAAGAAACTCCAGTGAGCAGCGGCTCTGCTCAACAACAGCAACATCTTTTGCAACAAAGAAGCAACTTTTAAAGAACTCACTTTTCTCGCCAGAAGCATGAGACTTCACCCTCTGCACCCGACGCCCCCAGCTCAAGCTCCAGAGAACCAACACTACAGGGAGGACTCCCAGGCGACTGCGACCTCGTGAGTAGCCCGAGATGACCCCCCTGCAACCCCACAGCGACGCATGCAGAGAGAATCCAGAGGCTCCCCCTGACCCCTACTGCCTGTAACAAGGAACCAGACGACTGGACCAAGCACTGCATCTGCAACCCCCAGGACCAGAAGGAACCGAACCTCAGTGCATGAGTGACCACCAGGCGACCCTCTGCCTAGCCCAGTCGGTGGCTGGCATGAGAATCCCCCCTGTGCCCTGCCTGCACCGCTAGCGTGACCCCCGGGTCCCTCCATTGATTTCAATTACAAACCCGACACCTGCTTTGCACACTGCACCCGGCCGCCCCTGTGCCGCGGAGGGTGTGTTTTGTGCGCCTACATTTGTCGACACCCCCCCGCCCCCCAAATTCTCTACAAAACCCCACTGGCCTGCCCTCTGAAGACGCAGGTACTTACCTGTTGGCAGACTGGAACCGGAGCACCCCTGTTCTTCATAGGCACCTGTGTTTTGGGCACCTCTTTGACCTCTGCACCTGACCGTCCCTGACCAGCTGGTGCAGTAACTTTGGGGTTGCCTTGAACCCCCAACGGTGGGCTGCCTATGCCCAGGAACTTAGACTTGTAAGTGTCTTACTTACCTGACAAACTAACCATTACTTACCTCCCCCAGGAACTGTTGATTTTTGCACTGTGTCCACTTTTAAAATAGCTTATTGCCATTTTTACTAAAACTGTGAATGCTAGTGCTCTAATTCAAAGTTCCTAACTTACCTGTGTGGATTACCTTGCATTTTATGTATTTACTTCAAATCTTGAACTTATGGTTCTAAAAATGAATTAAGAAAATATATTTTTCTATATAAAAATGGTTGGCCTGGAGTTAAGTCTTTGAGTGGCTGTTCCTCATTTATTGCCTGTGTGTGTACAACAAATGCTTAACACTACCCTCTGATAAGCCTACTGCTCGACCACACTAAATAGAGCATTAGAATTATCTAATTTTGCCACTATCTTACCTCTAAGGGAAACCCTTGGACTCTGTGCACACTATATCTTACTTTGAGATAGCATATACAGAGCCAACTTCCTACACCCTTCCACCCTGATCTCACCCCTCAGCAATGTGATGAGGTCAGTGTGCTCACAGTGCACCATCATCAAATACTGCCGAGGATGCGCTGGAAGACATTTGCTTCCAGCGCGTTAGGAGAGAAGACGCATAAGAGGTGAGTCCTTCTCCTGGGGGGAGGTTGGGGGTGAAAAACGGACACAGGGGGAAAGGAAAGAGTTTTTCCTTTCCCTCTGTTCCTGTTTTCAATGGATTCCTGCTCCATGATTGCGGGCAAAATTCACTAGGCCCCAGGGATTGTGCTTTGTGTGTATTTTTTGTGTGTCTTGGGCCCCCCCCCCCCCCCCCCCCCAAATGGGGGACATTAGTGTTGGCCATTTCGGCTCCGCTTGGGGGTAGAGCGCCCTATTTTTTTTTCCACTTGGGCACCAGGTATCACGTGCGTATGTATTTGTTGTGTGTGTGTGTGGTGGTGGGGGGGAGGGACCTTTGGCAAGGGTGACCCCAAAGTGGGCACATTACTGATGGCCATTTCTGCCCCCCCTTGGGGGCAGATCGGCCTATTTTTACTTAGGCCGATTTGCCCCCAAGAAAGGCAGAAGCCACCAAGACGCCAGGGATTTTTTTTTTGTTCACCTTTGTTTTTTTTCTTCTGGGAGTGCCCTAAAGGGGGCACAGAACTGATCAGCCTATTTTTTTAGGCCCATCTGCCACCAAGGAGGGGCAGAATCCACTAATGGCACCAGGAATTTTGGGTTTGTGTGGGGGGTGGGTGGGAAGGCCCCTTTGGCAAGTTTGGACCCCCAGAGGGGGGGACATTACTGAAGGCGGGGCAGAATCCACTTAGACATCGGGAAAATTTGAAAATTATTGGTGGCGGGTGTTTGTCAACTCGCAAAGTATTTGTGATTAAAAGTTAATTTCTTCCTTTTGTTCTAGTTCAAAGCTTTTCCTTCCGTTGCTGTGGAACATTGTGGTTTTGGCAGTAGTTGACCTGCGGTTTGCATAGTTGCATATTTTAGGTAAAAGCAATTTACTCTAAAGGAGTATTGTTGATATGCAAGAATGCCATGTTTGTAGGTGGTGTACTAAATGCAGGATTGTGTATGAAATTGTCCTTAGATTTGTGCACAATGATATTTGTGTTGTCTTATGTCTAATTTGTTTTTCTTTTTAGTGGGATATCATTGGCGATTGCTGTGTCTGTGCAGAGTAGTTGCTGATGAGTCTAGCTTTTTCAGGCAAGAGAGTGGTGTAGTTTTTCAGTACATAACTCTTTGTGATAAAGCCACACTTTGTTTATTACTTATTTTAGACAGTGCTGGTTGTTGTTGGCAATCCATTTGTTGTTAGAAAGGATCATGGCTAGCCGCAGAGTGACCGCTCACCAGGTTGTTGGCATGCTTCTGACCATGATTAGGAGACTGACTGCATCTGAGGCAGAGGAGGAAGTGAGAGATTCTGGCGGTGAGTGTAGACGACTGTTTAACAAAGGTCACCATTTGTATATAGATAATTCTACACTGGAGTGCAGTTGTTCAATGAGTTGTTCAGAGTGGACATTGTTGCTTGTGGCACAATCCGTTCTAACCGGAAAGGCTATCCAAGGGAGCTTGTCTGAAAAAAAACAACAACAAAAAACAAGAGGGGACAGTGCAGTGCCTTGCAGAATGATGTGCTGCTAGCTCTGAAATTTTCAGACAGGAGGGATGTGTACATGCTAACTACCATCCATGATGAGAGTACTTTCCCTTTGACTGTTTGGGGTCAGGTTGCCGAAGTGCACAAACCTGCATGCATTTTGGACTACAATAAGCACATGGGTGGTGTTGATGGAGTAGATCAGAGGTTGGAACCTTACACTGCTCCTTGTAAGTCTTACGTGTGTTATAAAAAATTGGCCATCCATTTGTTTCATTTGGCAACTTTTAATGCTTTTATTGTGTTCAAGGATTGTTCCCCTGAGTCAAGGATGAAATTTGTTAAAATTTCAGGAGTTCGCAATAGAGAGCCTTATTGTGGGGGAACAGGCAAGAGTTCCTACAGTAGCAGTGGCGGGGAATGTGGCTAGATTGAAATATCGGCACTTTCCTGATCACATTCCTCCCACTCCCAAAAAAAGACTTGCCCACTAAGAAATGTAGAGTCTGTGCCCGAAGAGGTATCCGGAGGGACAGCCGGATGTACTGCCCCGATTGTCCCTCAAAGCCTGGGCTGTGTGGCCGGCTGTTTCAGGAGTTACCACACCAAAACAAAATTCTGGGAAATACCATGAGCGCCAGTGTGTGTGGAGTGCCGCTTGGCTGGCCGTGTGCGTGGCCGGTGCCAGCCAAACGCCGGTCCATACACTCCCATCAGCTGGTGTCATTGCTTTATCAGGAATGTGGGCGTATGTAAGTGATGGGCCCTTGAGTGGCGCTGTCTGTCAATGGGAGTCTTGTAATGTGCTGGGCCTGTGAAAGGCTGCGTGAACGGTCTTGTGCATGTCATGTATGAAAGGTGTGTGAATGGACTGTAAATTGGTTGGTGCCTTGTAGTGGCTTTACAGCTCACGAGCTGTGAGTCGCTGGTTCCGTCTTTTGGCCTTTCAGTTATTAACAGTGCATTTCATTTTTGTGAAATCTCTTATTAATAAAATTTGATCTACTGAACAGTCACTCACCCAAGTGCCAAATCCAACCAGTATGTGTGGTAACAATGACAAAACCATCTCTGCTGTAATCAGGTGTAGCAGCACACCTGTGACACGCTAGGTGGCCATGGCGGGACCCAGATGATGAAGGATGCCACCAACTTGTTTAGCGGGTGAGGGGTCTTTTTAACATAACCTAAGCGTGTTTCTTTTCACAATTTTAGTACTTGGAACATCACAGAAGTACATGGACACATCAAAATGATCTATTACAAAACTACCTGAGTTAGGGAGGAGGGGCACTTATGTTTTTGGTCCCAGGTGTGGCCTTCATCTAGGGAAGGCTACCAAACCCAGACATTTTTTTAAACTAGGAACTCCACGGAGTCCAGGGAAGTGTGGCTTACGTGGATTCCCCCAACATTTTCTTACCCAGACTTCTTTGCTAACCTCAAAATTTCCCTCACTTTTCTTTGTAGGATCACCGCTCTGGTACAAATTTCCTACCAACCAGCGTTCCCCTCAGTCTCCCAAGTAAAATGATACCCCACTTGTGTGGGTCCCCAAAGCACAGTCAACCTAAAGATGTATAAAATAAAAATATGTGCTTATCAACTTGCTGTGCTATCCCCTCAATCTCTACAGGTGTTTGGTCTTTTTGTGTTGCAGGCACCTGGGCCATCCACACAAGTGAGGTATCATTTTTATCGTGAGACTTGGGGGAACGCTGGGTGGAAAGGAAATTGAGGCTGCTCTCAGATTCCAGCACTTTCTGTCACTGAAATGTGAGGGAAAAGTGTTTTTTTTGGCCAAATGTTTAGGTTTGCAAAGGATTCTGGGAAACAGAACCTGGTGAGAGCCCCACAAGTCACCCCATCTTGGATTCACCTAGGTGTCTAGTTTTAAAAAAATGCACAGGTTGGGTAGGTTTCCCTAGGTGCCGGCTGAGCTATAGGCAGTGCTTGAAATGGAAAAATGTAAGTGCAGGTACTCTGTGCCAGAGTACCTGCTTGTTTCTGAGAAGTGCTGGTACTCTTCAACTGAAAGTATTACGTTTTTCTTGAGATGTGCCGGTACTCTCCCTCCCAAAATAAAAAAGTGCTGGTACTCAGTACCAGAGAGTACCGGCCCATTTAAAGCACAGGCTATAGGCCAAAATCCACAGCTAGGCACTTTGCAAAAAACAGCTCTGTTTTCTTTGGGAAAATCTGATGTGTCCACGTTGTTTTGGGGCATTTCCTGTCCCGGGCACTAGGCCTACCCACACAAGTGAGGTACCATTTTTATCGGGAGACTTGGGGTGGGGGAGATGCTGGGCGGAAGGAAATTTGTGGCTCCTCTCAGGTTCCAGAACTTTGTCACCGAAATGTGAGGAAAAAAGTGTTTTTTTGGCCAAATTGTGAGGTTTGCACAGGATTCAGGGTAACAGAACCTGGTGAGAGCCCCACAAGTCACCCCATCTTGGATTCACCTAGGTGTCTAGTTTTAAAACAATGCACAGGTTTGGTAGGTTTTCCTAGGTGCCGCTGAGCTAGAGATCAAAATCCACAGCCAGGCACTGTGTTAAAAAAACAAAACAAAAAAAAACACGTTAGTTTTCAATGTGAAAATGTGAAGTGTCCATGTTGTGTTTCCTGTCGCAGGCATTCAGCCTACCCACGCAAGTGAGGTACCATTTGTATCAGGAGACTTGAGGGGAACACAGAATAGCAGAACAAGTGTTATTGCTCCTTGTCTTTCTCTGCATTTTTCCCTTCCAAATATAAGACAGTGTGTAAAAAAGATGTCTATTTGAGAAATGCCCTGTACTCCACATGCTAGTATGGGGACCCCTGAATTCAGAGATGCGCAAATGACCACTGCTTCTGAACACCTAAACTTGTGCCCATTTTGGAAGTACAAAGGTTTCCTTGATATCTATTTTTCAATCTTTATATTTCACCAAATGGATTGCTGTATACCCGGTATCCAATGAAAACCCATTGCAAGGTGCAGCTCATTTTACTGGCTCAGGGTATCTAGGGTTCTTGCTGAACCTACAAGCCCTATATATCCCCGCAAACAGATGAGTCCAGCAGACGTAACGGTATATTGCTTTAAAAAATCTGACATCGCAGGAAAAATTTGAGTAAAATGTGGAGAAAAAAGCCTGCTTTTTCAAACTCAATTTCAATATTTATTTTATTTCAGCTGTTATTTTCAGTAGGAAAACCTTGTAGGATCTACAGAAATGACCCTTTGGTGAATTCACAATTTCGTCTACTTTTCAGAAATGTTTAGCTTTCTGGGATCCAGCATTGGTTTCACGCCCATTTCTGTCACTAACTGGAAGGAGGCTAAAAAAACAAAAAATAGTAAAAATGGGGTATGTCCCAGTAAAATGCCAAACCTGTGATGGAAAATGTGGTTTTCTGATTCATGGCCACCTGTTCCTGAAAACTGGTGCTTTTAGCACTGCAAACCCTTTGTTGATGCCATTTTCAGGGAAAAAAATACAAGCCGCCTTCTGCAGCCCTCTTTTTCCATTTTTTTTTTTTAACGAAATTTTCGCTGTATTTTGGCTAATTTATTGGTCTCCTTCAGGAGAAACCAAAAACTCTGGATACCTCTAGAATCCCTATGATGCTGGAAAAAAAAGTACGCAAATTTGGCTTGGGTAGCTTATGTGGACAAAATGTTATGAGGACCTAAGTGCAAACTGCTACAAATAGCCAAAAAAACAGGCCTGGCACCTGAGGGGGGGAAAAGGCCTGACAGCTAAGAGGTTAAGGAGGTCTCCCATGAAGGTATTTTCACGGAACAGATTTGTGGAATACGTGTGAACCCATGAACGTGTCAATTCCGTGAAATAAATCGTTTGTACACAAGACAATGCCGCGATAAGCATTCCATGTTTTTTTTTACATCTGTGTTAACAGGTCTCTCATCAAGGCTGCCAGTTTCTCAGGATAAGATATGGAAAACTGGCACGTGAAATTAACATAGTTTTACAAGGTTTACATTTCTGGTAAAGGGGCGGAGGGGTGCCGGGACTAGAACTCTGTCTGTTAGGTACACGACTCAACATTTCTGCCGACTGCATTTCTTGAGATGGCACTGGAGACACGTACGGGCAGCTGAAAGACATCTGCAAAAGATGCAATTTACAGCGGGTGTCGCAGTCATCCGTGCAGTTCTATTCAAAGCCTTCTTTTAAAAAAAGCATCAAGCTGTGGAACTCTTTACGTCGAACTGCGCACGGAATCAACCAGTACTTTCTGACCTCTTCCCTCCCACAGCGCGCTTCAAGAACCTTCCTGTCTTGCCCAGTTTTCCACTCTCCCAAAGAGCTAACGAGGTTTGCATTTGGGGGGTGGGGGAGTTTCACAGCTGGCGCTACAGACACTAGGGGGTCCTACTTCGCTGGGAAGTCGGAAGACTGGTCGGTCTGACAATTTTATAATTAAACCTCGTTCTTCCGATTATAAACGCAAAAGAGCAGCCACACGTTTAGATTTAACTAAGTTCAGAAGACGGTCGTCCCTCGGAGGCACGCGCCCGGGGAGGACAAGCCGTACCTGTCGCGAGGGCTCACGCACGTGCGCTTCTACAGGCAGGGACCACCTGCTCATTCACGCGCTTGCTTCGGCGACGGACCACTGCCGGTTTCGTCACCTGGGGAGGGCAGCGCAGGGCCGGCGGGAAGTAGACCGAAAGCAATTAGGATTTCGACAGATGCTCTGGGTGGGTCGCAGTTGGAAACGAGACCTCACAAATAGAGTTTAATAGTGTTAATTGGGATACTCCATCATCAGGTTCTGTACACCCTCTCCCCTCCCCCCCCCCAAAAAAAATATTCGAAGCAGGAAGTTGTGAATAAAACGTTTATGCATTGCGAAGCTGTGGAGCTAGGATGAAGCGGTCGAGGTAAGATGACCAGGAGTCCCAGATTTGCTGGGACAGTCCCTGTTTTCCCCCAGCTGTCCTGGCAGATATCGACAAATCTAGCTCACGTCCCTGTTTTTAGAGAGGATCGCCTAAAAACGGTGGGAGATGTATATTTTTCGTTTTCCAAAGCAGAAATAGCAGGCGTTATCAGAAAGATATTTAACAGGCACTACACTGGCTTAAAACATCGCATTTTATTTATGTTCTTAGTGCCTCCCCTATAATTCTGTGCTGATGAGCGCGGTTCGGCTGAACTAAATATGTAGTCCTTTTATTTTTGAGAAATGTTCCTTTTTTTGGATTTACATTTCTGGTCACCCTAGGTCGCGGCCTATCCAACTCCTACAACAGTCAGACTACACGGAACACACGTCCCAAAACACATCAGCTATCACAGAAGGTTAGCCACTGCCTGTGAGATACAGGTTAATTGCGCCAAAGTGTCCATGGTTCAGAAGGGGCTGCTTTGAATAGCGCTTCCAGCCGCTATCCATATGGACCGCAAAGGAGGAGAAACTGAACTGAAGATGTCCGGTGACCAATATTTGTTTCCAAAATTAGCAGGCAGCAGTGATAAAGGATACAGCAACCAATCACTGCTGCTTTCAAACCTTCATTGCTCTGGTAGCTGATACGGATTTTACCAAACGCTGAGCACAAATACATTCTAAACACTGTACAGCAAGCACACATGAGAGGAGAAAGGCCAACGCGAGACCTGCAGTTCCTCACTGATTACTTTTTACTTCAGAATACTAATGTATCGTGTCATCTTTCACACAATATAAAGTAGCACCCAGAACACATAACAAGAACTGGTATGCAGTTCACGTTATTGGGGCACAGAAGTCAATGACCGTTATTTAAGGGAAAAAAAAAAAAAGATTCGCGGTCTATTAATGCCACGTATCATGATGGAGATCCGTAATTAAATAGTAAAATTCCACACGAGATGGGCTAAATCGTGAACAGCAATAACAATCTCACTATGTTAAAATAGGCCGGGAGGCAGAACAAGGCAGCCTTGCACAGTGAAAACCTGACTGTCCAGTCAAAGAAGCTTGCATCTGCTTAACAGCTTGCCCAATAGATGCCAAGCGGATAAATGTCACGTGCAGCCTTTTCAGGAGTCATCACTGCAGAAACTATCAGTGACAACAGAACCACAACTTGCACAAGGGACCAACTCAAGTGGAGATAATGATCTGCCTCACTGAAAGGAACCACGAGGGCCATAGCCAACAGAAGGGTGATGCAGTTCATCCCAGGATAGTTGCATGAGATTCTGAAGGCTCAGTGGGGTAAACGCCATTTAAAATGTGATCTTGACATCAAAGAAATGTGGAATCCAAAGCCTCTGCAGGGAGGGACAGACTGTAATAAGCCACGCTTTACTTCAGGTTAAATAGGTATACAGATCTATTCCTTTTGAGTCTGATCCACAAGGAAACACACATTTGCCCTGCACACTGCATGTAAGTAACCGTATGTAACCTCGTAGGGCCATACCCCACGTTTACCCTTCTCTATCAATCTCCACCTTACACCAACATTTCCCCAAGCTGTTAGAGATGATGCCTGAAAGCCCAGATTGAGTATTCTGGGACCTTTGCCACAGCAAAAAGGAGAATGTGGCCTTGAGTGCTGCATTGCACTATTAAGAGCAACCAATCTGCCGAGAGCTCATTACCAGGTGTACTTACATTGTAGGTTTCCAGCTTGACACGGATCCTGAAGGTGTAGGTGCGGAAGTTGGCGTTCTGGAACACCTCTTCATAGGCCTGCTCATTCTGCACAGAAAACAAGGGGAGGAGAGTTGAATGAAGCTGTATTGCACTAAAGTACAGTTTCATATTCACAATCTAAACGGACGTTATGCATGTCAAAATTGCTCTGCCGTCATCAAAGCATATGTCTTTATCTCCTCCCCAGAGGACATACATATTGCCAAAGCAGACATCTGCATCAGATGAGACACCCACAGCCACTTTTAAAAGGAAGGGGGGAGGGAATCAAAAAGGCGCTATCAGACTCCATTTCTCAGCAGCTGCAAACGAATGTCAAGTTGTGAATTCACATCGAAGGGGGACTTTGGTAGCTGCGGGACCAACATGACAAACATTTTCAAGCCTCTTGCCCACAACAACGTGACTGCAAACATTTAATTCGTTTACCAAGCCACATGGCAAGCATACTAGGCCCACTTTCCCTCGATGCCTCTTATGAGAGTAGACGGCAAGCATTTCAGATTTACTTTTCCGCAGTACCCCTCACTAAAGCATGAATACAACTATTTCAGTTAGACCATTCCAATAACTCTCACAAAAGCCAGACTAATCGTTTGTCATTTTAACACGAGCTCCCTCTGTTACAGAAAAGCTCAGTTTGTGGGCTCTGGTAAGCCTGTAAATAGGGAGAAGGCAACAAAGGATACTGCCTCTGGGATCTCTGGCATGTCATCTCCATCTGCTCCCAGCAGACAAGAGACAGAGCTGTGAACCAGCCCATGTCCGAAAGCTTAACTACAGGTACTCTACTTTCAGGAGACACTAACCGCCCCTGCTCAACCCAAGACTTTTTACTTGTGCATCTCCAGAGCCAAACCAACAACCACCTCACTTGCTGCTGTGCTTGAAACATTTCATCTACTTCCCTCATCAGGTCTCTGTGACAGCACTCAGGAATGGAGGCAAACTATATCCAATGCATTCACAGTCACAGACTATCAGACAAGGACACGAAAGAGGTTATCGGACAAGAATCCATATTTTCTGAGTGGGAAGCGTTATCCTTAAACACAGGATCACAAGCTGTGCCTGGAACATACACTAAATCCCCTTCTATGCTTAGAGCAGAGATTAAATTCGTTCCCAAGTATAGCACACAGACCAGATCTTCAGTACCCCTAGCACAAACCAGAAACGTTCCTATGTACGCCAGGAACACCTATTTGGTGCTTGTATATGCCTGCAGCACATAACGGAACACCACGGCAAGAGCATAGGCTGGATTCCCCTCTATATGTGAAACACGTGCAGTCGTTTTCTATGCCTGGAGCAAAGCATGGCATCTTCCAGCAGCAGAGACGGTATTTCTTCCTATGCCTGGAGCGCAGACTAGATCTCTTTCTATTTGTGGAGCATAAACTATTTATTTGGACTGCAATGCTTCAGAGACGATTTTACATTCCAAAAGTTCATTGAATTACCACGGACTAAAAAGCAACCATTTTTATGAGGGCCCATTCAAAGTTATAACTTAAAAATAACCACTTTATCAAACACAAATCATGGAACCACTTTATGAAACACAAATCATGGAACATGTCGGAAGTGACATATGCGGTGCCTATACAGGTGCCACTTCAGAGTGCTGACATTTTCTTTTTGTGACTTGCCACACCAAAAGCACAGAGCTATGAAGAATGCTGACACACTGATGTGGACTGCTAAGGCCCTGAGAATGGTGGCCCTATTCTGAAATCAGTTTGTAGAGCAGGAAGGATGAAAGGGTGGTGGAGCAATCTGCAGCTAAACAGAGTCTCTACCAGATAAGGCGTTACTAAAGGTTAGTAATTTGTTCATTTAATAGGGACTTCTAGCTGCAGACTCTTTACCGTAGAATAGATACTCAAGCAACACCTCACCGGAGGTGGGTCTGTGAAACACATTAAATCAAGAAGTCCTGAAGGAATGAACAGGCCAACTTCCCATCACAAGAGAACTGACCATCCAGACAGTAATGTTTGGTGAACATGTGGAAAGACACCCACGTTGCTGCCTGATAGATGTCAATGACAGTGACTCTGCAATCTAACACAGTGATCAAAACCTTGGCTCTAGTAGAATAAGCGCATAAGCTTCAGGGATGCTTTTTAGTTAATGCGTAGCAGATCTTTAATCAGAGAACTATTCATTGTGAGATGGTCCTTTCCTGAGACGCCTTCCCCTTTGTCACTCCCTGACAAACAAGTTACTTAGCTTTGATAATGATATTTCTAGCAACCAGAATGTGTCTCTACCAGATAGATCGTTACCAAAGGTAAGTAACTTTTTCATCTGATAGAGACTGCTAGTTGCAGGTGCCTTACCTTAGAATAGATATCTGAGCAATACCATCCCTGTTGGTGGGATGCCAACTGAAATCACACCAAAATGTCCTGCAGGACAGAAAGGCCAAAGTAGCCATCTCTGCGGACTTGACTATCCAGGCAGTAATGCTTAGTGACCGTGTGCAGGGATGCCAATGTTGCTGCGTGGCAGATATCCAGAACTGGAACTCCGCTTGCTAATGTTGTGGTAGCAGCAGTTGCTCTGGTGGAAGGAGCACGCAAACCCTCAGGAGGTTGCTTTTTCACCAAAGCGTGGCACATCTTGATGCAGAGGACTACCCATCGCAAGATGGTCCTCTTCTGGACCGCCCTTCCTTTCTTCGCACCCACATAACCCACAAAGAGTTGGTCGTCCACCCGGAAAACTTTGGTACGATTGCGGTAGAGCGCCAACACTCTTTTTGGATCTAGGGGGTAGTCTCTCTCCTCCTCATGAGGGATGTGGGGGTGTGTAAAAACTAAGCAAGGTGATTGACTGGCCTACATAAAAAGTGTCACCACTTTGGGGAGGAAGAAAGCCCTGGTACGAAGCGCCACATTATTAGGATGGAACGCTAGAAACGGTGGCCTCGAAGAAAGAGCATGGAGCTCAATCACTCTGCGAGGAGAGGTGATGGCAATCAAGAAGGCAGTTTTAAGAGTCAGGAGCCACAGGGGACAGTTGTGGAGCAGCTCAAAAGGAGCACACGAGAAGTGAGGACCAAGTTCAAATCCCACTGGAGCATTATAAACGGGATAGGAGGGAACATGTGGGTAAGTCCTTTAAGAACCCTCCCAACAATGGGGGATTTGAACAGAGAAGGTTGGTCTGGCAGCCTTAAAAAGGCAGAGATGGCAGACAGACCACCCTTGAGGGTGCCCAGAGCAGAGCCCTGCTGGGCAAGAAAGAGAATGAAGAGGAGAACCTTCAAGAGAGGTGCAGAAAGGGGATCAACACATTTGCTGATACACCATGCCACAAATTTGTTACGACAGGCCTTTGCTGTTTTGGTGGAGGGACACCTGGCTGCTAAGATAACATCACAGACTTCATGCGGAAGGTCGAAAGCTGTCAACTGCTGCCGTTCAATCTCTATGCAAGGAGGCAGAGACTGGACAGGTTTGGGTGAAGGACCGTCCCCGGCTGCTGCAACAGAAGATCCTCCCGAAGGGGTAGTCTGATCGGAGTCTTTGTGCCCAATCAGGAGCCACCAGGATTACTTGGGCCCGATCATGACTGATGATCTTCAGAACTCTGGGCAGAAGTGGTATTGGCGGGAAGGCATAAAGGAAGCATGAGCTCCACTCATGCCGAAAAGCATCGCTGAGCAAGTGCTGCCTTGGAAACTCCAATCTGCAAAACAGGTGACATTGTGTGTTCACTGTGGAGGCAAACAGATCTAACCAAGACTTTCCCCACGCTGAAAGAGCTTGCGCCACCTCCAGACGGAGATGCCATTCGAGATAGAATATGCATGGACGGCTGACTTCATCTGCTCTGGCGTTCAAAGAGCCCACCAGAAGTTGAACCACCAGGGAAATGCCATAGCTTTCCAGGTATGTCCAGAGGCAAAGAGCCTCTTCACAGAGGGTACACGACCACACTCCGCCCTGCTTGTTGCTGTACCACATGGAGGTGGTGTTGTCGGTGAACACCTGCACCACTTTCCCTTTGACAGATGGAAATAATTTTTTCAATGCAAGTTGGATCGCCCGGAGCTCCAAAAGGTTGATGTGGAGCCCAGACTCCGCCAGAGACCAGAAGCCTCTGGCTCCCCCATCCCAGGAGTAACACATCTGTCACTACTGTGAGATCTGGTTGGGGAAGGGAGAGAGATCTGCTGCTGACCCCATTGGATCCGAAAGCCCCAACTGCATATCTCGTGTAGTCTCCTCTGAGATCTGGACCATGTGGGAGAGATTCCCCTGATGCTGCACCCACTGGAACTTCAGGTCCCACTGCAGAGCCCGCATATGCCACCTGGCATGTTGGACCAGCAGGAAGCAGGACACCATGGGCCCAGGCAGCCTCAGAGTCATTCTCACTGAAAGACAGGATAGAAGCTGAAACATCGGAATCATAGCCCGAATATCCTGGAATCGTTTTTCAGGAGAAAAAGCCTGAAACTGCACAGTGTCCACAACAGCTCAGATGAAAGGGAGCGTCTGAGAGGGAGTCAGGTGTGACTTTGGGACGGTTATAGTGAACCCCAGCAAATGCAAGAGGATCGCCGTAGTCTGGAGGGGGGAGACGACAGCCTAGGGCGAGTTTGCCTTCAGCCAGTCGTCGAGGTAGGGAAAGACAAACCCCTAACCTGCGCAGATGAGTTGCAACCACTACCATCACTTTCGTGAACACCCGAGGGGAGCTGGTAAGGCCGAAGGGGAGCACGGTGAACTGAAAGTGCTTGTGACCTACCACGAATTGCAAGTAATGTCTGTGGGCCAGCAGGATGGGAATGTAGAATGTAGATACCTACCATCCAGTCTCCAGGGCAGACAGGACCTGAGCTAGAGTTAGCATTTTGAACTTCTTGAGGAAGAGATTGAGGAACCAGAGATCTAAGACATATAAGGAGATGGCCTTTGTCCTTTTTAGGCACCAAAAAGTAGCAGGAAAAACCAACCGTGACCTACTTCTGGCACAGGAGCATTCTCTATGGCTCCCTTGGCCAAGAGAGCCTTGACTTCTTCACGGAGAAGTGCCAAATAATCCTCCAACAGATGATCCAATGATGGTGGCATGGCCAGAGGGGAGGTCTTGAAGGGGAGGGAGTAGCCTCTTCCGACAATTTGCAACTCCCACCTGTCTGTGGTGATGGATTCCCAGTGTGACAGGTGACAGCAGATCCTGCTGCCAACTGGTCCAGGATGTTTTAACAGACTAGGAAGGCTGGGAGGCAGTGGAGGTGGACCACTGGCTCTCTGATCCACCAGCACGTGGGATCCCACATCCGCGCAGAGGCTGTGAAGCATGTGCGGGTCAGTGGCCAGCTGGAAATTAACGCGGCTGGGTACCCCTTGTGTGGCCAAAAAAAGGCAAAAAGCGGTCTGCGACGGGGAGACTAGCAGCTACGAGGCCATGGGACTGAGCCGTAGTCTGGGAATCCTTAAAGCGCTCAAGCGCCGAGACGCTTTGTCTCCGAAGAGATGGGTGCCATCAAAGGGCATGTCCATTTTGAGATTGCTGGACATCCCCTGAAAAGCCAGACGTCCTCAACCAGGCACAACGCTACAAGGCCACTGTTGATGCAACCAATCTACCTTGTGAGTCGGTAGTATCCAGCCCACAATGAATCATGAACTTTGCTGCATCTCTCCCCTCAGTAACAGCTTGGGAAAGAACTGCCTGGGCCTCCTCAGGGACTTGAGGCTGCATCTGCGCGACTGCATCCCAGAGAATAAGGGAGCATCGGCCCAAAAGGCATGCAGTGTTCACGGACCGCAGCACTAGACTGACGAAAAAACATTTTCTTTTAAAAGTTATTCAGACTTTTTGATTCCCTATCCGGGGGAGCAGACGGGAATGCACCAGAAGAAGAGGAAGTCTGGATTACAAGGCTCTCAGGTGTAGGATGTTGGGTCAGGAATTTCAGGTCTGTCGTCGAAGGCCAATGGCGGCGGGCAACCATCCTATTCACAGGGGCCCCTGTGTGGAGTTTGGACCAGGTACCCAGTAGGGCCCATAAGGGCTTCATTACTTCATTAAAGGGAATTAGGGGTTACGAACTGGAAGCCCCAGGCTGAAGCACCTCGGCCAGGAGGTTAGTCCTGACCTCCACAGAAGGAAGCTCGAGGTCAAAAACCTCAGCAGTTCTTCTTACCACCATCGGAGTATGAAGCTTCCTCCTCTGTAGCCACGGTAGGGGAGAAAGCATCCCAGCGTCAGGAGAGGTATCTAGTCTGCTAGCGTCACCCAAATCCTGAACCTAGTCCATGTCAGGGTCCAGCGACCCCTCTACACTATCCCCATGTCCATACCCATAGAAAGAAAGGTCAGGATCCGCCCTCGGCCCAGGAGAGCTTATAGAAACTGGAATCGGCATCAAGTGACTCGGTCTGGCTCTTTGATGATACGTATAAGATCAATGTTGATTGCGGGCCCAACCGATGTCTGGAGCATCGAAGTCTGTCCCGACGCCAAGGAAGGTCACATTGGCACAACTGGCATCAGCGCGGATCCAGAGGTGCCCCCTGGAGCAGAGGTCAAAGCCTGTGGCGTGAAACCCGAGTGGGCCCTCACAGACTCTCCTAGGCCTGAGGGGGCCCGAGGACAGGTCGGTCTGCCCAAAGAGGAGGCTCGTGGCCTCAAAGAACTCTCAACTGGGCAGGGCGGGCACTGGCTCCCAGAAAGTCAGGGAGGTGCAGAACCGACCCAGACGCAGGCTCCAAAGGCAGAGGCCCAGAGTGTCCATGGTTTCCAGTGTCGTGTCGCCAGATCGACGGGTTGAATTCGAAGAATGCTTGGCCTTTGGCTTCTTCTTGTGACCTGATCGCCCCGAGGACTTGGAATGGGACGAAGAGGATTGGTGATGACTTCGCAAGCGGTCTTGTGACCTTCCTCTCGAACGAGACCGGGAGTGATGTAGAGTTGAGTGCTGGGCCGCCTTGAGCTTTAGGGACCACTCCCCTCAAAGCCTTCGGGTTCATGGTCTGACACTCCGACCAGGACTTCGGGTCTTGGTCACGCTCCAGGCACCAAAGGCAGACTAGATGCAGATCCGTCACTGACATAATTCGGTGACAGAATTCGCAAGGTTTAAAACCGGTGTTCCGGGACATCCCTCAACGCATCCAAAACTCGTCAAAGTATTCGACAAAAGTGTCGTAGTAAGTCAAAAAATGACTGTGGGTAGCTCTTCTCTCGGATCTGTGCGTAGGCTGGTGCAGAAAGAAAAGAACTGACAGTGTGCACCTATATATGACTGCGATGTCATCACTGTGACCACTATGCCAACGCCCACGGAGTAAACTGACGCCACCTGACGACGCGTGGGAGTGCTGCTCGTAGAAAAATCTCAGGATCCAGTCTGACACCTGGGGGAAAATTCTAAGGTAAGGAATCTGCAACTTGAAGTCTCTATCAGATATACCCGGCAAAGAGTTCATCGTCCACCCAAAACCCTTTTGTGCGATCTAGATAGAACCACCACACTCTTTTTGCTTCCAGACTATGGTGTCTCTCCTTGTCTTTAGAAGGGTGAGACGGACCAAAGAAGGTAGTCACAGTGATGTTCGACCTACATGAAAGTGTCCCCAACCTTTGTGAGAAAGGAATCACTGGTCTGCAGAATCGGCTTGTCTGGGTAAAATGTGGTATACGGAGGGTGCACAGAGTGCCTGCAGCTCGCTGACTGTCCTGGCCAATGTAATGGCCACTAGTAAAACAGTCTTGATGGTAATCAGGCAAAGTGACAATTGCATAGCAGCTCAAAAGGTGTGCACATAACCAGGTTACTATTTAATTGGGGTATCATGATTGTTTCTGGGAGGAAACGTGCTGGTGACCTTGGACAATTCTAGTCAGAAAAAGTGACTTAAACACCAAAGCTTGGTCCAGGCACCACAAGAACGCTGAAATGGAAGAAAAGTTAACTATAACAGTGCCCAGAGCAGAGCCCTGCTGGGCCAGAGAAAGAAAAAATAGAACCTGCAATAAGGACGCAAAAAGATGATCAATATGGTTGGACGTGCACCATGCCACAAACATGTCCCAACGGCAGGCGTATACCGTCTTGGCATTATTACATGGCGGTGGTCTTGGCAAAAAACTCCTGAAAAAGCCTTCACTTGATTGAATGAATAAAGGCTTTCAATGCCAACCAGATTGCCTGGAGCTTCAGCAGATTGATGAGAAGCCCGGCCTCAACTTGAGACCAGAACACTGATCGCCACTTCTCCCAGATGGCTGCCAGAATCTAGGAGTGATGTATCTGTCACTAGACAGCTCTGAGTGGGAAAAGGATAGGGGTCTGCCGCAGACCCAATCACAGTTCGCCAGCCACCACTGCTGGTCTTTTGCAGTTCCCTCCAAGATCTGGATCTTGTTGGAGACATTCCCCAGGTGCTGTGCCCACCAGAACTTCAGGTCCCACTGCAGAGCCCTCATTTGCCAGATGTGTCACTAGCAGGATGCAGGAGGCCATGAGGCCCTACAGCCTCAGTGCAAGTCTCACCAAAATCCAGGATAGAGGCTGAAACATCAGTATTATAGCCTGAATAGCTTGGACTCTCCATTCTGGAGGATGGGCCCAAAACTGCACTGTGCTCAGAACGACCCAGATGAAAGGGAGCATCTGAGAGGGAATCAGGTGTGACTTCAGCATGCTAATAATGAATCCCAACGAATGGAGGAGGTCCGCCATAATCTGGAGGTAGAGACGACTGCCTAGGGCAAGCCTGTCTTCAAGAGCCAATCATCAAAGTAGAGGAAGACTGGAACGCCCGACCTCCACAGATATGCTGCAATCATCTCCATCATCTTGGTGTACACCTCAGGGGCACTATTGAGGTCAAAAGGGAGCAGAGCAGAACAAAGTATTCTTGGCCCACCTAGAACTGCAGGTAGTGTCTGTTGGTAGGCAGGGCAGGGATGTGGAAATATGCATCCTGCAAGTCCAACGCTACCATCCAGTCTCCAGGCAGACAAGACCTGAGCTAATCTGAGCATATTGAACTTTTTCGGGAAGAAGTTGAAAAGGTGCAGGTCTAGGATAGCAGAAGCCTCCGTCCTATTTTGGACACCAAAAGGTAGCAGGAATAACAACCACAACCTACTTCTGATGCTGGTGCCGTCTTTTATGGCCTCTTTGGTCAAAAGGTCTGACACTTCCTGCTGGAGCAAGGAGAAATGGTCCTCCATCAGCGAGTCTTAAGTAGGTGGCACTGGTTGTGAAGTATGCAGAAGGGGGGGTAGAGTATCCCCTCTGGACTATTTGTAAAACCCACTTGTCTGATGTTATGGACTGTCAGTTGGGCAGGTGATGGTGGATCCTGGGGCCGCATGCTCGTATAAGGGCAAACTAAGGGGGTTAGGAGGCGGTCAGGGGGTGGTGGACTGACTGACTCAGCCTGACCTTATGGCTGGTAGTCCCACATGGTTTGTGGGAACCACGTTCGTGGCAAAAAAAGTCTGGGAAGCATTTTGGTCTTGGTTGCTGGGTGGGAAGTGACACGGTTAGTAGCCACTACAATAGTCATAGAAGGGGCAAAAGGCAGACAGGTTGGCGTGGGTCCAAGGACTTGGCCATACCTCTGCTGTCCTTAAAGCGCTCCAGCGTAGAGCCCACTTTCTAACCAAAGAGATGAGAGCCATCAAAGGGAATGTCCATGAGCGAAGCTTGGCCATCCCCCCCAAAAAGCCAGTGGTTCTTAGCGAGGCAAGGTATCTATGTGACACTGACAAACAAATTGCTTTGTCCAGTGAGTCGGTCATGCCAAGTCTACATCTGATGGTGAAAACTGCTGAACCTCGCCTGCCAGCAATAGCTTGGGACAGTATGGCTTGGACATCCTGTGAAACCATAGGCAGCACTTGCATAATCATATCCCACGCAGTGTGGGTCTATCAGCCCAAAAGACATGCAGTGTTAACTGACCGCAGTGCTAGGATGGCAAAAGACAAACCCCTCTTTCCTAAGGGTATCCAGCCTTTTGGATGAACTATCTGATGGAGTGGTAGGAAATGTCCCAGGATAGATCCTAGAGGTGGACGCTTGTACCACCAAGCTCTCCGGAATGTGGTGCTGGTGAGGAAACTGAGGTCCCAAGGAGCGCGGCAATAACGGAGAGCAATTGCCCTATGCACAGAATGCCCCGACCTGGGCTTGGACCAGGCCCCAAGGAGAACATTTGTAAGGGCTTTATTGAACGAAAGTAAGAGTTTGGAGGGGACACGCCTGGCTGAAGCACCTCTGGCAAGATGTTTGTCTCGACTGCCACTGTGAACAACCGGAGGACCAAGACCTCAGCTGCCCACCACACCATTGCAAATGAGGCACTCTCCTCTGTAGCCACGGTAGGGAGGAGAGACCAGGCCGGTGTCTTTTGAGGTGTCCAAACCACTGGTATCCGCCAATTAGTCCTCTAATTCATCAAGGGGGATAGTGGGACCCATAAGGTACTTCAGACCCCTCTCAATTGTCACCCTCTCCAGGCCTGTCAAAGGAAAGAAAGCACTAGCTCTGGTTTGGCGGGCATGGCACCAGTGGATGCCATCATCGGACAACGTCCTTCCAGCTCTGTGTCTGAGTTGGGTATGATGATGTAGCCTGAGCTGCTTTGGAGCATTGGTGGCACTGAGAACAGGGGCACTGGAGCGGTGTTGAGGAAGGCCACAGTCTTGCAGGTGCCAGCTCTCTGGATCCAAAGGGCCTGACTGGCACAGAGGGTGGACCTGCCAACAGAGAACCAATATAGGCCCCTCCCACAACGTGGGGCGTGAAGGCAAGCCAGAGGAGTCAGGACCATATGAGGTGCATGGACTCAAAACTCCTCGAGTTGGGGGGGTAGTAGCTCCGGCTCTAGGAAACTCTTGTGAGGCACGGAGCAGACGCTTGCCCAGACTCCACTGCAGAGCGAAGGCGAGGCCTAGAATACCGATGCTTCTGCATCTCGTCCGATGATTTGGATTGGTGCCGGGAAGTAAAAGTCTGCTTCAACTTCTTTGACTTCCTCCGCTTGTTGGGCTTATCTGACGACTTGGATCGTTATGACGTTTGTCAGGAAAGGCTACAAGTGTAGTCTTGGCTCTTCCACGCAACCAGAATAGAGCATGTAGCGGGGTCGTCTGACATCAGGCAGCAAGGAGCTTCAGGAACCGTTTCCTCAGCACCTTTGGATTCATGGCACGGCTGTCCTCTCAAGTCTTTGAGTTGTGTTCTCACTCCAAGCTCCATAGGCAAACAAAATGAGGGTCTGCCTTGTGATAGGCACCACGTTGTTTAAAGACTGTTGACTTTAGGGGACATCTCTAAAACAAAATCAGGAGATGAAAATCTCAAATAAGTTTCGATAAAAAGTGAGCAAAGAGTCAGTCTAAAAAGAACTGGAGGTAACTCCCTTTGGATTGCACTGACTGCAGAAAGAAAATAACGGACGTCAGCATGCTGGGGTGGCAGCTATGTAGGCACTCTGCATGCCACTTCCAACAGACTACGCCGACCCAAACACCACCAACTACTGTCACGCAGGGATACTACTCAAAAATTTACAGATCCATTCTGAAATCTTGAATGATTCTCTTCATAAAAATGATTTCCAATTATTACAGGGTCCTTTTTTATATCTTTTGCCAAAAAGGACATTTTTTATCTGTGTAATGATAGGCAAAGAATGCAAAAAACGTGAGGGGTCTTTTTCTGATTCTTTCATATCAATCATATCTTCGATGTTTGTAAATTCCCACCTAAGGAACAGGGAAAATTACACAATCCCTAAATAACAACTTGAAAAACAGTTTTTCCCCTGTCCTAAAATATTGACCAAATGCATGTTCAAAACCTTTTCACTACCTTTTAGCTAACTGTAATACTTTAATTTGACTTTTTTGTTTTAAAAAAGGAGAAATATGAAAGAAAATGTGCCATAATTGATACAGACATAATTAAGTTTCAGATCAGCAATGTTCCAATGATGGAGAACCAAACTGCAACCACAGTAGCTAGTGTCGTAGGTCTGCTCCAAAGCACGTTACAAGCCTCTTTTCCATATGAGCAAAGTAAGAGACAGCCGTCCAGTGGTCTACGAATCACTGCTCTGGAAACCTTGAGAGACATGCATGGGATAGCTTGTCTGGTAAAAAAGAAAAAAGCTAGCAGAATCAGTGCACCAACTCTCTAGAGGCATTACTAAAAAAAAAAAAAAAAAAAAAAAAGCAGATACCGCTAACGCACCTCTATCAAATCTCTTCAGACAGCAAGAGCCTATGGTTTGCCAGATAGCCTAGATAAATGCAGCATGTGGAGATGGCTACCAGAGTTGGGAACCATAGATTGGTCCAGGGGTACTATCAGTACAGAGGATAGCTAATCTACCCTCCAGAAGACAGACGTGAGCATCACTACCTTCTCTCCTCACTTAAAAATAATGTGAACTATAGGCAAAATCCTAGTCTAGCTGTCTTGCCCAAATACAAAATGGTTACTTACCGGTAGAAGTAATTTTGCAGCTTGAAGAGTTTCCTGGATTCACATGCTGTGCACTATTCTGCCATCTAGTGGTTGGCCTGGAATTGTCTTTTCCCTTTTTAGGGTCAAGCCTGCGTTGCATGCGCTCGTGCATGTGTATCACAGCGAGACGCTTTAGTGTTTAGAAAAGGGCTCGGAGCCCTGTCGATGTCACGTCGGTGTTTTTCATTGGTTCGTGTGCTTGCCTATTAAAATCTGCTTGCTTTCATTAGTCTAGGGCATGCATACGTCATGCCTTTTCCGGTGGCTAGCCCTCCTAGAGCGCATCGACCAAGTACAGAAAACATGCGAGGCTCGCTGTTTTCTGTCCGGCTCGTAGACTACTTTTTCTCAAATTTACTAGCGCGATTTCGCTTGGCAGAAGTCGAGCGCTTTACATAGTTAATTTCACTTTTTCGGGTTACGTGCATAAATGCACTTTTGCCGATAGGTGAAAAGTCGGGTTATGAGTTTACAACGCTATCAGCTCTAACATGAGCAAACGCGAGACCCATTGCACTGCAAATGCTTGTTGTTTTTGGTGTGAGCATCGTCGACCACCATACCGCCCATCCCAGTCTGTAACGTCAGATGACGTCAGGATGTTCCTGTGCGTAGTCCGCCATCTTCAGATACGTTTTCCTTTTCTTCTTTGGTATACCTCCTTGCTCTTTGTGTTCCCACCTGATTGGAACATCTCCCATTTCCATGGAGATGAGTGGGTCGCATGTGAATCCAGAAAACTCTTCAAGCTGCAAAACTCCTCCTACTGGTAACCATTTCGCTTTGCAGCATGAATCCTTCTGTGGATTCACATGATATGCATTAGATTATGTAGCGATATCCCCTCCTATGGGACGGCTGGGATGAAATATAGAAGGGTTAGCAAACAGGTGTTGAAGTACTCTTTGTCTCACCTGTGCTTCCTTGTTCATTTGGATATCCACAATGTTTATAGAAAGTGTGTGAAGATGCCCATATTGCTGCTTTTCTTATTGCCTCTATTGGTGCGTTTGCTAGGAATGCCAGTGTTGTGCCCTTTTTCCGTGTTGAATTGGCTCTTGGGCATGTGGGGAGAGTTACTCCTTCCTTAAAATGGTAGGTCTGTATTGTTTCCGCAGTCAATTTTGAAATTGTTCCGTTGGTTGCTGAGGGAACCCTTGTTTGCTTTGGCAAATGAGACAAACAACTGATTTCCTCTGCAAAACGTTTTTGTTTCTTGAAGATAGTGCATTAACGCTCTCCTTCCATCAAACATGCGTAGAGCTCTTTCTGACTGTGTCTTTGCTGCTTTGAAGAAGGATGGTAGCTGAATACTTTGGGTAACATGAAACTGGGTCATCACCTTTGGCATAAACTGTGTGGTTGTTCCAAGTACCACTTTGTCATTGTTTATTTGCAGGTATGGTTCATGGATTGTTAATGCTTGCAATTTGCTTATTCTGCATAGCGATGTGATTGCGATTAGGAATGCTGTCTTGAGCGTTATTGATTTAAAAGCTGTTTAGTGCATATGTTCGAAGGGCTTTGTCATTAACTGCGTTAGCACAGTATTTAGGTTATATAATGGTGCTAGACTGCTCTTGGAACAATTCTTTATGTCCTTTCTAAGAATCTCTTCACCACTTTGGATATGAACTAGCTGTTATCTGACTTGTCCCTGGTGTAGGCTACTATAGCTGCCAGGTGTACCTTTAGGGATGAATAGGTTAGCCCGGTGTCTAACAGATGAGTGAGAACTGTTAACACAGTTCCCCATTTTGTCCTTGTCTCCAAATATTTGTTGCTAGAGCACCAGTTAACATATCTTCCCATTTTGCTGCACAGCATTTTCGCATAGTAGCCCTTCCTGCTTTAAGGATTTCTATTCTTCTAGGCAGCAGTTTGAGGCATCAAAATTTTAAGTGTTCAGGAGCCATGCCGCTAGGCTGAATGTTGCTGGCTCCAGATGGTACAAACTCCCCCTCCTGTATTGTTAGCAGACCTGATCCTGCTTTCTCATCCGTTGTCCCCTGGACAGCCATAATAAGTCCAAGTATCAGGTTTGTCTGGCTCATTGTGGTGCAATGAGGATGAGATGTATCCCTGGTTGCCTGGCCTTTTTCAGCACCCTTGGTATCAGGGGTATTGAAGGAAAAGCGTAAGCAAATCTCCCTAACCAGTTTACTGACCGGGCATTCCCCTCTGATTGGTGGTCCTGAAACCTGGAGGCAAAGCATTAGCATTTTGTGTACTTTGCTGTTGCAAACAGGACTATTTCTGGTCTTCCCCATGCCTTGAGAATTTTCTCCAGTGTCTGTTTTAGTTACCATTTGTGGGAGCTGCTCTCGTCTGCTTAGTTGGTCTGCCTCAGTTTTTTTATTTTCCTGGTAGGTGGACTATTTGCAGTGTGATCATCCATGGTATTGCCCATTGCCATATCTCTTGGGCTAGTTTGCTCAGGGTAAATCTGTTATGCCCTGTTTGTTGAGGTAGAACACCGCTGTATTGTGGTCTGTTTGTATTAGTCCAGTTTCACTTGTGATGTGTGTTTGGAATGCCTTGATGGCTAGGAAAACAGTTTTATTTTCCAGGTAGGTGATGTGTTTCAGCGCATCTGTGTTGTTCGTTTATCCCAGAACCTTCAGGGTGTAGGTATGTGCTCCCCAACCCTGGGGGGATACATCTTTATGATGGCCACCGTTGGAGTTGGTGGCTTGCATGGTCTCCCTAGTGTCATGCTTTTGGATTTCCACAATTGTGCTTCCTTTTGTAACTTTGCTGTGACAACCACTAGATCCTCCAAACTCCTGATGGTTTGAGACCATTTGTTGCAGATCCATTCCTTAAAAGGTCGCATATGCAGTCTTGAATGGGTTATGAGCAGTATGCATGACACCATCATGCCCATTAGTTTCTTCACTGTTTTCACTGTCAGAGATTGCCCCTTCTGGTACAGGCAAACAAACTATGATTTCCTGTACCTCTACTGGACAGGATATGCTCGGACTGTCCTCCAGTTTAGTGTAACTACCTAAAACACCTTTTCTTGTTCTGGCTGTGGTGATGATTTTCTGTTTGTAATGTAGCTGTAGTGCTGTGATTACTGTTTGACTATCCCTGTAACATTTGTTTTGATTGTGCCTTTACTAGCCAATCGTCTAAGTATGGGTAAGATGTGGATACCCTGGCTACTTAGGTGTGCTGAAATGCGGCAAGACACTTTGTGAAAACCCATGGTGCTGATTTGATGCTGAAGGGCAGTACTGTGAACTGGTAGTTCACGTTGAGGTATATTTGGTGTCTTTGGTTCTTTGAGATGTGTAGATAGGCGTCCTTTAAGTCTAAGATTGCCATATGCTCTCTCTTCTTTAGGAGAGGTATAACTCCTTGGAGTGTTGTCATCTTGAAGTTTTGGGTATGCATGAATATACTTACGAACCTGAGGTCTATGATTGGCCTCAGAGTTAGATTTGTTGGGACTAGGAAGTGAGAAGGATAATTTCCCTTGTTTCTTTCCCTTGTACCCTTTCAATGGCTTTCTTTTGTAGGAGTTCTTTTACCTCCATCCTTAGTTGTATGATCTTCTGTTAGGTTTTGGGGGAATTTAAGGTTGTTCTTTTAGCAGTTCTATACAGTATTCATGACATATCAAGTTTAAAATACATTTGTCTGATGTGATTTTTTTTCTACTCATGTAGGTAATTTTATATTCTGCCTCCCAAATGTGTTATGTGGGGGGCCAGTGTTGATGGGCGAGTCACTTGCTTGTTGCTCCCCCTCCTTGGGGAGCTTGTCCTTTTCCTTTTAAAGCCGGACACTCGGAGCCAAGCATGACACCTTAATGTAGTGCCCGTGCACATCTGCATGTGGCACTGTCTGCAGCATCTAATGCTGACATACATCAGGTGTTTGCGAAGCTTTTCCCTTCCTGCATCACTGCCCTGTCTCTTTTCTTATATTCCTCTGGCAGACGATGCATGAGGGACTCCATCTCGTCCCACTGCTGGTTTCCATATCTGTTTCACAGGGTGTTGGAGTTGGCAATCTGCCACTAAGTTGCAGCCTCCCTCTCCATTTTTCTGCCCACCAGGGAAAGTCTCTTGCTCTCCTTTACAGGTAGTGGGCCTGTAGATGTGTGGGCATAGTTTATTTTCCTTGCATTCATCACAGTTATGGAGTCCGCAGTGGCGTTTTCCTGGATGTATTTAGGATCCTGAGTAGATGGCTTGTACTTTTTCTCTACTCTTGCAGAAACAGCTTTTGCAGCTGCGTGGTCCCTGAAAGCCTCCTTCCCTTGGTCCAGTATGCTTGATAGTATATGTAAATACAAGTTCCCCTTGTTAAAGGGCATCAATGTTTCTAGGAGGAAGCCAGAATCTCCTTTTTCCTCTTCTAACTGGACTCCATAGTGGGCTAGATCATCCGTGGGGATGGCACCGAGGGATAGTTGTCTACTCCTCCTTCTGGGGAGGCTGCGTTGAGGTCCTGCCATGACTCCTTGTCAAACCCTGTTGCCTCTTCGCCCCCTCAAAATCGTAGAACCTTTCCTGCTCCTTTTTGTGAGGTTCTGGGTGTTGGTAGGGTCTCCGGGGTAGACTTCTGTCGAAGTTTTGGTAGGAATTCTAAAAACCTTCAGTAATTCTTCTTTTTATGTTATGGAGAGCAGCCATTTCGGCCTCAAGCCTTCTCTTTTGTGTTTGACCTTGAGTGTTTCTTGTGCAGCCGCAAGCGCTGGCAGCAGTCTCTTATTCAGTGCTGGCGACTGCCTCTTTTTCTGCACCAACGGGTCTGTCATGTTCGAAAATGTAGCCTTTTATCTCAGTACTTCTTGACTGGCTGGTGTCGTCGAGGGTTTTGATGTTACCCTGCCCCTTTCTGTATCCTTTGCTTGGAATCCATGCAGCTCTGAGCTTTGGCTGACCTTTGGGCGTCGAGTGTTTAGACGCTAAGGCTGCCTTCTGGTGTTTAAGGTTCGGTGGCCTAGAGTCAGAGCCTTTCAGTGGTTTCATTCCCTTGGCTGCCTTAATTTCGGCGTCCTTAGACGGTGTCTTTGCTGCATGTGGTTTTTCAGTGTCTACCTTATAATTCTTGACAACTGAGTCTTCTCCCTGGGCCTCCTCCGCCTCTTCGATGTTGTCCTCATCTTCGCTCGACAGGTCGAGGTACCTAAGCAATACATTTTCCTTTTGTGTGTTGGCCATGGAGATGTAGTGTTCCAGCCTCTGGGTACGAATGATGCGCAGGCCTTGTCTCGATTCTTCGGGTGACAGATTGCAGACCTTGTGGGTGACTCTGTAGACAAACTTGTAGTGGCAGAATTGGAAGGGGATTTTCTCTGTGACTCCTACATGCCTTCACTCTCCAACCACCTGGCTGGTACGTGCAAGTCTGCCAGGAGAATAGTGCACAGCATGTGAATTCAGAAAAGGATTTATGCTGCAAAACTGTGACTAACTTTAATCCTAAGAATGGCCAGGAGGGGTATCAGGCCAGCTGTTCGTGATCTAGGGAACTCAAAACCAAGCAATCCATGCAACTAGTATTGTTGTTGTCCCTACAACCACGGATAAGGATCTGTGAGTAATTTCTGTCAGTGCCTGTTATTTGGGAACTATACACCTTCAAAGACTGCCGTGTACAGTAATACATGAACACAAGTAGCCAAACCGCATTGTCTGGATTAATATGGATAAAAAACCGTCAGCACAGTTATTCAGCGCTCTCACACTCATTGTTCCTGGTGTCACTGGAACACAGAAGAGTAGCATTCCAGCATACTTCTGTGCGGGTGCAAGTCTCAGACCCAGAGTGCAGGAATGAGTGTGACGGGGACATGGAAATTTTTAATGCTCTTACTGTTTTAGGTTCTTGTCTCAAGGACAGTGATCAGTTGTCGGCTGCTGACAGGAATGTTCACGACCCTCACAAGGATGTTAGTGTTCAGATGTCCTTAGCTTCAGGAATAATTTGGGGCTAGGGGGGAAAAGGGCCAAGGGGCATAATGCCAATGTACTTTACAGGGATGTAAAGGAAAAAGCAACCGGGGCACTCCTGAATCATGAAACCAAAATAGGTAAGTTCTCAGAGGAATTTATTAGTCAAACCTCCAAGAGAATAGTTTTAAATTTATACAGTGATAGTAGTGTCCATTAATTATAATAAATGCAAGAAAAGTCGGTAACAGCCACTTTGTATGTATACAGTGATAGTAGTGTCCATAAATTATAATAAATGCAAGAAAATTCGGTAAACAGCCAATAAATGCAAGAAAATTCGGTAACAGCCAACACGTGTTTCGTCCTCAACGGACTTCTTCAAGGCTCATGAACTAAACTGTAAAAAGGAATCAAAAAGTTTCCAATTTGGGTTCCATGTGAGAATTCAGGGAGGCCGATGAGTTCTCTATCATAGTAGAAGTCCCTTAATCTTCCAGAAACGAGTATTATTTAAGAAGCTAGCAAGCTATCATGTACAGTGTGTCCATGGTAGGAAAAACACTCGGAAAGCGGCCTAGGTAAAGCCTGGCTGTATGCGTTGAGCCGTGTTTCGGTTGGGTTGTCGGTCTGTATACGGCAGCGTTAGCACGCGCTGTCGATCGCGCACACATACTGGTGTGCAGTTTCCCGGAATCTGGGGAAACACGGCTCAACGCATACAGCCAGGCTTTACCTAGGCCGCTTTCCGAGTGTTTTTCCTACCATGGACACACTGTACATGATAGCTTGCTAGCTTCTTAAATAATACTCGTTTCTGGAAGATTAAGGGACTTCTACTATGATAGAGAACTCATCGGCCTCCCTGAATTCTCAAATGGAACCCAAATTGGAAACTTTTTGATTCCTTTTTACAGTTTAGTTCATGAGCCTTGAAGAAGTCCGTTGAGAACGAAACACGTGTTGGCTGTTACCGAATTTTCTTGCATTTATTGGCTGTTTACCGAATTTTCTTGCATTTATTATAATTTATGGACACTACTATCACTGTATACATACAAAGTGGCTGTTACCGACTTTTCTTGCATTTATTATAATTAATGGACACTACTATCACTGTATAAATTTAAAACTATTATCTTGGAGGTTTGACTAATAAATTCCTCTGAGAACTTACCTATTTTGGTTTCATGATTCAGGAGTTCCCCGGTTGCTTTTTCCTTTACATTTTGTCTATCACAGCGCAGGACATAGGTGGCTCTCTTGCAGTGCCACCAATATCTCTGTGCACTTTGAAACCCGTGGTGGTTGGGTTTATTTACCAGGCTGGCACCCTCCACTTGACTATAATTGTTTGCATCTTGATATTTTGATTTACCTACATCGGATGTGCGACGTTAGAACATCAACCACCTTATGGAATACTTTGATTATTTACCTTACAGGGATGTCAGTACGCAAGGGTGGTGTGAGAAGGTGAATGTAGGATAAGCCCAGAACCAAGCACCACAGCTCACTTACTTGGGAAAAGAGAAATGTTAGGTTTCAGGGAACAGGAATTTATCACTACAGCTGAGAACCATCAGAACAATGAGAAAGCCATGGACTGAGAAGAGGACAGGACCTGGAGTTTTGTAGGAGGCGGGACCATTTGAGGAGAGGATAAGTAGTGGAGAAGAAAGGAGGTGAAAGAATTTGTCAGGCAGTTCCTCCACTAATGAGCATTGTGTTGGGGGGGGGGGGAGGGGGGGGGGCAAATAAAGAGAGGGCTAGAGGTATGAAAGCCAAGTTCCTATCAGCAGAGAGGGGCACAGGGAAGGGTGTTGAACTGTAGCCAACCACAGGGCCTTCTCTCCATGCAAGTACAAGGGAAGAGGGTGGTGGAACACTCTTCCTTGCTAAAAGTCTTTCTTTCCAAGTGGAAGGTTCTACAGGTGGCCAGGAATTAGAGAAGTACCAGGAGTGAGAAGCCAGGAGGAGGTGCACAATTTCTGTGGATTAGGGGCATGGGGATGCCATACAAACACAGGATAACATTTTAACCCAGGGAAGCTCAAGCTCAGGGAATGAGAGTTATGAACTGGGAATGCAAGGCTACTGTGGCAACCCAGACTGTGAAGATTAACAGTGGGAGGAAAAAGACTCATTAACTGGGAACGTGCCAGGAGGAGCATTACATCTGTGCTTGGACATTAACAAACCTGTTTGTCCTATCACATAGCCTGTCTCCAGATCTTTCATCGGCCAGAATCAATGCAGATCAAGGAGGGCATCACAGTGCTCTGGGAGTCAAGCTGCAAGTGGACAGCATGGCTTTTAGAGTGGGTGACAAGCAAAGACGGGAACATGCAAAACTGTCTGCATCCAGTTCCCCTTCACACAGTGCTGTGGACCCAACACTTCTGGGTCGGGCTGGGCAGCAGTTCTGGGTCTTTAATCTTGGCAGCACATGTTGAATGTGGTTTCTTTCATAACCAAATGTAACTGGGTGTGAGGCCCTGAGCTTAATACAGGCATGCCTCTAAGTACCAGAGCTTCTCGGTCGCCTGATTAAAGTTGCAACAACACCAGGTCTTTTCCTTAGTCCTCGAGGAACCTCTCTACCACTTCAGGTGGGGCAGCCAACGTGTGACTCTGGTTTGTCCATTCTCCTCAAGGTGTACATAGATCTTCAAAGTCAAAAGGTGAACTCCAAATTGGAAAAACGAACTATATTCAGAAACAGTAGCAGATGAGTGCTAGCCAGGTGGCTCATGTTCAAAGTTGTTGTCAAAAATTGGGATGGAACCAATCATACGAAAATACATTTAGCTTGTAGATATGTATAGTTCCATAGCAATCAGCTATATTACTAACCCTGTTTTGTACAGTGGAGTTAGTTAACCACTAGGCAATCAGGGTCCTTTGCTGGGCTCTTACCTCTCCAGCAGCTCAGAAAACATGTTGTAGTAATGGGGGTAGCTCGCTCATTATTATTTTTATTTTTTTTAGATGAGGTACAGCAGTGCCCACGACCCTGGCTGCATTCTTTTGCTAAGGTGTAGCATCTCTCAGACAATAGCCTGACCTGTTAGAGCTACCCTCCTGCAAAGATTAAAATAAAGAAGCATTTCTTTACATTCAAGGTCATGTGAGTGCAACCAGGCACCATAAAACGTTATGAAGCACTGTGCAATTCATAGAGGCTACATAATACAGGGGACTCCACACTGGGGTTACTGAACTCTGACTAAGCCACAAGGCAGCCTACCCCCAAACCTAACAGGGTGCAGGTAAAAAGGTTTGTACTCTATGAATATAGAACAGCTGCCTCCAACCATTTTATGTATTGTGATTTGGCTCTGGGTCAGTAGTCATCCATGATAAAAGAAATACGGAGTTTAGTATTCTATACATGAGCAACATCTGAAAAGGTAGGGCATCAGCCTGGGGACTCATGACAGACGTTACCTGCACAGTAAGCCAGCATGTCGGTCAGAATGTTAAAATGATTAGCAGAATGGCCTATGGCATAACTGAGGTGTAGAGGGAGAATTTGTTCTTGCACTGGTGACGCTTGCAGCATTGTGTCACTATTGTATATCGCCTATGTTCTACCAGATCAACCCGCCAGTGCAGCTGCATTAGCCAGTCTCATCAGTGGCATAAAGCAAGATGGTGGGGCCACCTTTCAGGATGTGAAGAGGGCTCCCTGAATCTCCAATAACTAATGGATATTCATTGGCCTGGAGTTGGATGGGGCTCCCTGTGAACAACTGTGGGGCCCTTGAAGACTTTAGGTCCCCCCTGCATAGCAGGGGCTGAAGGTACCTGCAGTACGGTGCTGAGACTAATATTAAACATTGAGGTTGCTGCTGCTTTATGTCCAACGCCTTCAGCAACTCAAAGATCTCAAAGAGGTCCCTGGGTTAAAGACTTGCTTTCTAGCTGTTCTAACATTAAAGTTTGATTCTATGCACCCTATAAATACGGTCCTTTAGGTCAGATTTGTGCTTCTTTCCTATTCTCAAGCTGACATTTAAAGGAGTTAGCTTTTGGATAAGCCCTTTACTCTTGCTTGATAACTCTTTGCCCAAGCAAAATTCTGACAGATGTCACAGGAGTGCCTAGTGAGAAATCTTTCTCTTCTGGCCCTGCAGCTCATTCTTACCACCACACACTCCCCATTTTAACTAGATCATCATTCAACAAATGAGTTTCTTGATCTTCTTACTCTGACATTATTTCCCATTAACACTTGGTGCCTTTGTTGGGAAATCCCTCTAGGAATCCTTGGTCATATTAAAGTCCACAATTTAAGCAGGCACTGGAGCTTTTCAAGTCATTTCAACATGTCTCAAGATCAGTCTCTTGTGTGGATTTTGGCACTGAGCGCTTGGTTATGCCTCAGAAGACAGGGCACTTCAAGCAAAAACAACTATAACCCCAAACATTTCCAACTATTTTCACAAAAAGTAAATGTACAATATTTTGGGTTGTTCCAGAGAAAATGGTACTGAAGTCCACGTCTGGTTCTTACTCTCAATCATTGTAAAGATCCTTCACACTTGTGCTCTGCCACCAACAGCAAGGTTGGATAAAAACAACATGCCAACAAACTGTGGGGCTCAGTTGGGTCAAAGTTAAAGACAAAGCTTCAAGGCAGACGGCTGCTTTCAATGGTTGACTATTAGATAGCAGGGTGGGTTGGGAAAGTGAATATGTAATGATTTACAAAGCAACTGTTTAAATTAATTATGGCCCAAATCCTCGTGCCACCTGCTAGAGGGTGGCCATTGAACTGCTCAATCCCATTGTTCTAAATCAGCCAAGAAACACGAGTCGTAGTCCAAACTCAGTAGTACTAGTATCTAAGCTTGTGGAGAATACACGGACTACGACGTTTTGGACTTCCATGTGCTACTTATCTGTGATATGGGAGAAAGCTTAACTAAGTCCTCCTGCCACCTCTGCAAAACATTGGCATGCAACCTTGGAGCGAAAATTGCTAATCTTATGTTCTTGTTACAATCTGCTGCCCAGCCTGTTTATTTTCTTGCTCCACAACAACGGTAAAGGAGCATTGTGTCTTCCTTCTTGCTGCTTTAAACTGAACAATCTCTACCAACCCTATTACTACTCTTCTGGCATATTGTATAACACGCTTCAGTGTTTACAAAAGTGTGGATTCAAAAAATGCTTCAAAGAAAGGTTTCTTCCAACAGCTGTGGCAGAGGGGACTCAGCCAGCACAGCATAACACCACTCACACATTTCAGTGGGCTAGAGACATGGCTCAACACTCAAGTCTGTGGGGCAGAGTAGCTTGGAAAGTAATCACACGTGAGGGAAATAGAGAGGAGGGTTTCACAAGGCCTGACTAACAAAAATTCCCTTTGTCATTAACACAGGACTCTGCACAGTACCCCAAGAATAAGGGGGTAGCTTATTTTACAGAACTGCAGGAGAGGGCAGAGTCTAGAGGCAAAGGGCATGTAAAAGGTATGCCCAGAGAACGAAATGGTTTCCTTACTGTAGGAGTAGTTGTGCATTTTAAAAAGTTTTCTAGACTTACGCTGTGCAATATTCTGCCATCTAGTGATTGGGTCTGGAATTGTCCACTATGTTAGTAGTCTTTCTCTCTCTTTTTTTCAGGTTGAGCTAGGCAGCGCGCAAGCACCGTCTTCTACATATTGTAATCTATATCTGTGGGCTTTAAGCATGCTAATCTCACGCCCATAAATTTAATTCGTTCCTGGGCCTGCCTTTCAAAAATCCCTTGATGGTGTTGGTAAGTGATTTATGTTTGTCCCACCTTGAGGCTGGTTTGTTACCGCCTTGCAGACTGACCCTGGAACATGGATAATTGCACGATTGGCTATATAGGTTAGTGTGGGCACCATTTTTTTTTTTCCTTTGGCCTTGCGCTACGTGGCCTTGTGTTGTTTCTTCCTCTTCCTTGTTTCTTTTGCCTCGGTTTACTACTTAGGATCTCCCTGGGAGCCTTCACACCATTGTTGTGTCGCTAGGTGACACGCACTTTATTCTTCATTCAATTTTAAAGCGCTTCCTTTGTGGACTTCAGCGCACCCACATTACCTATCTGTCTTTTGATTGCCATTGTTTATTTCATTTCATTTGTTACAAATTTATTTTTAGATCCGCATTTTTTATTTTATTTTTAATTATAGAGCCAACGCCGGACTCGAACCCAACAATCTGGTCCCAAAGTCAGCAGCTCTGTATGTTAAGCCACATCGTGAACTTATTTTTATTTTCAGAGGAACGGTCTTTAAAACAATGACTCCTCTGTTTCGGAAAGTCTCACCAGATCGTCTGAAAACGGAAGCACAGCGTGTACAGTAAAGGAGGAAACTTACTGGATTCTTTGGCAGGTGAAGGCATACCCTTTAAGAGCACAGTGTTTATGTTCTCTCCATTTGAGAGCACTTTCATTTTATAGACAAAAAAACCCACAGCAGGCTGATAAACCAGCTATATCACATAAGTCCCAAACAGAACAAGTACTGGCCATGCTATCAGCTTTGGCTTTTTTCTATGAGTGATTGATTATTCGTCTTATTGACTAGGGCTCTAAATACATTCCATGAGAGTTATTTTTTCTTGCGCTCATTCTACTCCTTTTCCTCTCTCCCCCTCCCTTGGTCATCCTTGGACGCCGTTCCTTCTGCCCCTGACACACCTATGTAGTCCCAGAAAGGGTGCGCGTTACCAGGAGGATGGTCTCCTCGGGAGTCGGTGATGCTTTAGTCGACTGATACGTAGTTGTCGGGGGCTGTGTTCTGCTTGGTAAAGGTTTGTTAATCTTCTGCTCCTTCACCGATGAGGGCTGTGGGCTTCTGGAATTGAGGGGTGTGGGCTTCTGGAAGCGAGGGGTTGCTGGTAGCAAGGGGGGTATTTTATCAGATAGGACTTATGGAAATAGAGGGATGTTGAGTAGAAAAACTTAGGCTTACCCCACGATTCGTTTCCCTGACATTTGCAATATGGGACACTCACTGACTCTGTGCCCATGATATTTGCAGAGATTATCCGTTTATCAGTCTTTCATGTGTGTTGCAACAATGCTTCCCACTTTAACATGTTCTATATTTTGGCAAAAAGGAGTGTCTGCTAAAAACAGTGACCTTCCACCCACACACCACACCAGCCCTTAGGTGCCCCTCCCCGACCTTTGACATCTTCCCCATCTTGCTTGCTGTACCCCTGCCACCGCTCTCTGGCATTTCATTCTACACCGCCCACAGTATACATCATCATCTCCCATTTAATTGGGCCAACACTGTTGGGTTTGAAGATCAGAGTCCCCTACATCTAATAATGGCATCAATAATTGAGTGACAACAAAATATTGTGAGTTGAAAATAGTTGAGAACAGCGAGCAAGTTACTTGAAAGATCTTTTAAGGAAGCTTAAAAGATTTTCAGAAGACAACAGTGATTTAAAAATGTTCCTAAATGCATGTTTCTTTCAGTTTCTGAACCGTCAAGTATAAATAACACACCGGAGAAATACCTCCTACCCAGAAACCTGGTGGGATTTAAAAAATTGACCTTTGTTTAGGTAGGAATGTATTCACTTATGTATGTTGTATCGGCTGTAGCTCTTTACCTGGTGAAATCAGTTGTGGTAACGTCTTATCTGGACGACATACGGGTTTGAGATCATGAGGGCATAACAGTCATTGGAAGGACCCTACTTTAACATTATCGCTACTCCTTTAATCCCATCAGAATTGGAGTTTGTCCTAATCAACACTGACTTGAGAGTGCGCTCACTGGTACCCTTGTTAGGTTGAAGCCTACTGGAGCACGCAGCTGTCTGGTTTGCTAAGGACATAATGGGGACATTCAGAAACCATTCAAAGGCCATTTAGCTTCATGTGTGCCGCACTGATGGTGGGGTAGTGAAAGTGGTATTCTATTGTAATTAGCATGAAAGATTTAAATTAGCATGCTACGTGGCAACATTTTCATTTTTTGCTGCCGATAGAGGAAGAAGGTAAATGGAAGTGCTTTAGTTCTATGCAGGGCCACTGGAATTATGTGGCAGGAAAGGACCAAATTATGAGGCAGGGTTGATCAATTTATGTGGCAAGAAAAGTCCAATAGGCATTTACAAAGCCAATAGCTCTAAATCTTGTAAACGCAAGACCTACGGCATTGCAAATGCTTGTTTTTTTTGTTGGGCGTCCACTGGTAACACCATGTGGTGCCTAATACAGCTTCTCCTGATGTCATACGCCCTCATAGAGGCTTCTCCACTTGGCCAATATCTTCAGATTCATTTTTATTTTTTTGCTGCTCCCCCATCTTCTGGGGAAGTGAGGTGGGTCACCTGCGAGTCCGTAAAAGTTTTCAGGCTGCAAAATTACTCCTACAAGTAAGAAACCATTTTGTTTTGCAGTGGGAATCTTTTGTGGATTTCTGGATTCACATGCTGTGCATTAATTTTGAAGCTTTTTTGTTTATCCTTGTGGTGGTTGAGTTGAAGATGAGCTTGAGTTTATAAATAAGTGCTTTAGTACTCTGTCCCACTTGAACTTTCTTTATCATTTGTTTATCTATGCAGTAATGCTTCATGAATGTGTGCACTGATGATCAAGTGACTGCCATGCAAATATCCTGCAATGGTAAATTTGCCAGAAAATCTACTGGTGTCCTTTTTGTGAGTAGATTGTGCCTTTGGTTTAGTTTGTAGTTGTATTGCCACTGCGGTGTGTGACACATTTGGATTATTTGCGTAATCCATGTAGAGATTCTATTCTTTGTAACTGTAATTTGCAGACAACAAGGAAGGAAAACCAAACAGTTGCTTCCCCCTTCTGATTGGTTTTGTTTTCACCAAATTCAGTTATTTGCACCTTAGAACCAGTTAGCCTAGGCTTGCAAAACACCTGCGAGGTGACACTGTTTAGACTGAAAGCCTACATGACAAACTTTCTCTGGGCTCTTAATCTACCACCTCCCTGGCTCTCGAACTCACTATCTTGAAGATAATTCTTGCAATGATTCTAATGGTTTTCTTCGCAGTTATGACAAATTTTGACTTCACCCAAATGGTTAAACTCCCCACTCATACTGCTGGCCACTTGCTGGATGTTATTTTTTAAAAACTACCTGGGCCAGGCTGTTGGGGATATTCTCCTGTTAAGTTGGGCCAATCACCGGGCTGTGACTCTTAGAATCTCTATGCAGGCGAGGGCGGAGCAGGTCGCCCGACGCCCGGGACATCTTGTTTGGGGTCAAGGGCAACAAGTTTTTATGTTTACTTTGTCCTTGGGACAAGTAGGCCCAACCCCCTGCAGCACAAACCCTTTGGCTGCCTGTTTACAGAGAGTGGAACTCTCTGCAGTTGAGGTAATGTGTTTCCTAAAGATAATGCTGTTCGAACTTGTATTTATGGTTCATTATTTGAAAGCCTTCATTATTAGGGTGAGTGCTGTAAATAAATGTTTTAAGGTCACACTTCACTACTGACGTTGGTTCCAGTACAAAAAAAATAATAACTGTATACTCATGTTTGAAAAGTTTAGGCTATGAGGCTAATTATAATGCTCCCAGAATGCTCTCTGATTAGATGCAAATGAAGTGTCATTTAGTACAATGTGTTGATGCATGCTAGTATTTCCCAAAAATATTTCTAATGGAAAATGAGTGTAACCATTTTCAACACGATTATGGGAAGCATGAAAATAAACAAACACTGACAAAGCCAACTAATCTGACATATTTTTATAAGTCTTTTAGTTTCATCAATGCGTGTCTTGTTTTGACATGGCTTTTGTAACACTTTATTGCTGTGGGAGCTACCAGGCCCTCAACATTGTAACAAACACTGGCAAAACCCCCCCAAAAAGTTTTTGAACTCTAAAAGCACACGTTGCCACCAGCGGCATAACAAAGGCCCCCCAGCCGCCCTCCAGGGGGCCCCTTCAGCACAGCACCTGCCCTGAGTGAGTCTGGAGAGGGGGGCTCCTCCATGTTCTTTGCAAAGGGGCACCCTCCAGTTTCGTTACGTCACTGATTGCCACTGTAGTTCCTGACACTGAACAAAACTACTTTGTGTGGCAATATGCTCCTTGTGGAAGAGCAGAATGCGATCACTCACAGTAAAGCCAGCCGAAAGAGAGAGAAATAGAAGTTTAATAAAAACAAAACGTCTTTGTTAACACCAGATCTAATTAGGGACCAAGACCCACATGTAGGTAGCTTTTTGCATGTCGCAAACAGCGACTTTCGCTGTTTGCGACGTGCAAAAAGCACATTGCGATGCACAAACCCAGTTTTGCGATTCGGTAACCTGGTTACCGAATCGCAAAACTGGTTTGCGACTCGCAATTAGTAAGGGGTGTTCCCTTCCTAATTGCGACTCGCATTGCAATGTAGGATTGTTTTGTGAACGCGGGCGCAAACCAATCGCAGTTTGCACCCATTTCAAATGGGTGCTAACACTTTCGCAAAAGGGAAGGGATCCCCATGGGACCCCTTCCCCATTGTGAATGTCACTGTAAAAAAAATTTCAGAGCAGGCAGTGGTCCTGTGGACCACTGCCTGCTCTGAAAAATAGAAACGAAAAAGTTTCATTTTTCGTTTTTGTTATGCATCTCGTTTTCCTTTAAGGAAAACGTGCTGCATTTAAAAAAAAAAAAAAAAACTGCTTTATTGAAAAGCAGTCACAGACATGGTGGTCTGCTGTCTCCAGCAGGCCACCATCCCTGTGAGGGCCGCTACCCTGGAAGAAGTTCTAATTCTGCCATTGTCAGGAGTAAATGTCCAACCTTTCTTATTATGGGAAAATATTAGAGAGAAGCTGGTAAAAATGCCTGCTCTGAAAAAATGTTTACAGTGACATTCACAATGGGGAAGGGGTCCCATGGGGATCCCTTCCCTTTTGCGAAAGTGTTAGCACCCATTCGAAATGGGTGCAAACTGCGATTGGTTTGCGCCCGCGTTCACAAAACAATCCTACATTGCAATGCGAGTCGCAATTAGGAAGGGAACACCCCTTACTAATTGCGAGTCGCAAACCAGTTTTGCGATTCGGTAACCAGGTTACCGAATCGCAAAACTGGGTTTGTGCATCGCAATGTGCTTTTTGCACGTCGCAAACAGCGAAAGTCGCTGTTTGCAACATGCAAAAAGCTACCTACATGTGGGTCTTGGTCCCTAATTAGGTCTGGTGTTAACAAAGACATTTTGTTTTTATTAAACTTCTATTTCTCTCTCTTTCGGCTGGCTTTACTGTGAGTGATCGCATTCTGCTCTTCCACAAGGGGCATATTGCCACACAAAGTAGTTTTGTTCAGTGTCAGGAACTACAGTGGCAATCAGTGACGTAACGAAACTGGAGGGTGCCCCTTTGCAAAGAACATGGAGGACCCCCTCTCCAGACTCACTCAGGGCAGGTGCTGAAGGGGCCCCCTGGAGGGCGGCTGGGGGGCCTTTGTTATGCCGCTGGTGGCAACGTGTGCTTTTAGAGTTCAAAAACTTTTTGGGGGGGTTTTGCCAGTGTTTGTTACAATGTTGAGGGCCTGGTAGCTCCCACAGCAATAAAGTGTTACAAAAGCCATGTCAAAACAAGACACGCATTGATGAAACTAAAAGACTTATAAAAATATGTCAGATTAGTTGGCTTTGTCAGTGTTTGTTTATTTTCATGCTTCCCATAATCATGTTGAAAATGGTTACACTGATTTTCCATTAGAAATATTTTTGGGAAATACTAGCATGCATCAACACATTGTACTAAATGACACTTCATTTGCATCTAATCAGAGAGCATTCTGGGAGCATTATATTTAGCCTCATAGCCTAAACTTTTCAAACATGTGTATACAGTTATTTTTTTTTTGTACTGGAACCAACGTCAGTAGTGAAGTGTGACCTTAAAACATTTATTTACAGCACTCACCCTAATAATGAAGGCTTTCAAATAATGAACCATAAATACAAGTTCGAACAGCATTATCTTTAGGAAACACATTACCTCAACTGCAGAGAGTTCCACTCTCTCTAAACAGGCAGCCAAAGGGTTTGTGCTGCAGGGGGTAGGGCCTACTTGTCCCAAGGACAAAGTAAACATAAAAACTTGTTGCCCTTGACCCCGGGCGTCGGGCCATAGGAATTCCACATCCCTGAAAACATGCAGGTTAGTAGGTTTGCAGACTCAAAGGCATTCCAGCCCTGGAACTATTGCTTACTGCTTCCTCCAGCCCCACTATGCAGATCTGCAGAAAGGTGGCAAAATAAGGAAATTGCTCCGTAGGGATTGAAACTGCAAGTATTCAAGCCATACTATGGTAGTAGCCCTGGCATAATCAGAGAGGCTATTATCAGAGCACTTACATAATGAGATTGCTGCCATAATTTGTCGCCACACTACATGGCACCAAAGGGACAAGTAGATCTTTTTACAGGACAAGTAGATTTGAGAAGCAACCTGTCCCCTGGACAAGTAGATATTTTAATAAATTCCACACCCCTGTGGGAGTAAAATTTCTACAGTTCATATGGATTCTGCTCTCAAAATTCCTTAGTGGGGACCAACCGCAGACGATTTTGCAGATTAGGGTGAAAGCCACGACAGATCAGGCGGCTCCAGTGAAAGCTAAGGCCTGTAGCAGAACCAGGGTGTCTGCTCCCTGGTTCGCGGACAAACTTAAAGACCATAGCAGCTTCGGAGGGCGAATCTTGCGCCAGAAGATGAAGAAAAGCACAAAGGGCCATTACTCATTTATAAACATGCCATTGCTAAATCTTCCTTCTATCTTAATAAAATTAGATCTGCAAGTAATTCTCCTAATGTTCTCTTTAAGGTGGTAAAAGAGCTTCCTACTCCACCCGTTCAACAGCCTGTGGAGAACTCGCAACGTTTTTGCGACAGAGTATCTGTCTATTTTAGAGATAAGATCCTAAACATTTATTCAGATATCAACATTAAGAGATATGCTGGTCCCCCCCTCTTGACTGCTGACTTTAACCCTTCTGCAGTTTTGTCTGCATTTACATCTATCTCCTCTTTTCAAGTTAAAAACAATCTTATGAATATAAAATCTGGTTTGCCTGAGGATTCTTGCCTGCCCAAACTTTTGAGCTTGTTGTGGATAAGATGCTGCCTTTTTTTGGTCAAAGTCTTTACCAGATATTAAAAACTGGAGTTTAACCCCGTCTTTGGAAAGAAGCAATAGTCATTTCTCTGCAAAGGATCCAAACTGGGACCCAGAGGACCGTAAAAACCTTTACCCCATCTCACTACTGCCCAAGCGGGCTAAAATGCTATAAGAGTATATTAACCATGAGTTGGTTAAGTTCATTACCTCCCAGGATGTCTTGGATCCGTCACATATCAACCGGCCTGGTCCAAAGACTCCATCAGGTGGGGGTGATGAACACGGATTTCGACCTCCTCCTTTTCTCCATGACAATTAGGGTATTAGCAGCCAGTTGTGGAGATTTTAGAGAGGAGGCAATTAAGCTCCCCTGTGGGGACGTGGAGTTACGGCCAGAACTATCGCCTGTGGACCTGGGAAACCAGGTTCAAGTCCTGGCTTCGGCACAACATTCCTGAGATTCTGGGCAAATCACTTAAATTCACTGTGCCTCAAAAATAAAAATGAATGTCTCCTTGTGTGAAGTAAATGGTGCTCATGTAAAGTGCTCCAATAACTATGGGTCGAATTGTACTACATAAACATACCAAAAATAAAATAAAAAATAAAAAGAAACAAGGAGGAGGAGGATGGGAAACAATGGTGGAGGGATGAATGGGTAAAAAAGGGGGAGGGGTGAAGAAAAGTAAATTTTAAAAGAAGTCCCTTAAGCCTTTCTTGGTCCATGCTCCACACAGGGACAAAGACTAAAGCCGAATGTGAGGAAGCATCACCGACCAATGGGACGCAAGGAAATGAGTGTTATGTGGGACCCACCAATAGTGAGTTAGGGAAGTAACGGGCAGGTTCTAAGCCCCTTTACATTTTTTTTCTTCATTTTTGTAATTTTTATTAAATAAGGAATAGCTTTTGGTGTTGTAGCCGACACCTAAAAAGGAGTGCATCCTCAAGGTTGTGAAAAACCATAATATAGTACAAAAGAGACAAAACATTTGCCAAACTTTTCAACTTAGACCATGAGTAAGTTAAAGGTTAACTTGTTAAAATATGTATGATCGGGACAGGGGCCCTGGCTAGGTGGCTGCAGCCCACTAAGTCTAGGGTAATTTGGCAAGAGCAAAAATACTGGGGCTCAAGTTGAGAATTCCTGTGAAAACGGGACTGTGGGAGAGGGTAGAGGGGTGCAGAGCACCTGCATCATTTTACATGCAAGTGTGAAAAAGACGATTGACCAGTTATGTGGAACACATTAAGTTATACACCAAGTTAATTTGGCCACGATCATTCAGAGCTGACCATCTGGTCTTTGGGCGTGAAAAGTTGATGTCTATTTTATACCAACAAAACCATATTGAGGATTTTCACTGAGGGCGTGAGCATTTACTCAAAAGGAAGATGGGCTGGGGTGTGATGCAGGTCATTCTCACTTGGCAGGTTACAGTTTGTGTTGGTACAATTTTCAACAGTACATGCAATTAAACAACAAAAAAAACATCGAAAAACGGTGACCCGACAGCATCTGTCACAGACTAGCTGCTTTTTGGTGCACTGGTTACCCGGCGCCCTAAAATAGGGAAGACAGGCAGTCATTTTACTCTGCAACAAACCTTTTCCTTCAGGTCCCCTAGGTATGCAGCATTCTGCCCAAGGATCGCTTCTGCAGACTCCTGGAAACAAGTCACCCACTGATTCTCACCAAAGTCTGCAATATTAGCCTGGAAAATAAGAAGTGAAAGTTACTGGGGACATTCAATAAGAAGGGTTGCACAAACACCACTGCTGCCAAACATAGGGGAGAATGCCAGTGGGTGACGCTGCTCTAAAGCACTAATCCATGTGTTATATAATACATGCACTGCTCCAGCGTGGTATTTGAAAGTGAGGAAATGTATGTGTCTTTTGTTGAATCTATAACGCCAGAGTTCCCAAGTTGCTTAGGGCCTTGCCTCAAAATCTCAACCAGCCAGATTGCTATCTTTACATTTGTGTACTTGTTTCCCTCTTTATTGCATTATAAATATAGGATTACAAGTACCAGAATGCAAAGAAGAAAACCAACACTGAACGATCTGCCTAAGCACGTACCTCAGAAACCTGATAGTTCAGAGAAGTTCCAAAGACCTATGGGAAACAAGCATTTCCAAAGCCAATAGGTCTCGCCTAGGTCAGAGTTATTGACTTTGCCAATCTCTTTTAGCCATGTTGTACATCAAAGTTAGTGGCATACATTGGTATACAGTAAAGTGGCGCAGGTTGGTATAGAGTGGCATGGATTGTGGTGTGGATAGAACAGTGGCGTAAAGCAGTGGCACAGAGCAGAGTGACGTAGAATTTTGTAGAACAGAGTGGCACAGAGTCAAGTATAGCGGCGCAGAATGCACAGTAGACTATAGCAGCGTGAAGTGCATTGTGTGAAGCAGAGTAGGGTAAGCAGCCCTGACAAGTATCACGCATCTTGCGTTAGGATAATGCATTTCCAGTCATTTTCCCGCATTACTGCAATGCCTGAGATTGTCACGCAAGTCCCCAAGAGCGGTAAAACCTTCTTGTTCCAGTTTCTCGCTTTGCCAGGTAAGCCCCCAGTAGTGTTTCTGAAAGACCACAAGGGGGTTGCTGGTGTAAAACTGGAGGTATAGGATTCTCAATATTTTATGATATATATATGGTTCCCTCGTCTTCATTGCTGATTTTGCTTGCAAGAAAGTGTCACTCAGGCACTGAAACGTTACTCACAATTACACTGAATTTTTTTAAATGTCACACATCGCAATATGAAACCTTGGCAGCTATGGGAAGAGTAGGGTGGGGCAGCGTAGGGTGGGACCTAGAGAGATACAGCGCAGAGAGTTAAGGCACAGAATAGCACTGTTTGGAGTATCATGGAGTAGAGTGGGGTAGCGTGGAGTAGAGTGGCGTAAGAGTTGTGGGTGTAAGTAGCTAATGAGTCAATTTAGATGGCAGATAGAGTGAAAGCAACATAAATAAGAAGCCCTATGCGTGTGTTAAAAGTAGGGTAGCACACTGCATATGTAGTAACAATAATTCTGAAACGCTTATAAAATAGTGTGTTGAACAAAGACTAAGAAAAAGAAAGATGAGGAAGACCATATGTACTAGTAAGGCCTATGTGAGCTAAGTAATCAAAAGATTACAAATGAGAATGACAACAAAAACAGCTAACGGTATGCTTTGGGTAGGTTGTGAGCCTACTGCATAGTAAACAAAACATCTTGCAGCACAGCACATGCGCTAAGTAAGATATCTAATAGTGACAAACACACTAGGGGAAATGTGTCCATTACCTACTCACCAGACAACAGCAACGGTCTTTCATACGGCAGTTAGCTACATAATTTGAATTTTAGAGTTTGTGATAGAGAACCTGTGTAAATCTAGAAGTGAGTATACCACCACACTTATACACACACAATTCTATTGCATGCCAGGACAAATGAACTGGAACTGTCAGACAAGCACAACCAACTCTGCCAGACTGTTCTGTAAGTCAATACAGAGCAGAGACAATGCAGCAGCCAATCTCATGCAATGATGTAATATGGGAGCTAATTAGCAGTGCATGGTGAGGGCGCAAATTATAGTTACCTTTTCTCCATGATCCAGTTTATATTTGAAAAAAATATACAATTTTTTAGCGTATCATGCCCCCAACCCCACCTCATCAGCTCTATGGGGATAGGGTATCTCTACATTTGATTTCTATTGAGATTTTTAAATGTAATTTCACAGAACAGGGAGCAGAGTCCCAGAGTTCTAAAACGGCTGCCGCCACATCTTTGTTGATGTGGTGCCAAGTAATCAGATTGCATCTTTAGATCTGTTGGATCAGCCAACCCTCCTTGGAGTGATATATGCATAAATTTTGAACCTTAATTTCTCAAAAACTACTCAATGGATGTCCACCAAATCACAAGAAACATGCTTTCTGCACCAACATACCCCCAAAATTTGGTGTAATTTTGTTTAGCTGTTTTGCCTGTAACCTTGTTCACAGGTCCGGTGTGACCGAAACGCGTTAGGGGATTCCTGTCTTGTTTGTTTGTAATCCCACGAATGGATAAAAGTTTAATCATTAATTGCACAACGACGGAGTGCGGTTCTTTTCTCTTGACAAAGTGAAAGAGAAATCCCCTTCTTTTGAAATATATATATATATATATATATATATATATACACACACACATACATATACATACATACGTATATATATACATATACACATGTATATATATATATATATATATATACACACACACACACACACACACACTTAGCTATATACACACACACATATTGATATACACACACACAAAAACAAACATTACCTAGTGGCGGTCACCATTAGGTAGTTATATTTAGGACCAAGCGCCCTTAGAAGAAGCACTTTTATGACTTGCCTATACCTTCTATATCTTTGACACCGTTTGACAAATCTTCACGAACGTTTCCCCCAAAAAAGTGTGCCATGATTCTTGCTGCACACAGGAAGTATTGGGGTGATCTGTCAAGCTGGATGCCGGGAAAGAAAAGGGGGGTTGGTCAAAATCGTTGCATTTCCCATGTTAATTTCCATAGGGCCTTTTGAAACGCCTATAGCCCTGAGCACTGGACAGAATTACACGAAATTTGGCAGAAAGCTAGCTTTTGGTATGTAGATTACGCTTTTAGTTATTTGGTGTGAATCCATTTAGTAGCTTTAAAGAAATTAATGGAAATCCAAATTTGTATATATCGGGCCACGACAACTTTGCGAATAATGACAAGCTTGTGCGAGGAAATGCACAGCTCAGACTGGCCGGCATCACTTCAAACCAGGAAGTGTTGGCAGCCATCTTGGGACTCTGCTTCAGCCGAGTCTCCTAAAAAATTATTTTTTAAAGGGACAAGGGGCCAGGGTAGAGTCTCCCTGACTCTTTAGCAAGGCCGCTTTTTGACAGCTCCCAAAGCAGTTTTCTTCTGTTTACCTCCATGTAATATGCGTGCACGGAAACAGATTAAATCATTGCTCCTACAAGCAGGGGGCTGCTATTTAAAGCAGCTCCCTGCTTGTGAGAGCAATGCTGGCTTTGCAGGGTGCTAGCTAGGACTGGGGGCCTTCAGGCACCTCCACTGGCCTGTCACACACACTCATCCTGTAATGGGATGGGAGGAAAAAAAGAGAGAGAGAGAGAGCGAGAGCGAGAGCGAGAGAGAATCAACAAAAAACTCCAAGCAAGACACCAGAGAAACAGCTCTCACTTGCAGAAAGCCAAGTTTTTATCCATCTTACCTGCATGCAGATCTGTGCAGGGAAGGCAGATAAAAACATTGTTCCCGGAAGCAGTGAGCTGTTACAAGCAGCTCCCTGCTTGGGGGAGAAATGCAAGCAGGGGCCCTGTAGCTCCCTTCGCAGTCCTGTCACTCTCCCTCCCTCTTCCATCCCATAAAAGGGGGGTGAGGAAGGGAGGAAGAGAGAGAGAGGGAGGGGAGAGAGAGAGACAAAAGTTTAAAGTTCATACTGAAAGGTGATCTCTCTTTTTAATTGACAAATACATGTTTCTTTTCAATTTGTCCAGAAATCTCTCATTCTATGTATATCAATCATCAGAGCCTAAAAATGATCTCTCTTACTCTCTCTCATTCAATCTTTCTCCCACTCATACACCCGCTAAGGCTCTCCTACACCCACTCACAGGCCCACTCAGACCCTCAGGCACGGACCCACAAATCCTCTCAGACTCCCACACACCCACTCAGACCAACTGAAATCCTCACGCACACACTGACCGACCCACTAAGACACTGCCGCACCTATTCTCACAGCCAGAGAGACAGACTGCGGCCAACTCCTGCTGTGCACTGCCAAAGGCGTATACAACATGGGGTTGGGTGGTTAGGGGGGTTGGCCACAGTGTCTGGCTGCAGGCCAGGCCCTGCAACCAATCCCCACTGCAAAAAGCTGTGCACAGTGAGAAGCTGGGTTGTTATAGGGGCTGGCTGCAGGCCAAAAGTTATAGGGACGTTATTGTTAGGAAATAAAATGTTAAAAAAAGCTAAAACATTCTCTTAAAAAAACAAAACAAAATAAAAACAAAGGTTACAGGGACATTATCGTTAGGCTCACATTTTAAAAGTACAAAACCACAGAAATACACATTATAGTTAGGATTATCTCAAGTAACAATAACTCATGCCCTAAGGTAATTAACTTGTGCCCTCACCATGCACTAATTACCCCATAAATGACAGCACTCATGACATTTTAGACAATATTAATGTAATATTTAAAGTAGCATTTATGGCAAAAAAAACTGTGCATGGCAGGGGCAAAAGTTATAATTATGTTAGGGCACCAGTTATGGTTACTTGAGATATCTCCAACAGGTGAATTTCTATGGTTTTGCAATTTTAAATTCTGAGTCTAACTATGGGGGGAAGGGACGTATATATTTAGGGGCACAAACACATAAGGGTCAGAATACAGGTATCCTTAGGACATAGAAGGGTCACATAAGGACCCCCCCCCCCTCATTGGCAAAAAATTGCCCCTTCTTTTACTCGTCTGATCCGCAGGTCCACCACAAGGCTCAGCGCAGCCCCCTGTGTACATTTTCAGTGGATCCGTGGATCCAGAGAAAAAATAAAAATAAAAAAATCACTTGCTGCAGCCAAAGGCTGTGTGTTGTTTCGATTTGGGTGCATGCAGCCAACACCCGCTGCACAGGGCCTTAGGGAAGGAGCGGTTCTGGTTATATTAACATGCATGCTAAAAATTAACAACAAAAAAAACATAAAAAAATTCACTGACAAAAAAACAAACATTACAGGGACGTTATAGTTAGGTTCTGAATTTACTCACACAAAACCATAGAAATTCAGCAGTTATAGTTATGTTTAACTCAAGTAACTATAACTCGGGGAACTCGTCATGCAAAGCTAATTTTATTACAAGACCAGAGTCTCATATTATGAAAAAACTTTTCTTACTTTATTAAATAGCAGCCAAGAAATACAAATCCCAGAAACCCTGGGAAAAAAAACTACAAAACGACATCACAATGGGGCTGACCAATCCCATGATGAGCCCCCTCATAACAATCTTGACTGAGAGCACCAAGTCCTCTTTTCTTGCTGCTCGCAGTCAAGATAAGTACTCTGCTCGCTGTTTTCTTTACATTTTATCTAGCTTATTGGTTAACATTCATATGTATGTTTTTAATGTTTATGTAGTTTACGCTAAGTGTTATTGCGCTTTCATCTGTTTTGAATGCACGCCCTCGCGCGCTCACCTTTACAATGCGTTTTCGTTATGCACGCCTGTGGCCTCTATCGAACGTTTGTTCACAGTTCGCCTGAGGTATTCTTACCTCGCGTTGTTCCTCGCTCCTCTGTGACTACTCAGGAGTGTCACGGAGCGGACTGGTGTTGCCTGGCTGCTTCCTTCCTTCCTTTTATGTCGCTAACTCATTGGTGTGGGCTTTCCTGTTTGCCCTTCGTTTCTCTGGGTTCCGCCAAGAACACGCCCCCATCCAGCCCCTCTCCTTTAGACCCTCCCTTCCCTCGTTCAGGCTGCATTTAACCCTTTAGGTCAGGGTTTCTTTTGCTCATTTGACAGGTTTTCCCTGTCTATTTTTTAAATCTCATATTTCCATTTTTTTTTTTTTTTTACATTTTAGGCTGCAATTATGTCTGGGGATGAACAGACAGTCCATGAGGAACAATTTAAAATCCATCATCAAGGATTCTGTCCAACATGCAGTTTCTGTATCCATGTTAGATATCTCACAAAACCTAGAAGCCTCCATATCTAGAATGCTGCAGAACCCCAAGGATAATCCTCCTAAGAGAGGAACAAAACATGCAGCACACCCATATGTGCCTCCCAAAGGCGTTTCAGTTCAATTTGGGCATCCACCCCCAAGAGGCGAATTCTTTGGTGCTCCCTTCATCCCCCCTTAACATCTTACATATTAGAGATACAGACAGTTATGGGGATGATTTCTTGCAAGACTCTATGAATGACAATATCTACGATAATGGGCCTTTGGAGAAAAGGCGTAAAGTTTCTCCTTCTGTGAGTTCCCCTCATTTAGTGTCTGATGATCTGGTGGATCATGATGGTGAACCCATGTTCGATCCTATGTCGATTCACCATCCTAATTCGTCGGAATGGTTTCCTTCCGATCATGTTTCGGATTACATCTCCTTTTATTTGAGGCATGCGCTAGATAAAGCATCTAGAAGCAAGTTGAAGTCCGAATGTCCTTGACCATCCCTTTAAGGTGGCTGATACCCCCTCTATTGATCCCAATATGTGACTGTTTTTTTGTTTTTTTACTAAATTTGGGAAAGATCCAAAGAAAGGGGTTGATCGAGCCTGGTCGAACTGCCAGGACAGACTTCTGGACCTAGCTGGACCTCTGACTAGGATTTTTGATTTAGCCGAGAAGGCAAAGATGGAGGGCACTCAGGTGGATCCTGAGGTAGTTTCAAATTGGGCTCAAAGAGCGATTTGCATGTTAGGCAGTGCCAACGCCTACATTTCCCAGGAGCGGCGCAATAGTCTTCTGCTCAGGATTGATCCCAAACTTAGTTCTTTGTCATCCAAAAAGGAAGGACCCAATGCGGATGGCCTTCTCATTGATGATTCCTTTATAAAGGAAATAAGCAGATATGTCTCTGCATTTAATTCTTTGGACAAAGCTTATTCGTCAATGAAACTGATTTTTTCCCAATGTGTTTTTGGCAAAGGAAGGGGTCAATTTACCGGCCGTTATTCTACAAGAGGGCAATCCCTTGGCAGAGGCTCCTCCATCCAAGGCAACCAACTCGACTTCTACCAGGGGTACAAGCTCCAATTCTACCCCTGCTAGTTCCGCAGAGGCCGTAACAGGCGATACAGATCCAAAGGTGACCAGCTTGCAGGAAAGAACTTCCAGTTCTGGCCTTGTCCCCCCTGCCCCTCTTCTTCTACTCCCCCCCTCCCCCCCACAAGACAAGTTTAGTCTGGTTCATGATGAAGTACAATACTTACTAACAAAACAGGCCATCGAAGAAGTCATTTACAACCCCTCCGGTTTCCTCAGTACCATTTTTCTATTTCAGAAGAACAACAAGAAACATCGTCCTGTTATAAATCTGAAAGATTTCAACAATTCATAGTATACCATCATTTCAAGATGGAGAATATTCTCCATCTCAGAAATCTCCTTCTTCACAACGATTGGTTGGTCCGAATAGATCTTCAGGACGCCTATCTTTCAGTGCCTGTTTATCCCTCCTTCAGAAAGTTTCTTCAGTTCCAGTGGGGGACTTCTTTCTTTCAGTTCAAAACTCTTCCCTTCGGCCTTTCATTGGCCCCTCTGTGTTTCATCAAGATCCTCAAACCAGTAGTGGCCTTCCTCAGAGGTCCAGGGATAAGGCTTATCGTCTATCTCGACGACTTCCTTATCATGGCACAGGACAAGTCTTCCCTTATAGATCAATTAAATCTTTGTCGGGAACTCCTGTCACGTCTGGCGTTTCTCATAAATCTTCAAAAGTCCGTCCTAATCCCTTCCCAACTTCTCGAGTTTCGCTTTTTCATAGTCAACACAGTGGAGTCTGTGCTTCAACTTCCTCAACACAAGATGTCTTTGATAAAGAAAGAGATTTGTCACGCCTTATCTCTCCCTTGCTGTTCCTTCAGATCCCTAGCACGTCTGGTAGGCCTTCTTTCTTCCTCCATTCAGGCCATCTTTCCCAGTCCTCATCATTACAGAGCTCTTCAGAGTTTGAAAATCTGTCATCTTCGCAAAGGCCTGGCCTACTCGGATCCGGTCATTCTAGATTCAGAGTCCAGGGAAGAGCTCTCATGGTGGATGAGTCATTTAGTCGCCTGGAACGGAGAACAATTTTCTCTGCCTCCCCAGATCTTGTCTTAGAGTCAGATGCAAGTCTGACAGGTTGGGGTACAAGATGTGGTCTACTCTCGACTGGGGGTCCATGGTCCGTTCAGGAGTCCTCACTGCACATCAACTGTTTAGAGATACTTACAGGTTCCTTTGCCATCCAGTCCTTTACAAAAGACAGGGTAAAGTGTTAAATTCTTCTGAGAATGGACAATCTGTCTTCAGTCAGGTACATAAACCACTTAGGCAGAACGAGATCCAAACCTTTGGCCCTTCTGGACGAGAGTCTGTGGGAGTTTGGTCTCCACAGAAATATTTTGGTCAAGGCAGAATACCTCCCAGGCAAGCTGAACGTAGTGGCATATTGGTTTTCCAGACATACCCAAGACTCAAGCGATTGGCATCATCACCCTTCCATATTCAAGCTCCTTTCTTCGCTCTTCGGAAATATGTCTATAGACCTCCTTGCTTCAAGGATGAACTCAACTTCCTGACTTCAGTTGGAGACCCGGTCCATTAGCTTTAGCCACAGATGCTTTCCTACAAGTATGGCCTCCCTCTCTCCTGTACACCTTTTCCCCCCTTCCTGTTTATTGCTCGAGTTCTAGCACAGGCCCGCAGACAACATTCTTCCCTAGTTCTTATCACTCCATTCTGGCAGTCACAGCCTTGGTATCCGATCCTCTTGGAATTTCCTCAGACCTTCCAGTATTGATACCTCCGTTTTCCGAACTTCTCTTGAACCCTCAGGGTCAACACCACAATCTCATTCTAGAGGGCTCAATTCATCTCACAGCGTGGAGAATTTCGGGGCTTCCTGGAGAACCCCAGGAATTTCGGAGGAGGCTGTCCAGTTCATTCAACAATCCTGGGCTCCGGGTACTTCAAGAGTCTACGGCTCCGCTTGGTCAGTGTGGTGTAGCTGGTGTGTGGACAGGAATTCCAATTCCGTTTCAGCAGATGTTACCTTAGGGGTAAATTTTCTGGCTTTCCTAGCTTCTCAAGGTAAAGCGTACCATACGGTGAATACTTATAGAGCTGCAATCTCTTCAGAGCAAATCAGGGTGGATGGAAGACCAGTTGTGGAACACCCGTTGCTTTGCGGACTTTTAAAGGTAGTATGTTTTGCTAAACCTCCTGCTACAAAATATAATGTCATGGGATGTTGACTGTTCTTCGACTCCTTCTCTCATGGCCGGATAATGCTGATTTATCCTTGAAACATTTGTCTGCTAAATTGACTATGATCCTGTGTTTAGTCTCTATCAAACTTGTTCCACATGTTAAAGCTATGGATGTTTCCTCCTTTAATTTTTTCTGCTTTAGGTGTTTATTTCCAAGTGTTTAGACGTACCAAGACTAATTTGCCTTCTGTCCTTTATCCCTTTTTTTTCCTTCTCAACCTAAATTGTGTGTAGGTTATTTTTTGAAAACTTACGTTTCTCGAACTGGAGATCTCAGGGTTCCCTCCTCGTCTCACTTACTTATTTCCTTTCAAAAGCCACACAAACCTGTCTCAACTCCCACCTTGGTTAGTGGGGTGAAATGGCTAATGTCCTTGGCTGGTCTTCCTACCCTCTCTTATGGTGCTCATTCAGTGAGATGAGCTTTGGCTTCTCGAGCCTTTTGGGCAGGAGCTAGTTTACAGGATATCCTCAGATCTGCAGACTGGTCAAACGTTAGTACGTTTAGAACCTTTTATTGTAAACCTGTTGATCATCCACTGGACACATATCTCATTGCTTTAAAACAAGCATAATATTAGCCTCTGGTCTTGTAATAAAATTGAGAATTTCCTAGCCTTGGTGTCAGAAAGGTTAGATTTTATTAAAGACACGAAGGCGAGTATTATCCCACCACATTTCTTTAACCCTCCCTGTTCCTTTCCACAGTGGCCACATCTTCAAACAATACCACCACTACCACCACTTCCGGTTGATCGGCTTCCAGTTTCTCCTTGCCTGGAAATTTCGTGTGGAAATTCTTACTCTCCAGTTGGTTTCTCTCAGTTCTTCATGGATCTCTGCAAGGATTTCCTCTTCTATCATGACTTTATATGTGGTTTTGTGGTTCCCCTCAGATTCTACTTTCGAATGACTTTCACAAGAAGAGAGGACTTGGTGCTCTCAGTCATGATTGTTATGAGGCGTCTCGTCATGGGATTGGTCAGCCCCACTGTGATGTCGTTTTGTAAAAACGTTTCCCCGGTTTTCTGGAATTTGTAGTTCTTTGCTACTATTTAAGCAAGTAGGGATAGTAATACTCGCCCCCACATGTTACATCATTGATGACACCTACGTCATTTTTTATATTATCACTGCAACATTTGCAATACAATTATCGATGAGAAAACTGTGCATGGCGGGGGCGACTTATACCTTAGGGCGCAAGTCATAGTTACCCTAGTTAACAATAACTGCTGAATTACTACCGTTTTGTGCCAGTAAATTCAGAATCTAACCATAACGTCCATGTGAACACCTGCTTTTTTTTTCAGTGAAAAGATACATATTTTCTCTTCATTATCTTATCAGGAGACTTTTCGCCATCTTTTTTTTTATAAATTCGGTAGATGCAGAATGAAAGGGACTGTATTAATACAGATTTAAAAGAGCAAACAGTTTTCGGTTAGGGTTATTACAGTTTTAAAATTACACGTGGTGTCATCGGTTGAGACTCTGGGCACAGACTAAGCGAGCCAGGTTAAATGATGGCTGCCTCCCGTGTTCCAGGAGCTTCTACTGGCGTGCGAGACACCTAATTGCCACAGCTGGCACGGAGGGGACGTCTTCTACAGAGACTGCGAGCGTGCCTAATCCGCCAGCACTACTGCCAGGCCCCAGGATATGCAGAGCGTGAGGAGCAGGCAGCACTCCACTGAGGGCCTCGCAGGGTCAAGAGGCACACACGCTACCGCCCGCAGGCGCTCCGCCACCATTTGAAGACTCAAATTAGCTTCTCAGTGCACGAAGCCAATAATGAATTCTTCTGAAACGGCCCTGGCTCTGAAGTTGGCACCAAGCAGGCAGCAGCTACAGAACAGACATGAGATTGCTGCACTCCAACACGTCAAAAGAAAAAACACGCACGCGCGAAATTTTCTTTTGAATAGTTTGGGCAAAATTTCTGGAAACTTGCGCTAAAATAAGGAGAAAAGCAAATCTAGCACTTAGCGCTATATTGTAGGGTAAAATGCGTCCTTGCATCCATTTCATCCCCAAAAAAGATCACCGAAAACAGGGGCCCGCAAACAGCAACTTTTCACGTTTCGGTCAATCTTGTTATTCCTGCATTATAGGGGAGTAATTTAGGGGTTCTCGTGTAAGAAGCATAATGAGAAATGCCCAAAAGTATGCCAATTATATTGCCATAATTTAAATTCCACCTTGACCTAGTACTTGGGTGCAACACTAGAACAGTTGTATCATATAGGCTCAAAGACCACATGACCATGGCGCTGATAGGAAGGGACAGGGAGAGCAGGACGGTAAAAAAAAAAAAAAAAAACCAAAAACGCATTCCACAAATATTCCCCTCTTGGAAAACGCATGACTTTCAAAGAGTAAAACACAAAAATGATGGGCAGAATGCTTGCAAAGTCTCAGCCACTTGGAACTTACTGTTCAGGCTGCAGTCCAGACCATCATTTTCACCCACTTTCCACTCCTGACAGACACCTGCTATATGCAAATACGCGTTGGTATTGCTCCAAAGTAAACCGTCCAGCCCGAATAGAAGCCAGGTTCCTTTTGAATGGGGACATAAGTAAACTCAGACTACTGTTAGCATACTTAGGTCTTGTAAGTAATGTGCAAAGGGTATGCCCAGACGTGGGTTCATTTCAATATGTGCCTCAGGGCTCCAGTTATACTTCCTGTTGAGAGAGGACCTGGCTTGGCCACTCAGGTTGTAAGGGGGGGGGGGGGGGGGGGGGGGAGGGGGTGAGGGGGGACAGAGATGCAGGCCAGTGCTTAATTTGTAATAAAATAAATAAGTGCCAGGGCCCTCCTCACAAGGCAACCTCAACTTGCACAACATATTGCCCCTGTCAGGGATGCCAATCGCAGTATCCACACAACTCCTAACCACCATACTGCTACAGGTGTGACAACTCATACTGGTCGAAGCCCTCTAAGCCATAAGAATGGCTTGGGTGGCAGGTATTAGTAGTTTACAATGTCTACTGCATTAGTAAACAACTATTGTTCTGGTTGTCTTTTAAATTACAAAAAACAGCGGCACCATATGGCACCTGTCAAGTGCCGAACACCGGGAACCACCGGCTCAAATTAAGCACTGAAAGACTGAACTGCATATACCTTATCTCTGTCTAGAGTGACACTGAGTGAAAAGCCACGGACTGCAATGCAGGCCCTTGCAATTACCAGTGGCTGACACTTTTGGCATTTCAACAATCTTTGCGTTTTCTTCAGTGCAAAGCCCTAGGCATAAAATGTACAGATATACATGGGTCCCTGCTCACTGTACTGTAAGGCACAAGCTATACCTCACTGAGGAGGCCAAGGAAGGCAGAAAAAAGTCTGGCGGTTGCATGTGTTCCGGTTAGGAGGTGGCTTGGCAGTTCGTACTGGACTCTTCCTATTGGAAGAGATCCAAGGTTCAATTGCATATACCTGGTGTTTCTCGAGTGGTATAGTGTGCGAAAAACAATAGCCCAGAAGGAAGCCAAGCGATTTCCAGCATTTGGGAGGTTTTGTAATACAGTGCACCCGTCTTGTGTTTTCCTGTATCAAATAGGATGGCCACCTTTCCAGAATCACTTCAGAAGACACTGTGTGCAAAAACATCAAATAGCGTTCATTGGAGAGCAGTGAAGGGGGAGGGCTCGGGGCTAGGAGTCGCGAAGCACAGTTTGGATGGTTAATTCCATCCCCTTCTCTAAATAAAGAGAACTTAAGAAAACCTGGGACAGATATTGTGATAATTTGATCAAACTGTTTTGAAGGTCAAATCAATTTACCACCAACTGGAGCAGGTCTGGAGTACTTGCAATTGCCACCTTAGAGACAAGTTTACATATTTATTAACTGGTAATCAAATGGAATGAAATAGCATTAGTCCCTGAAACACCAATGTTAAAGATCAATAACACCACAAATAATGAATGGCCAGTAACTACATATTGTCACCTGACCCAAAAAGAGATCGGGCTGCCTACTTAGGTTTTTTCCTGTCATATAAGACATATTGGCAGAGCTTAGAAATAAGCTCAATACATAAGCGACATAAATATCCCTAGACATGATCTCAAAAAATGTGAAAAATTCACTAAGGGGGGGAGGCAACATAACTAGATCTGACCAAGTTGGTACATTTTAGCCATGGACCTTAGCACAGTTAACATCTGAAGCTCGACTTTACCCAAATACGCTGGAATTAAGAACTGTACTCTAAATATGCACAGGGCCCATAAAAAGTGACACTTCCTAGGAAGGGTAGATTTTGGCCTTCTTATTAAAATCCCCGCTACCCTGGCTGTGGTCTAGTGGGCAAGGTGGAAACTGGAACCAGAAGACATGGCTTTTAACGCAGCCCCCATTCCACTGGCCAAGCTGGGTGCTATACGGCCATCTCTTTTTGCACTTAATTGTCAAGCTTTTAGGCCAAGATTGGGAGCTTTTAGAATCAATCTATATTTACTGGGTACAGACCTGTGTGGAACAAGGGACAATGCCCACCAGACCACACAAACATCTTCAGAAATACATAGCAGAAGATGGGATTTACATCGGCTCTGCCCACCCACTACTATATCAGACTTCACGTAAGCACTGGTATTCCCTTTATCTGCTGGACCAAGCCTTGCTACATTCTGTTGTGCCCCTCATCCGCGGCTACACCACCTTCAATGAAGAAGAAATTACAAACTCCATAACACCCAACCCCTCCCTCCCCCGTCCCCCCCAAAAAAAACAAGGCTGAACCTGAAGGCATTGTTCAGCATTACTCACCGACAGGATGAGCCGATATTTGAAGCTGGGGAACTCTTTGTCACATTTCTCACAGCGGAACAGCCCATTCTGTTGGTCTATCACTTTCTTGTTACACTCCGGAGAGGGACACGCCTGGTACATGCAGTTCTCTTTACGCAGGTACACAATAGTAGCAACGCTAGTAAAATAATCGGCCTGTTGAGAAACGAGATCATTTGTTTCAACAAAGCTTCAAACATTAGACATAAGTTGCATCACAAAAGTAGAATGAAAAGCATACTGGTTGTCCTAAATATGCCCTTCACGGATCAGACCACACTAAGTCCCTGTTCCCACTATGGAGGTTATTCCTGGGCTCCATTATCGAAAACGAGTAACCTAAGTATGCAATTTTTCAAAAACTAATTGCACCACTTTCTAGGCATGAGTAAGCCCTGTAGGAAATTGCCAGACGGCTTTAGCTTTCTTGGTACTTGCTCTGGAAGTCGAGAGATTTCACGCCCGACTGCTCAGCGTTTCTGGAGGCTTTGAGTATCAAGATTTGGGCCCCTGCCATTCTGCTTTAGAGCGAAATTGCGGGACAGCTAACAGTTCTGCTAAGTCCTTCGGCGACACAGGGAGCACACAATACGGTGGGTAACGTGGGCAGCTCTTGCAGATTCTGTCAGGGCTGAAGTAGCCTTCCTCTGGTCCGGGACTGACCTCTTTCTATTCCTATAAAGGACTGGGGGTTGGTGCAGTGCCAAGAAGCACGCCTTACTGTACACACATCTTTTAAAGAAGCTTGTATTTATTACTTTAAGGAATGCTTCCTCAGTGATCACTCACCAGTAGCCACTGGCAATACTCTGAATTCAGTCTTACCTTTGCGTTCAGTAGGGTTATAGTAGAAATTCACTATCCCAACTGCATGGACATGCTTACTTCCCGGCAGCAGTAGCTCTCCAGTAGAATAATCACACACACTGAGTTGTCAATCTTCATATGATGAAGTTCATTATATGGAGAAATCGTGCCATCTTCTGGTAGGCACGGGATAGCATTTTGCGGACTAAACAAAATAAATCTTGTCTACTGTAAATTTGATGAAAATCACTCATGATGTGGACCGCAAAACTACCCAATACTGTAGACACTATATTCCGATTGCACTTCCCCACGTTATTGTACAAATTTCAAGGCAATTCGTGCATCATAAATAACATACTGTGAAACACTTGTTTCTAAGCCGTCCATGCTGGGGAGGCGGGTCGCACTGGTAAGTTAATTTTTGTAATAAAGTGGCCACCTACTCTAGACGTGCTTACTGTGCATTGGTTACTAGAAGTACTAATCCCAGCTACAGGTGTCTGAAGGGGGAGTGGTAGCAAACACATTTAAGACCGATTGCCCCACCACTGCCCCGTGCCAACCTTGCAAAAGCCACAAAAAAGTTTAGTAAACTACTGAACTGTATACCATGTAGTATATGCATGGATGAGAAAGATACCACAATATATCAAAAAGTAAAATATATTTTTGTGAAGTATGAACCCTGAGACTGCCTTCCAAAACGCTGAGATCCAATGAGTCAATACACAATCCATAATGCTTTGGTAACAGGGAGGGTGGGCCTGGCCTATGGAGCAATCAGGCAGTGCCTGAAGAACAGATCTGAAAGGTCAGCGTGTGAGCCTTTTGTTCCTGTTTGTGGGCCTGTTTTATGATCTGTTTTTTATTGATTTCACGGATATTACCACAAACATTGCCTGCAGCAAGCACAAATGCATGTAGTGTCCCATACATGCAAATTATCTATACAACTTGTCTTTACAAGTGGAAAACTGTCCTGATTTGAAGATATGGGGCACATTTTTAACTATCTTACCACTTTTATTTTGGTGTCCCGGCCTATTTTCTGTCCCAGTCTCGGCCTGGTAACAGCTACGTCATTGGGTTCTGGTGCAAATGGCACCAAGAGTTGATTGGTATTTCTAAAGCTACTTATCCGGTCTACATAACACAGTGGAGCCTTCGTGCCAATGATGTGTAGAACATGCTGATCTGGTTTGTGAATCAGGAACAAAAAAACAGTACTATTCCCCACAGAACAACACACTGGCTTAAGGTGGCGTCTGAGCAGCCTAGAACGTGAAGACAACTACTTCATAACTATAAGTGACGTAACATTACATACCCTGTATCCATCTGAACGTAGCATTTAGTGATGTAGATTCAAATTTTTGTTTTTTTAACTTCTGCCATATAGTGATGGACCCAGATGTTTGCAACTTGCTGTTCTTCAAAGATTGAAGAGTCACAAGATATGTTGCGACTCATCCCGTGGTCCAGAATGCATCAGCACACTGGTTCCACCTCAGATTGTTTTTTGCTCAGCAGGCAAGTAGTGCAAGTGGAGCGTAGTGTTGAAGACAGTGTGCGCTGTGCCTAATAATAGTGAGAAAACTAAAAGACAAGAAAACATCTGTGATCATCGCCAGCTTCCAGGGAGGAGGGTGGATGTGAATCTACAGCACTACACGATACAAACAAATGGTTAATGGATAACTAACTTTTTCCAATCTTGTGGCTGTAGATACACATGCTCTGCAGAGCCTATAAAGCAGTTCCTCTCTGAAACAGTGGCTAGGTGACAGATGATGCAAATGTTTGAAAAAGTTCCTTAGTATTGCTTGGCCATCTATAGCTTGTTGACATGCTATGACACCTACATAGTAGTGCCTGGTCAAAATGTGTAGTGTTGATCAAGCAGCAGCCTTACAGATGTTCATGAGACATATATTACCTAGAAAGACTAATATGGTTCCTTTTTAACTGAGGAATGTGCTTTTGGAGGCACAAGTACTGTGCACTTGGCCTTAGCATAACAGCTCTGAAACCATTTAAATATCTTCCTACCAATGCCAACTTTAGAAACAGCACCCAACTTGGGGGCTTTGGCAATGGATACTTTATGAATGTTTAGTTCCATCAATATAACACACAAACACAACATTCAGAGTGTGAAGCACCCTTTCAGCTACAGCCTCGTTGCTGGAAAAAAGCAGTTAGCTCAATAGTTTGGTTGATGTGAAACAGTGAGAAAAAAATCATCAGAAATGTAGGGTTATTAGCAGAAACTACCCCATCTATATGTACCTGAAGACATGTCGTCTGTTTTGGAGCTTGTAGCTCACCAATACACTGGAGTGAAGTAATTGCTATTAGGAAGGCTACCTTTCAAGATAAGAACTGTAAGGTACACAAGGATATAGGCTCAAACGGAAGACGAGTTCTGTGAGGACCATGTTCACTTTCCATATCAATACAGGAGAGGTCTTTGGAGGAAATACTCTTTAAACCTTCCATGAAAGCTTTAATTACAGGGGCATTGACAATAGATGAATGTTGTCTGCTTGGACATATGATGCAATTGCAGTTAGAAGCATGAAAGGGTAAAGGAGACCTGCCATGTAAAGATGCAGTAGGGAGGAAACAAGCTCCTGGACAGAGTCTGCAAGTTTAGAAATGTAGTTGTGCATGACCCTTTTCCACTTAGCTGCGAAACAGGCATGGGTAGTTGGTTTCCTGGCCTCGCATAAAATAGCCATGTATTACTGTGAGAGGTTATGGTAGCAAGCTAAACACTATAAAACCAGTTGCAAAATTGCGAGAGTGAGCAGTTTGGGATCTAGGCGTCTTAGTTGAATCTGATGTTGACTTAAAAGGTCTAGCCTGACTGGAAGTTTCATGTGGGGACTGACAACTTAAGGGGCAGGGAGTACCAGGGCTGCCTTACCCAGGTTGGTGCAACGAGATATGAGAGTTATAGACAATTGCCTAAACTGCCGTACTACACATGAAGGATGAGGGAAAGAGGTGGAAAAGTCTAAACAAATATCACCAACCAGTTCAGCTACAGTGTGTTGTCCAGGAACTGTGGGTGCAGGCAACTGCCTGCAAAGCTTTGGCATTTTGTAATTTCAGCAGTGATAGGTCTATTGTTGGAGTCAGCCAACGTTGGACGTACTTGTGGAGAACTTGTGAGTAGTTTCCACTCGTGGACCTGTTGATGTGCCCTGCTGAACAGGTCATCAAAATCATTCTCCACTCCTAGTAGATGACCAGCTAACAGGTGAATGTTGTGGTGAGTTGCCCAAAGCTAGATCCCCTGTGCCAGATGACAGGGCTGGAGGGAGTGGGTCTCCCACCCTCTTGATTCCAGATTAAACATGGGTATCATAATGTTTATCCTTATAGGTACTGTTTTTCACTTTAGAAGCAGGAGAATGGCGTTGAGAGCTATAATCTGATGAGTAAATCTTTCATATGATTGATGAGACAACCCTGGTGCTGTGGAGCACAAGGGCCTTGAATTGTTATACGGTGGAGGTGAGCTGCCAACCCCACGAAAAATGCATCTGTAGTGATTGTCACATGCAAGGGGGCATAGAAATGGCCTACCGAGCAACATGTTGTTTCTGTGCCACCAAGGAAGAAAGTGCTGAGTCATGGCCGTTACCAAAACTAGATCCTCACAATGCTCTTCTGCTTGCACCCACTGCCATGAGAGGGTCTCACATAAGGGCTGCATGAGGAACCTGGCATGTGGTACAATTGTTATGCACAAACATTTTCATCTGTTTCATTACAGTGCAGACAGTGATGGGACTGTGTCTAAGAAAAAGAAAAAAAAGCCAGCAACTATAGGTACGCAACCGCTCTGTTGGTTGGGGTATACTTTGCCACTTTCCACATTCAGAACTGAGCCCAGGAAGGGCTGAATTTCCTGGGACTGGAGATACAAGTTTTGCACAGATGGTAAAACCAAGTCTGTGAAGGACAGACACTGCTAGCCGAGTGTGAGCTAAGCATTGTTGTTTGGTGCCGTTCTTTATCAACCAGCCATCTACGTACAGAAACACAGGAACGGTGTTTCTGCCAGATGAGTTGCAACGACCACCAGGCACTTTGTCAATACCTTTGTGGGCTGTAGTAGCCTGAAGGGCAAAACCATGCACTGGTAGTGTTCTCTGCTTACCACAAAAGTGGAGATACAGGTAGTGTGCATAATGTATAGGGACCTAAAATTACAATCTTTCAGATCAAGCACTGCCAGGAAGTCATCTTGAAATAGCAAGGGATGACATCTTGTAATGGGCTATGTGGAAGTGTTTGGAGGAGATGAACCTGTGGTCAGAGGTCAAGGATCAGTCAGAATGAGCCGTTCTTTTTGGGGGCTAAGAAAGTACAAGGAGTACACCCTGCACCATGTTGGTGAAGGGACAGCAGCATCCTTTGCTAGGAGCAGCTGTACCACCTCCTCCAAGAGATGAAAGTGTTCTGAACTCAATAATGTTTTTCTACTGTGGCAGGAAATGCCTTATTCATCTGCCAACAGGTGAAGTGTGGTCTAAGGGTGTGAGAGAAGTTAAAGTTTTGCAGGCGAGGAGCCCCCTGCACTGCCACCCCTATCTTTCCCTGCTCTGTAGTCTCCCTCCTGAAAAAACTAAAGATTGTTGATAAGGAGGTCTGTTGGCCGAGCCCGAAAAGTAGACTTTGGAGTGGGAGGTTTTATAGCACCAATAGACTTTGATAAGACAGCATCCTTTTTTATTTTCTCAAGCGTCTGATTGACAAGAGGGCTGAACAGACACTCTCCATGAAAAGGTACATTTAAAGAGGTGGTGTTGCACCTTTGGCCTAAGCCCTGACATCCCAAGCCAGGAATGTCCACGAAGGAGGATGCTAGTGTTGATCCCTCTAGCTTCTGCATCTGCTGTTCTGTTTTGCCCTCCTGTTCCCTTTTGCGGTGAGCTCCAGGAAGATGCTTGATGAGCTTTTCTATCTGCTTCCAGGGGTACCAGGTGTTACAGCTCCAAATGGCACATTTTCCCTGAAACATCAATCTTTTTGATTCTTTATTGGAAGAGCACTATACTCTGTGGCTTGTACCAAATCGCTTTACAGGAAGTGCGCATCACCAATGAATTCTGGACAATGTTCCTGCAAATAAAAGCTGGACCATTTTAAAATGCCCTTCAGCATCGGAAGGGAACATGCGGCTCTGTTTTGGACGTTTCCAGGAGGAAGTCATTCTCATTCTCCACAGTATGGAGCTTGATCTGTTGATGTTGATAAGCACAATGTATTACTGCATGGTACACGGTAGTATCATCCGGTGGGGATGATTTAGTGGCCTATGGACTACATAATCCTCCCAAGGATCATCTCCCACTTGAGGCCTAACTGGCTCTGCTTTGGGTTCTATAGGTAGTAAAGACTGCCTGCATCAGAGTCTGTGTCTTGTGTCTCAGGTGGTGTGGAGTGTGTGGACAACGGAGGTGGTAGGGAGGAGGTTTGGAGTGTACTGTTGTAAAGAGTACAGGGATGGCAGCCACATGTCCAACCCTCTTAGGGCTTGATGGTGTAAAAGGAGAAGGAGATTCAGGTTCTTCCCCAAAAGCAGTCTGTCTTTTTTGGAATGGGGATGAGTCCTGGAACCAGAGGTCTGGCGAGTATCTTGCCAGTATTAGAGTAAATAAAGAGTTTTTTGCTTTTCATCCAGGATGTCAGCCAGTCTTTCAAAGATCAACCTCTCGGAGGTGTCTCACCTCAGCATCAGAGGGGCCTCAGCCCAGACTTTGGTGCCTTTGGGCGTCGTCTCTTCGGCATTAACGTCAGCTGGGTGGGGTTTGTCAACAGCATGCAGCCACCTACGATGTGGATTTAGCTCCAAGGAAAGCTTCCGTTTTGGCACTCAGTGTGCCTTTTCAGTTCCTGGGCACCAAACAGACAGAACAGAATGAGGATCTGAGCTATTCATAGGTTAGCTTGACATCAAGCAAGGCCTCTCCAGAGTCTGGCACAAGCCAGTCAGACATGTGCAAAGGTAGTATTTAAGCCCTTTTCTGCTCTTCTCTCGGCTTAATGGAAGACGCCCGCGGGTGCAGTGGTGTTTCAGCTGCTGGTGACTTAGGGTCTCGAGAGTGACCGAGAGGCTCAGCCAATGTACGTGGTGTGACTTGTCTTCTGGCCCAAAACTGGCTCCTGCTGTGGTGCTTACTACAGTAGTTCGACACCTTCCTCTACAGAGGCCTAAAAGAACAAGGCCTCAGGTTCTTCATGCTCCTGGCCCAGAGAAAAGTGGGAAGGGCTGACCTTTTCCTCCTCTGCCCTAAACTATGGGGTGTTGCTCGTACCTCTCGGTGCTGCATCTTGTAATGCACCCACCTTCTCTCCCTCCTATGTCAGTGAAAGGGAAGAAAGGCATTGCAAGCCGTATCTAAACGTTCTTGGGAGAAACAGAAGTTGTAGATCTCGTGGGTGACAGCCCAAAAGTATTTTGAGTTGCACCTAGGACAGAAATGGAATGAAGTGTGTTGCATAACACAGATCTCAATGTATTCGAAAAAAGCCTAAACCATCCTCAAAGGGAAATAGTGAGTGGGGGCCACAGTCCATCGAAGTATGTTCGACTTCAAAGTCCTACTCTGAAATGTATTGAAAACATTTTCAATGCAATATAATTTTAGTTACTGGGGAAGAATTGGGAGCTGCAAAACTTGAAAGGGAGCAGAAAAAATTAATATGGTGCATGTAGTGCTTAGACTTCAGAAGAGCATCCCAAACCTCCTATAGCCCGATGGTGGAAGAAAACAACCTTAGGTGGAACCTGTGTGTTGCTGCATTCTGGACAAAAGGTGGCATCACAGCAGGTCTTGTGGCTCAGACTTCTTCAAAGAAAAAAAAAACAAGTTGCAAGTATCTGGGCCCAGAACTATATGGGAGGAGTATGCATAGCATAAGTATCTACAGTAACATACGCTACAAACAGAATATTAAAAAAGAAAAAAATAGAAAAGAACACAGCCATCCTCAGAAGAGGGTGGAACAAACATCAACAAATCATCTGTGGGAATATCAAATAACCATTTAAAAAAGAAAGCTATTAAAGGTAAGTATCTTTTCCTCATCTTAGAAAGAACTAATTGTAGGAGAGTGCCACAGTAGGCATGGTTAACCTCCCACTTTTTGCCTAATGTTGATGCCAACTTTGATTGCAAGTGTACTGGGACCCTGCTAACCAGGCCCCAGCACCAGTGTTCTTTCCCCAAAAACTGTACCTTTGTTTCCACAATTGGCACAACCCAGGCACACAGTTAAGTCCCTTATAAAAGGGACCCATGGTACCAAGGGCCCTGTGGCCAGGGAAGGTCTCTAAGGGCTACAACAAGTATTATGCCACCCTAGGGGGACCCCTTACCAAGAACATACACACTGCCTTGCAGCTTTTGTGTGCTGGTGAGGAGAAAAAGGCAGTCGACATAGCACCCCTCTCAGGGTGCCATGCCACCCCCTACTGCCTGTGGCATAGGTAAGCCACCCCTCTAGCAGGCCTTGCAGCCCTAAGGCAGAATGCACTATACCACAGGTGAGGGCATAGCTGCATGTCCAATATGCCCCTACAGTGTCTAAGTCCATTCTTAGACATTGTAAGTGCAGTGTAGCCATACTGAGTATATGGTGATCTGGGAGTTTGTCATTAAGAACTGCACAGCTACATTAGGGCTTCACGGAATACTGGGAAGTTTGGTATCAAACTTCTCAGCACAATAAACCCACACTGATGCCCGTGTGGGATTTTATGAAAAATGCACACAGAGGGCATCTTAGAGATATATGTTAGTGTGTTAGCCAAACTGCTAGTGTAGGACTGACCGGTCTGTGCCAGCCTGCCACTTTCAGGCAAGTTTCTGACCACATGGGTGAGTGCCTTTGTGCACTCTGTGGTCAGAAACAAAGCCTGTCCTGAGTGGAGGTGCTTCACACCTCCCCCCTACAGGAACTTTAACACCTAGCAGTGAGCCTTAAAAGTTCAAGCCTCCGATTACAGTGCCCCAGGGCACTCCAGCTAGTGGGGAGCCACACAGCTAAGATAACTCCAGCTCACCCCCTTGGCACAAGCAGTCAGGCTCATCTCAGAGGCAATGTGTAAAGTATTTGTGTATATATACACACACACTAAGTGAAAATACCACAAAAGTACTCCACACCAGTTTAGAATAATAGCCAATATTCATCCCAGTAAAACAAGACCAAAACGACAAAAATCATATGTACACAACCACATAATTCACTCATAAGAGATTAAATGCAATTGTAGTTCCTTGAAATCAATGAAGTGTTTGAATGAGGGAAAGTACCAGAGATGCGTAAAAAACGGACTTTGCGGGCTGCACGGGAAGTGATTTGTCGAAAGAGCCAGAGAGGAGTCAGTTTCTTACTGCTGGAGGAAAGGTGATATATTGTTCATGGCACAAAGCGTTGTTACCTTACAGCGGTGCAGTGTCAAAAGAAGGAAATGGTGCCTAGGGTGGATGTGTCAGAAGTCAAGCTGCGATGTGTCGATCTCACAGCGATGAAGCAGGCGCTGCGTCAGTCAGGGCGGTGCATCACAGATTTCAGTGATGTGGTGTTCTTAACTCAGACAGCAGTGGTTCTTCTGTTGCACTGGAACGGAAAGCTAGGGCCTGTGTTGAAAACAGTGGTTATTGCATCAAGCGGGGATCACACTCCGGTGCAGGCAGCGCCGATACGCCAAGTACTTCCAGCGATGCGTTGGTTCAAGATGAGGCAGTGAATTTTCTTTTGGTAGCAATAAACACCTCCTTCAAGGGCTCAGACTAGATGTGGCTCCACTTGGCAGGACAGGGCTCTCAGCAGAGGAGCCCAGGTGCTGGCAGATGAAGTCTTTGATGTCCATGAGACTTCTCAACTTGAGGCCTGCTCTACTCAATCCCTGGGAGAACCTTACAAAGCAGGATGTAGAAAGCAAAGTCTAGTTCTTTCACTCACAGGAGAGAAGCAACAAGCAGCAGGCCAGACCAATAAAGCAACAGGCAGAGTGGCAATCCCTCCCATGGCATCTAGCTCTTCTTCCTGCCTCCTGGCAGAATATCCTCAGTATAGAAGTGTTTTGAAGTTGTGGTGTCAGAGGTCCAGTACTTATACCGTTTTCTGTCTTTGAAGTAAGCAAACTTCAAAGAGAAAGTCTTTGTAGTGTACAAGATCCTGCCTTTCCTGCCCTGGCCCCAGACACACTTCAGGGGGTTGGAGATTGTTTTGTGTAAGCACGGACACAGCCCTAATCAGGTGGAAGTGTCAGCTCCTCCCACCACAGTAGCTCAGGAAGGCCCATCAGGATATGAAGGGCACACCTCAGCTCCCTTTGTGTGACGGTCTAGAGTGAATTCACAAACAGCTCAATTGTCATCCTGACCCAGACATCTTTTCAACAGACAGGAAGCGGCACAGACTGGTTAAGCAAGAAAATGCCCACTGGCATTTTCAAACTTACAACTCAAAAACAAACTTCACCAAAAGTTGTATTTTTAAACTGTGAGTTAAAAGACCCCAAACTCCATATCTCCTTCTGCTCTCAATTGGAAATTACACTTAAAAGATATTTCAATGCAATTCCCATGTTACCCTATGTGAGAGATAGTCCTTGCAATAGAAAAAAACACATTTAGTAGTATTTCACTATCAGGACATTTAAAACACACCAGTACGTCCCAACTTATAAATACACTGCACCTTGCCCAGGGGCTGCCTTGGGCCTACTTTAAGGGTGACTTACATGAAGCAAAAGGGCAGGTTTGGGCCTGGCAAGTGGGTGCACTTGCCAGGTCGAAATGGCAGTTTAAAACTCCCCACACAGACACTGCAGTAGCAGGTCTGAGACGTGTTTACATGACTACTCATGTTGGTGGCACAATCAGTGGTGCAGGCCCACTAGCAGCATCTGATTTACAGGCCCTGGGCACACATGGTGCACTAGATTAGACTTACTAGTAAATTAAATATGCCAATCATGGTTAAACAAATCACCCATACAATTAAGAGAGACACTTGCACTTTAGCGCTGGTCAACATTGTCCAGAGTCTTAAAGCCAGCAAAAATGAAATTCAGCAAAGGATCAAAAACAGGGGGGTCAGCAGCCAAAAGATAGGGGAAACTACACCAAGAGCTGACAGGCCTAACAGCCATGATTTAAAACAACAACTGTTTAAAATCAGCTGTACCTGCTTCTCCACCTAGTAATCAGAAAAGAGCATCATAACTATCTAGAACTGGAACTCCTCTCAAGATAACAAACATGGAAGCCTTGCTCCTCCCAGAATAGGTGCTGATAGTAACAGATAAGTACTTAGCCAGCTTGTAACAGAAGGTAACACATGGCAACCCAAAAGGGAATAGTCTGTTTCCAAACAGCCTGGCCCTTCAGGGTCCTTTTTCAGATACAGCCTGTGCAACCATTCCCCTGCTATTTAGGAATGTCTTTTGAGATATGTAGCAGAAATATCACGCCAGACGAAAAGGATAAAGTTTCCTTTAAGGGCACCCTACTCATCCACAGGTGCCTTCCCATCATTAGTTTGTGAATATCCCTGCACCCTTGTGGCGAGACGAAGTTTTCCATGATGGTACAGCTGCATGCATTAATCATAAGCGACCCGCGCAAATCATTGCACTAGCTAATGCCCTCGAAATTTTCCATCATCGGAAAAAGAATAAATTGGTGCATTTTTCAGACCGATTACAGGGTGCCTTGATAACAGAAAATAGCTTACAGACTAACATTAACAGAGGCTCCATAAAAGTCACTTATCATACGTTTACGTGCTGCCTCTTTCCCATTTTCATCTTGTATGCAGATGCAACAGCAACTAAGAAGAGGCGGAGGAGGAGGTGACGACAGCACTGGGTAGATTAGGCCTAGCCAAACAAGTTGCACAGAACTTTCTGGCCAAATGGGACAACACTGCTGGAAGCAGTAATGAGGCACGTGACAGGAGAATGCAAGCAGGCTAGCTCTTGGCTATACAGCACATTTCTGACAAATCATCATATATCAGGCCAGTCCGATGCCTCATGATGGATGCAATGAGCATGAAGACAGATTGATCCTCACCCTCGCACCCCCAGCCAACCCATTTGTCTAATGCTGTTAAGGTAGGTTTTCAAAATGTCCACCTGTAGTCAGCAAAAAAAAAAAAAAGAAAAAGGAAACCTACCATAAAACACCATCACTCACTGGTCACACATGAAGGGTAATAATCATCACTAGTGGCCAGCAATAATCTCTCAGCCTTTTATTTGTATTAGTGGCTGAGAAACAGGACACCCGGCATCAGAGGGTCAGACATGAGAACTGTAGGCTCTTCCCTGATCTTCTGGAGTGTTCTCAGTATTTACGAAAGAGGAAGAAGGAAGTAGGGGAAGGGGAGCAGAGCTAAGTGAAGGGAAGGAAATGTAAAAGGAGGAAGAGCAAGAGAACGAAACAGAGGCGATGAGGCTAAAGGGGAGGATGAGAGAGGAGGAAACCAAGGTGAAAGAAGAGCAGAAAGAAGGAAGAGGAAGGAGGAGAAACGAAGAGGATGAGGTTATAGAAAAAAGGATGATAAACTATACAGGAAAGAGCACCGAACTTGACTACTTAAGGGTGCCAAAACCAGATCAGATCCCGCTTCCTTTCCCCACACTGTTCTGAGAAGACTCATCTAAGTAGGGCTGCATTGGATCTTCCAGTGTTGCAAAGAAAATAATCCACATGCAACAAGATCTTTGTGAAGGCCGAAGGAGAGGCACTGCGGCGTCATAGCAGTGTCCTGTACTTCTTGGACTGTTTTCCAACCATACAAAAGAAGTACTTACTGTGTTTTCTTAGTTGGAAGGAGGCTACCTGAAGGACTACTGAGTAAAGTGATTGCTTTGAGTTGCTTCTAGTACCTGCGCCAAAGTCAATGTTTTGAACCTCTGCAGTGGAGGAACACCTTCAGATCCTTAAGACTTAAGATTGGGCTGCCTTCTCCTTTATCTTTACAAAGTTATACTGTGAGCAATATCTCATTATCAAGTCAGCCTAATTGACTCTAAAAGAAAGTGAGTCTTCATCTCCTGCAGCTGCTTTTGGGATGCCACCAATGCAGTGATGGGCTTGATGGTAGAGGCCCATGAAAGCTACAGGACATAGCCATCTATTACCACTGCATGGACCCATATATCTGGGTAGAGAGGAAGCATCCCCCTAATAAAGTTGTGTAGGCCTCGTAGCATGGTGTACATGAGAGTGGTTGAACCTGGAAGAAATCACTTAGACTGAGTGGCCCATGTTGAGGCAACAACAGAACACTTGTTCTTCCCACCTGAAAGCGCCTCCTTTTTGATTGCCTGCTCCCTGAGAAAAAGGAGCTTTCAAGCCAGGGGTTTGGTGCAAATCTTGAAATCCTAGAAGGCCTTGCTACTTGAAAGAGGAGCTCTGAGTGGTTCTACTTTTATGGAACTCTACGATTAGACCATGACTTTGCCTGTCTTATACTACACGAGGAACCCATTTACCGGTATAGTCTATTTGTGCACGTGGACTCTTTTTGCTCCTTAATGATTGCCAATTACTTCTTAGAAAGGTTAAGGTGTGCAAAGTTTATGTCTGTAGGTGCCAAGCCACTAGCAATAGGTGAGCTGACTCCGGATGGAATGTTTTCCTCCCTTGCATAATTAATAGGTTTGCTTTTGTAACCTTTTAACATGTTCTTTGGACAGTGACATTAGGTGCCAGACCAATGCAGGCTTGCCCACATCAGGGCTGTTAGGAGCATTTGTACTCTCTATATCCTGCATTTGCAGATTACTTTAAGTCACAGTGGTACTGGGGCAAACAATAAGCAAATATCCCTAACCAATTCAATGACAGTGCACTTCCCAGGGAGAGTGGGAGGTGATACGCGATGTAAAGTTTTGGCATTTTTGTTTTCTGCCTTGCAAACATGCACATTGTTGGTATGCCCCAGTCTGCAAAAAGGTTGCCTACACCTTCCTGATTGAGCTCCCATTCATGAGACATGCATCGGTCTACTACTACATTTAGCTAGGTGGAGCACTAACTGGGATCTTGATCCTTATGATCCATTTCCATAATTCTTCGGCTAATTTGGACAGGGTTTATGTGTTGTTCCCCTGTTTGCTCAAGTAAACCAGTGCTATTATATTTTCTGTTTGTATCAACAGGTCCATTTCTTTCATTTGTGTCCGTATGGCCTTATCCCTAGAAAAACGGTAATCAGCTCCACCATGTTTACCATTTTAGCAGTTTTTTTAAAATTTAGCTTGTAACAACCACTAGGTAGCTCCACTTCCTCTAGTTCTGTGTTGTCTCATTAGCAACTCAAGTAATGGTCTCAGGCGTAGTCTGGCATGCAGTAAGATTAAATAAATGAAGCCATCAGCCTTATTCTCTTTACAATCCTTACGCTCCAACATCAACACACTTAGTAAAGACCAATTCTTTCCTACAGTCTCAAAACCCTCTTTTCTGTGAGGGTCTATCAGTGCAGTTTTTGAATTGAGGGGTGTTGCCAAGAACACATTTTCCTGTGCCGGTAATGGGAACGATTTCTTGAAGTTTACTTATAATCTCAGTCTGTGCAACATCTGAAAACACTGTACTGGTGCTCTTCTCACATTGCAGGAAATAGTTCCCCTTCATTAGACGGATGCCTGGGTTTCAATGTACATGTATTGACTGCTTTCTGAGATAAGCTGCTGCTACTGCAAGACACTTTGGACTGGACTTTATCCCAATGGGTAGTATTTTAAACTGATATTGAGGATCCCAGTTTACACATCTAAGGTATTTGTGATGATATTGATTCATTGGCACATGAAGGAAGGCACCTTTTAAGACTATTGTTACCACATAGTCTTCCTTGCCCAAACAGGAATGACTTCCTGAAATGTTATCTTGAATTTGTGTGTCTTGACATCTTCGTTTAAGAACCCAAGGTATAATTTTAATCTTACCTTCTGCTCTGGTTTGGGAAAGTAGAGAATATATGTAGGACGTTGGCTCTGTATGTACTATTTCAAAGTAAGAAATAGCATGCGCAGAGTCCAAGGGTTCCCCTTAGAGGTAAGATAGTGGCAAAAAGAGATAATTCTAATGCTCTATTTTGTGGTAGTGTGGTTGAGCAGTAGGCTTATCAGAGGGTAGTGGTAAGCATTTGTTGTACATACACAGGCAATAAATGAGGAACACACACTCAGACAATTCCAGGCAAATAGGTTTTTATATAGAAAAATATATTTTCTTAGTTTAGTTTAAGAACCACAGGTTCAAGATTTACAAACAATACTTGAAATGAAAGGTATTTCACCCAGGTATCTTAGGAACTTTGAATCATCACAATAGCATGTACAGTTTTGGCAAAAATGGCAATAAGCTATTTTAAAATTGGACACAGTGCAAAATTCAACAGTTCGTGGGGGAGGTAAGTATTTGTTAGTTTTTCAGGTAAGTAAAGTACTTACAGGGTTCAAAGTTGGGTCCAAGGTAGCCCACCGTTGGGGGTTCAGGGCAACCCCAAAGTTACCACACCAGCAGCTCAGGGCTGGTCAGGTGCAGAGGTCAAAGTGGTGCCCAAAACGCATAGGCTTCAATGCAGAAGGGGGTGCCCTGGTTTCAGTCAGCCAGCAGGTAAGTACCCGCGACTTCGGAGAGCAGACCAGGGGTTTTTTGTAGGGCACTGGTGGGGTGGGGGTGGGGACACAAGTCAGCACAGAAAGTACACCCTCAGCGGCACAGGGGCGGCCGGGTGCAGAGTGCAAAAAGGCGTCGGGTTCACAATAGGTTTCAATGGGAGACCCAGGGGTCTCTTCAGCGATGCAGGCAGGCAAGGGGGGGGGCTCCTCGGGGTAGCCACCACCTGGGCAAGGAAGTGGGCCACCTGGGGGTCGCTCCTGCACTGGAGGTCGGATCCTTCAGGTCCTGGGGGCTGCGGGTGCAGTGTGTTTCCCAGGCGTCGGGTTCTTTGAAGCAGGCAGTCGCGGTCAGGGGGAGCCTCTGGATTCCCTCTGCAGGCGTCGCTGTGGGGGCTCGGGGGGGGGGGTCAACTCTGGCTACTCACAGGCTCGCAGTCGCCGGGGAGTCCTCCCTGTAGTGTTGGTTCTCCGCAGGTCGAGCCGGGGGTGTCGGGTGCAGAGTGGAAATTCTCACGCTTCCGGCGGGAAACGTGTGGTCTTTAAAAGTTGCTTCTTTGTTGCAAAGTTGCAGTCTTTGTGGAACAGAGCCGCTGTCCTCTGGAGTTCTTGATCCTTTTAGATGCAGGGTAGTCCTCTTAGGCTTCAGAGGTCGCTGGACCCTGGGGGATGTGTCGCTGTTGCAGGTTTTTCTCGAAGTGGGGAGACAGGCCGTTAGGGCTGGGGCCAAAGCAGTTGGTGTCTCAGTCTTCTCTGCAGGGCTTCAGGTCAGCAGTCCTTCTTCATCTTCAGGTTGCAGGAATCTAGTTTCCTAGGTTCTGGGGAGCCCCTAAATACTTAATTTAGGGGTGTGTTTAGGTCTGGGAGGGCAGTAGCCAATGGCTACTGTCCTTGAGGGTGGCTACACCCTCTTTGTGCCTCCTCCCCGAGGGGTGGGGGGCACATCCCTATTCCTATTGGGGGAATCCTCCAAAATCAAGATGGAGGATTTCTAAAGGCAGGGGTCACCTCAGCTCAGGACACCTTAGGGACTGTCCTGACTGGTGGGTGACTCCTCCTTGTTTTTCTCACTATCTCCCCTGGACTTGCCGCCAAAAGTGGGGGCTGTGTCCAGGGGGCGGGCATCTCCACTAGCTGGAGTGCCCTGGGGCATTGTAACACGAAGCCTGAGCCTCACTGCTGGGTGTTACAGTTCCTGCAAGGGGGGTGGGTGAAGCATCTCCACCCAGAGTAGGCTTTTGTTTCTGTCCTCAGAGAGCACAAAGGCCCCCACCACATGGGGTCAGAAACTCTTCTCTCAGCAGCAGGCTGGCACAGACCAGTCAGTCCTGCACTGAACAATTGGGTAAAGTACAGGGGGCATCTCCGAGATGCCCTCTGTGTGCATTTTTTAGTAAATCCAACACTGGCATCAGTGTGGGTTTATTATTCAGAGAAGTTTGATACCAAACTTCCCAGTATTCAGTGTAGCCATTATGGAGCTGTGGAGTTTGTTTTTGACAAACTCCCAGACCATATACTTAATATGGCCACAACTGTACTTACAATGTCTAAGAATAGACTTAGACACTGTAGGGGCATATTGCTCATGCAGCTATGCCCTCACCTGTGGTATAGTGCACCCTGCCTTAGGGCTGTAAGGCCTGCTAGAGGGGTGACTTACCTATGCCACAGGCAGTATTTTGTGTGCATGGCATCCTGAGGGGGACATGGCATCCTGAGGGGGATGCCATGTCGACTTTGCCTTTTTCTCCCCACCAACACACACAATCTACAATGGCAGTGTGCATGTGTTAGGTGAGGGGTCCCTTAGGGTGGCACAACATATGCTGCAGCCCTTAGGGACCTTCCTAGTCACAGAGCCCTTGGTACCACTGGTACCTTTTACAAGGGACTTATCTGTGTGCCAGGGGTGTGCCAATTGTGGAAACAATGTTACATTTTAGGTGAAAGAACACTGGTGCTGGAGCCTGGTTAGCAGGGTCCCAGCACACTTCTCAGTCAAGTCAGCATCAGTATCAGGCAAAAATCGGGGGGTAACTACAACAGGGAGCCATTTCCTTACAATATATCCATGTGTTTCTTTGCACTGGTGGATCTGTTTCTATGGTAATTTTCTTCAACAAATTACAGCCTCAGATAGTATGGTCCTTTCTTGGTTGTTGTAGGCTTGGCTCTTTGGCATATTTGTTGTTGGTGTGCCTTGTATTTCTATGCACAGTATCCATGTTTAGTATTTTTAGGTTGTGTTTTCGGTTTATTGAGGGAAAACTTGGTGGCTGTACTACTAGCTCACTTCCTGGCTGTGATGACGAGGGAGTCAGGTTCTTCCTGGGCTTTAATGCAAGTGGGGTCTTATGGAGAAAGTCTATATTTCTTCTCCACTATAGGCGTAATAGCTTTGCAGGAACCCGGTTCTTTAACAACGTCCTTTCACTATAGTAAAACCCTAAATAGAATAGGGGAATAGCGTTCATTTTCTCTATAAAGTAAGTAGAGTTCGATGAAGAAGGAACATTCCTCTTCTTTCTCTAGCTTCACCCTGCTATAGCCACAGCCCTTTTAATTACTGAATAACAGACAAATTGAGTAGCAGATACGGTCAAGTGGGTTATGGTTCTACCTCCACTAATAGAGAGACTGCATCTATCTGATTCCATGTCTGATTCACATGCCTCCTTGCTGTTATGTCCTCCTCTGTAAGTAAGGATCCTGTGCCAGAGGCTTTGGTTCTAGTATAAAAGGACTGATTCTTCTTTCTCTACATATGTGTCTCTGGGTCTAGTTTGTCCCATTACACTTGGAATTTTATTTGATGCCATGAAAGCAGCGAAATCCTTCTTTTGAAAGATGTCTGACATTTTGGATTTGAGCCTACATTTTTGACTGTCGAAGAAGAAGATCCCTTCAGGGTCTTATGTTGGGTTACAAGGGATGACTGTTTTTATCATTCCCCCATCCTTGATCCTGGTCTATCCCGAGCCCATTAGTTTAGGTTATTTTGCCACCGTGGTATCATTTGTTTTCTCTTATCAGTGTACTACATCTTTATCCTTCCAAAATGTGTTTTGCACGTTGAAGCCTTAGGGTTTTGTGGCACTGAAAGGATCTCTTTTGTTACAGTTTGAGGTGTTTTGATGTCAAAAGGAGTTTAGTGCTCTTCCCCTTCTGCTTTCTCTGTACCATCTAAGGTGCCCAATTCCTCCTCATCAATGAGCCAAATTCTGCCAACTCTGCCCTTTCACATGAGCAACAGTGTATTGTTCCCACCTTTGCTTTTTTTTTTTTAACTTTAAGTCTTAGGTTAAAATGGACACAGATCTTACAGGTCTCTGATTTATGGTCCTTTGAAAAGCTGAGGTTGCATATCTTGCGACCACCCATCTGTGCGAATTTGCAGTGGCACTTTGGACAGAATTTAAAAGGAGGCTTTTCCATACTCCTTTAGGCAGAAGGTACAGCAGGGTTCCAGAGTAAAACAAAACCTGCACAAGTAGCATTCTGTGGCATGTGTACCATCCAGGTTCCCTAGGAGAACCTGTTCTTGGCATGGTCTTTGATTTCACCTCCTCCTTGGGCTCATGTCCTATTTCCAGTCCTCACCTCAGATTGCATGGACCCCTACTTATAATTTCCATCTAGATCACGCAAAAAGATTTTCTTGCTTCCGAACCCAGTATCACAAAAGAAATAAAAGAAATCTGAAGATTAAGACAACATACTTGGCATTGTTGGTCTGTGTGTAATTTCATAGGCTATGCCTATGGTTGATGCTGTTCCCGCCCTCCCCCAAAACAAATATTTTACTAAGTCATGATTTCTGGGTCCAACTACAAGATGGCAGATTTATGTAAAGTATGTGAGTGAATGAGAAGTTCACGCTGTGTAGCTCAGAAGCGCAGCACCTAAACAAGACCTAAGGTATGGAGGTCATCAGTTCCACACAGTAGATGACGCTCACAGCTGGTCTTAATGCCAGGGAGAGAAACGGCTGCAGGGAAAATAAAAATCAAAAACACCTAAAAGTATCAGGGCTAGGACCTTGTAATAAATCTGATGCACATCAGAGAAGGTTCTAAGACACACTCTTAGGCAGAAAAAAGATCTGGTGAGGTAACTCATCAGCACATGCGTAATACAGGCACACACAGCTCTCTAAGAGTTAAGGAGAAGTTATGCTGTTGCGCCAGTGAACCACTATGTGTCTTGAAGATCGCCCTCTAGTGTTATAGGGTCCAAAAGCCGTCGGCAACCATGACAATGTGAACACTATACCTGATAGACTGTGTGCACTTAAGGACTAGAGAATTGCTCGGACCACAATCGTGTTAAATTGTTTCATTGCCAGATGTTTGTAAACACTGTTCCATGCTACTCTGGCCCTTTTCCTGGTCTGATCACTTGAGCAAAGAGAACCTTGTCATTGTGTATGATACTAACAATACAAATTCTAGTATGTATTTATAATAGGGGACCAGCTTTTCCTTTATGTAATGTGTTTGATGACGAATTGTAATGTTTGACTGATTGCTTAACCTTAGGAAACCTCATTGGTTCCACTTGGGACTGTTGTTCTTGATGTGTTTGTATGCCATTAGTTCCAGGCAGTGTTTGGACTGCTCTAGTTCCTGACAAGCTTTTCCACAAGTTGGCACGGCAGGTGCAGTGCAGTCTTTGGTGCACCCTCTCTTTGCTGGGTCCAGGGAGCAGCAGTCAATCCTTCTGTCTTCTTTCCACTCTTGTAGTGATCTGAGAGCTGTGTGCCCCGAGTGCCACTTTGATGCAATTTCACGTTTGTGGGACCCACTAGTCAATGGAGCAACAGTTCCCACAGGGCAACCCTTCCACTTTACATGACTTCCTGGAGATTCAGTCAAATATAATCCCAGAGCACCCTTCTCTGCCTGAATCCAAGTTGGCTCAGGACTTCTTCCAGTCAGGAGCTCAGGGGACACACATGTGTGTACCCAGCATGATCAGCCATTCTTCCTGGAAAACTGGTTCTGCAGACAATTCCCGCTCTGGAGTTCATGCCAACATGTCTGGCTACACAAAGGAGCGGAGTGTTCAACATTTGCTTCATTGAGGCAGCAGCCTTTTGAAGCTCAGCCATCTGCGGCCACCGTCCCCTAGTCATCCTGCTAGAGGAGGTCACACCTCCTCCCACTAACAGTTTCCTTTGTTCCTGATAATGCTTCACTCTTCATAGGCAGCCTGGTATCTTGGGTCATAACCACTGCAGATAGTCAGAAAGGGCTGCCAGAGGAGATGTTAGACAACAACCTAGTGACTTTCTAAAGTCACCTTCCTATTACAAGTTACCTTAAAGCTGATGTAAGTAATGAGTTGGATTTAATGTAATGATTATTTTGATACCTTGGAGTAATATCTTTGCAGGGCCCAAATGAAAGTTAGCTTTTAGCATGGTGGGCAGTGTAACTCCATGTTAGCCAATGGAACCACCAGCCTACTAAAGTGAAAACGCCGATTTTGAGTTTTCACTGCCAGGGCAGATTAAACACAAGTAGACTATGCCCTTGTTTTTAATATTTAGCACCCTGCCTGGTGAGCTACCAAGGCTGTTCCTGGGGTGTGTTATTATGATTAGAAAGGAAGGTTTTGACCTGGCAAAAGGCTTTGTTTTACCAAGTTGGGCTGGCAGTTTTACATCTGTCCAACTAGGCTGCAGTGGCAGACCTAGAGTCGCATTTTCATCATGTCACTGTAGTGATGGCACAAGTAAGCGCTGCAGTCCACTAGTGAGAATTAACTCATTAGCCCCTGGTACCTCCTTTATCATATACTAAGGACAAATAGGTATGTTAAATAGACAAATAATGTACTAACCAATTGTACAGCATACATGCTTTTGGGCAGGGACAGTAGGGTCCAGTGCACTTGAGGCAATAAAAAACGACTCCTAGACCGTGAAAAAGTGGGGCAAAAAGTGCCCGTTCCCTACATCTATGTACACGTAAATTCTGGGGAAACCGTACAGTCAGTAGCCAAAACACACATGAAAACGTAAAGGCAAGAAGAGAAGAGACGGCTTCAACTGCCGGAGTACAGGGCTATTGTGTCCAGCTCAAAAATGCTTTGCAATGAACCCCAAGAACTAAAAAGTAATATGCTTAACTGCTGAAGAAACACACATTGATTTAGAACATTCAATAACCTTATACTTTTTAACCAATGACCCCAAATTCAGTCATTGAAGAACCAATATTCTCAGACCTTGAATTATATGCAGGCAGCGACACAAAGCTCACCTTTTCTCCGTGACCCAAGTTCTCCGATTTAACTTCAGACAGAGTTTTCCAGTTGGTGTTTCCACCTCCTGCTCCTCCACCTTTCATATCGGAGATAGACGACGCTTCCATTACCTGACCCTCCGAATCAAACCTGAGGAAGAGATTAAAAAACAAAGTTGTTACTTAGAGCCGCCTGGGGAGAGGAGCAGTGGAAAAATTATGCAAAAAAGTGAATTTATACAAAGGTTCAGAACACATATTACCACCTTTGGAGAGTTTTAAACGTAAGTATTAGGATATCATGGGCCAACAAAACATTCACTAGCAACAAAGTCAATGATCAACATCGGTTATTCAGTGTCGGTGAATAGATGGCATCTCTCATGATTTGTTAATTCTGAGAAAAACACTACCTGTCTGGACCAGAAAGTGTAAATGTCTGCACCATTAGACAAAACGAACACCTGTAGTGTTAATAAGTGTAATATAAAACGACAAACTGCTCCTAATGACCTCAAATACAACCACTTTTTAATCAGAATGCATTATTTATCCAACTGTACAGCCCACAGTACACAAAACCATTGAACTATGTGGTAGTAGAAACCGACCACAGATCTTCATTTCCAGCCACCCTGGCTGATGTGCAGAGCCCGTGGGAGACATCCTGTCCAAGCCCATGTTATGGACCAAAATCTCTAGATCACAATGCCCATCCTCCAGACTGAGGACTGAGAACTACAACACCACCATTCAAAATCCCTTCTGCTGGGCAGTGCACCATTTATCAGTGCCCAACCTCATGCTGTAGTATAGGGTGTCAAGAATCACGTGTCAAGCTCGCAGATGAGATGCAGCCCATAAAATCAATGTGTCCAAGCCTTGCCCCTTTAACTACCTCGCTCTTCCCCCTCCCCCCTCCCGATTATTTTCAAATTCCCTGGTATGGAAATAAGCATTACTTTACCAAGTTCTGCTTAAAGCCTTATAGCCATTACCTTATAAACAAATCACCTGGTGGGATGATCTAAAGCATTAACGATTGCATTACTTCTCCATGAGTGGCAGCAAAACAAATACTAACAAATCTTCTAGGCTATTCCCCAATCATTTGGGAAGTAAAACCTTTAAAGCAATGGTTCCCAAACTTTTGACTTCTGTGGACCCCTACTTTATCGCTACTGGAACCCAGGGACCCCCACAGAATCATTATTGGAATAAGGGGACCCTCTGCTGAGTCATTACTGAAAGCTGGGAACCTAATCTGTTCATATTATTTAATTTTCTTAGCAGTCGTGGACCGCCTGAAGAGGTTTCGCGGACCCTTGGGGTCCCCGGACCACAGGTTAGGAACCACTGCTTTAAAGGACTCCTACTTTTACTATGGCTGCCCTGAACCTCTACCAACAAAGAACGATAAAACATCTTGCTTTACTATCCATCCTAACAATTGTTTTCCATTCCTGCACTTAACGTTCAGACCCGGATGGACATGGTTTCAAAGCAGATACGCACCCAATGCCTTCTTGCCGCTTTCAACCACTACCAAATTCAGACATTCAACCTCTCATCCAGTCACCCGTAAAGTTTTGATAGTGCTTTACAAATTTGATGTATTCTAGTACAAGTGCTTTTCCAGTTTTAAACCGATATCACTTGTAGAGTTTTTATTCCCTTCTACTTAAAAAGGGTGTTAGGGCCATATCCACTTAATCCTTTTTCTGAAAACTACAAATAAACTCGTTCTGCCTGCGTTTATTAAACCCTCCAGCCAGAAATTCCAGGTTTGTCTTTTATTAACACAGAAAATCACAATTGTACAGAATGTTCAAACATGGTCTGATCACACATCATAAAAAAAAGAAAGAACAGTTAGCTACCCGTAACCCTAGTTCCCCTTCAGGGAAATTTCCATTGAAATTATAAGCAGTGAATTGTGTGGCACATGCGTGGGATCCTGGAGCACTTTTTAATTTTCTAGGCCTAATGTTAGAAAATTCAAATTAATTTAAAAACAATATAATAGCCTATAAAATGACCAATTAGCAAACACATGATATGTGCACCATTAAAGCTCCTTCTCTGCAATGGGGAGAAAATTCCTGGATTCAATGGAGCTTGTCCGGAAGGAGAACTAAGATTACAGAAAAGAAACAATTCCTTCTCTTTCAGGGGATCTTCACTGACAATCATAAGCACTGAACAGAATAACTAAGCCCATCCTCAATAAGAGCGCTGGGACAAAAAAAGGAAAAACGACTAACTAACCAAACAGATTTCTCAGCAAGGACAGTCACTACGTGTACATGGGCTCTAGAATATGAATCAAGACAGTAATATATCTTAATATATCTTAAATAGGACACCATCCTCCACAAACCTCCTGAACAATTATATTATTTGGAACTGAGCCAAGAGCATTTTCACACTTACTAAAATAAACTTTTGATTTACCAAACAAGGTCTCACTGGCTTTCAAGAGACTATCCATCAGACTGCTTCAAAGTACCCAAGCCTGTCCAAAAGAAACGAGCATTAGCAATGCAACGGGTCTAGCGTTTGCTTGAGTTAGAGCTGTTAGCGCTGTAAACTCCAAACCAGACTTTTTTTGCCTTACAACTTGAAGGGGAAAAAAAAAAAAGGGTGATCACGCTATGTCAAACGCGGCGCAATCGTGCTGAAATTGAAAACCAAAAAAACCAGAGCGGGATCATGCTATGTAAAACCCATCGCGATCGCGCTGTGTGGTAAATAAAAAGATAAAGTGATCCAGAAACCATGCTGAAAACATGGAGCCTCGTATGTTTTCAGTAGCTGGCCGGTGCGCTCGAGGAGTGCTAAACACCGGAAAAGGCAGGACGTATGCATGCCTTTCACTAACGAAAGCAAGCGGATTCTAAAGGCAAGCCCAAAAACCAATGAAAGTGACAGATGTGACGTTGGCACGGTTAAAAGCCCAAAGAGAGATTACAACATGGAGGTGCCCTTGTGCGCTCAACCCTAAAAATAGCTGACAAACAAATGTGTGGTTTTCCTTAAATCTTTGGTTCTGTCTAAATAAAACATAAGAACTCTCCAGATGTCTAACATAGTGAGATCTTACGGGCAGGAAAGCCGGATTCTGACAAAACGTAGGTAAAGAAATGTGTTGGTTTACATGGAAATCTGAAATTAGTTTAGAGATAAATTTTGGTGGTGCCTGCATGATTACTATGTTCTTATGTAACACTTTATATATGGCTAAGATGGGAACAAAAAGCTTAAATTTCACTAACCTGCATGCAGGAGTTATAGCTACAAGGAAAAGTACTTTCCATTACAGATGCTGTAGGAAAGCCTTGTGAACTGGTTCAACAGGGGGCCTAATAGCCATAAGAGTACAATATTCAACTGCCAACTAGGGGATGGCCTCCTGATAGCAGAAAACATATAATCATCTCTTTAAGAAGTCCCTCAATTTGTACTTGGAAAAAGTATGTTTTTGAAGGAGCTTTTATTTTATAAGCAGTAATACCTGACAGAGTTACCTTTATGGAAAAGAATTGTGCCCAACCTGGCCAAATTATGAACATATGGTGGTGATGTTTCTTCTTGGCATGTAGGGGTTAAAGTTCTTCTATATACACCAAATACAAAACCTCTTCCGTCTGAAGGAATAAGACGCTCGAATGTTCACACATTTGTGGGGAAGTTCAAAAGTCCATATTGGATGGTCTCAGGACCCAGGCTGACAAATCCAAAAGCAAAAGGTACAACTGAAGGATCAGGCCTGATCTTTTGAAACATTCGGTTTACTCAGCAACCTCCTAAATGGGTGTTCCGAGAGTTGAAGTTCTGAAAACCCCAACAGACCATTACACTCTTGTGCTATTACGGTCTGTCTTGCCCTCAAGTACAATAGTTTGACAATGACCACTAATAACAGGGGAACCGAATGCGAAGCAAACAGAAACCTCTGTGACCAGTCGATCCAGAGGGAAATCCCCTATGTAACTGGTAGGTAGCATCTAAAGGCGAAGTATGGACATTTTTTTTTAATGTCTTCTTTTGCAAAGAGGGCTCAAGGGAAATGCCATTTGCAGACCATATGCTGAACTGGGCCGTTTAGAAACACGTTGTGGTTCTCCTGGAAGTGTCTGCTTAGTGAGTTTGCTTGTGAATTCTGAAAGCTTGGATGTGAAACGGCAATAATCCTCAGGCACCTTGCTATGATCACTTCCAGACAGACTATGCTTCCTTTGACAGTCCCATGGATGGCGTCTCCCCCTTACTTGTTCAAGTAATGCATAGCTGTCCTATTGCCCATCTGACACAAGAAGGGAGACTGTATTGAAGATAGTATGGAATGCTTTGCGGTTAAGGTGAGCAGCTGTCGATCTTGCAAGGAAATGTCCTATCACATCCATCCCCTAAAATTATGTCCTTGAAACTGAAGATGGTCCATATGAGCACTACAACCAGTCAGAGAGGCATGTGTCACATCTTAATGGAAGTCCACACTTGACCACCATTTAAAAAACTGGACATATGAGGAGCGACTAAAGTTCCTCTGATCGGTCAGAATATTGGCAGCACTCATCATAGTCATGGTTACATTGGTCTCATGTGAAAACAAGCATGTGGAACAAAGATGATGCAAGATGCCATTAAACCTAGAAGTCTGCCTTGCTATAGGGAGAACTGTTTTTAGAAGATTGAGACACTTCAAATGACTACATAATACTCTCTCTTCAGAAAGAAACAAGTTTTCTTTCGGGTGTGCAACACTGCTCCCAGGTAGTTTATAGACTGTCCAGCATTTGATGATGGTCTTTATTGACATGTAAATACAGTCAATTCATAGTAGCGTGTCATTTAGAAATGATGAAAAACTTGTTGCACTTTTGCGTCTTTCACAAACCAGTCATCTAGATTTGGACAGACTAATGTCTTCATTTTCTGAGATGCGCCACTGCCACACACAATGAACCTCAGGAACTTCACTTTTTTTTTTGCGATAGGGATATGAAAGTAAGCGTCTTCAAAATCTATGCACACAGGCACTCCCCTCTACGGAGTGGTGGGTAGATTTGACGTAGCACTAGCATTTTAAAACTCTCTGCATCCATTTGTTTGCTGTATCGGACAAAAATAGGTTGTAACTACTGCCTGGGGCACATTCCTACCGGGGAGAAGGAACTTTTCCCGTGGCATGCTTCTGAAAAAGGCTGTTGACCTCTTGCTAAAGCCTGTCAAGTTGATATGGATTCAACTTATTTGGCGGTATTGCTAGAGGAGTAGCTTACAACCTAAAAGAATAATCTCTTTGCATAATAATCCGCACCCATTTAGCTTTTGTGATTTTTATCCAATCGTCCATGTGATTTCAACTGCTTCTCTTAAACAGAATAAGGGGGTGGGGAGGGGTGGGGGGGGGGGACCCAGCAACCGAGGTCACTGAGGGGTTGAACCCCCTGTGGTAAGTAGTGGCCATTAAAAGACCTGTAACCATGTTTCTTGTGCTGTCATTTTTTTACGCCAGCAGGCCGTACCATTTCCATCTCAGTCTGCATGTGATTCATTTCTTCATCAATGTGGAAGCTGAAAAAGAGCATTCCCTGAGGCATGGAGATTCACTGTTCTTTGCTGAGACCCTGATCTGAGGAAAACGAGATGGAGTCAAGATGATCATCTTAGTGCCTGGTCGTGGCAATAGTCATGTGATGTTAGAGCGGAAGCATCCAAGGTAGTACTAATAATTTAACTGGAGACCATCATCCCTTCATTTACTATCACCAAGAGGTCCGTGCCTCTCTTCATAGGCAAAGCATCACAAAAATGCTGCAGCAGTGGTAATTTACTAGATGGAGCATTTTCAAGGGTCTTCTCTGCGGCTGAGATGGAGAGTCTGCAGGAGGTCAGACCGAAGAAAACAAAGGATGTTGCTGTGCTTAAAGCTGGAGTGTCCGTTTTCCAGCCTTACATGCCTGCAGCCTATATGGCTACACAGCCCCACCTTTTCCCTTGATGTTCTTTAAGCAATGTTTGTTAAAGGTTTTTCCCTAACACTAGACGATTTGGTGACATCTTTAGTTTTTTTTTTTTTAAACAGTCTTTTTGTTTTTAAGAAAATACATGGAAATAGCCAGAAAAGCCTTTTAGCAGGCTACTAAATTCTTTTAACATTAGATTTGACTTTTCTAATGAAAAGTCAAGAAAATTATTTGTTTTTAAAAGGGCTTCAGGATCCTGCATGCGGGAAGAGCAATTCAGTACTTATGATTAGCAATGGAGATTCCCTGAAGAAGAGTTATTTTCTTGCTCGCTTCAAATTACCTCTTTTTCATGTAACCTAGCACTGCATTTGCTCTTTGCTACGGAATTAAACTGGCCGCTCATGGCTAGTTGTCCATTATTAGACTCAGACACGTGTATCAGAGCTGCTACAATCAAGGACCCACTATCCACTTCGCACAAATATTTTAAGATGTCCCGTCATATATCTTTTTAATAGTAGTTCTAGTTCTCTTCAACTCTACACTGGGACGCCACTTGTATTAGCAATTAATATGTGAATACCATTCCCCAGCAGTATCCTCCATAGGTTGTGAGCTTGTAAGCTTCACATAGTCTGAAGTTCGTCCACTGACCTCTGAACCACTTCATCAATTCTTAATTGAAACCGCAGCATTGAAAATCAGTCTTATCTTTGCACTGTACCAAGTAGTCAGAAAGTACATTGTAAAATGTTATATTGCAGACTTAAAAACTGGCAAAACACTATCAAATACAGACCAGAAAATGTTCAAATAAAAACCATTCTTGATCTGAAACAGCAGTACGATTTTGGCACTGGTAATACAAACTATGGACTTCTAGTCAGAAACACACAGGATATTGTCCTGTTCCAATTAGTTTAGTGTATGGGCTGGGATTCCAACTGGACAGTAGCTATCATCTTAACTCCAAAAGGCTGTCTCCAGGGCCAGTAATTTACGATTTCGAATTTAGAAACAAGGCCCCACTCCCGCTGCCTGCCTGAATGTGGAGAAACTTTAGTTTAAGCCGCTATCATTTCAGCTAAGCTTAATCCCTCTAATAGACTTAACATTGACCTCTGTCAATTCCTGCTAAACCGCATGGACTACAGAACGCAATTGTGTGTCTGGTTCCAGAGACCAATGGGCAGCAGCACATTCTCAGTGCTCTAAACAGGCCTCCACTGGCTTCCAATTAGCCTGAGGCTAGAGTCTGGGGCCTTGTGCGCAGGGCACTGTTTTACTCTGAGTCTCTACCACTAACCAATCACCTCAGGTGTTATGTGCTCATCCTTCATTCATGTGAGGGATTGAACAAATCCCCAGATTCACACAGAATGAAGGAGACTGAAACTTGGCAGTTCACATTACCACCATTTTAAATTCTACACTACAGAAAGCTGAAGATCTGGCTGTTCGCACAGAACTTTTGTATCCGTGGTTCTAGCAATGAAAATAGCAGTGACCTGAAGCCTTAACGGGTGTAATTGCACTTTATAAAACAAATCAATATAAACATACTTATTTGAAAGTTTTATAAACATTGCACTGTGTCCCGGGTCATTTGGTTGGGAGTGCCGAGGTTCTTGTCAGGGATGTTTCCTGTTCTTCAGAAGCAAGCCAGAGTTCAATTGTAGGCGAGTTTGACAAGTTCAAATTTGAAGTGCATACTAAACAGAATGCAGTTTGGCCTGGCTTTGAGATTTGTGTTCAGGGAATTCCATAACCTGTGGCCATGTAACCACAGTTTCAACAATTTGATCGTCCTTTGTTGATTAGGTGGGCAGCAGCTGAGTGTAGAGTCATCATAGGTTTAGAATTGGAGCCTATCAGTAGGAGGCTTTACAAACAAAGTGGACTTCCTCGAAGATGGTTTGTGCATCCATCAGCAGCCAATAAAGCGATTTAAGGGCTGGTTTAATGGGTTATGTATGTCTAAGTTTAAGAGATTTTGGTGTTCGGTTCTGAACTTTTGGAGCCAGACAATGAGCATAAACGATCTGTAAATATCCGAGGCATGGCATGCCATGACCCAGGCTCTCGCGAATAGGGGAAGGATGTGTCATGGGCTTGAGAACTGCACGTTAGTGTCTTTAATGACTGTGGGCATGAAAGAAAGTTGAGCATCAAACACAATCATTAGGTTTATTATGTTTGCAATATTGATAGAGCAGATCAAAAAACCTGTGGGCCGTTTGTAGAGCAAGGAGTCCAGTTGTGCTCTGAAAATTAGCATCTAGGTTTTTGCACCGCTCATGAAGATGCTTTGAGTCTTTTTGTGAATCTAATATAGATTGTCCTTCGACAACTTGGATTTCTTTCTTAAATGTCCCTCGGACCTCTTCATTTTTTTTTAGCAAGTTTTTCACTTTTCTTGTAAATATATATATATTTTTTTGTAAGAGAACAGAGGCAGAGAGTGAGACACGCACATGGATTGCAAAGTGCAAAGCATAGAAGCAAATACCACCACTCCACATATGGTAAAAGACAAAGCCCACAAGCAGCTTTTTCACTTGGAGTTTGCCCCTGTGAAACAGACAGAATTTCAGCTATGGCGCAAGGTTGCCCAACTGGTGTGTTGTTATTCCGTGACTGCAAGATTTGACTCCTGGCAAAAACAACGGACCCAATATGGGTTCTTACCTGAGCACATACCAGGAGCAATGTTGCCTCCTGGATGCACCATTCCTACAGTCAGGGGGCCGTTTGGTATGCAGCACTGCTCAGAGATGCTTTTCGAGAGGGCACTCCGTGTTTAATGATGAATAAGGAGGGCAAACGAAACGTCTCTACTTGTGTGCCATCTACTGTCAAGCGTAGGGCACTGCAAGTATCCATCGTATCACGGGACAGTTGTCTTTCATGTCGCCATGTAGAGATTTTCATCGCAACAAACTGCTGGCTGTGAAACATGTGAAAAGACAGCAGAAAACACACATTTACCCCTGAAAGTGGCAACAGACAAACCCCAACAGCAACTCCGCCGACAGACAAACACATCTGAGATCACATCACACCCTTTTCTAAGCACCACATACCGACTTCAGTCAAACCCAAGTTTCATGCTATGTTAATCATCTGTAAGCCGGGAGAAAATCGAGAGACGCCTGTATATGCTAAATGCATTCTCCTATTCAACCACTAAAGACGACCGGTTGTAACCGCTACTTAGAAATACTTCAACAATCCACCTAAAATCCGATGACACTGGTCAACTTTCGTACCTCGCCATACCTCCCTTCCACTTCATCTTTCCTCAAACCCAGAATACCTCCTCGTGGCCTTCATAGACAGACACACACACACAGACTCTCTTAAACCCTATGAAAAGTGAGGTAGGCATCATTGCAGCACACTCACGATGGGCATACCGCCTGGGGCTACGCTGGCTCAGAGGTATGTTTTAACCAACCATTTGTATTTCAAAGTCTGAAATTCTATTAACTTGTCCAGCTATCCATCCAGTTAGTCTGACCCAAGGCCCCGTGGAGATGGAACTGACAGACATGACAACAGTTGGAGATTTAAATTGTTACAGTAAAGATGCGATGCCCATCGCGACTCTCGACAAGCAGGGCACAGGAAGAGTTATCCGTCGCACCGCAGAAAAAAGCGCACTAACGGTTGAAAAATGGTTAAAGAAGTCCAACACCTGCAGTGATGTTGCTGTTAATGTCTTAGAAAGCCGCAAAATGCTCAACACAGTTTGATTAGGAAGACTGTCCTTGGATTGGAACTTGTAAACTACACCTAAAATACAAACTGAGCCAGGTCAAACCTGGCTGCAGACCAGTTATCGACCTGACTGGTCTAAAAGTGCCCCATGGACACTACTTTCTTGGCATGAATTAATTTTCAAAACAATCTTTCTCAAATGAGACAAAGTTTAGCTGGGGCTCAAGACTGCCCCTTGTGTAATTTTTGATGTGTATTGGCCAAGAAATGTTCCCCTGCCCATACTTGAGTTTTTCAAGATACTTACTCACAGAAAGAGACAAGTTACAGGAATGTATCATCAGAATTCTTTTCCTATCTCCATTCAACCTCGCATTTTGTGTGGTTAACACTAAACCAAATTCTGGAAGTGTTTTTGGCACAGTCTCGATAGTATTTGGTCTTTCTTATTCTGCACTGGCAGTATGATCAGGCTGTTTGCAAAAGGTGGTTGTTGAAAGCATTAAAACCTCTGTACTCTAGGTTGAAACCTACATGCAAACCTGGAATTGCAGGTTTAAAGTGACAGTGATTCAAATGCAGCCTCCAATCACTCAAATACAGTTGTGCAAAATCATGCAATTTTTTTAGGTGAAATTTCATTAAATTCCATGGGATTTTTTTATTACCAAATTATGCTATCATATTAAAATGTGGTTTAACAATATCAGTATGTATCTCACGAAAAAAAGTCTTCCACAATACCAGCAATGGACTAGTTCAAGGAGAAAATGTCCTTCTGGTACCTCTAAGAGACTATGCGAGGTGTATGACATTGCATAAGGGGAAAATTTGAAAATGTCACGTAATATGATATTTGGGAATTTTGCAGCCAAATTAAAATTTCAACTGAGGTTGTTTCATTTTACATGGTGTGTGAATCCTACATAGGATTAAAGTATTGTTTTTTAGATTAAAGTATTTACTCCACTTCAAAGACTCTAGAGAGTAAACAGCGAGAGGGGGCAGGAAGCATCTGTCTTCAAACATGTGATGGTGTGATAAGCAGAGAGTGGGGCACGTCACCTGCTAATCTGTGCTCTTGCTCAGGACGTGATAACTCTCTCAACTCTGCGCATGCCTTGATTTGTCCACAGTGTCAGGAAACGCATTCCCCTGGTCACCACTCGACACCATCTTCTCTTGGTGGAATATACTTTCAGGCCCCTTCTTTCCACTCCAGCTCCCCTGCAGCACTAAGAAGCAGCTCAGGGTAGTGTAAGTGCTCTAACAAGCAGCCACAACGACAAGATCTGACTGTGGGAAACTTAACTCCTACAGTAAGAAGCCAAACAGCCCTCATGCCCCCCCATCTCCCCTCAGAGGTTTTTGCTTTTTTGGAGTGGGGATGTTTCCAGTGACGGAAGACATTGTTTTGGGGCCAGATAAACCTTCACAATGCTTGATCACTTTGAGCTACGTACGTCACATCATGCCTTCCTCTATCTGACAAGATAAAGCGTTTGCAAGAACAACAGTCGTGTGAACTCATGCTGTTCCCCAGTAACACAGCCCCCAAACTATTATTTATGGTTCGATCTTTTTCAGACTTTAAATCCTGAGATGTGACAGATTGGTTCTATTCTCTTCCACATTAAAGACAACTGTTTGTAGAAGTGGAGTTTGATTAGTGAATCAGACAACAGGTTTCAGGTGTTACATTTACCCTTTCAAACGTAAATGCAGAGATGGAACTCTAGGCTAGACAAAGGGACCTTGTGGAAGGAATTGTATGCTTGCCACGTGTCCACCACCTGTGTACAGTTTAGCAAGTTCTCAAGGAAAGATAACAAATGTTGACCGTCAAATAAAGGGGGACAGATTGAAGAAAGTGCGTTTCATCAGGGGCCCAGTTCATACTATTGTGGTGTACAAGCACATCTATGTCAAACAGAGCCATTGACTATAAAGCAAAGGGCAGATACCAGGAGGAAGCGGTCGGTTGGGCAGTTAGCTGATTAAATTTACGTAGCTTGGGATTTAACAAAATGGTTTGCAGGCACACAAACCCAGAACAAATAGAAGAGCTTTAATCTGCAGGACCTCATTTGTGAGGCAAGCAGTCTGACTGAATGGGCTACCCACCACTTGAAGGTATCAAGGTTCCACCACACACTCCGCTTTCTCCATGAAAGGGAAAGAGAAATTGAGCTTTAAAAGGTTTCACAATCTCAAAAGAATCTTGCTCACTGCAGAACAATAAAGTTGTTAAAATGGCCGACAGCATGATTTGTTACATGATGATCACTTATTAAAAATGCAAATTTTTCTGATAATCTTTCTTGATGCCAAATTACTACTAATAATCATACTATACCATTGAAAGTATATGTACTCCCCTTCCCCTCACCACCCACCCCACCCAAAAACCAACAAGCTGGTCCTTCATGGCATACCATCCACGAAGTTTGAAGGCCTCTGGAATATCGGGGTTGAGGATGACCGTGCTGGAGGACAGCACAGAGATAGAACGTCCTCCGAAGTCTGAGAGCCGCGCACCTTTGATGGCCACCACTGGCTGCCGGGAGCCATCAAACTTTTCCGCCTACAACGGAAGACATGGGTTATGGGTCAAGAATCACAGTAAACAAATCCACAGTGCTATACATTCCCCTCCTATTTGCTTAATCACTAAGCAGATGCATTAACATATTGCCCACTGTGGTAAAACAGTATCAATCTTCCCAGCAAACTCCCAAATTAAACATACCCCTGACCATATCACGCACACATACCAAGCCCTACACAATACGGGAACAGAATACTTGGACAGCTGCATACCGTTTCTCCAATACATGAGACACCTATGCTGGGCCTCACTCTCACTCGCAAAAGCAAAACTGGAGGTTGCTCATACTCCTACATCACACCCAAGACCTGGAACAACCTCCCTCAACCCATCGGAGCTTCCTGCTCACTTCTTGAGCTCTGCAAGAAGCTGAAGCCCTGACTTTGTGTATAAACATCTTGGGGACCACACACCTGCAAAAGCACCTTCATACCCTTCGAGTGACTAGGTCACTATACAAATCAACATAACCTAACAACCCAAAAGTATAAATAGCCCTCATGTTCCCCTCCTCCACCCCCCCTTTCCAACAGATATTATCTTGATCCTACTAACAGTCTGAGAACTTCATGCAGCAGACTTTGCTCTTTCAATTCATTAAGAGAAGTCCATATCACTGACCATGCTCCAGGCCAACATCCAAGGGGAACAGCTAAAACTAACCGCAGAAACATTGTATCAAAAAGCTCTTTCCTCAACCTGCTCCGAGTAGAAAGGAAATTACACTAGAAGTATTAGATTAGTATAGTGCTGTAAAAGGTTGAAAATAGCATGTGATAACAGTGTCAAAAAAGGACCAATATATGTTCACCAGAGCACTTACATCCTCTCCCCAGAGAGTGGTAGACACCATTTTTCCAGACGTGTCCATCAAGTAGATGTTCCGTTTGGAAACCTCACGATTGTTCGATTTCACAGTGATTTTAGTGACATCTTCATAGCTCTTACATATTCCAATGATATCTGAAACACAGATGCCATGCATTACGCAAAAGGCCAGAGTGCAAGCACAAAAGACCAGATATTGTAACTAGTTATGGCTTTCTTCAACAGCACAGACTGTAGACATACACCACAAAGTCGCATGCAGACACCACCTGTCCCAGGGTAGCGTTTATTCAAATTACATTGGAGCAGGATGTGCTCTAACAAGGGCCTCTTAAGTTCTCGCATTGTTTAGGTTGGGTCTTCATTAGTTCATAGCACAAATGCTAAAGCTGATGTTTGAACCCACATAGCAAAAAATATTCTCCTTGTAACAAAAGCCTGCACAGTATTTGCGGTCCTTCAATACACACCAAGAAATAAATAAGGTTTTATTTTGGTTGTTCCACAATTACTCCCGCCACCACACCCCGGGATCGCCTGCCTATATATCAAACTATGGAGCCCTTGCACTTAATTAGCCACTCTTCCCCCTCCAGTAATCTAGGCTAATAGTCAATGCATTGCACTATGTTCCCTGCCCTCGCTTCAATCCCCAAGACTTACCAATCATAGAGTCTTTGCTTTTATTCTCCAGATCATTGATGAGCACAAAATCAAACTGTACACTGGGGACATCAGAGGAGTCTTCACAGGGGATAACAGAGGTCTCATTGTTGAACGTCATCTCATAGTCATTTTTTACTGCTGTGTACTGTTTATTGGCTATCTTCAGAGTGCCCTTGGAAAAGTAATACACCTGGAAAGGAAAGCTGGTCAGTGAGCAAAGCTCATTTTTACTGCTCTCACGCAGAGCAAAACAGCTGCTCACTGGAGAAACTTGATTAAACAAAGATCTGGCAGGGATGTCCAATCAAACCAGCACTCCAATCAAAAAGGTATCCTAACCTGTATTACCAGTGCCTGGCTTAGAGCTAGACACCTATATCAACACTCTACCCCCAGACACCATCAAAAATTCAGCCACTCTCCCAACGTAGGATGAAAACACAAACGATACCTTGTTCAGCTCGATGAGGGTGTAGAACTTGTCCACCTGTTCATTGAATGCTGTGGCTCTGATCTCACCCTATGGGAGAAAGGCAGGCAATGAGATCTAGGCAACTAAACAGCAAAGACTTTCATCATAGATACTTTGCAAGGACACAAGCTTCCTAAAATGTACCAGAGCGAGATAAGAGGACGAAACATTTCTAAAAATAAAATGTGGCATAGAAACAGAACAATGAGACTGGTTAAAAGAAACAGTCTCCTTCAGGTCTTATGCCATCTCTATGAAAAAGCAGGTGAACTATTTACAGAGGGACTTAAAGGTGTGGCTTAAGAGAAAAAAAGCTGGAAGTTAGTTGAAATAGGCAGCATGGAATTAAGTGCTTGAATCATCCTGAATTGCTCGTAATTCTTAGCACGTTCCTTATTTTTTCCTCATGTGTCATTATAGATGACAGCATCCCTCAACTGTCGCTACCAGGGGAGAGTCCAACAAACTATAGAAATCTTGGCCAACTCTTCCAAATTAAAGTATCCAGGGCCCAGGGGCAATGAAGGAAATAATAAAAATCAGTGACATTACCCAGGACCAACTACATGCCCCAGGACATGGAGAAAGGGCCAGATCCCTCAGATACAGTCACATGGCTGACATTTCTTTTTCACTGCAATGCATAAAGGGGAAAGTGTCTACTGGGAATAAAAAAAAAAACATTTTTACCGTCACCCCCGAATATCAATGAACGTAACCTATTCCTACAGGGGCAGTCACTCAGTACATTTAAACAGCCCCGTTCATTTGTGACACTAAATACATCGAAATAATACCTACTACAGGTTCCCTGCTTTTATATTACTTCCCAGATGCTAATACTTGTGAATTCGAGTATTTGCCACCTTGCAGGAACTGATGTGGACATGTGAAGCATTGCTGATCCATGGAGGGCAGGACATTTGTTATATGCTTTCAGACTTCTGCTTCACATTTTGTTCATTACCCACAGGATGTAGGAGTTCCAAGAGGAGACGATTGGGGAGTTTGAGGTAGTGTCCCTTAGGGATCAAGTTCAGGTTTGGTATTCTCACTACCTAGTCTGCAGGATTCATACGGCCAGCAGTTAACAGTGTACCTTTGTTTGCTCAGAGAGCTTCTCTTATTAATAAGCACAGACCCTTCGTCCAGCTATAATAAGAAGGTGATCAGGCCACAAATCCGGTTCACTTACCTCAGAACCTGCTGCATTGGAAGTTGACCTTATCAAAATATAGAGGAAAAAAGCTAAGTGTGTTTGTTTTTTTCCAAATCCAGGACCATGCAGGTCAAACTTCTTCATACCGGTCCTCTGAATTTCTAGATGCTTCGATAATGGCAGATGAACCAAACGAACATGATCACATGACAGACGTTGCATGTTGTAGTTCTGACAAAGGTCATTATGTGGCCACAGGGCTACCAGACAGTCGCTGCCCTGCACTCCTGAAAGAATCTGGCAAACACCTTGGCTCCTGCACACTTCATCACAAAGGCTGTTACCAAGTAGACGAGGATGGCCGTTCTTCTCGGATATACCACACTGCACTATGCTGAACAGACTGCATGCGTTTATGCAGGTATTCCTACACTGAAATAGAAAGCACCCTCCAAAGTATCACGGCTCTGTGAAGCTATTAATATAGCATATGTGCAGTGCATAAAGGACAGGTAGCAGAACACAATGGACTGAACAAAAGAGTTAATGTGGTGATGCACAATGCCATAGAGCTTTAGGGGCAACGCTTGCAAGGGCAGCATGAGGCCAGGTACCACAAGGATGTATGGACTATCAGGTGTCGGGTAGCTGTGGGTACCAATTACTAAGTTAAAACAGCAAACATCTATCTGATGAATGTCATAAATCGGTCACCACTGCGTGTACGAGAATGGAGAACTGGTTGTGGCCATGGATCTGTGATGTGGTACATCACTCTGAGAATTCAGCATTTAAAACATGACTAAGGTTTCATATTTGGAATTCTAGCGTTGGTAGAAAAGCAAGTAATTCTCTGCAGGAGTCACTGAGCAGAAGAGTATTTTCTGCACTGTATACGCACAAGAGCTAAACAAAGTGCTCCAGCAACTGTCCAAATCCAACTTTGCACAAAGAGGGAACTAAAATGCATGCCCGCCTCTGCTCTTTGTAGCGCTACTTCGAGCCAGACCATAGTAGGTTCCATATTCCTAAGATTCCCCTCCGCCAGTGATCTCCGAAGAATCTGGCCTGGGATCTATTAACAAAGCAGACTTGTTAAATGCAACGTTCAGAACCATGAATGTGAACGATCCCTTCTGAAGACACGCGGCGAGAAGGATTATGCCAGCTCGCTGATTAACTTCTGATTCCTGCCCAGCCTTTGAAGTGAGCCATCCTTCCGACAAGAACACCCCAAGGGCAGTGACTGGGAAAGGTGCACGAGGACAGCGTTCACTACACCAGGAATTAAACCTTCCATACTAGGGTATGCTTGTCAGTGGGACTCAGTGAAAGCAGAGGACATGGCATGTGACGATACATACAACAGAAGCTAGTAAGAAACCACGATATTCAGGGATTTTTCCATTCTCGTCAGGGGTAGCAGGCGCTAGATAAAAGCAATCTAAATGAAAGCAAGCAAACATCCATAAAGCCTTATGACCCCCAAAGCCTCGAAATGTTTGGGTAGTACTCCACTCATTTTAGGTACCATTCACCTTCAAAATACAAACCGCACACTCAGTCCCACACAGACCTCACTCAAATGTCACTACTCCCAATATTCCACTGCTCACCATAATCCAAATACAGCTGCTGTATAGCATGATAGTAAACATTTATTTTTTTCCGCTGATAGAGGCGCATGATCATCATAGATGAGGGGGTGAATGTGAGCTACTATGTCCGTGCTGTAGCCTTTAAGTCGCACACACAGGTATCAGAAATAATCCTCAGTCTGTGTTTAACGACCCCGTCAGTAAGGATTCCACAGGCAGGCCAGTCACTCAGATTCCCTGTACACAGAACCATTGTTTTTTTACTGGGTACATGGCCTCCCCAAATAATACAAATACACCCTTGCTGGGCCGCAAAGGAGACACATATACAGTGGAAATGCAACATGAAATGTTGGGACATGACTAGATCTGCAGAAAGAAAGACTGTATACGTGTAGAATGCACATCAGGAGAAGTAGCAATGGTGCGTGTTTCATTACCCATGCACGGTGTGAAACACTTAGCAGAAAATACTGCATGTAAGCTTACACTTTCATCCACCATCTCAATGGAGAACAGCTTCCCTTCACCTCTGGAGTTGCTCCAAGTTCGGATCTGGCTTTTATTTGTCACACGAGCACGAATGGTCCACCTGTAACGAGATAGCAGCAGACAATGAGGTCAGCTCTAAAGCACTGGGCAGAGAGCGATTGTGTGGGATACCCAAGTGAGAGGGGGTGGAGGCGAGATGATGGAGAAGAGGCCAAACAAACAAACAAAGAAATGAAGTCACAAAAGAACTGACAAACACAGGAAAATTATTTATAAAACACACGAGCAAGATACAGATGTAGACAAGAAAAATAAAAAAAACCTGAAGTAACAGGCTGATAAACCGAAACGGGCCCCCAAATCATAACTTAAACTAGAACAGGGGACACGTGTACAAAGGAAAACAGAAGGCAGCCAAGGCAGCACACGGGGGCAGGCGGCTATGGAAGTGAATGGTGAGATTAAGGGCTCACATACAAACAAGGGAACTAGATGTGTTCACGTGCAATAGCCACAGACTACTAAAACAGAGTGCCACCGGAAGTTCGGTGCCACCAACAGATTTATCAATCTGCCCAGCGCAGCTGCCGTGGACCCATCCTCTCCTCTCCCGTGACCGAAGCAGGTGCTTTCACAAACATCCCCGTGTGATGAACTAGTGTTCTGGATATACGCTGGTGCTGCCAATAAACGATGCGTGCCTTCTGCACGTGGGGCATCGCGTGGACGCTAGATTACACATACACTGACTCAGGGTGGTGGGAGAGAAGGAAAAGGAACAGATGGCACAAGGCGTGGTGACGGCGACTGCGTAAAAACAGCAATTAAGAGGGAGGTAGCACGATTAACGATTCGTTGCTAGATTTCTTATTCATCTCGTTTTCACATCCCACCAAGAGCGAGCGTCTGATTAGAAGTGACTCACTTGGACTGGTACGGGTTTAAGCTGGCAATGGGAACCACCTTGGCCTGTGATCCTCCGGGCGTGTTAGGGGGGCCTCCCCCACCTCCGACCTTGCCAAATGGCTTGGAGAAACCCCTGCTCATAGGAGCAGCAGCAGCTGAAAAGAAGCACAGGAAATGTCTAAATATACACATGACAAGAGAAAGAGACCCTGTCCCTCTCTACTTTTACAAAATACATTCAATAAACCACTGCTTATCACCACATAAAATAACAGAGAGCAGGCAGTGACCAAGGGGACATCAGAAGAAATTCTATAAGAGGACGCCAGAGTCAAAATGCTGAGCCCAACAGTAGCTGCATAGATATCTCATCACAATGGTGTGGTTCAAACTCAAAGTAGTACACATGGGGACATCTTGTAAAAAGACACCTTTGTCTAAATCGCCAACATGCTGTAACCAGGAAGAACCACCAGGAGCAAAGTTTGCAAAGACCCCTCAACCTAGCTAACAATTACTGCCAACAAAGCATTGATTACACTGTCTATAAAACATTGTTCAATCTGTTAGCTTTCTGAGGACCACCGAGCGGGCCACTAGATGAGTCATGCAAAGATAATCCTCAAGCTCATCATCTGCTGCTGGACTGAAGGAGAGACGCCATAAAAGAGGTGTAGGAAGTTAGCTCTGTATATACTATTTCAAAGTAAGAAATAGTGTGCACATAGTCCAAGGGTTCCCCTAAGAGGTAAGATAGTGGCAAAATTAGATAATTCTAATGCTCTGTTTTGTGGTAGTGTGGTCGCGCAGTAGGCTTATCAGATGGCAGTGTTAAGCATTTGTTGTACACACACAGGCAATAAATGAGGAACACACACTCAAAGACTTACTCAAGGCCAATAGGTTATTATATTGAAAATATATTTTCTTAGTTTATTTTAAGAACCATAGGTTCAAGATTTACATTAAACACTTTAAATGTAAGGTACTTCACTTAAATACTTTAGGAACTTTGAATGAAAACAATATCATGTACAGTCTTTGTAAAAATGGCAAACTATTTTCAAAGCGGACACAGTGCAAAAATCAACAGTTCCTGGGGGAGGTAAGTAAAGGTTAGATTAGGAGGTAAGTAAAACACTTACAAGTCTCAGTCCTGGGGCATAGGCAGCCCACTGTTGGGGGTTCAAGGCAACCCCAAAGTTACCACACCAGCAGCTCAGGGCCGTGGAGAACAGGGGTGCTCCGGTTCCAGTCTGCCAGCAGGTAAGTACTTGCGTCCTTGGGGGGCAGACCAGGGGGGTTTTGTAGAGCACTGGGGGGGGGGGAGAGGGGAGGGGACAAGTAGGCACACAAAACACACCCTCAGTGGCACAGGGGCGGGTGGGTGCAGTGTGCAGTGTGCAAAGCAGGCGTCTGGTTTTGTATAGGTTTCAATGGAGGGACCCGGGGGTCACTCTAGCGGTGCAGGCAGGAACGGGGGGGGGGGGGCTTCTCGGGACTGCCACCACCTGGGCAAGGCAGAGGGTCACCTGGGGGTCACTCCTGCGTCAAAGTTCAGTTCCTTCAGGTCCTGGGGGCTGCGCGTGCAGTGTTGGTTCCAGGTGTCGGGTCCCTTGTTACAGGCAGTCGCGGTCAGGGGGAGCCTCTGGATGCTCTCTGCAGGCGTCGCTGTAGGGACTCAGGGGGGTTGTGTCTGGTTACTCACGGGCTCGCAGTCGCCGGGGAGTCCTCCCTGAGGTGTTGGTTTTCTGCAGGTCGAGGCGGGGGCGTCGGGTGCATTGTGTAGAGTCTCACGCTTCCGGCGGGAAATGTGAAGTCCTTGGAAGTTGCTTCTTTGCTGCAAAGAAGTAGCTGGTTTTTAACAGGGCCGCTGTTCAGAGGAGCTTCTTGGTCCTTTAGTCCAGGGCAGTCCTCTGAGGCTTCAGAGGTCGCTGGTCCCTGTCGGATGCGTCGCTGGAGCAGGTTTTCGAAGTTGGAGACAGACTGGTAGGGCTGGGGCCAAAGCAGTTGTTGTCTTCCTCCTTCTCTGCAGGCTTGTAGGTCAGCAGTCCTTGTTTCTTCAGGTTGCAGGAATCTGATTTCCTGAGATCTGGGGAGCCCCTAAATACTGAATTTAGGGGTGTGTTTGGGTCTGGGAGGGCAGTAGCCAATGGCTACTGTCCTTGAGGGTGGCTACACCCTCTCTGTGCCTCCTCCCTGTGGGGAGGGGGCACATCCCTAATCCTATTGGGGGAATCCTCCAAACTCAAGATGGAGGATTTCTCAAGGCAGAGATCACCTCAGCCCAAGACACCTTAGGGGCTGTCCAGACTGGTGGGTGACTCCTCCTTGTTTTTCTCATTGTCTTGCCGCCAAAAGTGGGGGGCACTGGCCGGAGGGGTGGGGGGGGGGGGGCATCTCCACTAGCTGGGATGCCCTGGGGCGCTGTAACAAAAGGGGTGAGCCTTTGAGGCTCACGGCCAGGTGTCACAGTTCCTGCAGGGGGAGGTGAGAAGCACCTCCACCCAGTACAGGCTTTGTTCCTGGCCACAGAGTGACAAAGGCACTCTCCCCATGTGGCCAGCAACATGTCTGGTGTGTGGCAGTCTGGCAGAAACTGGTCAACCTACACTAGAAGTCGGGTAGGTATTCAGGGGGCATCTCTAAGATGCCCTCTGGGTGTACATTACAATAAATTGCACACTGGCATCAGTGTGCATTTATTGTGCTGAGAAGTTTGATACCAAACTTCCCAGTTTTTAGTGTAGCCATTATAGAACTGTGGAGTTTGTGTTTGACAAACTCCCAGACCATATAATCTTATGGCTACCCTGCACTTACAATGTCTAAGGTTTTGCTTAGACCCTGTAGGGACATAGTGCTCATGCACATATGCCCTCACCTGTGGTATAGTGCACTCACCCTGCCTTAGGGATGTAAGGCCTGCTAGAGGGGTGACTTACCTATGCCAGAGGCAGTGTGAGGTTGGCATGGCACTCTGAGGGGAGTGCCATGTCGACTTAGTCTTTTTCTCCCCACCAGCACACACAAGCTGTGAGGCAGTGTGAATGTGCTGAGTAATGGGTCCCCAGGGTGGCATAAGACATGCTGCAGCCCTTAGAGACCTTCCCTGGCATCAGGGCCCTTGCTACCAGGGGTACCAGTTACAAGGGACATACCTGAGTGCCAGGGTTGTGCCAGTTGTGGAGACAAAGGTACAGTTTAGGGAAAGAACTCTGGTGCCGGGGCCTGGTTAGCAGGGTCCCAGCACACTTTCAAATCATAACTTAGCATCAGCAAAGGCAAAAAGTTAGGGGGTAACCATGCCAAGGAGGCCTTTCCTTACAAGAGGTTTACCCCAATCAGAGCAACCACTACAAGGCGAAAGACACCACGTAAACTAACCACCAACCACTGCTCAAGGGCAACCACAAGATGTCAATCAAGAACCCCATCAAACCACCAACCACTGGTACAAAGAGAAGTTACCCCAGGAAAGGTCTATAAAGAGTATGCTCAAACTAATAACCGCAGCAGAACCTAAGATCAGCCACATATTCCTAAAAAGACAAACCAGTCTTACCATTCAGTGCTGAACCAAAAGTGCAGAAGCCAACTCCAGATATTTTTAAACAAAGACAATTTTAAGCCGAGTATGAAAGCAGATAACAGGAAACAAATCTGTAAAGTGAGCCCTGTTATCTAATCAGAAGCCACTGTTGAAATCAGGTAGAAAGAGAAATAACAGACACTTAAAAAATACATCCACTGCTCAAAAACAAGGACAGCCCCAAAAAACAAAATGTATAAAGGGGCCTCGCTGATCTAATTACTACCCACTGCTTAGCCAAACGACACTCAACACAAAGGAAATGCCCATAAAGAGGTTATTTTACCTCACCAAGCATTTTTGACCCTTTATACGGCTATCAAGAGAAGTCTACAAACAGAAATATCAATCTAACCAACCACCGAGAAACCTAGGTGTAGGCACTAGGAAGCAAATCTCGAAAATATTGCTCTGAGTAATTCAATTTAACTGTTTACTTGGTTTACACAAGTCAAATATAATACATAGGCAATGTGACAATATTTTAAAATGAAAAATGTGGATAAATAAAACATGCATAAACTTTACAAAAGTTTACATTTTAGAAAATTATATTTGCATGAATATGGCAACAGCTCAGTCATACTGTCTCAGTTCTAATAATTCAAAAGTGCAAGTGAGCATGTTAATATATAGCTTAATTAGTCCTATGAGTACTCATTCTCTGTCCAGATCTATATAGAAGAATAAAACATTATCATAACTTTAGGACTATTAGGTGCGTAATTTGCACCACCTTTAAGTAACTGGAATGGCATGGTAGGTTTTCTCTATTTTTCCTCGAATTTTCCTAAGAGGTGACTGTTTCATACAAAGAATCTTATGAAGTGTTCCCCGGTCAGAGTCCTTTGACATGATGCAATAGGCGAGCAGGATATTATGTTTTGGAACAAACAAAGTGAGTAATATCATCTTTTATGCAAGTACGCCAGATCTGTGTGCCTACTCACTGATGGACAACTTTCAAAACAAATTATTTTGAAATAAGCTTTAAAGATGGAGCCATTACCCAACAACGTCCACAAACGGAAGGCTTCAGCCAGCTTAAATGACTTGGTTTTCAGATACACTGAGTTGCAAGCTGCATACCTGGGTTTCCAGGCTGCTAACTTTAGAAAGGGTGATAACTGGGGTACTTTATGTTAGCAGCATTAAGGGAAATAATGTCAGAGACCAGGGGCCTAGGTGTTAGCTTTGCATTCAGGGCATAAGAACATGCTGTTAATTCCTTGGGTCTCCCCATCGATGCTACTATAAAACCATAATTTCGCCAACACAGTACATCAGCAGGGTGCCACCAAAAGTGTGCTATGTTTTGAAAACGTCATTAGGTCTGGTAGCCTAGATTAGACAAATGTGTAAAGTCCTCTGTCTGTCTGTTTTTCTTTTCAGTAATAATTAATAAATTACTTTCCTGGACCAATACTGTGAACTGGCAGCAATTTCTGAACTCTGTCCAGATCCGGTAAAGCATTACCTGAAGGAGGGTTTTGCTCTAACTCATCTTAATATTGATTTTTTTTTCCTAACAAAAGGTGCCTTCAGGAATGAAATTTGGGAGCTCAAAAAGCAAAAATATCAAATATGCTGGACAGCAACAAAATTATGATACTACTTTTGACAAAAATGGTCATACAATTGATCTTACTAATTAGTTTCAAAAGAATATATTAAAATCAGAGGAGGGAAGTACTCCCAGACTTGAGACATGTCTAGTTAAATATGGGAGATTTTAAATCAATTGTTGAGTCAGAGAAACTACAGGAAATCCACGTTAAAGCTGCAAAGCTGAAAAAAGTAACAAAATGGTTACTTATCAACAGGAATAGTTTTGCAGCTTGAAGATTTTTACTGTATTCACATGCTGTTCATTATTCTATCATCTAGTGGTTGGGCCCATAATTGTATATACTTTAGTTTTCTTGTTTTTTGTGGGCATAGTCATTGACTGGCACCTCTGTGATGTCAGACAGGTGGCCTGGGAAGTTCCTATGCCTAGTCACTATCTTAAGATTGTTTTTCCCCACTATCTTAAGATTGTTTGCCCCCTGTTTACCACTTCCAGGTGTTTGAAAATCCTCTTTTCCAGTGCAATTGTTAAAGAAATTTGCCTGCATGTCCTTGCCATTCCCGGAGAGGAAGGCAAGGTCGCCTGTGAGTTCAGAAAATTCTTCAAACTGAAAACTATTCCTACCAGTAACTAACCATTTCGCTTTGCAGTGTGAATGTTTTCTGGATTCACAATATGTGCATCGTTTTTGTAGCGGTATCTGCCTCCATGGGAAGGTTGGGTTGAAATGCACTTAAATTTGCCAACAGGTCTTCATCAGACAGGTGCCGCTCTCATTTTGGATTTCCACACAGAAGGTGGGTACAGAGGACCATGCTGCTGCCATAGAGAAGTCATTAATGGACAGAACTGATCCCTTCTTCCTCATCAAGTGTGCCCTTGGCTTTGTCAGTAAACGTACCCTTGCTTTTTCGTAGGTTTGGACTGTTTGCAGTATCATGCACTGGGACCAGTCTTCATTGGTAAACCCTTACTTGTCCCCGTGAAAGAGATGAAGAGTTGACTTTCCTTTCCTTGAGTTTTGTCTACTGGAGGTAGTACATGAGCACTCTCCTTACGTCCAGCATATTTACGGCTCTTTCACCGTGTCTTTGCCTCATGAAAGTAAGCCAGCAATTGCATAGCTTGGTTAACATGGAAGTGCAACACCACCTTAGGAAGGAACTTGGGGTTCGTTCTTAAAGCCACTCTGTCTTTATGGATTTGTAGGTAGGGTTCTAGGATAGTGAGAGCTTGCAGCTCATGGACTCTGCGTAGAGACACGATAGCTAGAGGAAGCAGTTTTAATATTAGGGACTTTTGTTCCAATTTGTGAATAAGTGCAAATGGTTTTGCCATGAGTTGAGTGAGCAAGGTATTCAGCCAGTCGTCCAAGTATGGATAGATGTTTATGCTTTGTCTCATGAGGTGCAAGACTACTGCCGCCAGGCATTTTGTGAATACCCTTGGTGCTGATTTTACGCGGAAGAGCAGCAACTTTAACTGGTTGTGTATCTTGACTGACAAATTTGACGTATTGCCTAAGTCTTTGGTTCATTGGAATGTGTAGGGAGGTGTCTTTCAAACTACTGTGGCCATGAAGTCTGCTCTCTTTAGAAGTGGGATTACATTCTGCAACGTATTCATTCTGACACATTGAGCCGTTTTTCCTGAGGAAGTAAGCTGAATAAACCCCTTTCCTGACCTCCCCTTTGAGAAACTTTCTATAGCTCGTTTTTTGATGAGGTCCTTTACCTTGCGACGTAGTTGCTAAAGTTGTTCCTTTGTTTGTGATCTTTCCCTTGGGATTTGTGAGGGAGGCAGTGGCCAGGTCTTATTATGTTTAATATACATTTGAGGTGATTGACTTCCATTCCTAGAGGAGTCCCACTATTCTTCTGCCCCCACTGCTGTTATGTGCTGGGATTGTGATTCATGCAAGTCACTTGTTTGCAACTCCTCCCTCTTTTGGGGGTATACCTCTGCCTCCAGCTCTCCCTACAAAGGGCTGCCTTGCCAGGTACTGCCATTGTTGGGTTAGAGTGTGAGTTGTGGTAGCTTGGCCAAAATTTTGTTGTTGAAACGCTGTGCCATGTCGGAAAGCTCTCCTGGCTGGTGGTCTTTTTGTCTGCACACTTCACCCTTGAAGGACTTGCATAACTGCAATGCTTCCATTCGCTGTTGGTTCTTTCCTATCTGCTGCAGTTCCTGGGAAGGCCAAATGGAGAATCCCCTGCAAAGGGCATGTTGATTCAGGAAGCTTTTACCTCAGTCTTAAAAGTAAACACTGTAAGCCAGGCGTGCCTCTAAAGGTTTGTACCAGTGCACATCTGCCTGCTGGTCATGTCTGCCGTATCAAGGTCTGACTTGGGGGCAGGTGTTGGCAATTGTCTTGCCTTCTTTTATGTCTGCCTGGGCACCTTTCTTGTTATCCTTAGGGGGATGTTGCATGGAACCATTTATTTCATTCCCACTGGGGGCGGAGCAGTTGATAAGGGAACTAAGATAGGCAGTCCTCCATAGGGTTTTTTTCTTCTCCTCTCTCCTTTTTTTTTTCTTCTCCCTCTCTCCTCTTTACTGGCTCCATTCTTACTTTCCCCGTAAGGTGGGGCCTCCTTAATGTGGGGATATTACCCCTCTTCCTTGCTGTTGCATGAAGAAGTCCACAGTTGCATTCTCCCTTATATAGATGGGGTACTGCATGGAGTGATGGTACTTGTTTTTGACTTGGGAGGTCAGATCCTTGGATGGGGAGATTGACATTCCTGTTCTAGGAGGGCATCAGTGTCTCCTTTTCTACTTTGAGCTGCACACCATAGCTATCAACCACTCTCTTAATATGCGCATTGCAGACAGAAAGGTCATCGGTGATGAAGTCCTTGCAGTGTGCCAATGCCTTTCTCTGGCGAGTTGGCGTCCGGTCTTGCCATATCCCCTCTTGCTGTTCCTGTCTCGAGAAGAAGGTGGTTTCTTTGTCCTCTTGGACGAATAACTCTTCTTGTTGCTCTTCATGCTGCTCTGGCGTTGAGGGAGGTTTAAATCCTGCCTGTTTGGATTCTATGTCTTTCAGCTCCAACATTTTTGTGGTATGAAAAACCTCAAACTGCATTTCTTCTGCTCGACCTCAAGTGCCCATTGTTCGGCATCTGTTGTCAGCAAGGTTTTCTTTTTCAATTTTGGCAGCTCTTTGGCCCTCTTTTCCTCCTTCACCTTCTCATGCACCTCCCAACATCGACAGGTGTTTGGAAGGTCTGCCCCCATCTGTGTCCTTTGCTCTTGACCCATGAGGCTCTTTGCTTTTGCCATCCTTCGACTGTTTCGACATACATGTCGAGGAAGTCTTCAACAGCTTCAAGTTCAAGCCTTTCAGCTGTCGTGCAACCTGCTTTTTTCGCTGCTCTCCTCTGGGCCTCCAGCCTCTCATCATGAAAGACTCCTTTCTCGGCATCAGACTCTCCTTCGTCAGCTTGGTGTCTTTGTTGATTTTCTGCTCCTTGTCACTTGAAAGGACCACCTATATGTGGAGAGGGCTGTTTTTTGTGGGTATCAACCATGTCTCACCTTCAGTGTCGTGGACTGAAACTCCAAGCGTGCTCAGGCACAGATTCCAAATCTAGATTACAAATCTTATGCAGGTTTTTGTGCAGATTTGTAGACAGTTGGGGCTGAATTTAAAGGATGCATTTTCGATCTATCCTAACTCTGTCAACGTCCTGCATTATCAGGCCACAAGCTTCAGTCAAGGTTGCGAAAAGTGGCGAGTCCCCCCACCCCACCTTTTTGACAGCTTCGCTACGCAATTGACCTACAATGGTACCTTGTTGGTTTAAGTCTTGGTGTCCGCTATAATCAGTCTTTTCTTCAATTCTTTATGTGCGCTTCCACACCCAACAGCGGACAAATGAATCTGAATAACGTACAGTATGTGAATCCAGAAAAGATTCAGACTACAAAACGGATTGTTATGAAGGTATAGCAGGAATATACTGGACGTCATATTACTTGATTAAAAAGCCTGACAGAGCAAAGAGGTGAAGGAATTGTGGTAAACGAGTACCCCTTTAAGATTACCCAGTGCCAATGTAAATCTCACAGCCTCACCTTTTAAAACGTTCTTTTATTGAGTAATGGGAACAAAGCACTGCCACTTTCTCAAACAACTAATACCATCTCAGTTGTAAACGTCAATAAAGAGGCAACACATTTAGTTGTAGTTTCACCCATAGAATATGATTACATTTATTAACCAAAAATCTGTTTTCCAAAAATAATGAATAATTAAATTGGGCCCCTTTTCAAAAACTAATAAAGAGAACGAAAGTAATAGAAAGTAGGAATTTCATAACATTTTTGCATCTGGGTAAAGAGAATCTATTTCAAGTAGATCCAGAAAACAAAAAAAGGAGAATCACAAAAAATTTCTCAGAAGTTAACACTAAGAGTGAAGAGTCACCAGACAGCTAGCAAACAAGATAGCTCCTGTTAGCTCTTCAGAGCCCTGTGAGCGAACAGGAAAATCAGAAAACATCCGTTAGAAACCATGACCCACTTACGAAAAGGGGAGTCACAGAGAGCATGTAGCATGGCTTTAGAAACAGAGTCAATAATTGCAGAAGATGACGGTACAAGCATTAAACACTGTATTTGGGTGGCGCCCTGAGCTGTCTGGGACATGGTCTACTGGGATATGGGTAAGATTGGAGGGGAGGAAATGAAAGGCTGTGTTGTAGTTGGACTCTTGCTCTAGGCAAGATTGCTGGTTTAAGGATGACAGTAATTATGTTTGTGGGCGACTATGCCTATCCTACAACAAGTCGCAGCTGTCGTCCCAACCCTTCCGGCTCACTGGCAGCACCTCACCAAAAACCCAAATAGTAAAAGGTGATTTGTGGTAGCCTTTACGCATGGACTCGAAAGTATGACATCTCAGGGAGTGTCGTGGTGTAACGGAGATTACCCCTTTCTCACAGATATATCATGTCTCATCCAGACACAGGCAATAACGAAGATGCAGTAAAGTTTCAATAGTTTTTATTTAACACAACTGCAATCTACGATAAGTTGCATGGGCTGCAATGATTAGGATAATGAACAGTGCAAGAAACAGAATTGTAAAGACAAGAGTCATTATTACAAAGACCCTACCATCTTGCAATAACATGAAAAGACATGAAGTGTATAATATGTCCTAATACCCTATGATGATAGGCCTAACCTCCTACCTAAAGGAGAGCTGGGTATGTTAAACCTAATCTGCAAATGCCATGTCCATGAGAGGAGCCCCCAACCCTCGTTACCTTGGAATGAGATCTCGGTCTCAGACTCCGCAGGGACACGAAGACTGAGTCAGCATCAAGGCGACCTGCAGCATCGATATCAGCGATGGTGGCAATGCCATCTTGTCGGAATCCCTCTGATTATCTGTCTAAAGTGTAATGTATTTATACAGATCTACTTGGACCCCTGACGTAGGTGTGTTCTCAAACAATAGAAAACGGCATGCTTGGGACGGCAATTAATATAAACAATTCCCTCGAAAGCATGAAGAGGGAAAGTCCCTAAATGTGAACACCTACAGTTTGTTTGTCATGGTCACTTGATTTTGATGCCTTAACACGGTGGCACTGATAATGCAAATCATAACAAGTGGCCTAACTATAAACAAGGAAGCCACCTTAGAAGAATTAAATTAAATGGGCTAAGACAGAGCAAGCTAAGTAGGTTAAAAGTCACTAGGTGATGGGGGCACGAGCCTGCAAGCTAATGGCTAAGCTAACTCCTGTTATCCCATTAAAACAAACTAGGATTCACTACAGCTGCAGCTGAGCCACAAAGAAAGAACAAAGTATGCTGCGAACATACTTGGCTGATGCTGGGAGCTGCACCTCAGCAAATGAGTGGCTTGAGAATGGGGCCTGATACTCTGATAGACCACATGGTGCTGCTGCGGCACAGGCAATAATAGATAAGATGGTGCTGGCCAGCAAGCAAGGCCTGGTTAATGCCCAAGAGGGAAGCAGTGACTGCATTACCCTAAGATGAGCAACATCAGCCAGGACAACACAGAAGCCACTCCAGGCTTGCTCACTACCCTTCTGTTCTGGAGCGATGCACATTTTACTGCCTGTGGGGCTGATTTTGCGAGACTGAAGGGCACAAATATCAAGTTTTGAAATTTTAGGATCACAGAACAAGCTCACCTTAAAACCCCAAAAGGTCACCAGCTCCGCAGACAAACCTGTGGTGGAGGAGTGAGTGGAGAAGTAAGGAGATGTGAATTTGAAAGCCTTACTCTCATGTTTGTTGTTAAGAGACACCAACTAAGCAAATGGACACTATAAAAGAAAGGTTGAATAATCAATCTAATCTATCAACATGACACAGTAATGCACATCGGGATATCGAAGAGGGTGTGAGAGAAACTATTCAAACTGGAAAAGGCATTGGCACTGATATGTGCAAAGAACAAGAATTTACAGACTTGTTCCCACAGAAACAACATATACTTAGTAGTTGTCCTGCACTCTGCCAAAAAGAGTGATAGAGACATATGTGGCGAGGTATATTATTGAAACGTTTACCCCTCTCAGATACTAGGATCGCAATACCGCCCTTTATGTGGTCCATGACTGTCTTTACCACTGCAGTGCAGTATGTCACAAGACCATTCAACGTCAGCGGAGGAGCTGTCATGCTGTATCTGGTCAGACATACCCTCATTGAAGCAAAGTCCACCTTTCAGAAAACCCACAAACAGCTATGAATTTTTCCCAAGACATTAGGTATTGCAGGTGACCGGTCTCTACCAAATATGTTACAGGAAAGACAACTATCACTCCTGAATGAAGACGACTGAGGTCTACACTGAATATTACTGACAAACCTCTACGACAAATGTAGTAGCAGTCACTGCCACAATGGCATTTCATCCAGACAATCACAAAAGCAGAGATGTTGTTATAATATACCCTTTGGTTTAAAGTAAACACCAATATTGTGGGTGGTGGTGCCTGGCCTCTCAGCCTAGATTAAAGGAGATTGTGGTAAGCAGCCTGGTGGAATCTTATAAAAGGGTACAGCATGCAAAGAATTTGAGGGAAATGGGCAACAATCCCCTTGAATATATGACTACAGGTCTCGGAGTACATGCTACAATTTCCTGCCAGGCTAAGAGGTTGGTGGTATAAGAGATTTAAATGTTCATAAGTTGCACCCGTTGCCCTACAACGTTGAACAGGGAGCCTCCATGACGCACATGATCACACAGCACATAAGGGAGATAAATAACCCTAAAAAGGCTAAAAGGGTATCAACTTATTAGGTGGGCACAGGATTTCTGTAGCATTACTACATGAAGTCACATGGCCATGAATTTCTCATATATTTTGCACTCAAGGAGAATCGCCGCGTTAACGAGGAGACTTAAGATTCAGACATGTATCAGAAAAAGATGGCAGATATCTTACAATGCAGAATGTAAAGCACAACAAACAGACTGCCTTAGCCAATCTATATAGTCCAAAACGTTGATACTCCAAGCTTCTATAAAGTGGTGTTGCCTACAAGCATGAGAAAAGATCTGTGTGTGCTCTATATGTGGAGGTGACCTTAATATTGTTTTTAACCCCAACAGTGCAAACGTGTGGGCACATTGCACCTTGGCCATCTCAAAAGCAGTGCCTATACAGTCTATTCTAAATTACATTACACTGAATCAAGAACTGGTTACTCACATGTGATGCCCACACATGAGGATAGGCGGATTCCTGCATGCACCCTTTCAGAACAATTTCTGGTGCTGTTATAGCTAACACATTCACCCTTACTAAATATCCTTAGACCATTGCATTTTCTGCTAAGGAATTGGGAGATTAGGTACTTAGGGGAAACGTGAAACAGGCTAAACTGGAACATTGTGAAAAGAATGTGGGCTCTGTGGCATGGTATGGGAGACATTAAAGACAAAGGGGGCATAAGAATACACAAAAGGGCAGGAGTGGTAAAGTCAATTCATAGTACACTAGGCAGGCTAGAAAATGAGCTTTAGGAGTCAGAGGGTGAGTGAAGGCTATCATAATGAATAGGACTGCTGTGGAAACTAAATAAAAACAATCTGAAATTCTGAGGAAAATGCTCATGTGAGTTTGCTGTGGTGAGACCGTGCGGTAAAAGAGAAAGGCCACAAGGATACTGGCTAGATGACTTCATGTGATGTGATCTCCCCAAGAGATATTAAACGATAAATTGGAGAATAATTTTTCAGAACCACCCTTAATGTAATGGAGCATATGCTGAATGTCAAATGCTGCAAGACCAAGGTTCAGATTACAGCACCTGAGGTTCAGATTACAGCAACTGAGGTTACTTAAGGAACTGACTTGCTTGAGGAACATGTGTGTTAGCCACTGCAACAGCCCTTAAAAAATGGCTGAGGAAAAGGATGCAATCAAGGCCTTAGCAAGGGGACATCACCCAGCAGTGATGGAACAACAACCAAATGTAATAAAGAAAGTGGTGATTTGCTAGTTCCCCATATTTTAGATCTGTCTGAGGAAGTGAGACAAAAGGGGCCCTCCCACCCACAATATACAAAGGAGTGTTTATACCACTGCAGAAATCAGGCAAACAAAATATGCTAATCACTGAAATTTTAGCAAAAATCACTGCCCTTATATTGCAGCCTTTTTGATTGGTCTACTGTTACTTCACAAACAGGATTCATACTGGCTCAGCCACAACTAAAACAATTCATACTTTTTTTTTGCACTCCTCCATCAAACAGATCTAAGGCTCCGAGCAGGGAAGGTGCTACTAAATGATGAAAAAAGCATTTGAGTCACTGGAATGGGTATTCCTGCGTGCCGCTCTCTTTAGGATGGGGAAGAAGTATAATGGGATGAGTTTCCCTCCTGTATGCAGAGCCAAGGGCGTGGGTAAACATAGGCATTACATCATACATCGAGATCCCTAGGGGTACCTGGTAACTCAATTACTGTTTGCTCTAGCTACTGAACACCTGACCTGCACTGTCAGGGAGGAAAAAAAAAAAAAACAATTCAAACCATGGATGGCCTGCAATGAATAAAAAAAACAAATTTTCATTCTATAACGATCTTGGTTTTGGCCAAGTGCTGCAGGCGCTTTGTTTGTATTCCATTTTCTTAATTTAGGTGTTCATGTGACTTTTATTGTTTTCAAAAAAGTTTTGTTATACGCTTATTATAACGTACATGTTTTTTCATGAGCCCCGCCGGGGAGGAGGCCTGAAGGTGAATGCGGCCTTTCCCCTAATCCGCTTAACTCGCGGGACCTCGCGCATGCGCAAAGGCAATTCCCTGTGCGAGCGTCTTCCCTGCGAGGAGAAACGGTATTCCCCAGACGGCTATAAACGCCGAATATATTTTGCAAGCATTCGCTTCACAGTACGCCCGGAAGGGCTGTAAAAATACTATTAGAGCTTCACTCGAGGGAAAAGTGATTTCTTTGTGTCTCCCTTCTCTTTTTTGACCGTCAGAAACTGTATTGGTGTGAGGCACTTAGGTTTTTTTCCCCCCAATTTAACTGCGCATTTGGGACCTCAAATATAACTATTAAGCACAGACACATGGCACAATTCAGAGATGAGGAACATTATGGGGAGTATGCTGCTGGTCATTATTATCCAGCACATGGAGGAGCGCCTTGTGGAGGCTCTTGACTTCCAAGTGCAAGACTCCGTTAACAAAGCTTCAGTCAAAGCATTACGTTCCTTTGCACAACCTATTTTCAAGTTTTGATTCAGGCGCTTTGGCGCAGGCTCGGGGTACCCCACCCCAGTAGAGGTCAATATTAATGAGTCTGGCCAGTCATCTGATGACCTCCTAGATCTGACCGTTACCTCGGTCTTAAGTGATCACGAATATGGGGCTTTCCAAAATCACTCAACCACCTCAGTGAACACTAGCCAACATTCTGACTCGGACTCTTCCAACTCAGATAAGTCCCCTGTTCAAGACAAATTACAGGGAAACCGCAAGCGCAAAGCACATCACGCTGAAGATTCCGCAACACCACCTCTCGGAAAAAATTTACAATTTGACCCTGACAATATTATACACCCTCGTTCCACAGAATGGGTTCCAGGTCAAGAAGTGGCAGAATATGTGCAGTCTAGACTGCAGAAAAGCTTTGAGAAGGATGTTTGGAACACCCTCCGCTCGGAATGCCCCCGTCCAGCCTTATCTGGCAAGGTTGCGCAGACTCCGGAACTTGATCCTCACATGGTAACTTTCTTAAAAAAGTATGTCAAGGACCCCAGGAAGGGTAATGACAGGGCCTGGGGAAGTTGCCAAGACAAATTATTAGATATTTCTGGTCCGCTTACCAAAATATTAGACTTGGCCGTGCAGGCTAAATAATCGCAAGAAATTATTGACCCTGAGATTATATTAGAATGGGCCCAACAAGCCATGTGTCTATTATGAAATGCCAATTGTGCCATTTCTATGTAGAAAATCCCTCCTGCTGCGCATAGACCCAAAACTGACCGAATTAGCACCATCTGATACAGGGCCTTCAGCTACTGGACTACTGTTTGGAGACAGATTTGTCAAGGATTTGGCCAAATATGTAGCCACCTTCTGCGCCCTGGACAAAGCTCAGATGTCCATCAAATAGGTTTTCAATAGTGCCTTTTTCACAGGGCCGGGCGTTTTGGAGGTCGAATGTCACGCCGGTTCAGTCCTCAGACTTCCAGACCATACTACAGAGGCAGAGATTCCTCGGGGTACCAAGCCAACGCCAACTTCAAGGTCATGGATACAGAGGACGTAATCCCAGGGGACCTCACAGAGGAGAACAATATAGTCAGGCCTCTACTCAACCAGGTAACTCTTCTTCCTTCTCTGGAAGTGGTTCTGGGGGGCAGAGCCGGTCTGTTTGTACGCAATTGGTCCTGCATCACTCAAGATGCTTGGGTATTAGAAACCATTCAGGGTTAACATCTAGAGTTCTATTCACGTCCAGAACAGGTCTCCATTCCTCCTCCTCTCCTTTTTCCCCAACAAGAGAGTTCTTTCATAGATCAAGAGGTCGAAGCCTTGCTTCAGAAAGGGGCGATTGCTCCTTCTCTTCTCTACCCCAGGGGCTTCATCAGCACCATCTTTTTGGTTCAAAAGAAGGGAGGGGTTCTTGATTAGTTCTCAATCTTTGACACTTAAATTCTTGGATTGTCTATTGACATTTCAAAATGGAAGGCATTTATCTCCTTCTGGACCTTTTGCTGAAAGGGGATTGCATGGTCTGGTTGGATCGCAAGGACGCTTATCTGACCATTCCAATTTTCGCTCCTCATCGACGTTTCCTTCAGTTCTTCTGGAGAACAAGGTGTTACGAGTTCTCAGCTCTCCCCTTCGGGCTATCTTCAGTCCCCTGGTATTTCACCAAGATAATGTGCCAGTCGTTCAATGGCTTCGAGAGAAGGGTGTCCGTCTTATTTATCTAGACATTTTAATCAAGGTGCAAGAAGAAAGTCTAGTACTTCTCTATCTCTCATGGACAGTTCACTTACTCCAGGATCTGGGGTTTATCAAACGCAGAGAAATCCCAGTTGGTCCCGGCCCAAGAGAAAGATTTCTTGGGGTTCAGGATAGATTCAGTTTCAGCTCAATTGAAACTCCCCTTGACAAAGAGATTGGCAATCAAGAAGGAACTGAGGAGAGCGTTGTCTGCTCCTTCGATTTCCTTTTGGGTTCTTGCCAGATTGGTGGGCCTCCTGGCATCATCTATTCAGGCCATTTTTCCGGGTCCCCTACATTATCGAGACCTTCAGAGAATAAAGATTTTACATCTTTGAAAGGGCCTTTTATATTCGGAGCAAGTGATGTTGTCCCAGGAAGCCCGGACAGAGATTCAATGGTGGTTGACCCATATGGATGCCTGGAATGGAAGAGCAATATTTGCATCGGTTCCGGAGGTAGTCAGAGTCAGATGCCAGCAGATGGGGCTGAGGAGCCAGATGTGGAAAGACGGAGACAGGGGGACGGTGGTACCCGGAGGAACTTCAGATGCACATCAATTGTCTAGAGCTTCTGGCAGGCTCTTTTGCAGTGAAGACGTTGTCCCCTGTCAAGGCTCAGTGTTGTATTCTTTTGAAAATGGACAACATTTCCGCTGTCAAATACATAAACAAACTGGGGGAAACCCGATCCACGATGTTAGCGGAAACTGTGAAGGGCTTTTGGCACTTTTGTCTAGCCCATCAGATATCTGTCACAGTGGAATATATTCCGAGCACAGTGAATGTGATAGCAGATTAGAATTCTCGATACCTTTGGGATGTCAGTGACTGGAGGTTGCAGCACAGGGTATTTCAATTTCTCAATCAACTGTGAGGTCCTTTTTCAATAGATCTGTTTGCGTCTTGTCTAAACACACATCTTCAGCGGTTTTACAGCTGGAGACCAGATCTGCAAGCTCTCAGCAAGGACGCTTTCCTCCAGATATGGTCAGAGGAACCGGTTTATGCGTTTCCTCCCTTCTTGATGATTCACCGAGTTCTCTCCTGTACGGATTCAGAGATCGGAAGATCTCTTGTCGGATCCGAAGGGCCTTCCACATACTCTCATTCTGGAAGAGCAGTTATCCCTCCTGGCCTGAGGATTTTGGGGGAACGGAACAAGTCTCTCAGATTTCGGAGAACACTCAATTCTTTCTCTTCCAATCCTTGGCACCCAACACACATAAAAGATACGCTTCATTCTGGAAGCGATGGTTGGATTGGTGCGGTCAAAAGGAAGGATTCTGTGGGGACCTCTGTGCATATGATCGCAAATCTTTTGTCACATTTGGCTGTGCAAGGTTTAGCCTATAGAACGATTAATAATTTCAGATCTGCCATTTCAGCAAAACATCCCAGAGTTGATGGTAAACCAATTGGTGAGCACCCACTGATTTGTAAACTTTTAAGTGGCATTAGATTGGTGCGTCCCCCTCAACCTTAATATTCGGTTTTATGGGATGTTAATATTATACTGAAGTTTCTTCTGGCTTGGCCAGCCAATGAGGGTTTAACCAGGAAACAATTGTCAGCAAAATTAGCTATGTTGCTTTGTCTTATTTCCTGCAGGAGGGTATCAGATGTTAAAGCTCTGGATATTCCAGGTATTTACTCCTTCGGTGTCTCTTTTAGAATCACTAAACGCACCAAATCAAATTCTACATGTATTTCTTATCCAAGTTTTAGAGATAATGCTAAATTGTGTGTAGTAAAATGTCTAAAAGTGTATGAAGATGTCACTCGTGAATTTCGAAGGGATTCGAGTGGACAGCTATTGATTTCTCTTCACAAACCCTTTGGGCCTGTATCTTCCGCAACATTGGCCATATGGGTTAGCTGGTTGCTTCAGGAAGCGGGCATTGATACTTCAATGGTTGGAGCCCACTCTGTTAGAGGGGCTATGGCTTCGAAGGCATTTAATGTGGGTTCCAGATTGGAGGATATTATGCGGGCCGCAGATTGGTCTTCAGATTCCACCTTTAAACTTTTTTTATCATAAACCTACTGTGGATGTTGCTTCTGTAGTCGTAGACCAGCTTTAAACGAGCATAATCAGAAGCCTCCAGTCCCAACATAGAATTAAAAAAATTCTAGCTTACGCAACAAGAATTTTCAATTCTATTAAGGACACAGAGGCGAGGATTATCCCACCCATGATATGAGTAATTCGGAAATTATTTGTGATATAATGTATTGATTGTTGAGTATCCCTCCCGATATGTTATGAAATTGTTTTACTGTTTTTTCCTCAATCAAGAGATTAAGGCGCTATGTTTCTGTTTACAGATGAGAAGACTTCCTGAACATGTTCCAGGGAATGGGCCTTGAAGTTTGGACGTTCTGCACCAGTTGTGCTGTTCCTTCAGTCTGAAAAAGATATGGTTGGAGTTATTTTGTTGAAGTTACTCTCTAAATGAGCAAAGAAAGAGGACGGACTTTGGAGGACTGTGATACATATGTAATATATATATGAAGGGGTAGACCCTGATTGGGGGTGATAGAGGCTGTAGACTCATGGGAAATGTAGTTTAAGTTTTTTATTGGCTGCTGTGTTTGACAGTAAAGAAAGAGATAGCATAATCCTCGCCTCCATGTCCTTAATAGAATTAAAAATTATTGTTGCGTAAGCTAGAAAACCTTTGATTCGGATATTAGCCCTTTTATCCTCCCATCACCCTAACACTGTGAGGCCTAGGGAGAGGGATTGGGAATGGGATGTGCAACACTTGGGAATTCAGCTACACAGGACAGTGACTGGAGATAATTATGATATTATGACCACACACTATCTAGAAGACAGAGTGTGATCAATAGGTGGATCAACTTTCCTCTTTAGCACGGACAGTTACCCTATTCCTTTCCCCTTAAATGAGGTTTCAATATCTATTCGTGAACACATCAATCCCATTAAATACAACTTTTTGAAAAAACTGTGTAAGTGACAACACTGCTTTGGGTAGGAAAGCGGCCACAACTCAGCATGGTTATCATGACACCGGCCTAGAGAAGGACTAGATTTTGAATTCCAGAATTCTAGTATCTCTTCATAGTGCAACTCCAAATCCCGTTTTACTGATATCACTTGGTCTCTTTGCTTTCACATTTAGCACTGGAGAGATATGTGATGCTGCGCTGCCCACTCAAATGGACCTACAACGAGACTAACACAAAGCCATCTATTTGGATCAATACGGCTATGTGTACTCAATTGGCTAAAAAACACATTTGTTTTCTTGAATCAAGGTGCTTTGTTGCAAGCAGGCTACCATTATCGAGGCCCATGCCATATACATCAAAAAAGGCACACAAACTCATTCAAGCATATTGAATTGTGGAACCGTAACAGATATGACGGGGATGTTTAAAAACGAGACATGGGTGATTTTTTTTTCCAAACAAAATACCCATGTGAAAACTGAAAAAAATGCTCGAGGGCTTTGAGTAGTACATTTTAGAAACAATGGTGAAACATTTTATACAAGGCAATGAAAGAAAGTGAGGCAAGCCTCTCAAATCAACTGAAACGCAGCTTTGACACTTGTTTTGCTCCATTACTGCTCTCAGATTGTATAATATAATCAATGAGAAATGACTCACAAAGATGTACAATGGTAAAATCAAGAGGCTGGTATAATGTGTTATGTGGTTAATAGGTTGCACCCGTCTGATATGTCCCCAGATCTCGTCTGCTGCCTGGCACTCTCTTGATAAATTCCATGATTTGGAGAAAATCAAGTAATTGCACTTCTCACTAATAAGACTGAGATCTTAGTTACTGACCTGTGTCTGTTCCAAGATATCCCACTGCCCTTCTCTCTCTCCTTCCCCTCTCGTCTCTTTATATTTCCCAGTTCTTCCCCTGTTACATTCTCTTTTGTCTTGGGAACCGTCTCGTATACTCCAGGTGCATAAGACACTTTTACTCATTCTCTTATCCCATGGGGGCTTATCTCACGAACGGAGAATACTCACTGGTTACACTACATCTAATACGTATGTCTTATGATACAACTTCTGAATGCCTCGCAAGGTTTCTGTAATACTTGACTGGTGGTCTGTTGTATTAAAATGGCAAATATTTGGAAGATAAAAAGTAGCAATGAATTGGTGAATATTTAGAAGATAATTTCAGAATTTTTAATTTTATAAGATAATAAGCTTTTAAAACTTGAATTTGAAATTTTAGTTTATACTAGATTATTAATTGTTTTATTTTGTTAAATGGACGATTTTTGAAAATACACAGCTCTACTGAAGTGATTTGTTGATGAAAACAGTGACGTTTTGAATAATGTGTTTGCCAATATTAATCTAAAGAGGAGCTTATTTGTTGAATAGTTTAACATAGTAGGACATATCATTTGGAGCTTACAAGCATGTGGAAATCCAGAGACAAGGCCACACCACAAAAGCATGACTGCAGAATCTAGTGTACTGTAATGACATGTCAGTTACAAATGCAACCTATTGTCCCTCATATCACAGACATGGAATAGTTGGGAGCCATTGCGATTGCATTTGGTTGCAGTTTGGGCGGAGGACTGATCAGAATGGGCTGATCCAAGCAGCAAGAAGCAGTGAATATACATGTAGGCAGATTCTCGAGAGAACTAGCCATCAAGCCTCCATGCCACACTGGGTGACACGCCCTGCTTATAAAGTGTGATCTTGGTCAGCTCTGTAAAGAAATCTGAAGTGATGCCACCTGGTGTATTTGCTGTTTATTTGAATGGTTCAGAAGGGAGCAGCATTTAAATACGCAGAACCGACTATGCAATCTGGAAAATAACGGAGGTGATGCATTGATGTACGATTTTCAAAGAATGTAAAAGCACTTTGTACTGATAATACCACCACTGTTGTATTTTTAATCTCATGTCAACCCAAAGAGCTAATAAGAGCATTGATCCTATCACAATTAGATTATTGCAAGAACATCTATGCATGCACAGAAAAATAACTATTACAGAAACTGCAAAGAATACAAATTCAGGTAGCAAGAACATGCATGAACCTCAAAAAACCTCGGCTGAATCCTCATAGCCTACTAATAAGACGCTATGCAAAAAGCATCAAATGCATTTGGCTTCACCACACTAAACAACAAGAAGGTGAGATCAGCCAGTGGTATCCCAACCCACTCAATATACGCCAAAGAAATTGAAACCCTTAGGAAAGTGACTAAAAGTCCCGGGATCACGCCTCTAGAATACTTTGCCATGCACGCTGAGAAATCAAGAGAACTACTAATTAAGGAAAGATGTGAAAACCTTATTTACTGCTGCATTGTTTCTGTCTCCTTTTGAACCCAAACTCACCTCCGCCCCAAACCTCCATAAACTATTAGCATATCCTCTCTGTCTGTCTATACGTCCTATTAAACTGCTCCTTCATACCTTCTCTAGCCTTTGTGATTCCCAGTATCGACCTGTTTCCCTCAAACCCTCCTTTTCATTCTTTGCTTGCATGTTGCTCTGGAGTGGCTGCTGGGCGACGTGTAAGTGCTTTATAAAGCTCCTTGAATAAATAATAAAAATCCACTGGTAATATAATCAAAGAGTTACACGTTTGCCTCATGTTCTATGCTTTTAGCTCATAAGTATTTCATGGGGCGTCCCACAAAGTCATATTGGCCAATACCAGTAGAAGAAATTTTATGGACACTAATAAAATCTTCGGGAGAGTAATCAGGCTTTTAAATTAGACTCTCTTGTGAAGACATTATGTAAAGGACATAATGCCATACAGCTAAAAAAAGTTCACAGGTCTATCACAGATATACAAGAGGATACAAGTAAACATAATTAGCTGGGCTCAGAGACAGAAATTGTGTTACCTGAAGATAATGGAGAGTTTAGCAAATCTCATTTGATGGAGGTATTTTATACCATACAGACTTTGATATTATTGGGTATTAATTTGGTTTCCTTGCTTACCGCCTCTCAATAATTGGAGTGACTTAATCTACAACAGTTAAAATGCTTCTAAAGACTGCATATGCTTTATGTAGAAAGGCACAGACATTTACTTAACTAACTCAATTACAGGGGAATGGGATTATGAATAAGGGACAACTCTACTGAGAGGAATGTAGTATGCTTACTGCAAACTTTAAAAAACTTAGAAGTTGTGCATCTGGAAGTCTGATGTTGCCCAAATTCCCTGTAAACCAACTCGACCCACTACATTAAACTCAGGCCTTTTTCTTTGCATTTATGAATGATTTGATTTACGAGCATTCAGAGTGACGATGCACACAGGAAATGCCAAACAATTAATTCAGACTGCACAGGGCGAATAGGACACAAAAATATAATTTGAGGAATCACAAAATATTATACAAAACCATCCAAGGAATGTGGAAACAATAGGGACTGTGAAAGTATGGACAAACCACCATACAATATGGTAAGTTGCATTGCGCAACAGAAGGTAGCTGTCTATTCCAGATCAGACAGTGAAGAATGATTTGACACAGCAATGCACGTTCTCAGGCACTGGCTTTGTGCAAACAGAAAGGCAGAGAATGTTGAATGCATGTACAAATGTTTAAGATCAAAAGATTCCTTTTGAAAGGTTCCAGTCCTGGCTAAGGGAATGGAAGGCACTACATAAATACCAGTCCTTAATAAATACTATACTAATGCTATGATTGCTAACCTTCAGGAGACGCCTCAAAACCTGGATGTTCAAAAAGTAGCAGCACCCAACACCCCTCAGCGCTTTGAGACCCTCACGGGTGAGTAGTGTACCTTACAAATGCTATGACTGATTGATCACTATTTGGTTCACTAAGCATTACACTGCCAAATATTTTCAGGGTAGCTTGATTAAACTGGCGGGCTGTGATCAGATCGTTTTAAAAAAAACTGTTCTAGACTTGAAGCAATAATGTCATAGGTCGCACTTCAACAAAAAAAAAACAAATGCACAATTAATGGCTATACGATGCAGTTCTGCAAGTATACAATGCTCCAGAGATATCTAAAGTGGATGAAATGAGATCAGTTGATAATACAACTGACAGTACTGCAGATATACATTAGTCATCATCTGTTGTAAAAAGGTTTATAAGCAGATACTTCTCACTATTACATTAAAAGAAAATCACACATTAAAAGCGTTGAGCCTTCGAGTGGGGGCGACAGGGCGAGGGTGAGTAGTGGAAATCAGTATTAAGATAAAAAATAAAAATAAAAAAAAAAGTTAACTTCATCCAATGGCTGCTAATCAACACTTCCCCAGCGTGAACCTTGGAGGAGCATTTGACTTGTTCAGAACTACTGTAGGACTGACATCTAGTAAGTACTTAGATAAAACATGAATCACCCACGGGCTCCATAACGCCCCCAGCATCACAGGGCGCTGAAGAGCATCTCACCTGCTGACAAAGTGCCGTTCTGCTGGAGAGGTTTGTTGACTGCAGGGACGGCTGCTGGAGCGGCTGGAGCTGCTGGTTGCGGGCCCTGTCCTGTGAATCACCAAGCACAGAAATGTTAGCAGTGAAGTGGTCCCAAAAAAAAAAAAAAAACCTCTGAAGCTCACGGGCAAAATAAGAGTCATGCACCGCACACAGGGCAACACGTCAAACCCAATTAGAAGCACAGTCCATCATCCTGAGAGTCACACTTCTCAGAAAGAATTCACAATTACTGGCTGCCTTGAAGGAAGGGAAAACCATACAGTGACACAGCCATAACAGATGAGTAACTGCAGGGTTCTCGGCAATATTATATCCCATCCGTCAGGGCTGCCAAGGAAATCAGGCAACAAAATGTATGCACAGCAAACTCATGCACACAAAGGCTGTCGTTCATCTTAATGCCCTCTTTCAAATAATCTATACATCTGGCGAGATGAGCTTAAGTATTCATCCTGCAAACCAGGTGGTTAAACTCCACATAGGGGGAAAAGGCAATGATGGATGTCTCGGTATTTTATTAAAAGGCATAAGATTTCCTTACACAAACTTTATTACCATCTTGTTTTAATACAGTGATTCATACATAACACACTTGCTGTTAGCAGATGTAAATAACAGGTACTAACCTTATCAGGTGTATAGGTACTCAAATTTACCAACCCTGGAAGGCCGAGATGATTTGCATAGATTCGAACGTGTGATATGAAGATCACAGCAGATGTCAGTTAAACTTAAGGAGACGGCCACTTTAAACAAGTGCAACAGGCGAGCGAACCAGCTCTACCAGGATTAAGTAGATGTTATACAAATCACCTGCATCTCTTTCCTCCACAGCCAGAGAACTGTCCTTGAATGACCAGGGGATTGTTGGATAAGATGATGATGATTTGGGCTTTGTTGGCTTACGATATAGTTTTGACACCAAAACTGCATGCACATTAGTGGGCCTACAGTGGAAACCTCTCTTTTAAATAAAGTGAGACTCAATGAAGCTCCTTGGGCTATCCTACAAGTTAGTGGGGTAAGACTAGAGAAAAATATTCACAATTTACTACTGGACAAGCACTCTTAAATATTCCCACAAAAACTGTGATGAGACCACCAATCAGGCAAACTAAGGTCCCCTTAATTGCACTTCTCCCTCCTTAAGTGCTGTGGGCAAAACTTTACTTATTCCAGAGTTCTGCTCCTTAACCTTAAGTCTCCAGGTAAGGAGCTCTTTTCCCTCATTTACCTCCCCTAGACTTCCTCCTTCCCTGATGTTATCTGCACCGCCTCTCATACCAACCCTTCTCTTGCTCACCTAACTTCCACAGACTATGGGGATCTATCCTCTATCAAAGATTATATCAAGCCTCCAAACCGGGCGCCGTCTTTCTAAAGAAACCCGACTCCATGAGAGCTTTGCCCCGACCTAGTATCAGCTCACCCACATGGTAAGGGCGTTATTCAGTGAGACTATCCATAAGGTCATGAAGCACTTCTAATTATAATTGTTCATCCCGCTTTCTCCTGCCCATTGTCAGAGACAAATGGTCTTATGATTAATGTCCCTGCAGGTATTCAGGTGCTCATATCTAAATGCATCTAAGCAACAGAGTTAATTTAATTTCACAAAGAACCACCAAAACCACTCTACTCAAACACTAATATACTGAATATCCCTGTGTATATAAACATTTATAATTTGATTGTATGTATCTAGATAACTGTATTTCTTTGTACAAACATGTATAATAATTGTTTTTAAACTATATAGATACTCTTCAGGAATCCGTAAATGTATACATTCCTTATGGTTAACTTTATGTGTGCATATATGCTTAACATATGCATACGCCATTTTCATGTACGCTATTTGAAGAGACGCTTATAGGTCTCACAATAAGTAAATAGTATCATAACTATTGTATCTGCATGTTCTTCAGTATTGAAATATTGAGGAAAATATACAATTTTAAAAAACCCAAAAATTATTAGTTCTAAAAACAGACAAATTAGCTTAAATTACAGCAACATTTGAAAGCCTGGGTTTATAAAATAATACTTTAAATCTAGATATATTCTCTTCCTTATACATGTATACTCTCTCTATGTACTTATGTACCTATATATTTGTTACTCTACTGCTACTGTAGAAGAAAAAGCTGCAGACTCTCTCCAGTGCACTACTCTATGTCTCACCCTATGCCTCTCAATGCAATGTATTCTCTGTCTCCACTCTCTGACTCATTCCAAACCTCATTCTACTATCATCTCCCATAAGACCCTTCTAGACTCTTCCCTCCACTATCCCTCCTTGAATCCCCCCTAAACCTCTTATTACTATGATGTCCCAAATAACCCTCCTAAATTGCTCCCTCATGTATCCCTCCTTTGACTCATCCCAACTCTCATTTTACTAGTATGATCTCCCAAATCCATTCCTAGAGATTCTTTCTTAATACATCTCTTTACTCATGCCAAACCTCACCTTACTAATCCCAAATAACACTTTCTATACTTTTCCATACCTCTATTTTCCTATTCAATCCAACTAACAGACACCACTCAAATTAACTCATATTTCCCTATACTAATCCACCACTAATCCTTTTTGGGTTCCGGAGTAGCATGCTACTCACTGAAAAGTGCTTCAACACCTTGTCAGGGGTAGTAAAGCACTAAAGTACTATTACAAGAACCAATTTTCTCTTGGTTTTTGCGCTTAAGGGTTTCATATTTTTCTGTAGCTTAGGTGACACTAATTCCTTTTGGACGACATGAACACTTGCAACACTAACATGCTGTAGACTCCATGTCAGCTCTCTCAGTCGAACTTGGGTCCTATTGTTGTCTTAAAGAAAGTTAGGCAACAATCAACGGTTTAGTGAAAAAGCCTTTACCCATATAGAAGAAAAAGATTCACTCACTAATGGTTTGAGCAAAATGCTGGCTTACGCCACACGACTAATAGTCTAGGGCTGATTCAATTAAAAGTAAAGGGGCGGCAAGTACATCACTGACCTAGAAAAGCTGACAGATATTAGAGTCTGAAGAATGGAAGCATTTTGGTTCCGTTCTTTACATAATACTGAAACAACTTTCCTGGCGGCTACTGACAATATCAGAATCACCCTGGATCAAGGTGGCTTTGCCACACTGATCCTCTTGGACCTACCTAACAAGTTTGGCTTTACAACCCAGGAATCAGCAATTTAGCTCTTAGATGGCTTTACACTTTCCTGAAGAGAAGAATGCATTTTATTTTTAGACTAAATTAGACTAAATCAATATTTTAACACAACCAATGTGAAATGCCCACGGTGTGGTGAGAAAAGGGTGGAATTCATGCACATGCTCTGCTATTGTCTGATATTTACTGCATTTTTGGGAGGTTACTACTGTGCCTAATGAGGTCATTGAGAGGGAGGTCCCCTGCACCCCAGAATGCTACTTATTACATTGGTTTCCATACACTTCTAAAACTAAAGCTTCAAGCAGGTTTCAGCTTTTATACTTGCAAAGCAGGAAATTACACAGAACTGGAATCCACCAGGGGGAACTAGGATGGTGGTATGACGAAGAGAACTGGAATGGTGGGCGGGATATGAAAGTGCAGTGAAGAGGGGGGGACCCCTTAGGACACAGGTAGTGGGAACTGGTCGCATCCCCAGGAGCTATGATCTCTGAGATTATGCGACTGATATGCTGTTGCTAGAGATAACCTGCACAACGTTGTTCATGGCTAATGTTGAGATAATATATGTGATATGAGCCGTAGGGTCATGACAGAGGGGAGGGGGTGGGCAAGGTATGGGTAGGGGGTATGTTTTTCAAGCTCTTGTTATGCTAAGCATTGAACATGCACATGCTGCTACAATTCTTCAACGTTCCATAGCCGACTACAGTTTGATATGTAAAATCATATAAAATTTGGTTTAAAAAATAATAAATGCAAAAAAATGAGATGATGTTCCTTCCTTGTTGCCTCTACAGGGTGCAAAACTCCCTATGTCCCATCGGTCAGAGCTTTTTCCGATGTCTTGACAGTTTGTGGACCACATTAGTATGGCTGGGCCACCGTAGCAAGGTTGCCTTAATGATCCTGAAGGGAGATATGGAGGATGGGGGCCTAGCTCTACTGGACATTCAGCATTATTATTTTGCAGCCCACTTGCAACATACAGCGAAATGGCTTGCTGATACAAATAACTGGGTAAAACGGCGGTTGTGGTGCGCAGCGGGGGACATGACGAGGCTTCTCATGGGTGGTGGGTGTGCAGATCAACCAGTCCCATATCTGATCTGCCATATGGCAGCAATCTGGGAGAAAACAGTCACTAAGGTGATCTCTAGGGCCCCCTTTGACAGAAACTTTCGCTCCCTTTTACACCATACATATTGATATGACCATGGAGAAGTGAAGAGATGGGGGCTGTTCACTGTTAGGGGATCCTTACCCCCAGAGAGGTATTAATTACGTTGCAGAAGGTGTACGACACATTTCAGATGGGAGCTGGACCGTATTTGCAATACACAAAATTAGAAAGTACAGCAAGGGAACTGTGGTGTACATTCGCTCGAGCGCCTTCACAAGTGTTGGGTGGCCGGCTCAGATGGGGCGAAAGTAGACAGTTGATAAAACACTTTTACAGAGCCATCAGGGGCGATTTAGCCTGGCCTCCCATAAGAGCTAGACAATCACTGGATGCAGAAATATTGGAACAAGGTTCTGGTACTGACTGGGATATGACTTGCACACTGTAGGAAGCTGGCTCTTTGTGCGATATATCTTATTTTGATATTTAAATAAAGACTCCAGGGGTTCCCTTACTAGTGGACAGGGGCTTGCTCTAGCAATTCCAAGGTGCTCTTTTTAGGTGGTAGTATGATCGAGCAGCCTTGGGCTTATCAGAGAAGCGTTTTAGACATTGGCAAATACACACACAGACAAACAAGACAACTCAAGAAGGAGATCCACACCACTTCACAAAAATAACAAGTATCTTTACATGTTTTGGTACCAGAATCAATACGATCAGATTAATATGTTTCACAAGAAAAATCTTTACAGTTTTGAAGCTGACCGTGCAATTTCTGAAAAGCTGCAATTCTATCCTATAGAGAGAAAAACAAGTACTACATTCAGGTATAGTATAGTGACTTACTGGACCAATCTCATGGACTTAAGGTAAGTATTGGGAAAGGGTGAGGACCACACTAACAGGTCACACAGGGAAGCACTGGGACGGCCAGGTGCACAAGTATAGCATGGCGTCAAGTACCCAATGTTAAGTCGATGGGATTGGTCCAGTTGAAAAGAGGATGCAGGTGTGGACAGGGAGCCCAGTCGGGAAGAACCAACAGGTGGGTTCAAGTCTTGAGATGCTCGGGGACGGAGGGACACATTCGGCCCTCCTTTCCATGTGCCAGGGGCGACTGGTGAAGAGGGGTCCTGGGGCATCTGTTTTTTTGTTTTGACCGGGAGTACTTGCAGTTGAGGAGACCTGCAGGCAGAGGCTGCAGGTGGCATTGGGTGAACAGCAGCTTGCAGTACGAGTAGACTGTCGCAAATCAGCAGGAACCGCAGACAGGCCTGTAGGGCTGGGGCCAAGTCAGGTGCTTCCTCCTTTGGATTTGCTTTTGCAGCTCTTGGGTGTCGTCCTTCGTAGGTCAGCAGGAATCTGATTTCCTGGTGCCAGGGGCTCTACTAGATACTTAATTTAGGGGCGTTTAGGGGAGTGTAGGATAGTAGCTAATGGGCTAGTTACTCCAGGGGTCACTACACCCCCAATATGACCACTTCCTGTGGGAAGTGGGCATGACCCTGTCCCAGAGTTCCTAAATCTGCCAACACCAAGATAGACTTCTAAATGTGGTGTCAAGAAGCTCACCTTAGGGGTGTGGTTGACCTGAAGAGTGGACACACCTCTCTGGATACTAAAATTCCCTCCTGTCCGAGTGCCAAATGGGTCTTTTGTGGGGGGCAGAAGGGGGGTGGCATCTCTCTTTTGAGTGAAGCCAGGTCTGCATACCAAGGGTAGTGGACTTCTTTGAAGACCCCTGCCTTGGAATGGAGATTTGAAGGTCATCCTGGTGGGTGTAAATGTAAGCACCTTGCCCAGATCAGGCTTTGTCTTTGACCACCCAAGAGAAAAGGCTCTCACCCTACATGGCCAGAATCCATGTGGCCGGCTGCGTAAAACTAGTCAGTCCTCACAGGGGTAGTCAGTAGGTTTTCAGTGGGCACCTCCAAGGTGCCTTCTGGGTGCATGTATGAATAAATCCATCATTGCCATCAGTGAGGGTTTATTAATATGAGATGTTTGATACCAAACATCCCTATTTTCAGTGAAGCCATCATGTAGATTGGGAACTCAGTGTCCAGCACGTACTTAAAATGGCTTTCCCGTTGACATCTATGTCTAAAAATCAACAAGGGGCATATCTGCTCTTGCAGATATGCCATCACATGCAATATAATACACTCTGCCTTAAGGCTGTAAGGCCTGCTGTAAGGGCAGGCCTCGTAAAATCTACTCGACCTAACTAATGTACTTGACCCAGAAACAGGCCTCAAATTGAGTGATCCCAGGCAAATACTGTATTTTACAGTCACCTTTTTCTTCATTCTCACATATGAGTGCACCTTCAAATATGTGAGTTCAGCATTTCTGCTGTGAAAAAAAATCCTCTTTTGTTTGATTAAATACACTAAACGTTAGCTCCATGTATAATAAATCTCGCACACATATAGGGTACACATGATCCAAGCATGACTTGCCTCTTAGTTTAGTAATAGCTTTGCCATCAGGGCAGGAATGTTTCTCAGTTTATGTTTAAACACTCACTTTTAATAAATATATTACTAAAGCATGATGTGGTAGCGCACTCATTTGCAGACGGTAAATTTCCTTGAAATGTCCAAAAACCTTCCCACTAATATGCAGCTTTACTGATAAAACTATATAATGTATTAATAAACTGTGAAAATTGGGTTTCAAAAAACATTTATCATTCGCACATCACCAAGTAAAGTGTTCTGACTTTTTTTTTTCCAACCTATTAAAATATTTATTTCATCACACAGAAGTACAAATAATGGTCTTTCACAGCTACTGAAATATATTTTGAAATGTTTGTAAAGTTGACTTAGTTATATAAATGGTGTGTTAGGAAACAGCTGATACCAAAAGCCTTTCACTTCAAATAGGCCAGACAGTTCACCTTACAGAATCATGGAACTCTGAATTCACAAGGAAAAGTATTTCCATTTGTAGGAGGCTGGCCTGGCTTGTAGTGGGTACCAGAGGTACTTACACCTTGTGCCAGGTCCAGTTATCCCTTATTAGTGTAGAAGAGGTGTTTCTAGCAGCTAAGGCTGATAGAAGGTGGCTATGGCAAAGCAGCTTAGGCTGAACTAGGAGACATGTAAAGCTCCTACTATACCACTGGTGTCATATGCACAATATCATAAGAAAACACAATACCCAGATATACTAAAAATAAAGGTACTTTATTTTTATGACAATATGCCAAAAGTATCTCAGTGAGTACCCTCAGTATGAGGATGACAAATATACACAAGATATATGTACACAATACCAAAAATATGCAGTAATAGAAAAAGGAAGTAATGCAAGCAGTGTAAAGTTACAATAGATTGCAATAGGAGCACATAGGTATAGGCGCAACACAAACCATATACTCCAAAAGTGGAATGCGAACCACGAATGGACCCCAAATCTATGTGAGTTTGTAGAGGGTCGCTGGGACTGTAAGAAAACAATGAGGGTTAGAAAAATAGCCCACCCCAAGACCCTGTAAGGTAGGTGTAAAGTGCACCTACAACCCCCAGAGAGCACAGAAGTCGTGATAGGGGGATTCTGCAAGGAAAACCAACACCAGCAATGCAACAACAGTGGATTTCTGGACTTGAGTACCTGTAAGACAAGGGGACCAAGTCCAAGAGTCGCGACAGTGTTGAGAGTGGGCAGGAGCCCAGGAAATGCCAGCTGAGGGTGCAAGGAAGCTGCCACCGGATGGAAGAAGCTTGGTGTTCTTCAAGAACGAAGAGGACTAGGAACTTCCCCTTTGGAGGATGGATGTCCCACGTTGTGAAGAAGCTTGCAGAGGTGTTCCCACGCAGAAAGACCGCAAACAAGCCTTGCTAGCTGCAAGGGTCGCAGTTAGGGTTTTTGGATGCTGCTGTGGCCCAGGAGGGACCAGGATGTCGCCACTTGGATGAGAAGACAGAGGGGGCGCCCAGCAAGTCAGGGAGCCCTCACAGAAGCAGGCAGCACCCACAGAAGTACCTGAACAGGCACTTAGAAGAGGAGTGAACCGGAGTCCACCCGAAGTCAGAAAAGGGAGTCCCACGACGCCGGAGGACAACTCAGAAGGTTGTGCACTGCAGGTTAGAGTGTCGGGGACCCAGGCTTGGCTGTGCACAAAGGAAATCCTGGAAGAGTGCACAGGAGCCGGAGCAGCTGCAAATCACGCGGTACCCAGCAATGCAGTCTAGCGTGGGGAGGCAAGGACTTACCTCCACCAAACTTGGACTGAAGAGTCACTGGACTGTGGGAGTCACTTGGACAGAGTTGCTGAGTTCCAGGGACCACGCTCGTCGTGCTGAGAGGGGACTCAGAGGACCGGTGATACAGTCTTTTGTTGCCTGCGGTTGCAGGGGGAAGATTCCGTCGACCCACGGGAGATTTCTTCAGAGCTCCTGGTGCAGAAAGGAGGCAGGTTACCCCCATAGCATGCACCACCAGGAAACAGTCGAGAAAGCCGGCAGGATGAAGCGATACAAGGTTGCAGTAGTCGTCTTTGCTACTTTGTTACGGTTTTGCAGGCGTCCTGAGCAGTCAGCGGTCAATCCTTTGGCAGAAGGTGAAGAGGGAGATGCAGAGGACCTCTGGTGAGCTCTTGCATTCGGTATCTGAAGAATTCCCCAAAGCAGAGACCCTAAATAGCCAGAAAAAGGAGGTTTGGCTACCTAGGAAGGAGGATAGGCTAGTAAGAAAGGTAAGAGCCTATCAGAAGGAGTCTCTGACGTCACCTGCTGGCACTGGCCACTCAGAGCAGTCCAGTGTGCCAGCACACCTCTGAATCCAAGATGGCAGAGGTCTGGGGCACGCTGGAGGAGCTCTGGGCACCTCCCCTGGGAGGTGCAGGTCAGGGGAGTGGTCACTCCTTTCCTTTGTCCAGTTTCGCGCCAGAGCAGGGCTGGGGGATCCCTGAACCGGTGTAGACTGGCTTATGCAGAGATGGGCACCATTTGTGCCCATCAAAGCATTTCCAGAGGCTGGGAGAGGCTACTCCTCCTCAGCCCTGACACCTATTTCCAAAGGGAGAGGGTGTAACACCCTCTCTCAGAGGAAGTCCTTTGTTCTGCCTTCCTGGGCCAGGCCTGGCTGGACCCCAGGAGGGCAGAAACCTGTCTGAGGGGTTGGCAGCAGCAGCTGCAGTGAAAACCCCGGAAAGGCAGTTTGGCAGTACCCGGGTTCTGTGCTAGAGACCCGGGGGATCATGGAATTGTCCCCCCAATGCCAGGAGGGCATTTGGGTGACAATTCCATGATCTTAGACATATTACATGGCCATGTTCGGAGTAACCATTGTGACGCTGTACATAGGTAATGACCTATGTACAGTGCACACGTGTAATGGTGTCCCCGCACTCACTAAGTCCGGGGAATTTGCCCTGAACGATGTGGAGGCACCTTGGGTAGTGCCAGGGTGCCCTCACACTAAGTAACTTTGCACCCAACCTTCACCAGGTGAAGGTTAGACATATAGGTGACTTATAAGTTACTTAAGTGCAGTGGTAAATGGCTGTGAAATAACGTGGACGTTATTTCACTCAGGCTGCACTGGCAGGCCTGTGTAAGAATTGTCAGATCTCCCTATGGGTGGCAAAAGAAATGCTGCAGCCCATAGGGATCTCCTGGAACCCCAATACCCTGGGTACCTCAGTCCCATATACTAGGGAATTATATGGGTGTACCAGTAAGCCAATGTGAATTGGTGAAATTGGTCACTAGCCTGTTAGTGACAATTTGGAAAGCAGAGAGAGCATAACCACTGAGGTTCTGGTTAGCAGAGCCTCAGTGAGACAGTTAGGCATCACACAGGGAACACATACATATAGGCCACAACCTTATGAGCACTGGGGTCCTGGCTAGCAGGATCCCAGTGATACATGACAAACATACTGACAACATAGGGTTTTCACTATGAGCACTGGGCCCTGGCTAGCAGGATCCCAGTGAGACAGTGAAAACACCCTGACATATACTCACAAACAGGCCAAAAGTGGGGGTAACAAGGCTAGAAAGAGGCTACTTTCTCACACCATTGCAAGAAGACAAACTGACATTTGACCTCTGTCTGTGAACACAGAGCAAATTTGACAAGAATAAGATTTAAAGGCATCTTAATATCCAATTCAGTTACTGACTGAACAGAACACCTGTTCTTTGTGCACTCGCCAGAAGAGTCGAGTGGAATCTAAAAACAGCTCAACCTTAGAAAATAAAACTCGCCAATGCGAGTGGTAGAGTAGATTTGCCGAGCCCTGAGGGGTGCCACATACATTGCACGCAGTATTAGGAGAAAGGGCACACAGACTGTATGCCATGTCGTGTTTTCACTTTAGGCTGCACCAAGACACGCAGCCTACAATAGCAGTCTGCATGTGCTAGGTGAGGGGTGCTGAGAGGGGCACAATACATGTTGCTGAACTTGGGACCCTCTTTGGTACCCATGCCCTAGGTACCAGGGGAACCATTTACTAGGGACTTATTGGGGGGAGGGGTGCAGGTATTGCCAAGTGGGGAACAACTGCACAGTTTTAGGGAAAGAGATCTGGCACTGGGAACCTGGTTAGCAGGAACTCAGTGCACTTTCAGTCAAAAATTGCATCAAGTACCAGGCAAAAAGCGAGGCAACCATGTCAAAACGGGTCACTTTCCGACATGCACTAATTTGCAGGGTCTCATGTAACAGTAGATTTAAACTGATACACTTAAATCACCTCCACCGCAACTACATCACTCCCTATGCCCTCAGTAAAATCTACCCATAACTGACAGCTAGGTGTCCCAGGTGTGGAGAGGAGTGGGCCACTTTCCTATATCTGACCTGGTCCTTCGCAGCATTCGTGACATATTGGAGTGCCGTGATGCCACGAAGCATGGCAGCCATGGGTCTCCTGTTCTCCGTTCTACCCTGTACTTGCTTACTGGGTATGGGAGCACTGCACAAGGGCAGAGAGACCTGCACTGGCTCCCGTCAAAAAGAGAATCACATTCAAACTCCTCACCCATGCTCACAAAGCACTGCACTCAACACTGGACCAGAATACCTCAACAGACCGCTCTCCTTCTACACCCCGATCTGACAGCTTCGCTCCGCTGAACTTGCCCCGCCACCGTCCCATGCATCCACAGAACAACCGCCGGTGGCAGATCGTTCTCCCACCTCACCGACAAGACGTGGAACAATCTTCCTATCCACCTGTGACAGACACAGGACCTACTAACCTTCAGGAGACACCTCAAGACATGGCTGTTCGAGCAGTAGCAGCATCCTCCCTTCCCCCCACCAGTGCCTTGAGACCCGCACTGTAGTGCACTTTACAAATACTGATTGATTGATACAGGTTTTTGCAGCTGGCTCTTCTCCTAGCTAAGGACGGGTGGCCATTTGCTGGATGGGTGTTCGGGTACCTCAAGAGGGTCACTGTGTTTGCGATGTTATGGAATGGGCCTAACCAGATTAGACAAGAGAGATAAGGATGATATTGCAGCTTGGGTATCGGAACAATCTCAATGATATGATGGGAAGGATGGCACTAACTCCAACATGAAGGATAACACTGATGAGGGAGCTTAAAACCTATTCTCGGTCATACCCAAGGGGCACTTTAGTTATTCATTAGATGCTACTTGTAGATCATTTCTACATAACTCAATTATACTTTCCAGGTATTAACTCCTGACTTCCTCCCACCACTGTCCATCTGTCAATCCTTAATGAGACCGGGTTGCAGTGGGAGAGAGGGGTACATGATATGGACAACTATTTTGGTATCATTAGGGTACTATATTTGCATTATGATTTCTCTTTGCCATATGTTACTTCTAAAAAATGAAGGTGTTAAAAAAAAAAAAACTTTTTGTCCATTGCTTCGCCTCAAGAGGGTGCTAGTCATATTTTAGAAAATAATCATTTTATGAGCAAACATTAGTAGCTGTCAAGAAACAAGTTACTTCCTGCAACAACAGATCGGAAGCTTCAGACTATTGTACTTTCAACTGCTGTGCACTATTCCAACACCTAATGTGTGAATTTGGAAAAATAGCTATAAAAACAGACTTCTATGTAGGCTTCTACCACATCACTGACTGTAATACCTAAATGCCCCACTACATATCCTCCCCCTTCCCCTGGACAGACATGGGGAGGAGATTTTGATACATATTAGCCCACTTAAATGTAATCTTTCCATCTTCTTAAGGTCTGCTACATTTCACTGGGGTAGTGAGAGGCTCATGTAAATCTAAAATGCTGTCAACTTGAAAAACTATTGTTACAGGGAAGCAACTTTTGCACAATAAATCTTTCCTCCATTCACACGCTATGCAGGAGTGTGAACAAGCAGTAGTTAACCCATGTATTTACATTGTTTATGCGAATGGTGCCTCCTGTTGTGAATGAGTATCGTCCCAATGTTTCATACAAGTAAACATTCACGTCACTGCAGCGCAAACAATGTTTTGTGAAACATTTCTTATGAGTGCTAAAGAAAACCTTTCTGTCTAGCCAAATATGATCTCAGCGTTTACTGTCAAGTCGTACTAGCCAATGAAGAACTGCGTGCAGTTCCATAATGAAGAAAGGGTCTTTTGCCGTAAGCAGTTGATCAGATACTATTTTAAAGTTTGTTTTTAATGTTACTGGGTGCAACTGTTCAATACCTGGCAATCTGGGTTTGAACCTACATCACAGTTGATAACATTCAAGAAGTAGTGTGATCATGCACACCATGAAAAGTCTTAAGGAAAGAGTCCAAGTCAGTGAAGGTGTAAGCAAACTCATATTATCCATATCCAATAGATGTGGTTAACTCACAAAACAATCCTCAGCAGACATGTTTGGCTCTGGCCAGCTCACCAAATAGCTACTGCTAGCAACTACTGTCTTGGGAAGGTAAGAGTTATAGAATCCCTAGGTTCAGCTATCCTTGAGTAAAGTGATGGTAAGATAAACATTCCTTCTATGGAATAGCATAAAAGCGTTGGCTACAGCCACATCTTGTAAATCCCAGGGCAAGATTAAGTAATACAATAAATGGCCCCTACCACGAAGGTAGTGAACGTCCTTGTGATAACTAGTAAAATTATGACTTCTACTGATGCACAACTACAAGACTGATTCCAGATGTCCTGCTGTAGGCAGTTACAGCACTGCAGTATGAGGGCACTCAACATTAAGCCCCTCATTACGACCCTGGCGGTCTTCAGACCACCAGGGCTGCGGTGGTGGTCTGACCGCTGCCAAAGCTGTGGTCCGCCTGCTTTGGTGGCGGTCAGACTGCCACATTATGACCATGGTGATAGTGCCACGGTCGGACTGCCAGCACCACCAGTTTCCCTCCACTGAAGGGACTGGCGGTCCTAATACACCAGAGCAGCGCTGCATGCAGCGCCGCCCTGGGGATTATAACACCCGCCTTTCCACCAGCTTTCATATGACGGTTACACCCTACGCACCGCAACATTGCCGCCGGCTCAATTATGAACCAGAGTCAATGTTGTCGGCTGCTCTCCGCTGGGCCATCAGGGGCGAAACGCTGACCCAGCGGGGAAACTTGTAATAAAGCCAGCGGGAAGGCAGCTGCATTGGAGGCAACCTGACCGCAGGAGTTTGGCAGGCGGTCTTTTCTGCCTGCCAAACTTGTAATGACCCCCTAAGTCATTAGGACAGAACGAAGATCACTGTACTCCCAAAACGAAATATCCTTTGCCCAGTACTTTTTCTTTAATAGATAAAAACATTTCATTGCACAGGCCTCAAGGTCACCTTGAGAATTTGTATGAAAGCTGTAAGTGCAACTGAATTTCAAAACCCTAACTGCAGGACAAGCGCTGTTAAGCTCAGTCCCAGATTTGTGAGAAGCAGCCCACCATTCACATCATGGACAAGATGTCCTGACAAGTGTAACTTTGAGAACAGACATGTACGTCATCCACAACTTTAGACTGTCTTTTGTTGTGTATATAGCAGCCCCTCTCCCAATTACTAATTCCTATACAAACCAGATTTGCAGGTAAAGGGGAGTGCCACTAACTGTATACTTCCGAAAGGCAGCGACTTTGAACCCCACACCCTTTTCTGGGGGAAATACTGCTACCTTCTGGTCTTAAACTGTCTATGGCTTCACCTTTTGAAAACCAAAACACATCATTAAGTCTAATCAAGCATTCTTTTTCCTGATCATGTTCCGCCATCAGTTTATTTATTTCACTGAGCAGATCACCTAGATATGTCAATTACAGATTCTCTCAATCAAAAATCCTTGTATATGGCAACTGTTTCCCGTGACTGATAACTTTACAACCAGCCCTTTTCTACCAACATTACTGAAGTTAGGTGTTTCAACAATCAGTTCAGGCACAGCACAGAACAATCTCTTTCGATCCTTTGAAGCCTTTGGCAAAAACTGTGAAAACTGTGTCCGTTCTTTCAAACTGCATCCTCATTTCCATAGTTCTCATAAATCTCTCAGCACCCCCATCAACCACACCAACTGCTCCAGGAATCAACACCCCCCAAATCAATACCTATTCAAGGGTAGCAAATAAAAAAAAAATGCTTTGAGACTTGCACCCCACTTTCGGGTTCATGAAACTCTACAAGTAAACCAGCTTGGCACAACAGCACAAAGTATGCTCCCTCTTGCAGCTGATCCTCTAACCAGGGCAAAAGCACCCTACTTCTAAAAAGTAGTGAAACCAGAAACATTTCAAGGAACCTTTCAATGTTGAACCTAATCTCCATTCCTAAAATTGTTGATGTATCTGTAGATCACACCTATACTACTACCCCAAAAACCAGCAACAGACAACTGGGCATCTGAATATATCACAGTACAATTCCAATGATCTGTGCCCTGCTTCCCCTCAGCACAATGCGTGTGAACAGATGCCGATGGTCGACCTCCAGTCATAGCAGACATGAGGAAGTATGCCACTGTGTTGTATCATGTCCTGAGAGAGCACCCAGAATTTGAGGCCCCAGAAGCGACAGTATTAGAGGTGTGGAATTTTTAAAATAATCTACTTGTCCAACGGGCAAAAAAGCCCCTGAAATCTGCTTGTCCTATAATGAAATCTACTTATCCTACCTACGCTCTGAATCGGCTACAGAGCCTGAACTGATACACAACTACTTTTTATTTTTATTTTGCTTTAATGAATGTACCTAACAAAATGAAAACTGTTACAAAATTAAACTGTTTTTTTTTATGCAAAAATGTGTTTGCAGGGAGCCTTCGAAGCGACATAGGTGTAAATTATAAATAATTTGTTATGCTTACTCATTTTGACCATAAGCTGCTCCCAATATAGAGAATAGTCAGACAGTCAATAATGGGAGGTGGCTAAATCATGAGAATAGAAACAAGAAATATAGGTTACATGTGTTGTAGGTGCATTAATCCACTTTTCTAGGATGATGATTTAAAATTGTTACCAGTTACACAAAGTAAATACACTGGAAAAACGAATCCACTGAGCTTTCTCACTGGGCAGGGAATATTTGACTTGAATGGGTAATAATACAGACTCATCTTTGTATGAGGTATATTTAACCATATCTTTGTGTTTTTTGGTTAGAACCAGTGACCTACAGACCCTGCAGTCTTTTAGTTGCTTACGGATCTATCTCACAAAGGACTGGTGCTATCTCATTCTAATTCTAGCAAGCTATTTATTTTTTAATACTTTTAAGTAACACTCATTCTTCAGCCTTAACATTTTTCTATACATTTTTTTACCTTCATGTATACTCCTGCATGCATGGTGCGTCTGCTGGTGAACTGACAACTAGAATATAATCATCTTCATGGATCTGCTGAATTTTAGCTCACAATCGTAATTGAGTCTATAGAAGACAGAGGCTAAAAAACAGCCCAAGAGCCCTACACACACCTGCAGCAACACATATTCCACAAGTACCGTGAGCAAACAAAAACATTCTTCATGGGCAAGGAAAACCATAACAGGCACACATCCATCCTGCTTAACACACATGCAGAGAAATAGCCCTACACACAGACATACATTTACTCAGCCTGCGTCCCCAGCATGACAGTCTCCTTGCAGGACACTCCTGCATAAATAACCCTGCATAATCACACACATAGAGCCATCCAGAGGTATAGTAATGGTGCAGAGGCCCCAAGCAAGGTAACTGTACCCAAATACAACTCTGTGTGGTAGTAGAAGACTCAGTTTTGGGGGCCTGTGAACCTCTCTCTCTCACCTGGGCCCTCATTCACATTCCACTGCATTTGCATACTAGTTATAGTGACACCAATTTAACGATCACAGACGCATGCCCTCCTGGAAAGATGTGCACCGAGCCTGCAGGCATAATTCCCTGAAAGAAAAAACACATCTCGCAGTGATAAACAAATCCACCCTGCAGATACGCCCATGCATTCTGCAAAAATACAGTTTCTGTAGGGCACAACCTCCTAACACATACTACAACAGATGCATAACTGCAGGGGGTGATAACAGCACGGAGGAGACAATGATGGATGGGGAGGTTACTTGAAGGAGGTGCTGTGAGATGGGGAGGGGTAGTGCAGAGGCTGTCGTGTGGAAGCGCTAGGCAAGTGCAAGTATGGTCGATAGTAGATTGGAAGAGAATGAGTAGCTCTGCATTTATGAAATGGATGAGAGGTAATTGTACACATCCAGTAGTGTGCTTTTCAAGGTCTAACACAATAAATGCCATAAAGTAAGGACATAACATAATACAGGAAGTAACACTGTTATAACACGATCTTGCGAGATTATGTACGTATAAATGCAACTAGGCATATTGGAAGCATTAAATGAAAGGGTCTGCACTGTGAATAAAATGACAGCAACTTTTCACTAATTCGAACACTAATGGCAAGAAAAGACTCCGGCAGCATCAGATGGAGGCAAGTAGTAACTAGTGAAATGCTAGTCTCGCACAGACTATACTAGACTGTCACACATGGACGGTCTCTAGAAAAAAGGGAGAGGTCCCGCACAGACTATAAATGATCAACCTGTGCAGTCTTCAATTCCTACAGTGACATAAAGGAAGATCCTTCAGTCAAAGGAGTCTCTCCACTCTCAACCTCTGTTGCTCCCTCCCAGCCAGCACAAGAGAATCGGACCAGGCACTCCTTGGGCGCTATGAACAAAGTTATTACGGAAGCAATGCACATCTGAGGGCTTAATGAGAGATGTGTCAGAGGCCCACGGTAAGCGGTGGGCAGAGATAAGAGGGCAAGGGTGGTGATTACCCTTCTACCGCACTTGTATCTGCTCCAAGTCCACTAAGCATCTATGGCCTCACTCTGGGGAAATGCGAATAGAAACTGATGTTGTGACACACACGCCACTAAATTACTCAGTCACACCCAAGCTAAATTCACGGAAGCTACACCCTGGCTAAATTACCAATAGGATGAAAAGGTTTTCAAAGGGGTGGGCTCAGGATTTCCCACAGCCAGCCATGTAGTAGAGTAAAGCCATGCAATCACAGACCTTCATACATCACCCCTTGTAATGGTATTTCTAATGGCTAACCTGATTGGCTGTGAGCACAAGTTTGCCACATATCTGCCTAGTCTTTCCGTAATTTAAATCCCAGTTGTCCATTGGACAAACTTGGCATTAAGACTTGTTGTCCCCAGGGAAAAGCTTCATGGCTCTGCGGTCAAGCAACATAAATTCCCCAGCCCTGAGTAGACACTATGGGAAAGGTGCAGAAAATGTTGGAATCTCTTATGGTTGTCTGTTGCTTTCATCTTCCTTCTAGTTTAAAGGATTATGCCTCTATATACCACCTATGTCACTGTGCTGTACGAAGTGTGTGGCATGCCACGGTGCCAACTGCTATCAGATTTGTTTTAAGGTGTTTGTGATAATATGGTGTGTGCATTATGATTTAGATGTTCATCAGTATTGATTGGTGTGATAAAGGATGATGTGTTGAAGTGCTATAATCTGTAGAATATGGTGTTTAAGTATGTGTGGTGTTTTCTCCTATGCTGTAGTGAATATCAATGCCTTGACGACTGTTGTTGGGTGGTATGACGTTTAGTGGTGCAGTCTGGTTACTAAGGTCGTGGTTAAGTAAATGGTGGCGAGGTGTCCTCTGGTGCAGATGGACAATGCCATTTTGGAAACGTTGTCCAGCTTTATTGGAATTTCCCAAAAATCCCAAGTATGCACCTGAAAACGTAAGCTTTTGTAAAGTTCCAAGAATACTCTACTTTGCTAAATTCATTCCAGGAAATATTCTGCTTCGTGGAAAGCCTGCATGGCAAAATTATACCAATGTATGCATTTGAACAATTAGCTTTATTCCTTAGATAGGCAATTTTATTTTCTACAATAAAACCCCCATGGCCCCTTGAAGTATGAAGGTGTTCCCGGACCCTTCCTTCCATGAAAGACACTTACGCCTGCATCAGACAGAACTACATTGGAAGCAGTTTCCAGGGAGTTAAATAGATTTATATTGACATTGTGATTTTAATACATATGTAACCTAGCATAAAAAGCACAAAAAGCGGTTTTATGCTAAACAGCATCTATGGGGACTTTGGAAAGAGTAATACAAATGCAAAAAGCTACAACAGTGGGCAAATGTAGAGATAAATAACCACCAATGCTGAAAGAAAATAAAAAATCAAGTGTGGTTAGACAAAGCACAAAAACAGAAGACTCTGTAACCCGTTTCTTGGCCACTTAACTCACCTATAAGTCATCTGCTTTTAAGATATTACTCTACATGACAACCACAAAAGTCGAGGTATCTATCACCAAAGTCGTTTCCAAGGCACATTTTTGGGGGCCTTGTTGGCATGGAAACTCAGAAATATGCCTCAATTGCTTTTCATGCTACGCTTTCCTCTCGGGTGAAACCTAGAATTCATCACAATTTAGGTGAGATAATTTTGTGGCATTGAAGAGAGGACAAGGAGTATTTTGGGCTTATGGCATCACATTGTTGGGTTTGGATGTAGTCAAGGTCCACCAAGTCTCACAGAGTAGAGTGTGAAGCCCCCGACTGTGCAGCCTCTAATTTAGCAACTGCATCCCAAATAGTAATTGCATGATTAGACTAAGATAAATACTACACTCCCACGCCAATTGTGGCATCTCCCTAGATGTAGGAAATTGTCTTTAATTTGGACTTCAAAGCCAGCAGTGTCTTACATGTCATCTGGCTTCCTGTCTTCTTTGGAAGATCTGTGCTTGAAACCTAATGCAATAGGCCACCATTGCTCAATGTGACTTAAAAACAAGAAGCTGATCCACAAACTGAGGCAATTTGCAATTGATTCTGGGACACAACGTGGGGCATCATCAACATGGCTTAACCTTAAACACTAAAAAACAAAACCACAACACAAAGAAAACCAAATCACAAACAAAACCAATTCACAAATTCAGCTTTGTACAGGCTGCAAAGCAATCCCCTGCAGCACCAACAGTGAGCAGGAGCTCATAAGGTCACCCTACCTTGAGATGAGAGTATTATGTGAATTAGGAGATCCTCAAGGATTCATGGTGAACTTTGGGGCCGAAAGCATCTAGCCATAATAAATGTATCTAGCTATTTAAAGTTGACTACACACAGGAAACTGGCAGTAACTTTACTCATCAGTGTAGTGATCTAAACGTTGCTCAGATCGAAAGGGTTTTTGGCAGTTCTGACTTACTTGTAAATGTAAGCATTTATTCTTTCAGATGCAAACATCAAAGACGACTGAGCAATTAGACAAGGGCAGAACCACCAAAAAACACCTCAGTACATCAGAGTGCGAGCAAATGAGAATTTTAACAAAGGAAACAAAAACACTGACTTTTCTACCTTCCATGTTTTCCCAGTCCAGGTTTGAATTCACTCACATGCCGATCAATAAGCTGAGCACCAATTGTTTCAACGCACCAATGCCCCCATGAGATTTAACAGCACATGGAAAGTAATAGTAATATCAGCAGTTAAGTCTGCAATTCAGGAAACTGCAAAGGAGTTAAATTCCACCCAACGCAAGCTGTTCAAGGTGACGCAACAGAGCCTTCCTTTTTCTGTGCCAGTAGTCCATTCAATGTTGGGGGAAACTGGGTCACTGTTTCTCAGGACTGCACCAGTGACAGACCTGCATTGCAACTAGGCATTCCCTGTCACTCAGTGATCCAAGAATATGAAGCATTTTCAATGACATTACAGTTTTAATAAACAAGGGTCCAATTGCACTGTGAGCAGAGTTGTATGTTCTCTATTCAGTCTATGCAGAGGATACATTAGCAAACACTGCTTTAAACAAGTCATCCTTTCATGATGAGTTAAAAAGGCATGACACAGCTCTACAAGTTCTGAAAAGGTTTCTCAATCAAACCTCTATGAAAACAAAGGGCTCAACTGATCCATAAGTTGATTTCAGGCTGAAAAGAGGATATAAATGCCATCTCATAATCCAGATAGAAACAGAAAAATATACTAGGCATCAGGAATGAAAAGACAAGGTTTATGACTTTCCTGCCTAACGCCAAAAACGTATGCATCTTCCAAAATCTCAATTTTTAGACACTGCTCCTGAAAGGAGCACAGATCTTACGTCGCCACTCTAGCACAGATTAATGGAGCCTCCTCTCTCTGCCCTATTAGCTTGGTTTGCAAAACTGCACATACCTTCATTATATGGTACAGGGTTTCCAATCTTCCCACCAACCAGTTCTGCTGATTTCAGGACCTCCAGTTCCACCACAACCACCACTCGCCTGTAAAACAAAGACATTAACATATTAGAGCCAAGTAACACCTGCTTTTCACTACAAGGAAAAGAACTGCACGCTGCCAAGCCAGTCGGATCTTTTTATTGCTGCAGTACCCTTGGCTCGATCTACCAAATATTAGCCATCAGAAAGGACTTCCCACGTTAACTCATTTATGGGCTCATTATTGTAATTACACAGGAGGTATCTCATTAAGGTGCATATCCACATATATCATGGTCACATGCCACAAGTGCCTAAGTAGGTATCCCAGAAATGTCTGCATAATGTTTGCATAGATTTGGTAATGATCTTATTGGCTGTGCAAACACCTCAATATGAAGAGGTTAAGGCTTCTTATAAACATCTGTGATGAGATATTGTTAAAGAATGACCAAGGGCCAATTGTGAAAGCCAGAGCAATTCATAGACTTTTGAGTCACACAAATACCAACAAGCACCCTAAAAATCATATGTAGAACTGGAAGGGGGCTGAATATAAGAAAATCAAGCACACTAGACTAGCCTGGAACTGTCGCCGTTGAGAATTCTGAATACATTTGTAGGCAAAGTACAGACAAAATGACATTCGGCGGCGAGTTGAAAAATACTCCCAGGAGCAACACACAGGGGAACATAAAATATTAGGTTAAAAAGCTTACAGTGTTAAACATGGGCTGTTCACAATTTTCAGATGCACACTGATGAAATGGAGGAATGAACCTTCATAGAATGACAAATTTCTGACATGGAAGTCACAAAATAATCTCTAAACTGTGCCAGGATTAGTTCATGCTGTATGCCAAGGGAAAAGGGTTGTGAAACTGTAGCATTGAACATGCATAGGAACAAACACAATCAGAATATACTTCTTAGGGACTTGCATCCAATGCTACCTCTCCCCCCCACTTATCACAAAGCGTGGAAGGCAAGGGCGAGCACAGTAGCGTTTGCGGTGGGTGCTCCGTTGCTCTGCTTGAACACTTACCTTGGCATGAAGCTGTACAAAAACACTACTTTCTAAAGGTTTTTAAACTCTGTTCTAGTTGTAAGCCTGCAATCATTGAAATAGTCAATTGTATTTCATTTATTCAGCATTACATTTAGAAATGGGTCCAGATCATCTGCATAGTGAAGGTCATGGGTGGTACCTAAAGAATGTAGTTCTCAGTGGTATCAGAAAAACCATTGGCCAAAAGAATGGAAAGTGTGGCAAGACAATCAGAAGACAAAATACAATTATCTGTGTGCATTAGAGCCCATGGGCTAGGTGAGATGTTTCTCTTTGGAAGAACCGCCCTAACAGCATGCTAATTTTCAGCTAAAGTGCGAGGCAGAGAGTCTTTTTAAGAATTAAATCATTATATCATCAACCTGTACAAGAGTTTTGTAGGCCTTAACTGAACATTGCATTTCAACGCGATTTTGCATTTGAAGCTTGCACGACAACATGTACTTGGCTGAACTGCTGACAAGGACAAATTATTTTTTCCCTTTCCTTCGTTCGTTCGTTCTTTCCTGTTAGTTTTGACCTATGTGTTGGGCACAAGTAACATTTCAAGATGCAAATGATCTATGGTACTAAATAAATGACTAGAGTGTTAAAGCTTTGTTTTATGACCATTTAACATATGAAGAGAATTACTGCAATGTTAGATTAATCTTAAAAACTGTTTCTTTATGAATAGGCTCTGTCAAAAAGGCGCGCGAGAAAGGCAATGCCTTCATTTCTTAATATTGCTTACCTGACTTGTTTTCTATCTATCTTACACTCAATGGTGTAAAGAAACCCAAATGCTTCAGTTCACTCTAAAGAACAGTTAAATGTATGTACGTTTAGAATGCTCTTTGTTAAAACTTGCCATCTCAAAGGAAGCTGTCCTGTTCACATGAAGACATCTGCCTCTGATTGGTCAGAGCCGAAGATTATCTACCTAAACTTTATCATTTGTTCCAGTATACAATGTTATAAAAGTGTGTTTTCAGACAAGACCTTCAGAGAGTGAGCACCGACTGACACATTCTGACTTATTCCTTTTGCTGTTATGTCTTGGATTCATTCCAAGACAGATTTTATTCTGCCTAAACTGATTACTGAGACATTCTACTTAAAACATCAATGAAATGCTCTATTATAATACTATATTCTTTCATATCGAGAAGAGAGCTCGAGTTCTACAGAAATTTAATTTTTCCCCAAAAACAGATTAGATTAGGGACTAGATTTTACTGGGCAACACTACGGGCCAGATTACGAGTCTGGCCATCACTAGATCGCCAGACTCTCAGTGGCGCCCGGACCGCCGTCAATGCGGCGGTCTGAGAGCCATATTATGACCAATGCAGCCGTGCCACAGTCAGACCGACAGCACCTGGTGATTGAGACAGTCCTAATCTGATAGGGCAGCGCTTACGACCTTGTACCTCGCCAGCGATTTTATGGCAGTAGCACCGCCATGAAAAGGCTGGTGGAGGACGGGTTGCAGAGGGCCCCCCTGAACTTGGCATGGGCAGTGCAGGGGTCCCCCTGGCCAGCACCCTCGCAATGTTCACTGTCTGGTTTTCAGACAGTGAACATTGTGAGGGTACTGATGCACCCTGCATCCTACAGCATTTCAGCCAGCTCGATTCAAAGCCGAAGACAATGCTATAGAGTGTTTGCCGCTAGGCCAGCAGGCGGAAATTCAGGTTTCCTCCCGCTGACCTAGCAAGAAACTCTTAATGGGTGCAGCGGGGGTGTAGCCACTATGGTGGCAACCTCCCCGGCGGAAGTTCGGCAGATGGTCTACACCGTCCGCTGAACTCTTAATAAGGCCCAATATGTTTTGTTCTGTATACTGACTGAGAATAATGATTTGCTAATAAAGAATATGATGAACAAATGATTTAATAAAATCTTTAAAATAGAACACAAACTCTCATTATTGACTCTAATCGAATGAATAGTTTTGATTTATAAATGTGCAGTTCTTCATCTTATTACCACATTCCTCAAAGACCTCGCCTCTAGGGCTCAGAAGAGGTGCAGGATATTTATATTCCTGAAGGCTCCCAATAGTCTTCAGGGGCTTTGTTACAAACACTATAGTCAGCAAATTATTTTTCTTTTTATCCTTGTAGACCTGTGGCTTTGTTGTTTGATGTTTTAAGATCAGAAGGCATACACCAGCTCCCAAGCACATGTGCAGTCAGGGCAGAGCTTATCGTACCCAGATAGTCTGCTATGAATCTCAAGCCACAATCAGAAAAGGAAATGTCTGTCTTTCGCCTCTTGCTAACGTTCAAAAGACTTAATTTTTGCCGAAACCTCACTTTGTTGAAGGACAGCAGTGTAAATCAAGAGAAGGCTAACCTTTTTCTTTATTCAGTCCCTCTCCCTGCCATGTGTGGCCACCACATCCTCAGGCTGCATCCTGAAGTTGGGTCACAAAGAGATTCAAGACAGTACTGAACAAGCAGGCAAGTTTAGGTAGTGATGGTGGAGCTAAAATGGGAGTGAAGGTTAAACTGAGTATACCATCTTCGGGAAGAATGGCTATGCAAAGGCCAAGCAACAATCGATAGGAAAAGAGTAACAGAAGTAACATACTCTAGGCCGATGATAGTTTACTGAACAATAGTGCCTGCTACTATTTCTGTATTTTTTTTTAGATCAAGCGCGCAAGTGCTTTGACCTGTTGTAAGTATTGTGGTTTTTTTTTGTTTTTTTAACCACGCCCCAACACTATCACGCATTCATGGGCATGCCTTTCAAAAATCCTTTATCATCATTGATAAATGCTTTACAATTGTCCCTCCTTGGGTTGGTTTTGTTAATGCCTTGGACAATGACCCCGTTACATGGATAACAGCACTTTTACAAATACATTTGACTGCGAGCGAACTTGTTTTTCCTTTTGTGTCTCTCTTTGTGCTCATGCTCATGGTGGCCGTGGCGCTTTAAATCGGCTGGCGTATGTCAACTGTTTCACATTTCATTTTCAATGTATGTGGCAAGAAAAGTCCAGTTAGGAATTTACAACGTTAACAGCTCTAACTCGAGCAAACGCGAGACTCATTGCATTGCAAATGCTTGTTGTATCTAGTCAATCACTAGCAGTTTCGAAAAATCCGCAGGGACCCTGAATTTGCTAAAAGTGCAATTTTTAGCAAATTTACACTAGATGGCGTCACTCTTCTTAAATATCTAGCAGTTTCATTAGAAATTGAATAAAGTTGGTGCTGCTGTGTAAAGTTATGTTAACTAAGTAGGATTACACTTAAAATGTACTATGCGAGCAGCACCAAGAAGAATGATCGGGGCAAGAAATCGAAACTGAGCAAGCGAGAATGAGCACAGAGCACAACTGTTGACGTACTTGCAGATTAATAATTGCCTCGGGGTCATACGATGAAAATACAGTTCAGAGAATCAGAAAGAGCCCAAGTTAGTGCTCGTTAGTACTTCAGCCGTAGTACTGAATTTGGTAAATGAGGAGAGACTGTGGATCGAGGGCAGAGGATGATTAAGCAAGTGTGTACAAGGATGGAGGAATGAAGTGATGATTAGTCATATAAATAAAACGTTAACAAAGGTAACATCAATTCAGTCTGCTGACCAATGTAAAAAAAGGGCATCTTATAAGTCAAGCATAAATGTCACCATTAAACAACTACAAAAAAAAGCAAAATAAAAACACATCCAATGCGTTTATGAAAATTAAGTTCCTTTTATGGGCTGACAATTGAAATCCAGACACTGAAACATGTACAGGGTTATGATTTCGAAATCAAGTCCAAACATCATGCAGTACCAATGGGCTAGGCTTTCATTTCTGAGCCACAAAGGTGGAGCAACAAAGTCTGATGTGAATGGAAAATGAATCAATGCTAACAGACTAAGCCTCAGTGGTTGTTTGCATTAAAGTCGGACAGAAGGTAAGCCCTTGCGTGCAAGCACCACTTGATAGTAACTCAGTGTACAGACCACAGTCCTACAGAGAACCAAGGCACACATCCTTCAGTTCCCACTTGCGAGTTTCTACTCAAACGGAAACTCCACCAAAGGAAAATTACACAAACAGTATAAGGGAAAGAAAAAATAGCAAAACCTAGTGAAACATTTTACGACATTGGATAACAATTTTGAACAGCGCTAGTTGATATACATATCTTCCAACTGCAAAAGAAAAATTTCACCACTTGCACTTAATCTTTAAATTACTTGGCCAACACAAATACTTGTACAATTACAGCTCTTTCTGCAAAACATAAGTGAAAGGGTCTTAACGTGGAATTCCAAGTAATAAAAATCAAATTAACAGATGTCCCTTATTTTTCAACCTGTGATTTCCAATAGTTACATAAATGTAACATGAAAATACCACGAAAGTGGGCCTGAAAAAATCCTAAACAGCTCTGCTCGTCCACATCTAACATCAATCCCATTTTTCAAAGCTTCCTGAAAGGGCGATATTGAAGTTCACAGCATCTGCCACTGAGTGTGATGTCATTGGCACAAACCATAGCTGCCACTTTTCAATGCATCCATGCATGATGGCACAGCTCTTCGATCTCTAATCTGAAATGTTCAACAGTGGCAACCCCTATAGACTCCATTACTTAACTTTCTCTTCAACAGGGCAGCGACTATAGGCAGGGCCACTGAAATTATACGATACAGTGGCCGTGGCTTTTTTCATATTTTTTATGAATTTACCACATAACCCACCATCTGCTGCACAAACTGTCGATTTTAACAAAAAATTGTTTCTAGCTCAAACTAATCAAAAGTTACTAAAATATGGCAATGTGTTCATGTGCAGTGGAAAGCCATTCGCAAAGGTTAACTTGTCAGCTTTAATTTGCCTATTTCTATATTTAGTGAAATTACGAGGCAAAATATTTGCCCAGTCAGTATTACCATTGACAAAATACTGAATTAATTCTATCTGAAATGTGGCCACATTTTGACGCATAACTTGCCTTTTCTTGTCTCATAATTTAGTCAACACTGCCACGTAATTCCAGTGGCCCTGGCTGTAGGCTCTGCGTCATCAGCTTTTTTTGGACTCTGTGTATTGTTCCTCCAGTAGCCTACAAATTATGCTCTTCACATGGACAATGTATGCACCCAAAAATCCAGAACCAAAAATTAAGAAATGCTCCGAGGTACTAGAATGTGCCAGCTTATCCTTCTACAACTCTGCCCATACTGAGCCCTCTTGTGTGCCGTTCAGCTTCAGAGAAAAAGCGGCCAAACTCAGGGAACATGTTATTACGATACAGGTTCCTATTTCAGTGTTTCATAGTTTCAGCGTTGGTACTTCCGGAATACGTTGGTGCTCATCTTCCCACGCAGTGGTCAGAGCGACCGCTTTTGGAGCTGGGGGTCCAGGTTCGAGCCTCTGCACAATGTCCTGTGATTCTGGGCAAATCACTTAATTTCCCCGCGCACGCGGCAGCGCATGGATACGCGCTATTTAAGTCTGTACATTTAATTTCTGTATCTCATGCAAAAACAAAAAACATTTATTAAAACAAAAAAATGAACGCAAAAGAGTGTCTCTCACATGCTGCACAAACAAGATAGGTGACTTTTCATTGACTAACGCGACTCAAGTAAGCACTGGCTTTGAAGTCTGCTCTGCCTGGGTCGCCACGACCCAAAACTTGGTTTCAAATGAAACTGCGGTTAAAATGGGGTAGTGTGCTAACCTAAGCAAAGGAGGCCCAGGGGGCGTTTATAGAACACGTTGAGCTGCTGTGGGTAAGACCCAGAAAACTTGAAGCCGAAAGATCTGGCGTCTCAATGGCTGGTTCCGAAGCCATTCAGCTGTGGGGACGCCGCGATGGACCCTAAATCGGATTCCTGATTGCACACCTGGGTATGTGAAAAACACTGAAGAGGGATTTATTTAGAAATGCCCCTTACACAGATTTAACTGCTCCAGACAGGCCTAACAAAGCTCTAGGCATCCATCGCATCATTTGCGCCGCACATACAGAAATTTAAAGCGTGAAAACCCTATGTGCATTATTGGGAATAGACAACGGTGCAACATCAATAGATCAAAATCATACCAATAAAAGTACAACGAAGTTTAATTTCCAAGATCCCTCTCATGTTAGTAGAGCTCTCTAATAAGAGCTAAAAATAAAGCGCAGACATGGACACGTTAAATCCACACATGCCACAACCCTAACCTTCATTCGCGCCCCCTGCACCCATGTCCCATTCTTTTATAGCCTACAAAGTACTACGCGCTAAGTACTCAGATTTTTCGCAGGCAATCAGTACTACAGGAAGCACCTGTGGTGAGTAAACATGTTCATGTTCCAATGTCTAACATGGGTCAATCTTGATAAAAGTTTATCAGAAAATCTGTGACAAAGGAAAAGTGGAAATAATAGCCTAATACACTGGAAACGTTTTTTTTTAAAATATATATATTATAAAAAAAACTAAAAAGGCCCGCTGCAAACAGATCCCTACTAATGTTATTGGATCCTACTGTCCAGCGGTTCAATAGATGTTCAAGGTCAGATGGAGAAAAAAGAACCTGGTCACTCTGCTTATTCTATTTCGCACTGAAAACCTAAAAGAATTTGTTGCCCCCCAAAAAACAAACAAACAAAAAAAAAGCCGTAGAAAGACGCATCCGAATGCTCTGATCTTGATATAGACTTTGTTTTCTATCTGCTGTGCTCAAACGCTGTGGGCACACTGCACAGGCCTGATATTTTCGTAATACTTTAAGTAAAAGGGGGTTTCTTTTTAAAATCATTTCATCTGGCTAAGTTTGTCATGTTTAACAGACTGAACTCAACTGGTGGCTATTAAAAACAATCTGTGCAGTTACTCTAACAACAAGTTGGAAGAAGGAATATGTTATTTACCCTGTAAGCATCTGTTAGTGGCGTGTAGTGCGGTCGATTTACATGTTCTGCATACTCCTGCCATCTAGTGTTGGGTCCGGATGTGTACAGGTAGTTTTATTTCGAAGAAAGCCTTTCAAGTCACAAGGTAGAGTGATTCGTCCTTCTCGTTCATACTAAGCATGGGCATCGACTCCATTGTTAGATTGTTTTCCCGCAGGTGGGTGATAATGGTAAGTGTAAGTTATGAGGTGTCCAAGTGAAAAGTTGTAGAATAGACTTCAGTAGCCACGCGTGTCTGGGTGGGCGCATGTGAATCTACAGCACTACATGCCACAATCAGATGCTTACAGGGTAACATATTCAGTTCAAGGCATGCATGTGTGTCTGTAGATACACCTGATCTGCTAAGACTGTAAAGCAGTCCCCCTCAGAAGCAGTGGTCAACCTGTGGATGTTGAAGTAGTTTGAAAAAGAGTACGTACCGTTGCTTGACCTACATTGGCTTCTTGGCGTACTTAAACATCCACACAATGTTTGGTGAAGCTGTGTGGTGTGGACCATGTAGCTGCTTTACATATATGTCAGCTTTGGGAATGTGCCTAGAAAAGCCATGGATGCTCCCTTTCTCCTAGTAGTGTGTGCTCTAGGAGGAGTAGGTAAAGGTCCTTTGGGTTTAGCATAACATGTCTGAATGCATTTTCTTACTTATTAATCTATGCCTGATTTGGATATAGGGTTGCCTTTATGTGGAGGTAAAAAAGCAACAAAACTTGTTTTGTTTTTCTGAAAATTTAGTTCTATCAATAGAGAACATAAAGGCTCTTAACATCGAATGTATGGAGAGCTCTTTCTGCAACAGTCTGGTTGTGGGGGAAAAAAAGGTAACTTAATGGATTGGTTGAGGTGAAAGTGAGAAACCACTTTAGGGAGAAATGTAGGGTTGGTGCAGAGAACAACTATCTCTATGTACTGTATCTCTATGTAGTTGGAAGAAAGGCTCTTCCAAGGTAAAGTCTGGAGCTCACTAACACATCTAAGTGAAGTAATGGCACCTAAAAGTGCCACCTTCCAGGGAAGGAATTGAAGGGCGCACAAGGGTAGGGGTTCAAATGGAGGGCTCATAAGTCTTGTGAGAATGGCATTAAGGTTCCATGGAGGTGCAGGTGGAACCTGTGATGGAATAACTCTTTTGAGCTCCTCCATAAAGGCTTTAATCACTGGGACCTTGAACAAAAAAAAAGTGTTGCATATTTTGTACATAGGCAGCCACTGCAGCAAGATGCACTGTTAGTGTGAACGCTAACCCAGCCTTTTGTAAGTGAAGCATGTAGCAGACAATGTCTTGTACAGTGCCTTTGAAAGGGCCAATTGGTTTTGAGTGACAGTAGTAGACAAACATTTCCACTTTGCCACATAGCAAGCTTTAGTGGTAGGTCTACCGGTTTCTTTAAGAGTGTCCATACATTCTGGTGGCAAATTAAGGTAACCAAACTCCATGATCTCAGGAGTCAAATTGCTAGGTTGAGAGTTTTAGGATCTGGGTGCCAGATTTCTCCATTGTTCTGAGTGAGAAGGTACAGCCCGTTAAGGAGTTTCTCGTGTGGAATTACGGAGCGGTTGAGTAGTGTTGAGAACTAGGGTTAACAAGACCAGGTGAGAGCTACTAGGATCATTGTGAGAGACATCTGCCTGCATTTACAATGAGAAGGAGAGGAGGAAAAGAGTAGGAAATATCCCTGACCAATTCATCCACAGTGCGATGCCATTGAATAGTGGGTGTAGGAGCCTGGATGCGAAGTTTGGGCCTTTTGCATTTTCTGTGGTTGCAAAAAGGTTTTTTTCCAGGGAACCCCCATTTCTGGAAGTATGGAAGTAGGATTTGTGGATGGAGTTCCCATTTGTGGACTTGCTGGTACTGCAAAGTTGTTGTCCGTGCCTGCGAGATACTCTGCTATCAGGTTAATTTTGTGATGCAATGCCCATTTCCAGATGGCCTACGACAGATGTGTAAGTTGCAGAGACTGTGCCTCTCTCTCTCTCTCTCTCTATCTCAAACACATCCCACCCACCCCGCCAACCCAGAGTTTATAGATAATACACGGCTGTCATGTTATCTGACAGGACTTGGACAACCTTGTTAATGAGGTGAGGAAAGAAAGCTTTCAAGGCAAGATGAACAACTTGAAGCTCAAGGCAGTCGATATGGTGACCCTAGTGCGTGGCGTTCCGTATACCTGGATCATGAGATCTTTCATATGCACACCCCATCCCGTGAATGAGGAGTCCGTTGTGAGAGTTATGTGGGAACAGGGTCCACATGATGGGATTCCACCATTGCAGAGAGTGATAAACTGTAATGGATGCATGTATAGGCGGACATAGGTACTACAGCGGTACAGGAGGCCATCATCCCTAGAAGAAGCATGGCTGTCTTCACTGGTATCTGCTGATTTGGTTGAAATTGAGGTAACAAGGCCTGAAAATTTGTGAACTAAGGCAGAACTTGGATAGGCTAGCCCGATTTGTGTGTTCAGAGTTGTTCCTAGATATGGTTGTAGAGGTTGTAAGTGGGACTTAGGAACACTGATTATGAATCCTAGGCTGTGAAGCAGGTCTATTGTTACCAGAGTATTCTGGTGATACTGATGATGGTTTGTGGCTTTGATAAGCCAGTCGTACAGGTAAGTAAACACATGTATCTTTTGTCTGTGGACATGGGCCATTACTATTGCCAGACACTTTGGGAATACGTTGCCTGTTCCTCCTCCTCTTCAAAAAAAAAAAAAAAAGTTCTTCCTCTTGAGGCTCTGGTGTGAGAGGGGGGCAAATGTCTGACTTCTATCTCCGAAACCTCTTTCGATCTCAAATCATTTGGTGGATTTCGGAACACTCTTAGGCGTTCATCGAATTCCTTCTTTTTCTAAATCGGGCGGCTATTTGGCCTCAAGCATTTTTCTTTGTTTTTTCGATGTAGAGGGCATTGTCTTCTGGGCTGGTCGGTAGATGTTTCCTCTTCAAGGAGAAACCCTTCTTTGCCAACTGTTCTTAGTTGGAGCTTCGGCGATCTCTTTGAGATTCCAGGCTTTTCAAAGTTGATGCATCTTTCGCCTTCTTTTGTTGACAAGTGTTTTTTCAGAGTTCTTTCTCCACCAGAGACCCCCTGAAGGTTCCGCATGTCTCATTTTCGTAGGGTGTGCCTGCAGAGGGTGAGCATTTCAACCGCAAGGCTCCCTTTTGCGGCTGCAAGTCTGTTTTTTTTGGGATGGGGGACTCTGGGGCCTTCACAGAGGTGGCCAACTCTCTTACCTCTTTCTTGTTCTTTGGTGACTCCTTGACCTCTATGATCTCGCAATCACACTCTAACATCTCTCCTTTTACTCCATCAGCTACATTGTCCTCCTCCTTGCTGTAAAGTCCCAGATCTTTCAGTGATGTTGTCGATTTCTGACTCTGCTTTGAGTGATGGGCTATTCTTTGCTTCGTTCTCACCCTCATCGTCTTTGGTGTAAAAAATGGCACAGGCATTATTTTTCACTCTGGTGGTCGATTGGAAAGCAGAGGTTACACACTGGATGCTTGTCCTTCTATGCGTACTTGTGATGGCAATTCTTGAAAAATTAAAATGGTGTTTTCTCCATCACGCCAGTTCTTCTCAGCAAAAAAAACCCATCCACACCCAACAGCGGGAAAAAAAGAATCTGAAGATGGAGACCGGAGGTGAAAACATCCGGATGAAGTATGACAACGTCACAAGAAGACACCAAATAGAGGTTCTGTCAATGAGCACCAGCAAACAGAGGTATGAAGGGAAGACAAACAAAAAGTTTTACATTTTTTGGATGAAGTAGTAGAAATTGCGAACCCAATCACTAGATGGTGGAATAATGTACAGCATGTGAATCCAGAAAAGATTCAAACTGGAAAACCTACTAAAACACAGAGCTGGGTCTTCCTAAGCAATGGGAACAGCACAATCATATTAATTGCAAATCTACTCACCTAAGTCACATGATATGGTGCCCATGCAAACTCATATACACAGAGATGCCTCAATAATGATAAAACTGAGAATATGTGAACATCAGAGCAATATTAGATGTTTACACAATAGCACTAAAGTGACTCCCACTTCCTCAGTAATGGACATTCAGAAAATTATCTTTCCTGAACTATGATTGAAAAAATGACATCCAAATCAAATGTGTCAAAAACCCTACTGGAAAGAGAACAAAGAAGGCGTTACAGCTTGAAGACAGTAAAGGCCTTAACAATGACATCCCTAGGAGCATCACATGAGACTATCACGCACAGATGAGAGGGTGGTGTTGGCGATACTGCTCTAGGCCCTAATTACTGGGTATGTTTCCCAGAGAGGATGACACAACCTCTGGGGAGGAACCGGAGGGGGAGGATTGATACCACCCACAATTATTGACCTGTGACATCTTCCTAGTGACCAAGTGAGAAATGCTGCTCCTTAGCACACTGATACATTTGACGTTGTGGTTTATACCCATTGGCCTGACAGTTGCAAAGGAAATATAGGTGTTTTTTTTTTTTCTTTCCCTGTAGCTGATTTTGCCTGATTTATAGATTGACTGTGTCTATCTCTGATATTTGATTGACATTGTATTCTGAGCGACACTGTTGACAAGCACTACATGTACCCAAGCTGAAAGAATTCAAGATTGCAGGACTCGGAGGTCATCAAGTACGGATATGAATTTTGATGACACAAGCCGAGACATAACTCGTATTAACATGAAACCCTCTGTACATTGAAAGTAGTCTTACACATCCTCTTCCAATGAACTGCCTACTATTGCATCTTGAGACCAGTCATATACTTCCTTCTGCATAAAAATATAAATGTGGGGATTATTTCTAGTAGTTTCATGGGTGGTGTTAATAATAATAAACTGAATGGTGTAAAAATTGGCAATGTCCTGAAATCCGGCGTTAAATGACTGACTGAAGGATTTCTAATTCTTTCTAACTACATCTCTTAGCAAAATGACCAGCCAGCTCAATTTTAACCATTAACTTTACTGAAGCACCCTCAGCAGTTTCTAGGGTAACGAAGTAAGGCACTGAGCTTCTGTTTTTTTTTCTTTTTCTTTTTTTAAATGGAGAGTGTTCATGAGATTCTACAACTCACATGAGCACCCTGGTGCATGCACGGCACGTCATGACTTCACATGGCCTGCACCCTGTTTGGAGCAGCAAGGAATCTGAAAGATGGCATTATAAAAACCTTTTTTTTTTAAAATAACATCTTATTGCTTTTTAAGATATTTGGCATGTTCAAAGCATTACAGGGATTGCAGTGTTGCTCATGTAAAGCAATAGGTAAATACACAATCACACACTTTTGAACCAAATCCAATAGACGTAACTCACATGCAGGCCTCGAAAAATTATAAAAATGTTACTAGACCTGCAGGTCAAGTAACTTGAATAATCTACTCGATCAAAACATATGTTCTTGACCCGTAAACAGGTCTCAAACTGTGTGATACTAGTCAAATATTTTAATTTACAGAGTCACCTTTTCTTCATTGTCACATAAGAGGGGACCTTCAAATACATGAGCTCACCATTTCTGCTGTACAAAAAAAACCTTTTGTTAATTTAAATAGACTAAATGTTTGCTCCACGTATAAAATAAAAAAAATAATAATAAAAAAAATCTAGTCCACATACAGGAAACTTGCCTGCACTATTGAGCCACGTGGACTATCTAGTATCTCTGGTATCTTATGCAGATGATACTCAGTTGGTCTACTCCTCCTCTGCTAAGAATACCCAAGAACAGGCTACCTTATCTTCCTGTCTCGCAGATATCGCCAGATGGATGATAGAGAGCAAGCTTAAGCTCAACGATGGGAAAAAAGAAGTTATGATCGTGGGGAATCCTTCCTTACTTAGGTCCCCATCCTTAGCAGTGAACTTGTCTAAGGATCTACCTCCGCCTAAAGATTCCATAAAAAGATTGGGCTTTTGGCTAGACCTGCACCTTACAATGGAATGCCATTCTAAGAAACTGGCAGCTACCCTGTTTTGGTTTTTTAAGAACCCTTAGGAAAATCTTTTTAAAACTTCAATTTTCAGCCAAAAGACTTCTTACTCAGGCTCTGATACTTTCATGTCTCGATTATGGGAACGTCCTGCTCCTGAGCTCTCCTTCGCACGTTCTAAAGAGACTTCAGGTGGTGCAGAACACTGCTGCTCGCCTACTCACAGACACCCCCAGACACATCTGCCACTCCAGCCTTGGCTTCCCTCCATTGGCTTTCAATTGAACAACGCATTATTTTTAAAGCTATGTGTTTTATTCACCGAGCCCTTTGAAATAAGGGTCCAGTCTTCCTCAGACAAATGATCACTCCCTATAGTCCCCCCCCCCCGAGAATACTCAGATGATCTTCAGCTTTTTTAATTAACTCCTTTTGTGCTAAGAAAGTTAGATTGGGGGGGGGGGGGGTGGGAAGGTAGATCCTTTGTCTGTAGAGCTGCTAAGATCTGGAACTCCCTCCCCTTGGAACTTCGTCATGACATGTCAGAATCTTCTTTTTGTAGAAAATTGAAAACTGTATCATTCCCCTTTTAGGTCTGTTCCTCTTGCCTAGTGATCTTCATCAGTGCTGGGAGGCCTTCGGGTAGCCATGCGCTCTACAAATCCTCAAAACTAAACTAAACTAGTTTACTAATAGCATTGCCATCAGGGCAGGAGTGTTTATGTTTAAACACTCACTTTTAATAGTATATTACTAAAGCATTATGTGGTTGCACACATTTACAGACTTAACATTTCCAAGAAATATCCCAAAAAGTTTCTACTAACTTGCAGTTTTACTAATAAAACTATATAATGTATTAATCTGTGAAAATCAGGTTTCAGAAAACATATATCCTTTGCACATAACCAAGTAAAGTGTTCTGATTTGTTTTCATCCTATTGTAATTTTTTTTCATCACAAAGAAGTACAAACAATGGGATTTCACAACCAATGAACTATATTTTGGAAATGTTTGTACAGTTGACTTAGCTATTTAAATGTTGTGTGTTAGGAAAAATCTGACAAAATTCTGGAACTCTGCAGTACGAAGGAAAATTAATTGCAAGACAAACTGACTTTGACCTCTGCCTCTGAACACAGACCAAATGTGACAAGAACAAGATTTAAAGACATATTTATTGCTGAACACTAGCTCTTTGTCAACTCGCCAGAATGGGCGTGTAGGTCCTAAAAGTAGCTCAACCTTATAAAATGTGACTCATCCCATAGCGGGTGGGCGACTAGCTTGTTCGAGCCCTGACATGGTCAAGAGGAGATAACACAGTGGTAAGTAGGCATTGGCATCAATGACAGCATCTTCATTATACAGAGAAATATCAATGAACCAGGGAAGAAGAAATAATGATTCCTCCCTCCCCACAAACTATCCCAACTAAACAGTCCAGGTGGCAGCCCAGTCAGTACAGATCATTATAAGTATGCAATAAGATAGCAGAGTCTGTCAATGTTGGATTCCATAGAACTGCAACAAGAATGTCCTTCATTGCTGTCAGGAGAGGGACGGGTGTAGGGGGAACGAAGGCAATAAGAGAGTGTCCAAGTTATCATGGAAGGGTTAGGAAGTGTCATGTACTTCCACACATAACTGTTCTCACAGTGTCCAATATCAATGCTATAGGGCATGTATGCAATCATCTGTATTCCTCCCTGCTTAGTGCTATAGCCTCAGCTGAACGCCATCTGCAGACCTCCTTGCACCAGGGCGGAGTAGGCGACTTCCAACAGCATGTTATCTGCCTTTTGGCCAATAGAAGTGCTAGGTCTGTGAAGCGGGATTGGGTCGAGGAAGACTTGGGCCAAGGATATAACCGCAGTATACAGTGTTCCATTGTATCCCAGTACATGCATTCATTAAGAGCCCTAAGTGCCTCCTGCACAACCCTGCGGCAACAAAGACAACCAAGGACACACCCATATTATATGCAAAAGCTAGGCGTCTTTGGCACAGCATCTCGGACAATTTGATATAGCTGAGGGAAATATCCTTTTGCAGTGTGGATGGCGATGATATGCTCTATAAACAAGTGTATACCGTATTAATTTAAATGTAGTATTCTGAGGTAGCTTACTGGAGTATGCTAATAGAAACTGCCAGTCTTTTTCATGGAGGGGATGGTTTAGTTCTGATCCCAAGTAGTTTTGAAGTGTTATCAGATCTTCATGTAAATGAGATATCATCCCTTTCTATAACCATTTGACCAAAGGTCTCCCCTTACCCATTTCGTGAACCACCTGCACAAGTGCATGCACCTTCGGTTCAGCTCCCTGTGGGGACCAAGGATGATGTATGAACCACAGTATGGAGGCATGTGTAACGAATAAAGCACCAGGAAGGTCACGGGACTGAATAAAGTCACGGTGCGGGACCAACTCCCCATCTGTGAAGAGCACTACCACAGAACCACCACCAGCTTCCCAGGGAGTCAGCCTGGCCAGGGAGAGAATACCTGTCGGGGAAGGCAGGCCATAGTGTAATGTTCGGAGCATAAGTAGGCGTGGACCTTGAAATACAGAGTGCAAAATAACAGTATTGAAGGGCATTACAGAGGAGCAAGGGTCAAGCAGATGAAGGACGTTTACTTCCCAGTAGAAGCAAAGATTTTAAGTTCCTTCAATGCAATTTAGGAAGTGCATAGTTTATTTCCTGTAAATTTAGACCTGCCAGCCAATATGAAAGCTACTGCAACTGAGCGGCCAGGCAATGACGGAAAATCCAGGGCCCGAAGCCTCAATCATCTGTTGGCAGTTGTAACTTAGCAGGCTCAATGCAGCGACGGCCTTACCCCATTATAAGGTATATCAAAAGGGTGTCTAGGGAGTTTAAAACATTCTGTGGAATTACCACTGGAAGGTTGGCAAAGTGACTAATTTAGAGAGCATCACCATTTTGTCAAAGGCCAGCATGCCCATCACCGACAAAGGCAATGTGGTTCAGAAATTAACCTGGGCTCTCAACAAAGAAATTACCTTTAGCAGGTTGCCCTCAAGGAGACCTGTGTGTGTTAATTAAACCTGAATACCTAAGTAGCGAAAATCAATCAATCAATCAATCATGAAATTTATAAAGCGCGCTACGTACCCGTTAGGGTTTCAAGGCGCTGAGGGGGGGAGCTGCTATTGGTCGAAGAGCCAGGTCTTGAGTAGTCTCCTGAAGGTGAGAAGGTCTTGGGTCTGCCGCAGGTCGGTGGGGAGGGTGTTCCAGGTCTTGGCGGCGAGGTAGGAGAAGGATCTGCCGCCGGAGGTCTTGCGTTGAAAGCGGGGAACGATGGCGAGGGAGAGGTTGGCAGAGCGGAGTTGGCGGGAGGGGACGTAGAAGTTGATTCTGTTGTTCAGGTAGGCGGGTCCGGCGTTGTAGAGTGCCTTGTGAGCGTGGGTGAGGAGCTTGAAGGTGATCCTCTTGTCCACGGGGAGCCAGTGGAGGTCTTTCAGGTGGTGGGAGATGTGGCATCGGCGGGGTACGTCGAGGATCAGTCGGGCGTAGGCGTTTTGGATGCGTTGAAGTCGTCGGATGCCCTTTGCTGGGATGCCCGTGAGAGTGCGTTGCAGTAGTCTAGTCTACTGCTGACGAGGGCCTGGGTCACCGTTTTTTTCTGGTTTCCGTCGGGATCCATTTGTAGACTCTACGGAGCATGCAGAGGGTGTTGTAGCAGAGGAGGAAACTGCGTTGACCTGCTTGGACATGGTGAGGGCGGAGTCGAGGATGAAGCAGAGGTTGCGTGCGTGGTTGGCTGGCTTAGGAGCGGGTCCCAGTGCAGTGGGCCACCAGGAGTCGTCCCAGGCCGAGGGGGTGCGTCTGAGGATGAGGACTTCCGTCTTGTCTGAGTTCAGCTTCAGGCGGCTGTTTCTCATCCATTCGGCGACGGAATTCAGACCTTCGTGGAGGTTGGCTTTGGCGGTGAGTGGGTCTTTAGTGAGGGAGAGGATGAGCTGGGTGTCGGCGTAGGAAAGAACGTTGAGGTTGTGCTGGCGGGCCAGTTGTGCGAGGGGGGCCATGTAGACGTTGAACAGCGTCGGGCTTAGAGAGGAGCCTTGGGGTACGCTGCAGATGATGTTGGTGGCTTCGGAGCGGAAGGGTGTGAGTAGGACTCTCTGGGTTCTGCCGGAGAGAAAAGAGGAGATCCAGTTGAGGGCTTTGTCTTGTATTCCGGCTTTGTGGAGGCGTGTAAGTAGGGTGCGGTGGCAAACTGTGTCGAAGGCTGCGGAGAGGTCCAGGAGGATGAGGGCGGATGTTTCGCCGTTGTCCATTTGTTGTCTGATGTCATCTGTGGCGGCGAGGAGAGCAGTCTCGGTGCTATGGTTGCGTCTGAAGCCGGACTGGGAGGGGTCCAGGATGGAGTTGTCCTCGAGGTGGTGGGTGAGCTGCGTGTTGACTATCTTCTCGATGACCTTCGCCGGGAAGGGGAGGAGGGAGATCAGGCGGAAGATTTTGAGGTCGTTGGGGTCTTCCTTGGGTTTCTTGAGGAGGGCGTGGATTTCGGCGTGCTTCCAGCTGTCCGGGAAGGTCGCGGTATAGAAGGATAAGTTGATGACCTTTCGAAGTTGGGGTGCGATGGTAGAGTCGGCTTTGTTGTAAACGTGGTGTGGGCATGGGTCTGAGGGGGATCCTGAGTGAATGGAGTTCATGATCTTGCAGGTTTCGGCGTCGTCTACGTGGGTCCAGGCGGTGAGGCGGTTGGCGCTGGAGGAGTTGTCGGGGGTGGGGTCTGGCAGAGGCGTGGTGTTGAGGCTGTTGTGGATGTCGGCGATCTTCTGATGGAAGAAGGTGGACAGGGCGTCGCAGAGTTCTTGAGAAGGTGGGATGTCGTTGGCGCTGGGGTTGGAGAGCTCTCTCACGATGCAGAAGAGTTCTTTGCTGTCGTGTGTGTTGTTGTTTAGGCGTTCTGTGAAATGGGAGCGTTTGGCGAGTTGGATTAGTTGGTGGTGCTTGCGGGTGGCTTCCTTGTGGGTCGTCAGGCTGGTCGTTGTGCGTTCGAGGAGCCATTTCTTCTTTAGTTTCTGGCAGGTGCGTATGGAGGTGATGAGTTAGTCTGTGAACCAGGTGGCTTTTTTCTTTTCTTGGTTGACGGTGGGTCTCTTGAGTGGTGCGAGGGTTTTGGCGCAGTCGTGGATCCACCGTCGGAGGTTGATGGCGGCGGTGTCAGGGTCGGTGAGGTCGGTAGGTGGGTTCTGGGCGAGGGTGCTGGTCAGTTGGTCTTCCGTGACTTTGCTCCAGCGGCGGTGAGGAGGTAGTGGTGTTCGGTGTGTTTCTTGAATGTGAAGTGGACGCAGTGGTGGTCGGTCCAGTGGAGTTCGGTGGTGTGGCTGAAGGTGACGTGGTTGCTTGCGGAGAAGATAGGATCGAGCGTGTGGCCAGCGATGTGGGTGGGTGTGTTGACTAGTTGACCGAGTCCGAGGTTGGAGAGGTTGTCGGTCAATGATGCGGTGTTGGCGTCGTTGTTGTTCTCCAGGTGGAAGTTGAGGTCTCAGAGGAGATGTAGTCCGTAGAGGAGAGGGCGTGGGTGCTCGTGATGTCGGCGATTGCGTCGCTAAAAGGGGCTCGTGGTCCTGGGGGTCGGTAGATGAGCGTTCCCCTGAGGGTGGTGTTGGGGTCAGTGTGGATCAGGAAGTGCAGGTGTTCAGCTGTCTTCAGGGTGTCGTCAGTGTGGGTGTGGATTTGGAGGGTGGATTTGTGGGCGATGGCTATTCCTCCTCCGATTCCGTTGGTGCGATCTCTTCTGGTGATCTTGTAGCCGTCAGGGATGGCTATGGCGATGTCAGGGGCTGAGGAGTCGTTCCACCAGGTTTCGGTCAGGAAGGCTACGTCTGGGGCGGTGGTGTCGAGCAGGTCCCAGAGCTCGATGGCGTGCTTTCGTGTGGAGCGTGTGTTGAGGAGTATGCAGTGGAGGTGGTTGCTGTTGGTTGTTGCAGGCTTCCTTGTTCTGTTGCAGGCGCGGCAGGAGAAGGGCCCTTTGGTGTTCTTCGGTGTGGCCTGGAAGCAAGTTGAGGAGTAGCCGGGGTTGAGAGCGATGAGTTCGTTGGGCGAGTAGCGGCGTCTGTTGGTGCAGGGGGGGGGGGGGGGGGGTTGGCGCTGGGTGCGGTCCGGGCACAGACGGGCTTGCCTCTGGCGCGTCCGCTGCGCGGAAGCGCAGCGCCAGCCATTAAGAAGGGAGGGGGGAGGGAGGAGCAGCTGGGAGGCTGGAGGGAGCGGCAAATGGGGGCGCGAGGGGGGCGGGGCCGCAGGGAGGCAGCAGAAGGGGAAAACGGCAAGGGGGAGCGCCCAAGGGGCAAAAACCAGCAGTGAAGGCACAGAAAGTGAAAAAAAGGCACAAGCAATCACAAAATACAGGCAGAAATACGGTAAACGGCACAACACAAGCGGAATACAGCAATTTAAAAAGGCACAAATGGGGGCAGAAGCGCTAGGAAGCAAGGCGCAGAAAACAGAATACAGTTAGAAAAAACTGCAAAAACGGCACAATGCACACAAGTCAAGCGAAGCTTACCTGAAGCCCACTAGACACCAGGGATGAGGCGCAGGAGGATGCCTGCGGGTGGAGGAGGGCCTCGAACACGCTAGCAGCAGCGTGGGCGGGGGGTCAGGGACACGAGACAGCAAGGTGCTGCTGCGGATGTGGGGGGCGAGCTCTAGACCAAAAGCAGGTCAGAGAAAATGATGATGTACCACCGGGACCTCACGGTCACCAAGGAGAATACTATCCCTCATTGCTGGCCCTTGAAAGGGAAAGGCGTAGGACTTAGAAATGTTGGCACACAGACCAGACAGACCATCTATGAGATGGAGGATATTAAAAATGTGAGTAAGGTCCCTTTCAGGATCGCAGATATATATATACAAGCATGTCATCAGCATATAAAGAGATCGAGTGAAATATTCCAGGTTCCCGTTTCTTGGAGAAGCCTCTGCGCCACAGGTTCCATTGTTAACACGAATAACAAAGGTGATAGTGGGCATCCTCGGCGCATGCCTCGGGATATAGTGTATTGCTCTGATATAAGTACCTTTTTTGGCCTGGGTTATTGGTTTAGTGCACTGTACCTTAACCCATGATATGAAGGCTGCAGGAAAACCAAAAGTTCTGCAGCACTGCAAACCAATATTCCCAGTCTAGAGAGTCAAATGTTCGCTGTAGGTCAAGCGATAGACAACCTGCAACTGGGAAAGTTTCTTGTGCCAGCTCCACGACTTGGTAGAGGCGTCTGATATTCAGCGACATACTTCTTTGAGAGACGATGACACATTGGTCCACAGACAAACTTTGGGAGTAACAGTAAGAGTCTTTGAGCCAGCACCTTAACAAGGATCTTAAGATCAGTAGACAAAAGAGAGAGGGGTCTGTAAGAGGCAAGATCTCCCGGGTCATGCCCAGGTTTAAGCAGGGAGGCAACCAGGGCCTGGCTAGTTGTGGGGGGGGTAGGAGGGGGGCGGCAGTGTCCCGGCTTCCAAGGAGTCTTGTAAAAGGTTCTCTAAGCAGGCCACTAGACAAGTTAGACGAGTAGCAAAGTTAGAGTAAAACTCCACAGGTAAGCCATCAATACCAGGTGACTTATTACGGGCCATTCCTCGGATGCCAGTGTGAAGTTCTTCAGAGGCAAGGGGAGCAGCCAAAGACTCAGAAGCCTCCTCCGAGACACGCAGGAGGCGTAGAGAGTTCAAAAAGTCATCTCTCACCTCTGGGAGTGACAGGGGCAAGCTTCATTTAGATATTTATAGTAGGAGCAAAGGGCTTCATTAATGCCTGTTCAAGTAACAGCACACGTGCCATCAGAAGTGTTTATGGATAAAACTAGCGTGGGTGAAAGCTGCAGGCGAATGTAACTTTTGTGAATATGTTTTGTAGTCGAGCAGTCAAAGTTGTTCAAGGAGTTCTGCATGTTGTATCCTAATATCCTGTAAGGTTGCCTGTCATGAATGGTCATGAACAGAGTCATGTTCTAGTCTGCCCAACTGATGTCCTTCAACGTGTATGTCTGTAGACTGCGTATTCCAATAGTTCTGGTGCCATGTAGGAATTGGCGTAGGGAGCCTATCACATGCGAGTAGCACCGTAAGCGGGCTATGATCAGAGAACAGCTTCCCATCCAGTTGGACAGCTCAATATTACAATATTAACCACATTGGAGGGAGCTTACATAGCATGAAAGCAACTATCACAGGCTAGGGGGTCTTTCGGGGGGGGGGGGGGGGGTGCATGGGGGACAAGCAATTACCCAATGCAAGGTTCAACAAGTAAACCATGTACTACCAAACCAAGTGAACGTAACAAATTAGAACAAAACAGATAAACTATTGTGCATTCGCATGATATAGGGGACCAACCAAGATAGTTATTGTCCCTTTAAGTGGATAACAGAATTTGTATATATGTGCCAGCTGGCTACCTGAGAACCCCAGGGAAAGAACACTGGAGGAAGAAGTAGAAGTCATCTTATGGCATTACAAGCAGCTCTGCACGTGTATAGTAATTAACCAAGATATCCTGCCCACCACCAGGAACCCGATGGCAGGGGAGAGGGTTTGGAAAAAAGGTTAACCTATGACATCATGGGCCACTGATACGACAACAATGAACATGATAGGAGTGCTCTTTTGAGATCATATTACAATATGTGCAGTCTGCGGCGTCAGAGATGGGAACAGGGCTACACTGGCATTAGAGTCAGAGTCAGCATTTGTGTTCACTGTGGAGCTTGTCAGAGAGAGCTGACCTTTCTGTGAACCTAGCGATGCCATTGTGGACAGTACTGCCACTCTGCCCTCCAAGGATTGTTGGGAGGAGGGCGCCGCCGTAGAGACCACTTGCCCCGCACATTCCACCGGCTTTGGTTTCTCCTGAGGAGGTGGACCTTGTATGTTGGGGTACTGCAACTTCAACCAATCCCAGATGGCTTCTACCTCAAAGAACAGAGAGCGTGACTCATGTATGACCTTCAAGCGGGCTGAAAAAAAAAAAAATGCATATTGAAGCCCTTTAGCTCTTAGCTGTCGCTTGATCGCCTGAAAGAGGGCTTGTCGCCTCTGGACCTCTGGTGTATAGTCAAGGTAGGTACCTTTATAGGTGCTACTTCCCTGGTTTTCAACAGGGTGATTACAGTCCCTGTAGTTGAGTATCCAGGTTACAGTTGGCCTTGGAGGTAATCCTGGGACCCCTAAAACAAACAGATGATAGGCCTTGAGGAGGCAACAGATTTTTGAAGCCATTGTTCAATGAAGAGTGTTGGGTTGGGGCCTTCTGTACACTTCGGAAGGCCCACAATACAGATATTATTGCAGTGGGCCCGGCCCTCAGTATGCTCTTCTCTCTCTTGAAAATATTGACATGGACTCTGGAGTTCCGCTATGACTGTTGTATTCAAAGCCAGTCTGTTTGGGTGTTGGGTGGGGATTTAAAAATGTCTATGGCCCCAGGGAGGTGGCGGTCCCCAGGGTTCTGCGCTGCACCCCCAACATTTATAATGTGAGGGAGATCGTACGGACAAGGTGTCTGCAACCCACCCCAAACATATTTTTCAAATGTAGCCCTGGGGGAGGTGGCGGTCCTCAGGGCTTTTAAAAGCCCTCGGAGGGGGCCCGTGAGCCACCCCTCCTTAAACTGTAAAAAAATAACTATGCCCCTGGTGACCTGGCCCACCCAGGGGAAAAATTAAAAGCAAGCGCGGGAGACCGCACTTGCTTTTTTATAAAAAAAAAATATATATATTTTTTTTTTAAATTGCTTTTGTGCCATGGTGAGGTCCCAGGGGGACTTCTGGATCAAGGCTAGGGAGTTAGTGTATTTCTACCCTAACCCCTTTATTTTAGCGTTTTTTGGGGGGACTCGGCTGAAGCCAAGTCCCAAATGCGTGCCAACACTTCCCGACTGAAGTGTTGGCAGCCAATCAAACAGCACGAGATTGGGACTATTCGCTCTACTAGATATACATATTTAGCTATTCTTTGATATCTCAAAAACTACTGAGAGGCTTTAGGCCAAAAGATAAAAGTGTGATCTGTGAAACAAAAGCCACCTTTCTGCCAAATCTGATGTAATTCCGTCCAGCAGTTCAGGCTGCAAGCGTGTCTAAAGAGTCTATTAGAATTAACATGGGAGCAACACTTTTTTGACCCTACACCTTCTCAGCCCCCACTTGACGGATCATCCTGAAACTTTCCAGGCAAGTGAAAAAAAAGCTTTTTCTATGGAAACTCGGGCCCAATTAAAACTACTTACATGCAACCACCAGTAGGATGGATACATACACATTTTATATACATTCAACCTTGGAGTTCCAGCTTTACCAGGCTGCAATCCCAACACCACCTCAAAGCTGCCTAAACTGACAGCTTCTTTTCTAAGGAAGTAACCTACACACTAACTTGTTACTAAAGTCACTCAAGCGGGGCGTGGCCAAGATGGTGGCGTGAGCGGACGCGTTGGTCCAAGCTCTGCCGCCTAGGCCTTGGATTCGCGACCCCTATCGGATTGGCCTGTGGGGCCCTGCCATGATGCATAGAGTTGTGGGGCACCGAACTTTGAGGACGCCTGCGGCCGAGCTGCTGTGCGTGCGGGGCCGCGTGTCTTGGGCCGGCGAGCGCAGAGGACCGCGGTTCGCGCCTCGCCGCGGGCCTGGGACCTGGCGGCCTGCTGGGTGGCCGCAGGTGTGCGCAGCGCCCTTCACGGGGGCCGCAACTCCATGGTGAGGCGGGCCCGCGACAGGGGCCCGGTGCTGAGCTTGGTGCTGGGGCCGGAGAGACAGCGGGCCTGCCTTGCTATGCCCTGCAAAGAGAGACCCCAGGGAAGACGGTGAAGGGGCGAGGGCGCCCCTGTGTAGCTGAGCCCTGCAGTGGAGGAGCCGGTTGTGGCGCAGTGAGGCTGGGTCGGCGGTGCGGGCGGCCTCTGACGAAGAGACGAGCAGCCCCACGGAGTGCCCTGCAGAGGAAAGGCCGACGGCTGCTGGTGAGAGTGTGCGCCCAGGAGAATACGGCCCCCGGTGCTGACGCGTAGAGGTCCGGCTGAGATACTTGAGCTGTAGCCGTCAGAGGGCAGAGGAGATGGCGACCTCCAAGCCCAAGCGGGACCGGACGGTAATAGATATGCTGACTGGGGTGCCGGGGGGGGGTGAGGGGCCTGAAGAGCCGCAGGCCGCGAGGTCTCCTGAGGCAAGAAGGGAGATAGCAGAGGACGAGGCAGCCCCAGTCACGAAGGGCTTCCTTACCTCCTTGTTTGAATTGCTCCGCAGCGACCTGCAAGAACTCCGCAAAGACATATCTCACGAGGTGATAGAGTTGCGGGTTGAGCTTACGTCCCTGGGTGAGCGGATAACCCAGGTTGAGGATGGGAAAGCTGCCCGCAGCGAGGAGGTGGCGGTCCTACAGCAGGAGGTTATACGCTTGCGGGAGCAGCAGGATCTCCTTCAGATGACGGTGGAGGACCTGGAGAATCGCTCACGCAGGCATAATATCCGCATTAGAGGAGCGCCGATTGGAGCTGAGAAGGAGGACATTGGAGACTTTGTGGTGGCGTTGTTCCGCTCCGTCCTTGACCTGGAGGAGTCCCGGGAGATCATCCTGGATAGAGTCCACCGTGTGGGCTGATCTGGCGGAGCCGGGGACCGCCTGCCAGATATTTTGGCATGTGTCCACAATTACGGGCTGAAAGAAAGCATTTTGCAACGGGCACGCAATCTTCCGCAGGTCCATTTTAGAGGCCATCAACTGCAATTATACCAGGGCCTTTCGGTTTGGACCTTGCAACGACGGCGGGAGTTTAAACCTATCACAGAGCATTTGCGTGCGCATGCTGTGTCCTACTCATGGGGTCACCCGTTCCTCCTTGTTTTCCGCTGGGAGGATCAGCTTCGCCAGGTGAAGTCTTTATCTGAGGCAAACCGGATCCTGGGCCTGGAGGGGGATACTTAGGGTCCGGACTTGAATCTGGACCCGGCCGGAGGAGATCGCCCGCGCTGGCTGAGGAAGGAGAGAAGGAGGAAACAGCAGCACCCTACTGTGTCGGAGCAGATCTCGGAACGTCAGTCGGCAGTGAGCAGTGTGGCGGCTGGGACAAGTGCCTAGGCGAGGAAAGACTGAGAGCTGTTGGACAGCAAGGGGTCACTGGTTGCGGGCCTGTGCCCGTCTGAGCGGGGCGTGGGCGGCGGAGTCGATGGACTTAACGGGCGAACTTGTGTGGTTCTACGGCCCTGTTGAGACTTTTCCTCTTTGGGATGTGTGTGAGAGGACTTCTTCGTTACGAGCACCTGTTGTGCGTTATGATTATATGTTGGTATGCTTCCCTGCGAGTCTGGTCATTACGGGTCATAATGGTTTGGCCATGTGACTTGGAGCGGCTGAGGTGCTGTTCTGGGTCTTGGTCCCTCCGTGGATCCTCTCCCCCCTGAGCGATTTTTTCCCTGCGATGGTATGACAGTTAAGTGTTTAAGTTTGAATGTCCGTGGGCTTAACAGTCCGACCAAGCGGTTATCGATTTTGTCGGGTCTAGAGAAATCCAGGAGTCATATCTGTCTATTACAAGAGACCCACTTGTTGCATAAAGATACGTTTCACATGCGTTCAAGGTGGTTCCCTAGACAGCTCTGGTCCTCAGCAACTACGAAGCATGCGGGGGTGGCAATATTGCTTTTGAGGACTTTTGCTGGGGAGATAGTTGGGAAGGTGCACGAAGTGCCAGGCAGGTTCCTGGCTATTAGAATAAGACTTGGGGCCTTCTCTTTCACCATTGCTTCCCTTTATGCTCTGAATTCCCAGCAGGAGGCCTTCCTGAGACAGGCGGTTTCCCCGATACTTAGCTCTCCAGATAGTGCCATTTTGCTAGGAGGAGATTTTAAACTGGTGATGAACAACAAGCTTGACCGCTCGGTTAACGCTTTGGGCAGACCGGTGCATTGTCAGAGGTGGGGCGTCAGTGGCTGGCTGAGTGTGGGCTGGAGGATGTGTGGAGGAAGTCGCATCCCACGCTCCGAGATTACTCCTTCTATTCAGCGGCGACCAAGACTTATGCACTGCTTGATCTTTTTCTGGCCTCACACGAGTTTATGCCCTGGGTCAGGGAGGCTACGATTGAACCCAGAGCCTTGACTGATCATGCTCCAATTACTGTAGAGCTCACCATGGGGGTGGGCCGAGTGGGTACTCCGAGCTGGCGCTTTAGGGATTCCTTGCTACAGAGTGAGACAGTGGTGGAGTCGCTCCGGCGTGCGATTACGGACTATATTAGCCTTAATGATGATGGCAGCACTTCCGTGGAGACTGTGTGGGAGGCTCTGAAAGCAGTAGTGCGGGGCGAGGTGATGGCACTGTCCGTGAGAGATAAGGCAAGGAGGGAGGTAGGGGAGGAGTTGGAGCAGAGGGTAGCTGTCCTGGAGCGCTCCCATAAATCCACCGGCGCGCCTAGAATTTGGCGGGAATTATAGAAGGCAAGGCAACAGCTGAAGCGACTGGACTGGGATAGGGCGGAGTACGCTGTAGTGAGACTTAAGCATAAATATTATATTGGGAGCAATAGGTGCGGAAAGCTATTGGCGCATCGGTTGCAAGCACAGCGTGCGACGTCGGCGGTCCAACTGATTTGTTCTCCGTCCAGTGAAGAGGCCCGCACGAGTGACCAGATTGCTGAGGCATTTGCGGAGTTTTGCCGGGGGTTATACGCGGCGGATGAGCGGGACAACGCGGTCCTGGATTCTTATTTAGAGGGCATAGCAATCACTCCTCTTGGTGAGAGGGAGGCGACCCTGCTAGACCAGCCGATAAGGTCAGAAGAGGTTATATCGGCGATCTCCCGCCTAAAGGGTGGGAAGTCCCTAGGCCCTGACGGGTTCACGGCATTATTTTATAAGACCTTTTGTGTGGAGCTCGCCCCGCTTCTTGTGCGGCTTTTTAATTCCTTTCGGACGTCGGGAACCCGGACGCCTAGTATGCTGGACGTTATCATTGCTGTTATACAAAAGCCGGGCAAGGACCCAGAGGAGTGCGCTTCATATAGGCCGATTTCGCTTCTGAATATAGATGCCAAGCTATCACTGGGATTCTTGCTTACCGCCTTAATTCTTATATGCCGGGTCTTATTGATCCAGATCAGTCAGGTTTTATTCCAAACCGACAATGTGGTGATCACACAAAGCGATTTATGCATTTGTTAGATAAAATAGACCGATCCCGTTGGGAGGCGCTCTTCCTCTCTCTTGATGCCGAAAAGGCGTTCAATAGGGTTCACTGGCCATATACCTCTTCCGGGTTCTGGAGCGCTTCGGTTTGGGCCCGGGTTTTAGGTCTTGGATCCGATGCGCCTATCGGTCCCCTAGGGCGGCGCTCGAGTTAATGGTGTGCTCTCTATGCCGTTCCCGGTCAGGCGTGGGATCAGACAGGGATGCCCGCTTTCCCCCCTTTTGTTTGCGCTATATATGGAGCCCCTCGGTTTCCAGTGTGAAATTCGTTGGAGACCACCATCTTATTACCCTGTACGCAGATGACGTGATCCTTACTCTTGCGGAGCCCGCAACCTCACTGCCTGCGCTTATGGAGATACTAGTCGAGTTTAGCCAGGTTTCGGGATTTAAGGTGAACATGCAGAAGTCTCAGGTCCTTAGTCTGTCAGTAAGCTCGGATCACAAGGAAGACTTGAGAACTCGCTACCCATTTCTTTGGTCGTCTTTGCGTCTTTTCTATCTAGGGGTTGAATTGGCGACGTCTGCTGCAAAAACGGCGAGCCTGAATTACACGAAGTTGGTTCGCGATATACAGCGGGACCTGGAGTTGTGGGGGAGACACAAGCTGTCTTGGCTGGGCAGGGTGGCTGCGGTCAAGATGACAGTCTTGCCGCGGATACTGTATGTGTTTCAGGCGCTCCCATTGACCCCACCCCCCCCGGACGATTGCCACTCTTCAATCGGCGGTCCTGAGATTTATATGGGAGGGTCGGCCGGCGCGTCTCCCGTGACAGGTTTTATATCGCCATAAGAGCGGGGGCGGGGACTGGTGATTCCGTGTCTTTTGAGATATTTTCAGGCAAAGCAGCTGCGCTTTCTTTTGGAGTGGAGTCGCCCACTCACGGAGAAACACTGGTGTTTTATGGACCAGGCGGTGGCGAGCTCTCATATATGGAAGGAGCCTTGGCTTCGACGTCGGCACAGGGCTGGAGGTCTTTATTCTTCCCCGATCACAGGAACAACGTTACGTATATGGGACGCAGTGGCCTGCCGACTGGGGCTGACGTCTTTCCCGTCCCCGATGACCCCCATAGGCACGAATCCTAACTTCGAGCCTGGACTCCGTCTGGAAGGCCTGAGACGCTGGTACGAAGGGGGCTGCAGGAGGGTAGGAAGTCTTTTTGATGAACAAGGGGTGTTGTCCTTTGACCAGATGAGAGAGGGCTATGGCCTGCTGGAGGCGGATAGGCTGATGTATTATCAGATTCGGCACTGGGCTCTCCTGCTGGCTAACAGAGCATTCGAGAAATGGCTGTTGCTAAAGAAGGATGATAAGAGTCATTTCAGAACTTTATCGGCTTCTGCAGGGGGAGAAGCGCCCGCCTAAGTCAAGGGGACAGTTGAGATGGGAGAGGGAGCTGGAGAGAGAATTTTCAGATGAGGAGTGGGACAGTATATTCTATAGAATACACCACACAGCATATAATGCAGCAGGGACAGAGACATCATATAAAGTTGCTTCATACTGGTATTACACTCTAGCACGGATACATGCATGGGACCATGATAAGTCGGATCTCTGCTGGAGGGGGTGTGGAGCTACAGGGACACTTGTGCATTTGCTCTGGCATTGCCCCAAGCTACATCGTTACTGGGAAAACATTATAGATGATATTGATACAGCGTTCCAAGTTAAGATCCCTAGATTCCCATTGTATATTTTATTGGGGCTGCCCAATCCCCTTACCTTTCCTTTGAGATTTCGAAAAGGGAGGCAGATGGCCCTGGCACTTAAAGCGCTGCAGCTGATTCTAGCTCTCTGGGGTACAGATAGGGTTCCGACGCGTGTCTCATGGCTCCAGAAGCTGTGGTTTATCCTTGCCATGGAGAAACTCACACTCACCTCCCAGCAGCGGATAGGTGATCCGAGTGTGTTGTGGAAGCCGTTCCTTCAGATCCTCTCCGCAGAATTTACTGAGCTGACATGCCCGACTTACCTGAGAGTTTTGAGGCTGATTTGAATTTTTGGTCAGAGTGCTGTGGGGGGAGTCGCAGGGAGGGGGGGGGGGCCTGAGCTTGGACGAGGGAAGGGGTAGAGGAGTGGAGACACAGGAGGATGACATGATCTCTCGAGGGGAGGCATTGTTGGTGTGTTTTTATTTACTTGTTTGTGTGGTTCTCATTTGCGGGACTCGCAGCCTGAAAGACTATTGGGCGTTGCCAGCTGGCTCATGGCTTTGCAAGGAGAGGGCTGGCTGGGAGGTCCCTTTGGGCACGGCCTTGGGATTTATTGGAGTGACTTTTGTCTGTAGATTTGGAATTGCTACTTTGCCGATACATTTTATCTCATGTCCCGCGATGAGCTGTATTTTGTATGTTTATACTTTCAAAACAATAAACAGATTTGATCCATAAAGTCACTCAAGCAAAGAAGTACACAACATACCTGCCATCTTTCAGGGTGTTCATGATGAAGCGATTCACCTGACAGATACAGTTTGAAGCCAGCCGATTGTCATCCACCAGTGAATTCAACTGCGTGGCCAACATGAAAGCTGAAAAAGAAGTGTTTTGGCAATGTTACTAGAAAATAAATGAAGGTGGCCAGTTCTCATTAACATTTTTTGAAAAAGTAGCAGAAGTGCACACTGCCCACAATTAAGCAACTGCAGACAGGTGAGTACATCTTCCAAGGACCCAAATCACAATGTTAAGCAGCTCTACCATCTTCTGTAGATCACATTCCATCTTTGTGAATTTTCTCTTTAAATCTTCCCTTTAACATTCACGCTAAAGCCCAGACAGCAGTTGAGCTCTGACTCTATACTTTACTCAGACTCATGTTCTTTTATTGCTGCTATAGCGTTACCAATTTGTGCATAAACAATAACCTCTCTCTGTTTGGGTCTAGGTTCCCTTCCTAAGACTGATACACTCTTACTACTTTCGCTGGTGACCTTGCAGAAGAATCCATGTTTAATCTATAGGATATGTTCAAACCCATACTTGCTTCACCAAGATATTTTTATGTTCTTTGTGCATAGGTGCCACAGAGAAACTTGCAGTCAAATAGCCTGCAATTATTGGCCACTGTATTGCTTACATTTAAGTTTAAGTTGCATAACACAAAAGAGAAAACAATATTTTGGCCACAGACTGCCCATTACGAACTTTCTAACATCTACAAACTGCAAATGGAATGCAACACAACCCACCCATCGCCATTCTTTAAGGTTACAATTGCCTAGTTGCCCAAGTAAATCTAACATGGCATTTTCAACCTCAAGGGTCCGACGAGGGGGTTGTTCCCTCAGACTGCACACCCTGGAGTGTTGCATATGGGTCCATACTTACAGGAGAGTGTGTTTACCCCATCACTCATCAGAAGTCGATAGCGCTGAGGGCCACTGGCTGATGAAATGGGGCGGATATTCTGAAATGAAAGAAAGGAATCTTGGTTAGGCCACACCCAATAACCAATGCTAACAAAACACTAAACTAAAAAATTAACTTAAAAGATGCTGAACTTGTGCAGCATTGTTTTTAAAATACTTACACATTTGTGGTTAAGACTACACAACTCTATTCTTGCCCTTCCAATATCCCCATTACCCTGCCTGTCCTCGCCTGCAGCGCCTAGAACGGCTGCTTTTCTTGTGTCCCACAAGATGGACTCCGGCGTGGGGAAGTGACGCTGACATAATAAGAAACGGAAGGAAAGCAGCCGTTCTAGGCGCTGCAGGGAAGGACAGGCAGGGTACTGCCCGGTGAGGGAAGGGCAGCAGTGGGGATGGCGGACAGAGGCAGTGCCCGGACGGTTGGCTTCGTCGGAGCAGGGAAGATGGCATATGGGATCCTGGCGGGGATTGCTGCAGATGGGTAAAATACTGCCACAAAATATTGTTCTGCCAGGAACCTTTGAAAATTTAAGGATCATGGCTGTAGAATAACCCTTTCCAATGTCATTGTGCCGAAGGACTGCAAAGTGGTCATTTTAGCCACAAAGCCACATATTGTTCCCAGAGTTTTGAAAGAGGTATCGTCTGCGGTCACCAAAGAGCATACAGTGGTATCCTTGGCTGCTGGTATCACTCTTGAAACACTGGAATTGAAGGACGAAACGCATTGGCTGTGGCTGTTTTTTTTACTGTGATGTCTGGGTTATTGTAAAGAAAGATAAGAAGAATAAAGAGAAGATATAAAATGGACTTATATTGGACTTTGAATTTTGCTGAGGGTGGTGCACTGTCAACAATTGATTTTTAAATTTGTTCTTGCAGGGTTGCACCTAGGCAGCAGGTGTTTGAATGTGTGCGCACATTTTTCCTACATCGAGCATCTTAACATTAAATAGGGGACAGTAGTTAGGTGCATGGAGCTATAGCCCGCTGCCTTCTGTTAGATAAGTTTGAATACAGAAGATATTGATAAAAACATGAACATTTTAAATTATGGGGTCCTCTCTAAACTTGCCATTTTGGCTGCAATAGTCTAAAATGATTGTTCTCTGAGGTATAGGAAAATTATACCTGCAGGGGACCACCGTGTAGTGAAACAACACTCAATTAGTCTTTGCCAGGACCTTCAATGCAGCAATTTATAAGACAAGATGCTGCAAGATGGCACTGACAGAATAGGATAAGTTTTCCATCTCTGATGAAAAAATCTACAAGAATTACAATGGACCCATCAGTTTTTTCTTAGTTTTTTTTTTTAAATGGCCAAATAGGCAGAGTTGAAGTAGCCTAGACAAGTATTAGCAAGAGCTTGATAAATCCAAGATGATATCAGTCGAGATGCAAAGATTCTCTCATATGCCGTTGCCCATAACTGTAGGACAGGCGAGGGTGTGCATGAAGAAGAAAGTCTGAACTCGTGTCACTGTTAATACGTTGGGTCAGCAAATTTGTGAGCAGAACCTCTGTTATCTGAATGTCATGATACTCAAAATGGCATAAATTGGTAGGAGGTTATGAGATGCTATTCAAATGTTTATAGGAGGAAGGCAGACCAATGAGCTGGAGGGACTATCTCAGAACGTGCATTTGCTTGCCAAATATGGAAGAGTCTGAGCAAGAATTGAAGGATGTAGGAAACGGTTTGGCGTTAGGCAAGTAAGAAATGTTCATCTGAAGCACAGAGGACAGAATGCTTGTAAAGTACTACAAGTACAGACAACAGTCTACCAAGAAAGGATTGTCAAGAATACTGCAGAAAAACGAAAGGCCAAATGAAAAATGCTATAAGGAAAAGGTAGTTGGCAAGTATTGTGCATGTTGAGGACATTGTTAAAGGCAGGAGGGTTAAAACCGTATGCTCTAGGGTGAAACAAACTAATGGTGTCATTATGAGTTTGGTGGTCCCAACGCGGGACCGCCAACTGCAAAACTCACAGGGAGGACACCACCGCCATGGCGTCTTCCAGCCTGCCCTATTACAATGTCCTCACTGGTCTGACCGGCAGGAACATTGTAATAGAGTTTTCCTGCATGTCAGACTGGTGGGAACAGTGCTACCAGATAGAACTCAGCTCCCTAAAGGAGCCAGGTGCCATCTAGTAGCACAGACGGGATGGCCAGCACCCTCAGAATGCACACTGTTTACACAGGAGAAAGTGTGCATTCTGATGGTGCTGGGCAGGGGGGACCTGGCACTGCCCAAGCCATAGACAAGGTTGTAATCAGCCAGGCAGCAGTGAGTTCAGCGCCACCCTGGCTGACTATAACCAAGATCACAGTCACCCTAATAGGATCCTTGACAGTGGTCTTTAGGCAGGTCCACGCGTCAAACTTGTAATGTTAAGTGTTAGAGTACTTCACACATTGCCACCCTGTAAAGCAGAGAACAATGTTTCATTGCATAATATACAACTCTGGTAATGCTGATTCAGACAAGAAAATGATAGGACAATGTGAAAGATAAGGTCTGATACATGCACACTACTGCACAAGATAAAGACTAAACACAGACAAATATTGATACAGAGTAGTGGACGACTTAAGCAAGTAAAGGGGAACAGACCAGTACTGTGTATTTTACAAGTTTGGGAAATCCATGTAAAAGGCGGGGAAGTGAAAGTTTGATTCAGAGCCTCATATAAAGGGCAAGACATTCCGCAATATTGGAAAGGCCCAAAGCTAAAAACAGTACACAATGTAAGGATGTGATGAAAGTAAGAGGGAGGGTTGATGCACAATAATGCACCAGCTAGATACATCAACAATATGAGGCCCTGGGTAAATTTGACCTGCCAGCAAAGGTTATTTAAAATGCAGATTACAGGTTTAAGTTGGTTACTCCTCTAACTGCATAGTAGAGTAGAAGGTTCGGCTAGTTTTTGCATGAGTTAAGGCCATCTTATTTCAGTCACTACATACGGTCATTATCAGCACTTAGAAAAAAAAAAAAATACTAGATCTCACTTGTAACCAGTAATTGATGAGACGGTATGCTGAGACAGATCCTAAAGAGCCTTGCTGCGAGAATGTGGTTGTCAACTATCTAGGCTTACTGCTTATACTTTTATCTAGACAAAATAAAAGCATTGTGTAGTTGATCACATGACTCCAAACCACTCAATTTCCCACTCCAGTGACAGGTGAGTGTCTCCTGGGATGGGGAACTCATTTTCTAATATGGAAGCATGTTCTGTGAAAATATACAGCCAATGGTGTTAAATAGTAAAGAACAAACTGACATGGAAACCACAGCCAGCTAAATTAAATAATTATTTGCAATGAATACCCTGGTGGTGTCAATGCATGGTGAAATAACTGTTATAGTTGCAGTAAACATGCACTTTCACAAATGATCTTCATATTTCATTATATCTTTCCTAGGAGGTGAACTTAACATTCTTGTTTTTTGGTCTTATCTTCACCCAACCTGTTAGACTTGTACTCACTGTCACTTGTAAGATGGGCTTCGAAACCGTCTCCCCCTGCATCATGGCCTAGAAAGCAGAAAACGATAATGTATTAGCAGACAGTCGAAAAAGCTTAAGTTTAACACTGTACAAGGGCTCGAAAGAATTGTGGTTTTCTTTAAGGTTGGGAAATCGTATATTGGGCCAATAAATATACGTAACTGATTACAAAGAGAGCAGGAAGGGACACCACTCTACATGCTTTGTTCTACAACTGCAAGCATGCCTTTACTTTTAAAGATATTAGCTTACATGTTTCAGAGAAAATACTCCATCTTTTAGACACATGGCACATACGCGAACAAGGACAAACCCTTTCACAATATCAAATTCAGAAAAATGTGATGCAGTCAAAACCCACCTTACTTCTTGATGGTTTCCGACATGCATCAGGCAATTTTCTAAAGCGCACATGTAAATCTACCTTTCGTTCATGTAAATTCCTATAAAAATATTGCAAATGCAAAACTGCAACACAATACCTTTCTTTTGACAACCTTAACTAACTTTAGAAAAATTAGCAATATTTGTGAAATTAGGTGCACACATAGTTGTGCTGAATCATCCTCAAATAGGTCAGCATCTAATGAATTTGCTCCAAATTTACCTTACTATCAAACCTTTTTAAAATGTAGTTTGCCAACTTAGAAAAGGGGCAATGATGAAACCTTTCAGGATGTAATTTTACAAAAAGGTCTTTTAGCTCTAACCCATAACAGGCCTCAAAAAAATCATAAAAATGTTACTAGACCTGTAAATTGAGTAACTTGAATAATCTACTCAACCATAATTGTAATGTACTTGACCTGTAAATGGCCCTAAAATTGTGTGATTCTATGCAAATATTTTAGCTTACAGAGTCGCCTTTTTCTTCATTCTCATATATGAGTGCACCTTCAAATAAATGAGCTCAGTATCTCTGCTGTACAAAAACATATTTTGTTTGATTAAACAGACTAAATGTTTGCTCCATGTCTAAAGATAATCTAGCCCACATATAGGGGACACGTGATCCAGGACTTTCCTCTCAGTTTACTAATAGCATTGCTATCAGTGTAGGAGTGTTTGTCAGCTTATGTTTAAAAACTCACTTTTAATAAATAGATCACTAAAGCATGAGGTAGCTGCACACATTTACAGACAGTAAATTTCCAAGAAATGTCCAAAAATCTTCCCATTAGCTTGCAGCTCTACTGATAAAACTATATAATGTATTAACAGTGAAAATTGGGTTTCTTAAAACATTTATTCTTTGCACATCACAAAGCAAAGTGTTCCAATTTGTTTTCATCCTATTAAAATATTATCATCACACAGAAGTACAAACAATGGGCTTTCACAACTACTGAAATATATTTTGTAATGTTTGTACAGTTGACTTAACTAAGTGTTGTGTGTTAGGAAAAACCTGACAGTCTAATTTCACACTTTCTAAAGCAAGTTAGACAATTCACCTTACAAAATCCTGGAATTCACCAGTCAAAAGGAAAATTAATTGTAGTACAAACAGACTTTCGACCTCCGTCTATGAACACAGAGCAAATGTGACAAGAACAAGATTTAAAGGCATCTTTATTGCTCCTTCACTTTCTGACTGAACAGAACACCTGTTCTTTGTCAACTCGCCAGAGGAGGTGAGTAGGTCCTAAAGATAGCACAACCAGATAAAATATGACTCGCCATAGCAAGTGGGCGAGTAGAAATTTCAAGCCCTGCATAAATGTTTTTTCAAAGGAAAGACTGTAAGCTGTGAGCAGGACAGAATGCAGACTAGAAGAAAATCCAGCACATGATGGTTGTTTGGTTCACAGCAGCACTTAAAATAAACATAAAAAATCATTACTTTGGTGAGCAGCACCGAGTAATAAAGTTGTCTACTACGCACCATAAAGACTACTGTTCAACCTTAAATCCATTCATTACTTTAAAAAAGGAATTCTTATAAACTCCTCCGAGCATCCAAGTGACAAATTTGTATATGAAAGTTACGTTTTCACTAGATCAACCCGAAGCTTCCTAAGCTACAGGCATTACTTTGATCTAAATGAGCCACTTAAATAGAGGAGCACTCTAAATCTAAAATAAGGAAATCCATAGTGTATAGATGCTCACATTCCACAGTCTGACATCAATTTCAGGTCTTGAAAACCCATAATAATATTACTAGACTTGCAGGTCTAGTGACTTGTATAATCTGCTCAATCTAATTGTAATGTTCTTGACCTATAAACTTATCTCAAATTGCGTGATGCAAGGCAATATTTTATTTCACCAAGCCTCCTTTTTCTTCATCATTACAAATGAGAACACCTTTAAGTATGCAAGTTCGGCATCTCTGCTGTCCATAAAAAATAAAAAAAAGTTTTGATTTAAGTAGACTTTTCTTCCATGTATAATAAGAATCTAGGCTTAACTGGGGAGTTACTGTCCCTATAGGAAAGAAGAAGAAAAAAGCAAAGTGAAGGACAAAACATGACGAGGTTGACAAAAATAAGTTCTTAGTGCCCGCACACATTCCTAAAAATGTAATGCTTCATCATAAGGCGTGCTCCCCAATGCACCACACGTCCCTCGAAGAGGTCACTTTTACAGAGATCTTCTAGTTTGCTGCCGTATGAAGAGAGGTAGATGTGTGAGGGTGACCTAAATGTGTGGGGTGGAGTGAATGTGTCTGTACAAGCAAAAGGAAATTAAAACTGTCTATGAGATACCAAAATCAATTTCAATGCGGTGGTTCTCTTGGCAGGGTTAAAAACTTGTGAAATGGGCGAGGGCTAATCGAGGGGTGTGATTTGTCCAGGTAGCCATAAGTCTCTAAGTGTAGTCAGGTCAGATGTATTATGGTCGACATGTTTTGTGCTCTGCAGGTCCGAAAACGATCAACGGTGCCTCTTCAGGACCAAAGAAATGAAGATGGGGACAAGTGGTACTCTACACCACACCTAAAATGTAATTTGTAGGTCAAAGTGTAGGTATAGGTATTTCCACTGGAACACGAAATACTTAATTTCAGTAACATTGCTCATGCGGATATTCTATGCAGATTCCTCATCTTTAGACTATCCCCAAGCACCAGACTGGATCCAATGGGTTGTAACAGCAATGTTCCAGAACACAACACATTGCAGCTTCATGTTAACTTTGTTCTGCCAGTGGAAGGATTGGGGGGGGGAGGAGGGGGGTCTAGACCTGGAATCTGACTAAACACTAGAGGAGTTGAGGACAGCCCTCAAGCTACTTCCCCAAGCATAACGCTACTGGAGGGGGTGGGTTCCCACTGGAGTTCTATCACACTTACTCGGCTGCTCTCATGTCAGGGGCTCCTGGAAGTGTTTCTTGAGGGTCACGACAATGGGATACTGCCCCCAACCATGAGGGAGGGAGAGATATGCTTGATACCTAAGCCCAGGGGGGATGTGATGGACCCTGCTTTCTACCGGCCACTCACCATGCTAAATACTGAAGTGAAGATCCTCTGTAAGATGACAGTCCTCTGTCTGGGTGGGTGACCTGTTCCATGAAGACCAATGCAGGTTTATCCCAGGCCGCAACACAAACATGAACCTGAGACGGCTTATGCATATACTGCATGAGGTAGAGGGAAAGATTGAGGAAATGGTCCTGGTCGCTGCTGACATAGAAAGACATTTGACACAGCAGATAGGGGCTACCTTTAGGAAGTGCTAAAGGGCTTTGGGCCGAACTTTTTGTGATTGGATTTAATTGCTATACACAAGCCCAAATGCACGGTTTCGGTTCTGCCCATTCCAATCTAAGAGCTGGGGGTTAGGAAGGGGCACACAGCAGGGTTGCCCTCTGTCGCCCTTGTTATTCACTTTGGCACAGGAGCCCCTGGCGATCAAAGTTCGTCATGACATTACTCAGTGGGCCATGCCTGTAGGGGAGATAACACCTGGTGTTGCTATATGCAGACGACACACTGTTTTATTTTAGGGGCCCGCTGGAATACCTTGGTGGGCTGCTCCATATGCTTGATGACTTTGGAGCAGTCTGTGTTGAAATCGGAGGAAACTATTGTTTCCTCTTGCTTCATTGGTTGGGACCCCGGTGGAACGAGTACCAGATCCGAGCCTTTGCCGGGAGTCGGATAGGTGCCACTACTTGGGGATTATGGTTGCTCACTCGAGAAAAGCTCATATGCAATATAATATGAGTAGAGTCTTGGACTCTGAAATCACACGTTGCTTTTAGGAACACCCTGCTACTCTCACTTATGGGCAGGGCTGCCATTTGAAAGATGGTGTTACTCCCACCCTGTCTCTACACTATATAACATTCACTCTGTCCTGTCCCTGCTTGTGTTTTTTAAAAGGCTGGATACCCTACTCATCCTTGGTATGGGCAGGCAGGGCAGTAGAATAGCTAGGACTATCCTGATGAGAAGCTAAGACGATGGCAGGCTGGAAGCATTGTGACTGGAATTCTATTACTTTGCTGCAATATTGCAGCATGCAGCACAATGGTCGGTGGAGGGAGACAATTTGGAGAAACTTTTACTGGTGGGGTGTGTGGGCGCAGAGGGCCTAATGATGCTATTAATTGAAGACGCCGGGGGTCTCAGACTCAACCGACTAACCTTATGTGGTTTGGAAAACGGGCAGTGTGACAAACGGATGGTGCATGTGGTGCTCCGTAGAGCCCCCTTCCTTGGGGAGTTACCAGTGTGGATACTTGCCCCCACTTTATCGCATAGAGGCCAACATGACGTATCAGGCATGGCGAGAAGGTAGCTGTGATACCTGGGGTGACTTGGACCCAAAAGAGATCTTTATTTCCTTTGAGGTCGTCAAGATGGAGTTCTGAGTGGGACAATGTTTTTGCAGTATGCAGGACTAGCTGAACTTGCCATGAGGACTTGGAGGCCTTTCCCGGCTGCCATTGCTGTATCTGCCACATTAGGGTTGATGTTGACTTGTGGGTCAGGGGGACATTTGGTGTCTAAATCCATGGGGGTGGATGTGGTTCACAGGACACTTCAGACATGGGAAGCAGACCTGGGAGACCCATTGATGGACGAAGACTGGGCCACGCTGTGTGCATAGACCCATAAGGTCTCTAGCAATGTGCGGTATAAGCTGGTTCACTTTCATTTTCTCCACTGCACGTATATGACCCACCTGGAGACTGAGCTGCTTATATTCTAGTTCTGAGTAAGCTTCTTCCTGCCTTTGTTGTAAAATTGATGGGGCAGATGTTCTGCTTTTGGCCTGGGGCTGCCCATTAGTGCATGACTTCTGGATCCTGGTAGTGAACAGAATAACACACGCCACGGCATTGCAAGGAACCCTCACACCTCAGATTTGCCCGCTGGGTAACATGGCAAGACCCAAGGGCCAAAAGATGCCCTACAAATACCTGCAACTGGCACAAGTATTGGCTAGCCGATGTGTGGCTATTACATGGATGGGACAGAGGGCGCCTTCATTGCCCCACTGGGAAAGGGATGTTACTGAGTGATCTCTGACAGAAGAGATTCCGATAAAGAGTAGAAGAACAGATGAAAAGATGCTGGAGGACATGGAGGTGTGGGTGGGACTGTGTGATCGTTTCCTGGCTCCTGTGAGTGTATCAAGTAACGAAGATAGAGACATAGATTGTTAATAATATATTTGTATACCTGAATCAACGCATGCCTTGATTCATTCATTAACTGTACCTTCACACTATTCCAATGTCATGTGATGTTTTGAAACAACTAACTATGATTCTTCATTGTTCTCTTATGCCTTATGTAAAAAAATGTCAAGATTTGCTCGACCGGAAACCATGCAGATATCCGTCTGCTGACTAACTTGTGCACCTGAGGTTGTGTTTCAATAAAAGAGAGCTAAAAAAAAACTAAACTAAAAAAAAACTTCATTCTGCCCCAGAAGTGACAACAAAGCTGCGTTCAAAAGCGTCCATATCAGTTTCTTATCCAACACTGTGCATGCCCTTGGATGTGGAGCCAGTAACCAGAGGCACCACTGTGCAGCCCCTCAATGTGGAAACTTGTGAGATGGAAAAGGAGACATTCCACAGAATGGGGAGGAGGGAGGACATGGAGGAATCTGCAGTTAAGATATAATATCCACCAGAAAAAGAACTACCAATGGCAAATAACTTGTTCCTCTGCTGGACATTTTTAACCACAGATTCCTCACTTTTAGAATAGACACCCAAGGTGGTGGGTCTGTGAAAGGTTCAGATCAAAACATCTTGCAGGACCACACAGCTGAAATGTCCCTCCTGTCAGACCTTGCTGTCAAAGCAGTAGTGCTTTGTGAACTTTTATACTGGCACCCACGCTGTAGCCTGACCAAAAGCAAGGACAGGCACTCTGCATGCCCGCACAGTGATAGCAACCTTGGCACTGGGTGAACGGAACCTCAATCCTTTCACAGGCCACTTCTTGGCCAGTGTGTAGCAAATCTGAATGCAGAGTGATGCCAACCTCCTCCTTTTCTGCACTGTCTTGCATTTCTTTGCTAGAGAGAATCCCACAAAGAGCTGATTGATCACTCGACAGCCTTTGGGCAACTGATGTAAAAATAATGGGGGGGGAATCAACCCAGTGGAGTTTCTCTCCTACTCTTTCGAGAGGCAGGAGGAAAAAAAAAAAAAACACAAACGTTGGTAGAGGGATGGACTGCCCAACATGAAAAGCAGTAACGACTTTTGGCAAGAAAGGCTATCCTGGTCCTCAACACCACTTTATCTGGGGAAAAGGTATTGTACGGTGCCTGCACAGAGAAAGCTTGGAGTTCACTCACAAGACTAACCAAAGTCAATAAGACCAGAAGCAGTCTTCAGAGTCAGGAGTCTAAGTTGGCAGCTGTGCATTGGCATCAAATGGTGTCCACATTAAGAAATGGAGAACCAAATGAAGATCCCAATGCGGGATCAGAAATGTTTTTGGAGGAAATGAAACTTATCAAACCTTTTAAAAATCTCATCACAATGGTGATTTGAACAAAAAATTCCTGACAGATAACCTTCAATGGAGTCCAATGAAAGTCCCTGTTGGCCCAATGATAAAATGAATAATAAAAGGAAACCTGACATTTTGGCCTGCAATGTACCAGTACTCCGGGTGCCACACTAGGTTACAATCGTGTCCCACACCAGGATTAGACAGACTTTGCAGAAGGACAGGCAGCCATATGACATCCACACTTTTGGGAAAAAGACAATGTCGTCTAACTGCTGTTGCTCAATCTCATAAATAGAGGTGCAGCTTGTGCAAGTTAGGTTGCAGAACCCTATCACCCTGCTGCTACAACAGGAGATCCTCCAGAAGCAGGGACTAGACAGGAGGGCAGATGCTCATGTTCATAAGTTCCGTACAAGTTCAGAAGTTCTGGACATACCAAATTCTACTTGCCCAATCCAGAGCCACTAGGGTAACTTTGGCCAAGTCACCCCTGATCATCTTCAGGGCTAAGGACAGGTGAGGCAATGGCAGAAAGGTGTACAGTAGTCATGTGTTTCAACTCTCCCCAGAATGCATCACCAAGAGAGCTTTTTTGGAAATTCCAGCACGCAAAAGTTCTGACATTGTGCATCTCAACAGTGGCAAAAAGATCTCTCCCATTGCTGGAAGCCACCCTTGGGGTACAAATGCCATTCATGGTCTGCCAGGAGCTGAGTTTGCCTGCTCTGATCTTCAAAGATCCCACCTGGCGGTTCATGAATAGGAAGATGCCTTGGCACTCCAGCAAGACCAGAGAGGAAATACCTCCTAGCACAGGACCCAGGTGCTCCCCCCACGCCCAGCTTCTTGTAGTGCTACATGGGATTGGTGTTGTCCATGAGAACCCAAATTAACTTCCATTTGATGGAGAGTAGAAAAGCTTTTCCCGCCACGCAGTTGGCCTACAACTCAAACAGGCTGATGTGGAGCCGGGTCTCAGGTGGATACCATACCAGAGCCCTGTGATCTCCACCTCTCTCAAGACATCCCAGCGATGACGCTTCTCTCAACCCAGTCAGCTGTCTATGGGGCAGAGACAGGGGTATGCTGCCTGTCTAACTGCAGTGAAGCCACAGGTTTCCCTTGAGCTTGGACCACTGAGAATTTGGGTTACACTGCAAAGCCTGCATATGCCACCTGGCATAATCAACAAGCTGCCAGGACCCAGAAGCTACAGAGCCACTCTCACTGAGACCCAGGTTTGTGGCTGTAATGTCGGGATCATAGGTCGAATAATCTGGACTCTTTGTGGTGAGGGAAGCCCTGAAAATGCACATATCCCGGGTGGCTCCAATGAAAGGGAGTCCACAGGATTCAGGTGTGCCTTTGACACACGGATAGTGAACTTCAGTGATGTCAGGAGGTTTGCTTTCATCTGGAGGTCATCTACGACTAACAGACAAGCCTATTTTCAACAGCCCGCCACTGAGGTATTGGGAACTGGAATCCCCAACCTCTGGAGCAATCATTGCATTCACTTTCATAAACCCCCCAGGAGCAATGGTGAGGCCAAAGTTCAGCACTGTAAATTTAAAATGCTCCTGGCCCACCTTGTACTGCAAGTGATGTCTATGGACCTGCACAACGCATACAAAGTAGGCAAACTTGCAGGTCCAAAGCCACCATCCAATCACCTGGATTCAGGGCAGACAGAGCTTAGGCGAGTATCAGCATCTTAAAATTTGTCCTTCTGAAAAGGACAAGATCTAAAAGAAAGGAGACCTCTATTGTTCTTCGGCAAGAAGAAGTAGCGGGAGTAAAAGCCAGTCCCTATTTCATGGGTTGGTTCCCTCTCTATTGACCAAAAGAGCCTACACTTACGTGAGAAGGCGGTTCGAAGTGTGTAAAAAGAATGGTAATGCATAGCCTCATTGAATGATCTGTAGGATCCACCTGTCAGATGCTATCCTTTGCCAGCCCTGGAGGAAATGTCTGATCCTGTTCCCACAGGTTGTGTGCTGCAAAGCGCAAACTAAAGTGGCTTAGAGGCTGATGTCACAGCGGACTAGGAAGCTCATTGCCACTGGTGGCCTGGGTGTTGTCTGCTTGATCCTCCAACACCTAGAAATCACTGAGATGGCTGCTGTCTGGTTCAGTGGGTCTTGATGTTATGCCAACCCTACGGAGTAACCTTAAAAGGGGCAAAACTGTCAAAGGTACAGGCTTACAGGTCTGGAAAGGCCTAAGGAAAGCACTGTAGTTCAGCTTTTTTTTTTTTTTTTTTTTAAAGCATACTGACACTGAATCGGCTTTCTCAAACAGGTGAGACCCATAGAAGGAATGTCCATTAACAAGGTTTGCACTTCAACCTAAGAAACCTGCAGATCTCTACCAATAGTGTCGCTACAGCACCACTCCAGTACCAACTGCTCTGCCCAAGCAGTCGGCAGTGGTCCAGCCCAGACCGTACTATTTTCTTTGCAGTATCCTGACCATCCAAGATGGTCCGAGTTAGATCAGCCCAAAATACTACGGGGACTGCAGCAAGATCTCATCAACCACGTCCCATAATACATGGGTTTATCTCCCAAAAAAACAGCTGGTGCCGATTGACTGGAGGGACAGACAGGCTGAAGAAAACATCAGTTTCCCAAATGCCCCAATTAGTTTGGACTCAGTTGACTCGCGGGGAAAGAATGTAGGTACCTCAAGGATATTAGATAAGATGCAATGGGCCAAACTGACCACTAAGGAAACTAAATGCCAGGCTGGTCAGTCCGCTCATCTACTTAGGGCACTATGTAGGTAGTGGGAAGATCTAATCCCTAGAAGCGAAGGTCAAGGCAATGCTGGGCTTAGAAATTCTAAAAACACACTAAAGGTGAGAACCTTCTTGGGCCTCAGTAGCTACTACAAAATCTTTTTAAGAAGATATGGGAATTTAGGTGCCTGCAATGGCATCTAAGCAATAGCACAAGAACCTCTGAACTACGGATTGTCAGAAAGCATTTGAGGACTTGAAGGCAACATGCAATGACCCGTTCTGAAGGCTCCTAAATGACCTTGGACCATCCGTTATCATGCAGACAGATGCTTCTGAAAAAGGAAATGGAAGTCCCTGCTCAAACCACACAGAAAGGGAAGGACCTTACAGTGGCCTTTATTAGCCATAATCGACTTCGATAGCAGGACTGTCATTGAGAAAAATCGCTTTGCTACAGTGTGGGCTTTAAGACGTGCCAGCCCTTACACGGATGAGAGCAAATTTCCAACTGATCTTAAACACCTTAAGCTGCTGATGGCAACACAAAGTCAAAATGCCAAGCTGCTCTGGTGGCCCACTACCATTCTGGATGTCACATGGCAATTCTGAAAGTCTTTCTACAATGTTTACCCAATCAAATGCCTGAGGCTGTTCCACCAAAAAGGAACTTGGATGGACTGTGGTACAGAAGCAAAAGGGCTTCAAGAAGCTGTACCTATGTGGTCTTGTTCAGTTACTGTTGAGCCTCTTCAGGTTTCCATCAGTGAGATTAACAATGCTGCAAGCCCACTAGAGATGGTTAATTTTCTATGCCTTTTTGTCTCCAGCATAAGGGGACACCCAAACTGTACCTCTTCACAAAGAGTGGCTACTGCCCTCTCTTCTGTGAAGACCAACAGTGGTGGCATTGAATTATATAGTCCCAGGTACAGACCACTCACCAGTATTCCTGTGGGAGAGAAGGGAAGAGTGCTCCCATTGAGTCTCCAGTAAGTGTGGTCCTTGGACACCATCATGTCTGGGATACACATGAAGGATGCCTCAAACATGTTAGTGCCCATGTGAACTGGTGAGTAGGAGTTCTTTAGAATCTGAGGCCTGCATTATGAGTGGCCCGTAATAATCCCTGTTGCAAGCTCCGCACCCTACCTCAAACAGGGAATCACAATTATCCACAGTTATTTTGGAAAGATGCGATTAACAATGGAGATTATAAATTAATGGAGAATAGCATGCGCAAATCAGACTTCATGTGTCATATCCTGTAGTCTAAAGTTATTGCAAGATGAATTTTGACATCAGACCCCATCTTTAACAAAACACTATAGGCCACGTTAGAGGACTATAGGGCTTTTCCAGTGATTATACAAGTAATTATTTAAAACCCTACAGTTTCTTGAACAGAAAGAACACCTTATAGTTTTTTTTCTTGTTTCATAAATCTGACTAACATAGGGACATTTAATACAGAGCTGGCCCAAGATTATTTTGGAGTTAAAGAGACCAGTATCTATCTTTTTGTCTCTTCTGCAGCACTCCTTTGCTCTAAAATCAACACCAATTGACTCCATCAGATCATTCTTGGGTAATCATTAGTACTGTAAAGTCTGGTTCGGCTTTACATTTTTTAATCTAGTAGGTGGCTGCTTCTTACTAAAAGGTGGTATAAACTTATTTTGTTTGCTGTGACTTTGAATGGACCGTGAAATAGGCTGGTATGCTTCTACTGCACGCTGATCTTTTCTTTGCATAGGCAGAATAACAGGGTCTTTATGTTTTTATTTTCTCCTAAAGTGTCACAGGGCCTCAGAGCTGATTAGGTGGGTTTACGGTTTGAAACAATCTATTGCAACAATGTTTTTCTCTTGAATATCCAAACAATGATTTAACAAAAATAAACAAATTAGTATCATAAAGGAGACCCTGAATTACTTTTTCCTTTCCAGAAACGTTTATTTTAACAATATTTTATTAAATAGCTTCCTTGGGTAACGTAGGCTGTTGGAATCAAGCACAGCCTGTTTCTGCATCAATCACACTCCATACTTTCTAAGAGACCCAAACACTTCCAAGACCACCCAAAGAATCCCACATAGGATAATGCTGCCAATAGTGCTCAAAGTTAAACTGAATCCTACTGCCTACAGCATGGGAGCAAAAAAATAAATAAATAAATAATATAGGGGTTGGATGATGCTAGGTTCTTTTAGTATCTGTGCATCATGTTTCGAAGGGCACTATCAGACCCTCTGGTCTTTGTGCATCATGTGTTTATGGGTACTGTTTGACGTGTGCGTTATTAAATTCCTTTACTTTTTTGTGAAGTACTGGCATTCAAGTGTTATCTAAAGTTTCTAAGCCTCGCTCTAATACAGTTTGCCTTGACTGCTCATCACTGGTACACAGAGTTGAGGATGTGATAAGCGGGAGTATATGGCCATTTCAACTGGAGTGCAAAAGAATTGTTGCTGACAGACAAAAAAGATAAATAAATGAGAAGACACCTACCAGCTATTGTCCAGTAATATTCAACCAAACTGGGACCCCAAGAAATACATGGCATAAAGTGAATGAGCAGTGGTGGTGTAGGTGCCTTCCCTAGGATTAAGTTACTAGCAGAGGCCAACCCCAATTATATGCCAGGACCTGATGTGAAGAAAATGCATAACTTTCCTCATTTATTAAATACCAGTAGTTTTAATGATCTCCACTTTGTATAAACAAAAAAGTAAATAATCTACAGATCTCAGCAACCTCTTGAAACCACTAACCATTAGCAGCAGACCTCGAATCATAACATGGGTCCTTGTAGATAACCCTGTGAAGTCTCTTACTGTTCCTCTTTCTTCATTGCTCGTCAGTTAAGCCGTTGTTTCTTAACTTTACTGTCCGACTGCTATAGTGTAAATTTAATGTGTTTTTCCCTTTGATTGATTGATTATTACAGGTATTAGGGTTCTGTAAAGAAATGGCTCCCTGTTGCAGTTACCCCCCACTTTTTGCCTGATACTGATACGGACTTGACTGAGAAGTGTGCTGGGACCCTGCTAACCAGGCCCCAGCACCAGTGTTCTTTCACCTAAAAAGTACCATTGTCTCCACAATTGGCACAACCCTGGCACCCAGGTAAGTCCCTTGTAATTGGTACCAAGGGCCCTGATGCCAGGGAAGGTCACTAAGGGCTGCAGCATGTCTTATGCCACCCTAGGGACCCCTCACTCAGCACAGCCACCCTGCTTGCCAGCTTGTGTGTGCTGGTGGGGAGAAAATGACTAAGTCGACATGGCACTCCCCTCAGGGTGCCATGCCAACCTCACACTGCCTGTGGCATAGGTAAGTCACCCCTCTAGCAGGCCTTAAAGCCCTAAGGCAGGGTGCACTATACCACAGGTGAGGGCATAGGTGCATGAGCACTATGCCCCTACAGTGTCTAAGCTAAACATTAGACATTGTAAGTGCAGGGTAGCCATAAGAGTATATGGTCTGGGAGTCTGTCAAAAACGAACTCCACAGCTCCATAATGGCTACAATGAAGACTGGGAAGTTTGGTTTCAAACTTCTCACAATAATAAACCCACACTGATGCCAGTGTTGGATTTATTAAAAAATGCACACAGAGGGCATCTTAGAGATGCCCCCTGTATTTTACCCAATTGTTCAGTGCAGGACTGACTGGTCTGTGACAGCCTGCTGCTGAGAGACAAGTTTCTGACCCCATGTGGTGAGGGCCTTTGTGCTCTAGGAGGACAGAAACAAAAGCCTGCTCTGGGTGGAGGTGCTGCACACCTCCCCCCTGCAGGAACTGTAACACCTAGCAGTGAGCCTCAAAGGCTCAGGCTTCGTGTTACAATGCCCCAGGGCACTCCAGCTAGTGGAGATGCCCGCCCCCTGGACACAGCCCCCACTTTTGGCGGCAAGTCCAGGAGAGATAATGAGAAAAACAAGGAGGAGTCACTGGCCAGTCAGGACAGCCCCTAAGGTGTCCTGAGCTGAGGTGACTAACTTTTAGAAATCCTCCATCTTGCAGATGGAGGATTCCCCCAATAGGGATAGGGATGTGCCCCCCTCCACTCAGGGAGGAGGCACAAAGAGGGTGTAGCCACCCTCAGGGCTAGTAGCCATTGGCTACTAACCCCCCAGACCTAAACACACCCCTAAATTCAGTATTTAGGGGCTCCCCAGAACCAAGGGACTCAGATTCCTGCAACCTAAGAAGAAGAGGACTGCTGAACTGAAAACCCTGCAGAGAAGACGGAGACACCAACTGCTTTGGCCCCAGCTCTACCAGCCTGTCTCCCCACTTCTAAAGACACTGCTCCAGCGACGCGTTCCCAGGGTCCAGCAACCTCTGAAGCCTCAGAGGACTACCCTGCATTTAGAAGGACCAAGAACTCCAGAGGACAGCGGCTCTGTTCAAGGAGCAACTTTGAAACAACACACGTTTCCCGCCGGAAGCGTGAGACTTTGCACTCTGCACCCGACGCCCCCGGCTCAACTTGAGGAGAAAAAACACCACAGGGAGGACTCCCCGGCGACTATGAGACCGTGAGTAGCCAGAGTTGACCCCCCCCTGTACCTCCACAGCGACGCCTGCAGAGGGAATCCTGAGGCTCCCCCTGACCGTGACTGCCTGCTTTAAAGACCTGACGCCTGGTAAAGACTCTGCACCCGCAGCCCCCAGGACCTGAAGGATCCGACCTCCAGTGCAGGAGCGACCCCCAGGTGGCCCTCTCCCTTGCCCAGGTGGTGGCTACCCCGAGGAGCCCCACCCCCCTTGCCTGCATCGCTGAAGAGACCCCTTGGTCTCCCATTGATTTCTACTGCGATCCCGAAGCTTGTTTGCACACTGCACCCGGCCGCCCCGTACTGCTGAGGGTGTACTTTCTGTGTGGACTTGTGTCCCCCCCGGTGCCCTACAAAACCCCCCTGGTCTGCCCTCCGAAGACGCGGGTACTTACCTGCTGGCAGACTGGAACCAGGGCACCCCCTTCTCCATTGAAGCCTATGTGTTTTGGGCACCACTTTGACCTCTGCACCTGACCGGCCCTGAGCTGCTGGTGTGGTAACTTTGGGGTTGCTCTGAACCCCCAACGGTGGGCGACCTTGGACCCAAACTTGAACCCCGTAGGTAGTTTACTTAACTGCAAAAACTAACAAACACTTACCTCCCCCAGGAACTGTTGATTTTTGCAATGTGTCCACTTTTAAAATAGCTTATTGCCATTTTTGCCAAAACTGTACATGCTATTGCGATTATTCAAATCCTAGAGTACCTGAGTGAAATACCTTTCATTTGAAGTATTGTTTGTAAATCTTGAACCTGTGGTTCTTAAAATAAACTAAGAAAATATATTTTTCTATACAAAAACCTATTGGCCTGGAATTGTCTCTGAGTGTGTGTTCCTCATTTATTGCCTGTGTGTGTACAACAAATGCTTAACACTACCCTCTGATAAGCCTACTGCTCGACCACACTACCACAAAACAGAGCATTAGAATTATCTCTTTTTGCCACTATCTTACCTCTAAGGGGAACCCTTGGACACTGTGCATGCTATTTCTTACTTTGAAATAGTACATACAGAGCCAACTTCCTACATTGGTGGATCAGCGGTGGGGTACAAGACTTTGCATTTGCTGGACTACTCAGCCAATACCTGATCACACGACTAAATTCCAAAAATTGTCATTAGAAACTGATTTTTGATATTTGAGCTATTTTTTTAAATTTGTAAAAGTCCTGCTAGGGCCTTGTGTTAGTCCCTGTTAGCATTTCTGTTAGAGTTTAAAAGTTTTGTAAAAGTTTGAATTAAGTTCTAGAGATAGTTTTAGATTCTTAAAAAGTATTCCAACTTTTACCCAAAGCTGGACATTTCTGGGGAAACTACCATAAATAGATCCAAGCGGGCCTCAGCCCTAAGTAGTTGGGCGGAGAGCCTCGGCTTGTGTGAGGTGTGGCGCACCTGGCATCCCAGAGAACGCCAATACACACATACTTCGGCAGCCCACCAGACGCAATCCAGAATAGACCTGGTGTTCATGCCCGCCCTAGATTTCTTAAAAGTCGCAGGGGCAGAGATTCTTCCACGGGGGGTCTCCGATCATGCACCAATACGGATCCGACTGGGTAGAGCAGACCTTACCAGACGGCCTATGTGGCGCTTGAAAGCATGGCACTTACAAGATACAGAGTACACCCAAGAGATCAGGTTGCACCTCGACCAATATTTCGAATTAAATGAGGGCTCGGTTCGGTCCCCAGGAATGTTATGGGCTGCCTGCAAGGCCACTATTAGAGGACATGCCAGAAGCATTCTTCGGTCTCGTGAACGGGATCAAAACTCCCAGATCACCGAGCTAGAGAACAAGGCCCGGAGACTCGAATGCCAACATAAAAACTTGGCATCGGCCTCGACCATGAGGAAACTGACCAGGGTAAGAGAAGATATTAAACATATAATGCTAGATTCGGCCAAGCACATGTGGAGAGCCTCAGCAGGCCGAATTTATGGATGGGGGGATAAAAACGGGAAGCTACTGCATTGGCTGGCCACCCGCCCCATGGCTAACAGAATTATACCGGAGATCTTAGATGACTCGGGTACTCTTGTCAAAACAGCAGTGGAAATCGCACATAGCTTCGCCTCCTACTACGCCCGTCTATACGCCAGGCACCCACGCCCTGCTGTTGAGAGAGAGTCCCCCTACTAAATGAGATTACCCTTCCCGGGGTAACCCCAGAGGTGAGAGACAGACTGGACGAGGCCATCGGTCTTGTAGAAGTCTGCAACGCAATATCGGGACTGGCATCAGGCAAAACACCAGGCCCGACGGCTTTCCAGCGGAATTTTATAGTAAATGCAGCGATATTCTGGGTCCCCACCTGCTCAACATGTACGAAGAAGCGGAGAATCAAGGCCGCTTCCCAACAGAGATTGATCAAGCCACTATTGTGGTAATCCCCAAAACCCAACCCCCATCACGACAATGTTCAGCGTACCGGCCTATCTCGCTCCTAAATGTGGAAGTCAAGGTGCTCTCTTCGATCCTTGCTTCCAGACTGAAGGAGGTAATGCCCACGCTGGTGCACCCTGACCAGTGTGGTTTTATGCCCACTCGTAGCACAAGGCACTGCATCAGACAATTACATCTTGCTTTGGCGCACCGCAAAGCGCTATTGCATACGCAATTGGCACTGCTTTTACTCGACTTCGAAAAGGCCTTTGATACGGTAGATTGGTCCTACCTCAATCAGGTCCTATATAAAAACGGGCTCGGACCTAAATTCCGGGGATTGGTGAAACTCCTATACTCTAACCCGACGGCTCGAATCAGGGTGAATGGAGTAGTCTCCGACCCAATCCCCATTGGCCGTGGGACTCGACAGGGATGCCCGTTATCTCCCCTGCTCTTCGCACTAGTGATAGAGCCACTGGCGATACTAATGAGAAGCGACCCACTGATCGAGGGCTGGCACTGGCCCTCTGGTTCGGAAGACAGAGTGGCTTTGTACGCAGATGATGTGCTCCTGTATATCTCCAACCCATCCAAAAGCGGCCCACGCGTCCTAGAGATCCTTAGACTTTTCGCGGAAGCCTCAGGGCTGACCCTGAACCCAGCCAAATCTTTACTGATCCCCCTTCATCGCTCGCACAACTGTATAGATTGGCAACGGAATATCCCTGTACGGAGAAACCGCTTTAAATACCTCGGGATACATATCTCACTTCTCCCCGAGCTAGCGTGGGAACTCAATGTCACGCCGCTTTCAAAGAGAATCAAAATCGACCTTCTGCGCTGGAAGGCCCTCCCCTTGAATTTACTGGGTAGAATAGCGCTGTACAAGATGATGATTCTCCCCAGGCTCTTATACCTCCTGCAGAATTTCCCACACCCCATCCCCGTGAGATGGTTCAAGGAGATGGACTCTTTAGCACGCCAATTCATATGGAGTGGCTCACGTACAAGATTGTCGCTAAAAACCTGTCAGAGGGATGTATATGAGGGTGGACTGGGCATGTCGAAAATTCAATACTATTATCTAGCGATGCACACACTTGTAATCAATGACTGGATGGGAGGTGGATGGACAGACCCCGCATACCAACTAGAATTACAGACAATGGGCTACCCACGGATCCTTGACATACTCTACGGGAGCCCGATACCCCGGGATACTCCAGATGTGACCAAAGTGGTACTTCTGGGATGGCGTACAGCCCAGAAAGTGACGGGGTGATGGGGACGTCTAACCCAACAAACCCCGCTATGGCATGGGAAGCAGCTGATACATGTGGCAGGTCTGGAGGGCTTTCAGAAATGGGACACCATAGGGATCTCCACGCTGGGAGATATTTGGAGAGGGACACATATACGATCTTTTCAAGACCTCCAGAAACCATATTCCTTAAACAAAACACAGTTCCACCGATATCTCCAATTACGCCATGCCCTACTAGTTCACCTGCAGACAGGAGACACCATACCCGAGCACAGCCCCATGGAAGCCAAGGCACTGATGGGAGACCTGGGAAGGGGAGGGGTTTCTCAGATTTATCGCACCTTAATCACCGCCACTGGGGGACCCCTGAGAGAGCTTCGCCAAAGGTGGGAGAGTTGGGTGGGATCCATGGAGGAAGCGGACTGGCCAGAAGCACTAATGGCCCCACGCTCCCTAACAATGGCCACACGCTTCCGTTTAATACAATCCTATTTCCTACATGCCGCATACCTCACACCCGCCATGTTACATAAAGCAGGCCTCCGCCCCACAGCGGAATGCCCCCGCTGCAGGTATCATACAGCGGATTTCTACCACATGGTATGGACATGCCCGATTATAATGGCCTATTGGGAAAAGGTGGTGCAAGAGATATCCGAGGTCCTACAGGAGGAGGTAAAGAGGTCGCCACTGCCCCTCCTTCTCGGGGTCATGGGAGATACAGAGCTACGAAGAGCAGATCGGTCCTTCTTAGGGGTGGCGTGTCTAGTGGCCAAAAGGGACATAATGGCAGATTGGAAGGCCAGGGTGGCTCCGGCACTGGCTAAGTGGAGACGGGGAGTGGATTGGTGTGCGCAGCGGGAGAAACTTGTGTACGAGGCCAGAGGTTGCTTACACAAACATAAGAAGATATGGGGGAAGTGGGAGGATGTAGCGGGCCTTTAAGAGTGGATGGTGAGCAACATTTAGTAATAAAAGGGGCAGGGACCGAGGACTTGACCATTACTGTTTTGATGCCCGTTGGCATCATGTTGTACTGTATTCATAATTGTTTTATGCAAAATTTTATAAAATCTCTTTATCAAAAAAAAAAAAAAGTATTCCAACTTTTAGAAACATAGGGCCTGATTCTAACTTTGGAGGACGGTGTTAAACCGTCCCAAAAGTGGCGGATATACCACCTACCGTATTACGAGTCCATTATATCCTATGGAACTCGTAATACGGTAGGTGGTATATCCGCCACTTTTGGGACGGTTTAACACCGTCCTCCAAAGTTAGAATCAGGCCCATAATGTCTACTGCAGAGGAGACAGTGGTGGAGCTCAACCTCACACCTTACCTGTGTCTCAGGATGTCAGAGTTAAGGACTCTGCAGAATCAAAAAAATAAAAACTGGATCAAACCCTACCAAAGAACATCTCCAGGAGCTCTTGGCAGAGTTTGCTAAAAAAAAACCCTCTGATGATGCCCTCACAGAGGGGAAAGCTAGTGATGTGGAGGAGAATTTCCCCCCTCCAGTCCTAGTTAGGGAGAACAGGTTCCCTCAAACCCTGACTCCAATTGTGATAGTCAGAGATGCTGCTTCTCTCACAGGAGGGTCCAGCACCTCTGGAATCACTGAGGATAGCCCCAGTGAAGATGACCTACTGTTAGCCAGGATGGTCAAAAGATTGGCTTTAGAGAGACAGCTCCTAGCCATACAAAGGGAAATACAAGAGATGGGTTTTGGTCCCATCAATGGTGGCAGCAACATAAATAGGGTCAGAGATTCTCCTGACATGTTGAAAATCCAAAAAGGGATTGTAACTAAATATGAAGATGGTGATGACATCACCAAATGGTTCACAGCTTTTGAGAGGGCTTGTGCAACCAGAAAAGTAAACAGATCTCATTGGGGAGCTGTCCTTTGGGAAATGTTCACTGGAAAGTGTAGGGATGGGCTCCTCACACTCTCTGGTAAAGATGCAGAATCTTGTGACCTCATGAAGGCTACCCTGATTGAGGGCTTTGGATTCTACACTGAGGAGTACAGGATTAGGTTGAGGGGGGCTCAAAAATCCTCGAGCCAGACTTGGGTTGATTTTGTAGACTACTCAGTGAAAACACTGGATGGTTGGGTAACTGGAAATTAAGTGCATGACTATGTTGGGCTTTATAATTTGTTTATGAAAGAACACATTTTAAGTAACTGCTTCAATGAAAAGTTGCATCAGTATCTGGTAGACCTAGGTCCAATTTCTCCCCAAGAATTGGGAAAGAAGGCAGACCACTGGATCAAGACTAAGGTAACCAAAACTTCCACTGGGTGTGACCAAAAGAAAGGGGTTACAAAGCCTCCCCAGGAGAAAGTGGGTGATACTAAAAACAAAGAAAAAGAGTCCTCTGTAGGCCCCCAAAAACCAGACCAGGTGGGTGGGCCCCAAGACACAACCCAAAACAAAGGTGGGTACCAGTGTAAGAACTGGGATGCCACTAAGGCATGGTGCCAAAACTGTAGACAGGGCACCACACCAAGGACACTTCTTGTCCCAAAAACAAACCCCCTAGCAAAATCCCAGGGGTGACCAGTGTAGCCAATGGGGATGACTCCTCAGATGAGGAGGTCTTCATAGCCTTCAACTGGAAAAAGGGCCCAACAGGTGAGTTGGAGATTCCAGAGGGAAGTAGACACTTCCACCACCTACTGGTGAATGGAATCCCAGCCACTGCCCTGAGAGACACTTGTGCCAGTCACACTATTGTGCATGACAGGCTGGTGTTCTCAAACCAGTACATCCCAGGTGAGACTGCCAGAGTAAGAGTTAGCCCAGACAGGGTCACTGATCGGCCTGTGGCTTTTGTGCCCATAGAAGTGGGTGGGACTTTTAGCTGGACAAGGGTGGTAGTCAGTACAGACCTCCCCCTTGATTGTCTCCTTGGAAATGACTACCCAGAGGTTAGTCAGAGCCCAAGAGGGGAACTGGTCCAGTGCGAGTCCTCTCCCAAGGATTCTGGAGATGCTGCCTCTGCAGTAACTGCAAGTAGGCCCCCAGAAGAAAAAGAAAAGAAAACAGTGTAGGAAGGGTGGACAACCTTTAGCCAAGGTTCCAGCAAGCCAAGGAGATTCTGCTCCAGTAGATTTCTGAACAGTTCCTCTGCCAACCTCTCTCTGTCTAAAGTATCACTCAAGTTTAGATATATTGATTCCTTATGAGCTTAGGAGCTGCCTCCCATATATGAAATAATATGATTATGAAAAGGTGGTTTAATGGGAATTTGGCGCTCACAATCTAGTACATATAGTAATAAGTGTAGACATGTTATAAACTTGTCTCCTAAGTATTGGACGGTGCTCTGAAAGGGAACCACCCAAAACCCTGAAATAACAGCCCAGTGTTTTAGCCCAGGATCCAACATTAAGAAACCACATCACGGGCAGACCATTAGTGGCCTTTCTGAAGGGTAAATCTTTGAGTAACCTGCTATGCCCAAGTTATCCAATCAATCATACTGGGAAGCCTTTGAAAACAAGAATTGCAGAACATTGGAGGGCCATCAGGCAAAATGATGAACGTTACCCTATCTCTCAACACATGGGATGTGCCCTACAGAATGTACATAAGGAATTTAAATTATTTGGAATTGAACACGTCACCAAAAATCCTTGAGGTGGAAACAGGGAATTACATCTCAGGAGAAGAGAATCCATATGGATTATGCGTTTAAATGCGGTAGAGAAATTATTGAATACTGATCATAAATTGGAATATTTTTTGGGTGGAGACTAATACGTTTGACAATAATGGTTTCAATTGAGGTATAAGATGCATAAGATCTTTTCAATATCGTGTGTGTGTGTGTGTGTAATGTGTGATCTGCATACACACACATGTGCATTAGAATCCTATCTCACGTTATCTAAATGGGGTTTGAATCCTTTTTAAAACATTGGATATTTTTTTAATCAAAATATAATACTAAACTGTAAATGTTGATGGTCTTTTTGAAACAAACAGGACAAACATCCCTTTATATAAAGTGTTTTTTTTTTAATCAGTGTATAAGTTACATTTCAATATGGTGCTCTAATACTGAGCTGCTCAAGATATTACTTAACGTATTTGTTTATCGTGAATATGTTATAGTGACTGTTTAAGGGGGCGGACGATGGCTTGCTTCACATATTAGATACTTTTATCGGAACCTTCCCAACGAAGGGGAATACAATTAGGAGCCTTAGTACTAATTATTTTTACAACTCACAAGAGGGAACTTGTTGTGAGAAAAGGAGTTCTTATACAAGCCTTGAAAAGGTCGCGGGGTGATTGTCCCGGACGAAACACGTGTTGGCCAGGCTGAATGTGGAGTTACAAAGAAATATCAAGTGGAATAGAGAGACTTACTACATTGATTGGATACAAGACGTGTGCTTGATTTTCAATAAATCGCTTTCAGCTAAAATCCAGCCTGAACACGACTATTGCACTTTCCTAGAATCTGGGATTTGTAATCAATGAGAGAAAATCCGATTTGATTCCGAAAAAAGACAATGTAATTTCTAGGTTTTGTAATAAACTTAGCACGGGTCACTCTGAGTCTTTCAGGGGCAAAGATCGCGAAAATTAAGAAAGACTTGAGAAAGGTCATGAGGAAAGACAGGATCTCAATCCAGCAATTAGCCAGGAAAATGGGACTTATCGATACAAGCCATTCTCCAGGCCTGCTCCACTACATAGTGCTACAGAGACTAAAGGCATCGCATCTCAGGAGAGGACTGACCTATTCAGAGCTGATTCCATTGTCACAAGAAGCAAAGGTGGCTATCCAGTGGTCGTTAAACCACATGAATGCTTGGAATGGCTGGGCAATCTTCAGAACCTCACTGGACCAGATTATAGAATCCAACACCAGCCGCCAGGGCACGAGATGCAGTGACATCTTGATGGGAGGCAGACTGAAAGAAGAGGAATTGGCACTCCATATCAACTGCCTGGAACTTCTAGCAGGCTATTTTGGGTCATGAACGTCAATTCAACAAAATGCCAGGGGTAAGGGGAGTGATATCTCACGCCCTTTGAACTTCAATTTCACTCAAACTCACCTGCTTACACATTTACACTTACACATTCATACTCAGACACTCTCTCTCATGCAAACACAAACTAACCGGCAAGCATGCACACAAAATACATTTAAAAGCTTTTTTTTTTTTTTTTTTAACGTACCTCAGCTGCCAGGGAAGGTCATACTCCAGCTAATTGTACATCATTTTTTATTATACTAATAGTGAATAATGAAACATTTTCACCATTAGAGTCGTGAAAAGAGAGAAAACAGAGTGGTCGCATCGACCCCTAAATGACGCCCATGCATCAGGTCTCTCACAAGAGACAAAGGGCCACATGTAGGTAGGTTCCAAATTGCAACGCAAATCGGAATGTAGGATGGTGTCCCTGACACCATCTGCGACTCGCAAGGGGGCCGCAAAGGCCCACCTCATTAATATCCATGAGGTGGGTCGCAATTTGCGACCCCCTTGCGAATGGTGGCATTCACAGGGATGGTGGCCTGCTGCGGACAGCAGAGCACCATATCTGTGACTGCTTTTTAAAAAAGCAGTTTTTTTTTGTAATGCAGCCCGTTTTCCTTAAAGGAAAACGAGTTGCATTACAAAAACGAAAAATGAAACGTTTTTGTTTCATTTTTTCAGAGCAGGCAGTGGGGTCCATAGGACCACTGCCTGCTCTGAAAAAATGTTTGCAGTTCCATTCACAACTGGGAAGGAGTCCCCTTCCCTTTTGCGAGTGGGTTACCACCCATTTCAAATGGGTGCAAACTGCGATTGCTTTGCGTCCGTGGTCACAAAGCAATCCTGCATTGCACTGCGACTCGGAATTAGGAAGGGGACACCCCTTCCTAATTGCGACTCGCAAACCCGTTTTGCGATTCGGTAACCAGGTTACCGAATCGCAAAACGGGTTTTGTATATTGCAAAGTGCATTTTGCACGTCGCAAACAGTGAAAATCGCTGTTTGCGACGTGCAAAATGCTTCCTACATCTGGCCCAAAGTCCTTTTGTGATGATACTCAGAACAGCATCTCAAGTCAGAAATCAGAATGCATCCCTTCTTCTGGTTACACTGATACAGATTACATGTCTGGTTCCCGACTGATGGAATTATCGTGAGACCTACCAACTGAACTACTGTCATCACCCAACGCACTTCAGAACTGTCACGGCAACCTGCCTCCTCTGGTTCTGCAGGGTCATCTCAAACTCATGACTGGAGAATTTCAGGGGACGTTGGGAAGATAACCAACTTCCAGAGGTAACTGTGAACTTCATTCAACATGCCTGGGCCTCTGGCAGCATCAAGAGATATTGCTTGGCTTGTAAACTGTAGGCTTGATAGTTTATGGAGAGACACCTGAATCCTGTGAGGCAGAGGTTATTTTTGTCCTGAATTTCCTAGCGGACTTAGCCCAGTCAGGCCTGGCCTATCGCACAGGGAACGCTTTTAGATCAGCTATCTCCACAGGCCATTTACCCATTAATGATGTGCCAGTGGGAGAACACCTATGGATTTGTAGTCTAATGAAAGGAATTCACCTGTCGAAGCACCCAGATACTCCTGATTGTGGGGTGTTGATTTAGTTTTACAACTTCTTTTGAGCTGGCAGGATAATCAGTATCACAACCAAAAGGAATTACCAGCAAAACAGGCAATGCTACTGTGTTTGATATCATGTAAGTTTCTGATGTGCGACATTAGATTTATGTGGGTGAGTTTTAACTCCGGAAGGTTGTGACATTTACAGTGTTGCAGAGGACTAAAACAAATACCAGGTTGGTACTGTATCCAGCTTTCAATAATACTCCTAAATTGTGTGTGTTGTTGTCAGATTTAGAAGGACATGACAGCCGAAGTAAGGGGCCGGCAGGAGAAAAGAGAACTCATTACGGTGAAGAAGCCTTTCAAGGCAGTGACACCCCCCCCCCCAACCAAAATCACCACCCATTTCTATTGCCAGGTGGGTAAAACGGATCATAGTAGAAGCAGGGAAAGCTGTCAAGAAATTTGAGGCCCACTCTACTAGATGCTATGGCCTCTAAGGCAACAGAGGAAGGTGGTAAATTGGAGGATCCATGAACGCAGCAGATTGCTTGTCAGAATCCACCTTTAGGAAATTCTATTTCAAGCTCATCTCCGAGGCATCTTTGGTGGTAAGCTAGCTTTAAACATGCATAATCCTCACCTCCAGTCTTAACATACAAGGAAAGTTTAAACTCGATTAAGGACTCTGTGGCTAGGATTTAACCCACACAGAGATCTCACAAAAAAAAAATCCTCCTCCTGACACAGAAGCAATTAGATTTGAAAGTAAGTACAATGTTTATTAAGGTTCTATGTTAATGCATTATTGTTTCATGATTAAAGTTACTAGTTTGTATTAAAGTGAAACAAAAATTTGCATGAAAGATTTGGATAACATGTTTAATACTTTTAGGTAATAAACAGAAAAACCAACTATGAAAGATGTAACAATAAGTTCCTCGCATGAAGAAGAGGAACAGGAAGGGACGTCAGCATGTTATATACAAGGACCAGTGTTATAATGTGATGACTGTTGCTATTTGTTACTGATTCCCAGAGGTTGCGGAATGTGTTTTTACTTTTTGGTTTATACGAAGTGGTGATTTTTAAAACAACTGGTATTTAATAAAGTGTATACATAATCCTTGGCCCCGAGTCCTTAACAGAATTGAAACTTTCTTTCTCGACAGCGAAGAAATATTATATTAGGAAGATTATAAGTGCAACATGCTTGAAAAATAAGCACAACATTCACCACTGGTTCATATCAGCGAGTTTAAGGGACGTAACAGCAGCCCTCTCCCATAAAATGCATACCAGAGAATGCTGCACATACGCTCTATACCGTAGCACAAGAGAACGCACTCTTAGCACCACAGGATCTTCGTTAGAGAGAGAATGATTGAGTTCAGTGTCATCACAAACCTATGACAGGACACGAAACGTCACATGATGCCGCCTCTTTTTCACTTTATAACATCCGTGCAATGTTAACATGTAAATATTTTGGAAAAAAGTTACAAAGAAAATACTCGTGAATAAGTAAGAACTACACGAGTCATGAGGCGATTACCAATTCGATTTGTACGGCCTGATGCATACCATTCCACAGTGATGTGTGGAGTTTGCATCAGCCTTAACAGCTCAGACCGTCACCTCACGGAAGCTTTCATCTTCGGAGTAACAGCTCAGCGCCCCTACTTCTGATCATACCCTGCCCTAACCACACCACCGTCCCCAACTCTCTTGCACCTAGAACATCATTTTATAAGAGGATTCATTGAACCCCAGTTCTCTTATTACAACCGTCCACGATCCCACCCCCGCACATATAGGCCACCGCCGCATAGCCCTCACAGGCCATCCATCAACTACCATCCATTCCCATAGTGCTCATTGCCACAGAGCATCACATCAAACTCCCAGACATCACAATCTCAAACTACACCCTCCCCCTTATTCAGCATGTGTCAGGTCCGCTGTCCAGCAGCTGCCGACCCCTCTCACCAAGATGCAGCCTTCGGTGAGCCTGTTTTCTGTCATGTCTGATCCCTTGAAGGTTACTGTATGAGCTGCTAGGCCTGTCCTTGTCTACAAAACCAAGACTCGTCTCCCCGTCTTGCCTTCCCAGTATTGTGGTCCCACTCTCCGCAGTTCCCGCTCGCGCCAAATGCTCAGTACGTAGACAGAGAGAACAGACAGTGGTGTAGGCAGTTAGTACCAGAGAAGAAGGACTAAGCTTCTAGTCCAGTTTGGGTCCTTGACAGAGACGAAGGACTAAGCGATAAATCTGAGAGAGAACAGCCCCGCGCCCTACACAGATCATTGAAAGAGAGAAAGGACCACAAGATTGGGATAAAAAAAAAATCTAGAACGCAAATTGAGTTTTATGGTGAAAGAAATGTGATCCACATGTAGTCGAAATGCCGTGTATTTGGGCATTGTACTGAATTGTGCAAGCGTTTACGGTGACAGGCACTGTGCACGCTTTCTTCGCAATCTCCTGTATGCAGCTGTCGAGAACAGAGAGAGGCGGCGACGGAGTAGTTAAAACCACGCATCGACAGGAAAGTAGCTAGGTGAGATACAACATCTCCATTATATGTAATGGGTTTTAGAGGTATCTCGGGTTTAGGCCCTTGAGATTTGCTGTAACTAGAAAAGATGGGGCTTAACGATCGGAGCTGACAACTTGGGACCTGGGAATCAGTGACTAAATTAAAAAATATATATATAAACTATTGCTCGTGTAAACTGTTCTAATCCCACTGGGCCAAGCCCGTCCTACATACATTTAAAACAAGCATTTGCAATGCAACGGGTCTCGCGTTTGCTCATGTTAGAGCTGATCTCGTTGTAAACTCCTAAACCGACTTTTCATCTATCGGCAAAAGTGCTTTTATGTACATAAAAAAGTGAAATTAACTGTGTAAGCGCTCGACTTCTGCCAAGCGAAATCGCGCTAGGAAAGTAGAGAAAAAGTAGTCCACGATCCGACAGAAAACAGCCAGCCTCGCATGTTTTCTGTACTTGGTCGCTGCCCTCAAGGAGGGCTAACCACCGGAAAAGGCATGACGTGTGCATGCCTTCCACTAATGAAAGCAAGCAGATTTTACTAGGCAAGCCCACGAACCAATCAAACACACTGACCTGACGTCAACAGTGCTCCGAGCCCTTTTCTAATAACTAAAGCGTCTCGCTGCGATACGCATGCGCATGCAACGCAGCTGTTGTTTTCCAGATTGAGCTTGGTACTTTGATTTACACCTTAAGCTGTTCTTGGAAGGGAAAAACTTAAACTTATTTCACTTGCTGCTGAGGAGTTTCTAGGGTAAGTGACTGGGGCCCGGAACCCCGGCCATTTTCAGACTTCTGGGGCTTGTAGCACAATTTAGCAAACTGACGGTGGTACTGTGCCCATGGCCCAGCTTACCATGGCCTGTGTATTCATTTTAACAGTAGCTCCTTTTAATTAACACCTCACATGCTTCACAATTATCCACAAGTTCACTGGCGTCTGTCAACATATTGAACAGCTACAGTACCGAGGCTGAGATTGCACAGAGCCTGTTGTGATTGCATTGAAAACCTTTTCGAAGAAGTTGGTATTTTTGGGCCTGTCTAGAGCATATTTACTCAGGTTGTGGTGAGACTGCTTCAAAAACACTGACCTATTTCATTACTGCAATTTCTCAATTCTTGGAAACCTAAAGAATTAACACAAATAGCAGGTCTCTCAGTGACAGGATTTTTAGGGTGCGGACGTGGTATTTCACCCAAGTGAGCATCGTCTGAGAAGTCATATATTCACTTACCCATCCTCAAATACATTCCTCTCAGTGAGTTATGCCCTCACTCTAATGATCTCTCTTTAACCTACTTGTCACTCACGCCTTCAGTGTACATGATCTGTGGGCAATGAAAACATGTTAACCTCTTCCCACCTGGGTCTATTCTGCGGGAAATGAAATATTGCACTTACTGCCTTCTGTGAGACAGGGAATCTTGCGTTGCTACTGCCATGTTGTCCCTATACTATGAAACAATGAAGCTTACCCTGCTGCTGCCTGATTTGTACCTGCCTGTGATGAAAAAAACGTGTGCTGATGCTAGCCTAGCGGTACCTGTCCTCTGAAGGATGGAAACTTGCACTGTTTCTTGCTAAGGCATAGCTGCGCTATGAAGAGGGGTGTTTCCACTGCTGTTGCAATCTCACAAAAAGGATATTTTGAATGTATTTAAATTACATGCCCAGGCCAGTCAGAAGCTTTTACTGGACCAACGGCAACACTAGAAGTGGAAGTCCTGACACAGAGACTCTGCTTTCAATTGCAGCTCCCAAGCTTGACCAAAGTGTGTGATCCTGGGCAATTTGTTTTCTCATCTGCCTTCTTTTCAGTGATCACATTTGAGAGTACCATGAGATAATTCAGTTCAAGATGTGCACTGCTCAAAAACCTCTTACATAATTAGCTTAATATACCGTAATGTTGCTCCATCTATAAAAACAATCAAGGTCTTAAATAGGGGGCACAAGACAACCGCCTCTTGGGTCACTAATGATATTATCATCAGGGCCGAAGGGGGAAGTATGTGACATCCATTCAGGATTGCAGAATTGCAGAATGTCTAGTCAGGAAACATGGTTTCAAACCCAGCATCCAGCTTGTGCAAATAGTGTGACCCTAGGAAAATATTTTCCATCACTATGCCTCCTTTTCAATGACCTTCACATTTGGCAATGCCTTGAAATAGTTTGGGATGTATCCTGTATAACAACCTTTCCTTTATATGGCTTATTAGACCATAATGTTGCTCCATTTTTTAGTAAAATAGAGGCTTACATAGAAGAAACAAAATAACTTGAGTCATTTTTTATTGTCACATCAGTAAGGGTGTGGTTAACTCATTTTCATAAATGCTAGGCAGTTTATATAATCTAAGGTTCTGAAGTGAAAAATACAAAATATACTTTTTATGTAAAGTTATAAAGTGGCAGTCAGTGATACTTGCAACGAGTCAGAAGGTCCAGGCTGAGCTAAGAACTGTTCTCCTCGGCCTTAATAAAGTTGTTTTTCTGGACAGGTTTCAACATAGATGGGGCCGCAGAGAATTATGGGAGCTGGCTGTCAAAACCTCACTCTCACTGACCTGTTGGCACTGGTTGCGAGGTAGGAGATGCTTTGGTGTTAAGCACGTAGTTTGCAAAACTCAAGGCCTATTCATTTGCATTGCCCACACCCAGTGAAGTTTGGGATGGCAACTTGGGTGTGGACTGTTTCGTAGCACAATGACTCACCATGTGAAAATTGCTGAGAGCCTCACTGACAGCAATTTGGGAGACCTCTTCAAAGAAAGACACCTCAGGAAATTTGCCCCATCACCCTTCCCCCCTCTTCTGAGGCTGGCGATCGTGCTCTGTGAAGCAGAGATTATTTCACAATATTTGATGTGAGATGCCTGTAGTCCTGGAAGAGTAGGAGGGTCTATAGAATCACTTTTCTGTTTTAATCTTGTCATAAGAAAAAACACCAGTAAAGTACTTTTTTTTTTAGTTCACTCGCATACAATTTTAATTTAACTCTGACAATTTAACAGGCAAACATAAATGTCAATATAAGTGACAACATAAATGTCAATATAAGTGACATAACCTCATCCATACTAGGGAAGCCATAGTTGGTAAACTGCAACCAGTAAACAGTATGCAAGATATGGAACCCAATGATGAAGCATACCATACTGGGTAGGGGAGTGTTTTTCTCCCCATTTGAGTACATAAATGTGTTGTAATTTGCTAAGAGGTGTGGCGGTTTCTTGCAGGAGGTTTGCACTTCATGTATGTTTGTCTGTTTATTAAAATCCTTCAGAAGTTCTATATCGCCTCATTCACTCTTTAGTGTGTTAGATACCTGCCTTGTAGTTGTCCTATATATGTGAGAAAATGGTGTGGTGTTCCTTGTGCTACTGCCACCTATTCTTTTCTTATACTTAGTATTAGGGAAGGTTGTGCTGCGGCTGTTCAGGTTGTACTATTATTGTGTTGTGAAGCTTGGTGTAAAACTTTCCACTACACATAAAAAAAATCCACATTGCCAATGCTTGTTTTAATACATGATGTAAGTGAACTGTTGGAAAATGGCCCTCTCTGATGGGTCACCCCAAACTTTGTGCCTCCCTCCTTCTCTTTTTCCGACCTTGTTTTTTGCTGGTTTTAGGACACTGCACACTTTACCAGTGCTTGTACTCTCTCCCCTAAAAATGGTAACATTGGCTCATACCCAATTGGAATATTTATTTTACCTGTAAGTCCCTAGTAAAGTGCCCTAAAGGTGCCAAGGGCCTGTAAATTAAATTCTGCTAGTGGGCCTTCAGGACTGATTGTGCCACCCACATAAGTAGTCCCTTAACCATGTCGCAGGCCTGCCATTGCAAGGCCTGTGTGTGCAGTTTCACTGCCACTTCTACTCAGCATTTAAAACTACTTGCCAAGCCTTAAACTGCCATTTCTCTACATACACGCCACCCCTAAGGTAGGCTGTAAGTAACCCATAGGACAGGGTGATATGTAAGTAAAAGGGAGGACATGTACTTCTGTGCTTTACATGTCCTGCTAGTGAAAACTCACAAATTAATTTCTCACTATTGTGAGGCATGCTCCTCTCATTGGCCAGCATTAGACATGCCCTTATATCCTTTTTAGTGGTAGATTCTGATCTGAAAGGAGTAGCCCTGTCATGTTTAGTATGGCCAGAATGTTAATAGAAAACCCTGCTTACTGGTGAAGTTGGATTTAATATTACTATTTTAGAAATGTCACGTTTAGAAAGTGGGCATTTCTCTGCACTTACTGCAATCTGTGATGGTTGACAGCTCCCCTTGTGCATTCCACCCAGACAGCCATAAACACAGGACACTCAGTCCTATCTGCATTCATCTGCATACAGAATGGGTCTCCCTCGGTAGGGAGGGTGGAGGGGCTCTCTCTTACACTTCAAAGGTCAGTGGCCTGCCCTCACACAAAGGACTGATAATCCCCACAGGGATCCAGGCAGAAGGGGCTAGGTTGAAGGGGGAACCTGTGCACTTCAAAACCACTCTTTGAAGTTTCCCCAAACGCCAAAGTCTTTTTTGGGTATATATACTGGGTCTCTGACCTCACTAAATCAGACACTTTTGTATCTACACCTGGACTCTGTCAGAGGGACTCACTGGCTTCCCAAAGGACCCTTGTGGACTGCTTTGTTGAGAACGACTGCTGCCCTGCTTGTTGCCCTGCTGCCTGCTGGCCCCTGACTCTGCTGGAAGGACTGTGCCTCCCCCACAAGTGCTCTCCAAGGGTTTTTTGTTGAGCTTGCCTCCTTTTCTGAAGTCCTAGGGCCACAAAGACTTTACCCCAGAGAAGAAAATCCCAGTGCGTCGGAAAATCAATGCAACGGCTGCAGAAATCAATGCAGCGCCTGCCTCGCAGCAGAAAACTCACTGCGTCGCCTACCGAATTCGATTTCTATGGGCATCGCAGTGAGGAACCAAAGCTCCTCTTCTGGAAATGAGCGCATCACCTTGCAGCGTGGAAAGAAATGACGCATCGTCTGTGCTGCACCGGAAAATCCGACGCAGCGCTTTACTTTTCAACACATCTCCTCCTCTGCAGCCCCCATGAGTCGTTATTTTTTACGCATCCCAGGTACTATGTGTAACAAGGATATAACCACTGTGCATATTGGATTTTTGTAGTTTTTATCTTAATTTCTTCCGATAAATAAATATCTATTTTTCTAAACTGGTGTGGAGTACTTTTTTGCGGTGTTTTCACTTTGTTCCTGAATGAGTTATTGCCCAAATACTCAACACATTGCCTTCTAAGTTAAGCCTGCCTGCTCTGTGCCAAGCTACCAGAGGGTGAGCACAGGATAATTTGGATTGTGTTGTGACTTACCCTGACTAGAATTGTGGCCCCTCATTGGACAAGGGTGTACACCTCTGCCAACTAGAGACCTAATTTGTAACATGACCCTCACAAAATATGTGAGCAGGGATTACATTTGACTATACACGTCAAACAAGGAGTTTCGGAAATAGAGTAGGCTATTTTGCAATTTTTTTAAAACCTAGCAAATACCCATGTCAACTTTAAAGTTTTAGCTGCACAAATATAAGCAATACACTATAAAACACAGATCAAGCAGTTACAAAAGAGAAATCATCATCACAGAGCCAGCTAAAGCACATTAAAAAGTACATAATCGTTGTATACTTTAGGCTTTTTTTTTCCTTATATTGCAATTCAGTGAACAAGATTTCTTCTTTGTATCGCTTAAAAAGTAACCCAAATCTGAAATAAAACCTGATTTATTTTATTGTATTTTTAAAAAAATGTTATTGAATTTTTACATTTAGGGTTATTACATCTCATTACGCATTAAACAAAATCAACATTACTGGAATTTAGGACGTGGGCGGGTCTTTAGATGTCCCTTCTATGATTATTACAACTCTATGATAAGTACACATTGGCGGACTATGGAGGGAGGATTCCCTCTACTAGGTTGGCTTATCTATCATGTGCATGTGAGTGTCCTCCTCAAAGGAGGGTAGAAAACAATATTTCTTTGGCATACCTGGTTGGAGGGGAGGGTCTAAGAAGGTGGAGAAGGAGTGTAGCGGAGCTAACTGACCAGGTGCTCAAATTTTACGTCATATAGGTCACTACCGTAGCAGTGTACTCTGTCTGGGTTTAATTGGATCTTTGTAGATAAGGGAGAGAGGGTCCTGTGCCAACCTTCTCTCGTGGTTTGAATGGTGTATTTAACCAGTCCGAGGAGTGGCGTGAAAGGTCAGGGGGGAGGTTGTTTGATCAAGTGATATGCTGATCTAGTGTCACGGGGAAAGAGAGTGCCTGAGTTAATCTCTGTAAAACGAACTGTGTCTCCTATGCCTAGGCTATGGGCAGTCTTTGGAGACCCCGAGCCTCGTCTCTGTGCAGGGCATTTTCTTTTGCCTCTGCCCGTCGTTTCAATGCTGCACCGATAGGAGGGACAGCATTCTTCCATTTCAATTTGAGTGTTCGTTTCGCTTATACAATGGCCAAAGCAATAAAACAGGAGGTGGTTTTGCATTTCTTCTTCCATTTGTACATCCCCATAGCTCCCACTTCCCAACTGTCTAAATGAGGGTCGGCCCATGGTTGCTGAGAGCATTTCGAGAACCACCCATGAAAAATGTTTTAGCAGTCTCATAACACAAATTTTAAAGTTGGCCGTCAAGGAGCCACAATGGCAGCAGGTGTCTGGGACAGCTAGGAACATGCTATGTAGACATATAGGCATAGGGGCAAGAGGTAAGCTCTTTGATGGATGTAAAACTGTATCAGTTTGAGGCGGGCATTCCAAGACATTTTACAGGGGGGTTTTCGGAGCCCTTGCCCACTGTTTGTCATGTAGCACCCCGCCAAAAGCAGCTTCCCAGGTGTCTTGTAGAGGCTGTAGGGAGGCCTTAGTGTATGTCACTAGTGCAGGGGTGTGGAATTTATTAAAATATCTACTTGTCCAGGGGACAGGTTGGTGCTCAAATCTACTTGTCCTGTAAAATGATCTACTTGTCCCTTTGGTGCCATGTAGTGTGGCGCCAAATTATGGCAGCAATCTCATTATGTAAGAGCTCTGATAATAACCTCTCTGATATGCCAGGGCTACTACCATAGTAGGGCTTGAATACTTGAAGTTTCAATCCCTACTGTAGCAATTTCCTTATTTTGCACCTTTCTGCAGATCTGCATACTGGGGCTGGAGGAAGCAGTAAGCAATAGTTCAAGGGCTGGAATGCCTTTGAGTCTGCAAACCTACTAACCTGCATGTTTTAAAGATTTTCACCAGCTTCTCTCTAATATTTTCCCATAATAAGAAAGGTTGGACATTTACTCCTGACAATGGCAGAATTAGAACTTCTTCCAGGGTTGGGAAGAAAGTGGCTGGAGGGAAAATGAACTTGCAAATGCTCAATAGATTTTCACATGAGCAAATCTACACATGCGTATTTACCCATGCTAAAATACAGTTCACAAATATTTTATAGGGGTACGACATATACCATGGGTGCACTTTTGTGACTTTCTTTAAGAATCTGGGGCCACATGTAGGTAGGTTCAGATTTGCGACCCGCAAATTGCGAGTCAGAGCGAGTCGCAATTTGCGAGTCGCAAATCCGAATGTAGGATGGTGTCCCTGACACCATCTGTGATTCGCAAGGGCTTCGCAAATGCCCACCTCATGAATAATCATGAGGTGGATCGCAATTTGCAACCCCCTTGCGAATGGCGGCCCTCACAGGGATGGTGGCCTGCTGGAGACAGCAGACCACCATGTCTGTGACTGCTTTTCAATAAAGCAGTTTTTTTTTTTTTTTTGTAATGCAGCCCGTTTTCCTTAAAGGAAAACGAGATGCATAACAAAAACAAAAAATGAAACGTTTTCGTTTGATTTTTTCAGAGCAGGCAGTGGTACGTAAGACCACTGCCTGCTCTGAAAAAATGTTTACAGTGACATTCACAATGGGGAAGGGGTCCCATGGGGACACCTTCCCTTTTGCGAAAGTGTTAGCACCCATTTGAAATGGGTGCAAACTGCGATTGGTTTGCGCCCGCGTTCGCAGAACAATCCTACATTGCACTGCGAGTCGCAATTAGAAAGGGAACACCCCTTCCTAATTGCGAGTCGCAAACCCGTTTTGCGATTCGGTAACCAGGTTACCGAATCGCAAAACTGGGTTTGTGCATCGCAATGTGCTTTTTGCACGTCGCACACAGCGAAAGTCGACGTTTGCGTCATGCAAAAAGCTGCCTACATGTGGGTCTTGGCCCCTAATTAGGTCTGGTGTTAACAAAGACATTTTGTTTTTATTAAACTTCTATTTCTCTCTCTTTCGGCTGGCTTTGCTGTGAGTAATTGCATTCTGCCCTTCCACAAGGAGTAGTTTTGTTCAGTGTCAGGAACTACAGTGGCAATCAGTGACGTAACGAAACTGGAGAGTGCCCCTTTGCAAAGAACATGGAGGAGCCCCCTATCCAGACTCACTCAGGGCAGGTGCTGTGCTGAAGGGGCCCCCTGGAGGGCGGCTGCGGGGCCTTTGTTATGCCACTGGTGGCAACGTGTGCTTTTAGAGTTCAAAAACGTTTTGGTTTTTTTTTGCCAGTGTTTGTTAAAATGTTGAGGGCCTGGTAGCTCCCACAACAATAAAGTGTTACAAAAGCCATGTCAAAACAAGACACGCATTGATGAAACTAAAAGACTTATAAAAGTATGTCAGATCAGTTGGCTTTGTCAGTGTTTGTTTATTTTCATGCTTCCCATAATCATGTTGAAAATGGTTACACTGATTTTCCATTAGAAATATTTTTGGGAAATACTAGCATGCATCAAAACATTTTACTAAATGACACTTCATTTGCATCTAATCAGAGAGCATTCTGGGAGCATTATACTTAGCCTCATAGCCTAAACTTTTCAAACATGTGTATACACGTTTTTTTTTTTTTTTGTACTGGAACCAACGTCAGTAGTGAAGTGTGACCTTAAAACATTTATTTACAGCACTCACCCTAATAATGAAGGTTTTCAAATAATGAACCATAAATACAAGTTTGAACAGCATTGTCTTTCGGAAACACATTACCTCAACTGCAGAGAGTTCCACTCTCTGTAAACAGGCAGCCAGAGGGTTTGTGCTGCAGAGGGTTGGGCCTACTTGTCCCAAGGACAAAGTAAACATAAAAACTTGTTGCCCTTGACCCCAAACAAGATGTCCCGGGCGTCGGGCGATAGGAATTCCACATCCCTGTAGTGCCCTCGTGATCGAGGTAATTAGACATGGGTCTTTGTGGTCGGTTCGGTAACCTCTACCTGTCATTGGTGTCACGTAAGTCTGCTAATGGAAGCATAGGTAAGGAACTGGTTTGGGTATAGGCTGTATTGGGTATACAACTCTACAAATGTTTGCTGTTGTCCATTCTGGGCAAGAGCATTGAGGCCCACTTCATTCCATAGTTGCAGGTCACACCTGGTGGGAGAGTGTTATGTTTTGGTTCTGCGTTGTGTTCTGTAGAATGTAGACGTCTAAACATTCTGGAGAAGACAGTTACTGATGCCTCTCCAGAGTGGCTGGACGCTAGGTAGTGTTTAGCAATAAACTTGCTGTTTGAACTTACTTCTGTGGCGGACCCGATCTTTCTTCACATCTGTTTTTGGCGACAAGGGTCAGGAACTTGACAACGCGACCTATGTCGGCCCTATTCATCGTTCGGCTCGGACCTTGTTTGTGCCGTTGCTGATTGCTCTTGACGGCGGAGCACAGGTGTGCCTTCCTTGAGTCTCCCAGGCGGGAGTGGCGCTGATCCCCGGCCGGTCCCGGCAGCTGGCGTTGATCCGGCATTCATGGGCGGCTTGTCCACACTTTGACGCCCGCCTCCTCTGGACTTCCGTCCTTGTCTGCCGGCACCCGTTCGGCACTAACGGGCGCCTCCCGTTCTAATCGGTGTTTTCCCTTCGTGCCGCCGGCATTGACGAGCAGCCGGTTGGCTTTTATTTCTACTGCTGGATTCAGGAAGGACACCACTAGTGCTTCCGGGGAGCAGGCTGGTTCACGTCACACCAGTGCTCCTATTGGAGGAGGCAGACTTTGTGGGTGGCACCCCTGGACTAGTGAGGAGGAGCACAGAGTTCCAAAAACAAACAAAGAAACGGTGCACTGTAGGAGCCTCGTCGTGACACAGTGTTGTTATTGGTGCATGGAGGCACGAGACATTAGAAAAGAGCTGGCGCCTTCGGAGTGTTGAAGAGGAAGTGGTGCTTCTGATTAGAAAGCGGAACATAGAATTTTGGGGAGAGTAGGAAAACATTATACTGTTCTCTTCACTACATTTGATTTTGTGTATATTGAGTTGTATTGGTACTGTACTCCAACATAGCACTGTATTGTGTTGTATACAAATTGTTTCCTTATTGCTTGACTGTGCACAGTTGTAATGGCTACCCAGACCAATATTTCCCCACCACCATTATTTCTACCACTTCCAGGTACTCCAACTCTTCCTTGGGAAGATTGGATAGAAATGCTCGATAATTATATTGTTGCTTTGGATGGACAAGGTTTTTCACCACAAAGAAAAAAAGCTATTCTTCTAAATACTTTGGGGTGCGAAGGTCAAAGAATCTTTAAATATCTTCCCCCTTCCATGGGGCCCAATGGCCAGCCTATGGACGATGTTTTTAAAGAAGCCATTAAAAGATTGGAGAACAGGTTCGCTAAGGAGACTAATCTAGTACTAGCTAGGTATAAACCCCCAGGATCATCATGAATCCATTGACAATTTTGTGTCACGGCTGAGAGAGTTGTCTGTCAAGTGCAGGTTTGGGACCATGACTGATGAACTAATAAGGGATCAACTCATTGTTCAGTGCCGCGATAAAAAGATTCAGGAGAGGTTATGGGCGGCAAAGGAACCCACGTTGCAAGAAGCAATTGACCTTGCAAATATGATGGAGGAATCGAGACGCTGTATAAAAGAATTAGAAAGGAAAGAAAACTGTGGAAGTTATGGCTTTGTCAAGCGATTCTACAGGGTCTCAACAGGAAACTGGAACTGTACCAAAGAAAGGGGGGTATACCAGGAGCAAGGGGAAGGAGTGCTTTCGGTGTGGCAGTACTTTTCACTTAGGGGACTCCAAGAAATGTTTTGCTGTCAACAAGGAGTGTCGCAAGTGTGGTCGTAGGGGGCATTATGCTCGTGTGTGCAGGGAAAGTAACCAATTTGCTAAAGAATCTAAACCAAGTATAAATATAATGGAAGAATGCTGTGAATCTGCTTGTGAGGACAGGATACTCGTAGTTGAGAACGACGTGACCATGAGAGCGAATGGGGGTGACCGCAGATGCTTTAGACCATCGGCTCTTTTCTCTCTTGGAGAAGTTCAAGTTAATCTCATGGTGGACTCTGGTTCATTGTACACCATAATTCCTGAGAGCCTTTTTAGACGACATTGGCGGAAGGACATTTATTTACCAAAAGACATATCTCCGGGTAGGTATCAAGGGGTGGAAATTCAATTGTTTGGTTATATGTTGAAGGAAATTCGGTTTGGAAAAAGGAAAGTTCTTGGGAAAATCTATGTGGCTGTTGAGGGTCCACCCATCCTGGGATGGATGCATCAATTTGATCTCAACATCGTCATCAGTCCTAGAGCGTCCTGTCAGGTTTTGTTGGTAGATAATGTACAATTGGAAGACATTTTGGAGGGGGCCAGGGATGTTTTTATGAAAGAGTTAGGATCCTTGAAAGGTTACGTACATAAGATAATGTTGAGAGATGATGCTCACCCTAGTCAGCTTAAGGTTCGCAAGATACCATTTGTGGTGAGGGATGAAGTCAAAAAAGTAATAAGCAACATGTTAACAGAGGGTACTATTGAACCTATTGAGGTTTCTCCATGGATTTCCCCGGTTGTCATTACACGGAAATCAGACGGGAAGGTGAGATTATGTGTGAACTTGAGGTCTGTGAATCAGAATATTGTGGTGGATACTTATCCCTTGCCAAATATAAATGAGTTGTTAACAGCGGTCAAAAATGGTAGGTTTTTCTCGAAATTAGATTTGAGAAATGCCTATCATCAGATTAGACTTCATCCTGAATCCAAACACATTACAGCGTTTGTCACTCCGGAAGGTACCTTTCAATTTACCCGTATGCCTTTTGGTCTGGCATCCGCTGCGAGTATGTTTCAACATATGATGGCCAAGAGTTTTGGAGATGTTAAAGATGTGTTATTTTTTCAGGATGATATACTTGTGATGGGTGAAACAGTTGATGAACATAATATCACACTCAGGAAAGTTCTCAAGATCATTGGTGAAGCTGGCTTAAGTTTGAATAAAGAGAAATGCACTTTTCTGGTGGAGGAAATTGACTACTTAGGGTACTCTATTTCTAAAGGGAGTATCAAACCAAAAAAGAGTCTATTAGAGGCCATTAGGTTGGCACCGGCACCAACTGATAAAGAACAATTAAGGTCCTTTTTAGGACTTGTGGAATACTACTCCAAGTTTGTGGATAAGTTTGCAAGCAAGACGGAGGAATTACGGAAATTGTTGGGGAATGGGAGTAAGTTTTGTTGGTCTGGTGAGCAGATGAGTTGCTTTGATAAAATCAAAGGCGAAATTTGTGGCGCAGGTATCCTTACAGCTTTTGACATTAATTTGCGCTCTAGCTTGACTGTAGATGCCAGCGGTACTGGTTTAGGAGCGGTGTTATCACAAATGCATGGGAGTCAAGAGAAGACGGTTGCATTTGCGTCTCAAACTTTGACCCAGATGGAACAGAACTATTCTGTTATTGAACGGGAGGCCTTGGCGGCTGTCTGGGGTACAGAATACTTCAGAACGTATGTGTGGGGGTTGGAGTTTACTTTGAGGAGTGATCACAAACCATTGTTAAGGATATTGTCTGCTGGTGGTGCGGGAAAGGGATCAGCGAGGTTGGACAGACTTTCTGCAAGGTTGCAAGAGTATTTGTATTGCATTGAGTATGTCCAAGGTTAGAAAAATGTCCAGGCTGATTGCCTGTCCAGATTGTCTCTTGACTGGGAGAAAGTTGATGCTCAATCGGTAAAGTGTTGCGATACGGATGATGCTGTAGCCTCTATTTGTGATGTGGTTGAGTGGGGTTTGGGTACATTTACGCTGGAGGAATGGAAGAGTGAGATGGCTGCAGATGATTGTCTTAAGTGTGTTTTCAAACTAGTTTCATTAGGGGCTAGAAGAGAGAGTTCTCTTCCGTTGTCGGTAAGACCATTTCTGGATGTGTTGAATGAATTGTCGTGTTGTGAGGACAGTGTATTGATGCGGGGAGAACGTTTTGTTCCACCAGCTGGGATAAGGTTTAATTATTTTCCCTAGCTCATGAGGGTCACTTGGGTCAGGGGATGACAAGCAGGAGGTTAAAAGAGTTTTTTTGGTGGCCGGGTTTAGATGGTCAGATTAAGTGTTGGGTGGAGCGGTGTAGACTGTGCAAGGAGAGTGAGAAGAGGTTGAAAGTCGGAGTGGGCAAGGTGGAAGGACACATTGAAGATCCTGGGAAGCCCTGGCACACTATTTGTTTAGATTTTATTGGTACACTTTTGGAACTTCCACTTCAGATGCGTTTTGCAGTAGTGGTGGTGGATGTACATTCAAGATGGTTAGTGGTTAGATTTGTACGTGATGTGACAACAACCACGACCATAAAAGTTTTGGAGGACATTTTTATGGAAGAAGGTATTCCTATGGTTCTGATTACGGACAATGGCACTCAATTAACTTCGAATGAGATGTGTTCGTTTCTGAAGAATTGTGGAGTGCGTCACGCCAGAACGTCCCTGTATTTCCCTCAGGGTAATGGAATTGTAGAAAGAATCAACAGATTAATCAAGGGGACAGTACAGCTAGCTCTTGCTAATCATTGTTGTGTGCGGAAAATGATGGCTGATGTGGTACGAGCCTATCGTTCCACAATTCACAGTGTTACTGGTAAGTCTCCTTTTCGAGTGATGAGGGGGCGATCGATAGGGTCGAAATTGATTCCCCCCCTGGCTTCAAGAGTGGGTTGCTTCAGGTGGAGTCAAGATGTCGAGTAGTAAGAAGATTGTGATCCCTCATCACAACCATAAGTTGAAGGTGGGGGATTGGGTCAAGGTCAAGTCAGGTAGAGTCAAGGGGGGCGTTTCGAGATTTAGAGGCCCTTTTCGTGTGAAGAAGGTGGGCATGTTTCAAGTTGAGATTGAAGGAGGGGAGAAGTGGAATGTGAGAAATGTGGCTTTGTATCAGAGAAGTGGAGCGTGTGCCCGAAGTCAAGAGGTGGAAGAGTGCTCGAGTTCCTTTTTCTTGGGGAATGAGAGTAAGATGGTGGTTGTTTCAGAAGCATCTACCTTTGGTGTGAGTGATGGAACCCGTGAAGAGGCTGGAGAGGTTGAGATACAAAGCACAGTTGCAGTTCAAGAAGGTGTGATACAAAGCACAAGTGCAATTCAAGAGGGTGAGAAACAAGGTGCAAGTACACCTCAAGAGGAGACATCCATTCGTAGAAAAACAATGAGGATTCATAAGTGTCCTAATTATCTGAAGGACTATGTTATGAAGTAACCTTTGTTCTAAATTGTTGCTTTATTGTTTTTTTTATCAATGTACTAATTATTTGAAGAACTATGTTATTAGTAACCTGTATTCTTAAGTACAACTTGTTTTCCGTTTCCCTTGTTGTTTTTGTTTACCATTCTTAATTAGTTGCTCAGTGTGAAGATAGGAGGATATGTTATGTTTTGGTTCTGCGTTGTGTTCTGTAGAATGTAGGTGTCTAAACATTCTGGAGAAGACAGTTACTGATGCCTCTCCAGAGTGGCTGGACGCTAGGTCGCGTTTAGCAATAAACCTGCTGTTTGAACTTACTTCTGTGGCGGACCCGATCTTTCTTCACATCAGAGAGCCTGCACACTTGGCTAGGCCTAGCAGGGGATAGAAGGTGCATAGGTAGAGGAGTTCTGGGATAGCCAGAATCCCCTGGTTAAGCACTATAGGGCTACTTGGGTCAAGCAGGTGAGCCCTCATGGTAGGAGCACTCCTGGTGCTGTTAACAGTAGTATTTTCACCCAGCTCAAAAGTGATATGGAAGTTCTTGTTTCCTCCAGTGCACGCCCGACAGCCATGCGAGCCACTGCAGGATTTGACCAAACTGACTCATAACCCTGAGAGAATCCTGAATTGTATAGGTAGGCAGACAGCACTCGAAAGGTCTGCAGTGAGGTCGTTGATATAGAGGACGGCGTCAGCTGCATAAAGAGAAATTGAGTGCGTCCAGTCCAGCAGTGGAATTCCCCAGTCCCTCCATCAGAGACGAACCTGGGCAGCCAAAGGTTCCAATGTTAAAGCAAAAAGTATCCAGGATAGGGGGCATCCCAGTCTGGTACCCCTGCCTACTCGTATCGGGCAGGAAATTAAATTCCCTCTATGAACTCACGCTGTTGGGTCTGTATAGCAGATGGATCATCTTAATGGTTCAGCCTTCAAAACAGTAGTGAGTTAATACAGCAAATAACCCCAAACCAAGGGAGCCAAAACCTTGTTCTAGCTCTTTAACTAGAGCAGCCTCTTGAGGCCATTATGTTTCTGCTGCCTCCATAACTCAATACAATTGTCTGATGTTTAGCGCCGTGCTCCTAACTGGTACAAACCTACTTTGGTCTGTGTGGAAGGAACTGCTGGGTCTGGGTGGTCAGTATTTTGCTCAGGATTTTATGATCCATATTGAAGATAGCTGTCGATCAGTATGAACTTGAGATTGTTGAATTCTTCTTGAGTTTCAACAGCGAGACCGGAAAAGCCTCTCTGAGAGTGGCTGGAAGGCAACCAGTCTCAGGTGCTGTCTTGTAGAGTTTCGCTAATTGGGGTGCCATGGAGGACATGTACGTTTTTTAAATAAAATTCCGCCAAGAGGCTGTCGGTTCTTGATGTTTTCCTAGTGGCCCTAACAGTGATAGCTGATCAGATGTCCTCCACAAGATAGGAGTGTCTAACTCGGTCTGCTCCTGCACCGTTAGATTGGGGAGGGGCGTCCTGCTATGGATGATTGGACTACTGTCGCCGGAACCACGAGGAGGGGAGGCTAAGGGAGGATAGCTTCCTTTAGAAGTACAAAAAGTTCTTGTGTATTCTGATCTGTGAGCAGAGGAAAGTATGATTCGATCCTTGAACACAAGTCAAGGGAGTTTGTCTAGAATAATTTCTGTTTGGCCAAGAAAAGACCAGACCTGTCTCCCTCAGAGTGAGATCTGATGACATAAGACACGTAGTCCAGACATCACTGTTTCTCCCCCATTGTAGCCATGTTCTTGCGCATCTGAGCTAGTCAAGGGCGTTGTGCTGGATCGTCAACTATCAGAGTCTCCTCTTCCATTTAGTCCCGCTCCACTTATGTTAGCCTATTGTGGCGACTCCAATGCTCATCAAGTACCTTGAAGACTTCCATTTCATAGATGGAAAGTATATTGAGCCCTCATTGTGTTCAAACCAGTTCACTATCTTGGTAGCCAGTATATCCCAAACAAATTTGTCTTTGAGGGCTGATGTCTGTAGCTTCCATGTTGGGGTTAGGGAAGGGTACTTCCCCCATTGGAGTCCTAACAACAAGAGATTGTGATCTGATATATCCCTGCTCAGGTAGTCGGGCGAGAGGCTCTACAGGCATAGTTCCTCTGAACATACTTTTCTGTCTAAACTAACATATAAATCTTGCATTGAGGAGTAATGGGAATAAAGTTTTAGATTTGGATATAGATGTCTCCAGCCATCTGGGAGGGTCCACTGCCGTTGCTGGAATGTCATTGTACGCAACATATTAATAGCTTGAGACATGGGAATCAGTGAGTGGGAGCTGTTTAGAGTGACATCCAGCACACAATTAGAACCCCCCCCCCCCCAAGGGAGATGCATCTCCTTTGTGAGGCAGAGAGGCGGTGGAAGAAACTAGGCTGGTCAATTATCAAGTGTATGTATTACCTATGGAAAGTGGTTGGCTGTCAAGTCTAGCCTCCAGCAGGATGAATTGACCTTCAGGGTCAATTTCCCAGGTCTGCACCTGGAAGAATGTGCACCCTGATGAGGGCCCCCCTGGCATATGCCGAGTATTTAGTAAAGCGTACCTGCCCCCTCCATCTTTTTTTTTTATTTAAATGGTCCACTTCTGGATGGGTTATTCTTGGAGCAGCGCTAATACGGACATGTCTGCGTTAGAATAATACATGAACTTTGTAGCGCCTGGCAGGTGTCTGCATTCCCCTTATGTTCCAGGAGATTATCTGAAAGACCTGTATAGGGGGTCAGTGATTCACTAGGGTGCCTGCTGAGCCCCACCTGGGTGTGTGTGAGCATTCTTCAGCATGATATGTCAGCCACTGGGGAGGGGCCAGGCAGTCAGGGTGTATGGTGTATACAGGGATGGACCAACCATTTCAGGAAAAACAGGAAACAGAAATTTGAAGTCAAATACAGCAGGCAACAAGCGTGGCAGCTGTCATCCAAACCACAAACAAACCTCCTCCTTCGGGATATGGGGTGGGCAGTGCAGCTTCATATGGAAGTAGAAGCGGGCTGGGTTCCCATCAACCAGGAACTATGAGTTCTCACAGGAACATCGGTAAAAGGCCAGTTCCTGCTGTTCCATACGTCCAGCCTCCAACACTTCAATTGTGCTATTATAAAACATTCAGGGAGTACTGGTATTGAGGAAGTGAGAAAATGTAGGGGTCTCCCCTGGGGTGAAGCCAGCCGGTCAGATATGTGGCATTTCCACGGAACAGCCAGATCATCTGCCATTTGTCGTGTCACGTGCGGAGCTTCCCCTGGCAATATTGAGGTGGGATCTCCATCGTTGTTGGAGGCCTCCCCAGAAGATTCAAATATTTGCAACTGAGGTTCTTGGAAGGCGGCACCTATATCCAGCGCAGAGTGGCAGCCGCTCAGTACCTGCTCCAGAAAAGGGGCTGTGGAAGTAGAGGACTCCCAGGGCGTCCCCCCTCCGGATCGGCAAAGGCTGGTCATGCAGTGGGTTCATGTCTGTAGCAGTGTCTCTTCTTTCCGCCAAGGACCAGGCCTACACTCGATCTTTAAAGAAGTGGGTCTGTTGTTCCGCCATCATTTTTATCTTTATTGGAAACAAAAGAGCATATTTCAGGCCCAGTTCCCTACTTTTTCATTTGACCCATAGGAAGGAGGCTCTGTGTTGTTGGACAGACAGTGTACAATCCGAGAATATAAAGATCCGATGAGTGTCCCAGAGAATTGGGACGGATTGCCTGGCTTTCCAAAGTATGTTGTTTCAGTCCTTGTAGTGTAGTATTTTGGCAACTAGAGGTCATAGTGGAGCTCCAGGTTGGGACCAGCGGGAAGGTACCCTACGGACCATTTCCACTGAAAAGTACAATGCGAGCTCCTAAATTGGAAATCTGCTCACAGAGCCATGTCTCCAGGAAGTCTTTCATGTGGTGACCTTCTTCACCCTCTGGGAGACCGACTACCCTAATATTACTGCGACGGGAGCAGTCCTTTGCATCATCTGCCCTTTCTCCCAGAAAGCACACCCTTTCTGCAAGTCCCCCCCACCTGGGTCTGGAGGGAAGTAGTCTGGGGTGTTAAGGCAGATAATGTTTCTTCGGATTGGCAAACCCGCTCTGATAATTTCTGGTGATCATCTCAGTAGTAAGATCAGAGGCTATGGAGTCAATCATGGACTCTAGAGAAATGTGGGAAGCCTCTATCGCCTTTAGGATTGTAACCAATTTGTCAGTTCCAGTGGGGGGCTGTTTGAAGAGCGCAGGGGAGGATTCCAGTCACTGATATGGTTTGGAGGGGGTGGGAGAGTTGCATCCTCCCCATGGCGACTTTTGTTTTCATGAGAGGAGGGTTGCTGTCACCATCTGTGGGGCCTGGATGGAGGGTTTGTGCAGGCCTGCTTGCTCCACCCAGCAATCTGTCTGCTCAGCTGCACAGCACCTGCAGCCTGCTAGTTCTTAGTAACCCCATCCGGTGTTATGGAGGGGCAATAGTGTTGCAGCGCCACCCTGAGCTGCTGGTGTATGCAGTAGAAGCTATGACCGGGGAGTCAGCTGGCCCTGGCACCTAGTCAACCAGCGGGGCTTTCCGCTATGTTCCACCACTCTGGGATGACCCCAGCCATCCTGTGGCCATGCTGACAAGGCGGTGGCCGATTACTCTGCTTCCCCGCAAATTCCATCTCCCGTCCATGGAAGCTATTTTTCTGAAGAGGCCTATAGGTCTCTTGGTCCTCGGAGGTCCAGGCCAGGAGTTCCCCTGGCCGACAAAATGAGGGCAGGAGCACGGGCAATCCTGTCACTATTCTGTCTCTGTCACCCCCATGCAGCACTCCCCATCTCGGGATTTCGTCATGCCACACTTGCAACCTGGATACTAATGTGGCTTGCCGGCCTCGTGTGCTCGGAGTGGGCTCCAGCAGCCTGGTTCAGAGTCCCCCTGGCCGGTAAGGTGAAAAGTCCAGAATGCGTGAGGCACGATTGATACTCCGTCTCCGCAGGCCCCTTCAATCGCAGTTCATTGCAGGCCTCCCAGTGCTGCTACAGCAGATAGTCCGGTCTCAGATGCCCACCTGGCAGTGGCTTTTCCCTGTTTCAGGCAAAGCAAACAGCCCTCAGCAGTCGCAGCAGTCTGCAGTACTGGTCCACTCCAATCTCAATTCTCCCCCAGCTCGCCCTCTCCCCAGGTAGCTCAGCTCTAAATCAATGCTGATGTGTCTACAATGCCCTCCAGGGCTGCTGATGGTGTGATGCTCGGTGCCAGAGCAGCAAGATTAACCAGCCACCATATTAGCCGGCCAAGCTGCACCCCACTTTAGAATACAGTTTGATTAAAGGAATGTGAAATTTAGATGGGCTGTTGCTGTAGCTGACACGTTGCTCTATGTCATGCATAACCCCTCCAGCCAATTTTACCATTTATCCAACAGCGATTTTTAAGCTGGGGTTTTGATCCCATAATGAAACTGTTAAACACAAAACTACAAGCCCCTCAATGCAACATGCTGTTGGTTGAAAAAGAAACTGATGATGGTATCCTATTTTATAATGCCAAAGTGCACAGTTGTGAAATGCAAAATAAAATGTTGTATTTGGCTTTCCACCTTTTTGCCTTGTATGCGGTCACAGGTTAAACTGCCCAGTGGGTGAGTGGCTAAGCAAATCCTATCAGATGCTAATGAGAGCATCTCCTTCTAATGGGCTATCGTTAACACTCCTTCGAAAAACGTGCAAGCTTAGAGACCTTATGCACAAGAACAGTGAGAGCTTCAGCAGTTAGATGTGTCTAGGGTCACAGAGAAAGGAAAATAATGATCTGCAAGCCCCTCCTCGGTAGTCCATCCTCAGGGTTTGTGTGATTTAAAAAGAGCCAAGATAGGTTTTCCCTAAGAGAAGATGATGGCACTGTTAAAATTCTTCAATCTTAATGAAAGACTGGGGCCAGATCATTAGAATGCAAACATTAGAAATTGGTCAATAAAGCTCTCACATATAAGTAAGCTAGCACAATCAGAAGTGAGCTAAGAAAGGTATATCCAAAACACAGATCAAATCAAATTGGAAGGTGCAAAGCTCAAGGAACACCTGCTACTCAAGTAATAACACAATGGAGTCAGAAGCAAAGTGCTTAATGTGATAAGCACCATGACTAAGCCAACCACTTGAAATTGATATTTCTACCTCCTTGATGACTGCAGGTGAAAATTAGTTAATATTAATTCAAGACTGTATGCCAGGAAAAACTTGAGAATCCTTCTAGAAATTGTGATAATGTGTCAAAGGTCTCTATGGAAGTACCTTCTCTGGAAGCTAATTTTCAGCTGCTTCAAACACATATGAGGGCAGACAATTTGAGGACATCTGAGGAATATCTGGCAATATTGGACAGCTCACAGATGGAGAGGCGCACAGCTGAGACAGGAAGCAACCACACATATGGCTGTGTCTGTTTGTGGCCATGAGCTCAAAATATAAGAAACTGAATGGAAGATTGAAGACCTAAAGGATCGTCTATGATGAAATAAGCTTTGTGTACTGGAGAAATCAGAGGGGACAAGACTCTACAATACATCAGTGACTTATTTTGAAAGGCATTTCCATATTTGCCAGACTGGGACTTTGATTGGCAAATCCAGTGCACACATTGGATTACTCTGCAAATTAATAAGCAATCAAACTAATTCTCTGCTACAAGATCAAGACATTTTCTGGTTAATATTGGAGTTTTCCCGCTTCGTCAAGCATTTTTTTTTTAAGGCACAGCCTGCAGCAACAATCACAGTTGGCACAATGACGTTTTATCGTTCGCTGTGATTTGTCATCCAACTGTTGAATGAAGGTGGCGGTTCCACAAGATGATTGAGCCATTAAAAGCAGGTGGAGAACAGGCTTACCTACAGGTAGCGGAGATGTTGGATCGGGGTGTAGAAGGAGAGCCGTCTGTTGTGGTATTCTTGTCTGGTGTTATGCAGTGTTTTGTGAGCATGGGTGAGGAGTTTGAATGTGATTCTCTTGTTGACCGGGAGCCGGTGCAGTTGAAATATGTCAGACTGTATAATAAACACAGTCTTCGTAATGCTAGCACTCTTGCTTTGTAAGGTAAGACCAAGTCCCACTTCCTTGTCTAAGGGTGATAGTTATTCCCCATTCATGTGCGGCAGCATTCAAGTTAGGCACCGATAGTAAGCACAAGTCTTAGAAGTTTCACAATGGCTTCTAAGGTAAAGGGCCTGATTTAGATATTGGCGGATGAGTTACTCTGTCACAACAGTGATGGCTATTCCATCTGCCAATATCTAAATCCCATTATATACTATTGGATTTAGATATTGGCGGAAGGGATATCCGTTACCGTTGTGAGGGAGTAACTCATCCGCCAATATCTAAATCAGGCCCAAAGTGCCTCAGTGCTGTAGTGGTTTTAGTCAGAGCAAGTTCCCACAGAAGCTCAGTGGCCTAGAAGTCGGTCTTATGTACCCTTGCTGGAGCTGCGGTTCGGCAGGCGAGCATCAGCGGCCCGGTGCTCAGCAGAAGTCTGAACGTTCCAGGCGAGGTGTCTGGCATCCATGATGCTCCTCTGATTGTGCAGCAAGTCTTCTTGAGACCAGCAGCAGGTCTTGAATGCTATTGCGTTTGGGTGATTGAATCAATGCTCAACTTACATGGGTTGCAACCAGTTACACTTAACAAACACAAACTGCTCCAGGGTGATGACCCTTTCTCTTCACCGTGGCTCCCACCTGGCTTAAAGAAAGTGCGAACAGCACACATAAGGTGACGGCCCCTCAATCTTTTGTGCGGCTCTCACCCAGCTTATGGGGGTCACTAACAGCAAAACTTGGGTGGACGGCCCGATCAGTGCAGTGCTCCTCAGTCTTTACAGTGGCCCCCACCTTGCCTTACGGGGGTCACAAACAAAAGTACTTGGGCCCCCCAATCTGTGCAAAAGTCCACAATATTCACCCCAGCTCCCACCTGGCATAAAGGGGTCACAAACAGCTGCGCTCAGGCTGATGGCCCACCTAATACAATAGTCCTCAGCCTTCAACGCGGCCCCCTCCTAACATAAGGAGGTCGCATACAGCAGCATGCTGGTGAAAGGCTGGATCGGTGCAACAGTTTTCACATTCTGCTTCAGGGATCAACTCAACATGATCGCCACTGGACCTAGCCTCTTCCAGGCACTTACTTCCTCTCCACATGGTCCTCTTGCTTGTGCAGGTATGTAGATGCTGGTGCTCCAGGTTCCAAGGTGAGTCATCTTGATTCTCTTAAATGATCTCCCTTCAGCCACCCAGGAGAATAGCAGAGCTTAGTCCCCATTCTTGGTCACAACAGACAGAATCTGTGCTGAGATTCTCCACAGTGATGTACGCCTCCAGCTCGACAGTTTTGGGAGACTCAAGCTCCCCTTTTTATAACCTGTTTACAAACACAGATTTAATTTAGGCCCATATGTACTAATGCTCTTTTCCTTAGACTCAAAATGGGTAAAAACGTTTGTTACATCTGTTCCTTTGTGTCTTGGTCTTCGAAGTTCATGTTGTAGGGGTTGCCTCATTTAAAGTGCCCACTACTCTGTCCTGTCCTTTGTCCAGAAGATGTCTTTCACAGCAGGAGCAATTCCAAACTTTATAGCCACACAACACAGGCCATGAAATTGACTAGAGGATTACACATGGATGCCAGCCTCACTGATATATGACTATCAAAAGGTCACCAAGGCCCCCAGGCCTGTTCTTTATAATTCCTTTATTGGTCCTGTCTCCTTTTCACAGTCAAAGAACCCTTTTGAGGTGCACAAGTGACCCTGACTCTCCCTTCCTCCAGTTTGTATATACCACCCGGCTCTCAGGAGTATAAGCACTCCACAATTCTGTGGTAGCTACTCCACCTCCACATGGGCTTGGGCTTCCAATATGCAGCCCACAGCCTCCATGTACAGTACTATTCACAGGCACACATACATAGAGATAATGGAAAAAACTAAACATCCAGCAACTCAACACCCACCCTGAAAAACCCCAATAAACATACTTCTCACACACTCCTTCTTCAACTGGATATCTGCTGCACTAGACAAACAGATACCAACAAAAACATCCAGAGTTGACTACAAAAAGAACACCACATGTATTAATGACAACATTCAACAATTAAAATACAGCTGAACATGGTACAATAAAAATGGAGAAAATCAGTAGATGAAACAACTGAAAGCATGCTATACACTATAACGCAGCCTACAAAAAAGCAATAAGACCCCAAAAAAAGACACCACTACTCCATGTGCATAACTGAAGCAGACGCTGCTTCCAAAAAACTCCATAAAATTAGAACAGAATTGTGCAAACTAGATTCTTTACACACAGAAACGTGATGTTCATAAGACTTCTGTGACAAAGTCTCAATTAATTAATCTAAAAAAAATACAAAGATTGAAAATTACCTGATAGAGAGATCGGACAGCACCACAGCAGTGCAAGACCTAACCACCACGGAAAGATACATCATTAACTATCCTTTAATGCAAACCTTCAATACCCTCTCACAAAAAATGTCCTCCAAATGATAATTGCAGTCAGACCATCAGGATGACTACCAAACCCAGTACCGCCAAGAATCTTTAAAGATATGCTTCACTCAACTTATGCTGGAGAGGTAGGCACATATCTACTTAACAAACCCTTGGAACTAGTTTTTTTTCCACCTGAGCTCAAAGCCTCTTACATCGGACCCCTCCTCAAAAAGAAAAACCTTGACCCATTTGATCCAGCAATGTACAGGCCCATATCAAATGGACCATTACTAGAAAAAAAGTTTTGAGAAAGCAGTGTTTACTCAGATCTCAAACTTTACCAAACTTCACCAAACATTATGGTTTACTTTCAGGCTAACAGTCTGGTTTCAGACCATGCCAACACATAGTCAGCCATCATATCCATCTGGGATGATCTAAAACTCACAGTGGACAAAACTGTTATAGCTGCCATATTACCTCTGGATTTATGAGCTGCATTTGACATTGTCCGCCACCATACACTCCTACAAAGACTTCACAATATTGGAAAATGTATTGCTTCCTATCTCACAGATAGACAAAGTGCAGTGTACCTACCGCTTTCACATCACATCCTCACACACAACACTATGATTTTCCTTCAGATCTATGCTAACAGTGATACTGCATGCTAACAGTGTCCCAAAGAGTACCTTCTATACAATGAAAACACTACATTGCATCTTCCCATACCTTGCATACCAGCATAAACTGCAAACCACACTTGCGCTCGTAATCTCCAGGCTTGACTATGCCAACAGCCTCTACCTTGGCACAACTGCATCCCTTATCCACAAAATACAAATCCTCCAAAATGCTGCAACAACGCTTCTTTTCCGCCTTCACCCAAGAGAACAGACTGCGACTGTACCTACAGCCAGTATGGCAATGTTAAAGGCACTCAGCAGTGTCCACAGAGCCTTCCAAGGTAAAGGACCACTTTACGTATGCAATACAAACCAAACAGAACACTGCGCTCCAGGTCTTACACTACTTATCATCACTCTACCTTACCATAAAAATACGTAGGAGGCACTAATTTCTCAGTACAAGCTGCCAAGCTCTGCCACTCACCACCAGCCAGTATTAGAAACTCTCAGGACCATATACACTTCCAAAGACAGTTTAGAACTTGGCTATTTTCTAGATAACTGCATCACAAGCGTCCCAGCAAAACACCTCAGAAAACAGTTGCATCCTCAAGCACAATCAGCTTAGAACCGACGAATTGTGATCAACTTAAATCAGCAAACTGCCTTCATTATGCAGGTGAGCAAAACAGGATCTGAGCTGTGTTTCGCTGTGGCATTTTATGCTTATGTACTTTAATATATATGGCCAACAATGATATTAAAACCATAATATTCTGTGGTCAGCAACAAATTGTAACTTATGACTATTAAATTCACATATGTCATATCTGCTATGAAGGTTTTCCATCACCAGCACTATAAGCCAAACATCACCAAATGAACAACATGGAATAACTGATGAGATCTGTTTCATTTTATTGGACAACTTAGGACAGCTTTAATGTAGTCTATTCACTGCAGGTCCCAAATATCTACACAAGTTTGCCTCTTCCATACAACTCACATAGACAGTCTAATATGGGATGATAATAAAAAATGTCCATCCCAACAGATCTCTTCACTTCTTTCTCCCTCCATCAATACCACCTGAAAACAATTACAACTGTATACAAAATCTCAGATTGAACAACTCAGTGCAGTAACCAAATAAACACACTGTGTCATATGAAATACCATAAGGGGACCTGAAGTACTGTTTCAAAGCTGGCAGCATGCTGAAACCCATAAAAGTGTGCATCTGTTTCTTACACCTTAACATACAACACACTGCTACACACTGTGCCACATAACAAGATAACTCCATCCCAGTGGTCATCACGCACCACATTAAATACTCCCCACTTAGGATTAAAACAAACAACATCCTTCCAGCCACACACCCTACATGGTATAGCATGCAAAGCAAGTTTCACATAGGGATGGTAATCACTATATAAATGCTGTAGTGCAGTACAATACAATTACAGCACGCATGTCCAACCACACGCGCTGCACAGCAATACATACTAACATGATGTAGGGCGTGGGTTAGTTAGGTACACAGCAGCAGAACTTTACATGAGTGGGCTTGTAGGCCTCAATCCAGTGACACAAGTAAAAAAGCTGTTCACTCTACTGATCACTATAACAACAAGCATTTGTAAAGCCAGAAGGTCTCAGCTATGCTAATGTGATTTAGCCATGTTGTGCACCAGAGTGTCTGATGTTCAGCATGGCTAAAAGTTAATGACATAGAGGAGAGTGGAGGGTCATAGAGTGGAGTGTCAGGGTTAAATGTCATAAAGAGGAGCTTGACATAGAGTGTCATAGACTGGAATGGAGTAAAATGTTGTGGAATGTCATAGAGTGGATTGGAGCATAGTGTTGTAGACTGGAATGAAGTAGATTGCCATAGAGTGCGGTGTCGTAGAGTAGAGGGGAGCGTTGTAGAGGGGAGTGGTATAGAGTGGACTGGCATAGCGTGGATTGGAGTATAGTGTCATAGACTGAAATGAAGTAGATTGCTGTAGGGTGGAGTGGTGTAGAGTGTTGTATAGTGTTGTGGCATAGAGGGATAGTGGAGTAGTGTCATGGAGTGGAACAGCATAAAGTGAAGTGTTGTGGGGTAGAGTGTCACAGTGTTGTTCAGTGGGGCAGAATGGCATAGAGTGGAGTAAAGTGGCATGGCACTGAGTTGAGTACAGTAGCATGGAGTGGAAAGGATGGAGTGGCATGGAGTGTTGCAGAATGGAGTGGTGTGGAAAAGAATGGAGTGGCGAAGAGTGGGGAGTGTGAAGGGTGTTGTAGATTCAAATGGAGTGGTATAAAGTGGAGTAGAGTGGAGTTGTAAAGAGTGAGCAAAGTGTTGTGGACTGGAATGGAGTAGAATGTTATAGACTGGAGTGGTGAATAGTGTTGAGTAGAGTGGAGTGTTGTAGATTGAAAAGGAGTGGTGTAGAATGAAGTTGCGTAGAGTGGAGCAAAGTATTGTAGAGTTCCATAGAGTGACGTAGCACAGGGTGGAGCAGAATGTAGACTGGAGTAGTATAGAGTAGAATAGATTATTGTACAGTGGAGTGGTGTAGAGTGGAGTATGCATGTGTGTGGTAGTGCACTGCCATTACAGACAACACATTTTCAGTTAAAATGACCAATACATTTGCATAGACATACAGTTTCACTTATAAAACCATACAGCATACAAATGATAATGTGTGAAAATTGGCATCACCCAGTGTGTTGATGTGTTTTGAGCATATTGAAATATTAGTTTCTGCCACACCTCAGAATTACAGAAAGAAGTGATAAATTTGTGCTTTCATAATTCTCATATTTTGCAAAATATTTGTACAGTTAATTTACTGCCATTTAAATTATGTTGTATGCTACAAAAATAACACCCTACAGTATTTCCTTTCATACCCCCAGTGCCCTGCAAAATTGTCACATGAATCCTCTTACTTTGCAGTCAGAGAAACAAAAGTAAACCTCAACCTCCATCGGAAGACAAAGCCTAACATTCGACCTCTGTATTTGAATGCACAGGAAATGTGATAAGATAAAAACAAAATTTAAAGGCCTCTTTATTGCTTGTTTACTTCTGAACTCCAGCAAGCTTATTTTGGGGTTGCTTCAGTACCCCTCATTCCCCTATTTCCAGCACCTATGGGATGGCTGTGAAATTGAGTAAGATGAATGTTTAAGTTATGCTGATAGTAAAGAGCACTGACCAAAATAAACAAGCTTGTAGACCAGGCATTGTTCCTCACAAGCATGCATGACTGATGAACTGGTAGTGGTGAAGACAAGTAGAATCAGTCAAGCAGAAAGATAGGAGTTAGGAAAAACTATCAACGAAATAAAGCATATTTACTGTTCTTGAACTAGCATACACGGGAGACAACTGAAAACCAATGTACTCATGTGGAATGCCTCACGAAAAAAGAAAAAAGTTACCAAAAAATGGGTACTCATGGAAGAATACAAGGAGCAAGTCAGAGAGGTGGTAAACAGGCCATGCTTCACAGGAGGGATTTAGACATGCTGGACAGCTTAAAACAAATAAAGCCAGCATATAGAAAGAAAGCAAACGTGGGTTACAGAACACAAAGTCAGTGGTAAGCAATGGGCATAATGCATTCCCAGAGAAGGTTTCGGCATGTCCCTAATATATCTTTGCAACCAGACAGCTGTTCTGCCTGGTTTGCTTCGACCTAAAAGCGATATGCTGCCACTACCAGGTTTGTGCTGCTTAACCCAGAGTAAGGGCAATAGCCTGTTACTACTACCAGGGTTACACTTTCTGTGTCCCTCCCAGTCTAACAAAACCACAAACTCTAAGACAGACCTAGGTCATCTAAACAAACAATCCATGTTCGCCCATGATGGAAGATTGGTACCATGGATCCTGCTATCACTGCAGCTGGGGGACTGAGGGCAGGGGGGGGTCGTTCATTGCCATGCAGGGGATTTTTCCGTCTCAACAGTGAGTTTGACTGAGCTGTTGTCTTCACAGCTCACTTCTTCTGCCTCTTTTCATGCGGCTCTCTATACATTCTGTGACTGCATCTTATTTTTACTGCTAATTCTGGGATGTGATCTGGTTAGTGTGGATGAGGCTGGAGATCTGCTGTCCACTGTGATTGCCTGAAAGTGTGCAGAGAAGCTCCCTGTGGTTCTTTTGGGGCTTTGAACAAAAGCTTCAGTGGATTAAATGAAACAATCTCCTGTAGTTTTGAGGAAACCAAGCCTCAAATCCAGATTACTGCTTTTTCGTTGTTTTAGTGTCCGTACAGGTGTCCTCGTATTAAGCAACACTGTAAACTGAGTTGCACTGCCCCATACTTTCATTTTCAGCAGTTGAACTATTTTCTAAAATTCCTGATGTCCTCGGGTGAAAACCACAGTGCTTGTCCATTTTGTTTGGGTTCCAAGGTAAATTTAGAGTGATTAATCTACACAAAACGGCATACGTATGACCTTGGATGTTATAATTTGGTAATAGGTCACAAATTAGCCATTTTTGTGTGTTAGGTTGCTGAAATGATGTGCTTTCTTGAAAGTCACCAAGAATAAAATAGTTGTCTGTACTTGTGGTGTATAGTATTGCTAGTCGGTAAGTTATGATCTTAAGTGTCAAACTCTTGAGTAGATGTTGTGCTCCTGGCAAATCTTACTTGCTTGTGCAACACTAACAAGTTGTAATGAATTGGATAGCCTTGCAGATGGTACCCCTTCATGGGAGTACGGTGAGGTTTGGGTGGTTTCAGGTGCAAAATGTTAAGATGTAATACATTTTAGATTCTGCAGTGACTTTGGAATGAGAGGTTTGTACATGTGTGACAGTGGTAGTTCTAATCTCAATGTTTTTGCTCTGTTGCCCCTGAGATCACATCTAGTTACTATGATTTTTTCAGGGTGATGTAACATTAAGCCCCCTATTGGCATAGAGCAGTTTTGAATTTTTGTGCTGTGTACTGTGTAAAGGCATTTTTCTGTGCCTTCCTTATGATTCTTCTACTGCTTGTCTTCTTCCAGATGGGTGCATCAGCTAAGGAAACCACACCTCCCCGTGGGAGATCCAACTTAGTACTTAAAAAACTCAAGTGGAGGAAACTCATTTTATTTATTTCAGTAATGAAAAACTAGTCCAAGAAACACCTGGATTGTGGGCTGAATTGAGATCCCAGTGGCACTGTTGGGGATAATTGATTGTGTCGTCAATTATAAATACTGCTGCAATGTAGATTTTTCCTAGTATTTTATGAAGGAAAGTCTTAATTTTATTAAAGACACGGAGGCTAGTATTATGCTTTCTTTTCCTGCTGGGAGAGCAGCAGTCAAGACCAAATAAAACAAGCATTTACAATGCAACAGGTCTCGCGTTTGCTCATGTTAGAGCTGATAGGTGAAAAGTCAGGTTAGGAGTTTACAACGCTATCGGGCAAAAGTGCATTTGTGTACACAACCCGAAAAAGTGAAATTAAGTATGTAAAGCGCTCGACTTCTGCCAAGCGAGATCGCGCTTGTAAATTAGAAAAAAATAAGTCCACGAGCCCGATGGAAAACAGCGAGCCTCGCTTGTTTTCTGTACTTGGTCGGTGCGCTAGAGGAGGGCTAGCCACCGGAAATGGCATGACGTATGCTTGCCTTTGAATAATGAAAGCAAGCAGATTTTATTAGGCAAGCCCACGAACCAGTAAAAAACACTGACGTGAAGTTGACAGGGCTCCGAGCCCTTTTCTAAATACAAAAGCGTCTCGCTGCGATACGCATGCGTGAGCGCATGCAACTCAGGCTCGACCCTAAAAAGTACGAATCCCATGAGGCAAATGTTCATAGCCAATGGGATGTAAGACGTAGTCAACAGAAATGCATTAATCATAAACCAACAAACCCTATAATACTTAATTTGACTGTGAACAGCCCTCTTTTCTTATACAAGAGATTAGTAAGTATTGAACATTGGCAAAATGGAACAAATAATAAATAAAGCCATAATAATAGAAAAAAGTCTTTAAAAAAGTTCACAACTCTTGGGAAGTTCCGAAAGTAGCCCAAAACGTCTTGTGACTATCTGTAGGAGGTGAAGAAACCAGATTATAACCCGGAACTGGAGAAGCATCCTTAGGAGGAAGATAGTGTATGAGTTAAAGTAACAATGTTGAGGTGGGATAATACTCTCCTATGTGTCTTTAATAAAATTAAGACTTTCCTTCATAACTTACTAGGAAAATCTACATTTTATAACAAGACCGGAGGCTCCTATTATGCTTGTGTAAAGTGAGTTAATCACAGTTAAAGAACCATGCTGTACAGGTTTTCGAAAAAACACTTTAAAGACATTGTCATTTGATCAATCAGCTGATCTGAGAATGTCCTCGAGGCGGGAACCAGCCCAGAAAGCTTCAGAAGCCATAGCTCTCCTGAAGGAACGGGCGCAAAAAGAGGAATTATCAATGCCTGCTAAGGACATAACCCACCTGACCCAACAGGCGAGAGTAGGAGAGGAAACAGGCTTGAAGGGTTTTCTGAAGGAAATAAGGAGTTGAGTCACTGTGGCAGTGGGTATAGCAATAGGGAGTAAAGCGACACTCAGGTGGGTGGTTGAATATACGTGATTTTATTGTGATTCCCTGATGTCTTTATAACAGTCACTGTCTGTGGTTGTGATGTTTTGGTGATCTCCTTTGTTCTCTTCTTCCTCAGGGTTCCCAGCGGCTGATGGTGGTTCCCCCGGCGTGGTATCGTCAGGCAGACCGGAAAAAGGAACGAAAGGTAGGTAAGTGGTGTATCTGGGGACTGGTTTGTATGATTTATAGTGGGGTGAGGATGTAGAGAGGGGAAGAGCGAGGGGGTGTGTGTGTGAGTGGTGGTGATTTGGGTGCAGGGTTCCGCTCCAAGGGAAAGACAAAGAAATTTGAAAAAGAATGGCCATGGACTATAGGGTCCCGTTTCTTCACCTCTGTGGATCCAAGCCCCTCTTCCCAAGAACAGAACCACTCTGTTCCTTAGCTCAATGGTTAGTGCTTTTCTGGTGCTGGTACCTTTTTCCCTTCCCAACCTCCCCTCCCAGCCTCCCTCTGCTCGCCTCCTTCACCCTCCTCCCTTCCAACTATAGAGCGTATTCTATCTCTTAGGCAGAACCGTACCTGCTGTAGCCACGCCCCTCCAGGGACGTGGTGGAGTTCTTGCTTCCTGGGACCTTCCTATCCCTCCGTGGTGTTGCCTCGGGAGGTCAATGGACCTCGGTTAATGGGATCTTCTTTTTCAGCCTCTGAGTCGCTATCTGTCTCGTCCTCCCCGAATTCGCCTTCCTCTGGTCTCTCTGCCTCACTCCGTTCCGTGTCCTCTCCTCTCTCTGCGCGCCGCGCGCGCTGTTGGTCTTCCCTTTTTGGGTTTTCAGGAACTCGGATATCCGGGTTCCCGGCTTCGGCGCAGTATGTAAACGGGATTTCTGGTAACCGGCTACAGTCACTGAGGACATTCTTAGATCAGCAGTTTTCTGTTCATACACTTTCAACCATTGACCAACACATAATTTGGGATGGTCAGGAAAAAAAGTATAAAACACTGTTGATAAATTAGTCATTGTATGTCTATAAACTGTGAATAAGACACCTGTTGGAATAAAACTGATGAGCTGAAATATCAAGAGCTCTAACATCTGAAAGTATCTTAATAGAAACAAGGCATAACAACATAGTAAGCTTAGCTGATAACATTTTTAGAGAAAGAATTGCATTATCAGGCCAAGATAAAAATAGGTTTAATACCACATTAACATCCCACAGAGAGCTGCATTTTGTTAGAGGAGGATTAGAAAAGTTTACTCCCTTTAACAGACTGAACACCATAGGGTGTCTTCCCACTGGTTTTCCGCTAACATATGGGTGGTTGATATGGCTGGCCTACATAAGTTGATGGTGAGGTAAGTTTTCCCTTTGCTAGCTTCTGCCACTAGGAAATTGACAATAAAAGTTACTTCCGCTGAAATGGGATCAATGTCTTTTTTCCATGCACCAGCCAACCCATAAAGACCAAGCTGATTTGTAAGCTTTTGTAGTTCCTGGGGTCCAAGAGTGTTCGATGTAGTTTGAAGCTTCGGCTGAAACAAGAGGGACTGGTTGGAAAATCCCAATGTTTTCCAAGCTAAGAGGGTAAGAAGATTCTGTAATATTAAGTTGTGGTGAAGATCTAGAGGGTTTGAAAGGAGGTTCAGAAATGAAGGAAGAAGATTCAGGAAGTCTATGGCCAGTTCTAAGAGAGTAGGGAACTACACTTGGGATCGCTAAAAGGGGGCTATGAGTACTACACCTGCTCGTTGACGTCTTACTTGTGCTAGCAACCTGTTGATCATGATGAATGGTGGAAATGCGTAATTGAGAGAAGTTGACCAATCCTGAGAAAAGGCATCGGAGACTAATGCCATGGGATTTGGGTGCCAGCTGTAGAATTGGGGAAGTTGGGAGTTGAGGCAAGAGGCAAAGAGATCTATATGGAAAGGACCTCATTTTTGTTGAAGTCTCAAATACCTTGGGATGAAGCTTCCAATTGCTTAAATCTTGAAGATGGCGAGAATGACAGTTTGCTACTGATTTTAGATTGCCTGGTAAATATTCTGCATGTACTGAAATTCTGTTTTGGAGGCAAAATTCCCAAAACCCTTCCGATAGTTCCTCTAAGGGTTTGGATTTTGTGTCTCTCAGACAAATGGTTGATATAGTGAACCACTGAGACGGTGTCCATTCTGAAAAGAATAGAACAACAAACCCTGTTTTTTTGCTAGGCTTCTGATCGCAAAGGAGCCTGCAAGCATCTCTAAACAATTGATATGCAATTTGGACTCCTTTTGTGACTACGTGCCTCCAGGGGAGATTGGTCCACACCGGGCGCCCCAACCCGAGTGGCTTGCATCTGATTCTAATACTAGATCTGGGGGTGACGCAAAGATGGTCTTGCAGTTCCAGGCGTCTAAATGGTCTGTCCACTATTGCAATTCTATGCAAGAATCTAGATCTAGAGAAATGTTGTCTGAATAAGCAAGACCTTTCTGTAGATGCCAGATTTTTAATCTTTGAAGGACTCAATAATGTAACAGACCTGGAAATATGGCTTGGATTGAAGACAAAGGACCTACTATCCTTGCAAGGGGTCTGAGGGAAATCTGAGAACTGCGTAACATTTGAAGAATCTCAGATTTTATGGACTTTACTTTTGCTACAGGAAGATGTACAGTAGCTGAAACTGAGTATACGAACAAACCTAAGAACTCTATCTGCAGAGCCGGAATGAGAAGGGATTTCTCCTGGTTGATTATAAATCTGACAGAAGAGAACAAGTTAGCTGGACTTGAGATTGAAGAGAAGGAATATTTTGTTTCATGATTAGGATATTGTGTGGGTAGATGATCAACCTGCGTGAGGAGATTGCTACTACCGGTTTCATGAGCTTTGTAAAGCACCATGGTGCTGAGGAGAGACTGAAAGGAAGAGAGGAAAATTGAAAAGTTCGACCACTGGATTTGTAAATACTTTCTGGAGTCTGGATAGATGGGTACAGTGAGATACACATCTTGTAGGTCCAAACGAAGCATCCAGTCATTTTAGAGTAGAGAATCTCTGAGATGTATGATGGTCTCCATTTTGAAATTTCGGTAAACAACAAAGCGATTGAAATGTTTTAAGTTAATTATTGGACGCATCTTTTTGGTTTTCTTTTGAACAAGAAATGCTGTGCTGAGAAAACCTGACGATCAAGATGACAAGGTGCAATTGCCTGTTTTTGAAGAAGAGCTTTAACTTCTATCGAAATGAGATTTGACATGTCTGTAGAAAAACGAGGAGGGTGTGGAAGAACCGATTGAAAACGTGCTGAGTAAAGCTCGATAACCTAACATTGTACGGTGTTTAGTACCCATTGGTCTGAGGTAATCGAATGCCATGTTAGGAGAAAATATAAAAGGCGGCCTCCTACGTGAGGAAAGCCAGAAGGGAGACTTACCAGATTGTGTGGAGTATCTGGAACTCTTGTTTCCCCTGCTGCAGGATCCTCTTCCCCTCTGGGGGTAAAACTGCAGTTTGTACCCCTGGTACGAGTTGAAGGCACTATGTGAACCTTGATTATTGTATCCACGGCCTTCAAAGTGGTTCCTGCCTCTACCAGCCCTGGTGAAAACCTGGTTGGAGAACATCTTATTTAGAGACTGCTAGGCTTTGTCAAGGGAAACAAACCACTACATATTTGCTGAGTTCTTTCATAAAAGTGACCCTAAACAAAAGGCCTTCCGCTTTGATGCCTGGGTCTGCCACAGCAAAGTTTACCAGTTTTGTGTCTAATTTAAGAAGGAGTCATTTTTTGCACTCGTGGATAAACCCTGAGTGGCCATAGCCAAGTAAACAAAAGGCACATTGGACCCACAAAGATAATTTGTCCGGGCTGATGGGAGCATTGCCCAACCTGGCTGCCTCTGCTAGATCAAAGATGTGGGTTAACAGACCAACATTGTCTAAAGGTTTTTCTTGGCATGTGAACCATGCCTTATCGACTCCTTTACGGGGTTCTTTTTCGGATCTTAAAAAGAAGGTTAGAAGGGAAGGATCATTGGAAGGGGGTTATAGTAATGTTTGAGGGAAGGGAGGGGAGAGGGCATTCAGACTTTAGTTTAGCCCTGGTCTGTTTGTCTAAAGGGGTGCGTAATCTAGAAGAGATATAGGTCCTCATTATGATCTCAGCAGTAAAAACCACAGAGATCAGTGCTGGCGGTCAACAGAAGACCGCCAGCGCGACGACCCTCCCGCTGGCTGTATAATGTTTTCCCTGCTGGGCCAGCGGGCGGAAACAGTGTTTCAGGCCTCCGGCCCAGCAGGGAAAAGGGCCGTAACATTGACAGCGGCTTCAAATGGAGCCACCGGCAATGTTGGTGTGCGGCGGTTGCAGTAGCACCCATCACGCAGATCACTGCCCAGAAATCGGGCAGTGACCTGCGCGATGGGGCACAGCGCAGGGGCCCCGAAGCACCCCTTCCGCCAGCCTTTCCCTGGTGGGGAACCCACCAGGGAAAGGCTGGAGGAAAAGGGATCATTAACTGGTTGCTTGAAGCGCTGCCCTGTTGGACAATGATTTCCGCCATCGTCAGGCTGCCTGTCAGCGGTAGCCTGGCGGTGGTGGAAGGCCGTCTGTGACGGTCCCTACATCCTTCATTATTTGGCAGCTGAGCCCGCCATGCCGGTGGCGGTCATTACCGCCGCCACAGGCATGGCGGGCTCAGCTGCCAATGTTCCTAATGAGGGCCATAATCTGCTACGTGGTCCGCAGGAAACCACTCTGTGGAATAAGGGTGGTAAATGTTATTTTGGTCAAACATTGGTACCCCCTCCGAGTCTGTTATTAGAATTGGTTTGGAAACCTCTTGTGCAGAAGTTTTTGTTTTCTTTAATAGCGAGGTGAGCAAACGGGTCCCAATTCCTGTTATCGGTCTTACCACTGTCCGAATCCACATTCCCAATGTCATCATCAGTGTCAGATATGTTAAAAATAATTATAGGAGAGGAAATATGCTTAGCTACAGTTTTATATTTGAGAGACAATTTGTTTTGTATGTTCCCCTCCTGCAAAGGAGGCCTGTGAGGAGCCACGTCCTCTGTCTTGTGTGAGGATTCCTCACCAACCAGTAGCGGAACTTTTGGAGATTGTTTGGGAAAAAGGCACTTTCTGCTAATCCCTGCAGAATGGGCCAAAATCGTCTTTGAAGCAATGTTAATTACTGAATTTTCCAAATGTTTTATTAACTTATCCATGGAGGCAGAAACTGCCTGCTCAAGTGACACTTGGATAAAATTATTCAAATTGTCTTTTACAGACTCCTCATCATCCATGCATTATAGGAGAACTGTCAGTCTCCATGTGAAAGAAAATGTGAAAACTGCACCCAAATTGAAACTGGGTTAAAATAGAAGAAAATAAGGAAGAAAGGAGCAAACCCCACCTATGGGTGGGGAAAAGGAAGGAACAAGTGAGGGAGAGGCAGAGACAGAAGAAGGCGCGGGGATATAAATAATGGTGCCAGAAAATGGGGAAAGCTTTTGTGAGAAAACCTGACCAGGAATCCAACGTTGTTACAAGCTGTACGCGGACACACAAAGGTGAAAAAAAACAACTTCTCTCCCACCCACTACGGAAAATGGAGACCGCAGACTGAGGAGATCGTTGTTAAAAGTGTTGTTAAGAGCGTGAGGAAAGGAGCGCTTGCAAGCATTGCAGCAACAAGCCAACTGGGAAATAAAACACAGAACCAAACAGCGCGCTCAAACAATATACGTTTAGGCACAATATTAATCACATATGAAAATAGCGGTAGAAAACGTTAGAATAATGATACAAGAAAAGAGGGCTGTTCACAGTGAAGTTACGTATTATAGGGTTTGTTGGTTTATGATTGGTGCATTTCTGTGGACTACATTTTACATCCCATTGGCTATGGACATTTGACTCATGGAATTTGTAGTTTTTTTTTTTATATTGTCTTGACTGCTGCTATTAAAATTCCAGCTGGAAAAGAAAGCATAAAAGGAGCCTCCGGTCATGTTATAAAATCATAAATAATGCTCTAAATGGATGTGGCAGGGTTTTTGCCACTGTTTTGATTTGATTACCAAGGGAAAATGGTGTCATGTTTTTGAAGCCTTTTAGTAACTCTGAGTTGTTATTGAAGCAGAGGTTTGTTTTTGGAATCCCAAACATCCTCTCCAAACTCTTCCCTTCTGGATCCAATACATCCAACTAATAGGCATACATGTCCACCACTCCCAATAACACGTTACTTCTTCGCTACACTAACTTCAAACAGTCTATCCCTTTCAAAACAATACAGTAAATGCACAAGATCTCAAGAGCACAAACGTAGCACACTGCCTCGTGAAAGGTAGCAATAGCTATATAAATGCAATTTACAGTTACAATCTTAGAACATTATTTTGTGTACTTCTAGTGCCACAAACTCAATAGGAGGCATCTGTGGAAGTAAACGAAAAGCTTTCCACGATGGGCACCGGCTGCTAATAATTTAGCTTTGCCACTGCGTTAGACACAATTCTAGAAACAGTAATAAAGCCAATAGTAAAGTGTTTGATAGAAAGAGAGGCAGAGACTGGGAGAGAGAGACACACATAAAGTACTGGTAATGCTTTATGCTGGCAGACATGAAGGCAAAGAGCAATACAGAGGCAGTGTTTGTGGTGGATACTGAGGATGACTAGGGAGATGAGGGTTATCTGAGAGAGAAAATAGTAGAAAAAGCACTCCCAGCAAGTGATAAACCTCAAATGACACACAATCATGTATAGAGAAAAATAGTTCCTCAGCATCACCAGTAGAAAGATACCCTCAGCCAAACAAAAAGCACAGTGAAGGCTAAATGCTGCTGTGATGGGGCACGCACAACCAAGGAAGAAGGACAATGAGTCAGGAACAAAGGAATTGAAATAGACAAGAAAGCCATGCACTCTAAGTATATTCAAGTATATGGGCTTCGCTGCTGCCTATGACAGGTAGGTAACAATTTCTATAGCAAGACCTCAGAAATGACATAAATTGAGTGAAATTGAGCACCCTGATTAGCCTTTACCTGACTAACAGATTTCCTCACCAACAAACGTAGCAATGACAATAGCTTAATAACACGGTCTGCTTGTTTGTAACAGCTCAAAACATCTCCACAGTTCCTTGGAGACTGCACTATAGAACTAGCATCTGTTGCTGTGCAAACATTCTATGTTCGCATATAAAAATCTCAGATTTTGGTAACAGAACCTTTATATGTATAAGGAAACCATTTGTGTTATTAACTGAGTCAAAATAAGTTAGGAGTGGTATATTTTTATTGGAAATTCACAAACAAAATGAGATGCACAGATAAAAATACAGGTGCATAACTATGGATTTAGTGTTCTAATAAATTACAGCACGTCTCTGTAGAATAGAGGTGGTTAACTTAGAGGTGGTTAACACTTTAGAAAAAAAGACAACATTGCTATTGATTGACCACCATGCCACAGTAGTGGAAGTGACCGAATTCACTCTGACATCACAGAAGTGACCATTTATCCCAACCTTAATCCCATAACAGCATACTAGTTGCTCCAGAGTGGCATAGTTAAGTGCAGAGAGTGGCTAGGTGAAGTATGAGAAGGAAAACTATAGAAAGTAAATAAACGTAACCCTGAATAGACCTGTTCACTTTCTCTAGTTGCTGTTTTGTTGATTACTGAGAACAAATTTGCAAAGAGAAGTGCCAGGAGTGCTGAATGGCTAGCGCGGGGTAGTTTCAGCTAATTTTAGCTATTCCTAATTGGTATCCATGAGAGACAAATTAGAGAGCATACATCTGTAGACACATATACAGGCACTGAGTGTATGTACAGCTTTTTATATAGAAAGGTTTGTACGCTGCTGTTATTACTCATTTGATATGATGGAACGATGAATTGTGACTAAACTACACTGGGATTTAATCCTCTGTCCTGCAGGCAACACTCAAATCATAGTAATGAGTGTTACCCCACTGAGCATTATTAAAATTTGTATGTTATGCCCCATCATTAAAGAGATGCACTCTTACAAGACATTAGGATAAACAGTAGTTATGCTCAGTAAATATACTTTTAAGATGAAATGTAACTCTTTTGCTTCAAAATCAGGCATATAGGCTTTGTGGCAGGCGCCTCATGTGATGTTGAAAACTTATATTTCATTTTTATTTTTATTTTTATTTTGAGAGGCATCATCTGGATTTGAGGGGAGTGGAGCATCACTGACATTGCACTGCACTCACTGTCCTGCTTCCAGACCCACCTCAAACCCACAGTATTCCATCACACTTCCAAAACTAAGTGAAGGGGTTTTGGAAGTAGAAAATCTATAAGATAGAGCTGGAGTGCACTGCACTGTCCACTGCTTTGCTTATGGAGTAGTCTGTAGGGGTTGTTGTGGTAGAGAAGTTGTTACCTGGTTTGAGGTAGTACATTTGGCACTATGAACCATAGTAGGCACCTACTTTCCACAGCAGCATGAACCAATGAGTGAGGCGTGACATGAAAGAAGAAACATTCTCAGAGCAATACAAATGGCGCACATTTTCAGAGTATTTGAAGCCCAAGAGTTGTTATTGGCCACCACCACCCTGTCTATCAATTTCTGACAGGGGAAGGCAATGAAGAGACATTTGTTCCTATTTTTTGTAGGGCAAACGAGAGCAGGAAAGGGATCACTGTCTCATGACTGAAAATTCACGGGATAACACTGTAAGATTTGTAGATGGACGGACTATCATGAAGGTGGCAGCCTAACCCTTAAATTGGTACTATTGGCATGAATGTACATCATGTATGTAAACAAACTCCAGTTACACACAATGCGGTTCTGTGTTATGGAGGACCACGAGGCCCCCCCACTTAAATAATGCCCCCAGGACTTTGCCCACCCAAGGGCTTGATAAAGATGAAGTGCGGGAGCCAACGCTTCACTTTTATAAAAACAAATGTAGCCAGATCTGCCGTGAATCGTGACAAAAAAAATGATTTTTAGCCTGGGAGGTTGGGGGGCAAGAAGGGTGAGAAGGGCACTAGAGCTAAGGGGTCAGGATGTTCGTACCCTGGACTCTGATTCAGCCGAGTCCGAAGATGGCTGACAACACTTCAACAGTTTCCTTGTTGAAGTGTTGTCAGCCAATCAGGTCTCAGCACGAGAGAGAGGGAGGGGTCCCAAATCCTTTGCATCTCTAGATATGCAAATTTGGATTTTCTTTAATTTCTCTAAAACTACTGAACAGATTTTCACCGAAACAAAAAAAAAAAAAAAAAGGTTGCTTTCTGACCAGGGTGGTTTCGGCGCCATCACTGTTCAATATTTTCTATGGAAATATGAATGGAGAAAAAGTGTTTTGCCCACCGCCCCCCTCCTCTTTTCTCGGCCCCCGCTGAATGGATCACCCCAAAACTTTGCAGACAGTAGCTGGCGTGACTGGCAATTTTGTGGGGAAAGTTCTGTAAAGATTCATCAAGCAGCCCCAAAAATATAGGCAAGTAAAGAAAATTTTACCATAGAAACTCGGTCCTAACTAGAACTACAAAGTGAAGACCACCATATATATATATGTGTGTGTGTATGTGTGTATATATATATATATATATATATATATACATATATATATATATAAATAAAAACCACACAGTTTCAACGCCCCACGTTGCGGTTGGCTCCTGGAGGGGTGGTGAGCCCCCCAATATCTCCAACAAACACACAACGCCTACTCCTCCTAAATAATGGGTATGTAGACAGCGTCCAGAAGCTCCTTTACTAGGCAGGTATATTATTTTATTTGTGAACAGAATGGCAGAAAAACGCAAAACTCAACGCGTTTCGGAGCTCCTGCTCCTTGTTCACGAGTTATAACAAACTATGGTCCTTGCAGTAGTCCTATTTCTACTTCTTTACTAACAAACCACTCTATAGTAATAGTGAAAGGACTACATTCTTACACCCAATACAAAAATCTCCAGTTAAATTTGTCGGCCATCTTAGAACATTGTTCTGGAAACTAATCACTCAATGAAATTGCTCTGAAATTATTATCAACTCTTGAGGAATCATGGTGAAAAATGAGGAGATGAATATTCGAATTAACAACTTAGTAAACTTTCCACAAAATTAATATATATATATATATATATCCTCCAACTCTCCTCCAAATAACAGGAGACCCAGGACACCTCCAAGGTGCAAATCAATTTATTTCAGCACACAAATCCAACGCGTTTCCGCAGCAGCCTTACTCATGGATACATCATTGTTACAGTGCCCCGAGTTAAAAACCATGCAATCCTAGACATAAAAAACAGACAACATCTCAAATCCCCACCAAAAGACACAAAATGTGGCGGCCATCTTAAAGTGCATCTATAAATAAGTTTCACAGTAGTTTGTACCATAGTCCTATCAAAATACAACTCAAATTATTGTTCAAATCCATCAGAATCTTTAAATTAATGTGATATCATAATTCGCACAATAAATAGAGTAAAATTCAATTGCCAAAATACAAAAATTGTAAATAGAATAATTCATTGCATAATAAAAGTTTGTTAACTATGAATGTTTTCAAAATTTAAAATTCAATATATCACTTAAATCCTGAACATTATTAACTATGCTTGAATTAATTACATATCATCCTATACCATCCAAATAGACCTGTACACCTACATAAAAAACTTTTGGGGGATCTCATATTTTTGGGGAATCTCATATTGTATTGGTATATGGAGCTTCTCTACCCAAGTGGGTAGACAAACAAATTCTTATATTGTAGAAACCTTATAGACCCCAACACCTGTACCCTTCTACTAAGAATCAAATAGGATTAAAAAAATCACCCCTACATCACATTCTGTATCAGATGACCACCCACCAAACAAAGTATCGATTACCCTAGATGGATGCTCAGCTCCTCACTCGAATTTAGCCCTACAGGTTCCAACGTTTCGAAGTCTATTATATATTTAGACTCTAAAACACGTAACAATCTCTCTCTATCGCCTCTGAACCTATTTTGCTTAGAATGCTTTATGACTTTAAAATGGCCCAGCTTCGAATGCCTTCCTGGTAGGAACACGGTATAGGAACAGAGTGGGAAATGCACCAGATTTAAGGTGCCTTTTGCCCACATCCAAGATAATACCAGGGACATTGTTACCTGTTCAATTGGTCAATCATCCAATTTATTTCAGCAATTATGGCTTCCGGATGGGAAGCCCAACGAAAGGAAAAATCGAATAAATTATTCTTTGCCCAGATGAATGAGGGGCCCAGTACACAGCCCAGTCATAGTAATTTGAAGGTGGAAGTGAAACTACAAACTTTGTATGAAAAAATGGAAAAACTGCATAGAAGAGAATTGTCGAAATGGTGGGAGGTTGAGTCATTACAGAGATATATTGAGGTGGAGCGTGTCCCTAGGGGGTTGAGGATTTATACTGTACCTACTTATGAGGATCCTGATCCAGAAATGCTCGAAGAGTGGGCTGAGAATTCGAAACAGAGCTCATTGAATATGATGCGTATATTGACGAAATATGCAATGAAAGATAGGAGTAGGACCCTAGAAGAGATGGAGAAAGTAAGATTGGAGATATTGGCACTAATCACGCAGGAAACATTTGATGAGTATATGAAAAATTTAGAGAAAAAACTCTGCAAATTTGAGGAAGAGATCACTGCCAAAAAGCAGAGAAAATTCATAAGGGACTTTAAGGATTATCAGGCTGGCCGCATTTTAACATTTCAGCGGAAATATGATCATATGTACAATGAGGAAGTTACCGAACTAAATTCAAGGGACTTTGAACAAATTAGCCAACCAATTGAGGAACGGGAAGAAAGTGACATTTCGGATGGGAATCTCTCAGATGTATCAGACACTGCTTTGGCTGGGGCTCCGGCATCAGATAAAGAAGTGGACAGATTGAATTTTTTAAAGCAATTCAGACTGTTGAACCAGGGAAGGATGGATCAACACAAGGGAACTCACCCCCAGAGAGGCAGAGGACGAGGAGTCAGAGGAAGAGGGAGAGGAATAGACAGGCCAAGAAGAGGGGGCGCAGGAGACGATACAAGACCCCAGGGAATGATAACTCGAGCACGCAAGTGAAAACTATGAATATTATAAATCTCTCCAGCAGAACGTTGTCTGCTGTTGAAGAGGACCTCTTATCTCTGGGCCTGTCATTCTGCCCAACTAGTTGTTTTAATTACACTCAGACTAGGATTGACACCTTTAAGTTCATTAGGAAGTTAAAATTGAAAAAGTGGTACCACACTAAGGTTAGAAAGGATAAGAAAGTGGGGGTGGAAACAAATGTGAGCAATCTATGTATCTCTGATATTGATGTATTACATACAGCAATGGATTTATGTGAGGGGATGGTTCCCCATGAAGACCCTATCCTCAATCTGATGGGAACTGGTATTGCTTTAAACAGCAATTGTCCGAGTAATTTCAAACCAAAATCTACCTTTCTACCTGCCATTCATTGTGATGCCCTTGAGGTTTTTGAGCGAGAAATGACCAAACAATTGAAGAAGTTGAGATATAGTGTGACGAATGTGAAAAACAGCAATTTATCAGGTGAACAGTGGCAAGCCCTTCGGAAATTGAAAGAAGACCATACCATTGTGATTAGACAATCCGATAAGGGGGGTAATGTAGTCATTCAAGATACCACCAAATATGTGTCAGAGGGAATGAAACAGCTAAGCAATACTCTGTGTTATGAAGAAGTGAGTTGGGGAGATGTCAAATCAATGAATGAGAAATATATTGATATGCTCATTGATTGGAAAGATCAAGGGTTGATAGAATGGGATGAATTCCTGTTTCTTAAATGTGATCATCCGAAAATTCCAGTTCTGTATCTTCTCCCCAAAATTCACAAGGATGCGGTTAACCCACCAGGGAGGCCTATTGTTTCGGCTATGGAATCGCTCCTGGAAAGTACATCAAAATATATTGACTTCTTCCTACGTCCTTTTGTGGAGTCAATACCCTCTTATGTTAAAGACACCACACATTTTTTAAAAATCATTGAGGATATCGTATGGGAAGATGACTTCTTACTGTTAACCCTAGATGTGACTAGTCTGTATACGAGCATAGATCATGGCTTGGGGGTGAGAGCTAATAGACACTTTCTCAGAGCAAGGTCACTGTCTTTTTTCTTCCATTCGGAAATGCTATGCACTATGATAGAGTTCTGTCTTAAGAACAATGTATTCATCTTTGATGGTCAACTATACAAACAGCTTCAAGGGACAGCTATGGGCACCTGTTTTGCCCCTAGCTATGCAAATTTGTTTATGGGCTGGTGGGAGGAACAGGTGTCAGAAGAAATTACCCAATTCGATACCAATGTGGTCTTGTGGTGTCGTTTTATTGATGACATTTTTGTAATTTGGAGGGGTAATGAAGAAGCAGCTATGCAATTTGTGCGAGATCTGAACACCAATGAGTGCAACCTAAGATTTACTGAGCATTTGGATTCAAAGTGTATAGAGTTCCTCGATGTGGAAATTTCTGTGAAGGGCAGTAGATTAGTGTCCAAATTGTATAGGAAGGCAACAGCCGGTAATAGTCTACTAAGTGCGCACAGTGCACATCCGGGGACTCTAATACGGAGTATTCCGTTTGGAGAATTGTTGAGAGCCCGGAGGAACTGTAGCGAAGAAGCTGATTTTCACCATGAGTGTAATGTGATGTGTGAAAGGTTCAGGAACAGAGGCTATGGGGCTAAAG